>NC_133165.1:88050707-89300707 GCF_040802235.1 Manis javanica
GAGGGCAGCTGGCGGCTCCACTGACCCTTTCCTATGCCCACCCCGACAATTGGAGGGGCTGCCCAGGACCCCTGTGGTGAGCACAGCTGAAGGGGAAAGGGAACAGGACTGGAGGGCAGGAGGGGATGATGTGGGAAGATGTTTTTCCAGCCAGGGACAGCCCTGTCTCGAAGGGGGATCAAAGGCACAGCCCCCTGGATGCTGCCTTGAGCAGCCTACGCACCTGCCTCCTCGGAGCCTTCCTGGGGAAAGGGCTTCTCTCCCAGAACCTGGGTAGGGCTCTGCCGGGCATGCCTCCAGCCAGCTCCCTCTGAAGCACACCTCACCTCAGGCGTGGGAAGTGGGGGGGCCCATCTGCAGCACCCCCACTCGGGCAGAGCCCAGTGCCTCTCAGGCTGGGCCAAGAGGTGAGAGGAGCCTCCTCTCCAGCTGTCCTCCTTTTCCAGGTGCTGCCCGAGGACCAGAAGCGGAGCCTGGAGCCCAGCCACCCAGCCCCTACACCCCAGGGCCCGGCATTTGGGGGTAGCCGGACCCCAAGCACATCAGACATGGGTGAGGAAGGGAGGGTGGCCAGTGGGGGCCCCCCTGGGCTAGAGACCTCAGAGTCTCTCAGCGACTCGCTCTACGACTCGCTCTCCTCCTGTGGGAGTCAGGGCTAAGGGGCTGCGCCACACCCCAGCCCCTCTCTGGAGTTGGAGACCACAGACTGGACCAGCTCTCCTCATGCCCACCCCCTCGGGGACACTGGGGCCCCTCCCTGAAGGGACCAAGGAAGCAGGTGGATAAGAAGGTGAATGGGGTCCCTGGCACATCCCACCACCCACCTCTGCTGTGGAGATAACCACTCTCAGCTCAGGGAGAGATCCTACCCTTGGTCCCTTCTCCCACCCAGAGTAAGGCTCTTCCTCTGGGGACTGGGGTTCAAGGCTGCTGTGTCCCAGCCCCCACTTCAGGCTGAGCCATTTTGTGGTGCTGGGCTTCCTGCCCTCCAGCTGTGCCATCTCTGCCCAGCGTGGCTGCTTCCTGCCCTGGAGCCCCTGGGGGCCAGCCCGTGCTGGTGGAGGGGGCAAGGGATCAAACTGCCTTCTCTGTCTGCCCCCATCCTCCCTGCTGTCTGATGGTGCTGCCCTCCTTTGCCCTGTGTTTTGGGGCCGATTTGTCTTTCTGTTGTTGGTTTTTTTTTTATATATTAAAATTAAAATGCCTGGCTCAGCCCCCACCCTGCCATCCCCACATTGCGGTTAATTTATCTGTTAAAAATGCGGCTGTCCACTTCCAGCCTCTGCTTCTGCCGTATCCCTAATAAAACATGGAGGCCCATCCATGCCCCGATTCAGCTTGTTCTGTGGGAGGACTCGGGGATGGACAGGTGGGTGGAAACTGCAGGGGCACTGAAGAGATGGCCCTAGAGGCCTAGACTCTGCCCCAGGTGCCCTTATGAGGGAGCACCCCTGACAGAGGGTCACCTTAGAAGGTAACTAAGGGGTTGGGGAGTGGGCCTGTTTAAGCCTGGAATGGTACGTGGGGTTGGGAGATTCTCCTTGGGTGGGGTGGAAGGCTGGGATGCCCTGTGGGGAGGTGGCTGTGGGCACGCCCTCAAACCCGTTGGTACTGGGTGGGCTGGGACATGCAAACACCAAATTTCAGGGGCTGGAGTGTAGACAGTGTTAAGTGTCTGCCGATTCCTGTTGCCATGAAGCGAAGCACAACTTGGTGGGCCTTAAACTGTGGCCAACTTCTTATCTCTCCTCAGACTTTGGGCTTTCCCCAGATCCCCTTGCCCCTACTTGTACCTCAAATTTCAACCAGAAGTTCCCCTAGCTCTGAAATTCTCACTTTAGTAGTGTTTTTGGGGGGCAGATGGGGGTTGGCAGGGGAGGCAGGCATGAAAGAGGCTGTATGGAAGGGTCTAGCCTTCTGCGAATTATTTCAGACTCTCCACATGGGGTGGTTGTGGCCCTCCAGCCCTTGGACATGGAGCTGGGCAATGAGCTGAAGGTGAACCAGGTGGCAGCCAGCCCATCTCACATTAACCAGACAAGTTAGACCTAGGAAAACCTCCTTCGTGCCTGGGTTGTGGTATAAAGTGACTTGCCCAGAATCCCCACTTAACAGCCTATGCTTGCTGCCACCCCATGACATACAGCCTGGGGTGCTGAGCAAGCCCAGGAGACCTCCAGACTATGAGGTGCCACAGGTAGGGGTGGGGACTGTTCATCGTTGGGGTCAGGGCCGGAGTAGACACACAGTCTGTGTTGGCACAACAGGCCTATGCTAAGCTGAGGTTGGGTTGCCTGGACAGGAACAACACTGGGCCCATTCACAGTTTGGTTATACCGCTGGACTTTGTCCTGTGCCCTAACCAGCCCCAGGAAGCTTGGGGCAGGGAGGCTGTCAGCACCCCCTTTATGCCAGCTCCTTCCAGCAGTGTGTCTCCAGTCCCCAGGGCTCCAGGGAGCAGTGAAAGGGCTCCCCCATTAAAATAAACATCCACTGTGCTGCCAGCCTCCTGATCCCCTACCCCCGCCGCAGCCCTGCTAGAGGAAGCCTCAACTATTTTCACAGATGAAGATATCAAGGCTTGGAAACTGGTTTTCCAAGGCCAAGAAGTGATGGAGCCTACTAGCAGTGGCTCATTTTCGGGTATGTACCTTTGCTTTCTTTTGTCAGGACTTTAATCCCCTCCTCCCTTTTTGGCCTGTGGATCACTCCTAATGGGCAGAGTTTAGGAGCATTAGACAGGAAGCTAAGAGTCTTAGCCATTGATTCTGGTTTTGGGGGAAATTTGCATCCCTTCTATGGGCCTTGGTTTTCCTAATCTAAGAAGATTAGGAGGGGTGGCCAAACCAACTCTCCTTTGCTCTGTGCTCTTCCTATCCATCCCCCAAGCTGGCCTCCCTCCCTCCTGCTTCCATTAGTTGATGTCATCACTGAAGAAACAAGATTTAGAGAGGAGTCAAATCAGGTGTCTTGGTTTTCTTTAAGGGTCAGAATCCCATTTTCTTACTTCCATTTTCTACTTCCTATCCCACTGACCCTTCTGCTTTTAGGGGCTCAAATATGATACTACCAAGCTGCAAATCTCTGCCTCTTAGACAGGCAGGCTCAAAAAAAGTTTACATCCTTCTCCTTTTTATTCCTTGGTTTTTCAAGCCCTTTTCTCTTTGAACCTGGTATATTACCTCATTTCCTTGTTAAAACAGAATTGTTTGCCTGCAGGATATTTATCCTCTTTCCTTACCAGAAAGGCACTTGGCATGGTGGGTTTGACTCTGGACTCCACCTCTTACATGCTGAGACCGAAGGGTCCATCCATGTTTCTGTCACCAGGGTCTGGCCAGTCTGCTGCTAGGCTCTGTGCTGCAGTGTTTGCAAATTGCCGGTGTCACCCTGGCCCCTGGGACAGTGTGGGCTGCCTGGGGAAATGTCTGTCAGAGCATCAGCCACATCTGGAGCCTTGAGTCAACTCTGCTGACTGTCCCAAGGTGGGCAGCTCTCATTCCTAATCCCCCAGCATGTTAGGGAGCCCAGGTAAACCGTCCCTGGTAAACACCCAAAACTGTGTGCCTCCACACAGACTGTGTATGCCATCAGAGGTAATTCTGTGCGGGAGGACACACAGGTGGGTTAAAGACACTCCTTGGGAACCAATTTCTCCTTAGACTTCAAGGAAGGGTTTGGCTAAAAGACCACTTGATCCTCACTGTAACAGATACTTCATATTTCAGTTTACAAAATCTGCATATAAGATTAACATGATCTCACTTTTCTCCATGAACAATGGGTGAATGTTTGCCTACTGTTGTTTATGACCCTTAATTCTGAATTTCCCCCAGAGGAAGCCAAAACTTCCAAAGCCCCCTTATTCCTCCCAAATAGCATCAAGGCATCATCAAAAGACTATGAAAAAGTTTCAGGTTCTACCTCACTAGGCACCTGGCCTTTTGCAGGAAATGTCCCAAAATGATAATAGGTTTTCTATGGGTGGCCAGTGGCTTTTATTTTCTTTACCCTTTTCTAGATTTTCTATATATAGTGTGTTTTATTTTCTTTATCAAAAAAAGTTTTAAGAAAACCTAATCATGCTGTGCAGCAAACTCTACATATATACCCCCATCCTGTAATCCTGTGGGAGTTAGTTCAAGAAGATAAAAAAATTTTTAGTGTGAATTTGAATATGGGTAAGCATTTCTCCTTAGGGTGAAGAATTTTTTATAACCTTTTTTGTAGCTTAAAGACATACACATTATTAAAGTGCAAGCTCATGTTTTGTTGTTAAAGATAACTGAAATTGAATAGAACGTTATACAAGAAAGAGGAAGAGTCTCTTTCATACTCTGACTCTTAGGCCCACTCCCAGATATTAACTATCCAAGTTGATTGTAATCCTTCCAAATAATTGTTTAAATGCACACACACATACACATGCACACTGTCTGTTCATGTTGACCTTTTATTAAACAAGATTATTCTATACTTACTTATACTTATCTTTTTACACTTAATAATGCATCTTGGGGTTCTTTACAAAGCCCGTGAATCTCCATTATTGTACATGCTCTTCCATTGTATGGATGTGCTGTTTTTTTTGTCATTATGAACGAACAATGCTGTAGTGAACATGTGTCTGCATATTTAGGTAGATTTCTATAAGTGGAATTGCTGGGTATGAGTATATTTAAATTTTTTATAGATATTAATAAATTGTACTTCAACAACAATGTATAAGTGGGTCTATCTTCACATCACTGAGTGCTATCAAACTTTTGATTCTTAGCAAATTTGGTAGGAGTAAGTGATCATGTAGAGTTTTGTAGCTCACTGTAGGGGCCCTGGCTTTCACTCTGAGTGCAATGGGGAGCCATTAGAGAGTGATAAGAATAAATAGTAGAGGGCAAGAATGGAAGCAAACCAGTAAGGACTCTTGGTTAACTCCAGTGAGAGATGATGGTGCCTGTTGGAGGGTGGGGGTACTGTCAACAAGATTTGCTGATGTAACTGATGTGATGAAAAGAGGAGTCAAGGATAACACCGAGGTTTTTGGAGCAATTGGTAGGAAGAAGTTTCCAGTGACTGATACGGGGATGTCTGTGGATAGAGCAGACTTGGGGGAGAAGAGATGAGGAGTTAAGTGTTGGACATGTTAAATTTGAGATGTCTGTTGGGCAACATCCAGTGGAAAATGTGAAGTAAGCGGTTGGTTATAGAAATCTAGAGTTTAGAAAAGAAGCCTGGGCCAGAGATATAAATTAATAAGTCATTAGCATATGGATGTTATTTAAAACCTGGGGCTGGAGGAGATAACCAAGGGAGTAAGAAGAGGAAAGGTCTGAGTCCTAAACCCTAGGATATTCCCATTTTTTAAGAGGTCAGAGGATATGAGGAAGAAACAGCATAGGAGATTGAAAAGGTGGTGCCAAAAGAAGGTGGGGTTCTGGAGTGTAAGTGAAGAAAATATTTCAAGAAAGATTAGTCAGTGTCAAAATCTACTGGTGGTCTGGCAAGATAACAATTGAAAATTGTCTTCTGGATTTAGCAACACAGAGGTCATTGGTGACCTTAGCAAGAGCATTGATGGAAGTGAAAGCTCTTTGGGGTGGTTAAGAGAAAAATGGGAAAGAAAGAATTGAAATATAGACGACTTTTCTAAGGAGGAGAGGAGAGAGAGATGGAAGCGGGGTCAAGAAATGAGATTTTTAATATTTTTAAGTTTAATTTTTGAAACTATTTCAAACTTAAATGAATGTTTCAAATATAATACAAAGAACTTTTTTCTCCTGAACTGTTCCAAAGTAAGTCACCAACTTGATGCTCCACCATCCTAATACTTCATTGTATATTTCCTGCAAACAAGGGCATTCTCTTATATATCCCCAATACCATCATCAAAGTCAGGAATTAACATATAACTACAATCTAATCCTTGGACTACATTCAGGTTTCACCAATTGTCCAAATAATGTCCTTTATAGGCAATTCAAAATCACACATTGCATTTAGCTGTCATATTTCTTTAGTCTCCTTAAATCTGGAACAATTCTTCGATTTGTCCTTGACGTCCATGACCTTAGAACTTTTGAACTTTACAGGCTCTGGTTTTTATTTGTCTCATTACAGAAGATACTCACTTTCATTGCTTAAATTGGTGTTTGCTAGGCATCTCATACAGTTTTTCTCTTTATAATTAATAACAGTGGTGAGGTATTTTGAAAGTATGTAACTATTTCATTTTCATCAAACTGTTCATTTATATCAGTGTGAACTCATGGTGTCCTATTCTATGGTTTATAATTCATTACTATCATCATTTACTTTGGTGCTCAAATTGTCCATGATTTGGCCATAGGAGCCCCTTCAAGCTGGCATCTGCTTTTTTAACAAATCCCTATCACTCATGGAGGACATACTTACTTTCTAGTATAACATGCTCACAAGTCAGCTTAGACTTTCCCCAACCCAGCCCTGGAATCAGCCACTTTCCAAAGAGTCCTGGTTTCTTTTAATGGAGAGTGACATTTAGAAGCCAAGATCTGGGGGCTGGGTACACTCATTGCTATTGAGGAGTTGCTGCTCCAGACTCTAAGAGAGGGTTTCTTAAAGACAGAAGAAATTGAAGCATTTTCTTATACTTATGGGCATGATAAAATAGAGACAACTTGATGCAGGAGAGAGGAGAGGGAATTGGGCTCTCATGCACAAGTGGCTGTAAGCAGCATCCATAGGTGCAAGAAGGTACCGGAGCAGGTAGTTGAGGGTATGTGGTGACGTCTACTCACACCAATGCTCTTCTGATTGCTTGTATTTTCTCAAGGAAATTATCAACGTCATCAGCCAAGAGGAGGGATGGAATAAACAGGTGTTGGAGGTTTAAGAAGTAGTAGTAGTCATGTAGGAGCTAAGAGTGAATAGCTTAGGGAATATAGTAGGATTACCAAGCAGCACCAATGGTCCACTTGAGGTGATTTGGGATTTAAAGTGAGAGTAACAACAACGTGTTGGGGGCTTTCTCCTACCGTGTTAGATACAGAATAGGCAGTGAGTCAGATTAGCCAGGGCTGCCAATTTACCAAATGACGGCAACAAAAGGGAGAGGGGCAAGGAAATCAAGGTACAGGCAAGGGAGTAATCCTGTTAATTGGCTGCGGGCTTTACATGGTTAAAGAGGGAAGAGAGAACAATAAAGGAGACTGTAGGATGGAGACCATGGAGAGGTAGGATCAGCAGATTGTAGGTCCTGGTGGATCAAAGGAGTTTAGAGACAAGATACCTGAACTGGAAAGACGCTGGGAAGAAATGAGGTGGTATCAGAGGGTGGGATGCATAAAATTGAGATTATGGGAGGTATGATGGATTCAACTGTGTCCCCTTCCAAAAAGATGCTGAAGCCCTAACCCCCAGTACCTCGAAATGTGACCTTATATGGACACTTAACAAAGGTAACCAAGTTAAAATGAGGTGATTGGTGTCCTTATAAAAAGAAAATTGGATACAGGGACAAACATGCACTCAGGGAGAATCCATGTGTCTTGAAGGTGAAGGAAAATATCAGAGCAATGCATCTACAAGTCAAGGAACACCAATGACTGCCGGGCAACCACCGGAAGTGAGGGGCCAGGCCTGAGAGTGGAGACTCTCCACAGCCCTCAGGGGGAAGTAACCCTGATGACGCCTCGTTCTTGGCCGTCTAGGCTCCAGAACTGTGAGACGGACTTGCAGTGTTTTAGTCTCCTAATCTGTGATGCTTTGTTACAGCAGCCCTGGGACACTGATATAGAAGGGCTGCAGTTACTGGTAGTGACAAGGACATGGTAATGGAATGACCATGGGAGGGAGTGGTTCAGATAGGATAGAGGAGAGGGTCATTGGAGGAGTG
This sequence comes from Manis javanica, assembly GCF_040802235.1. Classification (NCBI taxonomy): domain Eukaryota; kingdom Metazoa; phylum Chordata; class Mammalia; order Pholidota; family Manidae; genus Manis; species Manis javanica. Next base: position 88,058,581 of record NC_133165.1, read on the forward strand.
AGATCATGGAAGTGAGAGGCCGGGGTACTGGGAGGACTATTTATGTGGACATTGAAATCTAAAAATTAGGATAGAATGCTGATTCAAAAGGAGTGCCAGTGAGGCAGGAGCCAAAGCCTTCAAGAAATTAGAGGAAGTGAGGTACCATGTGGTATAGTCGGTGGACATGAGATTCAAAGCTGAGGGACCTGCGGGAGGGGGAGCGGTGAAAGCACCGAGCAGCAGCAGGGAGGACGCTGACAGGCTGGGGGAGAGAAGGCAGCTCCACTCCGGAGGGCTGCTGGGAGGGCAGAGGGAGGAGGGAGGGTGCCCGGCTAAGCGGGTCAGAGTGTGGGAGACAAGAGGAGGGCTCAGCAGTCAGGGCGAGCAGCTACAAAATATAGTGGCCCCCATCTTATCAACTTACCAGGAGGCCCCTTCTCTGTACCCATTTGTACCTTTTGAATTTCATACCGTGTAAGTAGGGAAAGTGGTGAAGATGTGGAAGGGTCACTGCAGACAGAAGACAGGAACAAGGCTAAGGGCAAGTCAAGGATTTTCAAAGGAGGCTGGAGCCCAGTGCAGCTGAAGAGCCCGAATGTCTAGTGGTTCCAGTCTGCAGGAAAATGGGATTTCTGTGGTCTTCTCTCAGCAGGGTGCAGAGCCATGGCTCTAGGACTGGAGAAGAAAGATGGTGGGATTAGTGCAAGGGTGGGGGAGCTGAGGCAGCTGGCAAGGTCAGCCACCACTAGACTCCCCTTTGAGCAACAACAATAAAATGTATACAAACGTATACAGCATTTACAGTGTGCTGGGCACTCTTCTAAGTGCTTAAATATATTAACTCAGTTAATCCTCACCACAGTCCTTTTAGGTGGGTCTTACTGTTATTCACATTTTAATATGAGTGAGGCTCAGAGAGCTTAAGCAAGTTGTCCGAGGTCAAAGCTCGTCTGTGGAAGAGCTGATTCAAACCCAGGTGGCTCAGTTCCAGAGTCCACATTCAAAATCACAGCCCAGCAGGCAGTAAGGACAGGAGCAGGAGAAAGCAGAGGGGTTAAGGGGTAGGGTTGGGGTCTCAGTGCAGCCAGAGTGAAGGGGAGAGCGGGTGTGCGAGCTGGACCGGTGTGGGTCGTGGTCTGAGGCCTTTGTGTCCGATGCGGCTGGCTGAAGGGCAGAAACGAAGACGAAGGAACGGGGAGCCGGGTGGAGGGTGGTCTGCAGGAACACTGAGGTGTCCCAGGGCGACGGGGCATGGAAGGAGAGACAGTAAGGACGCTGAAAGGCGCAGAGAATGATTCCGGGGCTCAGTGAGGGAGCCGGTGGTCTGTGGCCTAATGGGACTGAAGCCATCAGGAGACTGGTTTCAGTCGCTGATCGTGGGAAGTCAACAGGATAGCACTGCGGGCCCTGGTCAAGGCAGGAGCACTTGAAAGGGTATCTCGCCGCGACCCTCCTTACCCAGAACGACTCAGGAGACACGGGCCCACGCAAGAGACTTTATTATCTGAAAGAGAAAGTGGCTGCCCCAGAGGGGGTTGGGGGGAGAGAGAGAGAGAGAGAGGGAGAGGGAGAGAGCAGTGGGACAGAGAGCAGAGAGCAGGGAGAGAGAGCAGAGACAGAGAGACACAGACAGAGACAGAAAGAGGGCAGCAGTGTGGTGCCTTTTATTGTGGCGGATCCCCTCGGCCTGTTGCCTTGGGGGAGGGTCGGGATGTTTAGAGATAAGGCAGGGTAAGCCCAGTCAAGCCCCAGGCAAGCCCAGGCATAATTCTCACCGGCTTATGTGCTTGGGACCATGGGGCAAATGGAGGATAAATTATTATATTCTTACATTCCTCCCTTTTCTGTTTTATAAGTGGTAGAGGATTTGGGAAGGAGTGAAGGTTAGTCTTCAGTAACTGCTTCCTGCTGATTAGGGGCGATGAAGTTCATTTTTGTATTGATGGGGGGCAGTCCTCAGATGAGCCCTTGTCTGCAGTGGCGAGGGCATGTTCCAGGTTCAATAAGGATCATAGTCTTTGGAGAGGGGTTGGTAATCCTGTAATATAAGCTGGTTAAAGGTTTGGTTAGAAATTTTTTGCATTTGGGCTGATTGCTATGTTTACATAGGGTGACTGAATTAATAGCATTTTGGGGGAAATATGTGTAGGCAGCAAAGGAACTTGTAGGGCAAAGGGAATTCTTGATGGTGCAATCTTTTGGACAGTCTGAAAGAGAAGAAAGAGCTGGCATTGGGAAGAAAGGTCTGGTGAGAAAGTGTTGAGACCAGGGTTAACAATCTTGAAGCATGACGCATGGCGGTTGTAAGGGAGGTCTTAGGACTCCATGCTGGCACAAACTTCTTCAGTGATGAGTGGAACTGGAGATGAGCAGTGCGAAATGCAGGGAGTAAAAGGTCCCATCAGGGTGGAGTAGGAACCTGTGGGAGATTTGGTGGGAGGGGAATAAGCCGAGACAAACGCTTAAGGTGGGAGTTGTGTATCCAATGGGGAAGACCCTGGAGTTTAACTGCAGTTGGCATGGAAAGGATTACAGTGTATGGTTGTGCCATTTGGGAGTTAGGGATGGTGTTGCTTGGTGTTTGGAATTGGCATGGTTTGGAAAAGTTTTTTCCTGTCTATGGCAATGGCCTTGTAGCGCAGGAAGAGCTGAACTCTCAGCTTTGGGACCTGAGCGTCAGACAGCTGAACTTTGGAGGGTGAGACCGGATAGATGTGTTCTGCGAGAAAGTTTAAAAGGAGAATAGTATCCTGTTGTGAGGTTTGTAGGGAGGGACTGCACAGGAGATCATTTACATATTGAAGAAGGGTGGAGCTCGAGAGAGTAAGGGATTTGAGGTCTTGTGCTAGAGCCTGTCTAAAAAGGTAGGGACTATCCCTAAAGCCTTGGGGAAGGACTTGTTAAGTGTTCTCTGAATTATAAAAATTAACTTAACATAAGGAATTTCCTGCCTTGATTTTTCTCTGGGATACTGGCGTTTAGGTCTGGGAGCATATCAAAAGGCTGCCTGCTCAACTCCCAAGGTGGGTTGAGGTGTTGTCTATTTGCTAAAGAATCCTGCCTTTTACTATGCCGTCTACAGCTGGGTCTGCATGCTAAGTTAGTTGCTCAGTTTGCAAAATAACCTTGTCAGATCTGAAGGAGGAAAGACAGCACACAAGCCTGGGTCTTTTAGTATGCTAAAGTGAATCTTATACACGATTACAAATGATTAGCATAATAAAACATGTGCTACTCTTCTTTATCTGGGGAACATTAACTGATCTCACTGAAGAATGTTCAACAGTTTTAGTAGGGGTGGGGGGTTCCTAGCATGTATTTACTTTGCTCTGACTGCAAATATCCTGCCTTGCTTTCTCCAGAGGCTCTCTCCTTATTCTAAGCCTATGATCCCTGTCTCATTCTCCCCTGTACAGATAGACTCTAGCTGCTGCTAGGAAAAAGGGGTGACGACCGCTCTGGCTGCTTCATGCTGAGAGGGGGCGCAGTAAAGGGTGCAGCTAGGTCTCCATCACTGGTCAGTTGAGAGGGCCTCAGAAGGTTGGCGCTTCTATTCTGGGTTTCATTTCTATTACTATTTGCAGTTTTGTGCCTACTAGGCAAGATAGAACAAATTGTTATTAGGTTAAGCAGCAACGTCTGGAGTTGGATTTTCCATTCTGGAAGGACAAACTTGACGAGATTAAGAATGCATAGCTGAATATGAGAACTAGAAATATGAAGAGTCTAATTGAGAATCATAGCCAGGTGTCATGGGGAAACTAGAATTCTGGATCGAGTTTACATCTCAATGACTAGTATTAGGATTTAGTATAGATAAGACTGCATTATTGAAACAGTACTTTTCTCTTAAATTGCCTTCATTTTTATTAGAAGTAACCAGGTTAAGAAAGTAATTAACAGTTGGCTTGATTATTTGCATAAGTGCAGCAAGAAGAGCAATTGATTACATAGGCCCTTTTAAATATGCTTTGCTGGAACTTTTTGTAAGGAATTTCAGATTGAACTTTTAAGGGCTTCTTGAGGCCAGAAAGCCAAGCCTGACTTGCCATCAGCTTGTGCCTGCAGTACCTGTAGATTTGGGTGAATTCCTCTCTTCCTGAGGTTCCTGCACCTGCCAGGAAGTGACCTTCCTTACTCACCTGGTAAGGCTGCTGGGAACTCTGTAAGCAAGGTACCAGGCCAGTTTTTCTAAGGGGCTTTGTTGGCTTTATAAAGTCAATCTTAGTTCCTTAAAGCTGTCGGTTCATATCTGAGTTTACACACGTTTCTCTCAGGTATGACATTCCAGTCAAAGCCTTGGTAATATAACCAGTGTTTTTAATTGGTCCTCTTACAAGGGAAGCAGATTCTATTGAATTTATGCAAATAAACATACTGCCATGAAATATAAAAATAGTCACTGAGAGTTTTTAAATTCTGGAGAGATCAGGTAGAGAGAAAGATAAAGTTTCAATTCTGCTTATAAAGACAGTCATTTACTAAACTTGTCAGCTTAAGAGAAAAAGCTTGAAACACTTTATCAACATTTGAAACAAAAAGCCACCAAATTATCTTCCTTAGTTTACTTAATCCTATGTAACTAATACCTGTTCTGCTGAAATCTAGTTTTTACTAGTTTAGGAGTAATAAAACAGTGAGTATAGATGACAAAAGACTTACAAATGGCAATGTTTAAAGATCTGATGAGAGCTTACTGTAAGACAGTTGTCATAAGGAAATTTGGATGTTTCTGTAACACAAAACATTCAGTAACAAAGTTTAGCATCATTCTCTGTGATAGTGCCTTCCAGGTAATTAAGCAGGTAAATAAGCCAAATTAGCCAGGTATTTTCTCCAGTGAGAAAAAATTCCTCTGACATGTTCCAGGGGCCCTCTGGAAAATATCAGAGTTAATTAGAGGTAAAAGCACCTTTTTGCATTTGATTTTGGGAAGCTGTTAAAAGTTTTAAGGCACTTGCTTAAATAGTTATTCACATTAGACAAAGCTACACTTCACTTTAAGCATTTTTCTTTGAAGGATTTAACAAATACTATCAACTTAAATGACTTAAGGGAAACTTAGGCAGCTGATAACTATAAGGACATGTCTATTCAGTTCAACTTAAATTAGCATTAATGCTTAATATCTTCTATTAGAATTTTCTGGAAGTTTTAGAATGCCCAATTTTTACAAGCGCTTGTCTTTAAATCAATTTTTATTAAATACTATCTGGAGGTAGAAAAATATTTTTCATTTACACACTTAGACACAAACATACAGATTGAGATGTAATGATAGTGAGAGGACAGACAGAGCTCCTGGCATGAGCCAGGAGGGGACAAGAGAACCCATGCTGGTGCACTGTCTAGGAGTTTTATAGGCAATTAAGGATATTTGGGAACGTGAAAAAAGCTTAGGGGTGTGAACTTTAAGGCAAGTAGTAGGTGTTTAGTATTGCAGGGGAGACAGAGAGAGCTTGGTTCGGAGGTAGGAGAAAGCCTGGATATATGGGATCTCTTTCCATTTGCCTGTACACTCACAGAAGTTGTGTAAGTCGCAGAGAATTTTAGGATCTAAAGAGCCATTTGGAGGCCATTTAGACTGATTATCTAAGGGATATTGTGGCCAGATCTCATTACAGTAGCGAACAGGTTTGAGGTCTGGAGTGAGGTGGAGGGGCTTTAGATTATTGACTAAGCACCCCAGCGGTGAATCCGTGGGAACGGAGGCGCCAGATCCTATGATGAGAGCGAGACCATTCAGAAGTCGCTGAGGCGTCCCTGAGCGATTGAGAAGGTCACGGAGAAGACCAGGCACAGTTAGGGGGTCGTCACCACCTCTAACTGTGGGGTAGAGGTGAAAACACCAAGGAGGCTCAGTACCTGGTACCAGGAGTTTTCGAGTCGAGTAGATATGTAGATAAAGGGAGACCGGGCCTCAGTGGATGAGGATTCTCACCATGGGGAGGCAGAGAAGGGTCGACTATGGGGATCAACCATGACTCTGAAAGTTGTGGTTGGGGGTGCCGGACACTCAACGGTCACTTCCCAGCTTCCAAAGGGACATTTAAGTCGACCATGAAGGGGAGATTCACCAAATCGAAGGCCGGTGTTGGGCGAGAAGACGAGCGAAGGAGGAAATGGATGGTGAGCCCGTGGAGGAGGATCGGGCAGTGAGGGTTCCCAAAGCAGCTCAGGTTCCCGGAGGAAGAGCAAAGTCAATGGGAGAGCCTCATCCGAAGTCACCGCACCAATGAAAGGGTATCTCGCCGCGACCCTCCTTACCTAGAAGACTCAGGAGACACGGGCCCACGCAAGAGACTTTATTATCTGAAGGAGAAAGTGGCTGCCCCAGAGGTGGGTGGGGAGAGAGAGAGAGGGAGGGAGGGAGAGGGACAGAGACAGAGAGAGAGAGAGAGAGGGCAGCAGAGACAGACAGAGACAGAAAGACACAGACAGAGAGAGGGCAGCGTGGTGCCTTTTATTGTGGCGGATCCGCTCTGCCTGTTGCCTTGGGGGAGGGTCGGGATGTTTAGAGATAAGGCAGTGTAAACCCCAGGCAAGCCCAGGCATAATTCTCACTGGCTTATGTGCTTGGGACCATGGGGCAAATGGAGGATAAATTACTATATTCTTACAGCACTCCCAGGTGTTATTTAAAGATGGCAAATTTAAGTTTGCCACATACATTCTTTGCAATTCTAAGTTCTTAAAAAAAAAAAGAAATCATTTCCTGCGGAACAGCCACCAGGTGGCGCAGCGCACAGCTGAGAGGTCTGGCCTGAACTGCCACCCTGTGGTGGGAAGAGGAAATACAGGGTGCCTCCGATGACCATTTGTGACCAACCCACAGAATACTGGATACCACCTCCCCACAGCCCCTACATCTGGTGCACAAAGTACAGAAATATGACTGTGTGGACTTAGGACGAACGTAAAATCTTCCCCGTCGACATGTGTTTCTTCTGGAGCTAACCCTACCAGTCGGGACCCCCAGCATGGCAGCCTGGAGGACGCTTTCCCTACAGACAATCCCAAGACAGGCAGTGTTGGCAAGGCAGCAGGAAGGACTCGGCCTGGTTTACCTCCCCCTGACCCTTATGAAATCAGGACACTCTACTGGGGACCTTGCTTCCCACTCCATGGCTCCCTTTCCTTCATTTCCTCATCTACCCACTCTGTTTACACAACAAACATTTGTTGGGTGCCTACTGGTGTGAAGCACTGAGCTGGACACCAGGAACCCAGAGAGGAATATAGCATGTCCCAGTCCTCAGGACTCACAGTTCTACTGGGTGATCACAAGACAAGGGCAGAGGAGAAGGATGGAGGGTGCCCAGCTGCTATGGAGGCCCCAGAAGGGATTCTAACCAGGTCTTGGAGGCTCAGAAAAGGCTTCCTAGATAAGGTGATACTAAAACTAAGACCCTTGACTGAGTCAGGCAAAGAAGACAGGGATGAGAGTTCTAGGCAGAAAAATTTAAATGCCAAGGCCTAGCAGTGAGGAAGCAAATAGAACATTCTAGAATAAAGATTTATTATGGCTGGAGCACTGAAAGATGAGAAGACAGAGGTGAGCAGGAGACTTGAATGTATGAGAAGTTTGGAATTTATCCTGACAGCAAAGATGACTCATTGAAAAGTTCAATGTTTGCCATCAGAAAGCTTTATTTAGAAATAGTGTTCAGAGTGGCCTGCAGAGACCCAAGGCTAGGGGCTGAGAGGCCAGTGAAGAGGCTGGAGGAATAATCGAAGAAAGATTCATTTCAGTAGGGTGTGAACCTAGGCAGCAGGGGTTGGGTTGGAGAGCAGTGGATAGATTTAAAAGGTTTCCATACAATCCTTAAAGGATGAGGTTTGGGGGTTCTGTTTGGCTTGTTCATTCTTCATAAAATAAAGCCTTTGAGATCTATCTAAGCTGTTTCATGTATCTATGGCTTATTCTCTTTTACTGCAGAGTAGTATTCCATTGTGTGGATGTACCACTGCTAGTTTATCCATTCACGTCATGAAAGATAATTTGAATTATTTCCAGTTTTGAGCTATTACATATAAAGCTTCTCTCAACATTTGTGTACGGGGTTTTGTGTGAACACAAATTTTTATTTCTGTAGGATAGCCAGTAGTGCAATTGGTGGGTTGTACAGTTAGTATGTTTAATTTTATAAGAAACTGCCAAATTGTTTTCCAGCATTATACCATTTTACCTTACTACTGGCAATGTATGAGGAGTCCAGTTCTCCACATTCTCACCAGTACTTGATATTATCACTACCTTTGTTTTTTAATTTCAGACATTCTAACAGGTGTATGGTGGTATTCCATTTTTGCTTTAATTGTCATTTGCCTGATATCTAATGATGTTTAACACCTTTTTATGTGCTTCTTTGCCATTTGTGTATCTTTGGTGAAGTGTCTGTTAAAGGAGCTGACTCACTTTTATGGTTTTAAAATAAGCCAAATCATCCACACATCTCTATCACTAACTTCTCCCCTGAACTTCAGATTCATATGCAAATGCCTCCTGGCATCTGTAGGGAAGTCCCCCACTGCTGCAATCTCAACGTGCCCAAAGCCAAAACTATTATAATCCCACTCCCAGTCCTGGGCCTCCACAATGGAAGGAGTAACACTTTAGAGGTTTTACTGTGTTAAAAACTGTTCTAAGTGCTTTATATATTTTAATTAACTTAATCTTTACAATAATCCTATGAGATAAACACTGGTTTTACTTCTATTTTACACATGGGAAAATGAGGCAAAAAGGTTGAGTAACTTATACAAGGTTGCACAGCTGGCACGTGGCTGATAGGATCATCCAGATCCCCAAGAGTCACCCTTGATTCTCCTGTCTTTCTCACCTCCACACATCAATGCTATCTCTAAGGCCTGGACATTTTACCTCCTGAATATTTTACTGAATTGTCTTTCCTCCTATCCTTTTATCTACTGCTCTATTTCAGCCATCTTTTTTCTTTTCTGGACTATTGTGTAAGCATCTTTTTTCTTAAACTTTCTATTCTAGAAAATTTCAACCATATGAAAAAGTACAGAGACCAGTACAATGAATATATTCATTGCTTAGTTATAACCAATATACTCATGACCATTCACATCTTCTGGACTCTCCAGTCTGCTACCACGCAGCTGCATTATTTTGAAGCAGATCTCAAGACAGCGTATTAATGCATTTATAAATATTCAGTATGCATTTCTAAAAGATAACTTCTAAAGAACATACTCAGAATCACATTATTAGCATCATGAATTGGCAGTGTTTCTTTAAATCATCAAATAACCTGGTCAGGTGTTTGTATTAGCTATCTGTTGTATAACTTAGTGGTTTAAAACAACTATTATTGGCATTCTGTTTATGTGGGTCAGGAATTCAGGAGTCCATTAGCAAGGCACTTCGGACTCAGCACCTCATGAAACTAGTCACCCAAAAGCTTGACAGGTACAGGACCTGCTTTCCCAGTGGCTCACTTATGCTGGCTGGCCAGTTGGTGCTGCCTATTGGCAGGCGGCTCAGATCTCTACGCAAGGGCTCTTCAGAGGGCAGCTTGATGGCCTCAGAACCTGGTCCTGGTTTCCCCTGAAGCAAGTGTACGAAGGAGCCAAGGAGGAAGCTGCAGTTCCATTCATGACCTGGCTTCATAGTCACACACACCGCCGCAGGGTTCCTTTGGCCAGAGCTTCCCTCTGAAAGGATGTGAACTCCAGAAGGCCAGGATTTGGGGTGCCGTCCTGGAGAACGGTTACCACAAGTTCAAATTGTCCTAGTGGTGTGTATGTGTATCTATTTTTTTTTTATCAAGATACAAATAAGGTCTACAGCATTACATGAGTTTTGTTGAAATGGCTCATAATTCTTCATCTCTAGGCTCCTTTCCTCTTTTGTTTTTTGGTTTCGTTGTTTTGTTTTTAAGAAACCAGGTTATTAGTTAGTCTTTGGTGCAAGAAAACTTCATTGGCAGTGCTGTTTACTTCCACCAGCAAGCATATGTCAGGTTGTCTCTCAATATGATACCGGCACTATTGATGATCAATGCCTAGCTTTGTTATTTCATCAGAGGTTTACAAATCAGTGATAAACCCTGGAATTCCTTCATCTATTAGCTGGAATATTTCTAGAGAAACTCACTTTTTTATTGTCCTGAAGTAGTTGATATGGAAAAGGATAAATTTCAGGCTTCTTTCCTTTTATTAACAAGCTTTCAGAAGTCACTCGTTTCTAGCATCCTTTAAAGGTGACCAACAGGATTTAAAAAAATATCTTCATGAGCTTACAGATTTAAAAATTATTCAATCCATTGCACTCGTAATTCTTATTGATACTCAAATGACCCCATCTTTAGGTTAGCCTGAGTCTTTGTGATTTATCACCTTTGATGGCTTCTTTGCTCTCTGGCATAACATTACGTTCCAGGTTCACCTTGCGCATTTCCTGTGCTGACTTCTAAGCACCATTTCTCCAAGGAGCTCTGGTTCCTTCCAGTGGGAAAGGAGAGGCCACAATCTAGGCATTTGAGTCTGTTTGCCTTTAGCTGGCCTTTCAGTCTACTCTCCTGAAAAATGCCAGCCTGACCATTCCCTTGCTCCAAAGCCCTTCAACGCTCTGTTGCCCTCAGGACAAAACCAGCTCTTTAGCAGGAACACCGGGTCCTCAGTTACAGAACCTGTTTACCCCTCCCTCCCACTTCCTAATAGTTTGTTCCTTAAAACTTGCTGAGTCACAATTCTGTTGTGCCTTTTCTCATACTAAACTCGGCGTGGAAACAACCACTACCACCATTACCTTTTTTGACTTGTCACCTGTCTCACTTTGACTGTCTTCGAGATTCAGCTTCAGCTCAGGTATCTCCAAAACCCTTTTCCCTGAACCACCACCAGGCTGGGCTAAGTGTCTCCCACTGTTGTCTCATGGCCACTGCACTCAGCCCCATGTAAGCTGTAAATGTCTGCACAGAGAACTCCTGAGCAGCTGCGCTGGGAATGACCAAAAGCCTTATTCATCTTTATCCCCAGCATGGAGCACGTTGCCTGGTGCCTAGTGGACACCTCCTATCTGTTCACCTCCTTAGGTATGGCAGACTCTTCTCCCAGCACAGATGTCCTATTTCTGCTGCCCACCAGTGCCTTCCTCACTCTAGTTCAGGCCGACAGGTCTACTAAGCATAGAATGAGCTGTTCTGTTAACTCCCTGTATTTAAAAATTTGTAATTAGTGGGCTTGCTGGGGGAAGACTGAGAAGGAGCTCACTCTCCTACTCCAGTTACAATTATTGGGGAGGGAGGTGGCGCACGTTTGCCCAAACCCTTACATTTCCTTCTCCATTCTGGCCAGGGTAGTGTTGCCTACATGGGGCAACAAATGAAGAGCAGGGGCTCAGCAGATGGCGTGCAGGGTTTTCCTAGACTCAGATCTGCCACTACCTTGCCAGCATGACCTTGGAAGTTTTGACCTGTATAGTAAATACACCACCTTCTAGGCTATTGGGGATAAAAAACATGTAAGGCACTTTGCATAGTGCCTGATACACTATAAGCACTTCATCATGCCTTATCTTTTCCTCCACCTCCCCAAACAGGAGGCCCAAGAATAAAACAGGGTATCAAATAGTCTCTGAGACTGGCCTTTTTCAAAGTCAGTGAGAAAGAAAAGGGTGGGGAAAGATGTTTAAGTTACACTTCCCAAGTTGGGGAAAGAAGTGGCTATCAGCTAGGATGGGGGTAATGTGGAGTCCTAAGAGGTCAACTGGGAAGAACCTGGATTGAACCAGTTGCAGTAACAGTCAGAACCTAACAGGAAGCTGTGTCCATCATGAACATGACAACCAGACAGCAAACGTGCCACAATGGAATAACCCAGCAGTAATGCAAACTTTGGTTCATAGGCTTGTATTAAACTCTGAGCACAAGGATTTTTACTTTCCATTGATGATTCTCAGCACCTAGAGTATAGTCTGGCCACAACGAATGATCAAAAATGCTTGCAGAATGACAGGTTTATGATGTTTTCCCCATTTTACATCCCCAAATTCCAAAATTTGGCTGCACACTGGAACCACCAATAAAGGGGAGGGGAAGGGCTGGAGAAAGGCCTGGGCTGTCTGTCACTGGACAGAGAAAATTCCCAACATCTGGCAAGTTGGGGCTCCAGAGCTGGCGGTTTAATGGGGGTTGTTTCTTTCTATTCACACCTAGAGCAGCACTTAATCCTGTCCCACTCGCAGCTCCCACTAGCAAGTCCACACATTCCACATTCAGCTGCAGCCTTGCATTTTAACACACACTTAACACCAAGAAAGGTTAAGGAACTTTATTTTTTACAAATTAAGACTATAGATTTTATATATTTCTGAATCAAAAACACCTTTGTCTTCACAGTATGAGTTAGAGAATGCAGCCTGAGCTGAAAACCAAGGAAATAGAAAGTTATAATTACAGTGATTACTGTATTAAAAACCTGTTAGGCATTTTCTTTAAAAGTGGTTTTTTTAATATCTTGTCATTCTTGGCACTGTTTCTAAAGAAAAACTCCTTTATCCCAAGCAAAAAAGCACAAGAAATGGAGTTTGGCTTCAAGAGATGTAACTCAGCAGAGAATCAACAACTTTATGGGGAATTGCTATTGGAGATTTAATGGGAAGGAAGTCCCTTTAGTTCTCACACCAAAGGCTGGAGGTGGCAGCTAATCAGAGGGCAGTATTCTCTGCAGAAGCCAGCCAATTCTGGATGACAAGCCACTCCAGAAATACAGCCACAACCTCTGCCAAGGCTGACTGCCCTTCTGTGCCAGCCAGCTAATGGTAGCAGTCCACAGGAAAGGGGCTGGTGAACCCACTGGTATTGCCCACTGACACTTGCAATCAGAAAGCTGTAGGGAAATATGATGTCTAGCAGGTTTCATCACCTGCAGGGCAGCTGTAGATTTCTGGGAACAGGTGAACAGACCAAAACTGAAGTACATCTGTAAAATGAACATTTATCTACTGTCTCCAATCTCGGGCCTGATACTGTCTGAGTCCAGGTGGGATAAGACAAAAATGCACTTAAAGACTATTACAAATGCTACTCTCCAAGTCATCAAAGCCCTATACTGTTGATATGAACAAGAACCACATAGTTCGCAGAGATTTTGTTCCCCCCTGCCCCAATCAGGTCTTTATCTAGGTTTGTATGGCAGGATTAGTTGCAATTACCCCCAGAGGCTCAACTACTCCCCTTCCCTATCTTTCCTCTCCTGGAACATTTAATCAAAGCCATCAAGTGGAGGTCACTCAGTAACTAAGGTGATAAACCCCCTGCCCCAGCAAAAAAAAAAACAGGGGATATTGAGAAATTCTATCCTGTATTTTACCATACGTTGGTTAATAAGCCTTCTCATACACACCTGACAAAAATCAAGTCTTCCCTTCGTGCACTGAAATCCTCCCCACCCCCATGGATGGAAAGCAGGCAGATTCCCCAAGGGTCAGACAACGGATGGGAAAGGGAACACATACAAATCCACTACTTTTATGATGGCAAGGCCAAATGTTGTGTTTGCCAGATCAACAGCAACTTGGGCAGCTCAGAGCAGCAAAGCATCCACTGAAAGAGGCTCTTCCACTTTCTTTGCAGGGGTTGACAGAAGCTCAGCTGTTCTGAGCCCAAGTAATAACAGGACCAGCAAACTTCTTTCCAGTGGAAAACACTGCCCAGTCCCACAGAACTGTGCATAAAGCAAACAACTCTGTGGAAGGATAGACTGAGGTGGCTCCACCAAACAGTTCAGATCCACGTGGTGAAGGTCAGCATGGACTCCTGGAGTTTGCCCTCTGCAGGTCCTGCTCTTTATCATGGTGGACTGGCTGCTGAGCACAGGAAGAAGCTAGGGATGGGGTTGACAGAAAAGGGAGTTGGGGAAGAACCCCAGGAATAAGAAGCCGAACTCCAAACTATATTCTGCTAATCAGTTTTTGATCAAAAAATTCAAAATAGAGAAAACCACAAAGTACAAAAGCTTTTCTGATGCTTTTCATTATCACTGAACACACCACCTGTTATGTGTGCAAAGAGGAAATGGGGGGTAGAGGGAGAGGAAGTCAAATTGGGAAAGGCTGGATGGTCATTTCACTTCTTCTCTTTCTTCTTGTCCTAGAAATGGAAAAAAAAATTACCTAATTAATTTTTGGCACCTGACATTCAAGCTAAAACTCCTGAGTGAGCCAATACCTGGCCCCCTTTGGTTAGAGACTGGAAGGGAACAGGACAATGAAAAGGAGAAATGCTCCCTCAGCACAGAATTGAATCTTAACTACTCCACTTGGTGGCCCCATGTTGCTGACCGACTTGACAAGAAATAAGGGTTAAGTGGTTCTTCCCACTCCCACGCCAGGAGTACCTGGATGGGCTGCCTGACCACTCCTGGCTACTCACAATCATCACTGCTCAGATCCCAACTGGTGAAGACTACAGACTGGCAGTCTACCCCAAAGGAACTAAATGAGAGGCCAAGACCAACTTGCCATTAGTCCTGAGAAGCATAAATCCTGGGCATAAACCAACATTCAGAAATAATCCAGTCCCGTGGAACTCCTCAATCTAAGGTGGAAGCCCAGTGGACTAAACAGGTGAAAGCCATGCTGGTTTGACTGAAGTGGGGCACTGGTTCGGTGCTCAGTCCAACCGGATGCAAAACAGACCAGAGAACCACTTGTCACCTGCTTCCACCACCACTGCCCTGTCTCCTGTTTCATAAGTTCTTTCAAAAAAACAAAAAAAAGTGTATGGCTTCATCTGTTCCCCTGTTGCTGTAGCAGACTGTTGACACTCAGTAAGGGTATACAAAATGCTTCTTTGGAAACAAATTAAGAATAACAAATGGATAGAATTGGTCCACTCCCCTGAAATATATTTATAAAAACTGGTGGCCAATATTAAACAAATGTTCTAGAGTATCTTAGTTTCTGAGTACTAACTACCATTAGTAAAGCATTTAAATTTTTTATACAGTAGACTGTTCCCTGCCACGCTGAAGCTTTTTCCTTTCAGGGATTCATTTTTTGTTTTGTTTTTTTGTGTTGTTTATTGAATAGCTCTTTAAGATTAACAACTGAGGAATGTATAGGATTCATCAGTGAATTATTATTGCTCTGCTCTCCACAGAGGCTGAAAGAATATCACACACAAGTCCTTCACTCGTTTTGTTACTTTTTAAAAGGATCTCAATTTTTCCATTTCAGAAGTCACCAGTAACTTTTCCATTTCATCTTTTTTAATTTGGAACTGTCTAGATCATCTCAACAACCCTTGCTTTCTTAAAAATTTCAAAACAATTAAGATTCTGATGCTGTAGGAGCTTATATTGTTATTAGGATGCTATTTGAGATCACATCTAGATTATATCTAAAGACTACTTTTAAGTATTACTGAATAACTGTTGATACTGAATAACAGAGTTAAAAACACAAAAAAAGGGTGCCAAAATAAAATTTCTCCCCACCTATAAATAAGGGATATGGACCAGCTATACTACACACACTAACATCCTATGGGCCTCATCTTCAAGGAACTTTTCAACAGCAACAAAATGAGTATTTAATTTGTCCCCCAGCGATGAAAGGGAACTTGAAGTCAGACGACATAAAGGCAATGGGAAGTGGTAGCCTTAGGAAAAGGTATTGTTGAACCACCAGCCAAGCACTAGACATTGTTGAGAATAACATCTGGTGTTCTGAGCTTGCGTGTACATGTGCGGGTGGGAGGGATTCATTTTTTAAAAAAAGGATTGTTTTTACTGATTCCTTTCTCTCCATCAGCAAAAGACTTCTGGTTTATCTCTTACTCAGTGGCCTGCCTTACAGTTACTCTATATCTACACAGTGTGTAAGCAAGTTTTCAAATGTGTAGTATACACAGATTCTGAGCTCAGGAGCCATTCTCTTATCTTCAGTGGGGGGGCTAACTGACCTTCTCATTCATAGCCAGGATCATCATGAGTTTTCTGAAGAGAGTCACAAAATCTAAGAAGAGGTCAATGCAATGCCTGAAAGAGAAGAACCAATTACAAATGGCACATCCCATTTTCCTTTATTCACAAAACTACAAAGGTGCAGAACATAAAAACCCCATTCCATGAGCCAGCTCCACCAACAGTCCACGATCAGCTGAGTAAAATTCTGGTGTCAGATCCTTTTCAATTTAATGAAGCCATGGAGCACAGAGAAAAGAAAAACTGGGCTTTACACTCTGCAGAGGCCCAAGTCTGAACTTTGAATTACCACTGCTTATGAGACTGAATACTACATTTTGTAAAATTATGTATTAAAAAAAATTATTTGTAGATCTTCCCATTGTTTAAGGTTTAAAGAATACAAAAAGTATAAAGAATAAAAGGTGAAAGATCCCTTTCCCTTTGCCTAGGGATAACCATTATTTATAATTAAATACATATTATCAATTCAATTTCTAAAAATCTGCTGTCTTTCAGGAGTTGTGGGAGACTGTGATATTTGATGCATAGTTCCAAAACTACAGGCATCTTACAGTCCTGAAGCCTGGCCACTTAAGTTCAGCCAGTGCCACCTGGTCCACTCTTATCCCTACTAATTTGGACAAAATGCAGGTCAGGCAAAGAATCATCCCAGAGATTCAGAAAAGAGCCATGGAATGGAAGAGTATTCCTCACCCTACATACTCGTTAAGACCAGTTTTCACACTCACCAGATGTAGTCCTTATCTCCATTTTCAGCCTTTTCAATAATGAGTTGAGTATCAAAAAGGACAAAGCCACACATGACCACCAGCCCCATATACAGGTTCGCCTACAGAAGAAGAATGAGATGAGGTTACCACGTGATAGACACCGTAGGGGAGAAAAAAACACCACGATAACTCTTTTTGGCTCTTGGTCACTTGAAAGTACATCAAATACTGACCCTACTGACATTAACCTTCACGGGAACAGAAGCCTATAGTCAAGTCCACAGCACTGCGCCCTAGACACAATTCTGCACTGCCAACAAGGGTGAGCATTCTGGAGGATTCTTCGTCTATCTTCTATCCTGCTTTAGGGTTAAGCAAGGAAAGAATGCAAGGCAAGGGGTTGTTGGAAAGTTATGTGCAAAGCCTCACCTGGAAAAGCCAAATGGATCCAAAGAAAAGGTTCCCCAGCGAAGACAAGAGCATCAGGCTCAAGGCTGACATCAAGATACCTGTGAGAGATGACAAGAAGTCGTCTTGAGAAAAGTCATAGCAAAGTAAAGCAACCCCCTTAAGGCCATTCTGTACTTTCCCCCCAAAATGAAGGCTTTCAATTTCAACCCAACAGTCACAAGATGTTGGCAGGGGTTGGTAGTCCAGAAAAAGTCCTAGTGAGAATTCTGACTAGAGCAGAGGCCCCTTTCTCAATTTTTGTCCATACTCACCTCCCAGAAAAAGGTAGCTACGGCGCCTGGCATAGAGCGCACTCAGGGTGAAGCAAGTGAAGATCATTGCTGTACCCATGAAGGCAGTGGGAAGGATGCTATTAAAGGGAAAGACCAGTAGATTGAGGACTACAGGTATGTAACTTATACTTAGAAGGTATATTCATAAGGACAAAAATACATGAGAGAGTCTAAAATAGTTACCTGGGATTGATGGCAATGCAAAACTCCAGAGCAGGGCCCAGGCCAACTCCTAGAAAATAAAAAGCCCCAAAACACAATTATTATGATCAATTCTTGAAAAGGACCCTCATTCAAAAGCTGATCATTTATAGCATGGGTATGCACATGCCCCTAAACAGACTAAACATACAGACTAAAATAATTAAATCTCTCTCTCCTTTATCCTTGTTTTCTAGAAAACATATACTTGACTGAATTATTTACTTATACACAGAGCTACAAAACCAGCCTCCTAGCTGAAAATTCAATGAGCCCATGAAGAACAGAGATTAGGAAAAAAGAAGCAGGCATACCATTTTTGAGCTAAACTGTAAGGCTGCACAACTATGAAGAGGACTGATGTGACTATACTGTGGGTCAGGTTAGGAATTAGAACACAAGAAAAGGATAAAGAGCAAAGCACTGCCTTACATCCAGCAACCTGCAGTCACACAGAACTGACTCCCTTTGTAGCACAAAAGGGCAGACTGGCTCTGCACGTGGACACTTGCCAGGAGGGCATAGCGCACACCTACATTTCTGCTACTCTGGCTACTTTCCTCTCTCCTTCTGATAATCCCACCTCTTAAGGCCTTCAAAACCTACCTTTCCTGATCTACAAATCATAATCTCTAAATCCCTTCCTTCCTACAATTTCTTCAACACTGTATAGGTTATGCACATTCAGAACAAGTTGTACTAATGCAAATGTTGCTTTGCAAGTATTTTTATTATGTAGCTTGAGTCCTGTTTCCCTTAATGATAATTCTAGAAGAGCTGTGCTTCTTATTCTTTTCTTGAGAATCAGCAAAGTGCCCTGTAGGACAAATCTCAATGTATGGCTTTAATTAACTGATTGCAAAGTTCAGAACAGATGCTCCAATTATAGTCACCAGTGTAAGTCCAACTAAGACAGATTTTTGGGCCTAGTTTAGTCTCATGTCTACTGCCACTAACAAGTTATGCTACCTAAGCTCTTGATCTCATTCATTTAAGCATACAAATGCTTATGTTGGGATAAAAAAGTAGACATCACAATCACTCGTCACAAGAGCTTATCCTCTGGATGGGGAAGCAAGATGCACTCAAATACACGATTGGATTGTACAGTGTACCAGTAGGGGTGAATTAGAATACAAATCTTAGGCCTCAGTCTAAAGAGATACTAAAATTACAGTCCCCCTACCCTCAAAATTAGACCAATTCCTGAACATACCTGTAAGGAAAGAAAATCCAGCAAGAAGTCCCAGTCTTTTCTGCTCAGTTTCATGGCTATGGGGTATTGCCATCAGCCAAATCATCATCCCCAGGGAGCCCAAGGCAGATAGCAGGCCAGCCTGTCAGATCCACAATGAGTAATTAAATACTTCAAAGTATCAAATTTATTTTGCAGGAGACCTTATTGGGCTCAAATATTCATCTGAACTTCCTAATATCTGCTTCTAACCTGGAAGCAGTGGAAAAGGCAGTGAGGGCTGAGGGAAGACACCAGAAAGCTTGAAGGAGGATTAGGACCACAGCAGGTGCTGGAGGCTCTTCTGACCTGGGTGGTCCATCAGCCACAATGACCCAAGTCAAACTATGAGTATTACCCAAGAAAGAGAAAAGATGAATCCAAGTGACAAGTGCTTGAAACACCTTCTATCTGTAGAACAAGTAGAAATGACCCCTTCTGATCACTTTAAAATACATACACCCAAAGAAAAATGACTAAGAGGGTGTTATAGATTGAATGTTTCCCCTCAAACGTGTTTAAATCCTAATCCCCCAATGTGATGGTATTTGAAAGCTGGGGTCTTTGGAAAGAATTAGATCCTAAGTGCCAAGCCTCCATGAAGGATATTAGTGCCCTTATAAAAGAGATCCCACAGAGCTCCCTTGCCCTTTGCACCTTGTGGGGTCAGTGAGAACATCTTCAAATACACAGAAAGCAGGCCCTCACCACACATCTGCTGGTGCCTTGCCCTTGCCCTTGGACTTGGGACTTTCTAGCCTTTAAAAGTGTGAGAAATATTTGTTGTTTAAGCCACCCAGTCTATGGCATCATTATAGTAGCCTAAATGGACTAGCACAGAGGGTAAGAACCAAAATGTTAACAGTTATTTCTGGGTAACAGAATTATGGAATTTCACATTTCTTTCTTATCAGTCTGTTTTCCAAATCTCTACAATGAAGATATGTTAATTTTCTAAGAAAAATAAAAATTTTTAAAAAAAAGCAAGTTTAAGAAAAGCCTACAGGCTTTAGAGAGAAAAATCATCAAGGATATATATAGACACTTAAGTTCCTTCCTTCCTTTAAAGATACAGTTGATTCTTGTTTTTCACATATTATCTCTCAAGTCACTATGAACAATGAATTAGCAAATACTGAACATTTGTTCCAGAGGGAAATGTGAGCCTCCGGTTAAAACCTAACATTTTTACAACTGATTGATATATAACCTTGTTTTTTGAGGGTTTTAAGTTTCAAGACACTTTATTTGATATATATGTTGATTCATTCACATTGAACCCATGGCCAACAGCACTATAAATCTCAAAGTGTGACATCAGGGTCTTCTCACACTTATGAACACTTTAGCACTATGCTTGGCAAAATCACCAACCAAAATCATAAAAATGCAGAAAGTGTGGCACTAAGTAGACCATGCAAAGGACCCTTGTATTTATAGTACCAGGGTGTAAGATAAGGCATTGTGTTGCTTATTCAACCTCAGCAGGAATATGGTATGATGGGCAACTCAAGTTTTTTGCTGCTCTACATATGACTGCAAATGTCCGCAAAAGCAACATGAGTACAAATTTTAGGGTTACAAATAAAATTCATCAAGTAAGTAAATTCAAAAATACAGAACCCACATCAGAAGAGGATAACTATATTTTACTACATAACTTAAAAGAAAAACCACTACCAGAAACCAAAAGGGCCACTCTTGCCTAAAAGGTGGAATATGTTTTAGTCTAAACTCAAGGGATAGTCTAAACTCAAAGTCCTAGCCTCTGAGGGGCTGCAGTAATTTTTCATCTCCCTCCCCCACCCCTCAACCCACTTGAGATGCCTGAGCACAGCGATGGTTTCCTCAGAAGGGCAAATGCCAACACAGATATACCTTTGTACTTACACTAAAAAGGACAAGTCTTGGTTAGGGAAACCTTAAACTTATTGGTTATTCCTCCACTGTCCCTTTTTCTACTACTGGCCAAACCAAATTCTCCCTCGACACAGGAAAATGAGTTGAAGATTTTCACTCAGTCATGCAGATACAAGTGTAACAAGAAAATAAAATGGGTCAAATCCTTAAAGGACTCAACCCTGACTCTCCTGATAACATACAATCAGTGTTTTGTACTTGACAACTCCACAGTCATTCAGGGAAAAAAGACAAAGAAGGAAAAGATAAAAAACATCAGCATGCAAGTCATGCCTCTACTTGTTGGATGGGGGCTGCCTGTATGTCAGAAGGATAGTCAGGGTCATTCAGCGTCAAAGTTAAGACATTCTGTTTTTATGTATCTAGAGAGGGCACAGTTACCAGAAAATTTAAATGGCTCTACATGTCCTGATTTACCAGCTGGCTCTGGCCAAGTTGGGATCCCACACTGCTGAAAAGGATTAAGGAGGGGCATAGACTTATAGCAACCTGTTAATAAGCTAGCTTCTTTCTAATGAAATTTGTGCCACAGCAACTAGGAGAGAAAATTACTCTTACCTGAATGAAATGAGTCACCACATGGACATAGGCCCCTGCAGCTGCCACAAACATGCAGAGGGCAAAACTGGCATAGACCTTCTTCAGGTGCTGTTGTGTGGAGGGGGTTCTAGGAAAAATGTTAATAACATCCATCATTCCAGGATCAGTCTCATCTCTAAGCTAAGAATCATTTCCCTCTCCTCTCCTTCCCAGGGAGTATGTACAAATTTTAATACAGTAAAAAAGAAAAAAATGTTTGAAAATACGTTATCATAGAATCTAAAATGCTGGGAAGAGCCAAAAGCCCCAAATTATGAACAATCTAAACTAGAATAACTAAATGGCTTTCCAATGACCACACAGTAGGCCTTAGAATCTGGGTAGTTTTATCAGAGCTTCTGGATTCTAGCAAAGTTAATATCCTAATTTATACATACACAAGTTAATTAAAGTCCTAAAAAAGGAAAAGAAACCAATATGAAAGAAAATGCATTAAGAAACTACAGTCAAGATAAAAACACTCACATGTGGGAAAATTTTAAGAGGGCATCAAAGTTAATCTTCCTATCAAATATGTTCATGATGCCAGTGTCCGTGGGACACAGTCTCCACTCTGTAGAATGAAGGATAAAGGAAAGAAAGGTTACTTTAAAGATATAAGGACATACAAAATAATAAACAACTTTCTTAAAAAAACAGCAAGATACAAGTTTGGAAAAATGAAAGTCTAAAATCCTACTGCCATAAAACAACCATTTTCATTTTTATATATTTCCTTCTAGAATACATTTATGTGCAATCATACTCAACCATATTAAGGGGGACAGAGGAAATGTCCCATCTTCACTATTCCCAAACTATTTTATTACCAGCATTTGATTCTTTTCCTTTCAGAAGTAACTTGCCCCTCTCAAAGACTTGAGAAATCTCAATTAGCATACTGGTTAAAGCAATTTTACGTCATTGTTTCACAATGCTAGAGAATTCTCTCAGTAAATGCATAGAACCTCAGAAATAAAAATTTAAAAAAATGAAAAATGAAAAACTCTAAAGATAGGCCTGACACCAGGAATTGGATTTTAAACATATACACATAGAAACTTTCCACCTAATGCATTTTAGAACTCAATTAAAATGGATTCAAAATTTAAAGGGGGAAATTCCTCCATAAAAAAGGAATTTGTGCAGAAAGAATTTTTTATATATATATATATATAAATATATAATTTCAGAACCTGGCTAGTTTCAGAATTTAGATAGTTTCAGAATTTGATTAATACAAAGAATTCCTATATACCCTTCACCTAGATTTCCTAAATGTTAACATTTCACCATATTTGCCCTATCCCTCACTCTCCATTGCAATATATAGACTTAAAAGTACTTTTTCCCTAACGATCCAGACACAATGTTCCCCTTTACCCCTAAATACTGTAGTGTGTATCCTAAAAACAACAACCACAGTCAGGAAATTGACACTAATACAATACTATTACCTGAACCACACAACTTACTCAGATCTTGCCAACTGTCCCAGTATGTCAGAAAGGGCATTTTTAAGCTGAACCATACCCAGGTTACATTACAACAATACCATGAAGTCAGGGTCTTATATTCTGCTCCATCCTTGTCACAAACTGACCTACAGAACTAAAACTCTAATTAAGAGCTTTTATCTTTCCTAAGTAACAGTCATCCAGATTCTTAGTAGACCCACAATGCCCATTTCAAATCTACCAAAAAAGAGGAGTGTGGGGGATTAAAACACATTAGTTGTTTGAAAGAGAAGCAATTAATCTCATCCATTGAATTCAGTACCTAGCCCAATACTCAGCAAAATTAATGTAGGCAATAAAAGTTCTATCCCCACACCAACTTCCTGAGGATTCCTGGGCCAGTGGAAACATGCCATTCTTAGTGTTCACAAGCATCACTACCAATGTTTTCCAAGGCGCTCTTACAAATGAAACAATGACCAATGGCTAGCTTGCTTTCTCTTGACTTCCTCTTTCCTTTCTCGCCAACATCTCTACTCACCTCTTCTGTTAAATTCTTTTCTTAAAGATGCGTACAGTGAGAAGTTGTAGAACATACTAAAGCTGCTGGTCTCACCTCTAAGTCATGGGGCTCTGGGCCCTCTTGATCTAGATGGTGCAATTATTGCAGGCTGTTGCAGTGCCACACACAGCCCTTCCATACCTGATGAGCATGTCCTCTAGAGAGCACACTTTTACAGGATGGCAGAATCCAGCACCTGGAAAGTCTTTGTTTAAGGCTTTCATTAACACCCCTAATGACATCCCCAGACAGAACCTGCAACAGTACTGTAGAAACTTCAGAACCAAGTTTCTCAGTATTCACAACAATGCTTAAGCACCTCTTGCTTCCAATTTCAAGTGTTTAGAAAAAAAAGTCTGCGGGGGAGGGGTGGCAAGTTAAAAAAAAAAAATCCTCAAATCCCCAGGAGATTGGAGATTTGTTAGTCAGAAAGGGTCAACACTCTGTAACCAGACCCCAGTGAATGGAAACAGCAAGAGAGGGGAACGGCCCAAACTCTTTTCTAATTTGCTCTTTGACATTTCCCAATGGTTACTGACTGCCTCTCTGAAAACTGTTGATGGAAAAACCAAAACTATCAAAGGTTGTGAGGGTAGCAAGAGAGGTCAAACAGGAAGTTCTCCATGGTTCAGTAGTGACCTGTGGTTTAAAATCATACAAAAAAATAAAGCCAGTTTCCCAACTTCACTACTGATCCTAAAATATAGGTGAAATATGTAACCATGAAATTTTCTAGATGCAAAGGTACACAGCAACTTTAATAATAGCTTTATGGGAAAAAAATGCAATGAAGGATACATTTAATAAAATGACAAGATGTATATATGGTATAATTTATTTCAGAACTACCAAAATGTGAGGTGGTAAAGTTAGCTCTTAAGAGTCAAGGAAATATGATAGTTTCTCTAGTCTGTTCCAAACAGACAAGAACTAATGTACCGATAATTAATGAGTTAAAACTGTTCTTACAAGTTTTGCTAGATAAACTAAACTGACCAGGCTTCTGTCTGGTCTCAACTACTTGTGCTCAGAAGCTGCACAAAAAAGATATTTACATTTCAGTTGTCAATATGGAAACTCAGCCGAACAAGATTGAATTGCACTCATAACTCAAAAATAGCAGCTCCCATACCAAAAGTATTTTCAGTCCCAGGAGCAGTCAGCTCTTAACAGCTCTACAAGTATTCAAAACCATCAACCAAGTAACTCAGCTAACATTCCAAAGGGGCCCCACAGTTAATTGAAAATCTGTTTCAAAACACATACATTAAAATGAAATATGTGTATTTTTTACAATAAAGGAAAAAAACACATTGTAAATGGCTCAAAAATGATTCAATATAGTAGTCCCAACACACATTGAAGCCCATTACAAATTGATTACCAGCATTGGTCTGTCTCATCCTGGACACCAACTCATACAGAAATCTAGAAACTACATCCCCTCTCCCCTCCATAATTCTATACTCAAATCTAAAACAGGGAGATGTGATTATTTATATACACTACAATTTGCACAGTGTCTCACAGACTCATGGGAAATTTGCCTGCACTGCGTTTGTAAATGAGAATATGTTCAGGTGTGGATCATAACTAAATTCCTTTAATTTGGTTCAGATCCTCATTTTATGCCTTCATCCTTAGGAAAGCAGGAATACCGAAATTCAGGATCTGTCAAAATTGGTCATGCATATACTGCTAAAGCTTTGTAGAAGTGTCACCATTCTGTGGTTCCTGGGCTAGCCTCCTCTCCCAGAGCCATCCAAAAACAAAACAAAGAATTGCATAACTTTACCAAGAAGAACTTAAGTGAACGCAGTGTTCTAAGTATGCCTAGGGTCTGGTTTTGCTTTGGGGAGGGGACAGGCAGCAGGGGCAGGTAGAAGACATTCTTGTCAATGAACATCTATGTCTTTCCGTTTTGTTAAGCTCTTGTTTTGTTCTGGATAACTTCCTTACCCTTGTCCTAAAATGAAAGATTATCATCAAAGGCCAAGACTTAAAAACAGAAAGATTCTCTACCATCTTATTCCAACACCTATTAAGGGTAGTGCATATGAAATATGGCCAAGGGGCCAAAAGCTATGCACAACAGAAACAACCATGCATTTAGGATGCATTTTTAAAAAAACATTCTTACCTTTGGAAAATCAAAGGCTGCTGACTGCTGGAGCCAGGACAAAAGCTGTCACAGTGTATACAATTTAACAATATTAAACCAGCAAGTCAAAGAAACATTGTTCACATATTTAAATATTTAGTTTGTGAATTATATTGCTCTTCATCTCTGTTGCAGTCATTCAACCATCTTGAACCCTGTTCCCACCCACCCAGAAAGGACCAACTTGATACTTGAGAAGAAAAATCCCATGTGGTTAAAAAAGGTAATTTTTCTCTAGTTCTTTCTACTGAATAGTTTTCAGACTGTATAATCATGCACCTAGGATAGTGGTTAAAAGCATGGCCTGCTGCGTTTGAATCCTAGCTGTGTCTTCCTTAGCTGTGTGACATGCAGCAAGTTCCTGGCACTTAAACCTCACTGTGCTTTAGCTTCCTCATTTGTAAAATACTATGTATATAAGATTCCCTACTTCACAGGGTTGAGGATTAAGTGAGGTATACAAATAAAGTACTTAGAACAGTACTTAATACATAAGAGCAGCTCAATGTTAACCATTATAGCTACTAGTGTGATTACTCTCATGTCTTCAATGCATGAATTTCCCTTTTAAAGTCTGGTTTTAGAGGACATTTATCACAGGCTTAATTTTCACATGCCCTACAAATTAATTTTTTTACACATTATTCAACCATTAACTCACTGCTAGTTATATCCTGAAGACTTAATATTTACCCAAAAGAGAGTAAAATTAAATTGTGGGGCAGAGGGGGTGGCCTAAGAAAATCATGAATTCAAAGGAATTTAATAATTATTATTATTAGCTAAAATGACTTGTTTAAATGGTATGCCTCTCCTATGACACCTTTACACTGTACCTCCTGTCCCATAGGGCTCCAAGGCGTTTTGAGACAGCCTAATAACCACTAAGTGATAATCTGATGTGGTAGAAAATTTGATGAAGTTAATGGTTGTTAGCGTGACGCTTTCCATGCCGACCCTAGGAGGTAGGTCAGTTTGGTTTGAGGAAATTCAAAGAATTCCCCGTTTCAACTAGGGCTAGGTTTTGATCATTTTAGATTTGGACCCTAGATGTTCCAGCCCTCCTTCAACCTGGACCAAAATGCCTGAACTACATAGCATTGAATCCTGTCTCTCTGGGGCACTGCTTCAGATCCAAACCATAACTGGAGATAGAATGCCTACTGCTTTCAATATATATTTTTTTCTTTTTTTTTTGTACCAAACTTTGACACCACTGAATCTTCCTCTCTGTAACTGCAACTGTTTGACAAACACTGAATCCTACGGCCAATGTCTTAACTACATAATCATCTTTGCGTATAAACCAGCAATTGCTCCCCAATAACAACTTATTTAGCCCAATAAGAGGAGAGACATAGATCAGGACAAACAACACACCCATACAACCTCATCCTTAAAGCTCTTTTTTCAAGTGTTTAAGATTCCAGTTAACTTCATTCACAAGTTTAGTTGTAAGCACCTCGAGTGCAGAGGTTCCACCTGATTCGGCTCACTATCCCCCACACTTTAGCACAACCAGGAGTCTCCAGAACAAATCTAGACCCATTACTTAATCAAGAGTGTTGCAACTTCAAATCAACAATCCCCAGATGGCTCAGAGGCGAACCTACCTGCTAATTTCTACGGTCTTTCTCTACTTGGCTTGAACACTATCTTTGGAAAACAAAAACGTGTATAATATAAACGCTACTCCAGGAAATTTCATTAGAAACTCTAGGGGAACAAAATAGGATGGAGTGGAAGACCCTTCTACAAGATTCTACAGACACACTCAAGTAGAAACGAAAATTTAGCAGATAGAGCACCAAGAGAATATTCTGTGTTTTCCCATAGGAGATTAATACCCTTGGGTAGTTTATGAAATACAGTGAAACTCATCAGGCCAAGAACAGTACCTTTTATAATAATACCACTGACTACTTTTAGATAAAATTTTACAACTTTCAAATAGCTTTTACATACATTATCCCCTTTTATCTTCACATCAATCCATGAGGAAAGAGCAAAATTAGCCCCACTTTAAATATTAAAAAATAAAGTTCAAAAAGACAGTGTATTAGTGGTATGAGCACTGCATTTGGAGTCACAAGTCCTGCCATCTCCTACCCTGTAACTATGGGAAAATCGTTATTACCCAAGGCCATCTAGGCTCCCTCCCCTGTAACATAGGGATGATTAATTAACACCTGCTCTATTTAGCTTAGTTAATGCCAATAAGAAAATCTGTGTGAAATCATTGTAAAGTGCTAAATGGACATTAGTATGGACTGGACCGACATCAGAAAGTTAAACAGTGGAGCCAGAACCAAAATAGGGGTGTCTTCTAATCTGTAACATCTGGTGCTCTACTATTAAACCTACAGTAGAAAAGCAAGTTTTCGTTAAGGCAGTTCCAGCTAAAGGTCAAGAGAAATCTCACAAAAATTAAAAAGTGAAAAATTAAAATACTATGATTCCTATTACACTTTTCTGTATTTTTTAGATTTCTACAGTAAGCACGAATTATATGCATAATCAGGAAAAATACGGAAATGCTGACTGAATATGTGTATTAATTTTATCTTTCCTATTCTTTAATGCAGTAAGACTTCAGTCCGATCAATAGACGGGAAGAGAAAGGAGAAAGAGGTACTGAGCTACCTTTCCACACAAGATGAATAATGGAAGAGGGAAACTCCTCTCCAAATTACAGACAGCATTTCTCAAGTATTCAACCATTTTGTCCCTACTAGAGGAAAAGGGCAGAGAATCTAAATGCCAATATATTCTTGAAGCCAGAGTAAATAATATTAGACAAAGAACTTCAAAAAGACCACAGAAGAGTAAATCTAAAAATTACAGAAACTGCAGAAGTTGTAAGAAATGTGGTTATGCAGCCTGAATAATTCTTGAACTGAATTTCAAACTACACATTTAACCAAAAGATAAACTAGAAATAAGTATCAGTAAGTAACTAGAAGAGTCTATTTGCCATTAACTTTTCACCTTAAAATCTTTGTGCGTCAGGCACAGTCAGCTCTTCTACTGGGTTACACATTCACAAGTTAACTATTGCTAGAACATTCTCAAGACGAGAGAGGTTTTCATTGGTTAGGTCGGTGACAGACTACGCGTAGGCAATGGAACCTAGGCTGACACGGGAGAACATTCCACACTTAATACACAGAAATACCAACGCCTACTTAATACCACTGCTCATACAAGTAGTCCAAGAAAAAAAAAACGCCCAAAGATGCCCTTCCTGAGCAGAATTTAAGACGCCCACAAGTCTCAGGCAAAGCCAAGAGCACCTTACCTGTCCAAAGGTAACCAATCACACCAGAGGTGAGCTGCCCTGTGGGCTGGGAAGCCAGGCCAGGCTCCGGTCTCTCCTCACCTCCCCAGTTTTTGGCTTCTAACTAACTGAGGAGCCTCACGCGTCACAGAGGAGTGTGACATCACCCGCCCCGCCGTGTCAGGGCAGTCCGCCCGACCAGGGCCTTCCTCGAGGCCCAGGCGTCACCGCTCACCCAGAGGCGGTCTGGCCAGAGAGCACGCAACAGAGAAGCAATCGGCGGGGTGGGGGTGGGGGAGCACAAACCCGTGAGGTTTCGCTTTCTTTCGCTTCAGAAGTAAGGGGCGGGGGACATGCCCTGAATTCGGGAAGTCGAGGCTGGGCCAAGGGGCCCCTGCCTCTACATTTGGCAAAGAAGGAAGAGGAACGGCAAAAGAGGAGGAAGGAAGACAGGCTAAGAAGGGGCCTTCGTTAAAACTCCCGCACAGAAGGGGCACCCTGACGCCCCCAGAGCCCCGGCAGCCTCTCCCCCGCCCCTCTCCCTCCGCAATACCATGGCGCATGCGCAGTACTAGTTCCCTGTCTTCCCTCCCCGCCCAGCATTCCGGAGTCCGTCGCCGAGCAGGGCCCCGGACCCCGAGGGTTTAGTCTGCCCGGAAACAGACTATTCCCATTCCTGCGCAGGCAATAACTGCTAAACCCCTTTCCATTTTTCACTCCGGACATGAGAAGTCCTAGCTTCAGACTTACGTTCTTACCGCCTCTCAGGAGGAAACACACCTCGCCACACCGGATATGCTTCTGACTTTCCTACGGTCCGCTCCAGTCTCTACCCAACGTCCGCCCCTGGGAAGCCTCGCCCCCCACGTCCCTTAACGCTTGTCTTCATTGGCCATTGGCCTCACTTCTGCCTTTTCATTGGCGGTACGTAATAAACAACAGCAGTTACTTCAGAGCCGTTTGCTAATCCTCTTGCGATCAAGATTCTAGCCGCCAACCGGCGTCGTAACAAAACGTCTCCGCCTCCTTCTCCTACAGAAGGCAGGTTCGCTGTCCAAACCCACCTCTAGTGGTGAAAGTGAAGAGGGCCAGCCCCACCCGAGACGCTTGGCAAGTATAGGAGCCCAACGATGCGTGATGGGATAGCACTGCAAAGTCGCGGGATTCTGGTTTTAGGTTTCTCATGTAATATGTTAAAGGAGGGAAGAGATTCAGGTAACACAAAGAAAGCACTGTCACAGGGGCCAATATACCTTGAATCTAGCGGAGCTTAAACTTTGGAGTTGGAGCACCTTTGAAGGCTTGGGTAATTCTCCGGGAATGCAAGGAGGAAAAGGCCCCAATCTTGCATTTGGACACACAATGCCCAAGTGGTGGTCCTGGGGCCGCGGGCAGGGCCCAGCGGACTGCCAGGACCGCCTCCCCATCTGCCTGTTAGGGAGAGGTTTGTAGTTCTTCATCGTCAGCTGGCCATTGGAGTTGGGTGGTGCTGAACAAGGGCAGAGACCTGGCTGAGCTGTCTCCTCAGCCCCCAAAAACCAAACCAAGGGAGATGAAAGGGCCGGAACTCCCCGACGGCTTGTCCTCGGCAAGAAGCACCAATTGGAAGCACCAATTGTGCAAGAACCATCAGTTGTGCAAGAATTTATAGTAAGAAGTTGCGAAGCTGATTAAAAAAAAACTGCTACATTATCAATTTAAAAAATATTTTTGCTTATTTATTGCTTATGGCCGTAAAAATAGTACAAATTATCACATGAAGAGGCAAGGAGTGTGATCCAAAAAAATGTAGAAAAAAGAGCTTATAGTGGTTGTTAGGAAGTTAATAATAATGTTATTTTTCTAAATTATGTGATGTTTGTCAACATTTAAAAATAGATAATGATTTTTTTCATTTTAAATACTGACTTTATTATATAATTTTGTATCTTTTTCTTAAATACCCACAATTGTATATGTTTCAGGCTGCACAGAACATAGATCCACCCTTGCTCCTCATTTTATAGTTAAGGAAACAGGCCCATGGACCGAAAAGGTTCTGGCAAAATAGGTAAAAAATTTAGATGACCTATTCAATCAGTGGAGATTAGGTCACAATCCAGGATTTAGGAAATCACTTTCTAGAAGGGTTGAATAGTTATCTTTTCAGTAAAGAATACAAATGTGCCAGTACACAAACTCAGGTATGCAATAATTTTTTTTTTTCTGTAGTGCAACCTAAAATTTACTCTGAACACATTTCACCAGACTGGGAAAAAAATGCATTATTAGTCTTCCTTGGGGTTTCCCTCCCCACCCTACCCTAAAGTGCTTTATTCCTGGATATCAAACCATGCAGGTTGCTGCAGAATTTTTTTTTAATAAGAATTTTTAAAACTAAGCTTTAATATCAATACTATGCTCATGTAATTTTCTGTCATCTGCTAAAAAGACAAAGTTTTCTTGAAGTATTGATCTGATAAGACACTGATAGTTTTTTATCTTAAGCAATCTGACTAATGCAAGGTTTTTGTTTTGTTTTTTATTTTTTTATTTTGATATCATTAATGTACAATTACTTGAACAACATTATGGTTATTAGACTCCCCCCATTATCAAGTCCCACCCACATACCTCATTACAGTCACCGTCCATCAGCATAGTAAGATGCTATAGAATCATTATTTGTCTTCTCTGTATTTACTGCCTTTCCCGTGTTCCCCCCCCACCCACTTTATGTGTGCTAATCATAATACCCCATTTTCCTCCTTATCCCTCCCTTCCCACTCACCTTCCCCAGTCCCTTTCCCCTTGGTAACTGTTAGTCCATTCTTGGGTTCTGTGAGTCTGCTACTGTTTTGTTCCTTCAGTTTTCTCTTTGTTCTTATACTCCACAGATAAGTGAAATCATCTGATACTTGTCTTTCTCTGCCTAGCTTATTTCACTGAGCATAATACCCTCTAGCTCCATACATGTTGTTGCAAATGGTAGGATTTGTTTTCTTCTATGGCTGAATAATATTCCACTGTGTATATGTACCACCTCTTCTTTATCCATTCATCTACTGGTGGACACTTAGGTTGCTTCCATTTCTTGGCTATTGTAAATAGTGCTGTGATCTAAACATAGGAGTGCATATGTCTTTTTCAAACTGGGTTGCTGCATTCTTAGAGTGAATTCCTAGGAGTGGAATTCCTGGGTCAAATGATATTTCTATTTTGAGTTTTTTGAGGAACCTCCATACTGCTTTCCACAATGGTTGAATTAGTTTACATTCCCACCAGCAGTGTAGGAGGGTTGGCCTTTCTCCACATCCTCACCAACATTTGTTGTTGTTCATCTTTTGCATGTTGGCCATCCTAACTGGTGTGAGGTGATATCTCATTGTGGTTTTAATTTGCATTTCTCTGATGATTAGCGATGTGGAGCATCTTTTCATGTGCCTATTGGCCATCTGAATTTCTTCTTTGGAGAAGTGTCTGTTCAGATCCTCTGCCCATTTTTTAATTGGCTTATTTGCTTTTTGTTTGTTGAGGTGCGTGAACTCTTTATATATTTTGGATGTCAACCCCTTATTGGATATGTCATTTATGAATATATTCTCCCACACTGTAGGATGTCTTTTTGTTCTAGTATCCTTTGCCGTACAGAAGCTTTTTAGTTTGATATAGTCCCACTTTTTCATTTTGCTTTTGTTTCCCTTGCCCAGGGAGATATGTTCATGAAGAATTGCTCATGTTTATGTCCGAGAGAGTTTTGCCTATGTTTTCTTCTAAGAGTTTTATGGTTTCATGACTTACATTCAGGTCTTTGATTCATTTTGAGTTTACTTTTGTATATGGGGTTAGACAGTGATCCAGTTTCATTCTCTTACATGTAGCTGTCCAGTTTTGCCAACACCAGTGGTTGAAGAGGCTGTCATTTCCCCATTGTATATCCATGGCTCCTTTATCTCTTATTAATTGACCATATATGCTTGAGTTTATATCTGGACTCTCTATTCTGTTCCACTAGTCTACGGGTCTGTTCTTGTGCCAGTACCAAATTATCTTGATTACTGTGGCTTTGTAGTAGAGCTTGAAGTCAGGGAGCATAATTCCACCTGCTTTATTCTTCCTTCTAAGGATTGCTTTGTCTCTTTGGGGTCTTTTTTCATTCCATATGAATTTTAGAAGTATTTGCTCTAGTGCATTGAAGAATGCTATAGGTATTTTGATAGGGATTGCATTGAATCTGCAGATTGCTTTAGGCAGGATGGCCATTTTGACAATATTAATTCTTCCTACCCAAGAGCATGGGATGAATTTCCATTTCTTAGTGTCCTCTTTAATTTCTCTTAAGAGTGTCCCATAGTTTTCAGGGTATAGGTCTTTCACTTCCTTGGTTAGGTTTATTCCTAAGTATTTTATTCTTTTTGATGCAATTGTGAATGGAATTGTTTTCCTGGTTTCTCTTTCTGCTAGTTCATCATTAGTGTATAGGAATGCACAGATTTCTGTGTATTAACTTTGTATCCTGCAACTTTGCTGAATTCAGATATTAGATCTAGTAGTTTTGGAGTGGATTATTTAGGTTTTTTTATGTACAATATCACGTCATCTGCAAACAGGGACAGTTTGACTTCTTCCTTGCTTGTCTGGATGCCTTTTATTTATTTGTGTTGTCTGATTGGCCCTCCAGAACTATGTTGAATAAAAGTGGGGAGAGTGGGCATCCTTGTCTTGTTCCCCATCTTAAAGGAATAGGTTTCAGCTTCTCGCTGTTAAGTGTGGTGTTGGCTGGGGGTTTGTCATATATGGCCTTTATTATGTTGAGGTACTTGCCCTTTATACCCATTTTGTTGAGAGTTTTTATCATGATGGATGTTGAATTTTGTCAAATGCTTTTCAGCATCTATGGAGATGATCATGTGGTTTTTGTCCTTTTTGTTGATGTAGTGGATGATGCTGATGGATTTTCAAATGTTGTACCATCCTTGAATCCCTGGAATGAATCCCACGTGATCATGATGGAGGATCTTTTTGATGTATTTTTAAATTCAGTTTGCTAATATTTTGTTGAGTATTTTTGCATCTATGTTCATCAGGGATATTGGTCTGTAATTTTCTTTTTTTGTGGTGTCTTTGTCTGGTTTTGGTATTAGAGTGATGTTGGCCTCATAGAATGAGTTTGGGAGTATTCCCTCCTCTTCTACTTTTTGGAAAACTTTAAGGAGGATGGGTATTAGGTCTTCACTAAATGTTTGATAAAATTCAGCAGTGAAACCATCTGGTACAGGAGTTTTTGTTCTTAGGTACTTTTTTGATTACCAATTTAATTTATTTGCTTGTAATTGGTCTATTCAGATTTTCTGTTTCTTTCTGGGTCAGCCTTGGAAGGTTGTATTTTTCTAGGAAGTTGTCCATTTCTTCTAGGTTATCCAGTTTGTTACCATATAATTTTTCATAGTATTCTCTAATAATTCTTTGTATTTCTGTGGTGTCTGTAGTGATTTTTCCTTTCTCATTTCTGATTCTGTTTATGTGTGTAGACTCTCTTTTTTTCTTGATAAGTCTGGCTGGGGAGTTATCTATTTTGTTTATTTTCTCAAAGAACCAGCTTCTGCTTTCATTGATATTCTTCTCAATTTTATTTATTTCTGCTTTAATCTTTATTATGTCCCTCCTTCTACTGACTTTGGTCCTCATTTGTTTTTCCTTTTCTAGTTTTATTAATTGTGAGTTTAGATTGTTCATTGGGATTGTTCTTTTTTCCTGAGGTAGGCCTGTATTGGAATATATTTCCCTCTTAGCATGGCCTTCACTGCATCCCACAGATTTTGTGTTGTTGAATCATTGTTGACATTTGTCTCCATATATTTCTTGATCTCTGTTTTTATTTGTTCATTGATCCATTGATTATTTAAGAGCATGTTATTAAGCCTCCATGTGTTTGTGGGCTTTTTCATTTTCTTTGTGTAATTTATTTCTAGTTTCATACCTTTGTGATCTGAGAAGCTGGTTGGTACAATTTCAATCTTTTTAAATCTATCGAGGTTCTTTTTGTAGCCTAGTATATGATCTATTCTTGAAAATGTTCCATGTGCACTTGAGAAGAATGTGTATCCTGTTGCTTTTGGATGGAGTCTTCTGTAGATGTCCGTTAGGTCCATCTGTTCTAATATGTTTTTCAGTGCCTCTGTCTCTTTATTTATTTTCTGTCTGGTTGATCTGTCCTTTGGAGTGAGTGGTGTGTTGAAATCTCCTAAAATGAATGCATTGCATTTTATTTCCCCCTTTAATTCTGTTAGTATTTGTTTCACATATGTAGGTGATCCTGTGTTGGGTGCATAGATATTTATAACAGTTATCCTCTTGTTGGACTGACCCCTTTATCATTATGTAATGTCCTTCTTTGTCTCTTGTTACTTGCTTTGTTTCAAAGTCTATTTTGTCTGATACAAGTACTGCAACTCCTGCTTTTTTCTCCCTGTTAGTTGCATGAAATATCTTTTTCCATCCTTTTACTTTCAGTCTGTGTATGTCTTTGGGTTTGAAGTGATTCTCTTGTCAGCAGCATATAGATGGGTCTTGTTTTTTAATCCATTCAGTGACTCTATGTCTTTTGATTGGTGCATTCAGTCCATTTACATTTAGGGTGATTATCGATAGGTATGTACTTATTGCCATTGCAGCCTTTAGATTCATGGTTACCAAAGGTTCAAGGGTAATTACCTTACTATCTAACAGTATAATTTAACTCACTTTGTGTGCTATTATAAACACAACCTAAAGGTTCTCTCTTTTTTTTTCCTCCTTTTTCTTCCTCCTCCATTCTTTGTATGTTATGAATCATATTCTGTACATTTTCACGCTCTCTGTGGTTTTGGGATGAATTCTTCATCTCACCTCTCATGCCACCTTCTTAAATCCCTGCCCAGAGTTTTTTACTTTAGTACTAATGTGGCCCTTTCAGGTGCAGCAGCTCTATATCTATGTCATACTTATGGTACAGGAAATCTAAGGCTTATGTCAAATTCTCTGCCTAGAACAATAAGTTGCTCAGAGTTTGGCCTGTACAGGGTTGAGCAATATAGGTTATTCATTCTTTGGTGACAAAGGTTATTCATTCCCTTTCTGGCTTAGGGTCTCTTACGAGATTGCAGTTTGATGTCAGTAGGGGCTACATTCATCCAAAGGCTTGACTGGGACTGGAAGAATTACTTCCAAAGTGGCTCACTCATACAGCTGACAGTTTGGTGCTGGCTGTTAGTAGGAGGCCTCAGTTCCTTTCCATGTAAGCTTCTCCTTAGGGCTGCTTGAATGTCCTCACAGCATGAGAGCTGGCTTCTCCCAAAGTGAGCAACTCCAATGACAGAATTAGATGGAGGCTCTCTTTATGGCTTATCCTCATAAGTCACACAGCAATCACTTCCTTGTAATAATACCCTTATTCCTGGGCCCTATGGGCCTTAGACATCCTCATGCTTTGGAGTACCTTTCTGGAGATCTTCTGTCTCCTTCACATGCCTGGGACCAGCCAGGGTGAGCACTGCCTTCAAGGCTCAGCTCAGATCAGGCTCTGCATGAGCCCTGATCCCAGTTTCTCCCCTTCATGACATTCTTCAATCCCAGGATGCCTGAGGAACTCTGGAACTCATGCCTATGGGGTCATCCCAAGGCAAGACCAGGTCTCTATGCCAAGAGGGCATCTTGATGAGCTGATCACTCTTGTTGGCCAGCATGGTATTGCTTTTGCAGAATCACATGAGATCGGGTCACTAAGAAGGTGCTGACATGCATGTTTGGAGTCACACAGAAGATGAATTTAGGCCTCTGGGCTACCAAGGGTCTTCCACCAACTCTTGGGTTTGAGTTATGTGTATGGGTCCCTGTGTTAACCCTCTCCTGTCAGTGTTCTCACTGTGGAGCTGCCTGTGGTCCACAGCATCAGAGGACAACAGTGGTAGCAAGCATCTGTTATTCTGTACATCACCACATACCACCCCCACCATCACCCACACCACTACTGGTCACTCTGTCCTTTGCAAAGACTCTGGGACATATGACAGGCAGTTATCTGGAGTAGCCCTACTTTCTCCTCCAAGGTCATTTCTGAGTGCTTAAGAAACTGTTACTCCACAGTGCCAATAGGCCTTTTCCAGCTGATGTCCTTTTTTGCTTCTGAACATTGTGGTGATACAAGCTCTCCCCCATGTCAGTCTTAAGTCATGCCAAATTAGGCATGAACAAATGGTCTCAGTTCTCTTGCTGCATCCATCGATGCCTCAGATATATTCCCTGTTGGTGGCGGTGTGTGGAAGGTAGGGATGTGGTCAACACTGAAAAAGATCAGTCTGGGAATGCTGTGATTACAGTTTAAGGAGTACAAGAGAAGACATGGTTGGAAGAGGTGTTCTATGTTTCTGGTATAAAATCCTGAATGAAAATTTAACATGAACATAAAACAAATTTTTGTTCAAATGTTCCTGCATTCTCCGGGTATGATCTGCATTTGTGGTTGTCATCAACAAAGCAGAGTAATTATTTTTAAGAGAGGCATGGGTACTATGATGAATCATCTGGTGTCATGAGTAATGATATAATCAGAACTAAATAAATAGTATAAAAGAAACGCAGAGACAAGAATATCTATTGTTTCAATATGCACAGGTTCCAAAGAGCCATGGCTTTGCATTAACAGCATTAACTGTCTTTTCATCTGATAGGAGATATAAAATTAGCCAGAAATGACATTTTTGACAATAAAGGAAAAGCATGAAGAATGTGACGAACAGGTGAGTAGGTGAAGGAGATTAAGAGGTATAGATTTCCAAAAATTATAAAATAAGTCATGGGGATGTAATGTAGAGCATAGGGAATACAGTCAATAATATTGTAATAACTGTATGGTGACAGATGTTAACTGAACTTATCATGGAAATCATTTCCTAATGTATGAGATTGTTCAATCATTATGATGTGCACCTGAAATTAATAGGATAGTGTATGTCAATTATCCTCAATTAAAAAAAACATGGAGAACATGATTTCTGAACCTGAGCAAGAAAAAATGGTTCCTGGCAGTGAAGAATTGTCACTCCGATATGGACAATAAACTGATACCTTTTTTCTACTCATTATTCTAAACCTTCATTGATAAATCATTAATCTCTGAAAGTTAACTGTTTGAGGTACGTTTTCTTTTTGTCATTCTATGGGCTTTATTTACATTGATAAATATGTTTAACAACTATCATAAATAATAGAGCAATTTCTAAACAATGCTGTACAGATAATAAATGTCTCTTTCAGACTATGCATACAAAATGCCACATCTCAGCTGTTGAAAGGTTAAGGAACAGATTGATACAATGAAAAACTGTACAGCTGCTACAACAAATGTATTAGATTTGTATGTATCAACATGAACACATCTTGAATAATGTGAGTGGAAAAAATTAAATAATGTTACAGGCAATATGGTGCAATGTATATAAATATAAAAAAGCAACCAGAACAATAGTATGTATTGTTTATTAATATTTACTTAGCAAAAAGTTTATTAAAACTAGGACTGTATAAACATTTGATTCGTAATAGGTGCCTCTGGGTCGGATGGGAGATGAATGAGATTAGGGAAAGGAAGCTTCAATATATCTATAATGTCCCTTTTTTGTGTGAAATTATCTGAAGTAAAAGTTATGAAATCTTAATATTCATTAATTCTGAGCAATGGGCACTTGAGCATTTATTATTCTCTATGTTTTTCTGGGGTTTTTTTTCATTTTGAAACAACATACAAATGTAAATATTTTTTAAATTCCTATTTGTTGTTTTAGTTATGTGTTAAATACATCTGGTTTGAGTGGGTCTGTGTCAATGAATTCCAATTTAGGAAGAGAAGATATGAATGGGTGAAGTAGGCAGGGGGAAGATAGCAACAGATTCTGCATTTCAGAAGTTAGGGAGGAAGATGTGGCAGGATTAAAGAGGAGATTTAAAGGCAGGCTAAATGCATCAGACTAGGACAAGGATGGAGAGGAAAACAGGTGGATGGGGGGGCACTTGGGAATAACTTTGGGCCCTAGTGTCTGGTTCCCCAACAAATGGGGATAAACATGGCTTCCCTGAGGTCATTTCTTCTGTATTTTATACCTTTCCTTATCTACTTCCATGACCCCAAACCCTCTTCCTTGTGATAAACGCACTGACCTTGTTCAATGGTTATGAGAACAAGCAGATAACAGGAGTGAAACACATTAAAATCCACATTATCATCATCTATACATGTGTGTGAGTATTTAATGTTTTGTTTAATATTTGGGAGGAGGTTTTTCACTTCCTAGATCTCATTTTCATATCCATTGACATTTGAAAGACAAGAGTGAAGAAAAGCGAGCTTTCTTTTTCCAATTCCAGAATTATGGGCTATTATTACTGAAGACTGGCAGGAGAAAAGAAAAATCTAAAAAATAATAGCTTGCAATCTTTTTTAATATCAACTCAGAGGGCAGTGATAACAATAACAAGAGAGTTAGAAGAATGCTTTACTCTATTCAAAGTAATTTTCCATCTGTTATTTCACTTTGCATAACAACTCGGTAGAGATGGTAATGCAGACATAATTAATCCTATTTTGCAAATTAGGAAACTGAAACACAAATACACTGTTAGTTTCCCTACAGAGCTATTAGAGATGCTTCCTTAGCTGTTTTCTATCACTTTGGAGCTTTGGTCTGAGTTTCAGGTCAATTACTCCACTATTTACCAGCTCTCTAAAGTCTTCTGTCACCATTTCCAAGCCCCAACCGCTTGGCCAGCCTCTTCATCCGCTTCCCTTGCTCCTGCTTCTGTCATGTAGAGCAGGTAGAAAAGGTACTGCACTTGTATAACCATCATTCACTGCAGCAACTCCTGATTCACTACTCACAACTGATGATCCAAGTATTTTCTTCAACCTTAAGGCTTTGATATACCTTTATTTCCTTGCCTTACAGTGATGGTTTTAAAATAGGTCCACAGATTCTTCAGGACTCTTGCCTTCAAGAGGTGAAACCTAGTTCTCCTCCTCTCCAGTTTGGGCTGGACTTAACGATTTGCTCCTGATGAATATGGTAATATGCAAATAATGAAAACTAGGGGGAACTAGACCATAAAAAGCCTAGCAGCGTCTTGTCTGCTCTCTCTTTTGGATCACTTATGGCCATCCTGCCATGTCAGGAGGACACTCAGGCAGATCTGTGAAACAGCCCAGGTAGTGAGGAACTGAGGCCTTTTTCAACAACTAGCAAGGAACTGCGGCATCCTGCCAGCACCATGAGTGAGACATCTTAAAAACGTCAAGCCTTCAGATGACTGGAGCCCCAGCCAATAGCCTGTTTGCAACCTCATGAGGAACCCTGCGCCAGAAGCCCCAGCTAAACCCCTCCCGGATTCTTGACTCTCAGAAACTATAAGGTAATACATGATTTTTGTGTACTTCAAGACTTAAAGTTTTGGAGTGTTTTTTTAGGCAGAAATATAAAACTAAGTTTCCTTTCCTGATTCCAGCTGGAAAGATGACACAGCTTGAGGATTTCACAGCTTGAGCACATTAGGTGCTAACCATGGGGGTAAAGAGAGGAACAAAATGTCAAAGAGATTCCGTGGAAGAACTGGGCATGTGACCCGATTCATGTTTTAAAACAATCATTCTAGCTGGTTTGTGGCAAGTTGATTGTAAGAGAACAAGGGTGGCATCTGAGAAGGGAGTTAAGCTTTGGAAAAGAACAAGTGAGAGAGAATGAAGGCTTGTACTAGAGTGGCATTTCCTGAAGATGAAGGAAAGCGATATTTTAATGTCTGGAGAAGCTTTGTGTTTTGTAAATAAGGAAGTCTCAGGGAGGAAAACAACCTGGCATCTATCTAAAATCACTTTTTTCAGGCCACCAATGCCTTATAACTGCTAAACGCAAAAATCCAATGGCTTTTGGCTTCCCTGGAGCAGGACTTCCTAGCTCTCCTTCACCTTCTGGGACTATTCCATCTTTCCTCTTGATTACTCCAAATCAATAACAACATATTTTCTCTTTTACTCAGGATTAAAATTTAGAGTTATTCCCAACTCTGTTTCTCTTCTTTTTCAACAAATATGTGTCAAGTTCCCTAATGTAGATGTGTTTGTACATATAGGCATGGCCCCAGCCTTCATGGAATTTTCATTCTAGTGGGGAAGACAGACACCAAACAATGATATAAATGAATATATACAAGGAGTATAGGGGTTCCCCCCCCCGTCCAAGTTGCTTTAACTTTTAAAATGGCTTTATTTAGGCATAATTGACTTATAATAAACTGCACATATTTAAAGTACACAGTTTCATGAGTTTGACATGAAACTATTATCATAATCAAGATAATGAACATATCCATTATTCCCCAAAACTTCCTCATGTCCCTTTGTAATCTCTCCTACCTTTGCACTCCCCTACCCCTGGGCAACCACTGATCTGCTTTCTATCATTGTAGATTAGTTTAATTTTCTAGAATTTTGTATAAGTGGAATCATATGTATGGCTGTATTATTTGAACTCTTTTACTCAGCATAAATATTTGAGATCCACCATCATTCTAGTATCATATTCATTTCTTTTTATTCCTGAGAAGTATACCATGTGTGGATTACCATAATTTGTTTATCCATTCACCTGGTGATAGGCTTTAGGATTGTTTCAGTTTTTTGCTATTATGAATAAAATTCTAAGACATTTGTGTACAAGTTTTTGTGTGCCCATATATTTCCTTTTCTTTGGGGTAAAAATCTAGAAGTATATGACAGGATCACATGATAGGTATATATTTAACCTTTTAAAAAACTGCCAAACTGTTTTCCAAAGTTTTCCACTCCCACCAGCAGCAT
Source organism: Manis javanica (assembly GCF_040802235.1). Taxonomy (NCBI): domain Eukaryota; kingdom Metazoa; phylum Chordata; class Mammalia; order Pholidota; family Manidae; genus Manis; species Manis javanica. The sequence goes on from NC_133165.1 coordinate 88,100,229, forward strand.
ATGACTTTTTAATTTTAGGTGTATAGTGCTATCTCATTGCGGTTTTAATTTGTATTTCCCTAATGACATTGAGTATCTTTTCATGTGTTTGTTATCCATATACCTTCTTCGGTGAATGATCTGTTCAAATATTCTGCCTATTTTAAAAATTGTGCTGTTTAGTTTCTTATTATTAATTTTTAAGGTACTTATATATTTTGGATGCAAATCCTTTGTCAGATATGTGATTTGCCATATTTTTCCTAGTTTGTGGCTTGTTCTTAGTTCTTTTAACAATGCCTTTCAAAGAGTATTGTTTTTAATTTTGATGAAGTCCAATATATCAGTTTGTTCTTTTATGGATTATGCTTTTGGAATCATAACTAAGAAATATTGCCTCACCCAGATCACAGAAAAGGGCAAACTACAGCCTTACAGAGCAGACTAAAAGGACCAAGATCAAAGACTAAACCAGCCACTCTGGGTGGATGCTGGGTAAAGGAGTTGGGGAAGAAGGAAGAGACCTGTTATAGATAAGATATTGTGTGGATGCATTTCAGACAAGCAGAGTGGTGGATATGGCTAATTAGCATAAATTCCAGTCTCCTTCTAGTGTGCTTTCCTATACTGCAGAGGCGGAAAAGCTAGGATTATATTTCTCAGAATACCCTGCAACCAGTCATATGTACTTGGGTAAGATTTAGAAGCAGAAATGAAACAAAGGCCATTGTACTGCTACTTTGGTTATTTTTCCTGGCAAGCAAGGTCATGGCAATGTAATATATTTCTTTAGTGGTGATTCAGTGATGTCTCTAGCTTTGCAAATATTGAGAGGTGTTGCATCAGAGTATCATAGTGTCAATGTTCTGATCATAGCTTCTAGATCCCTGTATCACACTTGTAGCCACTGGTATTTTTTTTTTCACCTTTAATACAAAGAAATTTTATTAATTTTAGGGGTACAATAAAGGTATTATATATATTTTTGGTATCATTAATATACAATTATATGAAAAACATTATGGTTACTAGACTCCCCCCATTATCAAGTCTCTACCACATACCCATTACAATCACTGTCCATCATTGTAGTAAGATGCTATAGAATCACTACTTGTCTTCTCCGTGCTATACTACCTTGCTTGTGCCCCCCCCGCACATAATGCCCCTTTCCCCCCCTTATCTCTCCCTTTGCAGACATCATCCCCAGTCCCTTTCCCTTTGGTAAGTGTTAGTCCATTCTTGGGTTCTGTGAGTCTGCTGCTGTTTTGTTCCTTCAGTTTTTTTCTTTGTTCTTATACTCCACAGATGAGTGAAATCATTTGATACTTGTCTTTCTCCACCTGGCTTATTTCACTGAGCATAATACCCTCTAGCTCCATCCATGTTGTTGCAAATGGTAGGATGTGTTTTCTTCTTATGGCTGAATAATATTCTATTATGTATATGTACCACCTCTTCTTTATCCATTCTTCTACTGATGGACACTGAGGTTGCTTCCATTTCTTGGCTATTGTAAATAGTGCTGTGATAAACATAGGGGTGCATATGTCTTTTTCAAGCTGGGCTCCTGCATCCTTAGGGTAAATTCCTAGAAGTGGAATTCCTGGGTCAAATGATTTTTCTATTTTGAGTTTTTTGAGGAACCTCCATACTGCTTTCCACAATGGTTGAACTAGTGTACATTCCCACCAGCAATGTAGGAGGGTTCCCCTTTCTCCACATCCTCGTCAAAATTTGTTGTTGTCTGTCTTTTGGATGGTGGCCATCCCAACTGGTGTGAGGTGATATCTCACTGTGGTTTTAACTTGCATTTCTCTGATGATTAGCAATGTGGAGCATCTTTTCATGTGCCTGTTGGCCATCTGAATGTCTTCTTTGGAAAAGTGTCTGTTCAGATCCTCTGCCCATTTTTTAATTGGCTTATTTGCTTTTTGTTTGTTGAGGTATGTGAGCTCTTTATATATCTTGGATGTCAACCCCTTATTGGATATGTCATTTATGAATATATTCTCCCATACCATAGGATGTCTTTTTGTTCTACTGATGGTGTCCTTTGCTGTACAGAGCTTTTTAGTTTGATATAGTCCCACTTGTTCATTTTAGCTTTTGTTTCCATTGCCCGGGGAGATATGTTCATGAAGAAGTTGCTCACGTTATGTCCAAGAGAGTTTTGCCTATGTTTTCTTCTAAGAGTTTTATGGTTTCATGACTTACATTCAGGTCTTTGATCCATTTCAAGTTTCTTTTGTGTGTGGGGTTAGACAATAATCCAGTTTCATTCTCTTACATGTAACTGTCCAGTTTTGCCAACACCAGCTGTTGAAGAGGCTGTCATTTCCCCATTGTATGTCCATGGCTCCTTTATCATATATTAATTGACCATATATGCTTGGGTTAGTATCTGGACTCTCTATTCTGTTCCACTGGTCTATGGGTCTGTTCTTGTGCCAGTACCAAATTGTCTTGATTACTGTTGTAGCCACTGGTTTTTAAAACCAGTCATCAGTGGAGACCTCCAGGTGCCCCACCCTCCCCAGCTCTGACAAAGGTGGCAGCTTCCCTGGCTAAGCACTTCTACCATGTTCTGAAGGTCATTCCTGGAGTTTCAGCCCAGAGTGGTCTCCTCTAGACTTCCAACTGATTTTGTAAGCACCTGTGTCTTTGTATCTTTACAATAGTTGGAGGATGGTGGTTTCCTGCATTGAGCCCTGGGTCCTAAAGGTGGACAGCTTATATCTGGGAGGAATGATAAAGAATAAAAGGGCTCCCATTGTGTGGGAAGAATGTGTCAACACTTGAAATCATTTATTCAACAGACATGTAACAGACATGAAGTGGGTGCTATTGCTAGATACTAGGAATTAGCATTCTAGCCTGCCCTGAGGGGGCTTACACATCTGATCATTTCATGGTATCATGAGAGAGATATGTTGGGACACTGTACTCACAGACATGTTCTCAATGAGACTTGGAGAAAGTCATGAAAAAGCTGACCTGCAAGTTTCATTTTGACGGGTAAGTAGGAATTAGCCAGAAAAGATGAAGAGGAAGAACACTCTATCTATAGGGTACATTTTTAAGGAAAACTTTTAAATATAGCTGTTCATATTCTCCCACACACACCTTCCGAGGCAAGAGAAGAAGAGGAGTTGTATACTCCCAAAGACTTTAGAGGAGGGGGCTGGAGTACGGTAGGAACTTCCTGGGCTGGGCGAGGGGTGAGGGAGGGAGGTGGCTGAAGTGTTTTTGAGTAAGGAGGTTAAAGCATTTGACCTAAGAGAGATTAGGTAAAGCATTCTCAAGCTGACCTCAACTTTTTAGGCTTCTTTACTCGCTCACCTCTCACAAGAGAATCAGAATTCTGAGGCCAAGGCCAGGTTCAGTGCCAGGGTCACCACTTACTACATATGGCCTTGGACATTATTAACTGCATTCAGTCTGTTTACTCATTTACATAATAAGGATAATGAAAGTATTTCCCTCCTACAGTGTTGTAAAGATCAAATCAGATAATGAATATGAAAAAAAGTATTGTAAATTACAAAGCACTGTAAAAGTATTGGCCACTATTATCTACTAGGTAACAAATTGTTGATTGTGTCACATGTATATTTCTATTATAGAATGAAGCATGTCCTTCCCGAAGTCATATGTTGAAGGCCTAACCCCCAGTGTGACTGTATTTGGTGACAGGGCCTTTAAGGAGGTAAATAAAGTTAAGGGTCACAGTAGGGGTCCTAATCTAATAGGACTGATGTCCTTATAAGAAGAGGAAGAGACACTAGAGGCCTCTAGAGGCCTCTCCCTCTGAGTGTGAACAGAGGCAAGGCCTTGTGACCACACAGTGAGAAGGCGGTCACCTGCAAGCAGCAAGCTAGGCCTGACCAGAAACCAATCCTGATGGCCCCCTTGACCTTGGACTTCCAGCCTCCAGGACTGTGAAAAAATAAATGGCTGTTGTTTAAGACACCCAGTCTGTTGTATTTTGTTATGGTGCACAGCAGACCAGTGTAATCTTTTCCCATAACTTTACGTCTCTTCCCTCCCTGCCCTGATTGGCTTCAGGCTTTTCTCTTCTCCATGTAATTTCTGCACACCTGTCTGTATTCTCAAAATGCCTTTTCCCCTTCCTAAACAACCCCTTCCACCCCCTTCTCATCACACTGTCTCAGTTTTCCCCCTGGCACACCTATTCATCCTTCAGCCCTGGCTCAAGTGTCATCTACTCCCTGAAGCCGTCCTTTCTGGCTCCATCCTCAGTTCTCTTAGCAGATTATGTACACCCCTCTATTCCAACACTTATCACACTATTTTGTAAACATTATTTTGAGTCTTTCCTACTAGATTGTGAGTCCCTGAAAGAAAGACACCCATTCATCATTGGTCTTCCTTTGTACTTGAAACAAAGGAGGTACTGGATACATGTTTTAAATAAACAAAAAAATCCCACAGTTCAGAGGAGATGTACACACAAAATTAAACAACAAAAGTCAGTAAAGGACTCATGAGCTGTGTATCCAGATATCCTCCATGGCACCTAATATGGTGTCTTGCATGTAGTAGCTTCAGTAAATTCGAATTAAGTTCCCAGTGAAAAGTAGAGAAAATAAGAGTCATGATCATTTAAATCTGGGAGAACTCTCAGGTGGGATTTAAAAACTGGTATCTGCCATAACACCAGTGATTCCATTTGGTGCCTTCAAACTTGGTCTATGCTCCTTCTCTCCTCTACCTTGCCTCCCCTGCCTCAGATTGTGAACTCTTGAAGTCAGTGGATGATCTCTTATTCATCTTTGTATTTCACATTCTTTCCCTATCTACTGGTATCTAGCCAGATGTTTTGCACATGAAAGGCAGTCAGGAAGTGTTTGTTGCATTTTGTTAAAAACTAAAGATTGTGCTGAGCCAGGGTGGGCTTTGAATAGGCGACATGCAAGAAAGCAGAACTGCAGATCAGGGACACAGCAGGAGTGTATTTACTTCCCATTGCGCTCTAACCAACTATCACAGATTTAGTGGCTTAAAATAACACAGACACATTATAGTTCTAGAGGTTAGAAGTCTGAAAATAGATCCTACAGGGCTAAAATTAAGGTGTTAGCAGGGCTGCATTCCTTCTAGAGGCTCTGGGGGACACTTCGTTTCCCTGCAGCAATCTGCAGGTCTGTAATCCTCCTTGTCTCTGCCTCTGCCGAGAGCGCTGGTGGAGCTCTCTATATAGTGACTCACTCAATAATAGCTCATTGCCAATGGGTGTGGAAGTATTAGCCTAGCAGTAAACCAATTACATCGTCAAGTAGTTTTGGGTCAGGTGAGGATCTTAGTGGTAGGAATTTTCATTTTCTCTTCTAGGGGATAAGATGTGAGTTGATTGATTTGTCCAGCTGATTAGAAGAGGCTGAGTTTTGTGGCAGAGAGTTTCAATGGTCTGGAAAGAATTCCACTTTATGGTTGTAAACAATAGAAACAAAACACAGACTGTCTTACAAAAAAGAATTTACCATTTCTAAATAGCATTGATATGCTGATGATTTCCAAATTGATATTGCCAACCTAGATCTCCAGTTTCATATATAATTTCCTAGTGGCTATCTCTACATGAATGTCCAGTCAGTAGATCAAACTCATTATGACCAAAACCCTGTTCCTAATCTTCCCTTTCCAGATCTTCCTCACCAAACCTACTTTTCACACTACCTTTCTTCATTTCAGTTAATGAAAAACTCTACCCATCTAATTGCTCAGGTCAAATGTTTTAAAGTTAATTCTCATTCACCTTCCACATTCAAGCCATAAAGCAATTCTGTTGGCTCTAATTTCAAATCCATCAAGAATCGGACCATTTATCTCTCTTGTACAGCTACCTCGGTCCAAACTACCAACATCTCTCACCTGTATTATTGTAATAACCTCCTAACTGGTCTGCCTTCTCATGCCCCTATTCAGTTTATTTTCAATGCAAGAGTCAGGACGATCCTGTTAAAGATAAGTTAGATCATATCACTCCTCTGCTCAAAATCCCCCAATGGCTATCTATCCTACTTAGGAAAAAAAGATGATGCTTATAATAGCCAACAATGCCTGGCACAATATGGCTTCTATCTTTCTGACCTCATCTTTTACCAGTCTTTCCCTTGCTCATTGCACTTCAGTCATACTGGTGTCCTTGCTGTTCCTCTAATACATCAGGCATAATATGCATTTGTCATTCCCTCTGTCTGGATCATTCTTCTCCCAGATAGCCACACAAGACTCTCTTTCTTCAGCTCTTTATCCAAATCCAAATCCAAATTTTGTTTTATTAGACAGGACTTCTCTGATCATCCTGTTTAAAATTTGAGCTCCTTTCCCATCTTTATCTCTTTTCAGTTTTATTTTTATTAACCCTGATCACTATATTTTTATTAATGTCGAATCACTGATTTGTATACTTATTTAGTTTATTGTCTATTCTCCTCCTATTCAGAATGTAAATTCCAAGAGGGAAATATGTGTGCCTTTTTTGTTCACAGATGTGTCTTCAATCCTAAAACAGTATCTGACATATAATGAGCTTTTCAGTAAAAATTTGTTGAATAAATGAATGAAAAGTCAAGGTGATAACTTCAGGCCCATGGCTGGATTCAGGTTCTCAGCATGTTACTAGAACTCTGTCTCTTATCTCCTTTGCTTTCCTCTGCATTGGTTTTAGTGTGATGGGTGATGGCATGATGCCCAGCAGCAGCTTGAGATTTACATTCTAACAATCCAGCAGCCCTAATAGAAAGTGTTCCAATTGTTCAGTGAAAGCCTTGGAAATGAGTCTCATATTCCGGGCTTGGGTCAAGTGTCAATCACTAAAACAGACTCTGAAAGTAGGGCAGGAAAATGGTGTAACCGGCCAGGCCTGGGTCATGCGGCACCCCCTGGAAGTTCAGCTCTGTTTAGACTAACAGGGGAGTGGTGGTTCCATCATCAGTTATCTACCCTCAGGCCTAGCTCAGAACAGCATTCTTCTCCTGCTCCTCTATTTTCACATCCAGCCTGATCAACCCTGAACTTTGGGAAGATCTTCTCTTCCTAAATGCCTTTTTTACCTGTCTCTGTCATTAAGGTCTTCCTCACCCCTCAATGCCCAATTCAAGTATCTCTCTTATGATGACCCTTCACGGGTGTGCTGTCTTTCCCTCTTCTGAGCATCCTAGTTTTTCTCATAGCTTTGGACGCTGTGCCCTGTATTTTACTTGCTTGCATTACGAGCTTCTTGTGGAAAAGGGCTGGGTCTATTTCTCCCGCTTCCAAGCTGGCTCCTCACACCCTTGGCAACCGCGGCGATTAGGTACGCACCGGGGCCGCCAGAGTGCGCTAGGCGCCAGGCACAAGGGCACAAGGGGCGGGAGGCGCTTTGATTGGTAGGAGCAGCCGTCAATCGGGGGCAGGTGGGGCGGGGCGGACCGCCCAGGAGGCCCCTGGGCGAGAGGCGGGGCCTACATGAATGGGGCGCGCGGCGCCTGGGCTGCAGTCGGCGCTCGCGGGGGAAGCCCGAACCTCGGCAGGGAGTGGGTGGGAGGAAGCGGAGGGGTGGGGGAAGGGAAAGAGCGCGGGGGGCGGGGAGGGGCAGCGCTGGAGCCGCGCGCCGAGAGCTGCGAGGCGGCGGTTGTGTGCGAGAGCCTTGGCCGCCGTGCTGGTCACTCCGGTACCGCTGTCCGCCGCGCTTTCTCTGTCCTCGCCGCGCGCTGCCGCCTGCGGGACCCCGAGGAGCTCCCGGCACCCCTAACCGGGGGCCGAGGAGTCAGGACTGGGGCAGCGAGCTCTGACGGAGGAGTCGGCTCAAAGCGGCCGAGCCCAGGCCCCCGGGTGTGGAGGTGGGGGGCTGAGGCCCCCAAGGGGGCCCCGCCGCGATGGGCAACCTGGAGAGCGCCGAGGGGGGCCCGGGCGAGCCACCCTCTGTCTCGCTGCTGCCGCCGCCCGGCAAGATGCCGATGCCTGAGCCCTGTGAACTGGAAGAGCGGTTCGCCCTGGTGCTGGTGAGAGCTGAGCCGAGCCCCTTCCCCCTCATTGCGCGCCCCCAGGTCCCAGTGCTCCGGGTGGGACTTTGCCCGGATTTCCCTGTCCGGCACACCCCTTCAGGGAGGGCTTCCGACCGATCCCGGCCTCCAGTGCCTTCCCAGGAACCTCTGAGCTGCGCTGGACCTCCCGACCGAGGCCTCAACCGCTGGACACTTAGAGGTGGGGGGGTCCCCAGTACGGGAGCTCCCCAGGATCCAGATTTCTCCCTCTTCCCTCCCCCTTTTGCTGCCCTTCTCCCCACTTCCCTGACAGCCTCCCGCGGGCCCTAGAATTCTCATTCCTAAGCCTCCAGCTGGTGTGGGGGAATTCAGGAGCTTGGGGCCGGCCCCTCTCCTCAGCCCAAGTCAGGTTTCTCTGCCTGGGGAGACCGCCTCTCATGTTAGCATGGAGGCTTCCAAGGGAGTGGGTCCCACTCCCAGCCCAGATCAGATGTTTTGGGGAGAGATGGGGGGATAGGGAGGGGGCTGGCAGCTCTTGAAGAGGGTGGACTAAAAAGAGTGATGCCGTTCTACTTATTTTCAGAATGGCCTGCAGGCATCCTGCAGTGTTATAGTGGATTTGCCTAAAATTGCTGAACATGTGGATAAGCCATTTCACTAGTGTATTTTTCTAGTTGAAACAATACACAAACCATCCCGCCTTCTTTTTTTCTCCCCTCCTTTATGTTAAGCCCTAGTGGCTGGTTTGTGTTCTTTGCCTGTGCTTCTTTTTAGTCTGTCTGTAGGTTCCCAAATGATCCGTATAGAAGATGAGTTTTTAGAGCTGACTTTGGGGTTCTGTTTTGGTGTGGGAATTGGACATGGATGGCAGTGGCTCTGTAGGTAGCGAGGATCTGAGCTAGTATCACTGGGATGGAGACAGGGAATATGTTGGAGCTAAAAATGAAGTCTTGGAGAAAGAAAGTGAACTAAGTGATGGAACATTTGCTAACAGAGGTAATTCTGTGAGAAACTTGGGGAAATAGTTCCCAGTTCCTCAAAGAACTATCTAAGAGGCAGTGTTAACGCTGTCATTGTTCTTTGCCCATGAGGAGAGATAAATTGTGGATTTAGCAGCCTTATTGGATTTCATCTATCTTGGAATAGGGAGATTAGATCTATTGGCATTGGTGGAGCTGTCTAGAGATCCTGGCCTCTCGGATGGTGGAGAGCACCTCCACCAGCTCAGAGAGGGTCCAAACGGTGTTCCAAGGGGGAACAGTGTTACTGGCGCCTCTCTGCCCACCAGCTTTGCGCAGGGCCAAAGCGATCTGGGCCACACATCCTGTGACCCTCTGTGGTTTCCCCAGCCTCCTCAGGGGGACGGGGTGAGTCAGTGATTACTAATACGCTATAGCCATCTCAGAAGCTGAGGAGGAGAGACTGGGACTTGGTGCCCTTGAGAACAAGAGCTCATCTGTTGGGGAAAAGAGTGGGAGGGAATCTGCACTCCAGTGGGGGTGTGAAACTCCCAGTAAGCTGCATGAGGTAGCTGCAGAAATTGGAGAGAATGCGATGGTCTCAGGTGGACTGGGTTGGGGGCTGCCTTAGGTAGGGACTGCCAGGCCATTTGTTGTGAGAGTTCAGAACCAGAGTTGACCATGTCCTCACTGGAATTTGGTTGACAAGTTTGTTTAGTTCGCATTTTGGTGGCTTAATATCCACAAAGTGCATGTGGAGTCCTGATTACTAACCAGAGCACCCAGAGAGACCAGGTCCACCTAGGACTGGACCACCCACTTGCAAGCTACACTTTCTGTATAAAGTTTTGATCTGTTTCCTCATGGCTTTTGTTTTGGTGTTGTTTCTGTGTGCCTGAGCTGTTTCTGGTGGGGCATTGGAACAGGGCAGGCCAGGGCTTGTTGGGTGTCTTAGGAGAAGAGGGGATTTTTCTCACTTTTCCAACATAGGGAAGTCCTGTTTTCTTGGGGATTTGAGTTCTTCTCTGGGGGCTTTTAAAGATCCCTCTTTTTTCTGCTCCTGAAACATGCCCTTTCTACTGTCCTTTGGGAACAGTACTAGTTGGCTGTTTGGCCTCAGAATAGGCTCAGATATATTTTCTGAATAGTCAGGTGAAGCATAATGTAGAAAAAGCAAGGACTTTGTCTTAAATTGTCTTAGCCTCTGTGAGCTTCATCCATAAATTTTATAGATTTCCTCATCTATAAAATGGGGCTGATTGTTCTTTCCTGGTGGGACTGTGAGAACGTAGGGGAGCCATGTACTTGGTATTTGGTAAGGTATTCAGTGTAGGTTTGTTCTTTTCTTGATTGTGTGAGTCAAACTGCTCCTTTCTTACCCTTTTCTTTCCCAGATTGTCAGCTTCACTATGATTGATTTGGTTTATGAAAAATCCATTTGGGAGGTTTGTTGAGGAAACATGCTGATGTCCTGGTTAGGAATATGGACTTTATAGTCAAAGTAGGCTCAAATACTGGCTCCTCTACAACTTCAAGTTAGCAAAGTATTTGACCTCAAGCAACCTACTTAATCTCTGTGAGTCCCAGTTTCTTCTGATAAGTGGGGATAATAATAGTATTTGTCACATGAAGTTGATGTGTGGATTTAATGAAACTGTAGGTCAGGTACTTAGCAGACTCTGGTACTTCTATATGCTCAGTAAATGGTGGCTTTTAAATTTGTAGCTCTCAGCAGTGACTCAGAGCTGAGATCACTTGTATTCCCAAAATGGGTTTTAAGTTTGGAAATCTGATGAAGCCAGTTACCCCATTTTTTGTATAGCCAGTCTCAGAATATGTATGCTGTTGTCAGATGGAGGGCTTCCCCAGTCCCAGTGTAGCTATGGAAACCCCCCTGAAAAGCACCCTGGCTGGGGAAGTTGTATCACTGCTGAGTCAAGACCACAGGCTCCCAGCTTTCTGGTGCACATGCATGATCTGACCCATAACCTGTCAGCTGAGGTTGGAGAGCTCAGATCGGAGGTGATTTGTTCAAGACACTGATCCCAAGAGTCCTAACCCTGCTCAGTGCCCTAATCCAGGGCTTTCCTATTGGTTTGCTGGAAATACTGAGCACCTTATCCCTTGGGGGCAGCTGGGGTCCTCACTTGGTCCCTCTGACTGATATCAGTTCTACCATTTACCCCTTGTGCTGTAGAAATAGTACTATTTTCTAGGTGTGCCCTGATAGGAAAAAGGTTATAAAGCTGCTGTGTTATGCTATTTCCTTGGCATCCTTCCTTACCCTCCTGTCTGAGCAGCAGCTCCCATTTGGTTGAGTACTGAGAATTTTAGGGACAGGGCAGTTTTGGAGCATCTCTTTATTGATACCAGAATGAGAGCCCGTCTCTGGTCTGATAAAGCCCCCATCTATGGTTTGGTCCACTAGATTACTACCCAGCCTCAGTTGGTCAGAAGCTAATATTCTGGCCAGTACTGGCCTTTCCTTAGACAGGGGAGGTGGAGGGCTTTAAGGGCTTTGGAAGGTAGCTGTCTACCTTTGCTATGTTTGCACCCTGATTTTCCTCTTTGCTGACTTACTATAGACTTGAAACGGAGTCTAAAGGTTCTGATGCCAGAAAAAGCCCTGGATCTCCCTCAGGAGAAGGCTCTCAGGGCATGAGGGTGGGGTTGTGTGACAGCCTGTCCTTGCCATGGCTCCTTCTCTCACATTCCACTGGTAATGACTGATGACTTGGGGTTTTGCTGTAAGTGTAGCATTGATGTGGGAACTAAGCTGGCTTGGGTGCTAGTTGTCAAAGAGACTTTGAGGGGCCTACTGTGACACAGAGACACTGGGAAAAACTTGGACTAAATATCAAGTTCCAGATCTCCGTGGTGGAAATTTTTTCCCAGCCCTGGGGATTGTGGTGAATTAGTTAAGGCTGGAGTAAGACTTGATGGGAGGGCAGGGGCCCTTCATGGCAGCTGGGCATAGGAACCCCCTTGTTCAGAGACCCTACTGAGAAGACCTTAAGCCACAGAGAAGAGTCGTCATTCCCTTGACCTTCCCATATGACCCTGCCTTAGACTGGAGAGGGGTACATGTGTGGGGAAGGGATGGGACTGATGGAGTGGATTCCATGTCATTTGGGAAGGTTTTCATTGCTTAGAGAGAGATTCACCTTTTTTTCTTTTTTCTTTTTTGACACTTTTTTTGATACTCATTCTCTAAAAAATTATGGGCAATTTAGAAAGAAAAAAGGATTAAAGATTTAGATTGAAGAAAAAATATTTTGTCTTTACCGAATGGAACCAATGGGTTTTAAAACCATTCATATTTTTTCTGTGCATAAAGTTTTGCACAATGTTGTCATATGGTATATATATATATATTTTTAATCCAGTTTGGATTTTTGTTTTTTGCTTTGTTATTTCATTAGTTTTCACAGGCTAGTCACTGTAAATATTTTTAAATGCTTGTACAATGGTCGTCCATTAAGTGCATGCACCATTGTTTACTTAACTCTCTCCCTATTTTTGGACATTTAGGTTGTTTGCTTCTGTTTGCCACCATAAACAACATCTTGTTGTACAAAGACGTTTCAACATTTAGAGTTTTCTTTAGGATAGAAACCTAGAATTGCAGGGTATAATGTTTTTAAGGTCCTAAATACATATTTCCAAATAGTATAAAAGGGAATAATGCCTCTGTCTTCAGAGGGAGGAAGGAGGCCTAAGAATAGCTACTTTTCTCCTGATTATGAAAATAATACATTTATTAAGTAAATTTAGAAGTTGAAGATATAAAAAGTATAAAGTAGATAGAAAAGTATAAAGAAGATAATTAAAATCACCTGTAATTTCACCATGTATTAGCATTTTTATGTAGTTATATTTATTTTAACAATTAGGATTATACTGTTCATATTTTGTGAGCTAATTTTTATTTTAATTATTTTCTTTTCTGTTTAAGTATTCTTTAGTATCATGATTTCATGACTGCATAGTACTCACAGTATTTTATTACTGCCTCATATTTCTTTCTCTCTTTTTTGTTACTATAAATAACACTGTGAAGAATATCCTGTGCATAAATATTTGTGTGCAACTCTGATTATTTACTCAGGATAAATTGCTAGAAGAAGAATTATTGGTCAATGGGTATATGCTTTTTAAAGGCCTTTGGGAAATACATTTCCTAAAAGAGTTGTACCAGTTGCCTTTTCCACTGATAGTGTGTCTCCCTTTCTCTATAAGCTAACCATTACTAGAAGATTTAACATTTTAAAAAATCTTTGCCAATTTCATTGATGAGAATTAATGTTTTACTTTGTATTTCTTTCAACATTTCATAAGCGTTTTGGCCATCATGTGTTTGTGTCCTTTGCTCTCTGTTGGGGATTTATTATATATACATATTTCTGTGTAATAAATATATACATTTTCTACACTTCTTCATTGTATTATCTTTTCCACCTTTGAAAGAGCATATATAACTATTATGTAAGATTAAAATAATATAAAAATAGACACCTGTGTACCCACTGTGGATTTCTTGGAATTGCTTCCTGCCCCTTAATTTCTTCTCCCTGCTAGTTTATCTGGAATGAAAAAACCCTTTAGCTTAGGACTTGGTGCATGTGTATCTGCAGCTGGGACAGGCCAGGTGGCAGCCACACCAGTGCTTCATCGCTGAGTCTGTGGGGAAACAACTTCTACAGCTGGTGAGAACAGGAACTGCTTGTGGTGGAAATAGCTAATCTTCAATGAAGTGAAAAGAGAAGCCAAAGTGGAGAGGAAATGAGACCACAGATCCTCCCTGGCCCGTGAAGTTGCCTAGGAAGGCTGGTCAGAGTCAGGGCCCTGCTGTGTGGTCAAAACTGAAGTATCCGCCTCAGAACTAATGGTAGTGGGACCAGAGGAAAACAGCACTGGCTGCTGCAGTCAGCCTGTTAACTGGCCAGCCGGCTGGTTACCTCCATTCTGGAGAAATGCTCCCAAGTTGGAGCTGAGCTGAAGCAGTGCCAGGGAAAGGCCAGCAGTTCATTTCAGTTCGGAAGTACACTTCAGAGAAGAGGAAGGACCATTTTCTTTTAAGATAAGAGAGGATGCTGTCTCCACACAACCTGCCCCACCTCCACCCCGTACCCCCCACCCCTGGTTCCTTGCTGGGTACTTTAGGGCTCCCTCTTTGAACAGCATCAGCTGGGAATGTAAAGGTTTTAAGATTATCATCCATGAAGAAGAGAAGTGGGTTCCAGAATAGATATGAACTGGGCAGCTAGAATTCCCAATTTCCCAATTCTAATCTCTCTTCTGCCTCCCTTGGCACATCTTTGTATCTTGTTTTCCTTCCAACATAGGAGAATGAATCATCCAGGAAAGATGTGGAAGTGTCAAGCTGACTCTCTGTCCTTGAGATACCCTGGCTGTCTTTGTCTCCCACCCTCTTTTTTACTTCTCTTTTCATCTTTCAGAATTCTCCTTTTTCTAGATGCTCTCACCGTTTCCTATCACCTCACAACAAACTTGTGGGTTGGGAGTTCATATGTTGAGTAGGGGAGTACTGAATAGGGGTCTTAGGGAGCAGTTTTACTCCCACCTTTACTAATATGCACTCTCTATTCAGTTTATAAAGTACTTTGAGGTCCTTGAAGGATGTTCTGAATAATGTTCAGAACCACAAGGGGCTAGCAGAATTATTTACATGGCAAATTTTGCCAGTAGAGGAAGTATTTTGGCTACTCTATGTATGGTGATTCTCCAGCCTAGATCTGAGTAGATGAGCAAGTGATGGTAATACCTACTTTACAGAGTTTAGAGAATGTTTAAAGTACACAACATAGTGAAAATACTTTGTAATCTATAAAAGTTCCATAAATAAATGTTTGTGGCATATATATTGCCCACTACACCACCTCTGTTCCCTAAAGTTAAAGTGGTTTTCACCTGAGGGAGGTATTATCCCAGGAGGGAGTTTTTGGAAACAAGTGAAGATGTTTTGGTTGTCACACTGGCACTTAGTGCCTGAGGGCAGGGAGTGTTACCCATTCTGTAGTGTTTGGGTCAGTGCCACACAGGAAGGCATGATCCTGTCCACAATGCTGATAGCACCCCTGCTGAGGATCGTCTTCTACCAATCTGTACCTCCATTGTCCTGTGTCCCAGTTGGGGATGAAGCTTCAAGAGCAGTAAAAGTGAAGGTAGAGTCACAGCTCTTGGTTCTTTATTGATTTTTCCTATTTCCTGTTACACTTCAAGCAAGAGGTGTACCTCTTTTTATTACTCCTATATGTAAGCTTAAGGCCTGATTCCCTGATTCCTTCTGTATTGTGAGCTCTACTTACAAGTTATCAAGGAGCAACGTGGGGTATACAACCAAACTGTTGGCCTTTACCTACCCCCCGTTAGCTCCTCAAGCTAGGGTCAATGTTCTTTTAGGTTAGGATATGTGTGAGAGATCTTTCAACAGTACCCCCTGATCTTTCAGATAACCAACGCTTTCGAAAATCTGATTAAACATTTGATCCTTAATTCCGTGACCCTTAATTCTCTCTGCCTCCATGTGTATATATATATATATACACACACACACACACACATACACACACACACAATATTTGGTGGGTTTAAAGCCCATTCTTGGATCTGCTAGGGAATCCCTGACTTTAAGCCTAATTGAATGGGAAGGAAGAGCTGAATGAGGAGAAGCCACAGCAGCGACTCCTTGCTACAGTATTCCTGATAATTGCATAAGAAGAAAGAACCCCGGTTATCAGTTCAGATAAAAATGATGCCTCTTGGTGATGGTTCCAAAAAGAGAAAGCTTGTTGAGTATTGGCTGACACCCATCTAGAGGGAAATACCCTGGCCCTGGACATTTTGATTTAACTTTAATTATGGATATTTTGTGGTGGGGCCCCTTTGAATGATACCCTCAATCTCCAGGAACATCCAGGTAGGGATGACAGGCTGTACTTTACACCCTAAGGGAACCACTGGCATCCTGCAGTGGGTCCCAAGGTTAGGTCATATCCTGGATTTGGAGATAGCGTTTGCCGAAAGCCACAACTCCCTCCCACAGGCCTAAGGTCTCTGGGACTATCCAGGTGGTGGTTTCTGAAGGTGTGCCTGAGAGAGGACTGTGAACCTCCAGTTACTAAGTTACTGCTGTGCTTAAATTCTCTTGCTTTCTACTTTACCAAAAAATAAAAAAAGAACCTATACTTATTCAGCTGCTCAGAATATTTCATACTAAAAATTTTAAGGAAAACTTTAGATCTTTTGGGGGCTTCATTTATTATGAAAAAAGTTTTTTTCTGTATAACATTAAAAACTGTGTTTTTTTGGGAGGGGGTGTTTTCCCATCTCACCCTTGTAGAAACGGCTTAGTTTCTGGTCTCCACCAAATGCTTGGATTTAACTTGTGTAGGTTTAGGAAACAGAATTAACATTTGTTCAGTATATGCCACATTCTTTTACATGTGTTATCTCCTTCAGCTTGACAGCAACTCTGTGAGGCAGTTATTTCACTTCTGTTTCACAGGAGATGAAACTAGGACTCAGAGGGGCTAACTAACTTGGAGAAGGTCTCAGCTTAAACGTCACTTATTTAGAGACTTAGAAAAATTTTCAGTTAGATTTTTTTTTGTTCATGCTGAAAGGACTGTTAGAAATACAACTTCTAAGAGATGCTTAATTTTTGATTTTACATATATAGATAGATTTTTAAATGCATAGAAAAATTTCTGGAAGGATAGAAATAAAACTAATAACAATGGTTACCTCTAGGATGCAGGGAGGGAGCCGTAATGGGAGAAACAGGAGAGTCAGAGGAAGTTTAGTTTTATCTATAATGCTTACATTTTTTGCAAGGAGAATGTATTTATGTGTTATTATATAATTAAAAGTTAAAGAAACAAACAAAAAAATCTTAACCTTACTAGAAATCAAGGAACACTTAAATAGTATACTTTTTATACTAGACATCTCAGTGACATTTTAAAGATCAGCAATGTCCATGGTTGTCAATAATGGCACATTAGTATACTATTAATGGGAGGGTAATTTGGTAGACATTTTAGAAGGTATTTCACAGGGTCTGACAGTTTCAAATGTGCATTCCCTTTAACTCAGCCATCTCACTTCTAGGAAACTCTCCCACAGAACTGTTTATACATGTGCATCAGGTACATGTAAAGGATCCTCAAGGCTACATTGTTTAACAGGAAAAGACTGGGAACAACCAGGTTGTCCATTTCCTGCCCAAATTAATTTCTCTTCCATTCATGTACTCAAGGAAAATACTGGGAGTTTCCCCTTAATTTTTTCTTCTCCTTCCCATACCCAGTCTATCAGCAATACTGCTGATTCCATCTCCAAAAATATATCTCAGATCTACCCATTCTCTGTATCTACCTCTACTGCCTCTGCCGCAGCCTAAGTCAGTATCAACTCTCATTTGTATAACATCCAACTGGCTGGACTCCCAACTTCCTCTACTGCGTCTTTCTCCATCTTCCCATCCATTCTTCACAAAGCAGTCACATTTAAAATATAGATCAAATAGCATCATTCCCCTGCCTGGAAACCTTCAATGGCTTTCCTTTTGTACTAAAGAAAAGCAGACTCCTGGCCTCAGCCCTTAAGGCTGTATGTTCTCTGGCTCCTGCTGACCTCTTCGCCCATACTCGCTCTTCTGATTACCAAGCTTCACATTAGCCTTCTTTCAGTTTAAGACAAGCTCCTCTCTGTCTTGGGGCTTTTGCACAGGCTGTTTTCTCTTCCTGCATGCCTTTTCCCTGGATCTTCAAATGGCTCTATCCTGCTTACACTTCAGGTCTCAGTTTAAAAATTGCCACCTCTCAGAGAGGCCTCCCTTACTTATAGTTCTCTATCTTAGCATCCTTTTTATTTCTTTTGTATTATTTTCCATTTTGAAATTCTTTAATTATATATTGTCTGTCAACCTAGACTGTTGACTCCAGGAGGGTGGACACTACCTGCTTATCACCGTACAGCCAAATACCTGGCACCATGTACGTACTCAGTATAAAAGGCTGCAATCAATGGGAGTCTCCAAGATGTGTGTATGTATAAGTACAAACATCTAAAAAGGTGATTGAAAGACTATATGTAATACTTTATAAAGCCACGTTTGTATGTAAATGTATAGAAAGTAGGCCTGCAAGAATCAACACTGAGCTGTTAACAGTATTGACAAATGGAGGGAGATGTATAGGGCTGGGGGCTGAACAGTGAGTCATTTTTTATTCTGTAAGCTTTTGAGTTGATTAAATTTTTTCCAGTATGTACTCATCTATTTATTCCTCCTTTAAGGGAAAAGGAGGAATAAAAATAGGGAAGGAGGACTCAACTTTTATTGCAAATAGAAAGCTCCTCTCATTCTCTGCATTGAGCCAAAAGAAGAGAAAGGGAGAAAGGACACCAGTGGCATCAGCAGCTGGCCATAGCCCTGTGCTGGGCATGGCACTAGTTTTCAGAGCAGAGAGAATCCTAAGAGATACTATTAGGATAAATATCCTAAGAGATATTTAAAATTCTTCAGTGTAGGCAAGATGTTGGTTCCCCAGACATAGCCAGGGTGTATATTTTTAGCCTCTTTCATTTCCAGGCCAATGAAAACTGCACCCCCAGCCTTAGCAGAGCTGTAGCAGGTAAAGTCAGAAAGAGAATGAACATTTGGGCTTCACTGCAGCTAAACTTCTCAAAGTCAGTTCAGCAGCCCTGACCCCCATGGAAGCATGGTCTCTAGTTTCTTGTCTCCCAAGAACACGGATATCTAGTCATTTTAGTAGCTAACATTTATTCAGTTCTAATGATATTCCAGGCACCATGCAAAGCTCTTTACATACATTACTTCATCATCACAACTCTATGAAGTAGTTATTATAATCTCCATGTTATAGGTGAGGAAACTGAAGTCCAGGGAGGTTAAATAGCTCACCTGGGATCACAGTTAGTAGGTGGTCAAGTCAGGATTTGAATACAAGCAGTCAGACCCCAAGGCCCACCTTCTGAACAGTCTCCTCCTTCCAGGGTCAGCCCCCTTGCCTTTAATACTGCTTTGGAGGGAATGTATAGATTATGGCAGAATATAGGGGGAGTTCCAGACAAGTCTTCTTTTGCTAAGATGTGTCGTGGGAAGATTTTGGGCTTTGGAGTCAACCAGACTTGGCTTTGAGTCCCAGCTATACCCGTAGGACATTTGCTATTCCACAAATTTGGTTTTTATTGTTTGTTTGGTTTTACTTATTATGGGCCAGCATTACCACTGGGAATATGGTGGTGAGAACACAGATATCACTTCTTTCTTCATGGAGTTGAGAGGGAAAGACAGATATTAAAAAAATAAATATTTAATTGCAAATTACGGTATGTCTTTGGGAAGCAAAGAACAGTTGTTGGGAGAGAGCAAAACAAAGGCTCCCCTCTAAGTGAAGGCCAGAGATAGCCTTGCAAGTCTATGAGAGACTTTCTGCTTCCATTTCATTTCCCTTCCTTTCTTAATTTATGAAGGAAATATGTCTTGGCACCCTCTGTATACGAAGCACTTTCCTGAGTACTTTGCAGAATGCCAAAGAAATAGAAGACAATGCTCGCTACCTCAGCAGGAGAGACAGAAAATTACTTTGAACTGTACTTTGAATGAGAGAATTAAAACAAGTGTGTATCCTCAGGTTGTCTCTGAGGCTCTCTGCCTCCATTGTTTTACCCATAACATGGGGATACCTTTGTCTTGTCCAGTCACATGTATTGGTGAAGACCAATTGAAATTATGAGATGATGGGGTGTCACACACTACAAGCACAGAAGGATTGGAGAGGTAGGGAACAATCAGCTTGACAGGATTGCTAAACTGACAGTGCTCTAAGGAGGATATGGACTTTAAGTCAAGTCTTAAAGTTACAGGTGTGGATCAGGAGAGAGGAGGCTGTTGTAGGCCAGAGCATATGGGAGGGGATTAAAGAGGAAAAGTGAGCCGACTGTATGAGGGGCAGCCAGGAGCCAAGCCTGCGGGGGTAGAGGAGCCCAGTTACAGACAGAGAGGGGAGCTGGGATGAGGACGGATGGTCCATTCACAGAGAGTTTTGTCTGAAGAGCCCCTGATTGTTAGAAAAGGCTGTGGAGGTCTTTCTGCCCAGGCTTTCAACAGGGAATAGAAATTAGATGGTAAGTGGTTCATGGCCATTCATGGATTTGCTCATTAAGTTGAATGATTGAAATATGTAAGAAATAAATGGTGAACTCAGTCCTTACAAGTTAGAGAATCAGAATAATTTAAGTAAAACTGGATGGAAGATGATGCCCCATGTTATCCCTGAACTGCAGAAGTCCAGAAATATAGAAGCTTCCATTTCTAATTTCTTTCCTTTGCCAAATCTGTCTTGGCTTCCTTTAGGGTGAAATGTCTTACACTAAATAGTTTGTATTATTAACAATGTCTTATTCATGGTAGGTGCTCAATAAACATATCTCCTTGCAGAATAATAGTATCCAGTGTTTGTGAGCCACTTTCTCCTTGCTAGTGTTTCCTTTCATACATACTGGGGTGGATGGTGAAGTGATGGCACCTTCTCCCAGCTAGTTATCCAGGCCAGACATCTGGGAGTTACTCTGAGGTACTACTCTTCTCCCCTTCTCTCCATGTGGACTGCCACTACCATAGTTGGTCCTCATAGCTTGCCTGGTCTGTTGTAATAGACTTCTTAGGGGTCTCTGTACTGCAGTCTTGCAGACCCACCCTCCCTGATCCATCATCATAGCCATATGGAATGATCTTGGGGAAGGGTTTTCTAGGAAGAGAGTACAATCTGTACTTGGGGTGGGAAAGAGCTTTGCACATTCGAGGACCTGATGGAATGCCAGATTGTTTGACCAGGATGCTGAAGAAAGGTCTGAGAAGGCAGAAGAGAGGTGAGCAGGGCCTAGATCATGGGGGACGTTGTTGGCCTTGGTTGGAGTTTGGATATTTGTTGTAGTGGGAGTTACCTGATTTGCTTTATGGTGTTGCTCCTGGGTGGAGAGTCCTGGAAACTGGCGTCCCTCTGGGCAGCTTGTTGGCCCCGAATGAGACCAGGCTCCTCACCCAACTCTGCCCAGCAGAGCTATCAGCCCCTCTGCCTTTCCAGGTTTGACTGGTGTTCAGCCCTCGCTCCTATACTCACCCTGAGGCCAGAAAGGGCAGTGCCTCTGCTAGCCTGGCCCGGGTGTTTAGTGTGCCTGCCAGTGGCCTGAGCCTATAATTTGGTGGGTTGGCTGGTTACAAAAATAAAAAAGTGCGACCTATAACTAAAGCTGAGTGGATTCAGTAAAAGAAAGAGCTTTTAATTTGCAGAGGTTCTGGGCTGTATTTAACTGGAGGAGAAATGTGTCTCCTCCCTAAGAGCTGCTCCGTTTTCTCCCTTTAGTACCTGCTCTGGGGCTGTTCAGGGTTTGTGGGCTGGGGAAGAGCTGTAGGGGGCTTTAGGGAGGTATTTGGAAGGGACATTAGGGTCCAACAACAGATTCAGTGGGGCTTCGGGGGAGTCAGTATCATTCAGTCTTGCTTATGTAGCCCACTGGGATGGAAGTAGAGTTTTTAAATGTTTGACTATAAAATCACACATTTATTCATTCAACAAAAATTTATTAAGTGTTTAGCCTGTCTGTCAGGCATTAGGAATACCATAGTGAACCAAAGAGGCAAAGAAACTTGTCCTTACAGAGTTCATGTTGTTGGGGAGAACAATAAACAAGCATACAGGTACGTAATGTAATGTTGAGTAGCAGTGCCATGAAGAAAATAAGTAAGAGGATAGAGTAACGGCGGCAGTGTTTCGGGTAAGATGGCAAGGCAGTTTTGAGGGTTGAGGTACAAGAGAAAAGTGAAAGAGTGCAGGGCAACTTTGGACTCTGGATCCCAGGTCCTAAGCATGTCTGCAAGGAAGGTGCTCCTTAGGGTGGTACAGCCAGTCTGGGCAGGGGTCAGATCATTGCCCATCTGGGGGCCCAGCTGGTTCCTAGCCTCAGGTGGGTTCCAGTCAGAGCCTGTGGCTGCCTCTTCCCCAACTCCACTTGTCAGAACTGTCTGCAGGTCTGGGCAAGGTGCTGATTAACTGTAAATAGATACTTGTCTTTCCAAGCCTCAAGCCTGATTCAAGATTTCCTGAAGTGACTGTGTGTTCTAAACTAGAGGAATAAGAAATCTGGCCTGGGAAACTGCAAGAAGTTTGGGGATTCTTTCTGTCTGTGACTGGTTGCTCAGCGAGGCTTTTTGCAAGAGCTTTGGGGTTCAGTGAATTTGCTTTTGAATCTTGGCTCTGCCATTATTAGCTCTGTGACCTTGGGCCAGTGCCTTGACTTCCTTGAGACTCAGTTTCTTTATCTGTATAATCAGGATAATAATACTTAGCTTCTAGGGATTTTGTAAGGATTAAACAACATATGTTAAGGATCCAGGGCAGTGTCTGGCATAGTGGGTGCTCAATAAATGTTAAGTAGAAATATTCTAAGACCACTAACCTCTTGAAGTCAATGATCTGATATTAAGGAGCCCAAATATGAATTATTATTGATGGGTAGAGACTGATTGTGTCTACCTCAAAGTTGTAAAATCATTGAACTGCACACCACATGTTAGTCACCTTGATTTCCTGCTCAGTGATGTTGGCCTTGTCATGACCTCCACAGGCTGTTGGACCCCCAGTAACTGGTATAGCCCTTGGCCTGTCCTTTAGCACATTTTGTCTCTGGTACAGCCATGGAAGAATGGAAGGAAGAGTCTTCTGGACTGGGGCATCTACCAAGGCCAGAAGAGCCAGCATAAGTCTACTGAGGTCTAGACCTGTACTCCTAGGACTATAGTGTCCTCTGGGGAGGTGGGATCCACTGTTAGGTGAGCTCATTTGCAGATTGGAGATCACATACTCCCCTCCCCTCCATATTCCCCTCTAGAATAGATGGGCAAGAGATAGCTAACTGGGAAAGGGCATCTTTGTTTGTGTGCAGAGTATGCTTGGGCCCCTTGCTTTGGACAGACTTGTTGTTTGTGGTTGTGGTTATTTTGGTTTTACTTGCTGCTCAGCAGAATCAGCGTCACACAAGCACTCATTATCCTCAGGCCCTTGGCAGTCAGGGCACTTTTGAATCCCTTGTAAAGTGCTCACATCTGCAGATTATTTTCTGATGCATCTGGCATGAGTTCCAGATTGATAGCCCACTAGCAGCTATTAATTGCTCCCTTTGGGCTTGGCTAATTACTGCTGGCTTCATGGGTGACTGAGGAATTAAGACTCTCTTGTGCTTTTATGGAACAGCAGGTCGTGGTGAGCTCCCACAGCATTTATCTGTCATTCCCCCAGAGTATCCTTGTTACAAAGTCTGGTGGCATTTGGCTTCTCAGTTGATTCCTTCCAAGAATTGTAAAGAAACCGTCTAGTATTTGTTGCCTGCAGATGCCCAGGGAAATGCCAAGATGGTGTCATTTAACGTTATAAAAGCACTACCAGCTGCTTCCAGTTGTCCTGGAGGCAAGAAGGCAGAGAGCTTACTTCAGCTTATTCTATGGCAAGGCAGTTGAAGATTCACATCAGTACTCTGGAGGGCCTGTGAAGCAGAAAACTGAGAATGATTAAGGTGTCATCTTCCCTGTCTAGAAACGGAGAGGGACACGAGACCAGCCCTCAGAGACTTGCTGAGTGCAGCCTGGTGTTCATTCACTCAACAAACATTTATTGAGCACTTTGAGTTACGTTAAGTTCCAGAGGAGTAAAGATGACTAAGATAGTGTCTGCCCCCAGGAGTTCAGTCTAGAGGGGGAGACAAACATGTCAAACCTATCATTGCAATATACCGCTTGGGCAGTGCAATGAATAGATATGCAGGAGCACCCTGGGAGGATAGGTGAGTCTTGGGGAATACTGCTTGTAGGCCGAAATCTCTGCTGGCTGAAGGGATAATTAAGAATTGGAGAGAAGTGTGGGAGAGAAAACATTCCAGGTAGAGGGACAGCAGAGGCAGAGGCATCAGGTGAGACAGAGCACCATGTGTTCAGAAAATCCTCAGGTTGCTGGAGTGAGGTGTAAAGCAGAGAGTGGAGGAGGGGAGGTGAAAGTGGTAAGGAGAGTTTTGAATATGCAGAAGGGACTGTACTTCATGCTTTCAGGAGGAAAGGGGTGTGGCCAGATTTTGAGTTGTGGGTAGGTCAGTCTGGCAGAACTAGAGGTGAGCTGCTGAGTGGGAGGCCTTGGTAGTGTGATGGCAGTGATGGGAGCCTGAACCAGGGCCAGTTTGCATGCTGATGATGGGACAGAGGCAATAAATAGTTAAAAAGATTAAACTGGGGGGACTTGATGGCTGATCAGATTTGACATTGGGAAGTTGGAGATGAGGGAAAAGGGAGGAATCTAGGATGCCAACCCAGATTTCTAGCTTGCTAGATTTGTTAGTTGTAGGTGCCATTGGTTTCTAGAACACAGGAGAAAAAATAAGATGAAAGGGAAAGTGATGAGGCCAATTTGAGACACAAAAGGTTGCAGAGCCTGTGGGAATCTGGGTGGAATGTCTAATAGGTGGTTGGATATTTAAGGCTGAAGCTCAAAGGAGAAGTCCAGGATAGAAAATACATATTTGGGAGTCATTAGTGTCTGCTTTTGGGGCCGAAACATTCTCATGCTTTTCTCTATATTCCCACAGACAGCACAACCCTTCAGTGACTGGGAGGGACAACTCCTAGAACTTAAGCAGTATCACAAGGAGAGAAGCAGAGTTGCTGACAGGAGTAATTAGTCAAAGGAGCCAAAAATAGAGATTTGTGGTAGAAATCAGACCTCAGGTTTGCAGACCACAGGTTGAACCTGAGGAAGTTGGGAGACAATGAGGAAGTGAGGGATTTAAGATAAGGAGGAACACTAAAGACAACTCAGCAAAATCTCCTCCAAAAGGTGGGAGGAATTGTCCCAGATGGGTTCTAAGTGGGTAGATCACTTAGTCAGTACCTCAATTCCTTCTTCCAGAATTCTGGCCCCAGCTCTCCTGTGAATCCCTGGGTGGCCATTGGTGTCTTGGTCTTATCTTTGAAGGGACTTGTGTGCAACTTCTCTAAACTAGAGAGTTAACAAACATACAAACAGATAAAAATAGATATAGCTCAGCTATATACACTCTCTTTTATCTATTTTAAAATACTATGAAATTGCATTGAGTGTGTGCTTAGAAGCTAACTCGAGTCAGCTGTGACACCTGGCATATGGAGTAGCTCATCCCCATTGCCATTTATAGAGCCCTTCTCCTGTGCCAGGCACTATGCAAAATCCCTTTCATTCATTCATCCATTCACTTAATTCTTACAAGAGATAGATATTATAATCCACATTCTATAGATGAAGAAACTAAGGTTCAAAGAAATTAACTTTACCACTGTCTCATGAAAAGTACCAGGATTCAAATCCAGGTGTTCCCTGATTCCAAAGCTCGTGCTGTTATCTATAGCATTCTGAATGTTCAAAATGCCATTAAGGGAGGATGGAATTGTCACCATGTGGTGTCCACGAGAGCATTTCCCCTGTCTCTTTGCTCTATGCGGTCTCCCTCTTACTCTGAGACAGAAGCCTTGAGCGTCAGGTGTCTGGCACACCCACCTTGTTCAGCTAGTTCCAGTCTGGTCTCGCTAGACAGGGAAGTGCTGTTTAAAGATCAACCAAAGACAGTCCAACAAATCAAGGTAGACCTTCCCAAGTTAGAAACAGAGATTTGTTTTCTTTGTAAGGAGATGGCAGGATAGGTAGAAAAAGCCATATCCTGGCAAAGGTTGTGTTAGAGGCCACATACCTGGGTTCTGCCACCTTGTGTGTGACCTCAAGCCAATTGGTCTCAGATTCTTAGTTCTCTCACCATTTAAACAGGCATAATAACATTGATCTCCAGTAGTTATTGAGAGCAGTAAGATTATTTGAGAAGAGTGCCTGGCATCAAGAGACACCCAATAATATTTTCTTCCCCATCCATGGCCCCGAGTGAATATGGCACTTAGGATGGCAGACACTGTGAGAAACAAAGATTTGGGGTCTCAAGAAGCAGGAATTCTCTGAAGTCTAACTCTAAAGAGCTGATTTTTTTCTAGCTGGACAGTTAAATGAGATGTGAGAAATCTGGCACAATCAGAGATGAGTTGTGGTCTGGGCAGCTATGACCTCTTAAAGGCATGAGGGAGGACAGTGTTGGGCAGATGGCTCATGGATCCAGAGCAGATGGGGGTCATTTTCACTCCTTTCCAAAGCGAACAGGAGCACTGAAGCACTGAGGCCAATTTGAGAGAAGCGAGGAGAGACAGGTCTTGTGCCTCTCCCCAACTGATTTGCCTTGTGACAGAGTTGTGCCCATGCTGGACCTCAGTTTACCCTCCCATAAGGATGGAGTTGTGCCCCTCCCACATGTTGTCTGGAAGTAGGAAGAGATTCATTAAGTTTCATGATTTGCTAATAAGCTCCTGGGCTTATAATGAGACTCCTGGAGAGCCAGAGCTAGGTGCCCAGCTGGTGCACTGGGTGAAAGGGAGTGCTGTCCCCAGCTGGCCTCTGCTGTCCCCATGGGTAGCCCACAGTATCTGCTAAGCGGCTTCTGTGTGCTGGACATCCTTGTCAAGGAACAAATGTGTTCAAGGCAAGTTCATGCCCTCATTGAGCTTATAGTCTAGTCTGGGAAGTACAAAATGTGAGAGGTAAATAGCAATATGAGAAGGAAGTGATTTTCCCATGAAGTCTTGTAATTAAAGGGTCTAGCATAGTGCCTGGTCCAGAGTGGATTTTTATAAGCCACAGTTTCCCCCTTTTCTGTAAATATACAAAAATTGCCACAAAGCACAACAGGTCTTTAAGTTGGCACAATACATGATACATAGAAGACACCACTGTGACTAAAGGAATGGATGAATGTGATTGTCAGCTGGAGATAAGGGGAGGAAGGAGTATAGAGGTCTGGGTTGTTTGGGAGAGGTTTCATGACCAAGGTTACTTGTATTGGTCCTGAAGGGTGCATTCAATTTAAAACGGCACAGAAAAGGGCTAATACAATTAGTTGTCTCAGAGGAGGCATTGTGTGGGGGTGGGTATAAGCTCAGGTTTCAGGGTCAGGCTGGGATTCATATCCCAGCTGCAACACATACTTGCCTTTTGACCCTGGGCAAGTTCCACAGCCTTTTCAAGCCTCTGTTTCCGCACCTAGAAAGTGGGCATAGTAGTAGTCCCAACTTCCTAGGGTTGATGTGAAAATTAAGTGAGATAATTCATGTAGAGTCCTTATCACAGTTCTCTCAGTGAATGGTATTTTTTGTCATTATTACTATGTTCATTTTAATATCAGCATCATTATTATCCTACTCATGCCCACCTACTTACCTTAGCTCCCCTAAGACGCTTTGTCACCCACCCCCATTTCCTAGATGAGGAAACCGAGGTTCATAGAGATTAAATAACTCTCCCAAGGCCATATGACTAGTAAGCGGTAAAGCCAGTATTCATATCAGAGCAGTGTGGCTCCTCATTCAGTGCTTTAACCACACTGAGATTTGTGATAGGATATTTATTATATGTCCAAGAAAAGGTGAAGAGACATTGGCCATAAATCACAACTCCATGAATACATTTTAAGGGCACTAGTAAATGTGTGCAGACACTGTTGGGGGGTGGGTAGATCATACCACTGTCACTTAGAAAGACTTGCTGGAGAAGGTGGATTTCAGCTGTTGTGAATTGCAGGAGGGGCAGGACTGGCAGTTGAGAAGATGATCTGTCTGGGGTGCCAAAGAATAGAAGGTTTAGACACGGGAGGAAGAGTACATGTATAGGGAATCCAACTTGCCCAGTCTTATTGAGCACCTGCCACAGTAGTAAACAAGCTGGTGGTGGTCTTTGTGCTCAGGACCTGTGGTCTAGCAGAAGGATGAGTCTGGGTAAAGAGAAGGGCAGAGGAGTGGCTTAGATTTCTGGCATGAACCAAAGGACAGAATTGAAACTCAGAATGAGAAGTAGGAGTTTGCTGAGGGCAAGCAGCATATAAAGTGATTGGGGCTACATAATACATAAGGCAGATTAGAGGAAAGAGAATCCAGAAATAGCAGGAATCATAGGGACAAGCTGGGTAATCCCCTCCAATATAACCAGAGGCTCAACAAAGGAGAGGTAGTAGCAGGATCAATCAGTTACATGATTTAAAGAGGGATAAGGCATGACCCCTATCCTAAAGGAGTTCATGTTCTAGATGTCCATAGAAGAAACACACGCATGAAAATACACTATATGAACACATTCAGTTTGTGCTAAGGTCCATGGTTTCAGTGAACAGGTATTTTCTTTCTTGTTGCTTCATCCATCTGGACTTCATTTCCAAAGTCACCTCATTGTCCAGAATAGCTGCTGAAGTTCCTCTGCATTCCGAACAGCTGGAAGCAGAAAGGAGAAAAGGGTATACTGCCTCTTTTTATTTAATGGCACTCCTCAGAAGTTGTACACATTGCTTCTACTTGCATTCCACACAGTCACACAGCCATACCTGAATGCAAGGGAGGATGAGAATTATATTAATTGTGGGCTGCCAAATACTTAACTGAACATTCAAGGTTCATTGCTAAGGATGATGATAAGTTGGGGATAAAAAGCAGGTCTTTGCATATCATTCTTCACATGGTTATGCTTTGTAGCTCAGAAGAGGGGCTGATTATTCTAGATTGGTAGTCACAGAGTTATTGGATTTGGGGCAGGTAGTAATAGGTAGGGATTCAGAGGATTGGGTAAACATCAGTTACAAGCAAATCCTATGACAGGAGTGGCTATTCCAGGAGAGAGAGTCTAGGAGAGGAGGCTAGTCAGAGGTGCCGAGGTCAGCCCACAGAGATTCTTACCTCTGAAGCTCTTTCTTATTTTAGGATGCTAAGAACAAAAGGCCAAGGAATTCAGGTTTTCTTGTGTAAATGATAACGAGAGTCACAGAAGATACCTGAACTGAGGAGCAACATGATTTATCTTATGGGCTAGGAAGTTTAGAAATTTCATCCGCGTGCAGGTTGGGGGAAGGGAGGACTGAAAGTAAGGATGCCAGCTGCAAGGTTATCCCAGAGGGTCAGAAATGAACAGTATGGACCCATCCAGTGGTGACTGTGGGAATGGAAAGGAAGGTACAGATGGGAGACACTGCGAAGGACACACACTGAGCCTCAGTGAATAGTGGACTTTGGTCTGGAGAGAGAAAGGAAAATACCCTTTGTGGGATGTAACCCCAGAAATACTGTGTCCTCTGAGAGGTAACACTGGTTATTAGGGCTCCCCAGGCAGGAAGGCAAGATATGAAGAAAGGGAAGACCTTGGTTGGCTACAGGGAGAATGTGAGGCTCTGCCCCAAGACTCCTTAGCCTGGAAAGCCGGCTCCCCCCAGCAGAATAGTTTCCATTCTGCGTAACTGGGGAGGGAGTGCGTGGGTCTGGCTAACCACGAGGAGGGGCTGAGGAGCCAGCTGACAGATCAAGTTGCTGTGGCAGTGGCTTTTTAGCTAGGGCCTGGGGGCTTTGTTGGGAAAAGCTAGCAAGAGCTCTCCTGTTTGAGACTGTGTGCCTCTTGACTGAGTAGTCTGAAAGGTGTGTCCTCAGCGAGGATCTAGAGGCCAGGTAACCTGCAGAGGTTACCTGATGTCAGGTGTGAGGCCTCCAGTATGGGGAGGGTGGAGCTGGGGTTTTGCTGCACTGGGGACATGGCCAACTTTCTTTTCCTCAGGAGCCAATGGAAGAGTCCTCCAAGGTAAAGAAGAGGCCTCAGGGATACAGTTGTATTTGGAAAAAGCCACCTCTTTGCTTGATTGATGCTGGCCTTCTAGGACCTCTCCTTCATCCAACTTCTTTGGTGTGAGTTGCACAGCTCAGTCTGAGACATCTGGTGAATCCATCTCTTTTTCCTCTAGGCTGCTCAGAGACTTGGCTCGTAACTGCTTAGCAAATAATTTCTGGTTACATATAGAGTCATCAATGACTACAGAAGCACATTCTCCAGACAGGGCTCTGAGTCTGTGAAAGCTGGCTTTTCCCCGGCAGTGTCTCCCCAGAGTGATAGCTTCAAGTAAACAAAAACAGAAAGCCAGACCTAAGCCACTACAGATGCTTAAGCCAAGGAGCACCCACTTTTGTGATGTCTTTTGTCATGAGGTACCTCAGCAACTTTCCCGTTAAGTCTAATGGGGCAGCTCAGGCCTACAAGAAACCGTGTGGTAGAGTTGTGTTGCACCCATGAGCTCCTGTGCAGAGGGTCACAGATGGCGGGACAGGAGGAGCAGAGGGAGAGGTGCATCACTGAGGCTGGAGGCCTAGAGTCCAGGGGAGGTGACTGACACCATCCACCCCTTCCTATTCTTGAATTCTCCAGTGTGCAGGGGGTAAATTGAAGTGTTCAATCTACCATCATGGGGAGGCCCACATCTCTCTCCAGCCAAGCGTCATGACTGTTCCTGTGAGTTCCTCTCTGCCGCAGGAGGTGGTCCTTTTCCCAGAACCTTTCACAGTTGACTCAAGCTCATTCCAAGCTGTCTGTCTCAAGTTGCCTTTTCCAAACCTGAGTGAGAGCAGTCTTGAGCTTTGTCTCCTGAGCGGGCAGCAGAGCGAGACTCGGCTACAGTGAGGCCTGGCCACCGATCCATTCATTTCCTCCCCTGTGCTACTCCTGCCAGTCATGGAGCTGGGGAAAAGTGTGGGTGTTTGCAGGGCTGCTGTACTTCCCATGCCTGCACCTTCTTAACTTTAGCTCTTGGACCTTGATCACAGTTTCTGATTTTTTGGTTTCCTTTTGACAGGATTGTCATTTTAGGGGGAGTTAGGAAGAGCTGTACTGAAACAAGGAGATAAACAGTGACGCAGGGGTGGCGGCTGCGTAGGCAGTGGGCTGGGCCAGCCTGCTGGCCTGCCATCTGGGCGGGCTGGGCGGAGGACTCCTACCCTGCACACTGGCCAGCTGGCTTGTGTTAAAGTGCAGCTGAAAATAACTCTCATTGTCTGGGAGCTGCTACTGCAGCAGGGCTGCTGTGGCCGCCAAGAGTGCCAAAGCAGCAGGAGGGGTACCGCCCACCTCCTTGAGCTCTTGCCCTTTGGGAGCAGTGCCCAGCTGGCCACAGCTGTGCCCGCTGCCCACCAGTAGAGATACATGGAGGGCAGTCTGGGCCATTCCTAATGCTCTGTCCTTTTGGCGGCTGGGGACACGCCTTTGTGTCTGGTGTTGCCAACCTCGCCATTGGCTTAGGGTAGAGTTGTTGATTTGTGTAGGAGACCCTGGCAGGAATACAATGCTCTGACCCCTACAGCAGTCTCCTGGACTCTCAGGCCTTGTGCCTCCTCACCATATCCCACCCCTGCCCATCTGTACAACAGGCTCATCTGTGGGTGCCCGAGAGGACTTGCTGGCGGCTGTGGCCAGGGGCTCAGCAGCACGTGGTGCCCAGGACAGAGCCTCATTTCTTCTCTTGGAAGTTCTAGATTCAGTTTCCCATGGCTTCCCTCCCCCATGGACTGAATGTGGGCCTGGAGCTACCACACTTGGGAGAAGTGTCCAGCCATAGGCAACTTAGTGGAGAGGTGGTTCTGAGAGGGAGAACATTAAAAAAACCACCAACTTCCATTCTCTAATTGCTCAAAACAGCCCCTGCCTGCCTTCTCCAAAGCTTCAAGAATCCCCTTCACAGCAGTTTCAAGTGTCTCTCTCCTTGTCTCTCAGAGGAGCTATGCCCTTTGCGTCTCTGTTCCTAAGATTTATCATGATTGACTGGGACCAGGAGAAGCAGTTGGGAATTTTGGGGGGTTCCTATCTCTGTTGGTTGGGTTTTCCCCAGGCCCGAACCAAGGAGACTGACAGAGTCAGGGGTGAGTCCCAGAGCAGCACCCACAGCTTTGAAGGAAACTCCAGCCTCACCTGCATTTCCCTTCCCCTGCAGTGGGAAGGAAACGAGGAGGGGTGAATGAGGATGGGGAGCAGAGCAGGAAAGGGAAGAGAACCTCTGCCACCAGAGCTGCCTCCCTTCTCCTTGGCTTTGCTAGGGTTCACAGTCAAGTGGAGAGTAAGGAGGCCTTGCCGGAGGGCCTGGACCCTGGCTCCCACAGGCCCAGGGGTCACTGCCTGCTGAGCAGGGCGCTGTGCCTCACCTTGAACTGGTAGCAAACAAGAGCAGCCTTGCTGGAGAAGCATCGGCTCCACCCCTTTCTGCTTCTTCCCATTATAGGTTTTTATTATTAGGCTCTGGCTGGTTCCTCTGTTTTAGAAATCAGTCCCAAAATTGTTTTCAGTTTAAGTTCATTATCCCCTTCTTCTCCTGTCTCCCCGGAGTCTCCCCCTCCTTTCCAAGGATGTTGGTGTTTGGCTCCTAGTCTTAGAGGAAACCAGAGAGGGATCAAAGGGGAGGAGTGAAGGGTTGCTGTGTCCTCAGAGTACGGAGCCGCAGTGCTAAAGGTGGCACCCAAGCAGAGACAGACACAGCCCAGAAGCAAGAGGGCAGGTCGCCGGGGTGTCAGAACATTACACAGGATTTCAGGATGAAGGGGAAAGGAGCTGTGTTGAACACCCACAGTGTTCCAGACACACACAGACATAAAATATTTATCATTTAATCCTCATAAAATCCTGTGAAGTTGTGAGATTATCTCTGTTTTATGGATGATCTCACTGAGGTTCAGTGACTCTGAAGAGCCTGAAGTAGGTCCTGGGCTCTCTGACTCTGAATTCTGTGCCCTCCGCTCCAAGGCAGCAGCGCCCCTTTTCTGGTCAGCAAGGAGTCAGCGAGGACTGAGCCCAGCTTCTGCCTTATGAGAGCCCACCAGCTCTGTGGAACCCTGAAGGAAGATGTCAAGGAAACAAACCTTTGACTGAGACCGGAACCAGGTCAGGTTTGCTTCCTGGCTGTCCCCGGAACTCAGGATGTTGTCCTTCCTCAGGACATTGGAGCCCTGCTGGACTCACGCTAACTATCAGTTGGAGGCAGAAGCCCTGATGCCCTTGTCTGGCAGGGCGAGAACTGCCCGGGTCCTGCCCTGTAGGCAGGCAGCTCCCACCGCACAGTGACTGATTTCTTGTGAGAGGGCTGGAGGCTAGGGAATTCCCCCTACACACTTCCTTCCCCATCACACTTGTGCCCCAAAGAAGCAGAGAAGCTGGCATCTCTGTCCAGAAAGTGCCACCTGAAGCTCTAGACTGGAGGATGTAGGCCTGTGGTCAGAGCTGATTCATGGTTCTGCCACCTTTTTCCATATTCCGAGTGCCCTCCCTGGGCATCTAAAGTTTGGCCAGGTCCCCAATGTGCCTCTTCTATGTACTTAGGCTAGGGTTCCCCAAGGGGGCAATTTTGTTCCATGTTTGAAGCCCCAAGGGCACCAGATATTTCCTTACCAGTTCCCCTGGTTGGGCAGTGTTAAGGCAGCAGATGACAATGGTGGAAGTTAGTGTAGACCATTATTGTGGTGTCTTCCACAACAATGACAGGCTCCCCCTTCCCTCCCCAGCCACTTTCTTTCAGGGAGACAACTATTTTCTGTTTTCATGGTATGGACTTGGGAGAAATGGGCAGATAACAGTGAAGTACTCAAGATATGCACAGAGCCAGAACCAGGCCTGTGGACTACTTCTGCTCTCATCTCACTCGGGCTTAGGTGGCAGCAGCCTGGCCCCAGTTAGGCGGGAGACCTCTTGCTCCAGGCTTACCTTTGACTTTTGGGTCCCTGTTTGTTGTGGCCTCCTGCCCCTGTCCCGCTATCCATACAGACATGCTGAGATTGGCCCTTAGCAAAGTAGTTCCAAAGAGAACATTCGCAGTTGTATCTGCCCATCCAGCCATCCCTACTGCACTGGCAATGGGGGGGAGTTGGTTAGCCCTCTTCCCTGCTGAAGTTCAGGCAGATTCATGGGGCAGCAGAAACCATGGGGAGAAGTATGATGTGGTGGTCTCTTCCCCTTCTTTTCTTCTCTTACCTGTTCCACTTATGTATTCCTAAAGCTTTCCATTTCTAGACATTGAGCAGAGATCCCAACCCTACTTCCTATTTTTGAACCAGAGTGACCCTGTTACCAGCCAGGGTCTGGGCCCATAGCTTGGATGCAGGACGTCTTAACTGTAGGTTTACTAACACTTAGTCTCCACCAGGTGCCTGTCATGTGTTAGACAGTATGGAGGGTTGGAGACCATATGAATAGACACAGTCTCTTAGGGGCTAGATGAGCATACAGCTAGTTTAATAGTATATGTGAGGATAGGTGCATTATAAATAGATATGTGTAACAGAAATAAATGATCTTTAAGGAGTTGCTTAGCACATAGAGGGCTCACTCCCACAATACTGCTTCTTGTGGAATAATGCAGGGCCTGTGTGATGTCTCAAGGTCACGGGTGCATGCAGTCCAAGTCCCCAGGGATGAGAATGTCAAGGAGCATGCAGAGGTAAACCAAGTGGTCATGCTTGGGTTACCAGGGAGTTAGAGCTGAACTTGGAGCAGTAGGTAAAAGAGAGAAAGATGAGAGGAAGGCCTTCCAGGTGGCCTTCAGTGTGCTAGGGGAAGAGGCTGGATCTGTGGAAAGTCACATGAATTATCAGACAACTAGGAGACTTCAGGTAGATCATATTTGATTCAGGGGTATAGGGGTGGGGGCAGGTGCAGTGATCTGCCCTGTACAGGCAAGGGCTGGGACCTGCAGCAGAGGCAGGGGGCTGCTTAGAAGAGAGGCCCAGCCTGACTGGGATAAGGAGGGAATGGGAGAGGGGAGGAGCTTCTGGCCTGGGTGGGACTAGTCCCTGGATGCACTGGGCTTCGCTCACTCCCCTATACTTTTATTTAACAAACGGTAGTGAATGAAATAAAATGACTCCTGGTCTGTCCTCCTGTATTCTAGGTTAGAATAAGGTCTCAACAAGGGGTTGTAACACTTCACTGTGTCTTAATTGGGAGGTGTGTCATAAGTTAATTTGCTACTAACAATTATATGCTGAAATGTTGTAAATTATTTCCTAAAAAATGGGAGCAGTTATCTTTATACTACTGTCCTCATTCACTGGTATCCTGACTTGGGGAGAAGGGGTAATTGTAGAATCTACACAGGCTGTGGAGGTTCAGGATTCTCCCATGGATGTGCGTGGTGCACGAAGGCTGCCCATCTCTCAGGCCATGGGGGACAAGCAGATTGAAGGTTGCTGCTTTGTACTGGTGGCTTTCAAACCTTTTTGACCTGTCCATGTTAAGAAAGAAGCATATATTACAGCATAACCTTATGTGTATATATTATACATAAAATATAAAAGAAACAAAAGCTTCATGAGACATTATTCTTCTTACTTGCAATGAATTCTGGTATCTTTTATTCTATTTTTAATCTGTTCATTTTCATTTGAGATAAAGTTAATCTCATTAAATAGGTTCTACGGCCTGTGCTTTGAAAAACACTGTTCACCCAAGATGAACCAAGTATGAAGGGGAGAAGGGCTGCCACACCTCTCTGAGCCTTCCTAGTCAGCAGAGAGTGTCAGGGTGAAGCCTGAGGGTCCAGTGAGGAGCATGTGCACAGTCTAGCCTTTTTGGGTGCAGGGAGCTTTCAGCCCCATTAACTCAGGTTCTCTCCTCAGAGCTCCATGAACCTCCCTCCTGACAAGGCCCGGCTCCTGCGGCAGTACGACAATGAGAAGAAGTGGGATCTGATCTGTGACCAGGTACAGGGTTGGGGGCAGGGCTGGAAGTGGGGCTTGTGTCTTGGGCTGGACAGGCAGCAGGAACAGGGGCATTGATGGAGCCCCAGAGTCCCTTGAGGAACCCTAGCCTGGATTTATTTGGCCTCAATCCATGTTCACTTCCTATTCTAAGAGGGCTCTCCTAACA
Organism: Manis javanica; assembly: GCF_040802235.1. Lineage (NCBI taxonomy): Eukaryota > Metazoa > Chordata > Mammalia > Pholidota > Manidae > Manis > Manis javanica. Next base: position 88,136,016 of record NC_133165.1, read on the forward strand.
GAGACAGGGCTGGTAAGCCAAGTCCAAGTTCCCCTCTAGCTCCAAAAGGAGCTGTCTTGCTGTCCTCCCAATGGGTGGTAGCCTGAAGGAGGTTTGTATAGGTCTGGGGTGTGGGGTTTAGTAATTTTCCTGGGAGAGCCTGTTTCTGCCTTTCCCAGGGTGAGGGCCACCCCTGGCAGGGTTATCCAAAGGACTGTTTATCTCTCCCTCTGCCCCAGATTTGGCAAATAGCAGGGTTTTTCTCATTATTTACAGGCTTCTAGGATTGAGACACCCCAGTTCCCTGGTCTTCTGTTCCCAAATCTCAGAACATGAGGACTGGAAGCTCTCCCTACATGAATAGTGTGTTTCGAGATGGAAGAGAATATAGACATTATTACTTAACTCAGAATCGAGAACTAACACCTATGGCCTGGTTCTTTCCCTTACACACATTTGAATTTCACAAATCATGAGTTTCTGAACTCAGCCTGTCTGCATGGCTAGGGGAGTCAGCTTTTGCTTTCTTACTTCTTGATAGGTACAGGTGGCACAGAGTGTAGGCAGTGTGTTTACCCAGCAGTTTGCAGTGAAGTTTATCATGAACAATTTGTTACTTCTTTTCAAGCATGGAACAAGATCATGATAGCTGACATTAGTGAGTGCTTATTATGAACCAAGCACTTCACATATGCTGAAACACCTCATTTCCTCCTCACAAAAGTCCTCTGGGGAGGGCACTGTTATGTCTTATAGATGAAGAACCTGAAGCCCCCTGTCTTGCCCCAGGTCAGGGCTCAGGCAGCTGACTCCATCTATGAGAACTGTTTTGCTTGCCTGCCCCCCAAGTCATGCTGCTTGACCTAAGGTAGAATCATGCTTCTACCTTAGCATAGTCCAGTCCAGGTCCTTTCCTGTCCAGGGAAGGGCTCATTTCCTTGTGTTCCACATCAAGAGAAGTTGGTGAGCATGGCAAACATCTACTTGGGGTTTGGAGAATAATAGCCCGTTGGTACTGAGTTTCTTTAACTGATAACCTCTTGATATTTCCTAGGTCACATAATTTCAGCTCTTTCTCAAACCTTCCTTTTTTTAAATTTTCATTTTGTTTTAGGGTCTATTTCCTAAAGTTATATTATTCTCCTGGACCCTTTCTGGCCCCTCAACCCCCAATTCCTCAGCTATCTCAGTTGTGAGGCCCTCACAGGACCAGAAATGCTGAAGGGTTTTCCCTGGGTCAGATGAGGGGGTTGGACCAAAGTGGGGAGGGCATGGTCCTGTGCCTTGTGTGGAAGGGGATCGAGGGAGGACCTTGCTGAAAGCAGGCTTTGGCTTGAGGTTGGCTGAATTGTTGAAGCGTGGGGCCTAGGCCAGGAGCAGAGAGTGTGTTTGCAGTCCTGAGCTCTGTTAATGCGGGAAAACTAGTCCAGTCCCAAGTCTGGGTTCAGGACTAAGAAAGTTGGGAGTTCTGCGAGACCTAGCTCCCTTGGCCTTCCTAACCATTGTCCTTGAGTTGGCTAGGCAGTGAACAGCATTTCCCAGTCGTATCTTTATTTTGGGCGCTGTTCACAGCTCTGTAATCCCCACATATTCTTAGAGAGCAGCAGGCTCTTAAAATATTTTTTGACATAGAAAAACATTTTAGGCTCAGGAGGCACTAACTGGAGGAGGGAAGGATGGCAGCAGATGGGAAGTGCCTGAGGATAAGGAAGGGAACCTACAGTTCGGGCGAGGTGACAAGCACCTTTGCGTGACAACTTTAAGAGGCTGGGTCCCTTCACACTGAACACTGAGCGCTCTACTTCCTCGTATTCTCCTCAGAACTCTGGGTGCCTGTGTGCACACAAGTGTTTCCCTTACAGGAACGATTCCAGGTGAAGAATCCTCCCCACACTTACATCCAGAAACTTCAGAGCTTCTTGGACCCAACTGTAACTCGGAAGGTGATGTGTGAGGCAGGAAGGCCCCATCTTGCTGCCCTTTGTCATCCTATGGGGCTTGGGGACAAACCCTTGGACTTGGGATGGGACATCTGCTTCCTAGCAATGGGACTGGGTTTTTGGCTTCTGAGGCCATGGGCCAGGCATAGCTGGCAAATGACAGAGGGAAGGCCTGCCACTGCCCTCTTGTATCCCTTCCCTTTCCTTGTCTGCCCTTTTGTTCTCTAAAGTTGGATTGGGGGCCTCCATCAGTGACAGAAAATTCCATGTTTACAGAAGTTCAGGAGGAGAGTTCAGGAGTCAACCAAAGTACTGAGGGAGCTGGAGATCTCACTTCGCACCAACCACATTGGGTGAGTCAGATTTGGCCATCAGAGTCTCTTGGCCTGGCCACTCAGGATCTGGTGTCTCTGGGGGTGATTTGCCTGTTGATCTCCCTGCCCTGGGGGTAGAGTTGCCCCTTGAATGATTTTTGGTTTCTCAGAGCTAAATACTGTTCCTTTTCTGGCTTTTCTCCCCCATAGCTCTGCCAGCTGCTGACTAGATGCCGCTGGCAAGCTTGGGGCCTCTCCTGGGGTCCTCAGCCTGTGGCTGTGAGTGGAAGACATTCCCACAGCAGCTGAGACTGGAGTCTGCCTGTGGCCTGGGGCTCAGCTAAGGGAGGCCCATAGAAGGCTGGGGATGGGACAGCATATTGCATTGAGTAGCCGAGACCTAGTTCTTGGACTATTTGGTGCCCAGAAGATTATTTGCTTGATTGTAAGACAATCTTAGTTCATGAGCAGAAGCAGCTTCCTGAAGCACCAGGAAAGAGGGGTCCAGGAGTTGAATGTCTTCTATATTCATAGACCCTGATACTGCCAACCCATTGACAGGGCCCCTAGCAACCATGGGAGTCATTTTATCCAGTTTCTGAGTGGGGAGCCAGAACTTGCTGAACAAACAGAGGGCTAATGTATGAGGTACACTGAAAGATGGCAAAGGTCTTGGTTTTATGAAACCCTAAGTAGCCAGGGTATATAGAGTGAAAGTGAGAGAGTGTGTACACAGAGGACAGTGAGGGACCCCTGATGGAGAACTGCAGGCAGGGTGACAGTCCTGACCAAAGGGCCTGGCACAAATATTGAGGGCTTGCATGAGTGAGAAGTTGAGCCTGCCCCCAGTCCAGTAAACACCAAGGACTCTCAGGGTCCTGGGCTTCCTGAGAGGAGGGGTAGAAAGAACCAGATGACATCATCTGCCATTCCCCTCCTGCCCTCAGCAGCTGCCTCCTTGCCCACCCCGAGGCTGGGCCTGCCCAGGGCTCTTAGACTCTCTGTGTAGCCAGCTGCTGCAGCACAGGGAAATGGCCCAGGAGGGAATAGGGAAGGGATAGTTCCTGTCCTTGGTCGCTGACCAGAGTTGGCTTCCACACCTCATCTGCGAACTAGACGTTGAAAGCTGACCCACTAGGAAATGGGTAACTGAGCCTCCACCTTTGTTTAGTGAATCCTCACAGAAGGAAAAACTAGCAGGGCCTTGTCAGCTACCCTGACGAGTTAAGTGACACAGATGGCAGCTCTGAACACTGCTGCCATCCTGCACTCCCCCACTGGACCTTTCCTCCCCACTTCCCTTCCTCTCAGGCCTTCCTGTCTTCCTTATGAAGTCTTGCTGTGTGAGAGTGGTGTTTGCTCTTCTCAAGAGAGGGCCACAGAGCAGTGTGTGACAGTCTCCTCTGCCTGCCCCTTCTCCCTGGTGCCTGCCCATCTGGCCACAAGCCAGGAGCTGGGGCTGGAGCAGCATGGCTCCCAGGCTTGGGGCCTCATGGCAGTTGGCACACAAATTAGACGCCTGGAGTTGCTCCTTGGCTCCCAGGGAGCAGCTTAGCGTCTGGTGTTTTAGGAGCTCCTGTGATCTGTGGCTTCTCTGGGTAGAGTTACATGGGGGAGGGCCAGGCTCCTTCCCGGATTTCTGGGCAGGAAATTTGTCAGGCTGTCAGGCTGTCAGCCTGGGGTGTGGGCACTCCAGGGCACTAGAAGCCCTGGGCAAGGTGGGGAGTGAAGGAGTAGCAACCTGATCAGCCCCAAGGCCTACAGAAGCTGGGTGTGCGGGGACAGCTCCATGGGGGAACTCAGGGTGGCTGGGAAGTGGGATTCCAGAGCCTCTCCAGCTCCTCCTCTCTCTGGTTTGTATTGGTTTCTCCGCCTTGCCTAGGTGCCCTTTAACCTCTCCTCAAAGTGTCAAGATCCCGAAAATAGCAGTGTAGACTCAGACAGGAAATGAGAAGGGGGTGGGGAGCTGGAGAGCAGACAGACAGGAAATGGGAGGCCTGTCGGCCCCCAGAGAGGAAGCTAACTTCAGGCAGCTCCAGTGTCAGCCAGCCTCAGCTGGGCCTGGTGCTCCAGCCCAGCCTCCCTGTAGCCTGGGGTGTGGCCAGCAAACAAGGCGCTGGTGTTCCGGCTGTAGGGGAAAAGCGGCGCTGCCTGGCTGTTGGGCACAGCTGGCCTATAAAGACCCCCAGATGTTCTGAAAGAACCAAGCACTCAGGAGTCGTGTGTGTGTGTGTGTGTGTGTGTGTGTGTGTGTGTGTGTGTGTGTGTGTGTGTGTGTGTGTGTGTGTGTGTGTGTGTGTGTGTGTGTGTGTGTGTGTGTGTGCGTGCGCGTGCGTGTGTGTGTGTGTGTGTGTGTGTGTGTGTGTGTGTGTGTGCAGTGAAACTGTCCTATACAGTCCTCCTGAAATCAGCTCTTGAACTTCCTTCCAGGGACATTGTAGCCCAAAAGGCCTGAAGGCAGAAGGGTGGAAATGCCCTGGCCCTTTGTCTTTACCTCCTGCCTTTCTGGTTAGAGGGGCCCAAGACCTTAATCTGGCTCTGAGTGGTCACAGCCATTCTGGAGTTATTTGAGTTCCTGACTGTTCCCCATCCTTTTCCTGCTCTGCCAAGCTCACCCTGACTAAGTCAGAACTCTCTCTTCACTCACTGTCCCAGAATACCTCTCCTTTCCCTTTGGCCCAGCACACCCCTGTTCTATGGCTCACTTAGACCCTTCCCATCAGTCTTTTGACTGAGACTTTGGTCAGATCGGGGATCTGCTGGCCTCTGTTGGGCACAGCTCTGCCAAGTGCCTGTGGTAAATGCTTCTGATAAGCTTCCCCTGCCCTTGGTCCAGTAAACACCAAGCAAGGACTGTGTACCCAGCCTCATGTGCCAGACACCATTATCATAGGAATGACTGAGCCAGGACCCTAGTCCTTTGGAAGAGGGTTCCTGAAAGCTTGTTTGACTGACATGTTATTGGAAGACATGATTCTTTCCCCACCCTGGCTCTCTGGCCTAGGGGAGGTCTAGGCCAGTGCTGCAACCATGGATGAGTCTGCCGTGGGTTTTGATCTTCACAATTTTCCTAGCCTGGTGCTAATTTCCGGAGGATCCAGGAGGAGATGCTGTTGGGTCAGAGGCTCTGGGCCCTCTTCACCCTTGACCCTCTTTAGTGACCCCTCCCTCTATGTTCCCTTTACCTGCAGGTGGGTGCGGGAATTTCTGAATGATGAAAACAAAGGCCTGGATGTGCTGGTGGATTACCTGTCCTTTGCCCAGTGTTCTGTTATGTGAGTACCACCCTGGGGCTAGGGTTGCGGACCAGTGAGGGAGCACACAGTCCCATTCTGATCTGATGAGGAACGGGGAGATTGCAGCAGTGAAGATGGAAATGGGAGCCCTAGGTCCCAAGGGAGGAGCCCGGCAGCAGTGTGGGAATGGACAGGCAGCCAGGGGGGTGTCGAGGATCAGTGAAGAATGTCAAGTGGATGGAGTAGAAGCTGTGTTTTGGGGAGCAGGAGGGGAGAGATTTGGAAAGAGAGCCCAGAATCAGAACCTCAAGGTTTCAGACTCTGCAAACAGCCCAAGGGAATGTCCTGGTTTCTGGGAGAGATGCCTGGTGGGATTCATTTGCCTTTGGAGACTTGAGTCTTCAGGAAGCTCCTTTGGGTCTCCAGATGTGAGAGGGTTACTCCAGGTCATTGCTGAAGAGCCCCAGGAGCAGTGATCATGACCTTTGACCCAGACTGAAAATGAAGCATTCAGGGGCCTTTTTCAAGCAGGTTGAGGGCTTGGAGGCAGCCAGAAGTAAATTGGTGCAGCTGAGAAGGCAGCATAGGGTAGTGGAAAGAACCAAGGCTCCCGAGTATGACAAAGCTGGGTGTGAGTGTCAGTTCTGTCCTTTACTGTCTGTGTGACCTCAAGCAAGTTTGCATCCTCTTATATAAAATGGGATCCATGTTCCAGGCATGCTTTAAGATTAGACAATAATGTGGCTAAAGCACTTAGTGGTTTGAAACGTACTAAGTCTATACTGTGGTAGCTGCTTTGTTGTTAATTGTTATTCAATTAACAGGGTCACCAATTAAGGTCACCTACCATAATCACCTGAATACATGGAAAGAGGGAATACAGTGACCCTTCACAGGTGACCAACACAGTCAGACTTAAACTTAAGCCCTAGGGTAACCAACATCTCAGTTTGCTGGTGACTTTCCCCAGTGTCAGCACCGAAGTCCCACATCCTGGGGAACTGCTCAGCTCTGGACCCAGCCCAGTGTGGGCTTGCATTCCCCTTGCTACTGCCTTGCCCCCTAGCTGCTCTCCTTTGTCCAGCAGGTCGCCAGTCTTATCTCCTTAGGGGCTCAAACTAATGCCTTTCCCAGGTTTGGCCTCTCTATCACTTTTTCCAGGTCATCCCCTGTTAAACCAAGAGTGGCCTACTCCCCATTCCGGTCCCCGCAGAAGTCATTCCTTGTGATCCTCCTGTCCCTTTAAAAGCCACTCTTTTTATAGAAAGAAATGAAAAACATTTGCTGAAGTGATTTTTAAAACTCAGAACTTTTATAGTAAAAAGATGTAGATCATTTTCCCAAATAAGCCTATCTTGTTTGAAAAGCAAACAAATCCCAGCTGCTCTAAACCCAAGCACACTGGAACCTCAGTATTGTAGTGTCCACGGCAGTGCCTTTGACTCTGTTTTTAAAAGAAAGACTTGTGATGGGGGGCAGAGGGGTCCAGGAGAGAGAGTGTGTGTTTTGAGAAGGGTTGAAAGGAGAGGGTGAAGCCAAGTAGAGTTTGAGTGAAGCTATTTACTTGTAAACGGCATGTACCAGTGCTAAGGAATACTGTTATTGATGGAGAGGAGCCGCTGACAAGCTGACTCGCTGTTGGGGAGACTCTTATGTCTCCTTGAGAGCCCCATTAAACCTCTGACCACTGGGACTCGGAAGCTGCTCCTGATTCCTTTGGAACATTCAGGCATCTGCAGATATCACTTCCTATCTCAGAAGGCCTTTGCCTCTGTGCCTTGGTGGTGGGGCTGTGTGTGTGCACAGAAGGATCCTTGGGGGAAGAGCCCGTAGGAGATGCTTGTTTGGTTCTTAGTGACCTACTGCGGGGAAGCGGACAGGAAAACGGAGCAGGGACTTGTTTGTCAGAGAGAGTAGATCCTGACGTAGGGATGTTTAAGGGAGAAGATCCTATAGCTTTATGATCTCGAGATGTTCTTCTTGCCCTGGCCACACTCCCAAACTGCTAATGGTGGGAGACATCTTGTCCCAGAAGCAGGAAGTGACAAACAGAGAAACCATCCTAACTCCCAAAGGGACTAAGGACCCCAGTCCATACCTTCCCCTAGGGAAGCTGAAGCCCAAGGAGCCTCTGTACCAGAAAAAAGCTAGAAGCCTCAAGCAGAACCACAGAAAACTGGGTCAATAAGACCCAGTGCTAGGATGGGGCCGTGGTGCTCCTCCTAGACATAGAGACCTGTCCCACTCTGGATTTGCCAGAATCCCCATTCCCTTCCATTCAGACCTGCCCTTATGAGCCTGATTCTGAACCGGTTGGGCTCTCTCAGGTCACTGACAGGCCCCTTTGGCCACTGCCATTTGCCAACTGGCAAGACCTGCAGTTGGCCTGTTCCCCACCACTCCTCTGCAGGGCAGAGTCTCCATGGGAGCCATAGCTTGTCTGAGATGTCCCATCTCAGGATGGGAGTGCAGAAGGATTGCCAGCTCCCCATGTCCCTTTGAGTCCCAAGGGGAAGTCACTTCACCCAGGATTGCCTGGCCAGTGGGGAGGCCTCTGTCCCCACCCCAGCTCCTCAGATCCCCCTCCTGGTTGCTTCCTGCACCCATTCTGCCCGTGTCCTGTGTTGGTTGCTCTCTGGACCAGGGTTGGGTCTCTGCTGCTCAGCTCTGCTTTCTGTTCTTGCTGCCCTTGCTTCTTGTTGCCCTAGAGGTCTACAGGGAGGGGGTGGGCATGCCAGGGGGCTTGGCACTGAATTTCTCGTGTGTGTGTGCTTGTGTGTCCTTTCCTGCTCCAGGTTTGACTTTGAGGGTCTGGAGAGTGGTGATGATGGTGCATTTGACAAGCTCCGGTCCTGGAGCAGGTCCATTGAGGACCTGCAGCCACCCAGCGCCCTGTCAGCCCCCTTCACCAACAGCCTCGCTCGCTCTGCGCGCCAGTCTGTGCTCCGGTACGTGCACTCAATCTGCCGCCTGCCTCTCACCCCAGCCCCCAGGCCTGCTCGGGTGACCGCAGTGAGTGCTCATGCCACTCCCTCCGCTCTTGCTTCCAGGCTCAGCTCTCTTACCCTCTGCCTGCCAGTCTGTCTCTGGTCTGTCCTCTCTGTCTCCTTGACTCTACCCAGCAATCTCTTCTGGGTAAGTACTTGGCCCTTGGCTGTGCCCACCCCATCTGGGGTTCCAGCTCTCCCCTCTTCTCGCCCCCTCTCTGGGGTCCCCTTCGTTCCTCATTCTCACTCTGCCATTCCTCCTGGCCTCTGGGGCAGGCTTGCCCTCACCCAGGTTCTCTGGTCTTCTCTGGGTGACCCAGCTCCTGCCCTCATGTCTGTTTCCCTCTGGCTCTGCATTCTGTCCCATCAGCTGCTTAGACACCAGCTCCCAGCCAGCGTGCCCCCCGCTCATCTTCTCTTCACTTCTTCCTTTAGGCCTTTTCTCTCCAAAGCTGCCATGTGTTCATTTGTCTGCACTATCTTAAAAACTGTCCTGCCCAGAGGCAGGTGGATGGACCAGATGACTTCTCAGAGCCACTCCTACTCACAGAAGCTTTTCTGAGTGGGCTGAGTGGCAGGGGTCCTACGGCCCTTCCTGTGATCTCTGTCCCCCTTGTAGCCATGCTTTTCTCCTGGCCTCTTTTGGGTCCCTCTGACACTGTTCATCATTCTAGTTATGCATGAGCACTGGCCATTTGTGCTTCCTCTTTCTTTCATGATACATCATTGGGAACAAAGCCAGATGTAGCCCCCAGTCTTCCTAAAGCCTTTGGGGTCTGTGCTGCCTTTTCTGGGACATAGAAATGGTATGGGAGCCAAGGTGCTCCTGCCTCAGGGAAAGTGTGGAAGATGCAGTGACAGACGGAAGAGGAAGGAAGGCTCAGATGAACATCTCCCTGGGCCCATCTCAGGGACTGCAAAGGCCTACATTCCTACTGTTGTATTTGGAAGGACCTCTGGGCTTAGGATGCTTTCAGCCCTGATTATAAAGCTGGGATCCTGGGTGGTTACTGACAAAGGTCTGTTCCAGGAAAGTGAAACCAGCTGAGCACCCTGCCTCTGCACCCTCTCTCTCTGGGCTGTTGGTACAGTGTCCTCCATCCCCCTTTGCTGCTGCTGCTGCCGAGGGGCAGCCTGCCATCTGGGGGATGGTGAGCTCTCCCGGACCCTTCACCAGCAGCCCCCCTTCTCCAGGTATAGCACTCTTCCTGGGCGCAGAGCCCTGAAGAACTCCCGCCTGGTGAGCCAGAAGGATGATGTCCATGTCTGCATCCTTTGTCTCAGAGCCATCATGAACTATCAGGTAAGGGGACTCACTAGCCATGTTGTTCTGCTTCTTTTGCCTCATCTTCTAACAGGAGAGCTGGGAGGGACCAGTTATAAAAGACAAGTTTGCTGGTGGGCCTCCAGTCAGGGAGGTCCAGCTAGGATCTGCCTTCCGCATCATCAAGGCCTCCCCTCCTCCTGTCCTTTTCCCCTTGCTACAGTATGGATTCAACCTGGTCATGTCTCACCCCCATGCTGTCAACGAGATTGCACTCAGCCTCAACAACAAGAATCCAAGGTGAGTTCCTTCCCTTCCCCTGCCTGCTGCCTCTGCCCAGGCCCTGGAGAGCTGGGCTCTACTTGTCCCTGATGAGGAGTTCTGCCCAGCCTTGGGGTCCCGTGGCCTGGATCAGTGCCTTAGTTCATCTCCCTTACCTCTTCTGGAGGAGGAGGAATGTCCCCGGTGTCCCTCTGGCCCACCCAGCTTGGAGAGGGAGCAAGCCTTCTTTTCCCTCACCATCTTTCCCAAGCCCAGCCTCTCTCCTCACCACTGAGGCTAGCTCCACTCCCTGAAAGGACTCCCCACTGGTGGACGTGAGCTGTGAGGTAGCCAGGCAGGGAGCTAGGGTGTGAACCTTCCTTCTTCATCCCTTAGGACCAAAGCCCTTGTCTTGGAGCTTTTGGCAGCTGTGTGTTTAGTGCGAGGAGGTCATGAAATCATTCTTGCTGCCTTTGACAATTTCAAAGAGGTCAGTCTCTTGCATTTGTGGTGTTTGTGTGTGTATGTGTTTGGAGGGAGGAGGTGGGGAGCCAGGTGGGTAAGCAATTTCCTGTGAACTCACACATCGCAGTGATTTTAACATCCCAGTGCTTAGCTAAGTGGCCTGCACCCCCCTTTTTGGTTTTTTTTTTTAACCAAAACCTGAACTTCATTCTTGCCAGATCTTATGCTAGGAAAGCTCCTGATTAGTCAGCTAAGGATGCCCTCAGTTGAGAGATATAGTACAGTGGTCCTAACTTGGCCATCCATCAGAATACCTGAAGACCCCTGGGAGGCCTGGGTGTCTGTGCTCCAACAGGCTCTCCAGGCAGTCCTGAGGCGGTGAACCCAGGGCAGATGTATCTGCAGTGGGAGGAGAAGGCAAGCAAGGATCCTCCTGGGTTGTAGGCCGTTACTAGTGGAGGAGAGGGAGTCCTGCTTGGAATTTCCCCAGCCTCTGGGCCTGGCTCTGAAACCTCCATCTCCTTGAACATAGGATTCCTCGACATCCAACCACAGTTGCTGGTCCCACCCCTTCCTCCTCTTTGGACTTCTTCCTAGCATTCATTGTTTGAGCCAGGAAATGGCTCTTCCTCCTTGAAGCCAGAGGCTCAGAGGAGTCTCTGGACCCCTCTCAGCCCTGGGGCTTTCCTGCAGCCTGGCCTCTCTCCTATGTCCATGTCTCCTATGTCCCCACTAGGACCTCTGTCTCCTGCCTCAGCCACGGCCCCCAGCCTTCCTTCTTCCTTCAGTACCTCTACAGCAGCAGACCCCTGTGTCTCTTCTTGGCCTGCCCCTAGAGGCACCTAAATCCCAGACTAAGGACACCGGCTTTTCTGAGCTCCCTCAGCAAGTTGGTGGGGGGCGAGGGACCCAGGGAAGATGCCTGGCCCTATGCTTTCTTCTCTTTGTGTCTCAGATGGCCCATTGCATAGGAAGAGCTGTGGTTAAACATGGTTTGAACCAGTCGCTTTGCCTTTATGATGTTCTTGGGAGCCAGGGCTTAGGTTCTGCATGGTGCCGATCTTCTTGCTGAGAAAGTTTGCACATTCAGGTATGCAAGGAGCTGCACCGCTTTGAGAAGCTGATGGAGTATTTCCGGAATGAGGACAGCAACATCGATTTCATGGTGAGGAACTAGACCCGGGTCAGGCCCATGCCCAGTAGGGCCGCATGCTCTTGAGAACAGGGGTCAGGCCAGCAGTGTATTCTGATACTCCATATAGAACCTAGAATGATTCTCTCTACTCAGTAAATGCTCCTGTCCTCTTGCCTACTCTAGAGAGCTTTTAAAAATGTTAGGACATTTTTGTACCTTGGGCCTACCCTCTTTTCTCCTTTTTGTGGCCCTACCATCCATGATTTGGATCCTTTCTAAGTTGCTTTCCTTTTCCCAAACTTTTTCTCTAGCTTCTCTTCCATTCAGTCTAAGGTCTTCAGCTAAGTAGGGTTTCTCAAGAAATACCTGCTGATATGCAAAGGAAACCAGAGAGCTGCACATTCACATTTCATTTACATCCATTTCTCATGTAATTTATTGTCTTCATACACTGAATGTTAGGTTTGACATTTTTAAGTTAAAATACTCTTATATGGCTCCCCGAAAGTTCTAAACTTTTTCATTTATTCCTTTTGATTATCCAGCTGATGATACTGGTCCTAATAGCTGTCTACCCTCCCTGTCTCTTGGGTCTCTCCTTGCTCTTCCTGTCTCTGCCCATCTGGGCTGCTGCTTCCCAGGTGGCCTGCATGCAGTTTATCAACATCGTGGTGCACTCGGTAGAGGATATGAACTTCCGGGTCCACCTGCAATATGAGTTTACCAAGCTGGGGCTGGAAGAGTTCCTGCAGGTGAGCAGGGTTTTGGGGCAGAAGACCAGCTTAACTGTATCCCAAAGGTATTTCTTTTACAAGAGCCTAGTCAGGGATGCTCCCAGAGCCCTGCCTGTCTTCTGTGGCCTGGGACTCAGGCCCTCCTGAAGAGGGCTCCCCGAATCAGGCAGCTCCATTGGGCAAGGATCTAACATGGCTGCAGTGGGGATTCCCTGGGTCTTGTGCTCTAGGACGAGGTTGAGGAGAGTGATGAGGAAGGACTGTCCTTCCTAGGCGGCTCCTCCAGCTCCCACTGTCTCTGCTGCTCCCCAGAAGTCCAGGCACACAGAGAGCGAGAAGCTGCAGGTGCAGACCCAGGCATACCTGGACAACGTGTTTGACGTGGGAGGGCTGTTGGAGGATGCTGAGACCAAGAATGTGGCCCTGGAGAAGGTGGAAGAGCTGGAGGAGCATGTGTCCCACGTAGGTGGTCCTCTTTTGCTGCTGCTGAAAACTCTGGGGAGGGTGGGGAGAGGAGGTGAAATCTGAGTTCCAAGACCCACTTGCCTCCAGATTGAGCCCCAGGGAGGCCTCAGAACACACTGGGGCTCTCTGGAGCCTGCTCTGGCTAAGGCCTTGGACCATCCACAGATTGGAACACACTGACCTCCGGGGCTGGGGGTGAGGTGGCCTCAGGCTCTGGACAGTCAGATGTGGCCATTTGCCTTGTACTGTTTCACATGATCTCAGACCCTGGGCTCATCAGAGGGTTGTAGGGAAGCCACCAGGCCAAGCTGCCTTTGGAGCCCTGGGTAGAGGGGTTGTGCCGGGTCCTGACTGGGATTCAGGCTGTGCTGAGTTGCCCAGGCAGTAGTGCCAGTTCCAAATCTGCCCTTCCTATCCTACAGCTCACGGAGAAGCTTCTAGACCTAGAGAATGAAAACATGATGCGTGTGGCGGAACTAGAGAAGCAGCTGCTGCAAAGGGAAAAGGAATTAGAGAGCATCAAGGTACCAAGCAGTTTGGGAAGGGAGTCCCTGACTAGGACTGGGTGGCAGGGGCTGAGGATCTTGCTTTTCTTTCCTGAGTTGTATCAAGTCCTCAAGAATCCAGATCTGGACTCACTGTTGAGGCACTCAGATTGAGGGTGGGCTGATGACTTCACCCCATTTTTTAGCTGGACAGGGAAGCTGAAACCAGAGTGGGTGGGATACACAGAAGAGGGTGGAGCAGATGGGGCCCCGTGGGCACCTCTGGAGTCCAGGCCTCCCCCCACCATCCCATCCCATTGCTTTTCCCTCCCCTGGGCCTCTTGTGCTTCCCCCAGCCTGTGTAATAAGCAGACTCAGAGCAGCCCAGCTACTAACGGCTCTTTTTTAGGATATCCACCAGGTTTTCTAAATCAGGGGAGTAGGGGCTCCTCATAGTTCTGTGTCTTCTCTGGCCCTCTGCTGACTTGTCATTAGTTATAAATGCCGCCAGCCTACCTTTTCTTCATGCAGCTGCTCATTAAAGAGAAGGAGGAGGCCTTCCAGCACCAGTGCCACTTGGAGCCTAGTGCCTGGGGCCTGGATTCAGTGGGTGGCGAGGCCCTGGCCTGAGCAGGTCCTGTACAGCTTCCAGAGGAGCACAGTTTCACTGGCTTCGTTGATCTCAGTACCTTTCTGCCAAGCCCCTTCTAAGAGTCTGAAGTGCTGTATTGGGCATGTGGAGGGTACAGAGATGGCTACAGTAGGGTCTTGTCCATAGGGGGCTTCCACTTGGACGATCATACGAGGCTAAGTGAAATGAGAGCACATAGCAGGTTGGCGGTGGATCAGGGCAGTGGCAGCCTTCCTGCCTGGGTCTTAAGGGACCAGTGAGACTAAGGCTGGAGCAGAGAGGAAGGACATTTCAGTGTGCCAGTGGCTGGGCCGGCTCCTCTGCACCCGTTTTTTCTGCTGCAGTCCAGCTTCTCCTGGCTCCCATCCAGGTTTCTGCTGCTCTCTGCCTCTGGGCAACCTCCCAGAGACTCTAGTTGAAAGATCCTTAGGTAGGAAGTCTCATTTCTAGGGGCAACAACTGCTGCGCCTTCGGCCCCCTTTCCTTAATGGCACTGTCTGCCCAATAGGAGACTTACGAGAACACAAGCCACCAGGTGCACACACTGCGGCGGCTCATTAAAGAGAAGGAGGAGGCCTTCCAGCGCCGATGCCACTTGGAGCCCAGTGCCCGGGGCCTGGAGTCGCTGGGTGGCGAGGCCCTGGTCCGGGCAGGCCCTGCTGAGCTGAGTGAGGGTGTGCCACCCTCCAACCTGGAGCTCCTGGTTCCAGCCCTGCCCCCAGAGGAGGCCCTACCTCTGCCTCCTCCACCAGCTCCTCCCTTACCCCCTCCACCTCCCCCCTTACCAGGTATGTAGGACCCTAGGAGCCAAGAGGGGCAGACCCATTGTGGGGCCAGTCAGCAGTGTCTCCTGCAGGGAGAAGCTGGGGATGTGGCTTGAAGGAGGTAAAGTCAGGTGGAGGGGGTTGAGGGGGGGCTAGATTGTGAGAGAGGCTCAAGTTACTTGGGAAGTATGTCTAAGGGCAGGAGTGGATGTGTTTGATGGATCATAAAGGCACTGCTCCTGACTCCTGTGAACACAGCCAAAGATAGGGCTTAGACCAGAGCAAGAGAGAGTGGGTCAGAGACCAGCAAGACCTGCCCCGTCAGAGTAGGACCCCTGGTTGCCACTTGGGCAGGGAGTCCATGCAGCCTCTTTCCTTGAGAGTCTAAGGACAGGTGGACAGGCAGAGGGGAGGGGACCTCCGAAGATTCTCTTGGCCCCTGGGCCACTGCCATATTTTTCTTCTTCCAGACAAGTGTCCCCCAGCCCCACCTCTCCCTGGCGCTGCTCCCTCTGTGGTGTTGACAGTAGGCCTGTCAGGTGTGTGTCCCCAGGGCTCTGGGCAGGGCTACTGGGACCCAGGGAGTGTGTCCTTGGTCCCTGCTTCACTGATCCTCCTTCCAAATTAGCCATTCGAATCAAGAAACCTATCAAGACCAAGTTCCGGCTGCCCGTCTTCAACTGGACAGCGCTGAAACCCAACCAGATCAGTGGCACTGTCTTCAGCGAACTTGATGATGAGAAGATCTTAGAGGTAGCAGGGCCTGGGGTCCTGAGGGTTGGGGTTGGGGAAGATTTTAGTCAAATCTCCTGGCCCTGGAGAGCTCTTAGACTCAGCCCCCATGAACAGTGCTGAGCCAGTGCTGGGTGTGCTACTGGGGGACCTCTAGAAGTCTGAGGTCACAGCACTTCCCTTCTCGTTAACTCCCACCAGGACCTTGATCTGGACAAGTTTGAAGAACTGTTCAAGACAAAAGCCCAGGGCCCTGCCCTTGACCTCATCTGCTCCAAGAATAAGACAGCTCAAAAGGCTGCCAGCAAGGTGACCTTGTTGGAAGCCAATCGTGCCAAGAACCTGGCCATCACCCTACGCAAAGCTGGGCGCTCAGCTGAGGAGATCTGCAGGGCCATCCACACGTGAGCCTCCCTCCCACTGACCTTGCCCTGGTCCCCAGGCAGTTGGCAACTCAGTTTTTCACCTACGATCCTGGCCTTCCCTGGATTCCAGGGCATCAACAAAACTGCTTCATACCCCTCCGTCATCCACTGGCTTGGCTAGAACTTAGGGGATCCATGCTGTGTGCCAGTCACTGAGAGAGTTGCTGGGGATTCAGCCCAGACCATCACTCAAGGAGCTCCCAGCTAATGGGAGCAGTCCAGCAACACTGGGCGATAACCACCAGGGCGATGTAGGCACAGGCAGCTTTGGGAGAACAAGGAGGGCCGGGTAGCTGAGGTTGGCCATCAGGAAAAGCATCTTAGAGATGATCTCTCTCTCATCTGCAACCTGAGGGAAATTTATGAAGTCCAGTTCAGGGTCTGGGAAGAAGCATGGTACCCTGGGTACTGAAAAATGACTGTGGCTTTAGTGTAAGAGGGGAGTAGAAGGGACGGGGTAGAAAGGTGGGCAGAAGTCTTGCAGGCTGGGCCTCCTGAGCCATGTTCAGATGTTAAGACTTCTCCCGAGGAGCAGAGGAAAGACAGTGAAGGGCTTTACAACAGGCCATGGGATGTTCGCATAGGACTGTTACTGGCACTCTGACAGACGAGGAATGGGTGTTCTGTGGCTGCTGCATCCTGCTCAGACCCCACCCTCTGTCCTTCAAGATGCTGAAGAATAAAGGGCTGATGGGTAAATGTGAGACCTGAGGTTGTTCCTCCCCACCACACAGGTTTGACTTACAGACACTACCCGTGGACTTTGTGGAATGCCTGATGCGCTTCCTGCCCACGGAGGCAGAGGTGAAGCTGCTGCGGCAATATGAGCGGGAAAGGCAGCCCCTGGAGGAGCTGGCAGCCGAGGACCGCTTCATGCTGCTCTTCAGCAAAGTGGAGCGGCTGACCCAGCGAATGGCTGGCATGGCCTTCCTGGGCAACTTCCAGGAAAACCTGCAGATGCTCACACCGGTGCGGACCCCACCCAAATCATGGTCGTCTGCCACTGTCCCTCAACCCTCTACCTGCTGGTTACCGCCCCTGCCCTACCAGTCCTTCCAGCCAGTCCTGACTTTGCCCCATCATGGCCTGGGGTTTTTCACTCTTCATCTTGCCTTCCAGCAACTCAATGCCATCATTGCTGCCTCCGCCTCCGTCAAGTCCTCGCAGAAACTGAAGCAGATGTTGGAGGTGGGGAAAGGTTGTGGGGCAGGAGGGTGCTGGTGGCTCCCAGGCCCTGGGTGGGAGCCTGGGGCTACACAGAAGAGGAAGGAGCCCTCAGGGCATGGCCTAACCTCTACCCCACACCTTTTGGACAGATCATACTTGCTTTGGGGAACTACATGAACAGCAGCAAGCGGGGAGCTGTGTATGGCTTCAAGCTCCAGAGCCTGGATTTGGTAAGATAACGGGGGCAACACAGGGCCAGGGATCCTGAGGGGCAGTGGCTGGGAGCCAGGCTGTTCAGCTCTCTCACATTACCCACTGCCCCCCTCTCCCAGCTGCTGGACACCAAGTCCACTGACAGGAAGATGACACTGCTGCATTTCATTGCCTTAACGGTAAAGGAGAAATATCCAGACCTGGCTAACTTCTGGCATGAGCTACACTTTGTGGAGAAAGCTGCAGCAGGTGAGGGGAGCCTTGCCCAGCAAGCCTGCCCTCATGTCCAGCCTGGACAATCTCAGGAAGCTGTGAGGAGAGGGAACACTTGGGTCCCTTTGTGTTATCTTCTTTCTGACCACTTCAAAGCTTTCCACTGGGGCCATGGGCAAGGGCCACCCCAGAGGGAGCCTTCTTATAAGCACCAGGCCCAGCCCAGCCCTTCCCACAGGGGTGCGGTAGGAGCAGGCAGAGGAAGGCAGCAGTGGCTCTTCACTACGAACTCTGAGGTCTCAGAGTCAGCCCCAGAAACTGCATTTCTCCGTGATGCACTTGAAGTGCTTAGAAAAGCCACAAAGCCCCCACAGACAAAAGGTAGCTGTTATTTCTGCCCCAGCCAAGAAAATGGAGGCAGCTCCATTATTGGAGACCAGCACTCTCTCTGGCTTGCCTTTCTGTGCTGCCTTGCTCTCCATTCCTTTTCCTTGCCCCTGTGAGAGCCTGGCCATCTGGGCATGCCCCTTTCTGTACCTGCCTGGGTGGTTCAAGAAGCAGGGGCATGAGAACACAAGCAAGCCCATGCTGGGGGGGAGGGCCAGTTTGCTGTCGCCCTGGGCTGGGAGTTGGGCATGTGGGGCCCTGCACAGGCCTCAGCCCAGGCTCTGGTGACCACAGTGTCCCTGGAGAACGTGCTGCTAGATGTGAAGGAGCTGGGCCGGGGCATGGAGTTGATTCGGCGGGAATGCAGCATACATGACAACAGTGTCCTTCGGAACTTCCTCAGCACCAACGAAGGCAAACTGGACAAGCTCCAGCGCGATGCCAAGACAGCCGAGGTGAGCACAGGGTGGAGGCTGGTGGAGACAGCCAGGGCCACGGCACACCTCTAGGTGGGCTTAGTTCTGGTTTTTGGAATACAGAACTTGCATCAGGCGGCTGTCGGGCTGTGTGCTGGGGAGAAGACCCAGGGGGTGGCAGGCCACTGCCTCTGGAGACGCACACACCAAGGAGCTCTGGGAGTCCTAGGCTCTCTTCCCTCCCTTGGGGTCTGGGGTTGCTGCTTTTCCTCCTTTGGCCCTGGGTGCTGCTTTCTGTGGGCCTGTCCCTGGTGGGAAGCCATGCCTCTCCTTCCCTGTCAGGCTGACCCCTGCTGCCCACCCATTCCCCAGGACGCCTACAATGCAGTTGTGCGCTACTTCGGTGAGAGTCCCAAGACCACACCTCCTTCTGTATTCTTCCCAGTATTTGTCCGATTCATTCGTTCTTACAAGGTGAGCAGAAGAGAAGCTTTTAAAGAAGAGTTCAGAGAGAAAACTGGTAGGGGGAGAGAGGGCTGGGCTTTAAGTCTGGGCCTTTTCCGTCTCCTCGTCGGAGTTCTGGGACAGAGCAATGGAAGCTGGCCACAGGCCTCGCAGCTGTGAACTGGTGGGCAGGGTGGGGGCCCAGGCCCTTCCTGTCATTGTTCAGGGCAGGAAGTGCCCCTCCAGAGGGTGGCCACCTGGGGTTGCTGGTCCCACTGCCACCTACTGTCCACCCAGTCAGCTCCTCCTGTCACAGCCTGTGTGAGCCTCACCCTTGCCCCCCACCTTCCACGGTTCTTAGGAAGCCGAACAAGAGAATGAAGCCCGCAAGAGGCAGGAGGAGGTGATGCGGGAGAAGCAGCTGGCTCAGGAAGCCAAGAAACTGGATGCCAAGGTGGGTGGGACCAAGAGTTGGGGCCTGGAAGAAAAGAGGGCAAACGATTTGGAGCGGGTGGAGCAGAGAGAGATGAAAAACTGAGACTGTAGACCACCCAGAGGGCCTGAGGCTGGAGTCCAAAGGAATGGGGCTGGGGCTTTGGAGTGGAGTTCCCAGGCAGTGG
Organism: Manis javanica; assembly: GCF_040802235.1. NCBI lineage: Eukaryota > Metazoa > Chordata > Mammalia > Pholidota > Manidae > Manis > Manis javanica. The sequence continues at coordinate 88,155,293 of NC_133165.1, forward strand.
GGGTGGGGGCTGGCCACACAATCAAGGGCATCCCCAGCCTGCCCCATGGTAGGTCAGCAATGACTCCCTTCACCTTCCAATGCTTGGCCTAGGCCCCATCTCAGCGGAACAAGTGGCAACAGCAGGAACTAATTGCAGAGTTGAGGCGGCGCCAGGCCAAGGAGCACCGGCCCGTTTATGAGGGGAAAGATGGTGCCATTGAGGACATCATCACAGGTGGGGTCCTCTTCCCTCCCTAGGGCCTCGCCACTGGGCCTTGCTCCTAAACCCAGCCTTACATCTTTGGGCCCTCCTCCCTCCCACCCATCCACCCCATGGGGCCTGACCGCTGTGTCTCTCTCCTGGGCCACAGTGCTGAAGAGTGTCCCTTTCACGGCCCGTACTGCCAAGCGGGGCTCACGCTTCTTCTGCGATGCAGCCCACCATGATGAGTCAAACTGTTAACCCCCAAGGCTGGGGCCCTTGACAGGTACTGGGCACCACAGCTGCCCCTGCTGCATGTACTCCACCCAGGACTCCTGCTGGGGCCCACAGGCACCTCCTCCCCTGCATGACTTGGAATGATCCTTCAGTAGCCTCTGGTGGTGGGGACACATATTTCTCTCCCTGCATGCCCCATGCTCCAAGAAGCATGGCTTATCCCCTGCATGTGCCCTCAGGGAAGTGGCATCTCTCCCACTAATGCTGTCCTGGCTTCTACTAAGGCCCAAGGGGTAGGGAGTTGCCAGAAAAGGCAGAAGGTGGCTGCTGCCTTGATCCCTGAGGCTGCGGCTCTGGTCCTGGGCCCAGGTATCCTTTGACCTTGCCTCCTCCCCCAGGGTTCCTCTGAGCTCTGGCAGTAGCTCCTGCCTAGAGACATATGTCCCTTGATCTCTCTTTCCTGATATCCGACCTCCTAGGGTCTCTTCCCAGCTTCTGGCTCTAAACTTTTTCTACCACTGCCTAGTGGCCTCTAGTAACCCACATCTGTCCTCTGAAAATGCAGAGCCCATCTCCCTGACCAGCCAGCCCCTCCAGTGTCTCATTAAAATTTTTCCCTCCCTGGCCTCATGGCTGGCTCTTCTCTGGCCCTGCCTGTATAGCTGCTCCTACAAAGTGTGGCCTGGCCTCTCTGCCTGTTCACAGGTCTCTGTCTTCCCCACAGGCCTCCACCACCAGCCCATTGTCGTTTGCCACCAAGCCCGGAGTGCCACACCACCCAATGGCCCCCCTCGGGCTCCAGGCCCCCACTGAGACCCTCTTGGAGGCAGAAGCATTTCAACCTCCCAGAGTCCGGCATCCTGCAAGTCCAACCAGTGGACTGGGAGCCCTGGAATCAGCCAAGGGCCAAACAGAGGACGCTGCTCTCAACCCAGTGTCCACCCTAGTTCTCAAAGCTGTATCTTGCCTGCCACCTCTGTGGGCACTAGGTCTTTCAGGGCCTGCACTTCCCCGTGCCTCTAAGTACTGTACTTTCACCCAAGGTCTTCAACTTCATTTCCTGAAGGGTCACCAAAGATCAGTGCAGGGGTGGAAAAAACCACATCCAGCTTGAGCCTGTACAGGGGCACCGAAGCCCCTCTGTCATAAAAGCCAGAGGGATGAGAGGAGAAAGCAACTGTCTTGTTTTCACCTTCCTTTTTGCAGCTCCATGGTCAGCTGTGGTCTAGAAGTATCTGGGCTTAGGGAGTCCTGGGACCCTGCCAATCATAGATCCATCTTTTACCGGGAGCAAGGCCCTCCCAAGCCTAGAGCCCATCCAGACTGGTCTAGTAATAAGGATAGAGGAGAGATGCCATGCTTACAGCCCTTGGCCCTATACTCTAGGCTAACTCTATTTTCTTGCCGAAGTGGGCGGAGGAGTAGAGGTTTCTGCTGCCCCAGCCCCAAGAGGATTAGAGAAAGGCTGTGCCAATAGCATCCTCACCTTCTTTCCTCAGCTAGGTTTTTTTTGAGGCAGGGGGCATGGTGGTCTTAGCTATTTTCTCAATCCTCTGACAGTTTCTTCTCAGCTGCTGGAAGGGAAGACAGGGGACCACTCCTTTTTTGTACATGTACCACTTCCCTTCTCTCTTGTACATAAACCCTAGACGTTCCTTCTCTCAACAAAGGCTTGAAGCACCAGGCCTGACTCTGTCTCTTCTTTCTGAGCATGGGAGGACAGGGTAGCCATTTAGCCAGACCTGAGCCACAGGGAGAGAAAGGAGGCTGCACAAGAAGAGCTGCCATCTGCTTTTGGGGAGGTGAGTGCACAAGCCTGGGGAAGGGGAACCAGACTGGGTGGACTCCACCCACAAATGGAGGCAGGCCTGCTATGAGACGCCAGTGCCCTCTGCAGGCCATGTGTGCACCTGTCCAGAACCCAGCCTGCCTCAGTAGCGTATGGAGAAGACAAAAGAGCCACTGGCATGTTATAAATATTGTTATTTAAAAAACAAAAACAAAACAGAACACACATATACTGGGTCCCAGGGCTGAAAGTAGTTGTTGAGCCCCAGGTCCCGGGCAGGCAGGAGCAGGCACTGATGCTAGAGGGTAAGGACCCTGCCTGTCACCAGCCTGTCACTCTTCCCTGGAGGCCCCTTCTCACATTTTATCTACTGGCACCACCCACCCCACATGGCATACACCACCAATCTCTGGTCTAGGGCTGAGGGCAAGGACTGCACTAGTTGTCTGGGAAGTGGGGAGGCCCCTGAACACCTTGGGAGGTGCTGGCAAAGGTGTGTTGGGGTGGGGTTACTGAAGAAAAGTGGACACAGACCAGACTGAGGAAGGAGTCTGGGGCAGACAGTGAGGGTGACCTAGGAGTCATAGCCTCGTGCAGACCAGAGTCAGAGCAGCTCGTCGGGTCATTGGTGGTCGTCCAGCTGCTGCAGGAGCGTCCGCCGCCGCCTTTCCAGCTCACCCTCGCTCAGCTCACTTTCCGACGTGTCCCAGCCCGTCTGGTGGAGCAAAGGCACAGCTCACCCACAGCCTCCCCCGAGGGCCGTGGAGGCCTGGACAGAGTGCTGACCGGGCTGGGGCCCGGTGCCTGCCTCTCACCTTCTCCTTCTTGATTCCAAAAGCTGGGGAGCGGTTAGGGAGCTCTGCCCGCCGGAGCTCCCTGTCCTTGTCCTGTTCTGGTTCTTTCTCGTCACTCTCCTTGCCAGCTTTCTCCTCGGGGTCTGTCTCGCTCTCAGGACTGTTCTGTAAGAGCCCAGAGCCCGCCTCCTCAGTTCCCGTGGAAAACAGCCCAGGAGGTGCAACAGGCGGGTGGAAGAGAGCTCACAAAATAGCAGGGCCTCGGGTAGACGTTCCTTCTCTACGCACCGACTTGTGTCTTCTCTTCTTAGTTTTCTTTTTTGGTTTCTTGGCTTTCCGAAGGCCATGATCTGGAGATAGAAAAATCCCCACTAAGTCCCACAGGAGAAGGGAGGGCTCATCCTTTTCTCTGCCACAGTCCATCTGCTCATTCTTCATAGACAGGGACCTGTCTGAGGAAGTCTCAGTCAGTCCAATTTTCCTTCAGTCTGCCCGTTTCCTGCCTGGGTGGGGCCAGCAGCTGCAGCCCCCAAGTCCACTCTCCCCTCAGGGGCTGGAGGGGGTACCCAGGGCCTCCTCAGTTTGGACCAACTTCTCTAGCTCCCAACTGCTTACCTGATCCAAGGAAAAGGCGGGAGGATGGGGAGCCCCGTCCTCCAAGGGCAGCACCCCCACTTTCAACTGAATCAAGTGAGGAAGAAGGCTCAGAGCCTGACTCTGAGGGGTTCCGCCTCCTCCGTTTGGGGGGCCGGAGAGACGGTGGGGGCAGTTCCTCCTCTTCTGACTCAGAGCCCTGGGCAGACCAGCAGATACATGTCAGTGCTGAGGCGCTCTGGCCTCTGGAGCCTTTCAGCCTGGGAACTGGAGACTGAGAGGAGGATCTGGGGCCAAAGAAATCTCCCTCCAGGGCAGGTGACAAATGGGAAAAAGTAAAGTGGTTCTTTCCCCAAAACAATCCAGCCTTACCCCACATCCCTCCTACCCGCCAACTCACTGAGGGCGAGTGGGAACGCTTGCGATGGTGCTTCTTGCCCTTCCTGCTGTGTTTTCGGCCTTTGGTGTGGAGGTGCTGGCACTCAGTCTGGTAAAGGCAGAGGGTGGGGTGAGGAAAGCACCATATTAGCCCCAGGAAGGACCCTGCATCCTAAAATCTGGTTTTGCCTCCTCCTCTCAGGCCAGGGCCTTAGGCCTACCCAGGGGGCACCCTAAGACCTCTCTTTCCTTAGTTGTGCAGGGAAAGGAGAGCCCCGGGGTGGAGTGAGAGGTCACTGAGGTCTCTACTGAGCTGGCCTTGGGTGTCCAATACGGAGGACCAGAGCGCTGCCTCACCTCCAGTACCTGCAGGAACTCCCGGAAGAGCCGGATCCGCTCCGACTCCAGGGTTATCTGCTCAAAGGCTGAGTCGCACACAAAGCGCTCACGGACCTTGAACGGGAGAGCATTACTGATCAGACCAGCCCTGGCATGGCATGGACACCGCCATGAGCACAGGGCTGGGGCAGAGGAAGGAAGGGAGCCGGAGCTGGTCGTGAGCTGTGCTATGACGGGTGGGCCCCCAGAAGTGGCCAAGCACAGCTGCCCTCAGGACTGGGGTGGTGTGTGGTGCCAGGCTGCAGTCCTGACCTCTTCCCAGGCAGTGCCCAGCTCCACAGCAGGCACAGCCTGCCTCAGCATGCTTCGAAAGGCAGCTTCCCTGCGCCGCATCCTTCGTGCCTCCTCCTTCTCCCGCTCTCTCTCTCGTGCCTCTGCTTTCTCCAGCAGCTGAGGGCAGAAAGGACGCAAAATGGGGTCACCCAGGAGTGTGGGAGCCTGGACCCCACTCAGGCACACCTTACAAGGTGGGAAGTTGGGGTGTGGGCTCCTACTATCAATGAACTGGGGCTACTGTCACATGAGGCAGTGAGTGAGAAGGAATGGAACAAGACACAGGGATGCATTTAAGAATGGAGCCCTGGCTACAGCCCTGGCCTGCCTGGGCACTCACACTATTGAAGGTCAGCTTGATGTTGCCTGCGTCCAGCGCAGCAGCCCTCTTGTCAAAGCTTATGACATGGGCGAAGTCCTCAAAGGCTGTGTTCACCTCCACGCAGAAGCCCCGGTCCTGTGGGCACAGCAGTGCATGAAGTAAGGGGGCATCTTAGGCCCAAGGCCCAAAGCTGGCCTCTGGGGCAGGCAGAGAGGTCAGACTAGGATGCTCAAGAAGGCCCTGCTCCCAGAAGAGATCCACAGGACTGGGATGCACTTTGGAAAACAAGCTGTCCAAGTCCTCACCATCTAACGATTAAACTCTCCCCCTCCCCACACCTACCCTTGGATGTCATAGGGAGCTGGCGGGGGGGTTCACATGGGAAGAGGGAGCAGGATGTGTGTGTATGTGCATGTGTACAGTGCCTGCTGGTTGATGACTGAGTTTCCCACAATTAGTTATTTGTTCCATTGGCTTAAAGTTTAGGTCCCAGCTGGGCTTGCCTTGAGTCTACTGAATGCCTTGCAAAACCAGCCCCCTTGCATTCTCAGTCAACATCTGCTGGTCCCATCCTTCGCCTGTATTCACTGGTGCTTACTAAGTACCCAGTACCATGATGAGGTGCTTCACACATATTGATCCCCTTAATCATCAGTTTCTAAAGTTAAACGTAAGTCCTAGTCTCCTAATTTTATGCAGATGAAGAGACCAAGGTCTACAGAAATAAGCACTTGTCCAAGGTTTCCTGGCTATTCACGGAGAACTACCCCAGGTCTTTTTAATGCCAAAACCCATAGTTTAAGCATTATACCCACACAGACCACATAGTCCACAGGAGAAAGAGGCCAGCAGGTATCCAAGTCCCAAACGTTAAAAATACCTCACATTCTCAAAACACCACAGGCCAGGCTCTGAGCTTCACACTGAAGCCTCCCAACACCCCCGTGAAAGCAGAGGGTTAGGAAAGTTATCTCATTTGGCCACTTGATGGAAAGTGTAGCAAATGGAGTTTGAAGGCTGGCTCTCCAATCAGCTGGGGCACAGGCCCAGATGCCCTTGTGCTCCCTCTGCACAGCTCCAACTTCCTCCAGCCTTCCTGCTGAGGGCAGGGGCGCATAGTCTTCTTGCCTTTTCCAAAAGGACTTCCTCAACCCACGTTCTCCAGGCTTCTCAAACAGCATGTCATCTCTCTTTCAGGGAATTGAAAGCTTCGACCTCACCTCTTCACTGGCTCCTCCTTTCGAGTGCATACCTTACTTAACCTGGGACATACTTTTCCACCTGCTCTCACCTTTCTCAAACTGACAACCTCTGCTTCTTTAGCTTTATTTCAAAATCTTTAAATTTCAGCACAAAGGAAAATAAACATTTATTATTGGGCCTACTATCAGACACTTTACAAGTATTTAATTCTCACAACCTTGCACAAATTATCCCCACTTTACAGAAGAGGAAATCGAGGCTCAGACACTATATAATTTGCAGAGATCTCAACCAATAAACAGCCAAGAGTTACCCAACTCTAAAGCTGGTGCTACTGTACCCACTGAACCCTCTCCACAGACACTGCTCTCCCACAGACTGTCGCTGCTCAGGTTCCTAATGGCCAACCCCAAGAGCCCCTTCTCTGTCCTCACTCATCCTTGGCACCTCTGCCGTTCAACCTTCCACACTCCGCTCTCCAGGGTCGTCATCTGTCTCTCTGAGCTCTTTTACCCTCTTGTATGTGCTTGTTCCCCTGAGAACAGTACTTAGTCTTTTCAATCTACACGGTCCCAGACCCTCTCTCCTAATTTTTGGAGAAACTGGTTTGGGCTGGGTAAACTGGGTATTTCTTAGACACTTCAAATCAGCAGATCCCAAGAGAATTCATTTCCCGTGAGCCCCATCCCCATGGATCTCCCAGACCTGGAGCTTCGATCTTCCCGCTGTTCCAAGTCCAGGGCTCTGCATTACCCTATGGGGTAAGAGGTGCCACCAGTCCAGCTGGCTGGTGGGTGGCCACAGGGACTCTTGGGCTTGCCCGTCCTCCACAGGTAGGGACCCAAAGAGGGAGAAGAAGGGAAACTGAAGCAGCTGCTTTCTCAGGTGGTGTGGGGACGGACTCAGCAAAGACTCACGCAGGCCTGTCTGGAGGACCAGCCACTCTGTGGCTAAAGTTAAGCATTCAATAAAATTTAGATATTTTTTATATTTGGGATATAGAGATTTCTACTTTATATGATTATCCTATTTAAAATATGGTATTTGATACATTAATAAAAAAATAAAATATGGTATTTGCTGTATTCCTCTCTATCCCAGGATGCTCTTAAGAGTAATTCCCTAAATGGAATTCCTATTTTTCCAGGCCTGTTCTGTTCTTCCTGCTTGATCCTTACCAACAGTGTCATCATCCACCCCTGCCAACTTCCAAGTCATTCCTTCCTTTCCCTCTATTTCACAGAGTCATGTCAATTCTACTTCTGAACAACTATCCTGATTTTGAACTTTCTTTTTTTAACAGCAGAAAACATTTTTTCAATCAAAATCTTACATAGAACCTCAATGTATAAAAGAGAAGCTGCTGTACTTCAAAATACAAAAACAAGCATTAAAATCCCCCCACTCAACTTCCCCTTGCATATCCAAGGCACCTCTGAGGAAATCTAGGGGTCTCTGCAACACAGCTGGAGCCCCAGCCTTATCTGCCATCCCAGCCGGGCCTGCCTTGAGCTCCTTTCCCACCTAGATTCCTGCAAGAGCCTCCCTGCTCACCTCCTACACCTCTAACCAGTCCTGAGAGCCCAGTGCTGCTCAGGCTTTTCTACCAAATGGCCCCAAGAGCAGGGAGAGAGGCTTGGCATGAGACAGAAGAGGAGGAAGGCTCAAAATCTGTTTGAATTACTTGCCATTATCACTTTCAGTATCCTGAGGTGTCAGGTACTGGCCTCCCCAACCCACCTCCCCAAGGATACAAGTGCTCATCAGCCTTGGAGGTGCTACCCTTCACTATCACCATGGTTCTTCCAAGATGTCATCTCGTCAGTTTATTCCCTGGCTCCCCATTACTTACAAGATAAAAACCCAAAGTACTTATTTCATTCAAGGCATTTCACATGTGGGACTCTACTTCCAAACTGGGGCATGTGGGTCCAGAGAAACAGGAAACCACAGGACAATATGCTATTGTCTTACCTAATGGTAAATAATTTAAAAATACTAAGTTTATATTAAGCAGAGAAGTAATATGGTATTAAAATGCAACACCTGCATGAATTTGTGAGGCAAAACACAGGGCTTCAAAGAAATGTGTGTGCAGTGGGACATTTCTAGCTTTATTTTCAGACCCTGCTCACCCCAGGTCCCAAATACTTCCCTCAGTAATTAGATGTACGTGATGGAAAACTCCCCATTTTTCAGACGAGGAAACTAAGGCTTAGAAAGGTTAAGAAATCTGCCCAAAGTCACACAACGAGAAAGTGCTTAGGCTGGACTTGTACCACCAGGCGTCTGCCTCCACAGTGCTGCTCCTAACCACCATGCGCACTGCCTCGTCAGCACATTAGAAGGTTCTTCGCTTCCACAAAGAAACAGGCTCTTTGGTTCTCTTCTGAAATGCAAGGCTGTCACTTTTCACCTTTGTTTTTGTATTTTCTGAAATACAATCACTTTTTCACCTTTGATAGAAATGGATGAGAACCATTTCTCCAGTGTAAGAAAAGCGATGCACACGTGTGACAGTAGGTAAATGGCAGCTGAACTCACTGCCACATCAGGGCAGTGACCAGAGTGGTGAAGATAAGGCCGATATGCCCCTTCTAAAACACAGTGGCATCTCAGCTTGAGTCTACTGAATGCCTTGCAAAACCAGCCCAGCGCTGATAGGTAATCCAAATTTTCAAGAGAAGCTGAAAATCCAGATTTTTATGTGCAATCTCCTGATTTTAAAATGTTAGCAATGAATACCAAATTTTTCTAAACCACCCTATAGGCCAGAAGGAATGTATCTGAGGGCTACCAGTTTATAACTTAGCTATGCTTCCTGCTCCTCAAACCTACCATGACCTTCCATTCCACCTTTGCCCCTGTGGTACCCTATGCCCAGGACCTCTACCTACCTCCACCCAGGTGCAGTTCAAATGCCAATTCTTCTGGTTCTCATCTCTGTAATAACACTTGCCCCTCTATATAATAAATGTCATGACTATTTTCCTATTAGGACATGACTTCCTATGGGCTAAAATCATATTTATTTCTGTGTCCCCAGTGCACAGTAAAGGATCACAGCAGGTATTTGCTAAATTCAGCTGAAATCCTCCTACAAAACAGGACTTAGCAGGGAGTCCTGTCCAGAGAGCATGGCCTGCATCTGCCCACAGCCCCTGGCCTCCCTCACCTTAAGGATGTCCTTAATGATCTTCTTCTCATCATGGAATCGTGCCTTCAACTCCTCCACATAGAACTTGAACAAGTCCAGAGGGGTGGAGCCTGCGGGGGAGGGAGGGAGGGGGGCCTGGCGGCGGCAGCTTCCCAAGGCCTCGGGGTGGGATCGAGGACAGGAGCAGGGAGTGGGGGTGTAGAGAGGATGGCAGGGCAGGAAGCCAGGCCAGAGGAGGGGTAGCCTGGCTGCCTTACCCGGCTGGCCCAGCATGTTGGCAAAGCGGACATCAGTGCTGACTGCTGGGTACAGCTCCATCCAGGTGGACATAGAATGCAGCTGCCCTGTCTCGTGCAGCTCGTCCAGGAAGGTCTGAGCAGGGAGAAGCCAGTTATAGGGTGAGAGAGACAGGGAGGGACGCAGAACCAAAGACTGGGGAGGAAGAGGGGGATGGCAGGGAGAGGCAGGGACCATCTTGATTGAGCAAATGCAGGCAAGGGAGGCAGAGATGGGGAGATACGGATGGGGAAGCAGAGAGCAATGCAACAGGAGAGAACATAAATACCGACTGGGACAGACTGAAACCTTAGTGCGAGCTGGGCCAGGAGAGAGAGACAGAAGCTTGCCTGCAGCACTATCTTCCCATGACTTGGTTTCAACTTCCTGACGTGTTACAGCTAAGTTACACCCACCATTACCACTGTCACCATCGCCACCTCCAAGCTGGGGAATAACTAGCTATGCCTGTCTGGCTCCCCACCAAAAGGAAGTAACCTTGGCCTAGCTGCCAAGCCGTGCCTTTAGGGTGCTCTCTGCTGGCAGTTTCTAGGTGGTGCATACATCAGTCTCCCTAGAGGAGCGTGGCCCAGAGCTGAGGAACACAAAACTGCAGGCACAGAGAAGCCCCATGTTGCTGGGACAGGACTGGGCACAGACAAAAAACAGTGGGCCTGGCCAAGAGGCGCAGCCTGGGTGGACAGAAGATGGTCTGAGGCTGAACTGAGCTCCGGTCCAGAGGGTGGTGAATATACCTGAAAGGCCTCCCGGTTCTTGCGTTGTTGGCGCCGCTCCCGAAGCCGGGCCCGCTCCCGCTCCTCTTCCTCCTCTCTCTCCAAAGCCCGGATATGCTCCTCAAAGCAGATCAATGCATCTTCCTTGTCCATGTCTAAGTACAGGGAGGAGGTCAGCAGGCACCACACTGCCGGGACACCCTTTGAGACCCTAGCACCCCCAGAGCTTTGAGGATGCCACCCCTACAGGTGCCAGGGATGACCAAGGTGGGACAAGGAGGGCAGGGGGCTCTGGGGGGGGGAGGCTACTGGAGTGGTGGTTTTTGAGGAGGCCCCATTAACTGTATATGGAAAAACTAGCAAGTGCTCAGCTCTTGTGAATTCAGTTACTAGAAGTCATCATATGAAACCAGTTATCTCTAAATCAGAGGTTTTGTTCTATGGAACTGGCTATCAATCATGCTTTGAGGAAATGTCACAAGGTGAATTTCTGATATCACCAGTGATTACAGGTCAACAACAGTTTACTATAACATGTGTGACCAGTCAAGGCCCACTATGCCATGACAATTTAATATTCACATGAGCTATAAAAATAATCTCTAGGTCTCCTGATTCCTGTCCCAGAGCTCTTCCTCAAAGGACATACAATGTCCATGTCAACCCTGAAGGCAGGGAGGGGGTGTCCTTAAGCACTGTGGGATCTCCAGAGTCCAAAGAGATACAAGGAGTAAGAGAGTGTGGGCAGTCCTGGATGTCCAGAAGGGCATCCAGGCAGGTGTAAGGGAGCCACATAAGGCAGGTTCTGGGAGCTCAGGTCAGGGAGGAAAGGGGAAAGGACAGGCGAGAGTGGAGCCTCGGGCTTACTCTGCAGCTGATGGTCCTGTGCAAAGCTGGGATTATCCATGAGGTACTGCTGGGCCTGGGACCATGTGGTTTGGAAGTTGACGCTACTCATCCCATCCAGGATGCTCTTCAGGGCTTGGATATTGCGACGCCGGAGCTGCTTGGCCTGTTCCTATGGAGCCACAGGGTCAGGGTAAGGCAGGGCAGGCTGGACCTACACAAATGGGCCTGGGCAGAAATTTGAGGCAAGGCTAGCAGCTAGGGAACCTTAGAAAGCTCAAAGCTTTCATGTTCTCAGAAAGGGGAAGGAGGACAGTTTATAGTCCAAGCCCTCAGACTCCCTCCTGCCTTTCCATGCCCAGGTTGTAGGCAGACCAGAAGTGGGGGTGTACAAGTGCCACACCAGCTTCCATGTAAGGAGCTGGGACCCTGGGGCAGCACAGAAGTGAACCAGGGTCCCTAAGTGAGCAGAGACATGGAGAGTCTAAGACAAAACTAGAGCTGACTGATCCAACCCAGTGACTTGTTACCTTCTCCTTCTTGGCCAGAAAGAAGAGGACATCATCATAAACTTCTTTTCGATCCCTCTCAGGGACCACAGCCCAGACCTCCAACTCCCCAAAGGTCTGTTCTGCCCGCCTGCAGAGCATATGGGCTGTGGGTAGGTGGGCAGAGAACACAGACCCTGGGCCCAGTGTTCTCAGGGTTCCCAGGCCCCACCCCAGCCCATCCCCCTGACCGGTAGCGGGTGGTGGAGGTCATGCGTTCATGCTGCTCCAGGAAATGCTGCAAGGTCTGCTTGGCCTCCTTGGCCTTTAGCCGGGCCTCTTCCTTCTCCTCCTTCTCCCGCTGCGCCTTGTAGGCATTGAATGCCTGCTTTTTCTCACTCAGTTTGGGTAAGGCACTGGGTTGTAGAGGGTGGGAGTGGTGTGGGGACAGAATCAGCCCAAACCACCCTACTCAGCCTGCTAGGCAGCGTCACATCACACAGAACTAGTGAGGGGTCCATGCACGGGCACAGCAGGCTGTAGGGGCTCAGGGGCACAGGGAGGCAAGACAGGTCTCTGGGGTGTAGCGAGGGGTGAGAGGCAGTACGGGTCTCCAAGACACTGCTAATACTGGGCCCTTCTGCTTGGGGTGCTGAAGTCACAGTCCGGCCTCTGCCCTATCCAGCCCCCCTTTCCCAAATTAATTCAATTCAAATCAATTCAATTCAACAAGCATTTATTGAATGTCTTATGTCAGAAACCTCCCCCACCTCCCAGAGGCCCTCCAGCTTCTCTTCCCCCTTGCATCTTCACCCATGTATCACTCTCTAGACTCTGGACCCTGCGGGGCTGAGTGCTGAGCTGGGGTTTCTCAGGGAGTGCCTGGCCCAGATCTCTTATAAATGAGGTCTAGAGGGCCTGGCTCCCTCTGCCCAGGCCTACCTGTAACGGGGGTCGGTGACCACCATCTTCATGGCCTGTTCCCACGAGGCGTTGGAGGGGACAGCCTAGAATGGAGCAGGTGGGGGTCACGGGGCCTGCCCACCTCCAGCCCCCTCCAGGCCTACCCTGGGAGCACCACCCCAGCACCTTGTCCCTCAGTAGCTCCTTGAAGGCCTGTTTTGCCTTCTCTCGGTTACTCCAGCTGAGGCCAGACCTCTCTGGTTCTGGCTTTGATTCCTCTTCCTCCTGCTGTGGTGGCTGATGCTGTCCAGAACTGGGGGGGGGCACAGGGGCTCAGCCACAGCAGCCCCCGGTCGTAGAAGCCTTCAGTGACTGTGATCAGTGGCACCACCCCCTCCTGGCTTCCCAGAGAAGCCCTTTTCTTCCTTTCAGAGATCATGCCCAGATCTTCATACCCCTCCCGAAAGGTCTGACAGAGGTCAAGGGGGGACAGGCTGAGAGCCTGAGGCCAGCATCTGGAATGCCTCGGGGCGGGGGTGTGTGCAGCCCTCACCTGCTGGGACCCTCCTCCAGCTGCTGCAGGAACCCCTGCTCCACAGGCTGGACAGCCTCTGACATATTGCAATCTTCACTCCCACCTGGTTCAGGTTCTAGGATGCTAGTGGGCACAGAGGTGGGGCCCGGTGGCACAGGTGGGGGGTCAGGCTGTGGCTGAGGAGGCTGTGGCGGCTGCTGCTGCTGTTTCCTGAGGGTGAGCGGAAGGGCAGTGCCCACGAGCAGAGCAGGGATAAAGATGGTCAGGTGCTGGCTGCTCTCTCTATCCCTGGAAGGACTGGGGCCAGAGCAGACCCTCCACAAGGAGACTGAGAGCTGGCTCTTCCTCCCACAGAGCAGGGATTATGGGGAGAGAATCCATTCATTCCCACCCCTCAGGTGGCCCCAAATATGGATGGATAGATGGGCAAGTGGGCAAGTCACTCACCCTGCAGCCTCTTGTTTGACTAGAGCTGCAACAGGAAAAGAGAACATGGTCACAGAGTCATAAGGGCCACTCCCCAGAGCGCAGGCCCGGACCCAGGCCCTCCTCACCCTCCAGGTCATCCAGGTCCTTGGGCCGAGTCCAGCGGGATTCCTTGCTCCGGTTGTTGTAATAGTAAGATTTGCCTGTGTCAGACTTGTACTCTTTCCAGGGACACTGGGACAGCAGCAGCTGCAAGAAGATGGTCAGAGGACATGAGTGGGCTGTGCACACCCTCCAGGCAGATGGAGGAGAGCTCAGGGGGCCCAGCGAGTGGGGGACAGTTTTTAGCTACCACCTGATCTGGCTCCACATGGGGAAGGTGGCCTTCTTAAGGTCCTAGGGGGTGCGGGGGGCAGTCAGGGATCTTGGGATCAGAGGAACCACATGTACAGTTAGAGATGTAGGGGAAGCCAAGGATTTGGAAGGGTCAAGGCAGCTGAAAGGAAGGGCCAGAAAGCCCCGCTCAGGACCTCTGCCTTGGACTTGAGCACGCTGGGCTTCTCCCACACGGACTGCTTGTCGTCAGCATTGTAGTAGTAGATGCGCCCATCAGGGGCCACATGCTCACTCCATAGAGCCCTCTGGGGGAGGGGGGCACAGAATGGTTGTCAAGGCCCCTTTCCCAAAGCTTCTTCTCCTCACCCCAAAGATTTACATCAGCACTCCCATTTCAGCCTTTCTACCCCGAGACCCCTGAGCTGAAAGAACTCACCGGAGGACCTGTCCCAGCCACAACAGCTAGAAAAGAAGCCAAAGGAAACATATTAAGTCCTTGTTCCAGCTCCCATCTTATCCCCACCTGTTCCTCCCTCACTGCATCCCCACTAAATATCCCCTGCTCCCTGGCACCCCAACAGGCATGATCCAGGGTGGGCTCTAGTCCACGATCCCCTCTCCCTGTACCCCCCAACCTCCGAGCCTGGGGGGAGCAGGCCCCTAGAAGACTCACAGCTGGCGGTGTCCGCACCCGGAGCCGTCTGCCGAAGAAAGAGGAGGGGGAAGGGTTGGGGCCAAGCCCAGTGGCCCCCAGGACCCAGGCCATGGGGGATGGAGAAGCAGGCCAGGATCCATGTGCCCTGCTCCCAGGGACCTCTGCTCCCTAACATGCTTCCCCTCATCCAGGGCTGTGGCTCTAGGATCTTAGTGGGGGGACCACCCTGCAGCTTTCTTCATGTTTCTCAAGTGAGACTGTTTTGTTGAGTCAGACTCCAAGGCCCATCTCCACAGTGATGTCAAATGCTATTTGACATATACCCAGACTCTGCTAAACTGAGCAATGGCACAAGAAGGTATAGCGAGATCCCCAAGTGCTGCTGTTCCCTCCAGAGACAAAAAAGATGTGAAGGGGGCACTGTATGCAGGTGTCCACAGTGCTAGCTCTGTGAGGGAAGGAGTGCCAGGCCTAGGTGTGTCCCTTAAGGGAGCTGGGCATAGCGTGGAGAAATGAGAGAGAATGTATATGCCTTGGAGGGCAAGCAAGAGACTAGAAGAGCTGAACACAGCTGGAGAGGACGATTTGGGGATGGGGAGTGCTGCCGGCAGGACGGAGTTGATCAGAAGACAGGAAGAATGGAGGCCACATCCAGGTACTCCAAGTCAGACCCAAGGCTGTGGGGCAGACACAAGGCTCCGGCTGGCCCCAGTGCTTACCGCGGCGGTGACAGGTACCGCTGGCATCAGCATTCCTGGCATCATGGGAGGCACCATTCCTGGTATCTGTAGAAACAAGGAAGACAAAACCAAGCTAGCAAGGTGTGGGCAGGCACAGGCTGGGCAGGGTACTGAGACCCTGCTGGGACCATGAGCCTCCTGTGGGCACCTCCCCAGGTTCCAGGCTCTCAGCCTCACCTGAGAGTTTTCTCCAGTCATTCAGCAGACGGAGCCCCACGGCCCGGCCCAAAGCCCCCACCCCCTCCCACCTAGTTTTTGAAGTCCAGATGCCCACTCTCATTCCCACCCCAAGATGAACTCTGCGTTTCCTGAAGCCCTAGTGCAGGGGAAAGGATTACCTGTGTGAGTGGAGGTGGCGCCCCCATTGGTGGAAGCATTGGGGGCATGATACCAGGTGGCATAGGGGGGATGGCTGGTGGTCTCTGACTCATGGGGGGCAGCCCCATTGGAGGAAAGGGTGGGGGGATTCCTGGAGGGGGCATCTGGAAATGAGGAAAGGGAGAAATGGGGCAGAGAAGACACTGCCTTGGACCTGTCAGGAGCACCCACTTTTCTCTCGCCTTCCCCACCCACCACCCCAGCTCTGAGGCAATTCCACGGCACGAAACTGCCTCTATCCTCAATACCAGGAAAAACTGGTAACTGGGGGGTCCTTTGGGTTAAGCAGGCAAGCACTCAGCTTCTTGAGATCGGGAAGGGAGAGGGAAAGGGGCACTGTGACCGCCACCAGGTTGTCACTGGAAGGCTCCACTTCAGCAGCAACTCTCCCCAGAAAAGCCTCTTAGAGGCAGGGCCAGAAGGCAGCTCTCCGGGTACCTGAATCCTCCAGGCCCTGCCTCCCAACCCTTTTTTCCCAACTCAATGACCAGCAGTTGCTATGCCAGCCTGACTTCTGTGGCATATTTAAAGAATACAGATGAGAAGTAGGGAAAGAGAAAGGCAGCCCCACCCTGCCCCCCACACTACAGACCCCAGCCCCAGGGGGTCTCAAGGGCAAAAAGACAAAGGGGACACCTCAGCAGCAGCTTCTCCCACCCCAGTGCCCAAGCAAAACCATCCCTCTAAAAAAGGCAGCAGAGGGCACCACCCAAAACGTGCTGGCAGTGCAGCAGCATGAGGGGCTGGAGTTGGGTGCAGGCTGGAACAGCCAGGCCCAGGGAAAGAAGTGAAACTTACGAAGGGCGGTGGCATCATGGGGGGCCCCGGTGGGAAGGGGGCAGGCGCTGCTGGGGGCCGGGGACCAGAATCGGGAACCGACTGTTGAGGGAGAGAAAAGTCACAGGACCCAGGATGGGCAAAGAGATGGGCTTTGGCAGAAGGGAAGCAGAGGGGTAGGGAGGAAAGAGGAGTACCAAGTTCAGAGGGAGGGTCTTCAAGCCCAATTTCCTACCCACTCCCAGCTCTGAGCTCTGGGCAAGTTGGCTTACTCTGCTGCCAGCCCAAAGCCAGCTGGCCATGCCCCTTCAATGTCACCTTTATTTTGCCAAAGCCACAGAGAAGATGGAGGACGTTCTTCTACAGGCACAGATGGCTCTTGCCAAGGCTTTCTGGCCAATCCTCTGCCTGTGGTAAGACTGTGCCTCCCTCACACCAGTTACAGAGGTCTCCCATTCCCAAAGTATCCAGGGAGGAAGTGGCCTCTTCTCCCATTCCCCTACCTGAATTCACCCAGCTACAGATATTCAATCCCAAAGCCCTCTACGCACAAACATCCACTGGCTGCCCATGTAGCCGTGTCTCCCTAACTCTCCTCTTCACTTGCAGCCCCTCCCTAGTTGGCTCATCTTTAGTCACTCACTCAGATGGCTTCCACTTCCAACCACCTCCCTCATCTCCTCCCCTACAGATGCTGAGCATTTCTCCCTGTGGATGAGGCTTTGAAGAGCTCCCTGTCCTACACCTACTGCCTGGCTGCATCCCATCCTTCAGTTCTCAGCTTAAATATCACTTGCTCTAAGAAAGCTTCTTGACACTATTTAAAGCAGATCCTTCCAACTTATTTTCTATCTGATTCCCTTTTTACTCCCCTTGTATATGCTTCGTTTTTTTTGTAATTATTATGTTTCCCCTTTCTGGAGGATAACATCCCATGAGGACAGGGATCAGATCTGATTCACTGAAAGAGGAATTCCTGGTACCTGCTACAGCTATCTGGTATATAATGGGTACTCAATAAATACTGAATGAATGAACAAATGAAGAACAGATAGTCTCTATATAGAACCTTCCTATTCTAAAAATGCATCCTATAGACATAGCCCCACATGGCCAGATTGATGCATATGCAAGGTTTCCATCTCAGCATTACCTATAAATACAGAAGATCGGAATCAGCCCAAATATCCATCAGTAACAATACACAAACATAAAATGGGACACTAAGCAGTCATAAAAAAAGAATGAAGAAGCTCTGTCTTGATACAGAGCAATCTCTAAGATACAATAGCAAGTGGGAAAAAAGCAAAGTGCAGCAAAGTTTCACCATTTGTATAAAAATCAGAAACAAACGATGACACACAAGATAGTAGAAGGGGGAAGGGGCGGAAACTTTTCACTGTATGCCCTTTTGTAATTTTTCAAAGTATACCCAAATGACTATATTACCCATCCAAAAATATTTCTCTTTAGTGAACTAAGGCTTAGAGATACAGCTAAAAGGCCCTGTCCTTCCTTTTCTTTCCTTAAATGTTGGAGGGTAGTAGAGAGGCATTCTAGGGAAGGGTGGTAGCTGGCTAAAGAGGAGTCAATTTCACTGCTGCCCAATCTTCTACTTCACCAATGACCCCTATGCCGAGAAGGCTCCCCATTTAAAGATGCTCTGTGATCTCTACCTTCAGCAATCTGTCTTTCTGCCAGTCTTGTGCTAAGGAGAGAAGGGGAAAAGCCAAACCTCTCCAACTTGAATCACTTTTCTTAGTGTTCTGCTATTCTAGCCCTGCATTCAGTTCAGACCTGCTCCTGCCCTCTGAAACTTTCCTTAGCAGGGGAAGTCAGAAAGTAACCAATATGGAAGGAAATCCCATGTTCTCTGCCTCTCCCACCTCAAGCTGCCATGGGAGCCTCTGTAACCTCCAGATACTACGTAATCATCTTTGGGTCCTACCAGGCTCCAGGGCCATCCATCTCTGAAACTGGTGCTACCATCCACAGAGTTGCCCAAGATAGAAACCTGTGAGTAATTCTCCACACCTCTCTATTCCCTGTCAATACATCACTGAGTCCTGTTAATTTTACCTTATAAATTTGTCTTGAATTCACCTACTCTTTTCCATTTCCTCCTCCACCCCCATCACCCCTTTTCTCATCTTACTGCAATAGCCTGCTGGCTGATTGCCCCACATCTACTCTCACCTGCAGCTCATCAAAATGCACCTCAGACCACATTACTTCCCTGCCTAAACTCTTTGATGACTCCCACCATTATTCAGGTAAGGACCAAAACCCCTGCCCAGGGCCTGGGAGGCTGTGGGAGTTTTGCTCCCCATCTGCCTTGCCAGCCTTGTCCATGCTAAGCTCCCAGGTCTGCGCTCCAGTCACACCTCCTGGCAGTTCTCCAACCTCAGGCCTCCACCTCTGCCTGGGGGAGTCTTCCCCAGAACACCATACACCTCACCTATACATCCTTCACCTCTAACAACCATCATTTCCTCAGGAAAACCTTCCTCCCAACTCAGCGGACTGGTGGTCAGAACCTTCTTTTACATGATCATACAATGCACCTTTCTTCTCAGCAATTACCCACTGCAATTTTACAGTTACCTGTACAATTCTGATTGCACTATTATTTTATGTGGCACTAATAAAAAACAAATGCTCCCAATTATACTTTACTGATTTTAAGATGCATCATGACTTCAGAAATGTTAACATGTTAAGTATTAGAATCTATGAAATATATGCTACCTGCACTAGACTGAAACCTCTAAGGGGCAGGAACTTTGGCTTTTTTGTCTGTTTTTGCTCATCCCCATATCCTATCCCATTGTATTTTTCTCATCACCCCCTAATGGCACAGTAGGTGCTAATAAATACTTATTGAATTAATGACTGAATACTCTTAGTTGGTCCTACAAAACAGTCATTGGTAAAGAACATATTTGATAAGAACACATTCAGGGAACACAATGTTAGGACCGGAGGATACTCTGGCAACCACCCAACGTGGTCCCTTCTCTTCAGAAAGAAAATTAAGAGGGAGTAATTGGTCTGAGGTCCCATTGTTGTTAGGGACAGAGCCAGGACAGCATCCAATCTGCCCTCCAGCCTTGCCCCCCTTAAAAGCATAGTCCTTGCCACAGGACACAGGTCTGTTTTTTCACTCTAGCATATCCCCTGTGGTCCATGTGATTAAATCAGCAAGGATCCAGTATTTTCTTGATAACCGGGGGTGGCTCCCTACTGCCCACCCTAGAAAATGCCTCCTCTAAACATTCAAAGCCTTTCAGCGTGGACCATTCCACTCTCCGCTCATTCTGAGTCGAAGCTTCCCTCCTCCTCTTTGTACAGGAATTGTTAATCACTGCATGTTTTCCTTTTACTCTACCTTGTCTCCGACTTTGCTCAAGATGATCCAATATTCACCCCCTTCAGGTTACCTTTGGACCATCCCCCCCCACACACACTCCTACCTATCTGTCTCCTCACGATAAACGCTATATTACTCTGCACCAATGACATGCGGATCTGTGGATGTTTGCTGGGTGTTTCACGTGGGACTGCCTGTCTCCCTACTTACGTGGGGATTTCCCTACATTCAGTGATCGAGTTTTTTCTCCTTTTAAATCTCTTGAGTGTCTAGTCAGGTCCCTGCTCACGAAGTGCTGTGACAAAATGCAGATTCATCCTTAACCTTATTAGATTTTTGCATACTGGAATATCCAGAACAGGGAAGTGCGTGTACATACATGTACACATGCATACATGCATATGTAACCAGGTACATTTATCTAAATTCTTTGGGTGAAGGCTGGCTGTGATGAGAGGGGCAGCCTGGCAGAGGCTGTGTGGCTGGGCAAAGGGAACTAGAATCAAATACTGTCATGTGAAAACCTAAATAAAAAAAACTGTATATGACCATCTTTAATTTGTAATGGAGACCCCTGGCTATGATTCAGACACTGGCCTGTTTGGGACAGTTCCCGACAGAGGACAGAGCAATGGAACGAATGCAAATTATTATGGAACTTCCAAAGCCCTCCCTTCCCTGAGCCTCCCCTGTACATGTAAACTTTCTTTCCTGAAACACCCCTTTCTCTATTTCACTTGGTGCAGTGCCTGTACTACTTTGAGACTATTACATTTCTGGGTGAGAATCTGAAGAAGTAACTCCTGTGCAAAAGGAATATAGCAAAGGGGGCTGAAAGAAAAGCAGATCCTGTCTTCCCTATAACAAACACTCATTTGGGGTCTGGGGAGAGACAACGAAGAGACAGCTGATCATCTCATGATCATCTCGCGCTCACCTGGGCCAGTGAAGTGCTGCACCCCGCCCCCTACCAAGATGTAATCGATTCTTCTCAGCCTCCATATCTAAGTGACATCTCAAAACCGAAGGTTCAAAAAAAAGAAAAGGAGAAAAGGGCAAGAACGGAGAGAACGAAAAGCATGGAAAGAGGGAATAGTAACAGCTAATAGCTAATATTTACTGAGTGCCTATTGTGAGTCAGATAGCACGCCATTCACTTAATCTTCGCAACCATCTTAAAGTTATTACCTCCACTTTACAGATAAAGAAACTGAGGTACGGAGAGATTAAGTAACCTAACCAAGGTTCCAAGAGCTTAAATGACAGAGGCAGGTTTGGAATCCAAAGCAGTCTGACCCCAAAAACCTGGGCTCTCAACTATTCCACAAACCTGCCTCCAAGCAAGGATGATGGTGCCCCACCTATTTCCTGCACTCAAATTTACTCCCTTGTTTTTTTATTTCAATCCTCACACAATCCTGAAATCTTCAGACAGCCAGGTTATCCCAAGGTTGGCCTGGTCTGACTCACTCCCTGAAGGGATTCGTGCTGGAAAATGAAGACTGGAGGCACCTCTTTCACAAAGAGGTAGCCATCATCAAAAAGAAAAGTACCAGGAGGCTGAGACCAGCTGATTACCATGTGGTCTTGTCTCTACCTGCTGCTTTGCTTCAGCTGCCTGCAAACAGCACCTAACCCTCCTTCTGTTCTCAAGACCAACCTAGTCCCCACTCCCATCCCAGCCTTATTATTCCTCCTGCTCCCCAAGATACTGCCTAGAAAATATTTTCTATTGCTTCTCTCTGATCCTGCCATCCCCTCACCACTCACTCTGAAGAACAGAATGTTACTTCTGGTATTCATCTTTCTTGGGTTAGCTCTACTTCCAGAGTCCTTCCATCCCTCCAACAGTATTCCGGAGGCTCTAGCTAGCCTGCTCTAGCTAGCCTGCTCCAGCCTTCAGGCTTTGTGCCTACCATCCCCTGACATCCCTGAGGATTTCCTGCAGCCCCAGATGAAGGCCTCTCCTCCATCTTCAGCCTTCCTTCTCTTGTTCCCCACGTCCTAGAACTCATTCTCCTGAATTCTCTCAAGAACCGCCCCATTTTGGAGCTGGAAGATATCTAGGGTATCATTCTTATGCATTTTCCTTTATTGATTATTTTTCTGACTCTGGGAAATCCGAGGCCCAAAGAAAGGTAGTGACTTGCCCAAGGTCACACAGACTTGTTAACAGTTTGTTGATGGCACAGCCAGGGTTAGGGCTACGGGTCCTTGGTTCTCTCAGTACTTGAACTATCAAGCACTGGATTGGGGGCAGAGGGCCTCTTCACCTCTGGAGACAATGCGGGGAGATGGAGAGGGTCTCCAAGTGGACTTATGGGGCCTCCAGGGCTTCCAAATGGAACAAGCACTAGGTTTGGGGGAGGGGTATGTCGCACGCCAAATATCCCAGGAGGGGAAACTGTGGCACCTAGCTCGCCCCTCGTACCGCGGTTCCCACTCTCCCACCCCCTCTTCTTTCCCTTCCATTTTTGACAAACCTACCCTTCACTTCTTCCCTTCTTCCCCCTCACCCAGGCCCTCAACTCTAGTTCCCCTCAACCCCCAAAACACCCCTCACCCCGCCCCCCCCCACGCCATCCTCCATCATGGCCTCCCCCGCCCCTTCTCCCCCAAATCCCCGCCCCCATCTCCCCTCCCAGGCTCTCCTGCCTAACCCCTCATTCCCCTCGCCATTCCCCAGGGTCCCGGTTGCCCCCGGCAGCCTCCCTGCCCCCCGGGGCCCGGCCCGGGCCGCCGGGGGCGCTGTGGGACCGCCCCGGGCCCCCGGGCCCTCCACCCCCGCGCGGGGACGTTACCATGCCAGAGCCTCCGAGCAGCTGGGCCGGCTCGGCCCACCCGCCAGTAAAAGCTGCTCTGATTGGCTGGACCGCAGCCGGGAAGGCGGGGCCAGTGGGGGGTCGCACCCCTTGGTGGCCGTGGCTCCGGTCGCTCCCGCGGACCAGCCGGGCCCTGCACCGGCCCGGAGAACCCGGGCCCGTCCCCGCCCCCGGCGCGGAGAACCAGGCCCCGCCCCCGCGCCACCGGGTCCCGGGTCCGCCCACCTGGGGGCGGGGCGTGCCCGCTCCGGACTCCGAGTGACGGCCGACGCTGTGTTGCACAAAGCCGACTGAGCGCCGGCTCTGCGCGCGCTCATAAATCTGCTTTTCTGCCCTTCCCTCCCATCGCCTCCAGACCTGGGTCCGCTGCTTCCCGGCCTCCGCGGCACGGCTGGCGCCTCCGCCCTGCACAGCGCTCGGAGCGGCTGGATCCCGCACGCTCGCTCCGAGACCCAGGAGCTGGACCGAAGAATTCATTGCGAGTATAGGGGTATCTTTGCACCTTACAAAGCGGTTTTTTAGTGGCTACGTAGTTATTTGTAGCAGTTTTTAATTAATTCCTCCAACAACTATTTATTTTGAACCTCATGTAGACCAGGGACTGGGCACACAGAGACTGATAAAAAACCGGACTGATCGCCAGAAATCCCTGCCCTCAAGTGGTGTACACGTGCGTCTCACGTGACCCTGAAGTTACTTCTTTCGAGATGGGCTCCCACGGAGCGATGAAAAGGAGCAGGAATCCGATCTTTACAGGGATTAAAATGTGAGATAAATACTATGTTGTGCAGATAAGGGAATTAAAACCCAAAGTGAATATGTGGAAGGTCTCAGGGCTAGTCACTGATTATTATTTTGTGGTCCACTATTTTAGTACCCCTGTCTAAAGAAATGACTTCTTCAAGGTTACAAAGACTTTCTTATATGATTTTTGGGGAATATTTACAGTTTAAACTTGAGATAGCTTTATAGCCTTAGAGTTACAGCTTTAGCTATATTGAGTTTTATAACCCCCTTTAAGTCATTTATTGTGGATACTATGAAGAAATAGCAAACTTTGTATTTTTTTACTTTTTGCATATGGATACTTACTGTTCCGCCATCTTTGAATAGCCTATTATTTCATATTGAATTATGTTCACTTTATTATAAAAGAATTTGACCATATATATGTGAATATATATCTCTGTACCCTTTATTTGCCACCTATTTATTTCAATGATAAATGTCAAATGACAGAGATATTTATGCATGTTAATTATATACCAAAAACACTCTGTCTTGGTTAATAAGGATATTAAGCCTGGGGCTCCAGGCTTACGGGTGCAGAAGGGGGTCCAACACCTTCCCTTCAAACCCTGGTTAAGGATGTTCCTTTTTTCCTTTATTCATCAACACTTAGCTGAGCCTGTGTGCTGTGCTTGGTACTGTGCTAGGTTCTGGAGATAAAAAGACTCTTGAGCCGGGTCTTTGCTTGCAACGAGCTTAGAGTCTAGCAAAGGAGAGGTAGGAAAACAACACAAAGTAGAAGTCCTAAATTAAAGGAGGCAAGTGGGAGGACGGGTAAAGAATTCACTGTTGGGGGGTGGCCACTGTAGAGAAAAACTTCATTGTAGTTTTCATCACAATACCTACATGGCCTCAAATGAGGGCCCATCCCTGTGGTTTTAGAAATTTTTTGTTAAGACTTTAAGGCATAACAGAAGTGGTTCAGAAATTCCATGAACTTTTATCAATCATTTTTATTTTTAAAGTTTTTTTAAATTAGGTATTTCTTGGAATACATACACACCTATTTTATTTTATTTATTTATTTTTAAAAATTTTTTATTAAGGTATGATTGATATACACTCTTACGAAGGTTTCACATGAAAAAACAATGTGGTTACTACATTTACCCATATTATCAACTCCCCACCCATACCCCAGTGCAGTCACTGTCCATCAGTATAGTAAGATGCCACAGATCCACTGGGTGCCTTCTCTGTGCTACACTGTTCTTCACGTGATTCCCCACACCATGTGTACTAAACATAATACCCCTCAATCCCCTTCTCCCTCCCTCCCACACCCCTTCCCTTTGGTAACCACTAGTTCGTTCTTGGAGTTTCTGAGTCTGCTGCCATTTTGTTCTTTCAGTTTTGCTTCATTGTTATATTCCACAAATAAGGGAAATCATTTGGCATTTGTCTTTCTCCGCCTGGCTTATTTCACTGAGCATAATAACCCTCTAGCTCCATCATATTGTCGCAAATGGTAGGATTTGTTTCTTTCTTATGGCTGAATAGTATTCCATTGTGTATATGTACCACATCTTTATCCATTCATTTACTGATGGACACTTAGGTTGCTTCCATATCTTGGCTATTGTAAATAGTGCTACAATAAACATAGAGGTGCATATGTCTTTTTGAATCTGAACTTGTTTTCTTTGGGTAAATTCCTAGGAGTGGAATTACTGGGTCAAATGGTATTTCTATAGTTTTTGAGGCACCTCCATACTGCTTTCCACAATGGTTGAACTAGCTTACATTCCCACCAGCAGTGTAGGAGGGTTCCCCTTTCTCCACATCCTCGCCAGCATTTGTTGTTCTTAGTCTTTTTGATGCTGGCCATCCTTACTGGTGTGAGGTGATATCTCATTGTGGCATACACACCTATTTTAAAGAGTAAAGTAATTGTATAAGATTTGTTGATTAAAACTGCAGAGCCCTGCCTCTTCTTTCAGGGAGGCAGCCATGTTCACTGTTTTAAGCTGTTTCTTTTGGCATTTACCTTCACATCTTTGGCCCTCCTCCAGCTGCATCCCTTTGCAAAGGGTGAGGAGTCCAAAGGGATATACCCAGCCAAAGCCCACTTACCCCCTTGTAGGCCGTGTTCTGAATACACGGGACCCTGGAACTCCTTGCCCAGCTTGCTTTCTGGGCCTGCACCAGCTTCTACCTTGGATCTCTATCACAGGGGGACACCTTGCTGATGGTGTGGACATCTGCAAGCCGGAGAGGTAGCCAAAGAGCAGCTATTTGTTGTCATAGGCATGAGCACAAGCTGGGCTGTCCACAGGACCCTGTGCGGAGCTCTCTCAACGCGGGACAGAGGCAAAGGCCTAAGGGAAGGGAGCTAGGCAAGACAAGAGTCTTTTCTAGTGTAGAACTCTGAGGATTCCAAAAAATGCTAAATTAGAATTTATGGCCTTCGAGGTCCTTATGAAGGTGTATTTGTAAACTTAGGCGTTTAGAAGGTTAAGGTTAGAAGGTATTTGACTTAGCAATTTGTTAGCTTAATTTGTAACATTAAAATATTTAGTATGTGAGTCTCTGTTTATAGTTTTGCCCCAGCCCCAACAATTAATAGGGGCAGACTTGAGAACTTAATGACTCTTTCCCCTTCCTCTCCTACTGCTTATACCTCATCTTGTCTTCCATCTACCAAATTTAATGTGATAATTTTCAATTATTACAACACTGTGACTACATATGCTATTCATTGAACCATGCAGAAAACTTTGATTACTCTTCCTTTCCTGCACTTTCTTTTTTTCATGGAATTAATAATTATCTTGTTTTTGTTTGTTTGTTTTCTATGAATGTATCACAAAATCTGCCTCAAAATCTTCCCCCAGTTGCCTAAATTCTCAGAATATCTAGATAGAGCAGATACTCCACCAACTTCATCTTCCTTAAACTCTCTCTGTTGGAGGATTTCTTTCCTTCCATGTTCTCAGTTCTTTCTTTTTCTGGAACTCTTGTAACTCAGGTGATGAATCCGCTGGACTGGTCCTTCTAATTTCTTATTTTTCTCCCCTACTTTACATCTTATTTACTTTGTGTGGGTAAAATTGTAACATTTCCTGGCTTTAGTACACCTGCATATCAATAGGCGTTCAGAGGTGGAGTGAAGTATGGCTTTAGTGCATTTGCATAATTCCTCACGGGTGGAGAGAAGTTCATCTCCATATCAATGGGTAGTTACCTGGGCAACTGAGGGCTTATCTGTACCTGAGAGGGGAGGGGAAGGGCCAGTTTTGCTTCTGCTGGAGAAGGAAAGAGAAACTGCCCTGGACTACAGTTTGTAAGCAATAAACAGATTTTAAACTTTATTTCTCCCTTTGACTGATTTTGGTTTTTAGACGTATATTGCCCGGGAATTTCCGTTCTCCGGACTTACACTTTGTTTTCTGGGAGATTTCCTCAATTTGATCTTCCCATTCTGCTGCTGAGCTTTTCAATATTTTAAAGAGCTTTATTACTCTCACTTTATTTTTACTCTCCACATATTCCTTTTTACAGTATCTTGTTTCAGAGTTGCAATAGCGTACCTTAACGTCTGAAGGTATTAATGATGATTTTTGTGTAAGTTTTTTTTCTTTCTGCATAATCTCTGTTCACTCTAAATTTCTTTTTCTGTTGTTTTGGTCTCTTAACTGTTAGATTATTTCCTTGGAGGGCTGATAATCCTTGGTTGTCTGCTCACATTTAAGGGCAGGCTACCAAAAAGCATATTGGAGGCCTTTGTGCTCTGAGGGCTCAGTACGTGTGGGGGTGGGGGTGCTTGCCAGCCAAGAACTTTATATCAGGGAGCCCCTGATGTCAGCACCTTCAGGTCTTCCTTCTGGGGTGGTCAGCTATCTGGCACAACCAGTTCCATGTGCCATATGGTTGCCCCACAGCTACTTTAAGAGCCATCTTTCTCTAGTCTAAGACATTAAGCTTTCCAGCTTCCTAAAGTATTTTGCTCATCTCCTTTCCTATTTCCCTATCCTTGTGGATTTATGCCTTAAAAAATCCCTTTGCTATAGTTTTTATATATTTTTAGTAGAACAAAATTAGAAACGTGTTCAGTCTACCATTTTTTCCCAGAAACTTTAAATGAATTTTAATTGCTTTTAAAACAGTAATTTAAAAATACATACACACCAGTGTCCTATATATCAAATTTTGGGATTCATCAAAACAGGGTTGTTGACATTGATACAATTTTGTAACAGAGATATCACAAGATGAAATTTAGAAATATGTTCTAAT
The DNA here is from genome assembly GCF_040802235.1 of Manis javanica. NCBI lineage: Eukaryota > Metazoa > Chordata > Mammalia > Pholidota > Manidae > Manis > Manis javanica. The sequence goes on from NC_133165.1 coordinate 88,182,933, forward strand.
ATAAAATATTTCTTCTATCTGTTTTAGATAGTGAGGTTCTGCAAGATGCTTTGGTTGGAAAAGGGATTGGCTGCTTTTTAAAAAAAAGTGTACAAACATCTTTCCTGGGCTAATGATCACCTAAGTGTGTCCCTTGAACTGATAAAGGTATTGCTCCTGGCCACGGAGCTGCATGGGAGAGGGGCTTGGAAGAGGGAGCATCCCAGGCCCAAGGGAAAAGAGAATGCAAGTAGAGAAGACTTGCCACCTGAGAAGGAGGAAGATCTACTTCCTTACACCCTCCAGTTCCCTCCTAACTAACTTCCAGCCCCTTACACTGTCTGCCCACAATCCCATCAGTCTTGGGCATTATAAACCACTGTATTTTTTAAATTAAAAATTTTTTCACTTCAGTGTGATGTTTTTGAGATAATCCAGATTGTTGCATGTATCAACTGTTCATTTCTTTTTAATGTGAGCTTTACTGAGGTATAACTTACATATGATAAAATATGCCAATTTTAAGTGTACAATACAGTGAATTTTCACAAATGTATACAGGCATGTAACCACCACCACCGTTTGGTAGAAAACATGTCCTTCACTTTTGCAGGCAGTCTTTTCCCCCTCATCTGGCTCCTGGCATATCCTGATCTGCTCTCTGTCACTATAGTTTTGCCTTTCTAGAATTTCATATAAGTGGAATCATACAGCTTGTAGTAGTTTCTGTCTGGCTTCTTTCACTTCAGTGTGATGTTTTTGAGATGATCCAGATTGTTGCATGTATCAACTGTTCATTTCTTTTTAATGTGAAATAGTATGTTTCATTGCATGGACAGTTTGTTTACCCATTCACCAGTTGATGGGCATTTACATTGTTTGCAGGTTTGTACTATAACAAATAGAGCTGCTTATGAATGTACATAAGTCTTTGTGTGGAAATATGTTTTAAATTCTTTGGTTAAATACTTAAAAGTGGGATTGCTGGGTTGTATGATAATGTATACTTAACTTAAAAAAAAACCTGCCAAACGGTTTCCAAAGTGGCTGTACCATTTTACAATCTAACCAGTAAAATACAAGGGTTGCACTTCCCAACGTTGTCCATAACACTTGTACTGTCACCACACTTTTTGTTGTCCATCTCATCCTCGTCAGACTTGGCATCTCATTGTGGTTTTAACTTGCTTTTCCCTAACGATGGCTGTTGATATTGAGAATCTTTTCATGTGCTGATTTACCATCTGCGTGTCTCCTTTAGTGCCATGTTTAATTCAAATCTACCCAATTTAAAAACTGGATTGTTTTTCTTCTTGTTACTGAGTTGTAGTGGTTATTTATATATTCTGGATACAGGTCCTTTATCAAATGTGTTTTTCAAATAATTTTTTCTGGCTGCCATTTCATTTTCTTTTACATCTATGTTTGTGAGGGATAGTGAATATTTTTCTTGTAACATTTTTGTCTGGTTTGGGTAGCAAGGTAATGCTAACTTCATAAAAAGATTTGAGAAGAGTTCTCTACAGTTCCGTTTTCTAGAAGAGTTTGTACAGAACTGTATTATGTTTTTCCTTAAATGTTTGGCAAAATTCACCAATTAAGCCATCTGGGGCTGGAGTTTTCTTTGAAGGAAAGGTTTTTAATTACAAATCCAATTATTTGAATAGATATGGGGCTTTTCAGGTTTTTTCTTCTTTAGTGAGCTTTGATAGCTTGTGTCTTCAAGAACTTTGTCCATTTTATTAACTTCAGTGGCATCAAGTGTTTTTATAATATTCTCTTAGTATTCCCACTGCTCAGAAATCATAAGGCATTAAAGGGCCATCCAGTGCCAGAAGTGCAGACAGGTATCTGTAAAACAGGGTATGAATGCCTCAAAGGCAGAAGAACTAGGTCTCACATGTTTCTGTGTTTCCAGCACTTAGCCCCATGGCTGGCACATAGAATGTTACCAAACAGGGTTTGTTGAATGAATGAGGCAATGATAGAATTAACTTTGAGTAAGTGAATGAAAGATAGTATGTGAAAGACAGGAGGATGTCAGGTGACAAGTTATTAAGTGGCCATGGCACTTTTAAGAACTGAACTTACAACATTTATTTTCTTAACTGTTAAATAGGAATACTTTTTAGTAGCATGGGAGAATAATTTGCATGTGTATGTATTTGTACTTACATATCCATTCGTTCAAAAAAGTGTTCATTAGATGCCTATTATTTTTATTAAATGCACACTTCCAGGTCCTGGGCATACAACAGCTTCCATTTTAACCATTTGTTTTAAAAAGGCCTCTTGCAGTGATGATCACCTTCAGTAAGTGAAAGTGTTGATTAAGCGTTGGTCCCTGGGGCAAATTCAAGCATATTTCTATTAGCTACTGATTGGCTCTGATTTTTAAAAGTTCTCTTTGAGAAAAGAACCTCTAGTTGCCTTTTTTTTTTTTTTTTTTTTTTCAGGAGGGCAAGGCAGAGGCTTTTATTTAGAGAGAAAGCAAGAGGACAGAGCTCCTGGCTCAGGCCAGGAGGGGACAAGAGAGCCCCCTCTAGTTGCTTTTTTAATTTTAGCCATTAATGTTTAGTTTGTGAGCATCATTTTTAATGGTTTTTAAAAAGCAACAAGTCAAGTCTATATAGGTGATGGATGAAAAAACTAGATAACCAAGCAGACAGATGATAGGGAATCATTCTTCCAATCGAACTGATGATGTTACTGGAGAACAGTTCAGTTAGAACCTGATGTCTGGCAGTTACAGGGAGCTGTGTTTAGGCAGAGGGTACTCAAGAGCTGCCCTGGAGCCCGTAACCCTAAAGCAGTCAACATCGTGTGTACCAGAGACATGGGATGACTGACAAAGTGATCCAAAATGGAGAAAGATGAGCCCCCAAAGTTGGTGGCCCCTGCATCAGTGAAAGCCATCATCTCGAGGATTGAGGCTGCCCAGCTAACTCGGGCTCAGGAGGTAACCCCTGAGATGAAGGAGTCACCTTTCCGGGGTCTGATATGGAGTCAAGTGACTGATCCCAGATTTGGGCAAGATGCTAGCTCTGGGCCCTTGGGTCTCGGGATCCCCAGCAATCTGAGTTTGGAGACAGTTTACTGCAAAATGTCTATGTGCTACAACACAGAGAGGACAAGTAGTGACTCTACAACATTTTGCTAAGCTGATGGACAGTAACCGTAATGTGGTTGTTAGGGGGGACCTGATATAGGGGAGAGCATAGTAAACATAGTATTCTTCATGTAAGTGTAGATTAAAAATTAAAAAAAAAAAAAAAAAAGAAAGAAAGAAAGAAAGAAAAGGGGGATTACTCCTTAACAGGATAAAACTTGGTAAATCAAAGATCAACGCATGCTTTAAATATCCTTAATGTTGATCACTTAAAGGGTGTCAGATGATCAGCTATGGAGGTACTCTTTTCTGATAATATTCCTTTCTCTTAATTAAAAAAAAAAAAAAAAAGCAGTTACTGTGTGCTGACCTCCAGTGAGTTCTGCACAGTGCTATAGAGGGCATGTCAAAGTGTGGGCAAAGGGTCTGTTTGTTTCTATGCAGAAGATCAAGGCCTAGCTTGGATAACCAGAAAATGAACTAAGATACGATATGAGGAGGAGCTTCCGGCATCAGCACTCTCTGGAGGACTTGTGCAGGGGGATGATCATCAAAAAGCCTCCACAGGGATCCGGACGATGCTGCGGTTGTGGCTGCATCCAGCCCACCGTCTCCTGGACTTGCCATAGGAATGAGGAGGGAGATGTCTAGGCTGGCATGTGCATACAGTGAGACAACGAATTTGACCGGATCTGTACTGTTGGAACTCAACCAGGAGTTGGGAGGGGTGCAAGTTGTAGCACTCCAAAATCTCATGACTATAGACTATCTATGGTTAAAAGAACATATGAGATGTGAACAGATCCCAGAAATGGGCTGCTTTAATTTGTCTGATGGTTCAAGTACAGTTGGACAATATCCATCATATCATAGATAAATTTTCACAAATGCCTAGGGTGCCTAAATGGTTTTCTTGGCTTCACTGGAGATGGATGGTAATTATAGATTTGCTTTGTTTATGTCACCGTATTCCTATTATGTTAATATGTGTGTGCAAATTAGTTAGTTTAAAACCTATACATACTTAAGGTACTATACAAGAAGATATGTCAAAGAAATAATCCTCCCATGTTTCCTTCATATGCTACATCTATAGCTTTTCTTCTTCTTTCCTAATTACAACCCTTAAATAGAATTCGTGCCTCATATCGAATTTACCGAGTATCATAATTCCTCCAGGTGGTAAAGATACCTCGAGACAAGTGCTGGGCATAGAAGCCACAGGGCATAAATCTGCAAAGAAGTAAAAAGCTAACCTTTGCAAACAATATGGCTTCTCTCTCACTTACCAACTTTACATTTCCCTGTATGGCCCCGGAAGATGACTGGTTAGCCAGAGACGGGTAAGATTCCTCAAGGGAGGAACAACCTAAGACAGGCACAGTCGCAGGGGGGCCATCAGGTGAGAATTTGGGGATCAACAGAGGTGAGGCTCAGAACCTCACCCCCCCCTGCTTTGAGAGAAATCTTCTGCATCCGTGGATGTCTTGCTGCCCTTGTCTAGCCTGGATTAATACTTAGTCCATAGGCACACACCTGATCATCTGATCATCTACATTTGCCTTCTTAGAGCACTAAACTATGTTTTCTACCTTTATCTTGCATCTACCTACCACTTCAGCATTTTATTAAAAATAAAAATAATAATAATAATAGGAGAAATGTGGGATCAACATATAAATCAAGTACAAAAATCAAACGAATATTCATATTTGACCTGATTGTTTATAGGTCATAATGCATGATCAAAACCGAAAGTTTCTGTGATGAATGCCCTTGTACTGTTCGCCATGTAAGAATTTATTCACTATGTAAGAATTCGTTCACCATGTAAGAACTTGTTTGTTATGCTTCAGAAGATTGGAGACTGACGAGAATTAGGCTTGAGATGGATTAATGATTGTACATTGAGCATTGACCCCCCTATACTGAATTTTATTGTTGTTAACAACCATTTGATCAATAAATATGAGAGATGCCCTCTCAAAAAAAAAAAAAAATGTCTATGTGCTAGACTTGGCCTGTGCAGGGTGAGCTGGGATCCACCCCCCTGAGGTAGGGCTGGGCCCAGGAAGGGAACAGGTCACAGGGAAGACCCAGGATGGCCCTGAGACACACAGTGCTGGGTCCTAGCAAGGCAGGATGAGGGCCCAGAGTTCACAACTCGGGGCCTGTTTTTGGCAACCAGTCAGAATCCCCCAAGCTGAGTCCTAGCTGCTTATAGGGAAATGGCCAGAGGCGGTTATAGCCTTTCACATGAGCCTCTAGTACTTTTTTTTATGGGAGCCCCTAAATCCTGAGGGTCTCTTAGGGCCTCATTTTTTCAGTCTTTTGCCTCTGGATCCTTATGAGGAGAGATATCCAGAAGTCCCCAGAAAATTCTGTAATTCTGAAGAAATAATTGCTGTGGATTTTTATCATTCTCTCTCTTCCTGACCTGATTTTAATAATCAAAATGACAGTAATAAGTGCTAATGCTTACTTTATGTGCTTTATAAAGTTAATTCATTTAGTCCTTACAAAAACTCTGTGACGTAGGTACTAAAATGATCCTCACTTTGCAAATAAGAAAACTGAGGCCCCAGGAGGTTAACTGACTTGTCTAAGATCATACTACTAGGACCTGGCATCAGGCTCCAGAGATCATACCGCTAGACACTACAATCTGCTGTTTCCCACATAGGATATTTCTTCCCAGCTCTCAGACATCTTGGACAATGTCAACTGTGTCATCAACCGCTTCCAGGAAGAATTAGGATATGACTTAAAAGAAAAGACAAAATCTCATCAGATGGAGAAAAGAGGCAAGAAAAGATTTGTCTTGCTGGCGAAAATTGCCTCCTCCAAAGATGCTAAGACGAAAGAGAAGCACTTGTATAAGATTCTCCACTGGCTGGCTGACTGGGGTGAGTCTGCAGGCTGGGTGCAGTCCTGGGTCCGGGGGACGCCTTCCCCACCGAGGTGCTGGTTCCAGCTCACATAATCTCCTCCTTTCCTCTCCCTAGGGCAGCATTTGCTGGGAGCAGAATGCCGTGGCAGGTGCAGAGGAAGCAGTGCCTCTCCAGTGAAACATTCTCATTCATGCCAGCACCTCTCCTCCACTCCCCAGAGGGGCAAATGTAATTATAAAAAAAATGGAATAGATTGTGACATTAGCTGCATATGTGATGCAGCCTAAGTCACAGGTCCATTACAACATCTCATTTTTTTAGCAAGATAGCAGCTAAATTCAAACCCATACCAGCTGTTTCATTTATTCTTTATTCTTCCGGTTTTATTAAGATACAATTGACAAGAAGTATGTAAATTTAAAGTGAACAATGATGATTTGATATATGTATTTATCATGAAATGATTATCACAGTAAGGTTAATCAACATATCCATCACCTCACATAGTTATCCTTTCTTTTCATAGTGAGAACATTTAAGGTCTAGTGTCAGCAAATTTCAAGGACATAATACAGTATTGTTAACTATAGTCACCATGCTGTACACTAGATCCCCAGAACTTACTTATCTTCTAATTGAAAGTTTATACCCTTTGACCAGCATATTCCTGTTTCCCCCACTTCTCAGCCCCTGGTAACCACTAATCCATTCTCTGTTTCTATGAATTCACCTTTTTTAGATTCCACATACAATGTTTGTCTTCCTCTGACTTATTCACTTAGGCTAATACCCTTAAGGTTCCATCTGTGTTGTCACAGATAGCAAGATTTCCTTCTTTGTTATGACTAAATAATATTTCATTGTATGTACTTCATTTTCCTTATTCATTCATCCATTGACAAACACTTAGGTTGTTTCCCTGCCTTGGCTCTTGTGAATAATGCTTCAATGAATCTGGGCATGTAGATTCCATTTCCTTAGGATATATACTCAGAAGTCGGATTGCTACATCATATGGTAATTCTATTTTTTAATTTTTTGAGGAACCTCCATACTGCTTTCCAAAATGGTTATGCCAATTGGCAGTCCCACAAACAGTGCACAAGTGTCCCCTTTTCTCTAGGTCTGAACCAACACATTTTATCTTGTCTTTTTCATAATAGCTATCCCAACAGGTATAAGGTGATATGTGCTTTTGATTTGTATTTCCCTGATGATTAGTGATGTTGAACACTTTTTCATGCATCTTTTGGCCATTTTTAGGCCTTTTTTTTTTAATGTCTATTCAGATCCTCTGCCCATGTTTTAATTGGATTGTTTGGGTTTTTTGATATTGAGTTGTATGAGTTCTTTTTATTTTTTGGGTACTAGCCATTTATTAGATATATGATTTGTAAATATTTTCTCCCATTCAGCAGGTTGCCTTTTTGTTGATGGTTTCCTTTGCTGTGTGGAAGCTTTTTAGTTTAATGTAGCCCCACTTCTTTATTTTTGCTTTTGGTGCCATATCCAAAGAATCATTGCCAAGACCAAGGTCAAGGTATTTTTCCCTATGTTTTCCTCTAGGAGTTTTATGGTTTCACGTCTTACGTTTAAGTCTTTAATCCATTTTGAGTAAATTTTTGTGAGTGGTATAAGATAGGAGTCCAATTTCATTCTTTTGCATGTGAATGTCAAGGTTTACTAACATCACTCATTGGGAGACTGTCCTTTACCCACTGTGAAACACTAGTGACCACATGACTGCATATGCCTGGGTTTATTTCTGGGCTCTTTATTCTGTTCCCATTGTCTGTGTACCTGCTTTTATGCCAGTACCATTACTGTTCTGATAACTGTAGGTTTGTAATATAGCTTAAAATCAGGCCACATGATGCCTCCAGCTTTGTTTTTCTTTCTCAAGATTGCTTTTGCTATTTGGGGTCTTTTGTTGTTCTATGTGAATTTTTAGTATTGTTTTTCCTATCTCTGTGAAAAATGCCATTGAGATTTTGATAGGGATTGCATTTAATCTGTAGATGGCTTTGGGTAGTATGGACATTTTAATAATATTAATTCTTCTGATTCATGAACATGGAGTATCTTTCCATTTACATGTGTCTTCTTCAATTTCTTTCATCAGTGTTTTACAGTTTTCAGTGTATAGATCCCTCACCTCTTTGGTTAAATTTATTCCTAAGTATTTTGTTATTCTTGATACTATTGTAAACGGGATTGTTTTATTTCTTTTCAGATAGTTCACTGTTAGTATATAGAAATGCAAATGATTTTTGTATGTTAATTTTATATCCTGCAACTTTACTGAACTTGTTTATTTGCTCTAACAGGGATTTTTTTGGTGGGGCACATTAGAGGATTCCAAGGGTGATATTCAAAGTACTGAATGACCTTTACTGCATGGGCACTGGGCCAAACAGCACTGATGCCAGTTGTAAGCAACTGAAATAGCCATTTGGGTGTGGACCAGCTGTACACAACCTTGGAGCCAGGGTTAACCAGGTTAAGATCAAAGTTATCCCATCAGGAGACCTCAGTCTACTTTGAGGTATGGTGGCTGCTTCAGTGTTGGAGAAGGTGGTATAGGAATGTGTCCTACCCTCCCACACACTCTGCCCTGCCCCCATGGAGCTCTCAGTTCAGTGGTCCTTCGCCTGCCCCCAAGAACTAAGCAGGTCTGTTAACCCCAGTTAATTCATTTAGTTGTCCAGATGTTGGACTAGGCAATGGGGACAGAGCAATAACAAGGCAGACACATCCCTGACCTTCTAGCACAAAAATACTGTTTATTAATACCTACTGCATATTTTCTACATGGCAGGCCTCATGTTAATCATTTCCCATGTATTATCTCATGGGATCCTCACCCAGCCCTTTTATAGGCAAGGATGCTGAGGCTCAGTGTAAGTGACTTGCACTCAGAATAAGTGACTTGCCCAATCACAATATCACACAGCTGGTAAGAGGGAAACCAATCTGACCTCAAAGCCTGCTGGTTTAACCCTGTGCTACAGGACTGGTTGGAGTTCCCTAGAGGACAGAGTGTTCTCAGCCTTTTCCTCTCACTCCCTCTCCAGATGACAGTCTGACGTATGAGATCAGGAATAGAAAGAATAAGGAGGAAGAGGAAGCCCTGGATGAATGGATCAACATGATGGAGAAGGTCTTACCTCTCTCTCTCATCACCACCAAAGGAGGCACTGAGTCTCTCATTTCCATTTGCTCTGCTCTCATTGAAGGACAAAAAAAAAAAAAGACACAAAGTAGGTTCGTTTCTTTTTAGGGATTAGTTGTTGAGCACTTACTAGGTACCTGGTACCATGCATGACAATAAAAATTTGTGCATAATCCAGTTAAGCCCTCTAAAGTAGATGTTACAATTATCCTCATTTTTCAGAAACAGAGGCACTCAAAGTTAGGGAACTTACCAAAGCAAGTGGTAAGGGTGGGATTCAATCCCAAGTTATATGATTCCGGAATCCAAGCTCTGACCCACTAGGCCAGATAGACCCCTGACAATATTGGCTACATGCTAGCTTGACTTCAGTGTCATTTAATTTCCATGTTTCCTTTAGCCCTTCATCCAAAGTTAGCCAGTGTTTTTCTGCCAGAGATGTTCATTGAATGGGCAAATGAATAGATGCTCCAAGGTGATTGCTCCAGCAGCCCTATACATGGTAGATCCAAAGGGGAATCAACTATGACATGGCCCAGCCCTGAGAAGCTGAGGTCTGTGGATGGGTTTGAACACAGTGCACAATCTGTGTTTATGTGCATTTTCCTGGGGGGAAGGTCTCAGCTTTCATCTGAGTGTCAAAGGAGTTTGTGACACACAAAATGGAAAAAAAAAGTGAACTGTTGCAGGGCCATGTGATAAATTCTCTGCAAACACAGTCCAGGGGTAACAGGAAATAAAGCTTCCCAGGTAGGCTTCCAGAGTTTGGATAGTTGGCAATAGGGAGCCACACACAGATACCGAGGCTGGGAAGGAGCATGATTAGAAAATAACTACACTACGATAATGGAGTTCTTATTACTAGATATGATATTTGCACTTATAAAAATAAGCCCTGTGGAATGCTAGGCTTGGCCTCTGTGGCTGGAATGTGTAAGCCTGAGAGGAGCTGCAGCATTAATGAAGACATTGGCCTGGTTTCAGCTTTTACCATTGTACATGAGACTGGTCACAAGTGAGTGAGTTTAAGAAAATCAAAATAAATTTTAGAACTCAAAAAAAAAAGAAAGAAGAAAATTAGGGAAATACGGAGGATCAGGAGCATGCTGAATTGAGTTGAAAATGAATAATTCCAGTCCCCTCAGGGCCCTGCAGGTGCTATAGAGCTGGCAGGCCCTGATGGGTAAGCTCTGGTCAAGCTCTGAGCCTGGTAGAAATCTCTCCTGACAACATCTCTCCTGGTATCACATATAGTCCCAGCTCCTTATTCTTGCCAAAGCTCTAAGAGGGTTGAAGGAGAACTTGGTCACACAGGGTCTGGAGAATCAGTACAATCCTTGGGACCCAGGGGACTTTGTTTCCTTTGCTTTTCTTCTCTCCACCTCTCCTAGTGTCCACACGCACCTTCTGGCAGGGCTGGCAGGGCTGGCAGGAACAAAGCCTGCAAAAATTGACATCCTACCCCCAGCCACTGAGCCCAGAGTTCATGCTCCAGGACAAGCAGACTACCTGCACTAGTGTCTCCGAGGTGAAGTCCATGCCCCAGGAGCTCCTAGACTCCACCACATTCAGCCAGGAGGAAGTCAGGGCCATCAGGTACATGTCCACTGTGGTCAAGAACCTCAATAAGGTCTTGATCATCCAACATAAGGAGAACAGGAGCCTGGAGACCAAATACACATACCTGAAAATGGAGATGCCCAAAGAATTCAGCAGCCAGAGGCTGTACTTCCAAAAGTCCCTTCCAGGTCCTTGAGAATAAGAAGGATGCCCTACTAAAGCAGGTAGAAGTTCTAGGGGAAAAGTACCATGACCTTCTCCTGATAAAGCATGCCTTAGAATTCCAGCTGAAGAAGGCTCAGTCTGCTAGAGGTCAAGCAGAAGACCTAGCCAAGATCATCATTAACTCCCTGGGCCCCCCTGAGAAAGAGAACCCCCTAAGAAAGAAACAGTCATTCCTGTTGGGGAAGAAACCCAACAGGAACCCAAGGAGGTGGAGCAGTTGTTTTCACCACCCTCCCCAAGTCCCATGGCCACTTGGAACAGTGGTGCTGGGCCTTCAACCCTTCAGCCACTTCCCACCGTGACCACACACTCCAGGACCACAGATGTGTACAGCAGCAAGGACACTGAGTGTCTCCAGCCTGTGTTGCTATCCTCAGTGAATCACAAGTTCCCTAAGAGATAGGAAAGGCCAGTTGAAGGAAGCCCAGGCCAAAAAGTCGAAGACCAGAAGGACTTCTTCCAGGAAGCAGTTCAGGAGGAGGAAGGACTCCAAATTAAGTCCCAGTTTAGGAAGCAGCTGTCTCCAGAGAGCTGCAAGAAGGTGGCTCTGGAGAGCCAGGGGGAGCACTGGGGAGAGGAACTGAGCTGGGAGAGGCAGAGGCAGCAGTGGTTGGAGGAAGAGGAGATGTGGCTGCAGCGGCGAAGAGGTGGGTCCTGTTGGAGCAGGAACACGAGGAGAAGGTGCGGCAGCGGAAGACGGAGGAGGTGGCGAGGGAGCAGCAGCAGAGATTGGGCCAGCCGGAAAAGACGCGGGGAGAGCACAGAGGGAGTCAGAGTGGCCAAAGGAGGGCCCAGAGAGGATGGTCTTCCTGACCGCCAGTCGGTGGAAGGACTTGCAGAAGGCATCAGTGGCACCTCCCCCAAGCTGGGTCCAGTCTGCTCACCAAGGCAGGAGACCAAACTTGTCCTGGTCCCCTAGTACCCAGCAGCTTGCCCCCAGAAATCAGAGGATTATGAGTTCAGCCAAGTTTACCCAGAAGCCCTGCACCTGCCAGGTTCCCATGAAGTTCAAGAAGTCAGCCTCCTTTCCTGTCACAGGGACATCCCTCCGAAAGGTGACCCAGTCCCCTTTGCATATATCCCTGGTAACTGTTCTGGGGAAGGTCTACCACATGGATGTGGAGGCTCTGAGGAAGAAATCTGCAGTTCCTGAGTGAGGAGGCTGGGCTGGGGCTGCCCCAGTACCTGTGCAGCAATGCTCTGGATCTCATCACCTCCATGATGGCCCTTAACACACTCAGACTGCCGTGCCTGTGCTATAAGTACATCCTCTACAGACGCTTCTGGAACCTCCAGTAGGTCCTCCCTGGCACCCACCTGGCACCTACCCACACCCATTGCAGTGTGTGGGCAGATCCAAAACCCAACAGGAAGGAGGAGCACGCAGCAAGGGGGAACAGGGAGAATCAGCCCAGGCCTGGACGAGGTCCCCCTAAGGGAGGGAACCAGCAAAGGCTGCCTGACCTTGGGGCCTTGGGCAACCCTGAAGGTGTGCGAGGTGGGGCATTACACATTGCCCTCCCTTGGTGGGTTTTTCCTTTAAGCCTCCTTACTTATTTCTTCCTCTCTTCCTGCTGCCCTGTTCATAACCTGCATTTGCTGGGTTCCCACAAAGCCCGATGTGCTCCCCCATTTGCCTTACTTTCTCTTGTTCCCAGCCCAGCCCTGAGGCTCCTCACCTGACACCACTTCTCACTTCTCCACTGTTTTCCCCAGCTCTCACCTACCTTCCTGCCTCTTCTTGCTCCCAGGAATTACAGAGTCATCTCTGGTTAAAGACTTATTGGGAGGAGGAGACCCCTTCACCCACTAAATCACTTCCCTCTCTTCCCAGACAAGAAGTGATCAGTCATGTATAAGTCATGCGAGAAACAGGGGCTGCCTACAAGGCCCAGAACCTCTACATCTTCCTGGAAAACATCGACTACCTGCAGAACCTCTGGCTGTAGGCCTGGACAGACAGGCAGAAAGGCCTGAAGGAGAAGCAGTGAGAGCGCCTGAGCAGCATGGTGGCCATGTTCCCCAAGGTGGGCTCCTGGCCAGTGACCCTCTCAGGGGCCAACACTGCCAGTCAGGGATGAGCCGGTGGGGATTGAGATGTGGCAGGGGGCAGGGGAGCAGGTAGGAAATAAGAGAGCAGGTTAAAGCCTCTGAACCAGGAAGAGGAAATGACAGGGAGTAGCCTGAGTTCAAGGAAGGGCAGCTTTTCAATCCCCACAGATGGGGAGAACAAGAGAGAGGGACCCTGAAAGAAAGCAGAAGAAAGATCTTGTGGAATGTAGAGTAGCTGGACCCTCCAGGCCCGACTTGGTGCTCAGGTCCCCTCTTGCCTGTGGGTTCCTCCTGCCCCCATCAGATCTGGTGGTTCTTCAGGCTCAGTCACAGCTGTTCTCTAATCCCTCCTGCTGGGGATTCACTTGGCTTCTCTCTGGAGACAGCCCCCCTGTTTTCTAGATGCAAAGTCTCCCCTGGTTTAATTGAACACCTCCTTCAGTCACTTTCTCACAAAAGTTTCCTGGCAGGTAAAATCACTGAGGCCCTGATTGTCTGAAAATGTCTTTTTAGTATCTGCTCTCACCCTTAAACTGACAGTTGCCTGAATATGGAAGTCGAGGTTAGAATTCATTTTCCTGTGTGATTTTGAAGGCACTGGTGACTGCCTTCTAGGTTTGGTGCTGAGGGAAAAGGTCTTTCTGTGTTCCGATCTGTTGGGTTTGACCTGTTTTTACTGAGGGCTGGCTTCAGCTTTTTCTACTCTTTCTTCTGCTGCCAGGGTCAGAGAAGCAGCAAGTGCTAAGATGGTCCTCAGGTAGCTAGCCGATAGCCTGCTGGGATTGGAGAGTCCCACAGCAGTGATTTAAGCTGCTGGGATCTCCCCTAGGGTTGGCTCAGGAGGTAACCCCCCAGTCCTGAGCAGCAGTAGCCTGAATCTGAGGGAAGAGGTGTGCTGAGGGACTCAGTGTAAGTTCTGACCATGAAGGTATCTCCTAGCTCAGTTTCCTGTTATCTTATATTAGTCCTGATCCTCTCCTGTAGGTGTCGTGACTTGGTAAATTTGTTCTCAGGTTGCAAAGGAAAGGGACCATACGACAACTCTTTGGGTGGGTGGCAGTGAGGGTTCCCCAGCTCCTTGCCCAGCGCCAGGGCAAACACTGGTTGAAGATACCCAGAGCATTCCAGCCACAACCTGGTCCGTGTTATGGCCCCGGCAAGAGCTCTCATGAGTTCCAGCTGCTCTAGATTCCTTTAGTTTTTTCCCTTGCTGTTTTGCCCATTGTCCAGATTCTTCACAACGAAAGAGAAAAAAGGAACTAACCAAGCAAATAATAATTCAAGGACTTTCTAGGAACTTGATCCCCTGGGGCCTTACGGTCTTTAGTGGAGGGATTCTTGGGTCTTATTCTTACCCTCTCTGCAGCTCTGAGTCAGGCAGTGCCCCCTCCTGCCCATCTCCCTGATGCCTCTCGGCTGATTCCTCTAGCTCCAGCTGGAGTGGAACATTCACCTGCACACCCCTGTGCTCATATCCCCAAAGTCAAGGAAAAGCAAGCCGCCCCCACCCTTACTCCAGCGCACCCAATCTAGACGCATGTCCTGTCCAAGTACCAGGAATGCATTATGCCCCTGGGGATGGCCTGGTAGGTGCAGCAGAGCTGGGGAGGCAGGGAGCAGGGGTGGCTGGACTTGGAAGGCTGGCAGCTCAGGGAAGGCACAGACAGGCAAGCTCACCCCTTGAGCTATAAGGCCTGCCCTGCCTAGCCCTGGCCGTTGGCCCAGACTGGGCGGGGGTGTGGGCAGCCTGACCAAGTATATTTCAAGCTATGCAACTGAACCACTGAGGACCCACAGCTGAGAACTTACAAACTATTTCTACCCTGAGCATTGGTCCAGAATCTGCCATCGGACTGTCCATATAAACAAAGCCTGATCCTGCCATGTGAGCCCCAGGCTCAAAACGGGATGCTGTGAGCCTTTGGGCGGTAAGAAGACCCACATGCACACACCCCCTAGTATGGCCGGTCAGGGCTGCAACCCCAGGGCAAGTACCTGGAAGAACAGGGGCTATCCTAGTGCCTCTCCAGCAGCTAGTCACCCCGAGGAACCCCAGGGAGCTGAGCTAAATGTTAAGGGGAAGAGAGTGGACAAGGAGGGTGGCTACAAGTATTTGAGAAGGGAAGAAAAACAGGCCCAGTGTCTTGGGCCTCATGGCCCTGGAGAGCTTGTTGCTTCTCAGTCTCTGTATGTCTAACTCTTTGTCTCTTTTAACACTTGCAACCCTCACACCCAGCCAACAGGGGAATCAGATGGACGCCGTCTGGAAGGCAGATGTGGCCTCCTCCAGTCACCCAATAGAAGAGAAGACCCCCACCAGCCTGCTCTGGGACCATCTAGGGGGATGCCCGGATATTCCCCGGCAGTTCACATTGGATGTGCATTCCTTCTACCACAAAAGCTTGATGTCCCTCAAGGCCCGGTAAGGCACAAGCCTGGATGGTTAATCTGGATTCAGGGAGACCTGCCCACCAAGGGCAGGGGCCAGAGTTCACACTGTCTCTATCCAACCGCCAAAGTAATCTCTCTCCAAACATTAATAACGACCTCATTTATTGTACCATCAGAGAGATGCCTTCCTGCCTCATCAGCCATCAGCTTGGGCCGTCATTCTAGCTCTCTTAAAGGACTTAGTGTCTTAGAAGATCACACTACAGAAGTCTGTCCTTCCCACTGATTTCCTGACCTGCAAATGAATTGCCCAAAAGGCTTATCTTGCCCTAGGCATGGAGGTTGTTCTCAAGGAAAGATGAGGGAGACCAAGAACTACACAATACGCCTGAGACTCAGGCCTCGGGCCTGTCTTTTTGTCATTCTTACTTCCTGTCTTTTAAGAACTGTTCCTGTGAAGGCAGCTGTGGGAGTGAGGTAGGAGTCAGTGGGCCAACAAGAGGCTTTACTGATTAGGAAGGCTCAACTCTCCTTTCCCTCTCTTGGCTTGAAAATGTCACTTGAATCCCAGCTGCCTTTTGTGGCCCTGATCCTGCTCCAATCAGAGATCTGTGGAGAGAGAACAGGGAGAGGGCGCTGATGCCTGCCAGTCTAGACCTAAGCAGAACCAAGGCTGTGAGACGCTGGTGCTGCCCCCGTTCTCCAGACAGGGACCCGGGTAAGACAGGGTGGCATGGCAGCATCCTGGAAGGCTGGGCCTTGGCTGTGCTTCTGCTCTGAAGTGGGCCTGGGAGTCTCAGCTGGACAGCAGCCCACTCAGTACACAGATACCTGTTTTCAATTCCTGGAGAATTTCCCAAGGGCTTTGTGTATTTGTGTGTGTGTGTGTGTGTGTGTGATGGTGGTGGTGGTGGTGGTGGTAGTTGATTGGGATATAGCAAACAAAATCAATTGAAAATAACCAAAAGAACACTGTGGCAGAACCCAGTAACCCAAGAGTCACTGGGGCTCTCTGCACCGAGATTTGGCTGAACTTCTCCACACCTCCCACCACTGCCCCACAGTGGTGCTTCTCCTTTCTGAGCCCCTCTTCTCCCTCTGCATCTCTACCAGTGTCTGGGCTCTGCTCAGCATCTGTCTGAATCTGAGGCCCCAACTCCCTTGTTCTTCCCACACACATAAATATCAAGGGTACACACTCTACCTGACCTCAAGCATTTCATGATGTTAGTAACTGAAAAAGTAGAGGGATGATGGGGAAAGGGATTCCCAGTGAGCAGCATCAAACAGCAGCCTCCTTTCTTCCCCTCTCCCTTTGGTATAACATGCAAAATTCAAAACCTTCCTTCCTCATGCAGAGTTATTCTACCTACACCCAAGCCTCTACTGCCATCTCAGCTTCAGGCTTAAACACATAGCAAAATACTGTTCCCAGCAAAGACAGCTTCCCCTTTCCAGGGGAATGTAGGTGCATACAATTTATTCCTCTTTCTCAAACTCTGTACAAGTTTATTCAGTTTATCGCACCACCAGGCATAGAGGCAAAGCCCTACTTCTCTCTCCTTTATCTGCATCCTCGACATTTCTGTGTGTAAGCTCCCTGTGTTGTCTTGGGGTCCTGTTACTGTGGCCTGCTCCCCTCTCTGCTGTGGCCCAGGCTACTGCCACCTGAGGAGTGGGCTGTGCCACTTTCTCTGTGGAGTGCTCCATGCAAGTGCCCCTCTGGAGATACACCCTGTATCCAGTCGCAAAAGTGCATCTTCTTTTTGGTTGCCTGCCCCTGGCCCACCCTGACTCCTCAGGTCCACCTGCTGTGTGGCTCCAGGTCACTCGCCTCTTTGTGATCCTGCCCACCTCACCAGCTTTCCCAGCTGTGCTGTCCAGTTCACAGCACTGCTGAGCTTCCTAAGTAGGACTGACCTTACACCGCCTGCCCCATGTGGTGTCGACAGCCTCTCATCTGCAGGCATGCTGGAGTGTCCTCCCAGCATGTAGGGAAGGGCTGTTCATCTCCCCCCTGTGGTTTGGAACACCAGGAAGACCATGTCCCTGAAAAATCACCTTCTCCAACGTCTCTTTCTACTTCATCTTACAAGTGTCTGCCCTAGGCTGGCTGTCTGACAGGTAAGATAGCTGTGTGCCTGCACACACCAGATGCTGTCTACAGCTGGAGAAGAATCTTTACCCCCTCCCTGGCCTGCCCTTCCTGCTCAGGGCTACTCCCCCACAGCAGACGCACACAGTGGTTCATGTGCGTGTGCTGAGATGTGGCAAGTATAGGCTCCACAGACGTCCCGTTTGCTGCAGACAGAGGAGAGGGCTTATAACTTGGTTTCTGGAAAGGAGATTAGATGGAGGTGGAAAGGAAGAAACATGGAAGGGTAGGAAGGAGCAGGGAAGAAGGTGGGGAGGGAAGAGGAAGCATCCTGTGACATGAGAGGAGGCAGATTCATGGGAAGAGCAGCAGAGCCCCCGGGATGGAGCAGAAATGTTGTGTTAAGCAGCTCCATGTCTGGGTCAAGTCTGGTCCCAGCCCCAGACTACTTCCCAAGCGATGAACAGGGAAGCCCTTGGGTGGGCTGGGTGGGCACTCACATCCTGCGGCCTCATCTCAGCTGCGCCCTGACCCATAACTACAAACTCTTTCACTGCCTCAGCAACCCAGAAAAGGGAATGCCAAGAACCTCCAGATCAATCAGCTGAACTTATTCGTAAAAAGTCAAGTGAGTCCTTCCCTGGAGCCCTAAAAAGCCAGAAGGTTCAAGAAAATTGCAGTCCCCAGTCCATTGCTTAGCCAGTGATCCTCAAACATTACAATGCCTCAAAGTCACATAGGAATTTGTTCCAACTGCAGGTTCCCAGCTGGTGTTTTTAAACAAACACTCTGGGTATTGCTAAGTACTCTTAGGACTTTGAGAAACACTACTTTCCTCCAGTCCCCACACTGTACATTTTTAATAAAGGTGTGTTTATTTTTTAAGTTTTCTGTCTCATTGCTCCCCAACTCATTTTTGGAGCCAGATCCATGACCACCTAGCCACTACCTGGATAATAATCAGGATTCTCCAGTGTTGTCTGCCCTTTGGGAGCCAACAAGCCAAGACAGCCATGATTAGTGCCTGGCACAGAGTAGTGGTCAGTCACTCTTTATAGCTAACCAGGAACATGGGTAAATAAGTAACTGATATGTTGAGATCAGCACAAAAGCTCAGAGGATGAGAACAAAAGGAGATACCGAGTACAAATCAGAGCCAAATCTCTGGCTCAGAGGCAAAGGCGTCTCTGAGGAGTGAGGACTGAAGTGGAAGAATTGGAAACAGTTTCCAAATTGAGATGGTGTCGGCCAAGGAGGCCATCCTGGCAATTGTCAATTCAGTTGACACTACTCTTAGAGTTCATTCAGGTAGCGGGCACCACGGCACCCTCACTCCCCCTCGCACACAGCCATCTGCCTTGTCTCCCACTCAACCTCCACTCTCCCCCTCCTCCACTCACCCAACCAGACTTGGCCCAGGAACCAGGAAATGACCCTGTCCTCAGAGAACCTGCAGCCCAGTGATTCTGTTTCTCAGGAATGGTGCCTATCCTTACGTGCACCTGAAGACTGGAAGGAAGAGGAGGATATGGGATGGGAACAGCTGGGCATTGGGCAATGTTGGAGTACCAGTTGATTTCTGAGCCATAACTCAACATACTGCAAGGAAGCCTGATAGGGGGAGGAAGGTGAGAGGCATTCCTGATAAAGGTCACACGGGACAGCCGTGGCACTGAAGGCCACAGGTTTCTAGTCTCTCAAGTCCCATGCTTACTCTTTTTGGAGGTCTCACCCCAATCATTTCTGACATAATAAAATGTCCTCACACTAAATGTATTGCTTTAAATAATTGAAGAGGATTTTTATAACTTTGCTTTGGAAATCAACTATGAGTAACTTTTTTGAATGCACAGTTGGCTGTGACTTCTCAGCAATCTTCATGCATAGAGATGTAATCTAACAAATTCTGTAAATGTAATGAGAATATTTTGAATATTAGATTTGACAGTGTAATGAAACTGACAACATTGTGTTTTATAAATATTTCATTACATGATTTTTTACGCTTTGTATTTTGATGCCAGTGACATTTTTAAAGGTTTCATTATGTTTTCATAGGCTCTTGGCACTGTGCTTGAGACACCTAGTGGCTAAACCTGCTCTAGTGTTGGAGGACTTTGACTTCCTGGGTGTCCTCTAGCAAGCTTTCTGGCAGGCAATCAGAGCTTCTGACAGATTCTTCTCCTGTTTTGCCCACAGTTTTATCTCCCTGAAGGCAAAGAAGGCCTGGATGGACCAATCTGTGAAGCCAAGAGAGTTGAAAGCCAGGAGATATACAGATATACATGGTGTTTTTCTAGTGATAAGGTTCTTTGATACTATACATAAAGTCTCTTTTTTTCCAGAGCCAAGTTGGTGGTCAAACAAGATACTGCCTCCACCATCAAAAAACTCAGGGAAACCAGGGCAGGGAGAGGAATACTTCACAGAATATTTCTTCAAGCCAGATTTGGCTGTTGGCCATAGCTCTACTTGCATGGCCCATGGCCTCAGGGACCTCCAAGACGAGGAACCAACATTAATGTGGAAGGGGACATGAGGGAAGGGTCTATCCCTAACTGTGACCTTCAAGGAGACATTGGTGAAGTGGAAGGGACAAAAACCTTTTGAAAATTACCCAGCCAAAGAGCTAGGGAGGGGAAAGCCATACAGTGTCTGGTGCATTCCATGTACTGAGGAGTCCAACTTGGAAGAAGCCAGAAAAAGGATGAACATGACTCCGTGACTGTGGAGGAGCCATCTTCTCAGAAAGAGAATATGAACATGGCTAAGGGGTGGCTATCAATTGGGGACTTTGAAATAGCTAAATTTTATACATTAAGTGATCTAGTCTAGTATAAAGGGTGGAAAACACATGAACAGATGGGGAATTTGAGCAGAGAATAAGAAATTGTAAAAGAAGTGGAAAAATGGAAATGCTGGAAGTAAAAACCTTAAAATCAGAGATGAAGAATTCCTTTGACAAGTTTATGAACAAACTGGACAAAAGCAGAGGGAAAAAAATCTATGACCTTGAAGCTAGGTTAATGGAAATTAACCAAACTGTAATATACAAAGGAGAAGCAAACAAACAATTGAGCAAACACAAAACTAAGCATCAAGATGCGTGGGGCAATGACAAGTGATCAAACACACTTGTAATTGAAGTCCCAGAAGAAGGAAGACAGAATGGGGCAGAAGAAATATTTGAAGAGATAATCACTGAGAATTTCCCAAATTAATGAAAGACAACAAAGCACAGACCCAAGAAGCTCAGAGATCCCCAAATAGGATAAATATCAATGAAAACATACCTGAGCATATCATAGTCAAACTGCTGAAACCAAAGATAAAAGAACAACTTGAAATCAGGTAGAAAGAAGAAATACATCAAAAAGTAAGAAAGCAGTTTTATCAGAAAATGCCAGCCAGATGGTTCCTGAAGCTCTGCTGTATCCTTGTATGCACAAGATAACCCAGTAGTATTCTAGGACATTTACCATTTGGGGACTAAGCTTAGGCAGGTTTCTGTTCCCTGCAAAAACAATGGCTGCAACTGAGCAGCACCACCCCTCAAAGACTACTTATTGGCTGTGACTTGGAAGGACGCAGAGCAGGTAGAGGCTAGATATATTAGTCAACTGGCCACAGTACCCCTCCAGGTAGGCCCTGGGAATCTAACTCTTGCCCCAAATCCTTTCCTCAAAGGTGATCATCCTGGAACAAGCAAAATCAGAATCCAGCTGGCACACCTGTCACAGCTTTGCTGAGGAGATGGTCACTGCCATTGGCAGTAATGTCTGGGCAGGGGTTGGGGGCAGTTACCAATAATTCAGGGTCACCATGGGGTCAAGAAGATTCAGGTTTCCTCTCCCACAACCCCATTCTAAGAGTCCCTGTGTAGGCCTCTTTCCTTATTTCTGGAAGAGAGTTCTTTTCCTGCAGAAGCCACAAGGAGGCAGCAAAGTGCTCGTTTAAGGACCTCGGCCAACCTGCAAAGGGAGAGGGGCCCTTTAGAGTTTGAGAACAGCTTAAAGAAGGGCACAACTGAGGCTGGGTGGGGTTTGCCTGAGAAGGTGCTTGGCTGACTGTGGAGAACAAGTATGGCAAAGGTAGGGAAAAGAGACAAGAGAGTACTGATCCCTCCTTGGGATATCTGGACCCAGCAGACAATTCTCAGTGGCCAGTCTTTCTCTCAGTCTAGGGCCACTTCTTTCTCACTTGACCAGCCACCCCCAGCAGAGTCCCCAGCTCTGCAGTTCAGAGATGGGTCCTTGCAACTGATTCTGCAGGCAACCATTTTTTAGGAACTCCACCAGGAGCCCTTCCTGTAGATGTCCTCAAACAGGTATTACTGCCTTCACTCATTCATTCATTCAACAAATACTACAGAGCACCTAATACAAGGCACTATTCTAGGCATTAGGGATACAGTCCCTTTAAAGTGCTTTCATGGAGTTTATAACCTATTGGGGGAAAACAGACAGTAAACAAAAAGTGAAATATAGAGTATGCCAGATGTAAAAAATGACATGGGGAAACATAACTTTCAAAAGAGGGGTAAGGCACGAGGATGTAGGGGTTACAACTTTAAATAGGTCATGTCAGGCCTCACACTGATGTGACATCTGAGTAGAGACTTGGAAGGGAGGAAATGAGCCATGGAAAGGGCGTGGCAGGCAGAGGGAACAGCCTGAGGTGGGAGCATGCCTGGCATCTTCAAGGAACAGCAAAATCTCCAGTGTGGCTGGCAGCAGATGAGTGAGTGAGAGCAGAGGACTGATGCTGGAGGAGTGAGGGTGGCACAGATCACGAAAGGCCTTGGAGGCCACTGTTAGGGCTTTTTTTCCCCACTCTGAATGAACAGGAGCATTTTTACTCTGAATGAAATGGGAACTGTTGCAGAATTTTGAGCAGAGAAGTGACATAATCTAACCTACATTTCAAGAGCATAACTCCAGCTATAGTGATGAGAAGGGACTGAAAGCTGAGAGGGGGAAGCAGGGAGACCAGTTGGGAGCTATTACAACTCTCATCCTATTCAGGAAGAAAGTTTAGTAAATTAGCTCAAATACTACTGCCCTCCCACCATGAAGCCTCCCCTAATCCTCCAGAGACCCCCTTCTCCTGGGGTGCTTCCCACCCTTTGTCTATGCACGTCTTTCAGTACTGGTCAATCTTGCCTTTGTTCTGGGGTTATTGGTGGGCCTGTCCTCAGTCCTACCAGACTTTAAACTCTCAGAGCAGAAACCCAGTTGCCTTCACAGCTACAACGTTCCCTGGCACAGGGCTGTGCACAGAGTAGAAACCAAGTCAGACTTTTCCCTAAGGAATAAGTGATTCCACCCTTCCTTAGATGAGCTGCCTTGCTCTTTCCTCTAAAACTTCTCCCGGGCTTTGTTTCTACCTGGAGAGCCACATCTCTTTGTGTTAAATGCTTAGCCACCGTGACAGCCCGAATTCAGTCAATCAGCCACACTTCACAGTGCTTCTTTCAGTTGTGTTTACATGACACAGCTTGTCACTGGCCTGCAAAGGCAGCCCATTAGGACTGGCGGGAAGCACATACAAAACATTATATGCTAAAGTCATTGGCCTCTCTGGAGGCTCCTGAGAGCAAATTAAACAAGTAATTATTTTTTAAGAGTTTAAACATTTATTAAGCACCTACTGTGGTGCTATGCTCTGCACTAGGTAGTGAGGGAATAAAAGTGAGTAAAACGAACTTCCAAGGAGCTTACTGCAAACACAGGGTACAGACCTTATGCAAAGCACTGGACTGGTAACAAAAATAAGTAGAGCTACGTCCTTGTACTCCCAAGGACTTACTGCCTACCCATCCATCCATCACTCATTGAACAATTACTTAGTGCCCTGTGTTAAGTGCTGGATATGTAATGATGACCTTAATTCACAATCTCTCTTCACACTCCAGCATGGAAACAGAGCAGTAAATAGTGGGGAGCTGGCATATGTACCAAATGCAGTACAGGCAAATGATTTAATACAGGTACAAAGTAAAATGGAGAACAGGAAAAGGAGATGTTCATTGCAAGGAGGGTCTGGAAAGGCCTTCACGGCTAAGCAGGATTTCTTTTTTTTTTTCTTTTGGTATCATTAATCTACAATTACATGAAGAACATTATGTTTACTAGGCTCCCCACTTCACCAAGTCCCCCCCACATACTCCTTCACAGTCACTGTCCATCTGCATAGTAAGATGTTGTAAAATCACTACTTGTCTTCTCTGTGTTGCACGGCCCTCCCCGTGCCCCCCACGCACTATACATGCTAATCGTAATGCCCTCTTTCTTTTTCCCCACCCTTATCCCTCCCTTCCCACCCATCCTCCCCAGTCCCTTTCCCTTTGGTAACTGTTAGTCCATTCTTGGGTTCTGTGATTCTGCTGCTGTTTTGTTCCTTCAGTTTTCCTTTGTTCTTATACTCCACATATGAGTGAAATCATTTGGTACTTGTCTTTCTCCGCCTGGCTTATTTCACTGAGCATAATACCCTTTAGCTCCATCCATGTTGTTGCGAATGGTAGGATCTGTTTTTTTCTTATGGCTGAATAATATTCCATTGTGTATATGTACCACCTCTTCTTTATCCATTCATCTACTGATGGACATTTAGGTTGCTTCCATATCTTGGCTATTGTAAATAGTTAAGCAGGATTTCAGTAGAATGTTTAAGGATGGGTAGAACTACCACCAGTGGCAGGGGTCGGGGGAACTTGGGGGAATCCAAGGGAAGAGAACACTGTAAACACAGACCATGTGTATGGCCCAGAAAGTGGTCAGTGGGGCAATACTTCAATGGGTGGAAGCCAGGTGTGGTAGAAGCTAAGCTGGGCTGAGCCTGGGTTTGGATGTGCTCGAAAGCCAAGCTGGAGACTTTCCTCTTAGGCAGTGGAGAGCCCACTGATGATTGGCGGGGTGGTACAAGATCTGGGCTTTGAGAGGCAGCTGTGGTAATGTGGAGACTTTAGAGAACGGATACAGACCAATTAGAGGAGCAGTAATAAATATTAGAAACAAAATACTGTAAAGAACCATCTTTGATTGGATTTACTCATTCACGCCCTAATTTGTTCAGACATAATATGTGTAAAACATATTGGTTGAAGGTAGGGATGGAACAGACAGGGAGAAAACGAAGAAAAATAAAACCCGTTTATGTTCTCAAGGATATAATAACCAAATGAGAGACAAACACCACTAAAACACTGCCACTCTTTCCTTGACTGCTGTTATGTGATAGTCGGTTTCCCTCAGATGTTTCCCCTGCTCCTTTGACTCCTATAGGAGCTCATTTTCTTCTGCCTGCTACTCTAGGGGTTGCTCCAGTGCCTGAACCCTTTTTATGTCACAGAATATCCCAAGATGACTTCCCCCTCCCCCATGGCTTTGAACAGCAGCTCTATATTGATGATTTCCCAATTTACCCTAAATTCCAATATCTCTCCTGAGTCATGGAGCTGTAGAGCTAACCACCCAACTGAACATCAATAGGTTGCCCTCTGGCATCTCCAACCCAATTCATCCAGACAAAAATCATCTTTCCTCCTTGTCCACGCCAGCTTCTCCACCTGTGTTCCCTATCTCAATGCATAAGATCACTCTGCATCTACTATGAAAGCCAGAAAGCAGGTTATCATCAGTGCCTCTTTTCTTGCACCCAACCTATCACCAAGCCCTATCCAGTCTACATCTTATGTGTCTTCCCCTTAGGGATACCCTAATTTAGGCCACTGCCTGATTCAGTCTCTAGTTTCACTCTTTCAATCTATGCTCCCCAGTAGACCAGAGAGATGTTTCTAAAATCCAGATCTCATACCACAGCTCTGCTTAAAAACTCTTTAAGGGCTCTGCATGAATTTAATCATGGTCTATAAAGATTTTTATGACAGCTCTTCAGCCTGGTTGTATGATATTTCATTGTATGGATGGACCATAATTTATTTAACTAATCTTCTACTGATAGATATTTGAGTTGCATGTAAACTTCTGCTATTATAAACAATACCATAGTTGATGACTTTATATATACTTTATTTTGCATGTATGCAAGTATATTGGGTCAGAAATCTGCATTTGTAATTTTGACAAGTACTCATAATTTATAGTTCTGTCAGTAATTTACAAGTCGGCCTATTTCCTCACAACCATGCTGAAAATATATTGTCAAGTATTTGGATTTTTTGCCTATCTATAGGTTAAAAATGATTTTTAAATGTAGTTTCAATTTTCTTGTGAGTGAGGTTGAGTATGTTTTTCATATGTCTAAGAGCCATTAATCTTTCCTTTTATGTTAACCATCCCATTTGTTTTAATTGGATTTTTGTTCTTTTTCATATTGATTTAAAGAGATTTTGTATATATTAAGCAAATTAGTCCCTTTGTTTATGATATGAGTTGCAAATATTTCCCCCAGTTTGCTATTTGGTTTTGTTTATGGTATTTTTTGTTCTGCAGAAATTATAGATTTTTATGTTGACAGAATTTGTCTTTTTTATGCTTTGGGAAATTTTGTGCTATTCTGAAAAATACTATTTTCTGCTATAATATTATAAATTTATGGTTTTACTCTTTTAGATTTATTTAACACAATTGATTCATATGGATTTTTGTGTAAGGACTAAAGTAGAGATACCACATTCTTTTTTCATGTGGCTGCACAATCATCTCAAAACCACTTATTGTATAATCTATCTTTTCCCTACTGATAGACAATGCCATCTTAATCATATACTACATTTTAAATGTCTTGGGTCTATTTCTGGACTATTTGATTCTCTTGATCAAATTGCCTATGCATGTGCTAGTGTCCCCTGTATTTTACTATTTTAATTATTATAGCTTTTAGGGTTTAATATCTTATAGAGCTATTCCCCTCATCTTTTTCACAATGTTCATGGCTCATGGCTATTCTTGATGCAACACTTTCCATATGAGCTTTATTATATTCAGGTTATGTAGTCTGTTGGTATTCTTATTAGACTGTGTTATTTTATAGATTAATTTATCGAGAACTGGCATCTTTATGACAGTGAGCCTTTCTACCCAAAAATAAAGTATGCCTTTCCATTTATTCAAGCCCCCTTTGTATCCTTCAATAGCATTTTAGTTTTGGGAACCTAGATCTAGCACATTCATTGTTAAGATTACTCTTGGTTAGTTTACTTTGTTGTTGCTATTGTAAATGATACACTTTATTTCCCTATACTTTCTAATTGGCTGTTGTTCACTGGTTTTTTGTATATTACTCTGTATCTACCTTGCTAAAATGCCACTTTTGTATTAGTTTTTTAGTTGATGTTCTTGGGTTTTCCAGGTAAGCTGTCGTATCGTAAATAAATAATGATAATTTTACCTCTTCTTTTCCAGTTTTGTATCTCATTCCTTCCTAATTAAGTAGGCTGGACATATTCTAAAAGGGACTCCCGCATCCACATAGTTTCTCAGGCCAAAAATCTAGGTATTAGCCTTGATTCTTCCCTTTCCTTCATATCCCATATCCAGTCCATCAGCAAGTCCTTATGGTTCTACCTCCAAAATACACATCAAAGTCACTATTTCTGTCTATCTTCACTGCCCCCACAACCCAGTTAAACTACCTGGGTTCACCTCTCACCTGGATTGCTGCCATAGCCTCTTACCTGATCTACTTCCTCTTTTACAATCCTTTCTTGAAGAGCAGCCAGAAGGATCATTTAAAGAATTAACTGGGTCTTTGCTTGCACTCATTTAAGAACTTTCCAATGCATTAATAAAGGCCAAAATCCATACTATGAACTATAAGGGCTAATGTGACCTGCCCCTGATGATTTCCCTCTTCAAATCTCCTTCTGTCTTTTTCTTGATCATCTTGCTGTAGCCACATTGGGCTCCCTCCTGTTCCTCAAACTCACCACTCTTTTCTGCACTGGAGCTATGCTGTCCTCTCTGACTAGGTCATCTCACTCCAGCTCTTTACATGACTGGTATCTAATGAACTGCTAAATCTCACCTTAATTGTTATCTCCTTAGAGACTTCCCTGATAACTCTCATCTAGTATAAATACTATCCTTTATCTAGTATAGTTCATCACACCTTTTATCAGAAAGCTCACAATCTTTCAGGAGAGATAAAATAACTTAGTACTCATTAAGCAAGATCACAGGACAGTAAACGAGGTGTGGACTCTTGAAGCAGAGAAGCATAATACACTGTCAGGGCCAGAAGGATTAGCCTACCATCTGACACTTGAATCTCCTGGCAATGTCGTGGTGGTGTGCTTGACACCTCCATCAAAGGGACCTAACTGCTGGACATCTTGGAATTGGATCTTTCTTACTCGGAGCTGCAGTATGTTTCTCTGGATCTACTACACTTTTGTTCCCCTCCAAGGGAAAAGAAAACAATTAGCAACTGTCTTTTAGAGGACAGTCTTTCTGGTTTCCCAGGGCAGCTCTCACACCCCAAAACTACCAACTTTTCCTGTTGGCTTGTTCTCCTATCCCAAGACTCCCTCCAGGGCACTCTCCTCTGAAGGTGCTTCCATTGGTCCCCTAGCTGCCTCCATCAGTCCAGCTAGGGCTGGGCTGACTGGACCAACTGGGCACTCCTTCTTCTCCAAGGGCCTCTAACTTCTAGGAAAGTGGCACATGACCCACCATCCATTCATTAGACATCAACCTCCCTGACCCTTCTGTACACCACAACTCCAGCTGGAACCAGCTCAAAGTCATTGCCCCAAATTGTACATAGTACAGGGCCTGATGCAACAGTGGTTCTCTAAACCCCCCGTGGAATAAAACAGTATGTAAAATAAAGAAAAGCTGACCACCATACTGTGACCAGCAAAAAGATTTCCAAGGCCTAAGTATTGAAAGTTTCATTAACTCTGGGTGTCTCAAATGGCTACCCTTGAAAACTAAAAACTTTCTAACTCTATAATGTCATTAATTAAAACCACGTTAAAAGCTAAACAAAGTATGTATCAACACATCTGTTCTCCTTTGCTGTTTGGATATCCTCCTGGTTTGCCTTTTCCCTTAATGACCCTTTGGTGCCAAGATGTGTATTAACTCCAATCCTTTTAAGCATTGCAGATTTTATGTAAATAGATGTACCCCCCTTTTGAAATTCTTTCTTGCCTATCTCCCCAAGGACAGGAAAACCTTTGTATGACTTGGACCCCTTGAAACATTTCTCCCATTCATAGGAGTTAATGCTTCAGGATTATAAGTTCTCAGCCAGGCTCAAATAAAATTCCATCTTTATTTCAAGGTGACTTAAGTGAATTTTGCATCGACAAATGCAATACTGGTCTTGGGAAACTATGAAAGCCTCCTGTGTCACCGGTAATTTGGAAGTCAAAATAGAGTCAGCGGTAGGGCGCCACCCTCGAGCCCGCCCCTCCGAGTCACCTCGCCTCGCCCCGCTCGGTCTTGCCCTTCAGTTAATCCCACCCCAAGTCTTCTCCTTTCCCTTTAATCACGCCATTCAACCGGGGCAACTCCCTGGTTTCCTATAAGCGCTGATGTTTTCCTATACGTTGTTCACAATGGGAGAGCCTTTAATTCGGGATATTATCTAAACGGTAACACAGGCACAGCCATGGCCACGCCCCCTCTACACGTTGCCGGAGAGAACCGGAAGAGATTGCGCAGCCCCTTGTTCTTAGACCCGGAAGTAGACGTACCTCACGGAAGCCGGCTTTGGCCCTGCGGCTGCTGCCGTCGCCGCGGAGGAATTGTTGGAGCTGGCAGCCCAGGAATGGTGAGACCTCGCGGTTCGCCTCTGAAGGTTCTGAGCAGAGTTGGGGGTGAAATGGAGTTTCTCAGAGTGGTGCCCGGAACGACCCCCCACAAGATTTGGGGCCCCGCCCCGGTAGCGCCCCGAAAATCTGCGCATGCGTGGGCCGGACCGGACTAGGAGATGGTCCGAGATGTTACGCATGCGCAAAGGTGGCACGCCCAAGAGCCGGTGAGAATTGGAAGTTGACTCCCTGTCGCCCGCCACCAGCACGTGGGGATAAACCAAGGTTGCGGGAGCATCGGGGGTTCACCTGGTGCTTTGCTTTTGAGTTTCAGGGCTGACTTCGTCACCACTCCTATTACGAGCCCCTGAAACATGCCTGGACTAATCCCTCACCTTGGGTGTGCACTCGGGGGAGGACGAGGGGCGCGGAGCGAAGGGGTCGCAGGCCCTACCTCAGTCAGCCCGCGGAATCGGGCCCTTCATCCTCTTTCCAGCCCTATCCAGTCCCGCGGCGCGGAAAGCGCAGAGAGCCGCCCTATTCTGAGGGGGCAGAACCCTGAAGCGGAGCACTCCCGAGTCCCTGTTACCTGTGTTCTCCCGGGGTTAGGAGCGGGTCCCCCAGGGCGGCTGATAATTCGCTCAGTTTCTGAGCCGCATTTTTTAGCTTCCACAATGTATTCCCCCATTAAATCTTCAACTAAAGCTGCAAATGGAAAAAAAAAGGACTGGTTGGAGTTCTAGCTCCCCTTCCTTTTCCCTGCATTGGCCTGAGAGGGGAAGGGTGTTGCTACTGATCGAGGGCAGCTGATGAAAAGGAAAAGTGAGCCAAGAATCACTTGTTACTGGTTAGTTTATAGTCAAGGCCTTTAACCTAAAGGTTATGAGTAGTTATGGTGTCCCTTGAACTCCCTAAAATGGTATGTGTTTGTACATTTTTCTGGAGTCCATAGCTTTTATTATATTCTCAAAGATGTCAGTGACCTTCAAAAGGCTACTGATTTTATCAGGGCCATATTGGCAGAATAGAGCTTTGTGTCTTTCCTTCTTGTGTCTTGCCTAGCTTATGGGATCCTGGGGAACCTGTTCAGTGTAAGGAGATTGGCCAGTTGGAAACCTGACGCAGGGAGCCTCATTTTTCCTTTGCAGAATCTTCTCTCGGCCTCTAAACTCACATGGTCAGATTCCTTGGATGAGCCTGTGGGAACCTTCCTCCTAGCCCTGTGGTTTGGAACCAGTGGCTTTGGGACTGTAAGAGAATGGACAAAGGTAGTATGAGGCCGGGCCAGCTCCCCAAATGCTCGGGCGCCAAGCATCAGCTGATTCCACCCTGTGCCTGGCACGTGTGTCTTTCCATCCTGGCTGGGCATTGCCACCTCCCCCTGGGCCAGCACTACCCACGTACCTCTCGGCAGAGGCCACAATTGACTGACTTGCTGTTGAGCTGCCGCTCTTTGGCATGGCTGCATTTTGATGGCAGAGGGAGCAGTTATGCCTAGAGCCCGGTGTGTCGGCATCACCAGTCTGACCTGAGCACCATGTGCTGCACGACATGACACGTGGCACCGGGAGAACTGCCCAGCGTGGAAGGTCTGGGCCAGGTCTGAGCCCAGAAGGGATCTGGATGACCAAGGAACTCCCACCTTAAAACCTCAAGAGTCAAGGAAGCAGGGGAGGGACCAGGAGGGCTGTCAGGGGAAGGAGGAGCTGAAGAGGGGTCCCTTGTGCAGAGGTTCAAGGTTCTGCTGGGCACTTCGGAGGCCTGAGTTTACCACTTCTCTTTTTCTAGATTCTCAGGGGCTGCTAGATTCATCCCTGATGGCATCAGGCACTGCCAGCCGCTCAGAGGATGAGGAGTCACTGGCAGGGCAGAAGCGGACCTCCTCCCAGGCCTTGGGCACTATCCCTAAACGGAGAAGCTCCTCCAGGTAGTAAGAGTTTGGAGGGCCAGGGACTGGGTGAGGGCATTCAGTGCTGCATGCCTGTGCCCCACTAGCGCCTGAGCACTGGCAAAGCCTGTGCTTTTCCTGTCCCTCCCTGTGGGATGAGGGCAAAGGAGGGAGATCCTAAGTCTTTGATCGGAAATCCTTATGGTGCAATGCCCTGTTATCTCAGCGGGGTGGAGCATAGCCAGTGCATGCCCCATGCACTGAGCCAGAGCATTTAGCACCCTGCTGAGACCCTGCTCAGTTTGGGGGGCTGGGTGTGTGTGAGTGGGTACTGGAGAGGAGGCAAGGAGTGCTCACTGGGCAGGACTCTCCACAGGTTCATCAAGAGGAAGAAGTTTGATGATGAGCTGGTGGAGAGCAGCCTGGCTAAGTCCACTACCCGGGCGAAGGGGGCCAGTGGGGTGGAACCAGGGCGCTGCTCAGGGAGTGAACCCTCTTCCAGTGAGAAGAAGAAGGTGAGGGATTGGGAGATGGGGAGGTGGGGGACAGCGCCAGATTTTGTGTTTCCCCACAACCTTTGCCAGCTGGCAAGAGCCCTGAAGAGGAGGCTTGTGAGAGGATCAAGCTGTCCCAGCCCCAACCTCAGATGCCTCCCTCCTGGGAGCCCATCTCTCCCTATTCCCTCTTTCTTGCTGAGCTCCCCCCACCCTGTCATTGCATCCTGTATCACATTCTGTGTGGGAGGCATGGAGCGTGCATCTATTCTGGGAGCAGACAGCCTGTTCTCAGCATTTCTGAGTGTAAAAATAACCCCCAGGTGGCATTGCTCTGGCCCCAGACACTGTACCAGCAAGAGTGTTTTCCTGGTACCCTCCCCACCCACTCTCCACTCTGGGGTAGGGGGTGCCACCAGCAGGAGAAGACCCCATATGCTCAGGGATTATGGAGGAATGCCTTGGTGGGGGTGGGAGTGGGGAGGGTGAGTATTGGAAAGCTGGACTGTGTTGGGCTGATGCTACCACATGGTACCTGAAGCTCTAGGCCCAAAGCCCCAGCTGCCCAGCTTTGAACTCACTCTGTTCCCGGCCTCTGCCCAGGTGTCCAAAGCACCGAGCACTCCTGTGCCGCCCAGCCCAGCCCCTGCCCCTGGACTCACCAAACGTGTGAAGAAGAGCAAACAGCCACTTCAGGTGACCAAGGATCTAGGTCGCTGGAAGCCTGCGGATGACCTCTTGCTCATCAACGCTGTGCTGCAGGTAGTGCATTTCCCACCTCAGGTTTCATGTCTCCCTTCTCCCACAAGCCTCTAGTTCCCAGCCTCGCCCTCCCCCCACTCCCCCTGCAGCACCAGTGGGTGGTAAGGGAAGGGTTCTTCCCAGCTCTGAGGCTGGAGCAAACTGCTCTGGGGTCTTGCAGACCAACGACCTGACATCTGTCCACCTGGGTGTGAAGTTCAGCTGCCGCTTCACCCTTCGGGAGGTCCAGGAGCGCTGGTATGCCCTGCTCTACGATCCTGTCATCTCCAAGTGAGTGGGGCTGGCTCCAGCAGTGGGGAGGTATTGGGGACACCAGAATTTGGCTCCTGGAACAGAGAGAATTGTGGGAGGGGCCTAAGAGGCAGGGCTTCTGTGGCCTTGCAACCTCTGGGGTGAAACTGAGACCTTGCCAGGCTTCAGAGGGAAGCTACCTCCTGCTGCCAACTCTGCTAGTCCTGGCTTAACACAAGAAACAAGGAGATCTGGAAGCTGAGAAGATAGCTTGGGAGAAAACCCACGAACAATTGCCAGGAGCCCTGGTTCTACCACTCTGTACATTGTAGTTTGGGACAGGTCACCTCCCACCCCTCCCACACTGACCTCCCATAGTTTCTTCCTCCATAAGGAGTTGGAACAAAATCCAAGGCCCCTTCCAACTGCAGTAATCTGAGTACCAGATAAACCCATGTACTTACTCAATATACACTCTTCCTCCTCGGGCACTTCATTTAACATCGTCCAAGGTGGCTGGAGGCCTCACACCCATCTTCCACTCCACAGCACCTGGCACAGCATGAGCCTTAGCCACAGCAGTGCTATGCCAAGACATGGGCAGGGCTTAGCTTGGGAAAGAGGAGATGGGGGACGGTGGCCAGTGGGTGGCAGCTTTGGCTGAGTAAGGAGGAAGGTGGCAGCAGCTGGTCTCAGGATCTCCCACAGGACTGGCCTCTAGGGGACTGCGCCTTTGAGTCTTTCCACTGGGCTGAACACAGTAACCTGCTTCCTGAGTTGCCTGTTCCCACTTTCAGCAAACCCCTAAGACCACAGGTGCTATGCCAATGCCTTGGGCTTTTCTGGGTGAGGGCCTGGCCTTAGTTGTGGATCTCAGAAGTTCTGCAGGGTTTGGGGAAGTAGGAACCCGGATTGCTTGACACCCTCCCTCCATCCCTACTCTGACCTCTGTGTAGGCTGGCCTGCCAGGCCATGAGACAGCTGCACCCAGAAGCCATTGCTGCCATCCAGAGCAAGGCACTGTTTAGCAAGGCTGAGGAGCAGCTGCTAAGCAAAGTGGGATCGGTGAGGCTAAGGGTTGGTGGTTGATGGGCAGGGCAGTGTGGGAGGTGGGCCACCTGGGAAACTATGGATGTGGGGAGGCCCCACCATCTGCAGGGTAGACAGGGTCCTCAGGAAGAGCCAAGCTCGGCTCCCTGGGTGGCTGTAGCTCTTGCTTCTTCCAGCTCCTGGTTGGGACTGGAGCAGGGGACAGGGATGGGAAGCAGAGGTGGGAATGTGAAAACCCAGATGCCTAGAGTGTGTTTTCTGCCCTCCAGACCAGCCAGCCCACCTTGGAGACTTTCCAGGACCTGCTGCACAGACACCCCGATGCCTTCTACTTGGCCCGCACTGCCAAGGCTCTGCAGGCCCACTGGCAGCTCATGAAGCAGTATTACCTGCTGGAGGACCAGACAGGTAACTGGCCCAGGAGCTGGCAGAGTGGGTGTGCGTGCAAGTGAGTGTGAAGTGCTTTGGGCACAGCTGTCCCCAATTGCCCTATAACCAACCCCTCAGAGTCCCCAGTGTCTCATTCACCTCTCTCTGCAGCAAAACCCCTTCCTTCCAGAGGGAGGGAAGGTGGCTGGAATGGTCTTCAGCATCATGGTGAAGGCCAGCCAAGTGCCTGGAAGCTTAAGCTAAAAGTCTAAATGGCAGAGTTGTCCCCTACGTCTTGGTTTTTTTTGTGTGTGTGTGATCTATTTTTACTATTACATAACACATTAACATATTCATCAGTAATACTCAAATGTGAGACAAATGTGTAAAGTCCCCTTTACTGTTCACCCCTCCCTGTTTCCCACCCTGTAGATAATGACCACTTTTTTAAAGCCTTTCTGCCCCTTCCCTCTCTCCATGCTCCTCCTCATCCTGCTCCTCCCACCCAGCTGTGGGTGCTGTCTAGCTGCCTTTGGGAGGTTTGGAAGTCTCCACTGGGACTTGACACCTCATCCATGTGTCTTTCTCTCCCAGGGGCCAGAATGTTCTATGCTTCCTCCCTTTCCTCACCAACAAAACTCTGACTGTCCTAATGACAAATATTAGGAAGCAGTCTGATTAAATTGCAGGAAACTTGTCAGTTGCATTTGGGATTCAGAGTCAGACTTCAAGGCATAAGCACACTCTGCACGTACTCCTGACTAGTACTGCCTGTTGCCTTCTGTGTCGTTGTTCACACTCTTCTGAAAACAAAGCTTTGGCTATGCCCTTTACTTTACTCTCTAGGTCCTGCAGCTTCTGGTCATTAAAATATATTCCTACAAGAGAATTTTAGGGACTTTTGTCAGGGAGCAGCCTCATCTGTCCTTTCTAAGGATCTCTGAATTTAGCTTCCAGTGGGCAGCCCTCTTTAATCTCGCAGCTTCCAAATCTCTGCTTCTTCCTTAGGTTCTATCACTGAATTCCCACAGAGAATGGACACTGGATAAAGTTTGTTTTTGCTGCCATAGCTAACTCCTTTGTCACTACTTTGAAAGTTATTTTGTATAAACATTGATTTATAGGATTAGTTTTTCTCAAGAGTCTTCTTATGTAGGTATTTTATCTCTCATTTGCTGTTTAGTGTTGGGAGTCCCTAGGAATAGGGAGCATACACAGCTTAGCTATGAAGGCAGTAGAACATCAGGTTGGTGGGATTTCAGGCAGCTGCGGTGGGGCGAGGGGTTTGATGGGGTGACCGCCTCAGTCCCCTGTCTCCCAACACAGTCTGTCCTGAGGAGGCGGAGTTGGTGGCAGTGGAGAATTTGTGGCTCCCATGCAGCCCCCTTGCTTCCCTGGCAGGCCGTGACAGCCAACTCCCAGGTCAGCTCCTCACCTGATAGTTCATGGCCACTGGCTAGTGGAGGCTGCTGCTGAGCAGGCACTGCAGGCCTCGGAATAGCTGTCCTGAAGGTAGAAGTTCTCAGAGTCTTGGGGCTCCAGTCCCTTTACGTTTTGACCAGGAAAAAAAAGAGAGAAACTTTGATTAAACAGTATTTATCCTGAATGCATCTAAAGGGCTCTGATAATTAACCTCTTATTCCATTTCATTTTTCTGGAAAAAATGAAACTAACTTGATGACCCACTAACACATCATGACCCACAGTTTAAGAAACACTGGTTTAAGGCAGGGCGGCAGCTCCCTTCCTGCGCATCCTAAGTAGGACTTGATGTGTGTGCCTGTCAGCCCCTCACCTAAGTGGCAGAAAATTCTTGGGAGCATATGATGTGATAGAAGGCACATTTGGGATTTGGAATCAGGAAAGCAGGGCTTACATCCTGGCCCTGTCCTAGACTCAAGTCACATAGCTGAACCTGCCCTCCTGTATCTGTTTCCTCACCTGTAAAGTGGAGCCAACAGTAGTGCCTTCCCTGCCTAGTTCAAGCCTATATAAGTGAGAACCCTTCGCACACTGCAGAGCCCACGCAGAAGGTCAGCTTTAATTCCCTTCCCTTTCTAGAGCCGCCTCTGCCCAGGCTAGCCCCACCGATGCTTTGTGCCGTATTCATGTGCAACCTAATCTGGCATGTACTCCAGTAACCTG
This sequence comes from Manis javanica, assembly GCF_040802235.1. Lineage (NCBI taxonomy): Eukaryota > Metazoa > Chordata > Mammalia > Pholidota > Manidae > Manis > Manis javanica. The sequence continues at coordinate 88,219,071 of NC_133165.1, forward strand.
CGTTGGGCTAACATGCCGATTTCTGCATGGAACTTGCTACGGGCACAGCCCTGTTCCCTTAGCCAGCCGTCTGCTCAGCAGCTTAGAGTTGACCAGGAACATCGGCACTAACCCCCTCTGTCCTTTGTTCAGTGCAGCCGCTGCCCAAGGGGGACCAAGTGCTGAACTTCTCTGACGCAGAGGACCTGATTGATGACAGTAAGCTCAAGTGAGTGGCCAGGGCCACAGGGCAGAGAGCTGAGTATCTCCCTGGGGTAGAGCCCTCTGGGCTGCCCAGCCCCACCTCTCCTGCTGCAGAACTCAGCCCAGCCCAGCCCACACCAAACCTCAGGCTTGGAAGCAGCTTTTGTGCCTGGTCTCCCTGCTGAGCCCCTGCCCTGCCCCCAGTTGTGACTTCCCAACCCCCCACCACAACCCCAGGGAAAGAGGCTAGGCCTAGGCCAGAGGTACAGCCCACTGGGCCACTTGGCCTCAGGGATGCCCTCATGAGTCAAGCAGCCCCCAATGGGGATGACAGGTGAGCTGGAAGTGGAGCCTGACTCATCCTTCCCTCTCCCCAGGGACATGCGAGATGAGGTCCTCGAACATGGTGAGTGTGCCCTGTGAAGGACAGTGAGGGGGTGGGAGCCCCTGCTGGAATAGAAAAGACCAGTACAAGGTGCTGGTGACCTTGGAGCGCCCCATCCTTACCACCCCCTTGACTTCAGAGCTCACAGTGGCAGACCGGCGCCAGAAACGAGAGATTCGGCAGCTGGAACAGGAGCTTCATAAGTGGCAGGTGCTAGTAGACAGCATCACAGGTGAGGAGGCCAGGGGTGCAGGAGGGTCCTGGCTCAACAGTCTTCGCACACCCTGGGCACACCCCATCTCCCAGTCTGACTTCAGCACTGTGGTCCCGAGGGGTGGGCTCTTCCCTGACATGACCTGCCCCTCCACAGGCATGAGCTCTCCAGACTTTGACAACCAGACTCTGGCCGTGCTACGGGGACGCATGGTGCGGTACCTGATGCGCTCGCGAGAGGTGAGGCCATGCAGCCCATCTTCGTCCTGCCTTCCTAGGTTTCTCTCCATCCGTCTTCCCCACACTGCCCTTTCTGTGTCTGGTCCCTGATGTCTCATCTTTCCTTGGCCTGTGTGGACCCCCTCCCCACTTCCTCAGTTCCCAGCCCTCACCTGTCTGATTTCGCCAGATCACCCTGGGCAGAGCAACCAAGGACAACCAGATTGATGTGGACCTGTCTCTGGAGGGTCCAGCCTGGAAGATCTCCCGGAAGCAAGGTACCTGTGGGAAGCAGTGTGGGGATGGCCCTCAGGGCCTCTTGCTGCCCCCCATCCTGATGCTTGTCTCCACGGGGAACCTTTGTGGACTGGCTGGGGCTGAAGAGCTGGCAATTCAAGATCGCTAACTTGGACATTCTAGGTGCCTTCTGTCCTGTCCCTAGGAAGCAGAGGGTACGTGGGAGCTTCAAGCCCTCTTCTGGCCTTCTGCTATCCCATCATCCCCCTTTTCCTCTCTGTTCCCATAGGTGTCATCAAGCTGAAAAACAATGGTGATTTCTTCATTGCCAATGAGGGCCGGCGGCCCATCTACATTGACGGGCGTCCTGTGCTTTGTGGCTCCAAATGGCGCCTCAGCAATAACTCTGTGGTGGAGGTGAGCTGCGGGCAAATGGAGAGGCCAGGATGAGACCCATGGTGAGCCAGTTATGCGGCCTGGCCCCCAGTCTCATTTCTGTGCTCAGGCATCTTTCTTTCCCACCCAGATTGCCAGCCTGCGATTTGTCTTCCTCATCAACCAGGACCTCATTGCCCTTATTCGGGCTGAGGCTGCCAAGATCACACCACAGTGAGGAGTGGTGGCAGGACCCTTGGGCTCTTTCTGGCCTCAGTTTCTCCTGCCATTCCAGCCCTCTGGAGCTGGGAACTCAAATTCCTGGAAAAACCAGTGGCCAGTGGGAGATTTGGCTGCTGGACTGTTGATCTGAGCCTCTGTAGGAGGGTGGGGCTGCCTCTAGGGAAGGCTTTAGAGGCTGGGACCCGTGGGCTTCCTTAGAGCCAGAGCCTCTTCCTTCTCCTCTCTTTGCAGACCACCTTACCCACTTCCCTCAGAGTCCTACCTTCACCCGTGTCTGCAGCTGATAAGCTTCAGACTTTTCCTTTATTATTTTTCTTTGTAAATAAAAAGCACCGAGTTCCAAAGTAGTTCCTTTTATTATTATTTTCTTTTAATATAAAAAATGGGACAGGGTGAGGCAGGGGCACATGCAGGGAATAGCAGAACCCCTTCTTGGCCTCAGGCTGCAGAGGGAGACAGGTCAGAGCTGCAGGCTGAGAAGGGGCCCCAGTAGGAGAGACCCAAAGATTCCCAGCCTGATGCCTGCCCCTGAGGCAAGTCCTGGAGAAGGCCTCTCCTTCCCTCAGGTTCCCTGCTCTGGGCCTACGGGCTGCAGAGTCCCAGATCGGGCTGACCACTGGCCTTCCTCCACCCTGAGGCTGGACAGAACAGCATGTCTGGCAACACTTGAATTCTGGAGCCAGCAGTCAGACCCCTGTGCCTTCTTCCTGGGTCCACTGGACTGTGCCAGAGCCATGACAGCCAATTAGCACCATCTCCAGGCTGTGGGATTCCCAGGGCAGGGCCAGGCCCCCTGACCCTGGTGGGGGTTCTCCGGTGCTGGCTGCCTCAGCCTGGTTCACAGCCTCTGGGGGCCCAGTCCTAGCTGCGGCCTCAGGGGGCGGTGAGCCAGGGGTGCTGGGTTTGGGGCAGAGTTCTCCTGAGCCAGGGGCCTCTGAGTCAGAGGTGGAGGTCCAGAAAGCTGTGGCTCGAGGCCATGGGGAGCTCTGAGATGCTGGGGGGCCCCAGGGCCAGGGTGCCACTAGGGGAGGGGGCCCTGGACGAGGGTGGGGCCAGGTCCCACTCAAGACAGTGCCAGCTGGGGGTTGCAGGAAGTAGGGGGAGACCCCAGTGTCCACACACAGAGGCTGCAGGAGTCCAGAGGTACTGGCTGGGCATAGGCCCTCCCCATGGGGTGCCAGGACAAGCTGCAAGGCCTGGCGGAGCGACTGTAGGCCTTCCCGCATCTGCAGCACCTGCTCAGACAGTTCCATCACCTGTGGGGGAGGAGGAGGGGGAGGGCCAGCAGTCTCAAACACAGCAGTGCCTGCCCTTCTCCCCTCCCTGCCTCCACCTTGCCCCTCACCCACCGCCTGCTGAAGCTTGTCCAGCGTGTCTGTGTTCTTTGCTTCGCTGGGCCCAAGGGGGACAGTAAGCAGGCCATTCTCTATGGACAGTAGGAAGAGAAGACACCATGGGGCCCAGGCTTCTGCCCGTTAGTACAGACCACATTGGCTTGGCAAGGCCAGGTACAAGAACAGCCACTCCAGCCTTGCCCACGTTGCTGAGTACTGCCCAGACTGCCAGGGCCCTTGAGACACACTGCCCTACACCATCCCCTCAGTAGGCTGCTGTCTGCCTGTTTCTTCTGTCCTCCAGGCACATGGACACTCCTGAGAGTTTATTACTTGGTCCAGTCCCAGGTCTGCCTGGCCTGGCCAATGGCCACTTTGAACTCTGCTTCCCCAGCCCCCTATCCCCACAGTGAGTCAGACACTATTAAACATGCACAACCGGCCTACAGATGGGAAGTGGAAGTAAGAACCAAGGTCACCCTGCTAGAGGGATGACAGAGATCCAAACCCTGTTCCCAGCTATTTTCCAACACCAAGGTTCTGATCTTCACTCGCCTGCCCAACCCGAGCAAGTGGGTGAGGCGTAGAGGGCTTCCAGGTGAATTCACTGCTCATTACCCAGAAGTTCATTCACAGGGTAAAGGGGTTGCCCTGCCAAACTCCCCCCGGCCCTAGGCCCAGTACCTGGTCCAGGGGATGGGCTGCTGCTACATTCTGGGCCAGACTGTCCCACGTGGAAAGAGAACTTGTGCTGGTCAGAGCCACAGCCATCCTCAATGCCATCTACTACCCTGTGAATGCAGGTGCCAGGACAACAAATTAGTTGACCTGCAGCTGCTGCAGTGCATCATGGGGCAAGATGCCCCGATGTCCACACAGGCTGAAGGAGCCTGGAGCTGAGCCAAGGGGCTGCAGCCCCAAGAGATAGGTAACATGTGGTCCTTTCCCCAAGGAGCTTGCAGTTTCTCTGGGCATCCAAGCTTGAGTGATGTGAACAGCAGGAGAGTTCTGAGTCATGAACCAAATGGTGGGGCTGGGGCAGCAGGGAGGTGGAGTCAGAGGCTCCCTGGAGGAGGCTGGGAGGGGTTAAGATGGAAGGATGCACAACCTGGGTGGAGGTGTGGCTGGCTGGAACCCCAGCCTTATCATCATCTAGGCCAGTGCCCACTCACCTGGGGCTCAGATCTGGGGGCACATTCCATGGCATGGGGGGCAGCCGCAGCCCCTCTAAGCTCCGAGGGTGAGCAGAGGGGCCAGCCTCAGCCTGCGAAGCACCTGCCCGGCCCGGCCGCCCTCTGCCACCTAGCCGGGGCCGGGGCGCAGTTCGACGTGGGGATAGCAGCTTGGCAGCTGAGGAAGAGGAGGTACATCCCGGGGATAGGAGGGGACTGGAGGGCTCGTCAGCTGGGGCTGGTGACGCTGTGGGCCCCTGCTCCCCGTCTGTCTCCTTTTCCTCCAGCGTGGACATGAGGGTGTTGTCACCACTCAGGGAGCTGGTGTCCACCTGGGCACAGTGGGGAAAAGGGCAGCAGCATGAATAGCCCCATACTGTGCTCCACTCACCTCCTTCATCCCAGCCTCATCTCCCTGGAAGGGAGGAGCCGTCTCTGTGAAAGAGGCTGCCTGCCCAGTGTCTCCCACCCTGCAGAGGAAGACGCTGGGGGCAGGGCAGGGAAGGGCTGCTTTTCTGCTGCCACCACAAAGCCACAAAAGCCATGGAGGCATCTGCTGCCCATCAGAATTCTAGCCCGGTGTGGGCACACCACCCCTCTGCTGGCCCCTCAGGCTAACTGACTATCCAAGAGGATGCAATATCAAGAACTGGTCAGGAAATTCAAAAGCCCCTCAGAGCAGTCCTGCTTCACTGTGAAGACCAGGAGGAGCTGCAGAACGCCCTCAAAGGCAGCCTGGAGGGGCAGTGAATGGCCCTGCCTGGCCCTGCCCCGAAGGTGCATCCTCATCTGTGGCTTCTACACTGCTTGTCTGGTACCAGGGAACTCAGCTTCCCTCCCAAGACTGCTGCGGACCAGGCCAAGCTGTCTCAGATGGGCCAGGGAGAGCCGGGAGGGGTGGCTGAACACTGCTGGGCTGGGCTGGGCTCTAAAGGACAGTGTGTGGGTGTGAAGGGGCAGGGAGTGTGTAGACACCAACATGCCACCCCCAATCCATCTCCGCCATGTGCAGGGCCGTCTACATCAGGCCATGCACTCACACAGCACCTCTGCCACCCCCAGCCTCTGCCCATGTCAGTAGGCTACCTGCAACCCCAGCCCCTCCATGCACGTACCCAGTGCCCTCACCTCCGTGGGGCCTCCGCCAGCACCCAGGTTATAGCTGAGCTCCCCTCTGAGGCCCCGGCTGAAGCGTGGGGCAAACTCAGGGTACAGCGCCAGGCTCTCATGCAGCCCGGCCAGCTGCAGACACTGCAGGACACAGTAGGTCAGCCCCTTCACATCCGCATTGGCCTTGACTACCTGCTCACGCCTGGGCAGCTCACAGCCAATCAGATCACCCTTCCCTGGGGAGAGGAAACAGAGGTCAGTGGGCTCAGCCATTGGGAAGAGGAGCAGAACGGAGGTGCTGGGCTTCCCTCATGGGCAGATGGGGCCTTTCCAGCAAGCTCCTACTACACAAAGAGGAGCTGAGGTGCCCGGACCCTGGCTGACCCCTGCTGCCTAACTCACTGGCTCCTAGACAGGCTTGGGGTGAAGAGCACTGTGACTCAGGTGCTCCAGCACACTTGGCATCAAAGCCACTGTGCTGAAACATATCTGAATTTTAGCTCTGAGACAACTAGTCAGTCACCAGTTGTAGTGGTTCCTAGCCTCTCTATGGATCAGAATCCCCTGGGAAAGTTAAACCATTCAGACCCCAAGGCCCCATCCCTATCTACAGAATCATATCTACTGGAGACCCTACAGTCTGTTTTCCCTGCCCCACAGGGATTCGGGTGGCACTTGTCCAGGGACCAGTGTGGGACCAGTAGGTGAGTGCCCCATGTGGCAGTGGAAATGTCAGGCAGCCACATCACTTCATCCCCCTGAGCTCTGGTGCCTCTACAGGAGAATCCTGTGTTGAACCGAGTCTGATGTTTTCTTGATCTTACCAGGAGGGGTCAATGGTGCGTTTTCCCACCACCCAGCTGAGACTGCCACCTGGCTCACAGCGATTGTAAAGTGGCATCAATTAGAGTACACGTCCCAATCTTCTGAGATGTTAAATTGTGGGGGGAAATGTATTTCATAAAATCAATGAAGTAGGATGCCTCTGATCAGAGACATGGTGAGGATTACATGAGTTAGTGTAGATAGAGCACCTGACACATAGACGACCAACCAAAGTTCATTTCCTTCTTTTCCCTCCAGACAAGAATCCCCTACAGATCATTCCCAACAGGGATGGCAGCCCATCAGGGCTTGGGCAGAGCAATCACTGCCCTACAAGGCAGCTCACCCCACTGCAAGACAGTTCACAAGATTCAAAAGCGACTCCTTATCCTCAAGGAAAGAGATGGGTGGCTACCACCCACCGCCCAGGCTGCCTCGCTCTGGCAGCAGGTCTCACAGAGCTGAAACCCTCCTCTAAGTGTTCATAGACTTTTGCTCTAACTGAAGTAGAATGTGTCTCTGTTAAATATTGTTCTCTTGGTTTTAGACCATCCTTCTGGTTCTTTATGTTTGGATCTCAGTGTGCTCACCAGATGAATGAGCTCTCTCTTCATGTGTGTCATCTGGAAATGGGGTACGTGTGTATTTCTTGTCTTCATCCAAGAGGTAAAGTAAAGACAAAGAAGCAGGACTGTACCAAGGACAGAGTTCCATGCCACTGTTCTCAGGCCCAGACTGCCCTCCAGGCCAGTGTCTCAGCCAGAGCCTCCAGCTTAGCTCAGCAAGCCCCGAAAGGTCCTCCTGGCACTGTTGCCCAGCCCACCTCTTTGTCTTGCCTCCTTCCTCCCAGACGATTGGCTTTGCACAAACTTAGCTGCTAGTTCATACACACAGCTAGGGGCACTAGAGATACACACAGGAATCGACAATGCTAGCTGAGCGGTGAGCTTTAGCTGCCAGGAGCAGGCAGGAAGCACCTGGATGTTCTACTAAGGAGGCAGGTGGAGGATGCGGTGAAGGCAAAGCAGAAAACCAGGTCATGGGGAACCAGTCATTCATTGGGGCATCCAGGCCCCCAGGTGAACAGAGAAAGCAGTTCATCCAGAACACACAGGGACAGGATGGCTCAAAGGTGGCATAGGTCCTGGCACTGGGGTGCCGACAGTGGCCATTCTTGCAGCTCCGTCTTAATACTGAGTGTGGCTATTCTGAGACCTGGTGCCTGGCATCAGGGAAGAGATGATCTTGCAATGCTCAAGCCAGCTCCCAGCTATGCTGCTTCCCAGGCTCAGCTGAAACCCATCTGTCTGTAATCTACTTGGTAATCTTGCTTTGGAGTGACCAGTCCACATTTGTTAAAATCTTTTTGCCCCTCTGAATCTCTCCAGTTCTCTATAATTTCTTAAGAACTGCAAGCCATATGTAAGTGGCCATAACCCCATTTGCTCAAAGTCCTGGCATAAACTGCATCAAGGTCCAGGAGTCAAACTTATGAAAGATGCAAAGCAGACAGTAGCAGCCTCTTGCCTCTCTCTTGGCTCCAAAACCCCTTTGATGGCATTTCTTTCTTGTTTCCTATTGGAGGATCATCCTCCTCAAGGGCAAAAGGATGGCCACACATTAGCTGCTGGGCATCTGGTCTTCCTGGTTCTGCAGGTTAGTGACAGACCTCAGCCCTTCTGGATATCAGCTGTCCCCAAGGTGAGCCTACAAGCACTTGGCTGCCTGAGGATTCAGCTGTGCTTGGGGCACCACCTGCCTTGCATCCCGTTTGTGGGGCCCTCCACTACCCATGCAGATCCGTGGCCCGACCCTCAAGGGTCACCACAGAGAGCCGCTCCCAGCCCCCAAGCTGCAGAGCCCCGGGTTTCCCAAAGCACTCAGATGTGCCTCCAACCACCCTGAAATCGTGCCCTTCCTGTGGGACTCGAGTCTCCCGAGAACACAGTGGGAGCAACCTGAGGTTTGGAGGCAGGTAGACTAGGTTCTAACCCCAGCCTGCTAATTCATTAACCTCTCCAAGCCTCAATCTCCCTCTATGCAAACGGGAGTAGCACTAGTTACTCCTCATGGGTTTTGTGAGGTGTGTGGGAGGAAGCACAGAAAGGGCAGGGCCCAGGGCTGACCTGGCTGCGGGAGCCCTGGGGTCAGCACTAGCGTGATGCTTTTCCACAGCTGCAGCCTCCTTCCTTGTATGGGGACTGGTCCCTCATCTGCGCTTTTTTCTGTTGCCAAGAAGGGAAGTCTGCATGCTGTGTCGGCGCCCTGCTGTCACCCATCGCAGCTCTGGGCCTGCTCTGTAACCTGCCAGAAGGTCCATGTGCCAGTGGCCAGGCCCCAGAGGATGGCTTTCATTCCTCCCTTTCCGGCCCTGCCTGAGCACTCTCTCCAGCACTTCGTCCTGAGCATTCAGTTTTCCTCCTTGACAGGAAGTGCTGCTCCCCGTCTCCTCAGAATAAAGGCAGGTCCTGCCTTCACTCCAGCCTCCAACACCTGCGAGATGGTTCCCGCCTCCTTGTGCTGCCACCCTGTGGCCACCAGCTCCGTGGCTACTCCTGACTCCATCCCAGCTTCTCTCCTTACGGCCTTGCCTATGCCCCGCCTTGGGGTTCTCTGCAGACAAGGCCATGGTTCCACTTGCCTCCCATAAGCACCCATCCCATCCCTCTCTCCAGACCTCACAAACCTAGGATGGCGAGCACAGTGCCACCCTTGAGCACCTCCATGGAGCCGGAGCAGACAAAGTAGAGGGCCTGGAGAGCGTCACCTTGGTGGATGAGGTACTCGCCGGGCGTGCAGAAGGCAGGCCGCAGGGCCAGGGACAGCGCCCGCAGGCAGCCACGGCTCGCTGCCTCAAACAGGGGCAGCTGCAGGACCTCCTTGTGCAGGTGCATGGCAATGTCTGCGCGCAGCTCATCCGGGAGGCTCTGTAGCAGCTGCAGGGGAGCAGGAGGGGAAATTTGGGATGGCAGAATAGGAGGTAGCCTCCAACCAGCCCCTTCCCACGCTAGTGGCCTCAGGAGCACAGGGAGGCATGGGAGGGACCTTGAGGCCTCCTGCATAGCCTTAAGCCCCACATGGGGTGAAAGGGCTGTTTCTGCCTCCCTCTCTATTACTTTAGCTGCCCCATGAGCAGCCCAGCTTTCCTCTTCAGGCCTCAGGATTGGACCTCAGTGAGCAAAGCCTCCAGACCCTCACCAAGGTGGAGAGGGGCCTCTGAGCCTTCTTGGCTGCCCTCTGTTCATGCTGCTGTCGTCCCAGGAGAGCGGAGGCCAGGAGGCCAGAATTCTGCACTCCTTGTGTTCCTGGGAATTTTGGGCCATGTGCACACTCCTTGAAGGAGCAAAGGCTGCAGGGCCAGCAAGGAGGACTGCGCACCTCAGTGGTGTCGATACCGTTGTTCACGGCCCAGGTCGCCTGGAAGTACTCGAGCATGCGCTGCTTGAGGGGCTTGGGGATGCGATGGATGCGGATGTAGTCACGCAGGTCACGGGTGCGGCTGTGGTACAGAAAGCGGCGGGCGTACATGCGCTGGATGATGGCCGTCACGTTCCCAAACACCACCGCGTGCATCAGGGCTGGGGAGGGTGGCGAGAGGGGGTCACCTCCAGGACCAGACACGTGCTGGACACATCCGTGCTCTCCCCCGACCCCACACACCCCACACACCCCACACACCCCTACGCAAGACACACGAGCCGCTATTGGCAGGGAGACCTGCAGCCAAGTGGGCTCTCCTGGCCCTGGCCTGGTGTTCTCTGAGTCCTTGGAAGTAGAGGACCTCTGGGAAGGATCTCAGTCCCCTGGGGAAGGTGGGAAGTAGGGGCCGCCTGGGGCCGGAAGTCTGGAAGTGGGCCCCAGGACACACAGAGTGGCAGGCCTCACCGCCAATGAGCATGGTGCAGATGGAGAAGATCTTCTCTGTGTCCGTGTTGGCAGACACATTGCCAAAGCCCACGCTGGTGAGGCTGCTGAGTGCGAAGTAGAGGGAGGTGATGTAGGCGCTGCGCAGGGAGGGGCCGCCCAGGAGCTCCAGCCCCGTCCTGTTGGCCTCGCTGCTGCTGCTACAGTTGTCACTCTGGCCAGAGCTGTTCCCTACAGCTGGGCTCCGGCCCACCAGGTAGTAGGGGGTTTCCAGTCGGCGGGCCAGCTCCTGCAGCCAGCCTGGGGAGGGGAGGATAGGCCTGAGCCAGTGGGCTGCTCTGCTGCATGCATGTCCGTGGTACCCTGGGGTGGGGGCCGCGTGAATGCAGATCCTCCCCAAAGGATCCCCACCACTTTCCTCCTCTGCCAGCCCAGCACACCCTTAAACTCATCCCCTCGACCCTCACCAAGACAAGCACATGAGGGCCAGGCTGTCATCTCCCCATCCAGCAGCTGTTGGTGCTGAGGATGGAGCAAGGAGCATTGTACCCTCTTCCCTGTGGCTGGCACCAACCTCAGGAAACAGGCCCAGCTGGAGGGGCAGAGGGATTGGCGGGCTCACTGCACCAGCTGTGGCCTCATTCCCGGGCCAGACGGGTGAGGCCACCTCCTCTGCCCTGTCCACTCAGACTCCTCTTGCTCTTTCTCTGAGCTCACCAGCTCAAGAAAGCTGCCCCCATTCAGCCTCATCCCTGTGTCCCACAACCTCACAAACCACCCATTCTCACACACATACTCTCAAGCACACTGATGTGGACATGTGCATACACACCACTGAGGCCACAGATGTGATCCCCACAGTAGAGATGACAAGGACACACACGGGCAAGCACATTCACAGGAGCATGGCCACAGCCACTCACATGGAAGAAAGCCTGTGTACACTTGGGAGAGAGATGAGAGCACGCATGTGCCTGGACGTTGACACCTGGGTAGAAGGGGGGACCCACTTGTATGGCCATGAGCACACAGGTGAAGACAGGCAGCCATCTGTGCACACACAGAGACTTTTGAGTGCCCGTGCAGACACAGGTCAGGCTGGGAGTTGGGGCAGAGGCTGGAGATCACCCCAGTCTCCTTATCAACCCCACATTCTTTGGCCCAGCCTTGCAGGAGGTGAGACCATGTTCTGGGGTCTCTCAGGAGCCATGGCTACCCAAAGTCTCTCTGAGCCTAGCTGGAGGGTTGTGGGACTTCTAGGGTGCTGGTGGGGGTTCCCAGGGTCCACAGAGGCCCCAGCAGAGCTGGGGGCAGAGGGCAAGTGCAGAGGGGACCTCAGGACCACAGGATGCAGTGGGATCCTCGCTCTGCCCCTCCTACCTCACAGCCCCAGCCTCCCCACAGTTCCCTATAGCTGCTCCCTGTGATCCCCACTCCCTCCTCCCCACCCCCCTCACTCAGCAAACTCATGCATAGGATGTGCGGGAGCTGGTGGGACCCACAGGAGCGAGCTAACCAGGAGGTGGGAGCTACATCTCAGCGGTACACAGAACCCAAGTGCCAAGAGGGGTCTCAAAGCAACGCATTATGGTCTAGGGCTAGAAGGCTTCCTGGAAGAGGGGACATGGTGCTGTCTCTGAAGATGGGTAGAGTTCTGAAACAGAGAACCTGAGAGAAAGTCATTCCTGATCTAGGAAAGGCCAAAATGGGCCAAACTGAGAGATGGAAACAAGTACAGGCAAGTAGTTCAGCTTGGCTAGAATGTGGGGTTCGCACTGGAGACATCAAATTCCAGGCTGAGGAACTGAGGGGATGTGTTAAGGCCTGAGCCAAGGGGAGGATCCACCATCCTGTTACTTGAGTTGTGGGGTGAGAATTTCACGGAGCAGGTAAAACTTTCCAGTCATTATTTAGTTGGGCCCCCAAGACGAAACCAATTGCCAGGTGACGGGAGGTGAGAAGCTGGAGGTAGGAGCACAGAGGAGGGTGGCCGAGGGACCTCTCTTTCTCAGTCTTGGCTGCGGGGCATTGGCAGCACCTGGGCTGGTGGCAGGATAGTGCCTCCATGTGAGGAGGGTCAGGAGGCAGAGACTGTTCTAGAGGCTGGTGGCCTTCGTACTGAGACATGCCCTGAGTGACTTCTCTCAGTATTTAGCACAATCTTTTGACAATCCATGCCCACTGGGCTAATGGGAATCTGGGGCAGGAGTTCTCTGTTGACACCATGGGCAGCAGAGCGGCAGAACCAAGGCAAGGAAGTCAAGGGAAGGGGCCTGCCACCAGCCAGAGCTCCCCCAGGGACCTCCCTTCCCGGCTGGGCTTCGGGAGGTCTGGGTGTGGCTCAAATCCAGCTGAGGGGTAGTTTCCCTGGAGAAAGAAGTGGGAGAGGATGATGTGAAGGGAACTTGGAAACTCCCCTAATGTGAGCTAGTACCAGCCCCACACAGAACGAAACCACTGTGGAACTTAGGGGGTCAAAGGTGCAAGAATTACTATGTGTATCTTTGAAACAGCCAGCTCGCCCACATACCCCGTGCTCTTCATGGTGGGGCTCAGACCCCTCTAGGAGCCAAAGGTACTGTTCAGTGTTAGCTTAGCAGCAGCTGTGAGATGGTCCAGACAGAGGAGCCACAGGAACACAAGATCCAGGATGTCTGCGTCCTGTTTGGGAGTGGGGGCCCTGAGCTGGGGGTTTGGTGTCTCAGTCCACTTTTGGGTCTGGACTTTGGGTCATCACTGTCCATCCATCAGCCCCCTGACATGTTTGCTGGGTGGCTGTCTGACCCCAGAACCACCTGCACCACAGCCTCCCTCTGGGAAGGGCAGGTGCCAAGGAGCTGACACTGTATGGAACATCCTGGTTCCCCATGCTCAGCAACTAGAGCTTTGGGAAATATCCAAGTGGGCCTTTGGGCCCCACACCAGTCTCTGTGGGCTTGGCAAGGGAGAGAGGAGCCTCCTTGTTCCCAGGAACTGATCAGAGCACGTTTCTAAGGCCAACCGGGACTGCTGGTGACCCCACCAAGGAGTAGACAGTCATGAGAGGCTGTCTAAGCAGGTGGCCTCTTGCTCACTGGCTGGAAGCAGGCGCTAAAGGCCAGTCACTGGGAAGTTGCCAGAGGGGAGGAGGGCATGGGATGAAGAGGGTTCAGTTTTGGAGCTGAAACGTGTGCAGAGTTAGAAACAGCTGGAACAGAATGGTTTGGTGTTCAAGAGGTTAAGGATGGAAGCTTAACAGGGAAACCCCAGCTGAGCCACAGTGGCATCAGTGGATTGTCAAGGGAGAACAAGGTGAGGTGGGAAGAGAGCTGAGGAAAGCCCAGAACGGGAGGGCTGGGCAGCTGGAGGCGCGGCCAGGCCCCAGTTCCTCACTGCTCAGAGCAGGGAGGTGGGGCATTTCAGAGAAGTGTGGCTGGCAGGGTCAGATGCCACAGGGGACTTCCAGGGGGTGAGGGCTTGGCCCCAGAAGGCCATGGTGACCTGTCTGCTAGGTACCACTTTGGGTTGAGTGTGGGTGTGGAAGCTCCCTTCCTGGCAGGAGTTGAGACTTGAGTGGGAGGCGAGTAGAAAGGGAAGCAGTGAAATGGAGGTGAAGTGAAGGAGAGTGAAGACACTGGCGGAATGCAGGAAAAAGCAGAGAAAGGCTGCGCTGAGGCTGGGAGATGGCTGAGCAGCTGCTGAAAGAATGTGGCCTGGAAAGGACAAAGTGGGGACGGGGCCTCCAGAGCCAAGGTGCGAGGAAAGTGCCAGGCATCTGAGGGACCCTGGAGGGCCTTCTTCTGAGAGGGGTAGGGTTCCCAGCTGAGCAGGGACTTGAAGAATGAGACAAAAGCTTGCCCAGGAGGAGGCTATGATGGGTCAATAAGCCTCCTCCTGGCAGCCCACCAGACTTTCTCCACAATGCTCTGGAGAGCAGGCCTGCCTCGAGGGTTGGCTCTGCCACACTCACACCTGTGTACACACACACACACACACACACACACACACATGCACACCAGCCCCCACATTCTTGTCACAAATGCACAGCTACTTGCACACATGCCGTCCAGATACACACATAGGAACACATACCTAGGCAGACCTGCACACATACCTCTGACACCTCATATCAGCTCACAAACATACCCTGACAGACACACACTTGAGCAGACATATTCCTCTGGCACATGTGTACACTCACCCACCCCACCCCAACACAGAGAGCCTCCAGTACCGATCTCAGGCAGCTCGGACGCGCTGCTCTCGATCTCCCGCTGGCCGATGTAGAACCAGATGCAGGCCACCCAGTGGGCGAGCAGAGCGAACACAGCCATGAGCAGGGTGAGCACCACAGCGCTGTACTGCGAGTAGCGGTCCAGACGTGGGAGCAGGCGCAGCAGGCGCAGTAGCCGCACCGTCTTCAGCAGGTGTGCCCCGAAGTACTAATTGGAGGAGGCAAAGGGGTCACCGCAGGGCTAGCCCCACCTATCCTGCCCCAGAGCCCACCCAGCCCAGCCACACTCACCACGTTGACCTTGAAGGCATGCAGCAGGTCAAAGGGCAGGGCAGCAATGACATCCAGGAGGAACCAGGTGGTAACGTAGTGGAGGCAAATGGACTTCGGGGCAAACACCACCTGGCCGGACTTGGACACGAATGTGGTGCGGAAGTTCAACACGATGTCTGTAGGAAGTCCGAGTGGGAGTCAGTATGGGGATGGGGCTGCTGGGGGAGCCATGCTTTACTGGATTCTGCTCAGTGTCTGGTGCTCTCCTGGGCTCTCTACATGCATCATTTTAGCTCCAACAGCAACTCTAAAAGGTGGGCATCAATATGCCTATTTGTTAGAGCAAGAAACTGAGGCTTGGAGAGGCTACGACTGGCTCAGGGTCATATACCACACTGATGGCAGAGACCTGTTTGAAATCTAGGTCTGATTTCAAAGCCCACAGGTCACAAACAGGGAGAGGACAGGGGAACATTTGTGGGGCCCTGGAAGCTACGCAGACTATCCCCATCAAAGCCCAAGGGGTGCCCTGTACAGGGTGTGGTGGAGGCACAGAGAACACATACCGAGAATGAAGAGGACCTCCACAGCCAGGTCGCAGACGCTGGGGGGACCACGGGCGGCACTGGGCTCCCGGGCTGTGCTCACACACACACTGTAGGGCACAGTGACGGCCACGTAGAGGGTGGCAAGCAGGATGAAGCCGTCCCAAGTGGCCCTCAGAGCCCCACAGTGCAGCAGGATGAAGGGTGACTTCCGGATGGCGGCTACTTTGTACTCGGGCAAGTTTGGCTTCTCCCCAAACACCCCCTGATTGAGGCAGAGGGGAGGGGCAGGTCCAGGCAGGGAGGACAGGAAATTGGCACAGGGTGAGTTTGGATAGGGCCAGGACAGGCCTTCATCTCCTTTCCCTCCATGTATTCTCTGACATAAAGCAACCTCTGACATAGGTATTAGGGTCCCCATGTTATAGATCAAGACAGACAATCAGGGAGGTCAAGTGACTTAGCTGAGGTCACACAGCTGCTTAGGGGAGGAGCCAAGATTGAGCCAAGGCCCATCTGACTCCAGGGCGAAGACTCTTCTATATCTTTGATGAGTCAGGCATGTGACATTTCCTCCCTCAGTCTCAACCCCCCAAGTGCTGCTGAGGCCTGGGTGTCCCCCTGGATTTTCTCTCTGTGGTGATGCTCTCTGTGGTGTGGCTCAGTTCTCCTCCATCTCTCAGCCTGCCCATACCCTACCCCACCCCCAAACACACCCTAGTGCACAGTCCACCTTATTGAGCTTGTGCTTGCCCTTGGGGTGCTTCTGCAGGTGCCCAGACAGGTGGTAGAGCACAGCCCGGCTCCGCCGCCGGTTGGCATTGAAGCCTTTGGCTCCTGTCCGGCCATATCGGCGCCGGCCACCACCTGCAAAAGAAGAGGGGCCTATGAGGATGAAGGGTTTGCATGTAGGACACCACTTCGTGGCCCACGGGCTGGTCTGGCTCCTGGACTAGTCTGTTTAGAGTTGGGGGGCTCTGGCATTCCTCACTTCATTTGGTCCCTAGCTAACCCCAGCAATAGGCAGTCTTGTGGGACTTACAGACACTACCCCTAGTGCCTGCTTCCAAGAGAGAGAAGTCTGGACCAAGGCAAGGCAGGAGAGGGCTTCCACAGGGAAGGGCCTACAGGAAGAGCGGCGAGGTGCTTCCCAGGGCGGGGGGAATGCAGAGCTAGCAGGAGGTCATCAGGTAGCTCAGAGAAGGAGCCCAGTGTCCAGGTGCAGGGGCCGCTGAAGACTTACATTGTGGAGAGACGGACCCAGGGCTGGAGGAGGCGGGGTTTGGAATGGAGAATAACCCCAGCATCCCCAAGTGGCAAAGAGGCCTTGGAGCAGCTTTTGATGACAGCCTTTTGGTGAGCTGCCCAAGGTCTTGCCCAGCCCTTGGAGGATACATGAGGGGGAAAGACCCCAGGGACTTAACAGGGGTCGTTGGCCAGGGTTCCCTGGTCAGGCTTGTGCAAGGCAGAGGAACCACACGGGTCTGTGCTCAGCCTCACTAATTGGTCAGGAAGTGGGCCCTACTGGAGTTTGTTTGCATTTAGTTTCTTAGGGAAGTTGACCTCAAAACTCCAACTGTGTCTCAATGGGTCCATTTGGAAACACGCTTTCCATTCCTGGGCATGTGGAGATGAGAGCCTCTCAGCCAGCAGAGGAGGAGTCAATGAGTGCAAGACAGGTGGTGGACCCACAAGCCCCTGGGTGCCTCAGCCCCACACCAGCAAGAGGCACCTGACACCCCAGCCAATCAGCAGTTCCATGGGCACTCACCTGTCTCCTTCCAGCTGTCAGGGCCCCCTCGGTTCTTGGTGTCACTGATGTCCTTGTGAGAGACCAGGAAGAGGGCCACCTCCCCTTTCTCATTCTTTATAGGTATCACATCCAGGAGACACCAGAAAGGGAGCCCTGGGCACAAAAACAGACTCAGCCCAGCTCCCATTCTCCACTCCACCCAGGGTGACAGAGGTTCTGCTGACACCCCGGCTGAGACACAAGCAGGATCAGGTTTTCCTGGGAGGAGAGCAGCACCCCAGCTCCACTGAGGACAGGGTTTGATGGCACAGAGTGGGGAAAGGCAAGAGAAGGCAGAGATGACCATCAGATACATGTGTTCATAGACTGTCCAGCTGAGATGGGGACATTTTCCTGCTGGAGTGGGAAACCTGAGACTGGAAATTGAGTGGAGGCGGAGGCAGGGGTAGGACGGAAGACAGGAGAGGCCATGGGCAGTGGATGGGGTGGAGAAAGAGGAAATGTGTATGTGGCAAGATGGGGTGAGATGGGGGAGATGAAGATGGGACTGGAAAGGAAGAGCAGTGGATGAAGTGGGTGCCAGACAGGGTGAGACCTTGGAGGCAAGGCAGGCTAGCCAGGTGGTGCCTCACCGCTCTTCCGGTACAGGATCAGCTCAGCCTTGAACTCCTTGTGCTCATCCAGAGCTTTCCGGATCTGTTGGCGGACGAGCTCACTGGTGTCTGGTCCATAGAGGAAGGAACAGGCGCAGCCCCGCTGCATGACCTCAGCCCGGGAGAAACCCGTGAGGTCGCAGAAGCCATCAGAGCAGTAGACCACGGGGAAGAGCCCTGCTACCTGGGCATTGCCCAGCACGAAGTTACTATCTGCAAGAGAGCACCTCTCAGAGGAGGCTTGGGGTGAAGGGGTATGGGGACTACCACCCCTCCTTTTTCCAAATGCCTGCAACCAAAGGGTGGGTGTTACAAATCCCAGGAATCCTGTGTGTGTTTTGAGGTGGGGAGGGATTGGGGCAGGAACTCTTTATGAACAGGAATCAGTGTGTCACCTATGTATTAGTACCCTGCAGGGCCAATCTTAGCGGTGTGTGTATGAGTGCATTCAAGAATTAGTACGTGTGAACACTGAGGTTGGTGAATGCAGTCCTGTGTGGGCATTGTGCCCTCTGGAGTGTGTCCTGAGCAGCATGGAGTACAGCTGGGGATGCCCAAAGGACTGCACAACCAGTTTTAGGCCAGTCTCAGCCCTACCCCTACCTCTGTCAGGCTCACTCACCAGCCAGGTGCCTGGGTAGGCTATCTGGCTTCTCTCACTGGGACCTACCTGGACTGGGAGGCAGTCCAGGTAACCATCCATTCTGCACTCTGTTTTAGCCCCAGTTGCCTGACCTAGCTCGGGAATTAGTGAATGTGATGGTGAATGGGGGTGTAAGAACAGGAGCTGAACATTGCAGACTGGAGCCAGGAGTATATTCCGGGAGAGGGGGGGGGCGCTGAATCAGCAGGCTGCAGGAGCCAAGCGCAGGGCAAAGCAGATGGAGCCTGTGTGTGTTGTGGGGAGCGCTTAGTGATGGGCTCCCACCCAACCAGGAACCGGAGGCCATGGAAGACACTAGGCAGAAAGCTCGGAAGTCCCACTGGGGGTGAGTGTGAGGGAGGAGGAGGGAAGAGGGGGCTTTTGCGGCTTTCCCTGTGCTTAAGAGTCCCGGGAAAGTAGAATCCAGAAGCTCTGATCAATCGCCTTCAAACTTCCCCAATCTCGTGGGAGTCCCCAAACCTATCCTTTTGGGGCTAGACAGGCTCCGTAGGTTTAGGCTGGTGGTTTTAGCCGGTGAGGTGAGCTTGGACAGTGCGCTCCCGAGTCCCGCCTACTCTATCTTCGTTTGCAAACCTCTTTTCTAAATCTATTTTTTGAGCCCTCTGGGCTGTCCCTGAACACCGCTCCTCTGCTTCACCCTCCCCACCCCTGCCAGTTCCGAGGGTAGTCGGTGGGATATGGCCAGACGCAGGGATGGGAGGGCTACGTTGACTAGGTCGGGGTTCGCGCCCCCGCGAACAGATGGCATCCCGGGAACTAAACCCAGAGAATTCTAGCCATTTTGCGCGGCCTAGAGCAATGCTGACTCTGAGCCATTCAGGGAAACAGAGTCTGAAAGGAGATGGTCGTGCTAGCTGTAAGTGGGGAGTGGGGTGGGGTGCGGGTGGAAGAGTGAGAACGGGAGGGCGCCAGGCCGAGAGGTCAGGGTGCAGGATCGGCGGGAACCCTGGCAGGGGCGGCTCCTCCGGGAGCCCGTGGGGCGAGGGTCGGACTCACGCGTGCCGTCGAAGCGTGTGGCGATGGTGTCCAGGAAGGTGTTCTGAGGCGCCAGGAGTCCCCTCATGGCAGGCATCTTAGGCGGCCGCAGCCGCCCGCCCCATCCCTCCGGGGCGCGGGGACTCAGCGCCGGGGGAGGGCGCCCAGCTCGGCCGCCCCCCGCCGGGCCCCGCGCCCCCTAGCGCAGCCGTCCGGGGACAATGCCCACCCCAGGCTCCCAGGCCCTGCCAGCCGCCCGCGCGCGAGGGGGCGTCCCCGCCGTCGGGGCCCGGAGCATGGCGCGCGGCCCCTTGCGCCCTTGCCGCCCACGAACCCCGGGCTCCGGGCTCTGCGCCCGCTGCGCTCTCGGCACCTTCCGCTTGCGGCAGCGGCGGCTGCAGCTCCTGTTTCGGCAGCGGGTCGGCTCCCGCTCGGGCTCGGCTCGGCGCCGGGTCCCCGCAGCTCCCTCCGTCTGTTCGGGAGAAGCGGCAGCCTCCCTCCCTCCCTCCGGCGCCCGCCGCCTGCACCGGGGTAACCATGGAGACGGGGCACACCCAGGCAGGGCCGCCTCCTTAAAGGGACAGGCCTCCCGCCAAGGATCCCTCTCCCCTCGGGACCTCGGTGACTGCAGGGGAGGAAGCGGCTCCCCATCCCAGGCACGCGGACCGCTCGGGCCTCCCCACGCCGCCCCGCCCGCCCCTCGGAGAAGACGGGCGAGCGCCTGGTGCGGCTGGGCTGACTCAGCCGCAGGGGCGAGGCGTCTTTCTCTGGAACATGGGGGTTCTCACAGAGCCTCCTCTCAGCCTCTCCTCCCCGCCCCGGTACCTGAGGAGAGCTCAGGCGGGGGGTGAGCGGGGCCTCTATGTTTTAGAAGCTTTCCCCTAGGAAAAATGTAATGGGAAAGGGAGCTGGGCAGGTGGTGGAGGCCGGTAGTTGGCGGGCTCCAACTGTACAGAAGTCTAAAAGGAGATTTGGCGGGGAACGAGAGGTGGGCGTCTAAACACAGCTTCCAGGCATCCAAGCCTTTCTCAGCCTCAACTTGTCCCTCTGGAAAATGGATAGAGCTGTCATCACTAGGAGATGAGCCGCAGGGAGCTGTCGGGAGATTGGTGGTTGGGTAGCCCTGGAAGTAAGGTTTGGACGCTCTCCGTGTGTGCCTAGGGCTGGAAAGCGTGTGTGGGGTGAGATGGGGGGAGCTCTAGATCCTTTGCCTGGTCCCTATATTTCTATTAGTTGTCACACTTTACTGCTCCCAGTCTGTTACAGGGTTGGGCTGCAAAAACGGCGACTGGTAGACGTCAGAAGCTGAGAAAAACTTCTAGCCTTGTGCTCAAGGGTCCTGGTGAGCAGCTGTGAGGAAGACTGAGCCTCGGCTACCCCACCCCGCAGTCCTAGAGAACTACGCTCCGCGCCGTAGCGGGAGCGGCGGCCGCCGGGACCCCATGGGTGCGGCTCGGGAGAGGGGTCGGGCGGGGCGGAGCCGAGCTGGGCAGGGACGGCCGCCGCTAGCTGGTCTCAGGCGCCGCGCGGGTCTCCGCAGCCTCGCGCTGCCAGCGCCGCTCCTCCTCCCTCCCACGATTTGCCAGTGAGCACGGCTACCGCCCGCGCCCAGAGGAGCCGCCAGGGCCAAAACAGAAATTTGTTCCCCAAAGAGTGAAGCGGGAGGCGCAGTACCCCCCACCCTCGAGGAAACACCCACAGTCGCCATCAGCAGAAAGAAAGGCGTGTCTCCCACTCCAACCACCCCTCATCTGCGTCAAGGCCAAAGCCCCAGGCACCTGTAGTAAAATGAGCTGGTGCTAGGAAAGGGAGGAAGCGTCCCTCCAGCTCCGGGAGGAATGACCCTATGGAGTCTGCAGATCATGCTCCCGACACCCCACCCACCTCCGCATGGGTCCTGGACTGCAAAGTGACCCCTGCCCAGCCACACATCTATGGTCCTCCAGGCAATGGCCAAGTATTCTACCAGAGGGCCCAGTTTAGGGGTCAGCTCACTTTGGGACAGGATGAAGCTGTGGTTCAGAGCACCCAACTTGGGAACCTAGGTTTGAATATAGCCCTTCCACCG
Source organism: Manis javanica (assembly GCF_040802235.1). Classification (NCBI taxonomy): domain Eukaryota; kingdom Metazoa; phylum Chordata; class Mammalia; order Pholidota; family Manidae; genus Manis; species Manis javanica. Next base: position 88,240,375 of record NC_133165.1, read on the forward strand.
CTGTTGGTGATTTACCTTCTGTGATTCCATATTCTCCTCGCTGAAATGAGGATAATCATAACTACGTCAGAGGGTTGTTAGGATTAAATGAGTAAAGGACCTAGAACAGGGGGTGACATTTGCACACGTAAACTTTTATTACCTGATTTTGAATCTTTTAGGAGCCTTGTGAAATTGGCAGGGTGGATGCTCCTTATGTTACATTTCACAAATGAGGAAACAGAGGCAGAGATGGACATGAGAGAGAGAGGCTTGCTCAAGGTAACCAAGTTGGTAAATGGCAGAGCTAGGACCTGTCAGCAGGGGTTGTATAATCAGATCCAAGTGGTCCTCAAGTCACCCTTATAACCAACCCCCAAGTGTTCAGACTTTCAGGCTTCTACCTTACCAGCCTGGGCTTGTTTTGGACATGAAGACAAATCCAAACCAGATTACTTGGCTCACGGTGAGCAGTGGGCAGATGGAATATGTGGGGTGCTTCAAAGAATTACAATAGCTTACATTTATTGAGCAATAACTTTGTGCTAGGCAGTGCTAAATGCTTTACTTCTATTATCCCATTAATCATAACTCCATGAGGTAGTTACTGTTATAATTGCCAATTTACAGATTAAAACATTGAGGACGAGAAGTCAAACACCTTCTCTAAGATGTACTGCCTCCTCCTGCAACTCCAGGCACAATGCCCGTGTCACTTTTGGTGCCCTGGTCCCTACTTCCAGAAGAAATTTACTAATATTTATTGAATGAAATGATTTACACTCTTCTTATCCCATAATGAAACAGCAATGTTTTGGCTTTTGAAGAACCCCCTCCCTCATTGCCCTTCCAAGAATTTGTGAGAATGTATGTATGTGGTGAGGATGCAGCCACTGACCCTTTCCTTTAGTCTGGCTGATTTAAGGCCAGACCTGTCAGTGAGTGTGTTGAGGCATAGCATTTCAGCCCTCTCTCTCTCTCTCACTTCACCTAGTGCCTCGGGTCTTTCTGCCAGACTGGCTTACGGGTTCTCAGCGCAGAGCCATGAATTCCTTGTCTCCTTCCACCTCCCCCACCCCCACCTATAGACATATACACAAGGGGCAGGGACCCACATTTAGAGACAGTAAGACGGGGCTGAGAAGGAATTTAAAAGTGAACAGAGCACAGGGCTGTTGGGAGCATTGGTTTCTTCACTGTGTTCTCCTTCTCTCTCCCCTTCCTACCAACTCTCGACTCCCTGGGCCACAGTGGGGAGTCACAGGGAGGGGAAGGTTGAGGGGGGGCCCTGTTCAGAGACAGCTCAAAGCCATTGTCAACAAGAAACTCGGGAGGCTGCGTTTGGAGCAGCCGTGGGAGGACTGTGGGAGTATTATCTATCTACAAAAGGAACAAGGAGAGAGAGAGAGGAGGGAAGAGCCTTAAAGCAAGGGTGAAACCGCTCAAGACAAACGGAAAAAGCTCCCCTCCCCCCAAGCGCAGGCGGAGTCAGTTGCTGTGTGCAGGGGGGAGAACAGGTGGCTGTCGAGGAACAGAGCCCCAGGAGCCTCTCCCTTCCCCTCCCCTCTTCCCTCTCTCCACCCTCCTTTCTGCAGGTCCCCAGGTCTGTCTCCAGCCTGGCTCTCTCAGGCAGTGCAGCCAGCTTCTGCTTCTAAGACTGTGCTGTGCGGTGGGAAAATCTCAGACTTTGAAGTCAGACCAGTCAGGGTTCAAATTCTAGCTCTGCCACCGACCAGCTGGACCACCGTGGGTGGGACGGGGATAGCATGGGTGTTAATCTCCAAGGGCATCAGTTCCTTTGTGAAATGATCCTTCCTCAAAGGATGGTTGACAGAATAGAGTAGTAAGTGGTTGTGATTATTATTAAAAGTCCCCCCAGGGCTTGCCCTGCACTGGGAAATAAGCTCACGGGGAAGCTTTGCTGAAGGTGCCCTCTCCTCACCAAAAGCAACCACCACAGTTTGGAATACTTAATTCCTCCAGCATGTGGCCCCTCCTTGGCCAGCTTATTCTAGGCTATTCCTCTTCCTTTAGTGGAGAATCCCAGCTAGTGTAAGTAAATCACAATGAACTTTCAAACAAGGGAATCCTGGGGTGTACATGGTTTTATTTACAGATAAACAAACTTGTATATCGCATGGGTAGTAAGTAGCTTAACCAGATCTAAACCCAGATTTGACTAGGTTGAGAGGAGTTTGCTACCACACTGTGCTTCTGGGGTACCTTGTGCTGCCCTTTGGTGAAGAGTCTATTCAGAGGACAGTCCTTTTGATGCGTAGTCAGATAGTGACCTGGGGTGCCCACTACAAACAGCCCTGGACTTGATGCACTGGGGCCACAGTGCAGATGACTTCAGGCCCGACCTGTGGGCTGCCGCCTGCGCCTGCCTGCTGGGAGGGCAGTCTACCACAACCCTGCCTGGGGCCTGCAAGGGAGCGAGTCTGAGAAAACTTATCAATCTGTGTGTTCTAGGCAGCACCAGAAAAAGGGGTTTGTTTGAAATCAAGTTACCGAGAAAGCCTAACTGGGTTAAGTTGAATAGAGACATAAAAAGGAGAGCTGACTTCTCCCTGAGGAATCAGAGTGGGTGGTATTTGTTCCTGCTGTTTTGACGGCAGTGAAGGGGCGGGCAGGCTGGAGAACAGTCATGCTGGTGGTGGGGATGGTGGGTGAGTTTCCTCACCCAGAAAAATCTTCTTCAGATAGTGTTTCCCCCTTGGTGAGTAGCAGCCAAGTAGGTGACAAAACTCCCTCAGCACCTGTACGGAAATAACATTCTTGGCTCTCCCCTGGGAATCTCTAGCCCCAGCCTCACTCCTGCATACTGGCTGGGCTGGTGACTATTTACCCAGGTCAGCGCCACCAGTCCCTGGCCTGCCCCATCCAGAGGGTTCAGACACTGACAGGTATGGAGGACAGAGCTCACCATGCTGGGGGGATAGGCACTGAGAGGAGAAAACCTATAGAAGGAATAGAGCTAAATTATTATTACAGTTAATAAGGTCTGGAGATAGGGTAAGTCTTTCATATATTTTTAACAGGTCAGGTGAGACAGAAGCAAAGTTGCTAGGGTGAATGAATGTTTAACTTGTCATTGGTTCACTTAAAACACCAGGGTGTGTTCTGCAGGACCTGGCTCTTACCCCTCCATGGAGTCACTGTCTCTACCTTACGGTTTCGAAGAGGTTCAAAGATGTTAACTGCCCAAGATTAGTCAGACACATAGCAACCAAGTTGTGAAGCCTGAATTAAAATCCAAGTATATGTCTCAAAAGTATAGAGTCTTTCTGCTCTACCACACTGTCCAGCCACCAGACATGACTTCGAGAGTTTGAGAAAGCTTCATTTCCTTCACCTGCAGAGCAGCTGAGGGAAGTGCTGGAATCATTTCTGTCTCAGAACTCAGCACAGTGCCCAGTACACAGTAGGTGCCTTAATGTTTGAAGGAGAGAATGTGCTCAGGTGGCTAAAAGCAACCAGGAGTCAAGCTTGGTTCATATATAGCAGCTGCTTAGTTCTGGCTGCCAGCATATGGTCTTGTCCTCTAAATGGTTGAAACTGACCAAATGGCTCCTCGTATCAGCTGGTAATCTCCAAACACGTAGAGTTTTGGACACCTGCTTCTTCAATGAAGTGTGCTGACAGAAAGGTGGGGTGAACCCTATCAATCAGGAGAACAAACCCTCATTTTGTTAGGTCAAGGGCAGAATTTCCAGGGGCAAGTGTTATTCTACCAACCTCCAAAAGCATAGGCTGGTTCAGAGTGACAGCCATGTGTGCTGGCTTTTCCAGGTCACTCCCAACCTGAAAAGTTTATCCTGTTTTTCTCCATACACACATTCAGACTCATAAGCTATACCCTGGTTTGGGATCCTGAAATATGTGGTAACCCTACTTATGAACCACCAAACAAATGCCAATGACCCCTTGCAATAGTTGTAGTTTGAGCCTAGGATCCAGCCGTTAGAGCAGTGCTTGCTCCACTTTACTTGCAGGAAACAGCATGGCTCTTTCAGGCAACACTGCGGCCTAGTATTATTTTCTCTGTGTGTCTCAGTTTCCCCAGCTAGTTTATCAGCCCCTTGGAGGGCTGTGTTTGAGTTACCTTCACCTCTCCTGAGCTGCCCACTCAGCAGCTGTACAGAGGACTCCCAAACCTGGCTGGTAAGGGTGCATCTCTGAGTCCATCATCAATAGCTATGTGATCCAGCCATTCCACTCCTAGGAATTTATCCTAAAGGTGTCTTTTCACAAGTGAGGAATGAAAAATATATTATGAGATGTCATTTCAGCAATATGTATAACAAAAAACTGAAAACCATCTTTTTTTTTAGGGAGTGGTTAAACTAATGATTTACACAGTAGGATACTATGTAGCCATAGAAAGAATAAGGTATGTTTACGTATACAACATGGAAAGAGGTTTAAGTGATACACACTCTTATGATATACATGTGCTAGTACATAAAATCTCCAGAGGGATACACAAGAATCTTAACAGTGGTCACCTCTGGAAAGGGGACAAATAGTCCATAGTGGGATGGAGGCTTATTTTTCACCATATATCCTTTTGAGTTGTTTATATATGTATTTTACCATTTACATCTATTGATTTTTCTTAAAAGAAAAATTAGTTATACAAAGTGAGGACGAATGAAAAAAGCAAGTTGTTTTAGAGCATGCATAGAATTCTTTCCATTATGTATCCTTTTGTACCTTAAAAAAAAAACCCAAACTAGTTTGTATTACTTTTTTAAAAAGTGAATTTAAAAAACTGCCATAAATAAGGGGTCAAGGAAATATTTGATGTTCGTAATGAAGCCATGCTAATGTAAATTGTCTCTCTCAAGTGACACATTAACTGATGGAGCTAAACAACCTGAAGTTTCAGTCCTATCTCAAGGTTGGGAAAGGGCAAGACATTGATCTCTAAGAGGAACTGGAAGGGAAGGAAAAATGAAATTCGGTAGGATCTCTCTGAAGAGACGGTGAGAGTAAGGAATGGGCTGTATAATTCAGACTTAAGATACACCTAACTTCTCTTCACTGAAGAAAGTCAAATTGGCCAATTCAGGAGCGATATCTACAAATGAAATCCTAATTATGGTTTAGACATAGTATTTAAAAAAAGAATTATAGAATGCATATAGTATGATCCTTTTATAAAAACAAAGCAAAAATCTAAAAGCCTATATATATTATATCCTTATGTATATGAACATATATGCTTTGAAGAAGAATATATGCCAAATTATTAAAGCAGTACCCCTGAGAAGTAGAATGGGAAGATAGAAAACTTGCACTTTTTCCTTTTACATTTCTGTATTATTCAGTATTTGAAATACTACCTTTGTAATTAAAAACAAATGTAAAAAAAAGCTTCATAATTTTCGCTTCATAATTTTCATGTTCACAGAAAACATCTTCAAATATTTTCCTATAAGGAGATTTTAATTTCAACTTTGAAGTGGTTTTGACAAACATGCGGCCTCCCATCTGTCTAAGTGGTTAAATGTAGTCTTGCCTGGATATGGGGATATAGACCTTATAATCCTTTAAGGTCACTTCAATCTCTGGATTTCCTGCAAAGTATAGGTAAGCAATTACTAGAAAAGCAGGGCTTTTTCCTGACACCCGGAAGGCTGAAGATGTTGTTAGACATAGTTCCAAAATGAGGTATTAGCCCCATAGAAAATGGCCTTGCCTCCCAGTACTCGATTACTGTTTTCTTTAATGAAACACACACACACACACACACACGCACGCACGCACGCACGCATATGCATTCTCTCTTTCTCTGTCTCTCAGTCTGTTCAACCAACCTGAACCCTGACAGCTCGGCTTCAGCCAAGAGCCAGGGGAAGGCCTGAGGCAGCTAAGTTCTGCACCACTGCCACTTACAGTCTGGGCTGCAGACTTGGGAGAACAAATGCTGGAGAAAGAAAAAGCTCTGCTGTTGTTAAACCACAGGTGCTGTGACAGGTGTGGGTGGAAGGGGTTTGGCACCAATGCCACCTGCTCCATGTAGGAGCTCCATCGTCCTGTTACCTTCCCTGCTCCTGCCAAGAGGCAGGCTTGGTGGAGAGGAGTGCTCACAGAACCTTGGCTGCCTGGAGGTGCTGTTGGCAGCTGTGGTTTTTCTACACTGGTAAGCTGTCCTCTGGGAAGTCACCATTCCCTGTCCTACAAATCCATTCCCACAAGGAACAGCTGCAATTGCTCATCCTGGCTCACACATTTTAATTTGATTCTGGAGCTACATGGTGGACAAATGATTTAGGAATCAGACACCCTCATTTTAAGCCCCAAACAAGGTGTCAGTAGTGACTTCTACCCAGTGAGGCCCAGAGAAAATGAGATAATGAAATGAAGTCATTTGCTGCTGTGAAACAAATGTGGGAACGTTTATGTAGTTGATTTTATTTATTCAAATATAAAGACTGACTGTGGCAATTTTTTGATAGGCAACATCTTAGATTAACACTAATTGTATTGCTATAAATTTGGTTCAGGATCAGAATAGCATTCAGGAAAGAGGGAGAACAATAACAACAAAATCTTCAAATATTGAAACAAAGAAATACTTTTTTTTTTCCTTTTTTCACTTTAATTAAATGCTACTTTCCCATAGGCTTCCCTGGACTGATTTGTAGCCTAACCTAATAGGAAAGGCAACTTTGGGAATTTTGGAGAAACTGCAGGTTAGGCTATGGTGCCAAGTAGGAGACTGAAACACTGATCTGAGCATCAATCTTAGGAATGTTCTGGGAGCAGAGGCCTCTTCTCAATGTTTCCTAGTGTCTTCCCCTCTCATCAATTAAATATACCCTTCTCTGGCTAATTCAGTGTAGGACACACTCCCCTCACTGCCTCTCCTGGTTACACTGCTGTTTAGAGGGATCCTGACAGGCATGTGGGGCTTCTGCTTAGACTGGAAAAGCAACAAGACTAGCTCTGATGCATCTCCTGAGAACCGGAATAGCAGGGAGCTGCTGAGGGAGGCCTCTTCAGGCGACTGAAAGGCCTGTGCACTGGGAAGGACACTGCTTGCCCTCAGAGACCTGGCAACACTTGCCTGTTATTCCTATGGAAATGACCAATCAGAATCAATCTATTCAAGGTCACTTCAATCTATCTTTGGGAAAGGTCAAAGGAGAAACGACGTCCCTTCCAAAAACGGTAAAAAGAAAATGAGAGAAGAAACCAAAAATATTTAGAATGGCATAAAAAGTGATATGCGCATACTTCTTTCTGTTATTAAATCTCACTATATGTTTCCTAAAGTCCAGTTACCAAGTTGAATTGTGTGAGAGAGAGGAGAGAGGCCAACTGAATTTCCCTCAAGAGTTCACGGCTTCATGCTGAGAGGTCCTGGGTTTGCGCTGGGGGAGCCCTTTTTTGAATGAGGGTTTGGGTGGGCTGGGCTCTGTGCTGGCTCCAGTTCCATTGGTCCCTGCAGAGTGAGCCTGGCCTCGCTCACTAGTGTTTCCTGATGTCTGGGATGGAGCACTCTGATACCTGGAACCAGATGAATACCAAGAGCTATTTCTGTAACGACCCCCATTGTCATGTCGCCCTTGGTTCGTGGAGTCACTGGACTTTTGGCCTTGTGGCCTGTAGCCTTGTCCTCCTTGTCTGTTCCCCGGCAATACCTAAAGATGAAAGAATATAACGTTCAAAGCACTCTGGCATTACGGCAGCCTGTTTGTTCCAGGCCAGTTTACAGGGGGATTCTGAAAGCCTAATTGTGATATCCCATGCTTGGGACTCAGTTCTCTCTCAAGACTCACATTATTCTGTCACTCAGTCCGACCTAGCCACTACATCAGAATTAATCTCACTACTTTACCCCCCATCTTTCACCCCTAGGCTCTTCTCCACTGAAAAGGAGTCCACTTTTCTTTAGCTGGAAACAAGAAGAAAGCTAAAAGGGAAGAAAGGACATTTTTTGGGTTGCTACAATTCCTCAACTGGACAAGGATGTTATCACAGATCTGAACTTTGCAAACCATAAATCTTTTGTAAAGATAATGAACATCTGGAATAATAAACATTATTATGATCTGCTTTGCTATGTATCATGAACAATAGATAAAATCATGCTGCTGTAACACTTAGTACATGTTCCACATTACAACCCAGAAAGCTTATGGCATGGGATTTTATTTTTGCCCTCCAATTCCAGTGTAATACCAGCTCTGAAGAATTACTGACAGCATTGCCTTGGATTGGTCTTGAGTATCTTCTTCAAACCAAGGAAAAGAAACTATGGATTAGCTTCAACTTTCTAGTGTTGGCACTCCACCCGCCCAGGCTCTCTCCCTCCCCCTGGTATACTCTACCCCACTTCCAGGGAGCTGCTGCCTCAGTGCACTCTGGTGAACTTGCCACCACGGTGCCTGTCTACCTTGAGACGGGTGCATGACTCCCACTGTGACTAATTACCAGGTAGTCCCTGCCTACAATGGCTAGGATCACTGCCAATGCCAGAAAGTCAGCAGTCTTGGCAACAGAACACCTAAACTGGCTGCTGGTTTGGAGCATACATGCTTTCTCTGGAACTAACTGAGGATTCAAAATAGGTGTGGAATGGGTAGAAAGAGAGGAAGGTAATGTACTGAGCTGTGGGCATTTATACCATGACAACCTAGTAGTTTTATGTCCTAACTTGCTCAGTGAGGAAGCTAGGTTACCTCTCGTTGAGGCTGGCAGGGCCGGCCACTGGGATTTGCTCTGGCTGCAGGAGTCTGTCCTGGTCCCGAGTGTCTCTCGTTAGCACTGGTAAGGCTGGGAGTGGACGCACAGGTGGAAGAGGAAGCAGCAGAGGCATCGCCCAGGCTACTCAAGGACACAGATGTAACTGAGCTACATCGGGATCTGGTGGAATAGCTATTCTTTGGATGGGACACTGAAACCAAAATGGGAGGGGAAGAGCATGATGGGTAAGATTTTCCCTATTTCTTCATTTCCCAATGAGCAATTTAAGATACAGAGCTACTTGCTTGAGTAGTTCTAAAGGTAGGCTTATAAAATGGTAATAGGGAGGAAAATCTCCCTTCTGCCCTCTTCCTCTACTCTTTTCATATCCCCACTGCTTTGTAAAGTAACTCCTAGAGATGAGAGAACAGTTTAAGATCTGAGTGACCTGACCCCCACCCCCTCAACTAATGACTTCTTGCCATTTCCAACTAAACTCCAGGCTATGGCTCTAGCAGCTGACTAAGCCTAGGAACAATAGTATGGGCCATATGTTCAGCTTTCTTTGCAAGGAACACTGTAAAGCACAGACTTTGCAAAGAAAGAAAAAGGTAAATAAAATGCTACATCTTTTTAAAAACATCTGAATGATGCAAGGTGTAAATAATCAAGATTAGTTCAATATGAATAGAACTAGTCTTTATGACAAATATGTATCTTCCCAAGGTTCCTTCTGCAAAAATAATTCCAAATTCAAAGTGCCAATCTAGTTGAAAAATATTAATATTTTCAGTTCAAATTTTGTCAGATTTCAATGGTTTAAAAAAACCCTAGTTCTTTTCTTCGCTATAAGTCTAAACTAATGCTGAGCTCACAATCACTGTCCAACATTTTACTTTTACACTGAGAGAAAGAGCAAAGGAGCTGAGCTCAGGGTTTGACTGATGTGTCACCACAGATTTTTACTTTAGAGGTCTCCCCAGTAAAGCTGTTATTTAGGGACCCATTATGTGCGAGGTCAGGCAGGTATTGTCATCTCCATGTTGGAGAACAGAAAAATGAGCTTCCAGAAGTTCATGTAGTACCAAGGATTCAAACTTTGGTCTGACTCATGCTCTCTACACTATATATCACACACCTCTCAACTCAGCAGAAAATGATGAAAAACAATAGTGCAAAGTTAGGGAACTAGAAAATACCCATCCTCGGAGCACACAGAATCTCCATCCACTGGTTTCTTAAGTATCTAGGAGTTACTTTTCATAAAAACAAGCAGGCAAACAAAAACACCAGAGGCACTGAAGGAGAGTCAGTGGAGAAGTCGACGGGCACTTCAATCTCTCATCAGCAGAGACTGGTCTTCTTGCCACCTTCTCTAGTGCTCAGGAACTCTCACCCTCTTACCTTGTCCAAATGAATCAATGTTCTTCTTTAGGGTCTCTACGTCACAGGTGAACCTGGCTACTCGTCCCAGATCCTCATCATATTTACGTTCACTAACAAAGTGCTGGAGAAAGGGCAAAGAAAAGCCCCAGGTGAGACAAACAGTACACATGGGCTCTAGAGCTTGCATCAGCAGGTGAAACAGAATTACTTCCAATTGTCTTCTTTTTCTCCTATGTTTACTAAGTGGCCATCATATTACCAACGCTGAGTTACTGAAAAAATTTAGTCATTTTCTTAAGGGCCCAAAGATAAATCTATTTGGGAGCTTTATGAAATGCTATGGGACAGTCAAAGGCCATTAAGTATAATCAAGAGAAACTGTAGAGAAAAAAGAGAATATAATAGAAGGCCATCTTTCCACTGTTGGCTGCTCTCCATATTGTTCCATTTTATATAGAAGCACAGGCAGCAATAATGCTCCTAGGTTACAAAAATGATTCTATTTAAATAGATGGTTTGGTGTTCTTTAACAGGAACTTCCTTAGGAAACCCACTTCATCTCTTTATAAAGTAGGATTTGTTAGTCCTTGAAATAAGAAAAATTTCTTGAGATGGAAAATCATTCATGTGAAAAGTCAACTTTGCAAATGAGAAGAGTTTGTGCTATGTTATTTAATCCTTTAGGCCGACTGAGCTGAGAAGTAACCAACCCCTTGCGTCAAAAACAACCTATACTATAGAAACTGTGGGACTAGAAACATGTCAGGAATAAAGTGCTTCTGGGTGTGTGTTTCAATAAACAATTTCTAAGGTAGCCTGAATCATTTTTTCAGATGAAAATGAAAAGATGAAGGACTAGAATGATGCAGAATTGAACTTGGAGCAGCCCTCCAATTGGAAGTGGTCTAATTTCACTAAGGATTTCAAGGGGTTGAGGCAAATGCATCAGGACCCTTGCATCTATAAGCAGTAAATGGGAAAGAAGATAGAAAAATTACCTCTGGGCCTTGAAGTCCTAAAGCTTCAGAGTATACTGTAGCTTAGGAAAGCATAAGAACATCTGTGACATAAAGCCTTCAGACATGTAATATCAGTCTGAGATTAATTCTGAAACAAATTCTAGCCAAAGACACAACAGGGATGACGGAAATAAGATGATCTGGAAATAAGAGATTTAAATTGCATAGCACCAACTTCAGTACACCGAAAATGTGGAGAGAAACAGATCCTTAGTCAGCCTGCAGAAATATTTCTAGCAGCTTTTCAACCACGTGGGAAGGGAACAGATGAAGCCTGTGAGAGCCAGAATTCTCATCTAATTCCAAAGGGGTTCTAGCTTTGCCCGGATAGCTGAATGAGAATGACTGGCTCCAATGTGAGGAAGACTTTCTGTGAAACAGTAATATAGTGTTCGCTAATCAGAAAATGGTAATTTAAAATGTACATAGTTTTGCTATATAGACCCTAGTAGAGGCTAAGGGGCAGAAGTGAGAGAGCAACAAGACACAGGTTTGTGTGAAAGGCTGGGTCAGAATGATGATGAGGATGCTGTAAGGTCTCAGATGATGATCCATCTAGGTTTTCATTTTTCAAAGGCTATTATTCAGCCTCTACAGCAAATATTCCTCTTAAACATGGGAATGCATCTCATGTATTCGGAAAGAGCAGTGGCTAAGGGCTTAGGGGAAGGGAAGGCCAATTGCCCTCATGTACAGTGCCCACAACTAGCCATGAATATCCCAAACTCTGTCAGGTTCCCATGCTTAGTCTCACAGACACTACTCTTTACATAAGAAAATGAAACATGAGAGTTGAGCCCAAGTTATCTTTATGATTACAATATAATCAATATCTCAGATTGCTCATTTTTCTTGTATAAAATCAGAATCAACCCACCGACTATTTAAATCTTTGCCAAACACCTACTGTGTGCCAAGGCACTGTGTGAGGCACTAGAGACACAGCAGTTCCTGCATTGTAAAGCTCACAATCTAGTGGGGAGGACAGATGAATCAAATGCACATCGAATTGTTACTGTGCTACAAAGGCACAAAAGGGGGATATAATGGGAAAGTCGGAAACAAAGGAGGTCATGAGTGATTTGTATGCTGAGACTGGGTAGGGGGAGGTTTTTGAACAAAGGGAAGAGCATGTGCGGTTGCCCTCCAGCAGGGGGTACAGCATCTGTCTGTGGAAAGGAAACACTAAGATAGCTGGAGTATGGGAAACAAAGGGGACACGTGTGAAACAAGGATGGTGGCAGAGTCAGACTGCACAGCCCTACAGGCCATCTCAAGAATTACAGTCTTTATTCTAAAATGTAAAGTTTAAAGCAGGTTATGTAGTGTGAGGAACAGATTTGGAGGGATGGGGAGGTTGGAGCAGTGGCAAAGTGGATGGGCAGAATCAGTTAAGAGGCTGTTCTGGAAGTCCAAGCAAGAGGTAACAGTAGCTTGATCATGATGGCTGTAGTGGAGATGAAGATAAAAGGTCCAATCTAAGCTTTAATAGGGTGTCAAATGGACAGGGTCTGCTGACATATTTAATGTGGGAAAAGGAAAAACTTCCTAAGGTTTCCGGCTTGGACAATTGGACAGACAACAGTACCACTTACAGAGAAAGGGAACCTAGAAGAGAGCCAGGTTTGGGAAGAGAAGATCATGAGTTCAATAATATTAGATGTGGCCATGAATTAGGGAGATTTGCTTCTTTGGTCCCCGGGGTAAGAAGAAAGACAGAAAGGAGAAGGAAGTCATACCTTTATATCAGCTCTGAGCTCAACCAATTGCTCCTCTGACATTCGAACAGCCACATCAGTCATCTTCTTTAGAAGTTCGGCTTTCTTTTGCCGGCTGAGCAAAATTTCCACTGTAGAGGAAAAGGGAGTGTGACTCTTATGTTCTGCTAAATAGGATAAAGAAGAATTGGAAATGTAGGCCTTGCAGTAAGTATTTGGAGGGCCAAAGGCTTGGCTGCCACCCATCCAGAAAATGAATATACCAAAGGTCCAGTTTCCACCTTCTTGAAGAACTCTGAAGGCAGTTAAATGGTAAACACTTTTTATGAATCATAAACTCATAAATCATTTGTCATTTCTCTTTCTTTTTCCTCTTCCTAGCCAAAGAAATTTTTCTATCAAGAAATATATAAATTAAAACAGAAATATGTACCCATGGTAAAAAATTCCCCTAGAATAAATGGATATAAAATGAAAAGTGGATGTGTCCCTGCTGCTTCTGACTTTGTGGTCTCCCCTCCAGAGGAAACCAGTGTTAACAATTTTGTAGGTATACTTCCAAATATATTCTATGCATATATACAACATCTCTCTCTCTCTCCCTTTTTTCCCTCCTCACAAAGAGGAGTATGTATCATATAAATGGTTCTTCCTTTACCTTAGCTATTTTTGCTTAATATAGCTTGAAGTTCATTCCCTTTTAATAATTGGCTCTCCCTCACTGTTTAGCAGCCACCTAGTATTCTGCTATGTGGATATACCACAGTCATTTCCCAAGTCTCCTAATGATGGATGTTTAGGTTGTTTACAGCCTTTTAAGATGTATCTACTTTAGCATACCCCCAGATGTGTAACTCAGATATGGCCATGGAGGACAACAGACTGTACAAAAGAAAATCTCTAGGAGTAGAAACCCAGGGGCTACAGAGGACATGGACAAAAGAAATCCTTCAAGGAAGCAGAACAAGGAGCTGCCTGAGAACCAAGGAAACTTTCCTACCCCCAGGGCAGGTACTGTGCTATTCCTGTCCAGTTAGATTTGATCATCACTGCTTTCCTATGTGGAGATTTTTTCTAGAATTATCTTCTTATTTCTCTATGTAACATTGAAGGGGGGGCATTTAAATTTTCTTTTAATTTAAGGGACCCCAGACTACAAGACACCATAGCCAGACCTGTTGGAAGGTTTGAAATTACCCAGAAGTCTTGGACTTTCAGATGAATATACTAACTATATAAGATTTTTGAGGTGTGGCCACTGAGGAGAAGGTGAGTGTGTTTTCATTTTGGAAAAAAGAGCGATGTTGGGTGGCTGAGGGTATGGGCTGTAGCAAAGACTGTTAGGAACTGCATATCCATTCTCTTCTTCCTAAAGGAAGTCCAATGTTGTTGGGTACCAACATGCTTAGGCAACAATCTACATTTCCTAGCTTTGCTACAGATAAGACAGTCATGTGATATACTCTGGCCACTGAGATCTAAGCAGAAATCACAGGGCAAGGTTTACAGGAAAGCTCTTTATCTTTGGACCACAAGCATGCTTTATGGATGGCTGGGTACAAGGACAAAGACTGGGTCCCTCATGTCATTTTAGAGATGCCCTTCCAGCCTTGGATTGCTTACCTCTGGACCTTTCATTTCAAAACAGAAAAACAAACTCAGTTTAGGCCACTGTGTTACATGTAGTCAAACTCAATCACAATTGTTATACACAGAATCCAATAACCTACTGAAAAATTAGCCAAATTTACATTAGAAAAAAATAGTTTTCCAAGAGTTACATCAGGTACTACAGAGAGCTGAACTTCTTTATCAAGTTGACTTAGTCTGACTGCCACATATATGCCACCCACGGGCTGCCCATACCCAAGTCACCTTAATAAGTGAGGGGACGCTTCCCTATTAAGTTAGGAACATGTGTATATAAGTTTCTCAACACCAAGGGCCAACAACTACAGATGATCTATTGTCTTACTTCCAAGATAAAACCTATTTGACGTTTGTATAAAACTCATTTTCTCTCAGCTCTAGTATTCTAAAACAAAATTATAGATCTCAAGATAGAGAAAATGTATTGAGTAAATATTTCTACACATATAAGATAACTTAGTGGATCTAATTACATAACTTTGGACAAGTCACATTCTTTCCAAGGAATTTGTTTCACTTATGAGATGAAAAAAAAGGAAAACCTAACTTGTAAATAATATCTAAGGAGTAGAAAAAACTATACAAATGTGTGAAAAAAACTGAACTATGTAGTACTATGAGCATATAAGTTGATAAAACCATAATGTGTTAAAAAGAAAAAGTACCACCTTCTTGAGAGTATTAGTAAGTGAATAATTACATTAGTGTCATTGAGAACCAGGATTTTCAGCATGGAAAAAGGAGATACAGATATAAAATTGATGAAGATAAGTAAAACTTTACAGCTCTAAATTTGATAAAGTAAGATTGGCCATGAATTCATAATTGGCTGAAGCTGGGCGATAGGTGTTAATTACAGTAGCCTATTTGAAATACATTTGAAATTTTCTATAAAAGATATATTTTAAAGTGCACTTTCTTCTCAAAAGTAAGGACTATGTCTTCTTACTAGTTTTATTTTATCTGAAGTTCACCTTCAAAAAGAGAGAATACACAGGCACATGAATGGATTGATATCGTCACATTTAGAAATTCAGAACATACCACTCAATTTAAATGAAATTTCATCTCTGAAAAACAGTAGAGAATATCTCTGCTATGCATTTAACATTTCAGGTTAAAATGGATCAAAACTCAACTCAGCTTAGTGCTGCAAAGCTGCTCTGGCTCATGACCATAGACACAAATGATTTAATTGTGAGTCATTATCTCAACCGATTTCCATTCTTACCAGTTCAAGAGCAGGTTAAAAGAAACAACCTTCCTAATTACAAATCTAGCATTCAATGCATGACAGCAAAACCTACCAGCGAAAAGCCTCAAATCAATGCTACTGTATGAGTTGCAGTTAACACACTCTCTTTCTCACAGAGCTGTAAATCTTTAACCTAACTCTTAAAAGAAATTACAAAAAAACAGATATTTTGCTATTCTTTACAAAACCCCACAAAATACCTAAGTTAGCCTCTATTTTAGGAAGCTTTTAAGGAACCCTAGTCATGGTATCCCAAACCCTCATTTCATTATCTTTTCCCCGCTTAATAATAATAGACACTGTGAGAAGACTGTTCCATAAACCGAGAAAACAAAGTTCTGAGATAGGTAATGACAGGAAGACACACACTAAATTGTCGGCAACCTGGTGAAGTCTGCTCTGATTATGCCAAAGGTTTATCCCAAGGAAAAAAATATCCAATGGAATTGTTCAATCGCTGGAGGCAAAACACAAAATTCAGGCATCTCCTGCATAGTTTATTCCCTGAATCAGTGCTGAGATAGCAGACACTGTGATGCAGTTTCTTATGACACTCAACTTTATATTCAAAATATTAAAAGGAAATATTAAAAAAACAGGCTCTGGTATAGTTGTTTCCCACAAAAGGATTCATATGACAGTGCAATACAACTACTCAAGATTGTTTAACTAAATATATAAACTCTTATGGTGGCATTTATACTGAGCTTTTTGTTAGGGGCGTTAAGAATCAGTCTTACTTGCTTCGGCTTTCACTTTGTCCATTTCAGCAAGCAATGCCACTTCTCGATCCATTAAACTGGGAAGGGATGACAAAGGGAAAAAAGGCTCCATCAGAAACTCACACAGAAATAGCACATTGTTAATAGTGGAAAAAGACTTACCAGCTGTTCACTAAAAGTATACTATAAAGTGAACACTGTATATGGACCACATGAAAATTCTGTCTTACCCTAAGCAAAAAATATTTTAAGGATTAAAAAAAAAATAGACCTAATTCCCTTTTATTTCTACGTACAATGTCACAACCATAGCTGGAAATCTGAGTTGAGAACCAGTAGGTGGCAGTAGCAAGCTACAGAACATTTCTTAAGTTGTGCTAAAGCCTTGTGGAAATTATGTATTTCCACATATGTGCTCCCATGTTTTTTATTTTATATTTTGGTCTATAAAATTGGAAACCTCTGCTTCTAATGAATTTTTACCAGGCAATACCTCTGCCAGGGCATGGTAAATTTATCTGCAATCAGGATTTGTGTATCTTCAACATTTTACTACAGTTGCACGAAGTCCACTTTAGTCTTTAGATTTAGAATGCATAGTAGTTAAAAGACATTCTTACATTGTGCTGCTTTCAGGTAAACATTTAACAATAACCCAGAAAATATGGAATCAAAGGTTTCTGGTAGGCTTTTTACAGAAAAAGAACAGTATGTGGGCATTACTGCAAATATAAATGGTTCTAGACACATAATGCTTTTCCATGTCCTTAGAAAGGAGTCTACTACCTTCAATGTATAAAGAGATAGGATGCCCTAGTATTCAACCTCTGGGTGCAAATAATTTTCCTTAACCATACCACTTTACTTAGTGGTGGCCAAAAAAAGAAAACATCTAAAATTTTAATACCTGCACAAACACGAAATGTTCCAACTCTCTTCAAATTTGGAGTTCATTCTGATTTTTCCTTGTGAATGGGACTATAGCTACAGGGTTAACGAAGTTCTACTCTTGCTTCTGGTTGTAAAACCAATCATACACATACATACACGAATACACACATATCCATATGCACTAATTCAATTTAAGTCAGTATGTAGTTAAGTTAGTACAAAGTAGTTAATAAAGAGACAACAGTGTGAGATACAAAAAAAAAATCTAATGCAAAGTCATTTCCTCAAGGAGCAAAATCCTTTAAAATGAAATGCCAGACAACACAGATCTGATAATCATTATGCATGATGTTAATAAATAGACTTGTAATGAAACAAATTTGGTTGGCATATTAATTGAAAAGCACCAGATGAGAGAAGACATAACTATTGCAGGACAGCAATACTTTGCTAAGAAAGCATTCCCAAACCTTGGCAATATTTTGCTCCAAGAACTAGCAGCATTTGGAACACCTAAAAGGCAAAACAGAAGCCCGGCTAAGACAGGCACTGCCAGACTTTGAGTCTGACATTACCTCCCTCCTGTTGCTGCATCATCTTAAGATGCAGACACTGTGTCCACCAAAATTTGTCTCTGACAAAGCTTGTAAAATATTTATTAAAAGACTTCTGCAAACAAGTAAGTTTTGGTGCTTACAATCTTCATTATGAAAAAGAATGTCACATGACTTTTAACAAGGAAGAAAAGTTCTGCACCATCACAATCAGACTTTTTTGAGGCAATATGAACTGGTACATTGTGTACTTTTTTTTCCCCTGTGAGAACGACTAGTATCCATTTAAATAAACTTTGTTTCTTGATTGACTCATTGGTTATCATAAAAAATTTATAGGGCAGTACATGGACAATGATACAACAAGCCCGTTAAAAAAAATGGTCCACGTTTTCATGCCAAAACACACCGAAAAGCAGGAAGCACTTCTATTTTTCTTTGTTGTTTGTCATGTTGCCTTCTCTTGATAACTTCTATTGAAATGTTCCGTGATGTCAGCCAAGCATTCAACAGAGAATCTATTGGTTAACCAAGGCTACTGAGATATTTTCTCAGAGAAAAGCTTGATAAGTATTTTCAATTTTCCATAACATTTTTTATAAGTCTTTAAAGTACAAAAATAAATAAATGTTTCAATATATAGTATAAGTGTCTGACAATTAGATTGTGATGTAAGTGACTGACGTTAAGCACTTGATGGTTGAGACATCCATTTCAAAGATATTCACCTCAAATAAACAGACTATATTATCAGCTACACAACTAGAGAGAGAACCAGACTGCCCATCCATGAAGATCCACTTTTAGAAAGCCCTGGGTGACCTAGATCTGCCCACTTGAGTGACCCTGCTTTCCCTTCCCATGCTTTAATTCTCTTTTTGAAGTTTTGAATTCAGCAAGAAAGAGTGAGCCTGCAAAACCCTAGGCTTCCCACCCTTGACCCCAATGACAGCATAACCTCAGGTCTGTGCTCTAACCACACCTTGCTGTGCAGCCCTGGAAATACTGTGTACCCTCTAGAACTGGTAAGTAACCCCAGAGTTCCATGATAGTTGTTGCTGAGGTGCATCTTACAATCCTATGAACCACAAGGGCCAGTGCAGCTACAACCCTGGTTCATGTATAGGCTTGTCACAAGTAGCACAGGGCCTAGGCCTTGGAATGCCTCCAGGCATGCCTAGCTGATAGCATCACTATGGATGGGCTGAGATGGACACAAAATAGCATAATAACAACTTCTTATTAGAAGTACATTGAATTATGTATTACAGTTGTGTAGAAGAATGACCACATGTTTACGTCATTAATACTAAAGCATTTAGAGGTGATGTGTCATGATGTCTGCAACTTCCAAAAGGTTCCACTAAAACACACACACACTGAAAATATACTAATCACTGTACTATCCTTTTGACTTATATTTATTTTTGAAAGTTTTTATAAATAAGATGAGGAATATGTGCAACAAAATAATAAGGTGGGAATAATTCAAAAGTGAAGAGTAGGCTAAGCATAAGAATAAATAACAGAGGCATTTTTACAATTGAAAACAATAATTTACCATAATATAAATTTCTAACACTGAAGAAACTTAAGCTAAAGTTTTCCACCTGTTCCTAAGCTCAATGGTGGTCCCAGTATGGATCTGTGGCCAAGAGATTGGAAAGTATCCGTGGCGGGAGGTAACAGCTTTTAGATGTCCTAACTGCATGCAGCGAGTCCTCTCAGAGAGTGAGGAAAGGCATTCAGACCGGCAGACTTTCTGCTACCTTGCTCACTCCCAAACGTGGGGTGCTAACCTGCAACTGTTCTCCTGAGGCTTTTCTGGGTAGAAATCCTCCATAGTAAGCAACTGATGTATTGGATTCTGAAACTGCTAATGAAATTCAGCCAAATATTGCTGGACTCTGCTGAGAAAGACACTAAGTCTTATTAAGCATGAACCTTATACAGGACAGCGAATTTCCATATCCTTTCTTCAATCATGAAAGGTGATTTTACATGACTTTGTCACTGTTATTAAGAAAAAAGACTGGTAAATGTCCACATGTTCTGCATTTCCTTTCCTCCTTACCAAGAACTTTTTACTATCTACATTTGCTCAACTTAGTCTAAAGCCTTTGTATAATTTAGCTGCTCAGAACAGTTGTTCCCATAGCATTAGCATTTGTCTCTAAGATAAATTGTGTGTCCATCAGTTGAAATGAGCCTTTAAATGGATATATTTAACATGTAGCTGATTGATTCTAGCTATTGCCTTCAGTAATTCCTCCATACCAAAAATTGTTAACTGTCATTTGTTTATGGTTGGTGCATTAGAAAACAATGTTTTCTAACACAATGTTTTCAAAACACAACTCTGGTCATTTCATAGCCAATTATTTCAAGGGATAATACTCTAAACTACTCAATAATGTTCTTGGAAAATATTTGTACTTGATTTTATTTGCTGAAAACTTAAAATCTATCCTAATTCCAATCAAAGCAGAAATCCAAGCAAAGCCAATGCAAACACTTTTATTTCTCTGAAGACATTTCCCTCTTTTCATATAAAACAACCAAAATAGAGAATTGTCAGTAGTTTTTATTAGCAGGAAGTTTATGATGTTACATGTGTTTTTTTTAATTCCATACTCCCAGCACTGGCCTTACTGGAATATGGTACACATGTGGGCTCAAAACAAAGAACACCAGTTAGGTAGCCAGGCATCATACTGAGCTAAACAACTGGGGTAAAATGAATTGAAAGAACTAGCTTATTAAATCAAACTTGGATCTTATGAAAATTTTGATGGGTTCCGCTTTGCCAGGAGTCCTTCATAAAGCACCAAGACATGTGATTTCCTATTTCAAGAGTCTGAAGTAGCTTGTAAGAAACTAGAATGCGAATTGTAAGATGTTCTTGGGGGACAGGCCCTCAATGGACAACCTTTCTTTCTGTTCTTTTCCAGTGGTCAAAAGCATCGCAGTTCTAAAGTTATACTAGAGACCATATGATTCAATATTTCTCAATATGTTTAGGAAAAAATAAACAGCAGCAATCTAGATTACCAAGGAGTATTCTACCAAGGAGTATTCTGTTCAAGTTTCTGGTTGGTAAAGAAAAATGTGTGCAGTGTTAAAGCCACACAGAAAGTGGCTGACTATAGATCCTCATTTGAAACTGTGATTTTTTTCTTTTTAATCCTCTCTCTGGAATTATGACAGACACGTATAAAGGGAGAAGCATGGATTAGGAAGGAAAAGACTGAAGAATAAAGGCAAGTAGACAGACCTAGGAAGCCACAGAAAAATGAAGCATGGTATATTGGAAAAGTGTCTCTTACTACCAAGTATGACTTTGGGAAAATTATTTTTTCTGTGCCTATCTTTTCTCATCTATAAAATAAGTATACTACTACAGTGATACTGGTATGCAGATTAGAGACATGGTACATAAAAGCTTCTGACACACAGTAATAATAGTTCAATAAATGGCAGCAGCACTTATTCCCCGTTCTATACTCATGCTGATGTCTCAGTTTCCACAGATCATCTGTTTTATAAAATGGCTTTATAAAATGTGTGGTATGTCACACATTTCAGATCCATTGTCCAGAAATTCTTTTTTTTTCGGTCCAGAAATTCTTAAATAAACTCATACACCTACAAAATGTAGGCAGTTAAATCAAAGGTAACTTTAAGTGAAAATAATGCATTTACAAAATTACACTTTCACTATGATTACAACTATGAAGTTATATATGCATACAGATAAAGAACACAGAAATAAAAAATGTTATGTATGAAGGTGTAGAATTACATGGTTTTTATTTGTTTTTAAAAACTATTGTTATAACTGGGAAATATAGTAAAAATAAGAGGGAATAATAGAACCTTAAAAAAAAGTCAGATTTCTTCATCAAATGCTCATTCTACCTTTGCCTCTGACTTCATCTCTCACTACTCTGAACTACTGCCCCTTAGCTCTAGCTGCCCTGCAGAACCCCTGTGGGTCCCTTCTATGCCTTTGCTTCTGTCATAGCTCCTGAATGCAGTGTTCTATCCCCAACCATTCTGCCACTGTAAATTCCATGTTTCTTTCAAGGCTTGATAATGATTCCTTTCCTCCAAGAAATCCTTTCTAATTGATCCCCCTCCACAGTAACCTTTCCTTTAATTTTCATACCTTTCCCACAACTAAATCTGACCTGAAGAATATTTGAATCACAAGGTACTCCAGGTTGTGACTTAAAAACTGTGATTTAGGACCTTCTGAATTAAAAATCAAAATAATACTGAATATTTGGATGGACTATTCTCCCTACAATTTTATTGTATTGAACTAAAAAAAAAATACTTATAAAGGCTTTCATATGCTCAATCAAAATTCTGGTCCTCCTCATTCTAAACCTGTTCCACATGGCTAAATTCCTGATCCCTAAATTCTCCTACAGAGGCATTTCTCTGTTTCATAGCCTTTAAGCTGAGGGAGAAATCCTACATATGACCTGCCCCAAGAGTCTTTAGCCTTTTTCTCAAGCTTTAGTGGGGAACTGAGCCATCAGCAACAGATGGTTATAGGCTACTGGGAGTCAGAATAAACAGATTCAAATCCTGAGTCTACAATTTATGATGTCATGTTGGGTAATCACTTAACCTAAGACTCAAATCCCTTTCACTAGTAAAGTAGAATTAAAAATTCCTATTTCCCAATCAAAAGACATAGAGTCACTGAATGGATAGAAAAACAAGACCCGTCTATATGCTGCCTACAAGAGACTTACTTCAAACCCAAAGACATACAGGGACTAAAAGTAAAGGGATGGAAAAAGATATTTCAGGCAAAAATTCCTACTTCACAGGACAGAAATCCATATAAATTAATCAGATAATGTGGCTGAATATGTTTTGGTAAACTGTAATCTTCAAATGTTATTAGTTTTTTTCACAGGTGGCTAAAGAGTTAAAATTTTAAATCAGAGAACATCAACATGAGGCAAGTACTAGCAGAAAAAAGCTATCATGTAGTAAACATGCAAAAAGTGAAGAAAAATGTAAAACTATAGTGTTATGAATGCATTTGATGATACATTACCACATTAGTCCATTCCTTTATTGCTTTTTAGACCTTTTTTCAATGTGCTTTGGTTCATGAAGTGATTCCTAAGTTTTCAGCAACTCCATATGGACTTTAAATGTAAGGATCCAAAAGCCTAGGTAAGACTACTGGTGGCTTAATATAAGAAGGAAAGAGCTCAAACCAAAAGAAGTAACTTTTCTAAGGTCAATGAGGAATCAGCCAGCAAAAATGTCAAAATCTTAAGTAAACACAGTGCGTGTAGAATCTCAAATTTCTGAACTGTTCTCTCCTTTAATAAGCACCTATTAACTTTCAATAAGACAGAAATTTCTATTTAAAAGACAATCTGAGTACATATCCTATTGGAATTTTTCACTAACACATTATATAAAAACTGTCCAAAGTAGTTTATATACTCCAGTTTCATGCTCCACTCCATATCCTGCACCTTAAAAGCCTTAAACTATGTCAATTAATAGCTCCAACAATGTAAGTCATATAAGTCTTAATTATTAACCAGAGAAGGAAACTTGGGTCTAGAGATGATTATTACTGCATCACCAATACAAACAGATTTTAAGTTTTATATACTGGAAAGCCTCTGACTTTACCTTCCCACAGGTATGTGTCAGCTTTCATTTGGCCTCAAAGTGAAAGCAGTTATCCATATAATTCTCCTAGTGCCCCACAAGGGGTAATGTGGTCTTACTGTTGCAAATTTGTTAGAACCTTTTGCTCTTCTTTAATGCTAAAACCAATATAAACAATTGCTTCCTAAGTGACATTAACTCCAAGCTCTGGTTTGGTGCCAAATGGAGTAAGCTCACCTGCCAGTTATGTCTTGAAGTAGCAACTACAAGAGGCATTGAAATAGAGCAGTTTAAAAGTCCAATCAGCCAGAGAAAAGGGCTTTACACCAGCAGGACAGGGCAGGTAATCTCTTTCCTCAAATTAAATTGATTTGGTTGCTACACCTGTTACTCAATCCTAAATACACAGTTCCCAGGCAGGAAACCATTTCATTTGTCATTTATTGAAGGAGGCTCCCCCTGGCTCGTTTCCAAGTCACCAGGAACTCACAAATCTCTCTCCCGGAACTGTGTTTCCTGGTTCAGGCTGGTTCTGAATGGAGTCAGATCCTGTTGCTTAGTAATCAGTAAGCTAAATAGTCATGGAGACCAGAGGCTGGCTTATCAAGGCAAAGCTGTGATGACCTACTCACAGCTCTTTACTCTTTTCTAAATAAGTCAACAATATCTGATAGGATAACAACCCAGGGCAACAGGCACAGTGCTTCCCCTCAGAGGACCAGAAAGAAGAGGTATCAGTTACCTAGAAAAATTTCCAGGAAAAGTCAGAACTTAACTTCAGGTGAGTTTGGGAGAATTGGTTTGAGTCAGCTAAGTAAAATGATACAGGGGAGCATATTAGGCTGAAAAAGTGGCATTAACTAGTATATGGAAGAGGAAATGTAAATGTTAAGTTTCGAGACAAGTAATCTGGAGCAAAAATATATGCAAGAAAAACAGAAGGCATAACAAAGTTTCTAGCTATAAAACTTGAAAGGTGAAACGGCATTGAGGGCTAAGCATGGGCAGACAAGGAGATCAGTTATCCATCCTAAAAGTACTTTTTGTTTGTGATGATTTAATGAACCATTCTACGCTTTGCAAGTGATAAAAATGATAAAAGTAGGTAGGGATCAGAAACTTTTTGAAGGCTTTATTCCACATCTTTGTTAATTTACTCCCTCTTGTAGTCCATAGAACAGAAGGACTAAGCTACCCATACTCCCACTATCTCTTGTCCACTTAGTCCTGGCCAGACTAAGTTTGTAAATAGAGACACAGTTGAACATGACCAAAGACAGTCAAGAAAAGGGCTGGCTGGCTGGGAGGAGCATTGCTATAGGTTCTCTCTACTCATAAACTCTCACACATTTCAGATCCAGGCAAGTCTTGCAGATAAGCAGAATGGACAGTTTTAGATCCCCAAACATCAACCTAGCTGCTTGTCTCCCCATCATTCTACTGAATTTGGTCCTGAGATGTTTTCCATTTTCAGAAAAGTTCCTTATAAAATGCAAATATCCCCCAGAAAGGACTTGCAGTTTAAATATTAGCTAACATCTTAATATCTAACAGTTAAGACAGCTTCAGTGTTCAAGATAACATTAGAATCTACATTTGTCCCACAAAGATTCTATAATTAAATACATTTGGTAAACAGCACAGTATAGTTCCCTCTTGCAGGTTCACAAATACACATTAGCACTGAGAAGTTCAGGAATAAAGTTTTTTTTTAGTTATTTTAAACCTCTTTAACTACCAAACACTACTTCCCTCACAGAACACATAAAAATATGTCTTAAGATATGAGTATTCTTTGAAATGCAGTTTGAAAAACACAAAATTAAAGCAAATCAATGATTAATAATAGGGCACAGAAGAGACCATTAGGGTGGGGTGCATTAGGAAGGATGAAAGGAGGTAAGAAAACAAAGACAGATCTTTTCTACTTTATAACTTTGTCCAAAAACATCATGTCTTTGGTTATAGGTTCCCAGTTTAAAAGACAGATCCTAGAGTCTGCATGATCTACTCTATAATTATTTGTCCCTTTTCAAACAATATTAACCTCAGGCCATTGGTAGAGCCTAATGAGTTTTCTGTACCACACTCATTCCCATACTTTGACCAAAAGAAGCTGAAGGAAGCAGAAAGCTAAATATACCATAAGATTTTTAAGTCTCTCCCCTCTACAAAGAGTAGTTAAGAGCTAGGAATTTAAAAACTTGGTGAATGACTGACCATCTTTATAAATAATCATTTTTGTGCTACTAAGACCAAATACATCTTAACTTACCAACTCTGCAATTCAGCAAATGCTTGTTTCATTTTCTTAATGGAAACATCCATCTCTTCTTTAACTACAACGCGATACCGAGCAAGAGACACTGTGCAGCGCTGGAGGTCTTTCACAGATTTTTCAATGTTGGAACCTTAAATAAAAACCCCAAAGATTTTTTTTGTTAAAAGGGAGCATAGGTAACTTTAAAGTTGGATCTGAACACCTAAGCAGTAAAGTAACAAATGTCATGTGGACTAAGAATGTTTCCTAAATGGCCATCCTCCTCAACAAGAAAACCAATGTCTTCATTGATTTAAAAAAAATAGTAAGACAGGAGGAGCCAAGATGGCGGCGTGAGTAGGACAGCAGAAATCTCCTCCCAAAAACATATATATTTTTGAAAATACAACAAATACAACTATTCCTAAAAGAGAGACCAGAAGATACAGGACAACAGCCAGGCTACATCTACACCTGCAAGAACCCAGTGCCTCACAAAGGGGGTAAGATACAAGCTGTGACCCTGCGGGACCTGAGCGCACCCCTCACCCCTGCTCCCTCGTGGGAGGAGAGCAGTTGAAACAGGGAGGGAGAGGGAGCCCAGGACTGCTAAATACCCAGACCTAGTCATCCGCACCAGGAGCACAGACACACAGTGCGTGGTGTGCTGGATACTAGGGAAATGGGACAGTAAAACCTGCGAGCAGGTCCCCACAGCCAGTGCCCCTGGGACAAAAGAAAAGTGAGTGCTTTTTTAAAGTCTTAAAGGGACAAGGACCCCACAGCTGGATGGAAGCATCCCGGGACACTCAGCACAGCAGCTGGGAATCCCGGGGAACTCCAGGTGCCCTAACCCATGGGCAGCAGCACAGCTCTGAGGCTCCTCACGGTGATAAACACCCTCCCACCTGTTCCCCCTCTGGCGTGGCCCGCCACAGTGGTGCAGCAGCCTGAGACCGCCCACGCCCACAGCAACTGCATGGGGCTGGGAGCTTACTCCACAGCGGTGTGGGCAAGAATCAGAGACCTCACCTGCGCGCAACTGCCCAGCACAAGCCACTAGGGGTGGCCGTTCTCCCAGGAGAGTAAGGCCAGGAGCAAGTGGAAAGGGACTTGGTTCTCCCAGCTGACACATGCACCAACTGCCTACGACTACCTCTATCACCATGAAAAGGCAGAAGAATTTGATACAGACCAGACTAACCCAGACATTCTCCCCTGAGAGGGAATCTGGGGAGATAGATTTAACCAATCTTCCTGAAAAAGAATTCAAAATAAAGGTCATAACCATGCTGATGGACTTGCAGAGAAATATGCAAGAGCTAAGGAGGGAGAATACAGAAATAAAACAATCTCTGGAAGGACTTAAAGGTAGAATGGACGAGATGCAAGAGGCCATTAATGGAACAGAAATCAGAGAACAGGAACACAGAGAAGTTGACGCAGAGAGAGATAAAAGGATCTCTAGGAATGAAAGAATATTAAGAGAATTGTGTGACCAATCCAAATGGAACAATATTCGCATTATAGGGGTACCAGAAGAAGAGAGAAAAAGGGATAGAAAGTATTTTTGAAGAAATAATTGCTGAAAACTTCCCCAAACTGGGGAAGAAAATAGTCTCTCAGACTACAGAAGCATACAGAACTCCCAACAGAAGGGACCCAAGGAGGACAACACCAAGACATATAATAATTAAAATGGCAAAGATAAAGGACAAGGATGGAGTATTAAAGGCAGCCAGAGAGAGAAAAAAGGTCACCTACAAAGGAAAACCCATCAGGTTATCATAAGACTTCTCAACAGAAACTTTACAGGCCAGAAGAGAATGGCATGATAGATTTAATGCAATGAAACAGAAGGGACTTGAACCAAGGATACTGTATCCAGCACGATTATCATTTAAATATGAAGGAGGGATTAAACAATTCCCAGACAAGCAAAAGGTGGGGGAATTTGCCTCCCACAAACCACCTCTACAGGGTATTCTAGAGTGACTGCTCTAGATGGAAGCACTCTTAAGGCTAAACAGATGTCACCAGAGAAAATAAAATCACAGCAAAGAAAGCGGAACAATTAAATACTAACTAAAGGCAAAAAATAAAATCAACTACCCACAAAAGCAGTCAAAGGAAACACAAAAGAGCACGCACACACACACACACACACACACACACCTAACATACAAAGAATGGAGGAGGAGGAATAAGAAGGGAGAGAAATAAAGAATCATCAGACTGTGTTTATAATAGCTCAATAAGTGAGTTATGTTAGACAGTAAGATAGTAAAGAAGCTAACCTTGAATCTTTGGTAACCACGAACCTAAAGCCTGCAATGGCAATAAGTACATATCTTTCAATAATCACCCTAAATGTAAATGTACTGAATGCACCAATCAAAAGACATAGAGTAACAGAATGGACATAAAAGCAAGACCCATCTACATGCTGCTTACAAGAGATGCACCTCAAACCCAAAGACATGCACAGACTAAAATCAAGGGATGGAAAAAGATATTTCATGCAAACAACAAGGAGAAAAGCAGGTGTTGCAGTACTAGTATCAGATAAAATAGACTGCAGAACAAAGAAAGTCACAAGAGATAAAGAAAGACATTATATAATGATAAAGGGGTCAATCCAACAAGAGGATATAACCATTATAAATATATATGCACCCAATACATGAGCATCAATATATGTGAAACAAATACTAACAGAATTAAAGGAGGAAATAGAATGCAGTGCATTTATTTTAGGAGACTTCTACACACCACTCACTCCAAAGGACAGATCCACCAGACAGAAAATAAGTAAGGACACGGAGGCACTGAACAACACACTACAACAGATGGACCTAACAGACATCTATAGAACTCTACACCCAAAAGTAACAGGATACACATTCTTCTCAAGTGCAATGGAACATTCTCCAAAATAGACCACATACTAGGCCACAAAAAGAGCCTCAGTAAATTCAAAAAGACTGAAATTCTACCAACCAAGTTCTCAGACCACAAAGGTATAAAACTAGAAATAAATTGTACAAAGAAAGCAAAAAGGCTCACAAACACGTGCTCCTAAATAATCAGTGGATAAATGACCAAATTAAAATAGAGATCAAGAAACATATGGAAACAAATGACAACAACACAAAGCCCCAACTTCTTTGGGATGCAGTGAAAGGAGTCTTAAGAGGAAAGTATATAGCATTCCAGGCATATTTAAAGAAGGAAGAACAATCCCAAATCAAGAGTCTAAAGACACAATTATCGAAATTGGAAAAAGAAGAACAAATGAAGCCTAAAGTCTTCAGAAGGAGGGACTTAATAAAGATTAGAGAAGAAATCAATAAAATTGAGAATAGAATAGAAAAAAATCAATGAAACCAAGAGCTAGCTCTTTGAGAAAATAAACAAAATAGATAAGCCCCTAGCCAGACTTATAAAAAAAAAAAGAGAATCTACACACATCAACAGAATCAGATATGAGAAAGGAAAAATCATGACGGACCCCACAGAAATACAAAGAATTATTAGAGAATACTACAAAAATCTATATGCTAACAAGCTGGAAAACCTAAAAGAAACGGACAATTTCCTAGAAAAATATAACCTTCCAAGACTGACCAAGGAAAAAACAGAAAATCTAAACAGACCAATTACCAGCAAAGAAATTGAATCGGTAATCCAAAAACTAACCAAAAGCAAAACTCCCGGGCCAGATGGATTTACCGCGGAGTTTTATCAGACATACAGAGAAGACAATACCCATTCTCCTTAAAGTTTACCAAAAAATAGAAGAAGAGGGAATACTTCCAGACTCATTCTATGAAGCAGGCATCACCCTAATAACAAAAGCAGGCAAAGACCCCACCAAAAAAGAAAATTACAGACCAATATCCCTGATGAATATAGATGCAAAAATATTCAACAAAATATTAGCAAACCGATTTCAAAAGTATATCAAGAGGATCATACACTGTGATCAAGTGGGATTCATCTCAGGGATGCAAGGATGGTACAACATTCAGAAATCCATCAACATCATCCACCACATAAACAAACTCTCAGCAAAATGGGTATAGAGGGCAAGTACCTCAACATAATAAAGGTCATATATGAAAAACCCACAGCCAACATCATACTGAACAGCAAGAAGCTGAAAGCATTTCCTCTAAGATCAGGAATAAGACAGGGAAGCCCACTCTCCCCACTGTTTCAACATAGTACTGGAGGTCCTAGCCACAGCAATTAGACAAAAAAAAAAGAAATACAAGGAATTCAGATTGGTAAAGAAGTCAAACTGTCACTATTTGCAGATGACATGATATATTGTACATAAAAAGTCCTAAAGACTCCACTCCAAAACTACTAGAACTGATACCGGAATACAGCAAAGTTGCAGGATACAAAATTAATACACAGAAATCTAAGGCTTTCCTATACACTAACAATGAACTAATAGAAAGAGAAATCAGGAAAACAATTCCATTCACAATTGCATCAAACAAAATAAAATATCTAGGAATAAACCTAACCAAGGAAGTGAAAGACCTATACCCCGAAAACATGAGCAACTTTTTCCAGAATGCATCTCCTCAGGCAAGGGAAACAAAATAAAAAATGAACAAATAGGACTACATCATGCTAAAAAGCTTCTGTACAGCAAAGGACACCATCAATAGAACAAAAAGGTACCCTACAGTATGGGAGAATATATTCATAAATGACATATCTGATAAAGGGTTGACATCCAAAATATATAAAGAGCTCACGTACCTCAACAAACAAAAAGCAAATAATCCAATTAAAAAATGGGCAGAGGAGCTGAACAGACAGTTCTCCAAAGAAGAAATTCGGATGGCCAACAGACACATGAAAAGATGCTCCACATCGCTAGTCATCAGAGAAATGCAAATTAAAATCACAATGAGATATCACCTCACACCAGTAAGGATCGCCACCATCCAAAAGACAAACAACAACAAACGTTGGCGAGGTTGTGGAGAAAGGGGAACCCTCCTACACTGCTGGTGGGAATGCAAATTAGTTCAACCATGGTGGAAAGCAGTATGGAGGTTCCTCAAAAAGCTCAAAATAGAAATACCATTTGACCCAGGAATTCCACTTCTAGGAATTTACCCTAAGAATGCAGCAGCCCAATTTGAAAAAGACAGATGCACCCCTATATTTATTGCAGCACTATTTACAATAGCCAAGAAATGGAAGCAACCTAAGTGTCCATCAGTAGATGAATGGATAAAGAAGATGTAGTACATATACACAATAGAATATTATTCAGCCATAAGAAGAAAACAAATCCTACCATTTGCAACATGGATGGAGCTAGAGGGTATTATGCTCAGTGAAATAAGCCAGGTGGAGAAAGACAAGTACCAAATGATTTCACTCTTATGCGGAATATAAGAACAAAGGAAAAACTGAAGGAACAAAACAGCAGCAGAATCACAGAACCTAAGAATGGACTAACAGTTATCAAAGGGAAAGGGACTGGGGAGGATGTGTGGGAAGGGAGGGAGAAGGTGGGGGAAGAACTAAGGGTGCCTTACGATTAGCATGTATAGTGTTGGCGGGGCACGGGGAGGGCTGTACAACACTGAGAAGACAAGTAGTGGTTTTACAGCATCTTACTACGCTGATGGACAGTGACTAATGGGGTATGTGGTGGGGACTTGGTGAAGGGGGGAGTCTAGCAAACATAATGTTCCTCATGTAATTGTAGATTAATGATACCAAAAAGAAAAAATAGTAAGTATACGGGCCAAGATGAACTAATAAGAATTGGATTTACCCTCGTGTTTCAAACAATTAAACACACTCACACAGATAAAATATATGAAACAATGGTGTTCAGACAATGGGCAAGGAACAGCACTATTTCCCTGAGAAAACAGAAACAAAAGAAGTGAGGCCTATGATTACCCCCAACTTCCTGCCACAAGAGAGCTTGAAATAGAAGGAGGAGAAATCCTAAACTGAGTTGAGGACTCCCTGAATTGAGAGGACAGAGTTGAGAACTCGGGAAGGCCAAGGTGGCTAGAATTGTCAGGGTAGAATCTGGAGAGGTCAGACTACAGAACAATGAGAGTTGTACAGAGACCTACAGAGTGCATGGGTGTGAGGAAACTACCCAAGACAGGGAAAAGCTCCAAAAGGAGCAGGCAGAACAATCCTGAGAGCTCACCCAGGCCAGGAACATTTCATGCTCACACCAGCCAACCGGGGCACCAGGTAGGGCCTCAGTAATGAGGCAGGATTAACTCTAGACTAAAGGCTGCTCTACTTCCATCTAACAAGGCTTAATATCGAGCTTCAAACTGTTCCCAAGTAACAGTCCCAGAACAAATCACAAGAATATTTAAAGAAATACAAAAACATCTAGCAATCAACAAAACAAAATTCACAATGCTGACATCCAATAAAA
Organism: Manis javanica; assembly: GCF_040802235.1. Lineage (NCBI taxonomy): Eukaryota > Metazoa > Chordata > Mammalia > Pholidota > Manidae > Manis > Manis javanica. The sequence goes on from NC_133165.1 coordinate 88,272,603, forward strand.
AACCTACTAGACATACAGAGAGGCAGAAAAATATGACCCATAATGAAGATAAAAATATGTTAACAGAAATATACATAAATGACACAGATATAGAACCAAGTAGACAAGGACATCAAAACAGCTAATTTAATCAGATATCTTATGTTCAAGAAGGTAGAGGAAGGCATAGGCAGGTAAGGAGAGACATGGAAGATATTTTAAAAGACCCCAACTTAATCTCTAGAGATAAAAAAGTACAATGTCTGAGATGAAAAAGACACTAGGATGGGATTAACAGCTGACTAGGAAGTGTTAAAAAAAATTAATGAATTTGAATTCATCAATTTTAGAAGCTACTCAAGATGAAATGGAACAGAGAAAAAAAATACTAAGAGAATAACTATTTGAATAGGTACCAAATTTTCAAAATTCTCTAAATGACAGGATTTAGTCAGATATAATTCACCATGTAGACATTACAAAATGGATGAAGTTCTCTCTCTGTAGCATAGTTTGAAGAATTACAGGTGGGGAAGCCAACTTTGTAAATAAGAAATACATTTACCTACCCAACACATTATAGCCAGTTTCTGTGAGTTCTATTAACCTTTCTTTATTTACCAAGGCCAAAGTTATACATACAATTGATAGAATTATGAATCTAAAAAACTTATAATATGCCAAGATACATTTTTAGATTTTTACCTCAATTCTTCCTCATTTCAACTTGATTTCCTTAAAACTCTACCTAAAAGCTTCCAAGCCTTGTGCTTTTATTTCTACTTGACTGAATATTCTCAGACTTGCTTTTCTGCACCACGTTGAGTTATGTTGGAAACATGAAAAAGGAGAGCTTCACTAATTAAATTTAGCTCATGTGAAATAAATAATTCAATAAAGAGCTACAGGTTACGAGTGTCTTTTATATTTCTGTTTCATTTGTCTAGTGGAGTAGACTGCCATGCTTAGATGTATGATACTCAGAGGGGCTATTATCTCTGTTTAATTACTGGTTGACTATTTAAGTGGTTATTACAGTTTTAAAAAAAAGCAACAAGCTACCACCAGTCAATGCTTTGTATATATGAGAAAATGATCTTGTTTATAGAGCTACAGTCTGACAGGTATCAGTAAAAGCATAAAGTCATGAAGAGAAATGAAGCTATTTCCTTAAAATGTCATGTCAGACATGGAAGAGCTTTTTACTGTTAAGTCAACGAGGAGATAAAAATGGAGGGAACAGCACAAAAATGTTGCAGTAAAGCAAATAAAAGAAACAGATTAGTGTAAGCAGAAAAGTCATCCTGCTGGTAGTGTCTGACTTTTCTTTCACAAACAGGGTCCTCATCACTGTAATAAGACTGTACCACATCTAAACTACTCCACGTACCAGAATTGGGGAAAGGCTGGGTAACCACTGCCTAGTAAATAAAAAAAGTATTACCTGCTGCCCTTCTGAGACCTCATCTGTGGGAACAAAGATAATTTGCCCTCTTTAGCCAAAAACACAGATGTTTTGGTTTTCTCTCAAAGGTAGGCTTCTGACTTACCTAGCTTTTTGTTGGTGGAGAGTGGAACATTTTCAATCCCCAGATTCAAAAACTGAGGTCCTGCAGTTGATCTTGAGAGAGACTTGGCAGCATTCCTATTTTGTTGAGAATTCTGAGTAGAGTGCATAGTCAAAGGCTTGGACTCAAAATCAGAGACACCATTCCCCAGCATGGATCCTGTCAAAGAAAGAGGCCAGTACTTAAGAGCAAAATATAGGGGTAAATAAATCAAGCAGTTTTAACACAAAGAAAAAAAGTAAAAACCTTTCAGGCAAAATTACATCTCTTAATATGCTGTGAACAAAGTCAACTGACAAAATAGAAAAGTCAGCTGGATGAGGCTACATGTAGCATCTGGCTTAGCCCTAAGTGGCATCCTGAATGGGGAAGAGGAGCAATCTGTGTCAGCCCATCTCTAGGCAGGCTAGCTTGTTCCCTGTACCTTGGTAGCTTCCTTTTGGCTCTGGGTACAAAAAAGCCAAGAGGGTCAACATCACCAACTTCTGATAGCTTCTGTAAGTCATGTTCAAGGAAAAAGTTTTACACTGTCCCACGGAAAGTAGAGTTTTAAAAGCTTTAGGGAATATAAAGGGCAAAGGGTTAGGAAATGAAAGGAAAACTATCTCAGAAAAAAAATGGAAGCCATTGACTATCTTTGGTTTGTCTGAGGTCAGTGTAAGTGCTGTATTTTTCTCTGTCTTTTTTGTTTGTATGAAGTAGTCAATAAAAGAACATCTGAAAAGTAAAGCATAATTCCTAAACTGGCATTATATTTATAAAACCAACAGTAATCAAGCAAAGGGAACTGGATTAATAAACCAGTAATTAAAAAACCTATTTTAAAAGGTATTCGCAATATCTTCCCAGCAGTCATCAAAATGGTTAATAAAAACATACAAAAAATGTACAGGGTGTTTAAATTTATAACTAATACTAAACACTTTACTAGAAAATAAATGTGGGACTATAAAAACCAACTGTCTACTTCTCATGAAAGCCACTGTATTACAGTTAATATTATATATTCCTCACTGTGTTGGGTCTTAGAATATGAACATCAACTCATCATCGTCATTTTCCTTAATAAGTATGCAATTAAAAAAAACATCTTAAGGTCATCTGTAGCCTCTAAGTACTAAGGGACTATTAAGGTAGAAAATTTCCACAAGACTGACTTAGACTAAAATCGAAATATGAGACAGTAGAATGAGAATTATATTTTTCTACGCCTTTGATACTTATAAAATATGACTCACATAAGAGGTAACAAAACTGAAAGTAAAAGACTATCTAGATTTAATTTCCTGATTGCTTTCGCAACCAGGACACCCCTGTATTTTTCAATAGAATGCAACTTTTCAAAGACCTGTTTATAAACTCACCTGTTCTATCCAGTGTATCTGGCATGGCAGACTCAGGATCCTCCAATTCTCTGGCATCTATTGAAAGTACCTCCATACCTTCACTGAGTGAGTCCACAGACTCAGTATCATTGATGGCACTGTTGACATGGTAACCATTAACACCACCTTTCTCTGAGGAAGGTGTAGACTGCTCCTCTTGAATGGAAACTGATTTACTGGAATCTGGGATACTGTTACTTGCTTCTGCTGCAGGTTTTGGTTTGTTTTTCTTCTTTTTGTTCTAATGGTTATTCATGATTTGAAAAAAAGAAAAGAAAAAGAAGACCCCCCCCCACCGACAACCTAGAGGTAACTCTAGCTACCAAAAGGTAACCAATGTTACCAATTTCTCAAATGTTTTTCCAGAAATTGAACATATTTTGTATATGTTGAACTACTGACTAAAATAACTATGTAAAATACTTGGATAAATTCACAAACACATAAATATAAAAATTATGCATAAATAAATCAAAAGGTAAGTTACAAAATGTGAAAAATGTCACAACTTATACATATGAAGAGCTAAATATATATGGAGCTCAAACTAAAAACAATAACCCAACAGAAAAGTCATATAGAATATAAACATATGGAATGAAGTGCAATCTCAGTCTAATAAAAGACAAATTAAAACTGCACTGCAGAGGATTCTGGGAAGATGACAGAGGAAGAAGCATCAGGGATGTGTCTCCCCACCTAGACAACAATTACACTAGCAAAATCTGATTGATAAAACTGATTTTGGAATTCTGGAGTCCAGTAAAGGCTTGCAATTTCCAGGGGGAGAATTGGATAGCAAATTGTGGCTAATTTTGGTTAATTTCAGCTCTTACCAGAGTAGCTGCTAATCATCCTACACCTCCATCTAGGAGGCAGGTGGCTGTGTACCTGTCCTTGAAGCAGCTTGCACACAGTTTGCAGGAGCCAAGGCAGAGAAAAGCACCCTGTCCTCCAAATATCAGGGGTCTGTGTTCTGATCACTGATTGCTTCTTTTGATCAGTGAGGTGTAGACAAAGAGGCTGACATTCACTGTTGTTGCACTCCCTCTTATCGCTGCAAGCCCCTTTCCCTCTGGCTGAAGTGACTTCTAGGGAATTAAAGGGGGCAGTGTTCTTAACCCTCACTTCATTTTTCTTTTTTCCCTTTTAGGATCCAGACATTAAAGACTAGGAGATTTAAAAACAACTGCATACATGGGGAAAATTTGAAAGTGACCATACATGCCCAGGGAAAGACTCGGAAAAGACCCAAGAAGACTTTAAGTTTACATTTTAGGCTGACTCTTGGAACACAGACAGCTTACAACAATAAAAAAATACAAAAATAATTAACAAGAAATAGCATCTCTAAGGAAGAATTTCAACATTATTAGATTCAAATACACAATTTTCAACAAAAAAAAATCACAAGGGACACAAAGAAATAAGAAAGTGTGACTCATTCAAAAGAAAAAGTCAACAGAAACTATCCCCAAAAAACACCTGTTGGCAGATATTTTAAAGACTTTAAAACAACTGTCTTAAAGATGTTAAAAGAATTAAAGGAAGATGTGGAGAAAGTTAAGAAAATGAAATATGAACAAAGTGGAAATTGCTATAAAGATACAGAAAACCTAAAAAGACATTCTCAAGCTGAAAAGTACAATAACCGAAACGTAAAAATTCACTAGAGGGATTCAAAGGCATATTTAAGCAGGCAGAAGAATCAGTGAACTTGAAGATAAGACAACGGAAACCATTAAGTCTGAGGAACAGAAAGAAAAAAAGACTGAAGAAAACTGAACAGAGCCTAAGGGACCTGTGGGACACCATTAAGTTGACCCAAACATACATTGTGAAAGTCCAAAAAGAAAAGCAAGAAAAAGGGGCAAAAAGCTATTTGAAGAAAAAATAGCTGACAACTTCCCAGATTTGACAAAAGATATGAATATAAACATCCAAGAAGTTTAATGAACTCTAAGATAAACTCAAAGAGACTCACAGGAACATTATAATCAAGGTTTCGAAAAACAAAGACAAAGAGAGATCTTGAAAGCAGCCAGAAACAATTGACTCATCTCACATATAAGGGAGATTTCTCATTAGAAACTTTGGAGGTAAGAAGGCAGTAGGCAGATATATTCAAGGTACTAAAAGAAAAAAACTGTCAACCAAGAATACTGTAACTGGCAAAACTGTCCTTCAAAAGTGAGGGAGAAATAAAGACATTCCCAGATAGATGAAAATTGAGAGAGTTCATGACCACCAGACCTGTACTGCAAGAAATGCTCAAGGAAGTCCTACACTGTGAAATGAAAAGACGCTAGACAGTAATTTGAAATCATATGGAGAAATAAATATCTTGATAAAGTAAGTATATGAGCAATTATAAAGCTAGTATTATTGTAATAATGGTTTATAACTGTACATTTTGGTTTCTATATGATTTAAGAAACTAATACATTTAATGATAAAAAAATGATTAGTCTTAAAAGCTAGTATCAATTGCAGCTCTGGTAATTCCAGATATTGCTTTCTAATAATTTAAGAGACTAATGCATTTAAAATATTTGTTTATGCTTTTGGGCACACAACATAAAAAACTGTAATTCTGTGATATAAACAGCCAAAAGGGGTGAGGGTGGGGATGGAGCTGTAAAGGAGCAGAGTTTCTGTATGTTACTGAAGTTAAGCTGGTATAAATTTAAGTTAGAGTGCTACATCTTTAGGATGTTGAAGATAATTGCCATGGTAGCCACAAGAAAGAGCTATAGAATACATGTAAAAGGAAATGAGACAGGAATTTAAACACTTCACCATAAACACTTCTTATATTTAAAACATTTATATATATATTTGACATTTTTTATATTTATATTCTTTTTCATATTTAAATATTTCACTATAAAACAGATTAAACACAAAAGAAGACAGTAATGCAGGAAATGAGGGACAAAATAGATAAAAGCATGTAGAAAACAAATAGCACAGTGACAGAAAACCTTTATAATCATAATGACTTTAAATGTAAAGGATTAAACTCTACAATGAAAAGACAGAGATTGGAAGAATGGATAAACACACATGGTCCATTACACATAATTTTACAGACTATTGTCTGTAAGAGATTTACTTTAGACTTAAAGTCATACATAGATTGAAAGTGAAAAGATGGAAAACTATATTCCATGCAAACAGTAACCAAAAGAGAGCACAGGTGGCTGTACTAATACCAGACAAAAATAGACTTTAAATTTAAAAAGGTTATAAGAGACAAAGGAAGACATTACATATTAATAAAAGATTCAATACAGCAAGAACTATAACAATTATAAAAATTTATGTACCTAATGACAGACCATCAAAATATATGAAGCAAAACCAACAGAACTGAAAAGAGAAATAGACAGTTCTACAATAATACTTGGAGACTTCCATCTCCTACTCACAATAATATATAGAACAACCAGACATAAGATAAGTAAAGAAATAGAAGATTTAACTACACAATAGACCAACTATATCTAACAGACATACAGAACACTCTACCCAGCAACAATAGCAGATACGTTCTTCTCAAGCACACTCAGCACTTTCTAGGATAGATCTTGTGTTAGGCCACAAATTAAGTCTCAACAGATTTTGAAAAGATAGGTATCATACAAAGTATATTCTCTGACCAAAATGGGTTAAAGTTAGAAATCAGTAACAGAAGGAAAACAGGAAAATTCATGATATTGTGGAACTTAAACAACACATTTTAAAACTATGAATGGATCAAAGAAGAAATCACAATGAGAATTAGGAAATACTTAGAAACAAATTAAAATAAAAATACACCATACCAAAACTTATGGGATACAGAGAAAGTGGTGCAAAGAGGAAAATTTATAGCTATAAATGCTTGCATTAAAAAATAAGAAAGATCTCTGGACAACTATGTGTAAGAGAATGCAACTGGATTACTGTTTAACTCCATATACCAAAGTAAACTCAAAATGGATCAAAGACCTGAATGTAAGTCATGAAACCATAAAATATTAGAAGAAAACATAGGCAAAAATCTCTTGAATATAAGCATGAGCAACTTTTTTCTGAACACATCTCCTTGGGCAAGGGAAACAAAATAAAAAATGAACAAGTGGGACTACATAAAACTAAAAACCTTCTGTTCAACAAAGGACGCCATCAGCAGAACAAAAACATATCCTACAGTATAGGAGAATATATTTGTAAATGACTCATCTGATAAGGGGTTATTAACATCCAAAATATATAAAGAACTCACAGGCTTCAACACCCAAAAAACAAATAACCGGATCAAAAAATGGGCAGAGGACCTGAACAGACACTTCTCCAAATAAATACAAATGGCCAACAAGCACATGAAAAGATGCTCCACATCGCTAATCATGTGGGAAATGCAAATTAAAACCACAATGAGATATCACCTCACATTAGTTAGGATGGCCACTATTCAAAAAACAAGAAATAACAAATGCTGGCAAGGATGTGGAGAAATGGGAACCCTCCAACATTGTTGGTGGGAATGTAAATTGGTGCAACTGCTGTGGAAAGCAATATGGATGTTCCTCAAAAAACTAAAAACAGAAATACCATTTGACTCAGTAATTCCACTCCTGGGAATTTACCTAAAGAAATCAAAATCCCTGATTTTAAAAGACATATGCACCCATGTTTATTGCTGCACTATTTCTGATAGCCAAGATATGGAAGCAACCTAAGTGTCCATCAGTAGATGAATGGATAAAGAAGAGATGGTACATATATATAATGGAATATTATTCAGTCATAAGAAGAAAAGAAATCCTCTCACATGCAACAACATGTATGGATCTAGAGGGTATTATGCTCAGTGAAATAAGCCAGGCAGAGAAAGACAAGTACCAAATGATTTCATCTATATGTGGAGTATAAAAACAAAGCTAAACAGAAGTAACAAAATAGTAGCGGCCTTGTAGACACCAAGAAGGGACTTCTCGGTTACCAAGCAAGAGGGGTGGGGGGTGGAGGGGAAAGGGGATAAAGAGGCACATAATTTGCAATCACAATATAAGTTGGTCATGGGGATGGTAGTACAACATGGAGAATACAGTTAATGATTCTGTAACATCTTACATGCTGATAGATAGTGACTGCACTAGAGGAAGTGAGGATTTAATAATATGGATAACTGTTGAACCACTGTGTTGTATATTTGAAACCAACATAAACATAAGATGGCATATCTATGACACCTTAATAATAATTAAAAAAAACAAGAAAGATATCAAATTAACAACCTATCTTCACAACTTAAGAAATTAGAAAAAGAATTAAATCCAAAGCTAGCAGAAGGAAGGAAATAAAGAACAGAACAGAGAAAAAATGAAATAGAAAATAGAAAAGCAATAGAGAAAATCATTGAAACTCTTTGAAAAGATCAACGAAACTGACAAACCTTTAGCTAGATGGAAGAATAAATAAAGAAAAAAAACTCAAATTACTAAAATCAGAAATGAAAGTGGGGATACTACCACTGATTATACAGAAATAAAAAGGATAATAAGAAAGTACTATGAATAATTGTATGCCAACAAACTGGATAACCTAGATGAAATGAATAAATTCTTAGAAACACAAACTTACCAAGACTAAATCATAAAGAAAAAGTCTGAATAGACCTATAACCAGTAAAGATATTCAATCAGTAATCAAAAATCCACTCCCCAAAAAAATCTAACAAAAGAAAAGCCTTGGGCTCAATCAATGGCTTCATTGATGATATCTACCAAACACTTACAGAAGAACTAAAACCAATTCTTCTCAAACATTTCAAAAAAACTGAAGAGGAACAAACACTTCCTAGTTCATTCAATGATGCCAGCATTACCCTGATACCTAAACCTGACAAAGACACTAAGAAAACTGTAGACCAATATCCTTTATGAACATTGATTTAAAAAATCCCCGTAAAGTATTTTTAAGTCACATTCAGCACAATCATTAAAAGGATTATATACACCATGACCAAGTGGGATTTATTCCTGGAATGCAAGAATGGTTCAACCTAAGAAAATTGATCAGTGTAATATACCACATTGACAGTACGAAATAAAAAAAAAAACACATATGACATTTCTCCAAAGATGATATAGAAATTGCCAACAAACACAAGAAAAGATGTCCAACATCATTAATTATTAGGAAAATGTAAGTCAAGACTGCAGTGAGATATCTCATAGTCATTAGGATGGTTACTATCAAAAGAACAGAAAACAGCAAGAGCTGGAGAGAATGTGGATAAATTGGAACTCTTGTGTACTGTTAGTGGGCATGAAAATGGCATAACTGTTATGGAAAACAGTATGGCAATTCCTCAGAAAATTAAAAGAAGGATTACTGTATGACCCAGCAATTCTACTTCACCAAAAGAACTGAAAGCAGGGTCTCAGTGACATATCTGTACACCCATGTTCATAGCAGCATTACTCACAATAGCTAAAGTGTGGAAGCAAACCAAGTATCCATTGATGGTTGATTACATAAGCAAAATGTGGTATATACATAGAAATGGAATATTTTTAGCCTTTAAAAGGAAGGAGATTCTGACCTTTGCTACAACATGGGTGAAACCTGAGAGCTGTATTCTAACTGAAATAAGCCAGCCACAAAAGGACAAATACTGTATGATTCCACTTACATGAAGTACTTTAGAGCAGTCAAAATAATAGAGGCAGAAAGTAGAAGAGTGGTAGCCAGGGGCTGGGTGGTAGTGATGAATGCAGAGTTACTTTTTAACAGTATAGACCTTCAGTTTTGTTAGATAAAAGGAGATCTAGAGATGTGTATCTGAAAAGTGATGAGAGAGTAGATCTTTGAAGTTACTCATCAAGAAAGCATTCCAAAAAAAAAAAAAGCATTCCAGAACTCTAGCACTAACCTAATACAGGAAAAGAACACCCCCAAAGAGATTTCATAGAGATAACTGATAAAATTCCATACTTCAAGCATTTCCTAAAGGAGCAAGGTTTAAAGAGCTATAGGAAGCATTTTGAGACCAGCTAGTATCCTTTTGGTAAAGCATTCAGTTTTAAGAGGATAAGGAGAAGAGAATGAGAACTAATATGTTAGACTATGTTAGACATTAGAGCTTGTATGTTAGACAAATATGTACTAGATACTTGTACTAACTAGTATTGTTCTCCTATTTTAGAGATGAGCAAACTAAGGCACACAAAGGTTAAAGTCTCAGGTCATAAAACCAGTAAGTAGTAGAACAGGATATAAATCCAGCTCTGATAGACTCCACACTTAAGTGCTCTACTTCCCTAAACTGGAACATCAGACCCCTCTGCACAGCTGATAGTAGCAAAGCTCCTCTTTAGGCTTTAAGTCAAAGCTCATTATCATCAGGAACTATAATGCAGTTGTCTGACCTAAAAATCTGAACTATTTTAACTGATCTATGATATGAATGACATTGAAAACCACTGAACTAGATGCTTTCCTTGACATGCTCTCTTATTTCATCCTTAATGTTCATAAACCCTCAGCAGCTGTACCATGGCAGAGTCATTCTGTTTCCTGCCTTAAATCACATGAGGAAACTGGTGCTCTACATACACAGCTGTGTTTCAATGTCACAGAAGAAAATTTTTTAACCAGGTGAGCTCTAGATGCAAATGTAAATCTTCTCTTACAAATATTTTTGCAGGCCTAAAGTTTCTTAGAAAAAAAATATTGATACTATGCTTGTAAGTTGAATTCATTTTTACCTTTTTCTTGCCTGTTACTGTCCATTCTTTGAGTACTTCACTGGCACTACCTGTAAGAGAAACCAATTACAGATTTTCTCTCCTACCACAAGCATGGTTAGGCAGGAGTTAGTGTCCCTACATTTTGTAACTGCAAGAGAATTTCCAAAGCTCCTCTAGGAAAACTTAAAGTTCATATCTCTGAGCCAGTGTAATGATACCATACTTACCTTTTGGAACACCTGCTCATTTAGATCCCCCTTCTCCTTTTCATTTCCTCAGTAAGTTCTTCCAAGGAGAGACAAATGTAGCCTGACCATTTTGAAAATTACTTTACTTACATAGTTTAGATCGAATACAAAGATGACTCGTTTTAGCTCAAATATGCTATCCTCTCTTTTCTAGATTACATACAATCTTGGCTACATTATTTTAGAGAGAGCTGTACACTACCCTAGACTCAAATACTAACATAAGGAAAACAGATGATGATGAAGAGAAACCTTACAGTATTTGAACCTGTTTATTCTATACTGGAAAATTCATAAAAATAGAAACAGGGAGACCTTATCTGATGTCACTGTTCAATGATACAATAGCTTCCGGCAAAGTTTTTCTCAATCAAGTTACATGGAAAGAAGTTTGTAAAAAAACACTCCTCAACTCAAACTGAAAGCCTGGCTAAGCCCATCATTCTTCTCTATTTTAGACAGGGAAACTCAAACCCATACATTTGATCACTTGCTAGAGCCAAACTAAATACTGGAGCCTGGAAGAGAACGTTGAGTCCTTGAATTTGCAATCAGTTGCTGGGTCATAGGTTCACTGCTTTGTCATTAAGAATTTCTTAAATTCTTATTCAACTCAACTCCAACTGAGTCCCTTATACCACTGGCCACATGATTTCTCTTTAAATGCCATTAGAGAACATTTTGAGTAAAAGGATGAAGTTTCCGTAACTCAGCTCTTATTCCAGATATCCTATAACTTGTAAAAGAATTACTTCTAGGGCTGAAAGAGGTATCTTTAAGAGATACCTTTAAAAAATGGCATGGTATATTAGTTATCATGGGGTCTGCTCTATCACCTAAGAAAGACTAGATGGCTGAATGAATGTTATAAAAGTTTGAAGCAATTTCTATTTGAAAAAAATTAAAACTTATAAAAAAATTGATCTAAGATTACCTTCCATAAATGCCTGTACTGTTTTGTCCACACAATTATCAAAGTGCTGCAAAACCAGGATGATTTCATTGTTGCTCTTATTGGGAACTACTGCACGCACTGCATTTATCTGGAATAGATGATAGGGTAATTTAGTTCTAATACCAGTAGGTTAGTTGGCAAGTGAGGCCTATTACAGAGAATAACGGAAGGAATGACATTTCATTTTTAATAATATTTATCACTCTTTAGTGCCAGTGAGAGTACATACAACCATCTCATTGGGAATGATTAATAGATGAGTGATAACAGCACATAAAAAATTAATTTCAAATTCAGAAAAACATTTCTAGAAATAAAAGGAATGTATTAGATTTTATTTCAAGGAAGGGTAACTTAATTTAGGTATCAGGTATTAATTTAGCATCAGTGTTTCCTCATTTTTAGCATACTATAGAGAAAGGTATAAAGTTTAATGAACCACTAACAGTAACAACTTAGATTTTGTATATTTTCAAAATACGTTTACTTCATATCATTTAATTGTATAACACTATAAAGGTAATTCTAATTAGTATAAACTATTTCAAGCATAGAAAACATAATGAACACTCATTATGTGACAGCCAGTTTAATAAAATAAATCAATTGAAGCCCCCATGAAGTCCCTCATAAATCTCATTTCCCCCTCTCCAGAGATTTCTGCCTTGAATTTGGTGTTTTGATACATGTTTTTGTACTTTTATGATATACGCATATACCCAAAGGTAATATATACTTATATACTAAAGGTAATATATATATATAACATAACTTTATATGGTATATGTCTGTACTCGATTTGCTTTATTCACCTAACGTTTTTTGGATTTTTTTTCATGTTGACAAATGCATCTCTAACTCATTTATTTTAACTTCTACATAGTACTTCCATTATAAGAATATAGTCAATTCATTCATTCTTCTGTTTATGGACACTTGCATTGTTTTCAATGTTTGGCTATTACAAAAAAATGACATAATGAACATTCCTACACTTTTTTGCTGCTGAATCCTCAATGCCTAAAACAATGTTTGGCACATTTTATGCAATTAAAAAAAAAATAGGCCTTCTGTGAATAGTGAAAGAATGTCTCTATTGTATATAAATAACCACTAGCAGAATTCTTGAATAATAGGGCATTTACAAATTCATTAAATAATGCTAAATTGCTCTTTAAAATAGATATGTCAATTTTGTCAGATTTATTCGTAAGTTATTTTATATTTTTGAGATTAAAAATACATAGATTTGTAACAATTATATATTGTTTTCATTTTTGTATATCAATTTTATATCCAGCAACCTTGATGAATGCTTATTATTCTTAGTAATTTGTTGCTTTTGTGGTTTTTCTAAGTAGATATTGCAGCATCTACAAATAAAAGCAGTTTTTTTCCTTCCCAAATCTTTACAATTTTTATTTCTTATCTTATCACATAATGTAAAATTAGCTGTTTCTCCAAGATCAAGGGAGTGGTTGTTAGAAACAAAGATCTGAGAGTTAGGTGTGTTTTTTAGTTATCTAGTCAGCTAGATAGGAAGTCCCTTTGTAGATGAAGAGAACTACAGCATCTTGTTCAAGTAATAAGCAGTCTTTATTAGAACCTACGTTCTTTTTAGTATACTTGCTTTTATATCATTCTATGCATTTTTTTCAGGCTTAAGTGAACAATGATAAGGTTTAAAACCATACAGGTGGAAAGATAGATAATCTATAATCCAAAGAGGAATAATTTATAATATATATACTTTTCAGATGAGCAAAAAACTTAGCACTGATTACTAGAAAATAGACGTTAGGCAAAACTTAGATTCAATGATAAAGGTAAGATTCTGATAACTTAAAATGTATATGTGTTTATATTACCGAACCAATATTTATTTATGACTCCATAATCAACAACATACTTTTTTAGTAAGACAGAAAAAGCACATAAAGCTTTTGTTCTATGTTTTTCTCAGTATTGCTCATTAAGGGTTATATTACTAAAAACATCTGGTTTTCTTCCAAAACAGTATTATTTGGAAAATCTATGTTACTTCTTGCTCTGAAGTCTCTTGGACTTAAGATTCCTATTCAAGTAAATGGAAAGATCCTACTCAGACTGTTCCTTAAAGAATGTTGCCCAAATGAAATAGACACTTAACCATATAAATATTGTTATAATATTAATTACTATTAAAATGTCTTTAAGAAAATTTAGGAAATGTATATGGAGATATGCAAGGAAAATCATGCTTACACTTAGTAAGTTCTTATTCCTCAAAACCTTCATGATAGTCACATTCTGATACACAGTGGCATTCGGTTTGTTCTTAAAATTTCACTTTCTTAATGAGTTTGTATAGACAATGACTGTATTAATAACTAAATTTTCCATGACATTCAAGTTTATAACCCACAGTAACTAGTGATACCTTTTCTTTCATGTTCTCAAAAGCTCCTCCCTGGGCCAATACCGTATTGGACTGTAAATCAAAAATAAATCCTGATGAATCTGAAAAAAATGAGAAGGAAAAAATATATTCAACATGATCCAAAAGTAACATGTAATTCATCCCCCAAAAAGAAGAGCTAGTACCAGTTGCTTTCCTCCCATAGACAGTTAACAACTTAGTTGCTATTTTACAAATTCTATTATAGACATGGCTAATAATTTGAATTAAATCATAAAATAAAGTTTGATTTTAATAGAAACTGTCACAGTTTGAGAACACTAAATACATAAGCTATATCAGACTGTCCCATAATCCTTGATGTCTTTCTTAACTACTCCATCTTAATTTAAAAGGCTCTCTAAAAATGCTGCAAGGAAACAGTATCCTAAAGAAAAATTTAACACTAATGAATCTGAAAAAATGGGTGAGGATGACAGCTTCTGTAGCATTAATAATTAACAATACATGAAAGTAAGTTCCTTCTAGACTGTACCACACACATCATGTTCTTAGACTATGAACTCCATGAATACATTCATGTTTGTATTCCCAACATAACGCCTGATAAAGCAATCAGTGTACCAGAGTTTATATTACCAGCACAATACAGGAAAACTTAGTTCAATGTGACTGATTGCTGAAAAGAGTTTGGCTCCTTTGCACTTATGAAGAAAAGACTATCAGCAAATTTAATCAGTTTTTTTACCTGAGACTATATGATCAATAAATTACCTCAGCATTAACACTTGACAACTTTGTTTTAAACTAACAAGAGGCAATCTCAGGAAATGGTTAGTATTGAGTGCTCCTCAAATACTGATGTGTATAACTTACCAACCTGGGGAATCTTAGCTTAGAACACAGGTTCTGATTCAGTAGTCTGGCCTGTGGTCTTTTTTACTCCTAGGTAGTATCAATATGGCTGATCCATGCACCACTTTTGGGAGTAGCTTGGGGGTTAGCACTTCAACAAAGTAAGTAAAAGGGGACATTTTGAGAAAAGTGGTTGCTGTGATCTGAATGTTTATATCCCTCCCAGATTCATATACTGAAATCCTAAAGTGATGGTGCTAATAGATGGGAGCTTTGAGAGGTAAACAGGTCATGAGAGTGGGCCCCTCATGATGGGATTAGTATTCTTATAAAAGGGAACCCACAGAGCTCCCTAGCCTTTGCCACCATGTAAGGACACAATAAGAAGTCTGTGACCCAGAAGAGGATCTTCACCCTACCATGCTGGCACTCTGTTCTCAGACTTCCAGCCTCCAGACTATGAGAAATAAATTTCTGGTGTTTAGAAGTCACCTAGTCTGTAGTATTTATCGTGGCAGCCCAAAGAGAGTAACATAGGGGTCAAAAAGATATAGTATTATTCTTGTACACTTTCCAAATTCTTTTGCTATGATTACAGATGTGTTTTAATTAAAGCCTCTTTTACAGTTCTATCTTTATTCTGTGTTTCAAATTCCTCTGAGTTTCAAATACCATGGTTGCTATGGAGGACTGATAATTTATAAGTCAGAGTAACACTTTGGAACAAAAAGTGGAAAAAAGGATATGAATGGAGCCCGTGTCATTCCAAGAGAAACTATGCCTGCCAATTACGAATGAACCATGAATGAATTTAGATTTAACCTCTGTAATATTGGCAGTTTAAGACTGTTAACCAAATGACAAATCAGGCTGCATTTACACAAACTCAGTATTCAAGCCTAAATTGTCCAGATGACTAAATATTACAGTTAACTCCCAATTATCTTTATTCATTGAAAAGAGACACAGGATATAAAGATGAACATTTTATACAGCCAAAATACTATCCAGCAACCTTCTCAGAATTGCTATAGGTTAGCCAAAAATATAACATGAATGTTGTAAGTACTCTTCCCCAAAGACATATTCGTGAGCAGTGAGATGATACAAAGGACATCAATAGTCTTATTAGAGAATCAAATGACCAATCTCATTTAGCCAAAAGAGGTGACACTAAAGTAAAACAGCATTTAGGTGTCTATATTTAAATGACGTATTAGTATTTCTTATACATCATCTAATAGTTTATTTTTTTCCTTTAACAACACATTAAAGTGCAGGAAAACAAAGGGTAGTTCTGCAAACACCTTCAGTTATTGCCACCCTCACCCCTGAAATTTAACATAAGTATTAATAGGGTTTATCTGGTATACCAGTTAAGAGCATTAAAAATACATAAAGCAGCTATTTTAGTCAGGATCCCAGCAGGAAACAAATATAAACTCAAAAATCAGGGAATCTGAGGAGCGCTGAATAAAGAATTATTTCTGATGCTATTAGAGAGCAGGAAAACCACAAGATAAAATGTAGTACCCCTGGGCTAATAAGAACAATGTACCTTGCCTACCTAAGGTTTTAAAAAGGTGTTAGGAGAGAGGAATTACTGAAACCCAGAGACAGAAGGCTCTTTCATCTTTGGCTCACCTGGTGTGGAGAGGGCCAGAGTTCCATAACTATGACCTTTGGTCAGAGGACACTGTAAACCCAATAGACCCCTCAGGGAAAGCCTGCAGGAATTAATATCCTGACCTCACTCTCCTCCCCACTTCTGAACTCCTGCCTCTGTTGCCCAATGGCCAAACCCAACCAGAAGCCTGCGGGCAAGAGAGCCACTGAGGCAGTCCATACAGGTCAGCCTCCCAGGGCACGAATGCTAATTTTGTATTTAGGTTCTAAATAACGAGTTTTCCAAAAAGAAGCAATAATTTAACATCTTGTCTATTTACCACCTCTTTTGGCTCAAATCAACAACTTTAGTAAATTCAAAACCTTGCTTCAGTAAACTGGAGCTTAAGTGCCTCTCAGCATTATAGAGAAAGTTATTTTTAATTCCCATCAACAGTATTTAGAGCTTTAACAATTTTCTTATTTTTTCATGCAAAGAAAGCCTAAGATTTACATAATTCCATTGATAGGAAATAAGGCAGATCTCATTTTGTGATATCTACCTATGATAGAAGAACGTGTATACTCTATCAGAAATCTATTTTCAAAGAAAAAAAACTGTAGTTAGATATTATTCTCAGGCAAGATTCATAAAGTATACAAGGAACCCTTGAAATTGAGCTTTCTTCTTATCATTTATTTCACTCTATTAGGAACCATCTTTGAAGTTTCTTGGAATTATTTCAAATAGCACATATTTAGGAACATTTTGAAAAAAGTATGTTATTTACAGTATCACTGAGATATTTGTAAATATTGTAGGCTTTACTGTTTTTGCTGGCTTAAATCAGGCAAAAGTTGTTTTAGGCCCTGAAGATGACAGAAATATCAGAGTCTGATTATCCCATATATCTAAACAACACTGAACAAGCTTTTTTTTTCTTGATTGAGGTATAGTTGACATATATATAACATTACATTAGTTTCACGTGTAAAACATAATGATTTGGTATTTGTATAAACTGCAAAATGATCACCACAATAAGTCTAGTTAACATGTCACTATCATTGTTACAAAATATTTTTTTCTTTTAAGAACTATAAGACTACTATCTTAGCAACTTTCAAATATGCAACATATTATAAATTACAGTTGCCATGTTGTACATTACATCCCCATGACTTATTTTATAACCATAAATTTGTACCTTTTGACCCCTTTTGACCCCTTTTACCCACACCCTAATCCCTACCTCTGGTAACCACCAATCTGTTCTCTGTATCTATGAGCTTGATTTTTGTTTTGTTTAGATTCTGTACTTTAGATCCCTCAGTTTAGGTAAGTAAGATCATATGGTATTTGTCTGACTTATTTCACTTAGCATAATGTCTCTGAGGTCCATCCAAGTTGTTGCACATGGTAGCATTTCCTCATTTTCTGTAGCTGAATAATATTCCATTGCATGTATATACCATATTTTTCTTTATCCACTCATCTACTGATAGACACTTAGGCTGTTTCTGTATCTTGGCTACTAAACAATACTTCAATGAACATGGAGGTGCAGATACCTTTTTGAATTAGTGTTTTCATTTTCTTTGGATAAATACTCAGAAGTGGAATTGCTGGATCCTATGGTATTTCTATTTTTAATTTTTTGAGGAATCTCCATACTGTTTTCCATAGTGACTGTACCAATTTACATTCCCACCAACAGTATATGAGGATCCCTTCTCCACATACTTACCAACACTTGTTAATTTTTGTCTTTTGATAATATCCTTTCTAACAGGTGTGAGGTGATACCTCATTGTGGTTTTTAGTTGCATTTCCCTGATGATTGGTGATGTTGAACACTTTGGCACATACCTGTTGGACATTTGTATGTTTTCTTTGGAATTGGACATTTTTTTTATTAAGGTATCATTGATATACAATCTTATGCTCAGGTTTCACATGAGCAAAAACAGTGGTTACTACATTCCCCGTTATCAAGCCCCCACTACATACCTCATTACAGTTACTGTCCATCAGCATAGTAAGATGCTATAGAGTCATTACTTGTCTTCTCTGTGCTATAATTCCTTCCCTGTGCCCCCTCTATATTATGTGTGCTAATCATAATACTCATTAATCCCCTTATCCCTCCCTTCCCACCCACTCTCCCCAACCCCTTTCCCTTTGGTAGCTGCTAGTCCATTTTTGGGTTCTGTGAGACTGCTGCTGTTTTGTTCCTTCAGTTTTTGCTTTGTTCTTATACTCCACAGATGAGTGAAATCATTTGGCACTTGTCTTTCTCAGCTGGGCTTATTTCACTGAGCATAATACCCTCCAGCTCCATCTATGTTGTTGCAAATGGTAGCATTTGTTTTCTTCTTATGGCTGAATAATACTCCATTGTATATATGTACCACATATTCTTTATCCATTCATCTACTGATGGACAGTTAGGTTGCTTCCATGTCCTGGCTATTGTAAATAGTGCTGTGATAAATATAGGGGTGCATACATCTTTTTAAATCTGAGAACTTGTACTCTTTGGGTAAATTCCTAGGAGCGGAATTCCCGGGTCAAATGGTATTTCTATTTTTAGTTTTTTGAGGAACCTCCATATTGCTTTCCACAATGGTTGAACTAGTTTACATTCCCACCAGCAGTGTAGGAGGGTTCCCTTTCTCCACATCCTTGCCAGCATTTGTTGTTCTTAGTCTTTTCGATGCTGGTGCTGTGAATTATTAAAGAACATTAAACCTTAAATTGAACATTCAACTGAGTGAAGAAAAAAAAGCCAGAATTTCCTTCTCTAGCTACTGTCATTCTTTTAACAAATATATTCCCATTTTATATAATAGCTCTCATGCTACTATTAAGTTTGTCCCTTTACATTTTTACAGTTATTCCAGGAAAGTTGAAAAAGTGATTTTAAAGAGTCTTTGTTGTCCTTTCCCTCCTTATAACTATTCTCAGTAATTCTTGGCTTTTTGTACCTCATATTTGACTTTAGCCAAGAAGCTAGAGCAATCCCGGCAGGAAAGTTAAAGAACTAATAAAAAATTGGAAGCATTTAACCCCTGCTTCATTTCCTGTCTCCCATGAAACATTAACTCACAGGATATAGGATATCCTGTAGTAAGTGATCTCCCACCACTCCTCCAACATATGTTCACTTCAAGTGTACTTTCAAGATGCATTTGGCTTTCCTGAAAGCATATTCTAATTTAATAGGTTTATAAGAGTAGAAAAGGAGTTGTTACATGAATTGATTCCCAAACACATGAAGTTAAAATCTAATATCCACAAATACTTAGATAGTAAAAGAGACAACAAATAAACTTGTGAACATTCTGCACTCTCTAAAATTAACTGCAGTAACGACAAAAAGTTGTGCCTATCAATGATACTGCATGGGTGAGGGAAAGTATAGCCATTCAAACACATCAAGAAAACCTTTAAAACTATATATAGATATTCACGGTGATTATCACTTCACAGCTATGCTTTTAACAATTCATGCCCACTTGTAATCTTACCCTTCTGGCTTTGTTTCCTAGACATTGCAGTTTCTCTAATCTCAAAAAATGCAGAAGAAATGTATCCTTTCGCCTTGTCTGTGTTCTGACTGTAGTTATCTCTGACTTAAAAGTAGGCAATGACGTCTGTAGTTGGAGATGATAAGTACAAAATCCTGGTTATCTGAAACCAGTTTGCTACTGTTGATCTCCTTTCCTTCTCTTGTATCAACTTCTTGTCAGGAAATCTCATTGCAGGCACTCATGTCTTTTTTTTCCACAGAAATTCTAAAGGGGGAAAAAACACACATATAACTACTACAATAACAGCTATCTGTATGAAATTTCTGAGAGAGATCCACAGGTTTGATTTGGTATTTTTTCTAAGAAAATTAGCTATTAAAAGTACTCTAGAAAGACTGTAGCTGTAAAAAGTATTTTGCTCCTTAAGAAAGTTTAATCTTAGCATCAAACCCTCTTCTTAGTTCAGAAAGCATGTTTTTTTAGTCTTCTCATCGTTTGTATCTATTTCAAATACCCCCCACCCCCGCTTATAAACTAAAATATTACCTCTTATCACTCCCTAAGATCTTTCTTACCATCTGCTCTTCCTGTCCAAATCAAGGGTGTTTTCTATTTCTCTAGAATTTACTGTATCTAACCTCCCCTTGGTGGGGTGAGAGTGAGTAGGGAGAACACAAAGGAACTTTAATAAGGAAAATAAAAAAATTAAAATATGGATTAGTTGATACTGCAGGGAGCTCCTATAAATTATAAAGATACAAATGCTATTTCTTCCACATTACTAAACTTTAAAAAATACATATACAAGGTTTCTGGGTAAAGAAAGCATAAAGAGAATCACAGAACTCTTAAACCCAGACACCTGCTAGGAAAGACATTTTACAAAATGCAAATCCAAGGAGGAAATGAGAGTAATCTTTATGGAATATTTTCCAATGTGGAAAGAGGAGAATAAAGGAATGGATAGATAGCCCTGGGAAAATTAAAAAACAAAAACAAAAACACATCAAGAGCAAGAGCCTTCATGGATATTAGGGAACAGACTGGTGATTGCCTAAGGTGGATACAGGGGATGAGAGAAATATGTGAATGGGGTGAAAAGAGACAAATTTCCAGCTATAAAATGAGTAACTCATAGGGATGTAATGTACAGCATGGTGACCACAGTTAATACTGTATTACTTATCTGAAGTAGATGTAGCAGAAAGTGGACCTTGAAAGTTCTCATTACAAGAAAAAAATTCTGTATGGTGATGAATGTTAACTGGACTTACTGTGGTGATCAATTTTCTGTTTATAAAACTATCAAATCATTATATCATACACATGGAACTAATATAATGTACATCCATTATACTTAAAAAAAAAAAAAAAAAGCAAGTGAGTTCTTTTACAAACCACCTTGGGACCTGAGTAAAGGCAGGCTGAACCTATGGGGCTCCCATCCACCAGAGCATTGACCCAAAGTGGAAAAATCAGCCAAAGTCTTTGGAAACACACGGAATTTACCACTGGACAGAGTGGTTACAACACATAACATTTTATGAGATTTTAGAAGACAGAACAGAATTCAGATCTACCAAAAAGGATTAAGCTCTTCAATAGCAAGCTTTCTCTACCCTCATGTCCTCAGTTTAAAGAAAAGAGGATGAAAGCAACAGTCAACAACTAACCATAGCTGATGAGCAAGGTTGGGTAGGATAGGTCCCAAATAAAGTGGAAAACACCTCAAGGATATTTCATCCATACTCTGTAACTACAAACAAAAGGTATAAATGGAGATTTCCATGTAAAGCATGACAATACATAAAAGTGACAAAGCAACTATCAATTCCCCATAACAAGAGAGAGAGGAAAGAGGAGAAATTACCACGCAGCAGACAAAGAACCCAATCTGGAAAACAACATAACCTCCCAAAACCAAAAGCAGATACTCCTTTGAATACTTATTTCAATACTTCAAAGAAGAATTTGGATTCAATAAAGCTAGAAAACAAATCACAAAAAACCCAGCCACTTCTACATAAGAAACCGTTCAGTCAAGCATTTTTTCTAAAACGGGAACAAAAGATATAATACCACATTGTATTAATTAAACTTTGAAATGTGGGAAAACCAGCAATTAATAATGGATGGATTTATTGAGAAAGTGAAAATGATTCTATCTGGATATTTATAATAATTTGTTGCTGCTTATTAAATAGTAAAGAAAATTCAAGATGGTCAGTCTTGGACTAGTTACCTCTGAGAGCTAGAGCCTAAAACTAAGGAAACTAATGAATCAGACTTCATCTTCAATTTATTCTGTTCTAAATAAAGTCCATAGTCACAGACCACACCCCTGGTGCTAGCCATGCAACATAAACTGCTGGTTCCTAGGACCCTGAGCCACAGTGGGCAGCTCAGTGACTCTCGGGATGGGGGAATAGGAAGAGGATGAACATGTACAGTTGTAAAACCTATTACCACATTTCTCATTTCAAATCACAACAAAAGACATTAAGTTTTTATATTTATGGGAATGGGAACATGGGTTAAAAAGGGATGAGAAATTGAGACAAAAAGTAGAATAGAGGTTTTACCAGGAACTAAGGGGTAAAAAGAAAGGGAGAGTTATTGTTTAACAGATAGCAAGTTTTTGTAGGGACTGATGAAAAATTCTGGGTATAGGCAGTGGTGATGGCTGTACAACACTGCAAACATATTTAATGCCACTGACCAGTACACTTATGAATCATTAAAATGATAAATATCACTATATATATATATATGGGGGGGGGGGGTTGTTTTTTTTTCAATTTCAGGAAAAGACCTCCAATAGCCAAAACAATCTTAACAAAGAACAAAGTTGGAGGCCTTGCACTTCCTAATTTCAAAACATATTATAAAGCTACAGTAATTAAAATAGTGTAGTATTGGCATAAAGACAGACATTAAGACTAATGGACTAGAATAGAAAGCCCTGAAATAATTCTGTCAGATATGGCCAAATGATTTTTGACAAGGGTGCCAAGATCATTCAGTGGGGAAGGACAGTCTTTTCAACAAACGCTGCTGGGAAAAACTGGATGTCCACAAGCAAAAGAATGAAGTTTGTCACTTACCCTTATACCATATACAAAAATTAAAGTGGATTAAAGACCTAAATATAAGACTTAAAACTCCTAGAAGAAAACATAGGAAAGCTTCATGACATCACTCTTGACAATGATTTCTGAGATATGACACCAAAAGGAAAAAAAAAAGTAGACAAATGGACTACCTCAAACTTAAACCCTTCTGTACATCAAAGGAAATAATCAAGAGAGTGAAAAGGCAACCTATGGGATGGAAACAAACATTTGCAATCATATATCTGATAAGGAGTTAATTTCCAGAATATATAAAGAATTTCTATAACTTAATAACAAAAAAAATAAGTAACACTATTTAAAAATGGGAAAAGGACTTTGATATTTCTCTAAAGATATACAAATGGATATGAAAGATATGAAAGGATATTTAGCATATGAAAAGATATTAACATCACTCACCCACCATTAGAGAAATATAAATCAAAACTACAATGAGATATCATCTCACACCTGTCAGGATGGCTGATACCAAAAAAAAAAATAAGTGTTGCCAAGAATGTGGAGAAACTGGAAACCCTCGTTATTGTTAGTGTGACTGTAAAATTATGCAGCCCCTGAGGAAAACAGAATGGGGGTTTCTCAAAAAGTAAATAAATACAGCACTATTTACAACAGACAAGACATGGAAGTATCCATCAGTAGATGAATGGACAAAGAAGATGTGGTACATATACACAAGGGGTATTATTCAGCCATAAGAAGAAAACAAATCCTACCATTTGCAATAACATGGATGTAGCTAGAGGTTATTATGCTCAGTGAAATAAACCAGGCAGAGAAAGACAAGTACCAAATGATTTCACTCATTTGTGGAGTACAACAACAAACCAAAAATGGAAGAAACAAAACAGCAGCAGACTCACAGACTCCAGGAAGAGACTAGTGGTTACCAAAGGGAAAAGGGGTGGGAAAGGTGGATGGAGGGAGAGAAGGCAGTGGGAGGGAGGGAGAAGGGGATTAAGGGGTATTATGATCAGCACACATAATGTAGGGGGGATCACAGGGAAGGCAGTATAGCACAGAGAAGACAAGTAGTGACTCTACAGCATCTTACTATGCTGATGGACAGTGACTACAATGGGGTATGTAGGGGGGACTTGATAATATGGGTGAATGTAGTAACCACAACGCTGCTCATGTGAAACCTTCATAAGATTACATATCAATGATACCTTAATTTAAAAAAAGTAATTAAATAGAACTACCATATGATCCAGCAATTCCACCTCTGGGTATATATCCAAAAGAACTTAGAGTAGAAATAATTCTCAATAACTCAACAAGTTATTTGCACACCCATGTTCACTGCAGCACTATTAACAAGAACCAAGAAATGGAAGCAACCCAGATGTCCACGGATGGGTGAGTGGATAAACAAAAAGTACCATATGTATACAAGGAGTATTATGCAGCCTTTAAAGAGAAGGAAATCCTATCATATGTCACAACACAGATGGACCTTGAAAACATACTAAATGAAATGTCAGTAACAAAAAAGAGAAATACTGTATGATGACACTTACACGAGGTATCTAAAGAGGTCAAATTCATGAAAACAGAAAGTAGAATGGTAGCTGCGAGGGGCTGGAGAGAGAGGGAAATGGGACATTGTTGTTTAATAGGTACAGAGTTTCAGTTTCACAAAATGAAAAACTTTGAGAGATCTGTTATACAATTATGGGGATACACTTAACATTACTGACCTATATGTTTAAAAATGGTTAAAAGAATGGTCCAAAGAAGAAATTCAGATGGCCAACAGGCACATGAAAAGATGCACAATATCGCTAATTATCAGGGAAATGCATATTAAAATCACAATGAGATATCATCTCACAGCAGTTTAGGATGGCCAACATAGAAAAGACTAGGAACAACAAATGCTGGTGAGGATGCAGAGAAAGGAGTACCCTCCTACACTGCTGGTGGGAATGTAAACTAGTTCAACTATGTGGAAAGCAGTATGGAGGTTCCTCAAAAAACTAAAAATAGAAATATCATTTAACCCAGGAATTCACCTTAAGAATGCAGGATCCCAGTTTCAAAAAGACATATGCACCTCTATGTTTATTGCAGCACTATTTACAATAGCCAAGAAATGGAAGCAACCTAAGTGTCCATCAGTAGATGAATGGATAAAGAAGATGTGGTACATATACACAATGGAATATTATTCAGCCATAAGAATAAAACAAATGCTACCATTTGCAACAACATGGATGGAGCTAGAGGGTATTATGTTCAGTGAAATAAGCCCAGCTGAGAAAGACAAGTGCCAAATGATTTCACTCATCTGTGGAGTATAAGAACAAAGAAAAAACTGAAGGAACAGAACAGCAGCAGACTCACAGAACCCAAGAATGGACTAACAGTTACCAAAGGGAAAGGGACTGGAGAGGGTGGGCAGGAAGGGACAGAGAAGAGGAATAAGAGTCATTACGATTAGCACACATAATGTAGGTGGTGGGGCACAGGGAAGGCAGTATAGCACAGAGAAGACAAGTTGTGACTCTATAGCATCTTATTATGCTGATGGACAGTGACTGTAATGGGGTATGTGGGGGGGACTTGGTGATGGGGAGAGTCTAGTAACCACAATGTTGCTCATGTGATTGTATATTAATGATACCAAACAAACAAACAAACAAATAAATGGTTATGACTGGTAAGTTATATATTAAATGGTTTTTACTAAAATTTATTTTTTTTAATTTCAGGAATATAGTGATTTGGAAAAAATGAAAAAGGGAGGAAACATGTTAAACATGGATTGATTAGCATAAATCCATCACCACTAGTGGAAAACCAAGCCAAAGCATATGCTCTACTGAGACCGAGGATATTGTTAATATAGCAGTGTAGCAGTGGGTAAGTGAGTGCTTGAAAGCCAGACTGTTGTTTCCAACCCAGCTCCACCACTTCCTAGCTGAATGACTTCAAGCAAGCTGATTATCTTTTCAGCATCTCAGTTTATAAGACTGAGTTTATTTGCATTTTATTTATATAAAATGCAAATAAGGCTAGCATCTTCCTCTCAGGGTTATTATATGGTTTAAATAAGTTTATACAGATATAGCACTTAGAACAGTGGCTGACTTATTGACAACCATTCAATAAACACTGGTTAATACTGACTGCAATGTAAGATGTGTCCCCTAAAATGGAAAGTTCCAAGAATCATAGATCATACAAGTTAATTAACAAACAAATGGGAATTTTACTAAAACTATGGGCTACTAGCAGTAAGTCATATTTAGGTATTGTTAGAGCTTTAGAATTGCAACTTCATTAGGTTTAGATGATGTACAATTAAGAAATTGGTATTGTCAAGTCTTAGGGTACATTACTTTTTGCACTGGCGCATTATAAGAACCCGACACAATAACAAGTAAAGAATTAACTGGGCTGTAATTTGAGGGTGAGGCACTGGGAGGGCTGTACAACATAGAGAAGACAAGTAGTGATTCTATAACATCTTACTATGCTGATGGACAGTGACTGTAATAGGGTATGTGGGGGGGACTTGATGGGGGGAGTCTAGTAAACATAATGTTGCTCATGGAATTGTATATTAATGATACCAAAAAAAAAACTAAAAAAAAAAAAAAGAATTAACTGGGCTGTACACAAAGATACTAAGAGTTATTTTAAATTTAAAATACAGATTGTTACAATATCTACCAATCAATAGAAACAGAGGAAAGCAGCAAATGGGTGAGGATGGAAGAAAATATAGGAGAACTATATCCTCATCTTTCATAATAAGATTGCTCCTGAGAAAATTAAAAAGTCATTACAATCAAGTTATTCAGAAATATGGAGGTTAATATAGAAGAAATGTTCCTGATTAATCATGGAAAGCAAGAGCAAGGAAGGGCAGAGGCTGGGAGTGGGGAAGCAGAGGACTGTTTTTAAATTACTACTGTAAGTCTTGTGATACTATGTGACTTTTTATACCATGTGTATATATTTAGATTAGCAAATACTTTTCAGCACAAGAACAGACCTATAGACCAATGGAAAAGAGTAGAGAGCCCAGATATAAACACATGCATATACAGTCAATTAACATATGATAAAGGAGTCATGAATATACAATAGGGAAAAGACAGTCTCTTCAACAACTGGTGTTGGCAAAACTGGACAGCTTCACGTAAGAGAATGAAATTGTATTACTGTCTAACTCCATACACAAAAATAAACTTGAAATGGATCAAAGACCTGAATGTAAGTCATGAAACCATAAAACTCTTAGAAGAAAACATGGGCAAAAATCTCTTGAATATAAGCATAAGCAATTTTTTCCTGGACACATCTCCTCAGGCAAGGGAAACAAAATAAAAAATGGAACTGCATCAAACTAAGAACCTTCTGTACAGCAAAGGATACCATCAGTATAACTAAAAGGCATCCTAGAGTAATGGGAGGATATATTCATAAATGACTCATCTGATAAGGGGTTAACATCCTAAATATGTAAACAACTCATACGCCTCAACACCCAAAAAACAAATAACCTTATCAAAAAATGGGCAGAGGATCTGAACAGAGACACTTTTCCAAAGAAGAAATACAGATGGCCAACACGCACATGAAAAAATGCTCCACATCACTAATCATCAGGGAAATGCAAATTAAAACCACAATGAAATATCACCTCATACCAGATAGAATGGCCACTATCCAAAAGATAAGAAACAACAAATGCTGGTGAGGATGCGGAAAAATAGAAACCCTCCTACACTGTTGGTGGGACTGCAAATTGGTGCAACCACTGTGGAAAGCAGTATGGAGGTTCCTGAAAAAACTAAAAGTTGAAAGACCATTTGACCCAGTAAAGTAATTCCACTCCTAGGAATTTACCCAAAGAAAACAAAATCCCTGATTCAACAAGATATATGCACCCCTACGTTTATTGCCACACTGTTGCAATAGCCAAGATATGGAAGCAATCTAAGTGTCTATCAATGGATGGATAAAGAAGAGGTGGTGTATATATATATATATATACAATGGACTATTATTCAGCCATAAAAAGAAAAGAAATCCTGCCATTTGCAACAACATGTATGGATCTAGAGGGTATTATGCTTGGTGAAATAAGAAAGGGGGAGAAAGACAAATACCATATGATTTCACTTATTTGTGAAATATAAAAACAAAGCAACATAGAAGGAACAAAACAGCAGTCAACTCATAGACACTGAGAAGTGACTAGTGATTACCAAGGGTGAGAGAAGTCGGCAGGGGCCGGGAGGGAGGGAAAGAGGACTGCTGAACCACCGTGATACACATTTGATAATTTAAAAAATAATTTAAAAATAAATAATAAAAATTTTTGACCCATTTTATGCAAATAAAAACTACTTTTGACACCTTTTTTATCCACAGACTGGCAAATATTCAAAATGATTATAAATACCAGTAATAAGGCTGTGGAAAAACAGGCCCCTTCATATCTCAGTGAGAATATGGAAAATAATATAGTAGTTATCAAAATTAAAAACATATATACTATTTGCAAGACAATTTCTAGGAATTTACCCTACAAGCATATTTGCAAATGTGTGAACTAAATGCGTTCAAGGTCATCCAATACAACGTTATTTATAACAGCAAAAACTGAAAACTAACTGTCCATAAATAGGACACTGGTTGAATAAATTAGGTTCATCCAAACAGTGAGATATTATGCAAAAGTTTCTCAGAGAAACGGAAGTTCTCTATATATTGATATAGTAAGATATATTGTTAGATGAATATGATAGAATATATTTATACTGGCTTGTATATATATGTAAATATTGTATACTTGGAAGGATAAACAAGAAACTAGCAACAGTGATGATCCATCGAGGAAGAAAAAATAAACTAGGGTTAAGGAGGACTTTTCAATCTACTTTTTTATATTTTGACATTAGAACTGTATAAACATCTTACTTGTGGAAAAAAGACTTTAATACTTTAAAAGACTCTTTCCCAGTAAATTAAATCAAAGCTGAAAAACCTCAGTTTAATCTAAATATTTATTCCAACCTAGAAACCCAATCTTGAAACAGGTTCAAGTGTGTCAATAAGAACCTACAGATGCTAACTCCTAGACCTGCAGAATAATAACAAATGGACTGTTTCAAATAAAAACTTTTTTTCTGATTTTTAAAGGGTTTTGGTTATGAGAAAGTAAGAAAGAGTTTTTATTCCACAATATCATCAGTTTGCCAATAAGTATCATTTGCATTAGCTCTATGAAAAATGAGACCCAAATTAATGCATTAATATATTCTAAAAAATAAGTAGGAACAAAATGGATGATTTCCTTATGTCAAAAACGTAACTGTAGGACCTTTCCATAAGTCTGTTTTCTCAAATGTCTTTATTCATTGGCATTAACTTTCGAATCCATATGTCACTCTAATCTAAAAACTATCCCATTATTATAAGGCCTGATCACCATAAATTTTAATGAAATTTTTCATTTAGAAAAATCAGTAAGTTCTTTTTTTTAAAAAATTAAAACCTCAAATTGGAACAACACAGAATTGGAAATGGGACAACAGAGAATTTCTGGAAATTTAAAATACATTCTAAGAGGGAAATCAGAAAACATCTGATACCACAACCCCTCTTTACTACTGTTGAAGACACACGACCCTCCAAACTACTTAACATTAGTCATCAGTGGCAGCTGTAAGTGTGGGAGTAGGGGGAGCTCAAAGGAGCGGAGTAGGAAGACATATCTGTCTTTTCCCATTTCACTGCTAGCTGGGAGGTTAGAGTTTTCTGCACCCTGCTCCTCATGCAGGTGGTTTTAACCATAAGTCAATCAAGCCAAATTACCCTCAGCTGTATCAATTCTTCAATAATAGAATTAAACAATACTGATCATTTCATGCCCACACCACTATACACATACATACATTTCATTTCTCCCATCTCCCCAAAGCACAGATGCACAAGCAGCTCAAGGGGATGGAGGCAGCTATTAGGCACAAACAAAACAAGACAATTGAGATCAACTTTATTCAATGATACTAATCCATAAAGGGAGATTCCATACACATATACATGAAAAAAGTGATTTCTAATATCCCTGCTACCTTAAAATAATTAACTGATTAGTTAATAAGTATTTAACATGAACTATGTGCCAATACTTGTGATAAATTATGAAAGATGGACTATTATTCAGCTTTAAAAATAAGGAAGGAAATTCTGACTTGTGTTAAACATGGATAAACCTCAAGGACATTATGCTAAGTGTAACTGGCCTACTGTGTAGGCGCATGCTTACACATGTTGGCAATGAGCCATTATTGTCTGTGTTGCTATGTAAAGAGCTCTGCCCAGTGCCCTCCCCAGCTGGCAGAGGCTGACATGGATTACAGACTTGCCTGATGCAGACATGATTCTAGCGCTTAACCTGCTACCTATCATAAGATAAAGCTTGGTAAAAAAAGAATAAAGCTTGGTGTAAGACCTTTTACCCCCCAACATTCTGCTGTCATTATTTGGTCTCACTGAATTCAGAGTGCATTTTCTGAGAGCTACAGCCCTCTGGGATGACATTTTGGCAGAGTGGGAAAGATTTGCTGTAGGCTGAAAAAACGGAATAAGCTGTCCTCATGGGATGGGTACTTCAGTGGGCTGCCCCAAGGATGGGGAGATATCTGGGTGTCCCCCAATGGGCATGTGGTCCGAGGTGGCTTTCCTCCTGGAGGAGTGGGCCCCTCCCCAGGACTGAGAGGAGGTGGAGGTGATGAGGCAGTGTGGGAGGCCCTCCACAAGATTGGAAGATCTTTGGAGAAACAGAGTGCCTTTGTGGTGGCAGTAATCATGGGTTGGCTGTTTCTCACAGTGCTAGAAAAGGATATAGATGAGAAGGACATACTCCTGTAAGAAGCATGAGAAGAGGCAGCACGAGAATGCAAGCTGCAAGGTGCTGTGGAGGAGGTAAAGGCCATGAAGGAGGAGGACTTAAGAGAAAAGGCAGTGTAAGAATCTGAGCTATGAAGTGCTGTGGAGGGATTAAAAGTTGTTGAAGATTAAGATAGTGTTGCTGTGAGGCACTGTGGAAAAGGTAAAGGATGTAGCAGAGGAGGTGCCCTGCAGAACAGTGAGAGCTGCCATCAGCCCCAGAAGTGGTGGAGGAGCTGGGGGAGGAGAACAAAGAGTTGGAGATGGTGCTAGAGGCACCAACCACTACTCTATTAATTCCACCCAGTATTAGTCAAGAAAATAAAGATGCAGCAACTACAGGTTCCTCCAGGAGAGGTGAAGCCTCCTCCCCAGGTTGTGGAGCACTCCATGTTCCACCCCTACATGCAGGCAGAGCTGGTGGATTTTGGCTATTGATTTCAGCAGAAATCCTTAAGAGTTCATATCAGCCTGGCTCCTGCACCTTTGGAATGTAGGAGTGGATACTATCCTCCTGTTGGGATCAGACGTGGGAAAGGTCGCTTCCCTGGTAACGCATCCTGCCTTGTGGCAGTGACTGCAGAATGCACATCAGACCCCAGGGAATCATTCACTTCTTGAAGTGCCGCTTTCTGTATGGACTAATCAGACTGAGTTACCATCTTCCCCCACTAGATGGCAGACATATGCCAAGTTCCAAAAAGTGTCATGGGAGTTGGGCACAAAACTGCCATTTATAACCCAGTAAATCAGAACCTGAACAAGGAGCTGTTTATAGCCGTAATGAGGCAATGGTGATGCCAACAATTGCCCTGTTCCTCTTTGGACCCTTAGTGGCCATTATCCCCCTCGCTTAGGGCAGCCCATAAATGCAGTTACCCATACTGTGGAAGATTTCAGAAAGTAGAAGTCATGTGGGCATGGAAGAGGGAGTGTGGTCTGCTACTGAGAGGGAGGGTTTAAAAGGTCCTATGAAGGAGATTAAAGGTGGCGCCATGAGAAGTGAGCCAGAAACCTCCTCCCAAAACCAAATAAAATATGAAAATATAGTTAATACAACTAATCCTGAAAGAGCAACAGGAAAGAAGGCTGCACCAGACTGCATACAACCGGAGTAAAGAACAGACTTCATGAAACAGGGTAATGTACCAAAGCCCCTACCCCAGCTTACCGGTGGTAGGAAGAGAAATGGAGCCAGGAGGGGGCTGAGGCCTAGGACTGCTGAA
Organism: Manis javanica; assembly: GCF_040802235.1. NCBI lineage: Eukaryota > Metazoa > Chordata > Mammalia > Pholidota > Manidae > Manis > Manis javanica. Next base: position 88,305,146 of record NC_133165.1, read on the forward strand.
CACATAGCCCTGGAGATCTGTTCTGGGAGTACAAACCTACATTACATGGTGCTCTGCAGATAAGTGGGGTTGAAAAGATATAACAGGCAGGATATTTGGAGAGACTGAGATTCCAGCTGTCTGTGGAGGACAGGGATCCACACCTGGCCGCACTGGGACAAAAGAAAGCAGTCAGTCTGAGAGACTTCCTAACAGCGAGAGGGCTGCTAAAGGGGAAAGGATTGCACAGAACTTGCTGCTCAGGGGAAAGGACAGGTGGAACAAATTGTCCAGATGCACTTTGCCCGGAAGGTTGGGAACTTTCAGGAGCTTCAGGTGCTCCATCCCCCTGGCTGGTTATGCAGTTCTGAGGCTACCCACCATGATACACAGCCTGCTGCACCTTCCTCCCAGTTGACACCAGTTCACAAACAGGCTGCCCCTGCCCTGGTGCCAGGCCAGCCAGAGAGAGACCCCGACAACAGCAACTACAAATGTAAAGCATAGAGGCTTACATATGTACACTCAGCCCACTGGTTCAAGCAGTGGAAAAAGGCACTGCAGCCGGGAAGCAAGAAACAACTCTTTCCTCCCCCCAGGCACTAGTGCTGTTCCCCTGCAACCCCAGACAACAGTCCAGGGGCTGAGAAGCTCAAGAGAGTAGAGCTTTGGGGCAACAGAGGGCGCGACATACAAATATGAAACATCAAATGAACCTGGATCAAAACAAAATCTCACAAACACCAGAAGGAGGGCCAAGTGAAACTGAACCAATCAATCAATCTTCCTGAATGATATTACAAAATAAAAATCATACACATATTATACTTAACAGCAAGAAGCTGAAAGCTTTTCCTTTAAGATCAGGAACAAGACAAGGATGTCCACTCTCCCCACTTTTATTCAACATAGTTCTAGAGGTCCTAGACATGGCAACCAGACACCACAAAGAAAAAAAATGCATACAGATTGGTAAGGAAGAAGTCAAAGTGTCCCTGTTTGGAGGTGACATGATATTGTACATAAAAAAACCTAAGAATCCACTCCAAAACAATTAGATCTAATATGTGAATTCAGCAAAGTTGCAGGATACAAAATTAATATAGAAATCTGTTGCATGTCTATACACTAACAATGAACTAGCAGAAAGAGAAATCAGGAAAACAATTCCATTCACAATTGCATCAAAAAGAATAAAATACCTAGGAATAAACCTAACCACGGAAGTGAAAGACCTATACCCTGAAAACTACAAGACACTCATGAGAGAAATTAAAGAAGATACCAATAAATAGAAACATATCCCATGCTCATGGATAGCAAGAATTAATATTGTCAAAATGGCCATCCTGCCTAAAGCAATCTACAGAGTCAATGCAATCCCTATCAAAATACCTACAGCATTCTTCAACTAACTACAGCAAATAATTCTAAAATTCATATGGAACCACAAAAGACCCCAAATAGCCAAAGCAATCCTGAAAAGGAAGAAGTGAGGGGAATTACATTACCTGACATCCAGCTCTACTACAAAGCCACAGTAATCAAGATAATTTGGTAGTGGCACAAGAATGGACCCATAGACCACTGGAACAGAATAGAGAGTCCAGATATAAACCCAAGCATATATGGTCATTTAATATAAGATAAATAAGCCATGGATATACAATGGGGAAATGACACCCCCTCAACAACTGGTATTGGCAAAATTGGACAGCTAGATGCAAGAGAATGAAACTGGATTATTCTCTAACCCCATATGCAAAAGTGAACTCGAAATGGATCAAAGACCTGAATGTAAATCATGAAACCATAAAACTCTTAGAAAAAACATAGGCAAAAATCTCTTGAATATAAACATGAGCAACTTTTTACAGAATGCATCTCCTCAGGCAAGGGAAACAAAATAAAAAATGAACAAATAGGACTATATCATGCTAAAAAGCTTCTGTACAGCAAAGGACACCATCAGCAGAACGAAAAGGCATCCTAGAATATGGGAGGATCTATCTGTAAATGACATATCTGACAAGGGGTTAACATCCAAAATATGTAAAGAACTCATACACCTCAACACCCAAAAAGCAAATAACCCTTTTGAAAAATGGGCGGAAGACATAAATGGACAATTCTCCAAAGAAGAAATTCAGATGGCCAACAGGCACATGAAAAGATGCACAACATCGCTAATTACTCGGGAAATGCAAATTAAAACCACAAGGAGACATCATCTCACGCCAGTTAGGATGGCCAACATAGAAAAGAATTGGAACAACAAATTCTGGTGAGAATGCAGAGAAAGGAATTTCCCTTGCCCTCCTACACTGCTGGTGGGAATGTAAACTAGTTCAACCATTGTGGAAAGCAGTATGGAGGTTCCTCAAAAACTCAAAATAGAAATACCATTTGACCCAGGAATTCCACTCCTAGGAATTTACCCTAAGAATGTGGCAGCCCAGTTTCAAAAAGACATATGCACCCCTGTGCTTATTGCAGCACTATTTACAATAGCCAAGAAATGGAAGCAATATAAGTGTCCATCAATAGATGAATGGATGAAGAAGATGTGGTACATATACACAATGGAATATTATTCAGCCATAAGAAGAAAAACAATTCTACCATTTGCAGCAACATGGATGGAGCTAGAGGGTATTATGCTCAGTGAAATAAGCCAGGTGGAAAAAGACAAGCATCAAATGATTTCACTCATCTGTGGAGTACAAGAACAAAGAAAAAACTGAAGGAACAAAACATCAGCAGACTCACAGAACTCAAGAATGGACTAACAGTTGCCAAAGTAAAAGGGACTGGGGGTGGTGAGTGGGAAGGGAGGTAGAAGGGGAGTAAGGGGTATTACGATTAGCACACATAATATAGGGGGGGCACAGGGAAGGCAGTACAGCACAGAAAAGACAAGTAGTGACTCTATAGCATCTTATTACGCTGATGGACTGTGACTGTAATGCAGTATGTGGTGGGGACTTGATAATGGGGGGAATCTAGTAACCACAGTGTTGTTCATGTAACTGTATATTAATGATACCAAAATTTTAAAAAATTACAATATAAAAAGTGCCTACTGAATTGAAAAAAAATCATACACATGCTCATGGAGGTACAGAAAAATATTCAAGAACTCAGGGAAGAATTCAGGAGTGTGATTCACTCACTAAGGAATACAATATCTGAAATGAAATATACAATAGAGGGATTTAAAAGCAGATTAGATGAAGTAGAACAGATGATAAATGGAATAGAAATTAGGGAACAGGAATACAAAGAAGCTGAGGCACAGAGAGAAAAAAGGATCTCTAGGAATAAAAAAATATGGAGAGAACTGTGTGACCAATCCAAATGGAACAATAGTCGCATTATAGAGGTACCAAAAAAAGAGAGAGAAAAAGGAATAGAAAGTGTTGTTGAGGAGGTAACTGCTGAAAACTTCCCAAATCTGCAGAAGGAGATAGTCTCACAGGCCATGGTAGGTACACAGATCTCCCAACACAAGGGATCCACCCAAGGAAGACAACATCAAGACATACAATAATTAAAATGGCAAAGATCAAGGATAAGTACAGACTATTAAAAGCAGCCAGAGAGAGAAAAAAGATCACAAACAAAGGAAAACCCATCAGGCGATATCAGACTTCTCAGCAGAAACCTTATAGGCCAGAAGGGAGTGGCATGATATATTTAATGCAAATAAGCAGAAGGGTCTCGACCAAGAATACTCTACCTGGCAAGATGATCATTTTAATTTGAAGAAGGGATTAAACAATTTCCAGATCAGCAAAAGCTGAGAGAATTTACCTCTCCCAAACCATCTCTACAGTGTATTTTGGAGGGATTGCTTTAGATGAAAGTGTTGCTAAGACTAAATAACTGTCACCAGAGGAAATAAAACCACAGTAAAGAAAGTAGAACAATGAATTACTAAGCAGATGGAAAATCAAATCAACTACCTCCAAAGTCAGTCAAGGGACAGATAAAGAATACAGAATGTGATACCTGATATATAAAGAATGGAGGAGGGAGAAAAAGGAGGGAAAAAAAAGAACCTTCTATATTGTGTTTGTAATAGCATACGAAGTGAGTTAAATTAGACTGTTACATAGTAAGGGAATTGCCCTTGAACTTTTGTTAACCACAAATCTATAGCCTACACTGGCAATAAGTACATACCTATCAATAATCACCCTAAATGTAAATGGTCTGAATGCACCATCAAAAGACATAGAGCCAGTGAATGGGTAAAAAAACAAGACCCATCTATATGCTGCCTACAAGAGACTCCCTTCAAACCCGAAGACAAACAGACTAAAAGTGAAGGGATGGAAAAAGATATTTCATGCAACTAATACAGAGAAAAAAGCAGGAGGTGCAGTACTTGTATCAGACAAAATAGACTTCAAAACAAAGAAAGTAACAAGAGACAAAGAAGGACATTACATAATGATAAAGGGGTCAGTCAAACAAGAGGATATAACCATTATAAACATCTGCACCCAACATAGGAGCACCTACATATGTGAAACAAATACTAACAGAATTAAAGGGGGAAATTTAATGCAATGCAGTCATTTTAGGAGATTTCAACACACCACCCACTCCAAAGGACAGATCAACCAGACAGAAAATAAGTAAAGAGACAGAGGCACTGAACAACGTAGTGGAACAGATGGACCTAACGGACATCTATAGAACACTCAATCCAAAAGCAACAGGATACGCATTCTTCTCAAGTGCACATGGAACATTTTCAAGAATAGATCATATACTGGGCCACAAAAAGAGCCTCAGTAAATTAAAAAAGATTGAAATTGTACCAAACAGCTTCTCAGATCACAAAGGTATGAAACTAGAAATAAATCACACAAAGAAAATGAAAAAGCCCACAAACACATGGAGGCTTAATAACATGCTCCTAAATAATCAATGGATTGATGACCAGATAAAAACAGAGATCAAGCAGTATATGGAGACAAATGACAACAATAACTCAACACCACAAAATCTGTGGAACGCAGCATAGGCCGTGCTAAGAGGGAAGTATATTGCAATACAGTCCTACCTCAGGAAAGAACAATCCCATATGAACAGTCTAAACTCACAATTAATGAAACTAGAAAAGGAAGAACAAATGAGGCCCGAAGTCAGTAGCAGGAGGGACATAATAAAGATTAGAGCAGAAATAAATAAAATTGAGAAGAATAGAACAATAGAAAGAATCAATGAAAGCAGGAGCTGGTTCTTTGAGAAAATAACTAAAATAGATAAACCCCTAGAGCCAGACTTACCAAGAAAAAGAGAGTCTACACACATAAACAGAATCTGAGAAAGGAAAAATCACTATGGACACCACAGAAATATAAAGAATTATTAGAGAATATGAAAAGCTATATGCTAACAAACTGGAAAACCTAGAATAAATGGACAACTTTCTAGAAAAATACAACCTTCCAATGCTGACCCAGGAAGAAACAGAAAACCTGAACAGGCTAACTACCAGCAACAAAATTGAACTGGTAATCAAAAACTACCTAAGAACAAAACTCCTGGACCAGATGGTTTCACTGGTGACTTTTATCAAACATTTTGTGAGGACCTAATACCCATCCTCTTTAAAATTTTGCAAAAAGTTGAAGGGGGAATATTTCCACACTCATTCTAAGAGGCCAGCATCACTCTAATACCAAAACCAGACAAAGACACCACAAAAAAAAAAAAAAGAAAAGAAAATTACAGACCAATATCTCTGATAAACATAGATGAAATATACTCAACAAAATATTAGCAAATCGAATTCAAAAATATATCAAAAAGATCATCCATCATGATCAAGTACAATTTATTCCAGGGATACAAGGACAGTACAATATTCAAAAATCCATCAACATCATTCACCACACCAACTAAAAGGACAAAACTCACATGATCATCTTCACAGATGGTGAAAAAACATTCAACAAAATTTAACATCCATTCATGATAAAAACTCCCAACAAAATCGGTATAGAGGGCAAGTACCTCAATATAATAAAGGCCACATAAGACAAATGCACAGCCAACATCATACTTAACAGCGAGAAGCTGAAAGCTTTTCCTTTTAGATCAAGAACAAGATAAGGATGCCCACTCTCCCCACTTCTATTCAACATAGTTCTGGAGGTCCTAGCCATGGCAATCAAACAACACTAAGAAATAAAAGGCATTCAAATTGGTAAGGAAGAAGTTAAACTGTCACTCTTTGCAGATAACATGATATTGTACTTAGAAAATCTTAAAGAATCCATTCCAAAACTACTAGATCTAATATCTGAATTCAGCAAAGTTGCAGGACACAAAATTAATACCCAGAAATCTGTTGCATTCCTATACACTAACGATGATCTAGCAGAAAGAGAAATCAGGAAAACAATTCCATTCACAATTGCATCAAAAAGAATAAAATACTTAGGAATAAACCTAACCACGGAAGTGAAAGACCTATACCCTGAAAACTACAAGACACTCATGAGAGAAATTAAAGAAGATACCAAAAAATGGAAATACATCCCATACTCATGGATAGGAAGAGTAAATATTTGCAAAATAGGCATCCTGCCAAAGGCAATCTACAGAATCAGTGCAATCCCTATCAAAATACCAACAACATTCTTCAACTAACTACAGCAAATAATTCTAAAATTCATATGGAACCACAAAAGACCCCAAATAGCCAAGGCAATCCTGAGAAGGAAGAATAGAGGGGAGGGAATTATGCTCCCTGACTTCAGATTCTACTACAAAGTCACAGTGATCAAGACAATTTGGTACTGGAACAAGAATAGACCCATAGATCAATGGAACAGAACAGAGAATCCAGATATAAACCCAAGCATATATGGTCAATTAATATACGATAAAGGAGCCATGGATATACAATGGGGAAACAACAGCCCCTTCAACAACTGGTGTTGGCAAAACTAGACAGCTACATGTAAGAGAATGAAACTGGATTATTTTCTAACTCCATACACAAAAGTAAACTTGACATAGATCAAAGACATTCATGTAAGTCATAAAACCATAAAACTCTTAGAAGAAAATGTAGGTAAAAATCTCTTGAATATAAACATGAACAACTTATTCCTGAGCGCATCTCCTAGGGCAAGGGAAACAAAAGCAAAAATGAACAAATGGGACTACATCATGCTAAAAAGCTTCTGTACAGCAAAGGACACCATCAGCAGGACAAAAAGGCATCCTACAGTATGGGAGAATATATTTGTAAATGACATATCCTACAAGAGGTTAACATCCAAAATATATGAAGAACTCACACGCCTCAACACCCAAAAAGGAGGTACCCTATTAAAAAATGGGTGGAGGATATGAACAGACACTTCTCCAAAGAAATTCAAATGGTCAATAGGCACATGAAAAGGTGCTCCACATCACTAATTATCCAGGAAATGCAAATTAAAACCACAGTGAGACATCACCTTACACCAGTTGGATAGCCAATATCCAAAAGACTAGGAACAACAAATGCTGTTGTTTATACACTCCTGGTGGGAATGTAAACTACAACCATTGTGGAAAGCAATATGGAGGTTCCTTAAAACACTAAAAATAGAAATACCATTTGACCTGGGAATTCCACTCCTAGGAATTTACCCAAAGGAACCACGTTCTCAGATTCAAGAAGACATATGCACCCCTTTGTTTACTGCAGCACTATTTACAATAGCCAAGATATGGAAGCAACCTACGTGTCCATCAGTAGATGAATGGATAGAGAAGATGAGGTTCATATACACAATGGAATACTGTTCAGCCATAAGAAAAACACAAATCCTATCATTTGTAACAACATGGATGGAGCTAGAGGGTATTATGCTCAGTGAAATTAGCCAGGGGGAGAAAGACAAGTACCAAATGATTTCCCTCATTTGTGGAGTGTTAACAACGAAGGAAAACCGATGAAACAAAACAGCAGCAGACTCAGACTCCAAGAAGGGACTAGCAGTACCAAAGAGGATGGGTGGGATAGCGTGGGTGGAGATGGAGGGAGAAGGGGACTGAAGGGTATTATGATTAGTATACATGGTGTGGGGGGGTCACGGGGAAAACTGTAGCACAGAGAAGACAAGTAGTGACTCTGTGGCATCTTACTACACTGATCGATGACTGCAATGGGGTATGGGGGAGACACGATAATACGGGTGAATCTAGTAACCACATTGTTTTTTCACGTGAAACCTTCATAAGAGTGTATACCAATAATATCTTAATTTAAAAAAAAAGATTACTAGGCTTCCCACAGATATTTGTTTCAGGGAATCTAAAGGTAGAGATGGGCTCCACCAGTCTCAATCTCCTTTTCCTCCTCTCTTAAATAAGAGTCCTGCCTCTTATATCTACACCCACTATGGGCTAGGATCTTGTGTCTTTCTGGAAAATGGGTGGACTTTATGAAGGATATTTGGACCTGCTTGGGGAACCAAAAATTTAGAAGAGATGATCCATTTTAGGGGAACCCTTGAAAAGAGAGGATCCTGAGTCTCTCAAAATCAATGAAATGCATACTTTGGTTTGCAGAGGCCTCCAGAAGCTGAATGACTCTAAATAGCCTCTCAAAAAGATTAACTACAACAAGTCAATGAAAACTGAAGACAAAAGCCCTGACTGAGACTAAGGAATTAGCAGACCCTGCAACTAACCGCTCTGTACCTGACTAACCTGATTCTAACAATCCATCTGATCTTTTACCTTTTCTCCCTGAACTTTCTAAGTACCTGATGTGCTTATGAGTAAGACCTTCCCATGAACCAGAGGTCTCAGCTACAGCAAAATTTAAACCCTGGTCTGTAGCTGAGCTCCAAGCCATTATAAACAATTCTCCAGACCCAAACAAGGACCAAACTAAATTTAGAGAGGAATTTAGGAATCCCCTTGGAGCTTATGACCCTGGACTCCCTAATTTGTATGAATTTGTTCAGATGGTGGTAAGTCCAAAAGTGGCTGATGCAGCAGAAAGACCCTCCCCAAACCCCTAGGTCTTAGAGGACCCTACTAAGCATGCCTCAATAGATGGAATAAAAAAGAAGAAGAAAACTATAAGTCAATCACTCCTTGCATCTGTACCCAGGATTTTTCCTGTGAGAACTGATTGGGCCATAATACAGTCAGTCCTGTAAACAAAAAAGGGATGAATCATTTGCACTTTCAAATCTGTTTAGAAGAACTATTTAGCAAGCAGTCTGGCCTCTGGGACTCTGAAGTGAGTATTACCTGTCTGCTCATTTTGTTGAAGGGCTTGATAAATTATTAGAGAAAAACAAATCAGACTGGAAAATCACTTCCCTTTCTGAGCTCCAACATCAAAATTCATTTTGAAAGAATCTTAGAACAGATAAAGAGTTAAGCAAATAAACGCATAGTCTTATAGCAATGACAGGAGCTTCATCCAAACTTTAGAACCAACTGCCCCTGTTTACTTGATACTATAACAGAACTGTAACAGATACTGTAAACAGAACAGACAGTGGAAAAGGGACAGTCCCCTCAAACAACCTAATTGTCCAAGAAGAAAGAACATTTAACCTTTAGATCAGCAAGATAATAATCAACACATACAGGGCTCCAAGGAAATGCCCAGTAAGCTACTCCCAGTTATTCCTATAAATCATCAGGGTAAAATGAAACTTGAAATAAATGAAGAAATCTGTGCTGTGGTAGTAGATACTGGAGCAACTCATTCCACTTTAAACCCCACAATGATACATCAACAACTTCTTTGGTGTAATAAAAATGTTTTGGCCATAGCAAGATCAAAGGTTTCCTTTATCAAAACCCATAACTGTTACCCTTGGCCCCTTCTCTGAAAACCATGCCTTTTCTTCTACATGACATTGCTCCTGTAAATATCTTGGTAAGAGATTTACTTTCTAAATTAGTAAGCCAAACAATTTTAGCCTCAGGAGACATAAACTTGGACCTTTCAGACTCAACAAATTCTGAAACATTATGTGCTCTATAAGCATAAATTAATTGTCTTGAAGAGACTAACAAACCATATGATGATATAAATATAGTAGACCGTATCAAAGTCCTAACATTCTATGGTTTTTCTTCTTCCACAAATGTGGGAAAAATTAAGAATGCTGAACTTACTAATATTCAGACTGATACTTCTAAACTGCTTCCAAAATTTGCACCAATACCCCTTAAAACCTGAAGCCAAACAAAGACACACATCCATAACAGACTTAATAAATCAAGGATTTAATTATTCCTTCCCCCAGGCCTTGCAATACTCTTATCCTACCCATAAAATGCCTGTGGTCAAGGATGATGATTTTTTGTGTTTTGTTTTTAATTCTTTTTTATCATTAATCTACAATTACATGAAGAACATTATGTTTACTAGGCTCTCTCCTTCACCAAGTCCCCCCCGACACCCCATTACCATCACTGTCCATTAGCAAGTAAGATGCTATAGAATCACTACTTGTCTTCTCTGTGTTGCACAGCCCTCCCCATGCACTCCCCTATATTATACATGCTAATTGTAATGCCCCCTTTCTTTTTCCCCGCCCTTATCCCTCCCTTCCCACCCATCCTCCCTAGTCCCTTTCCATTTGGTAAACTGTTAGTCCATTCTTGGGTTCTGTGATTCTGCTGCTGTTTTGTTCCTTCAGTTTTTATTTGTTCTTATTCTCCACATATGAGTGAAATCATTTGGTACTTGTCTTTCTCTGCCTGGCTTATTTCACTGAGCATAATATCCTCTAGTTCCAACCATGTTGTTGCAAATGGTAGGATTTGTTTTCTTCTAATGGCTGAATAATATTCCATTGTGCATATGTACTACCTCTTCTTTATCCATTCATCTAATGATGGACACTTAAGTTGCTTCCATTTCTTGACTATTACAAATAGTGCTGCAATAAACATAGGGGTGCATCTATCTGTCTTTTTCAAACTGGAGTGCTGCATTCTTAGGGTAAATTCCTATAAGTGGAATTCCTGGGTCAAATGGGATGTCTATTTTAGCTTTTTGAGGAACCTCCATACTGCTTCCCACAGTGGTTGAACTAGTTTACATTCCCACCAGCAGTGTAGGAGGGTTCCCATTTCTCCACAAACTCTCCAACATTTGTTGTTGTTTGTCTTTTGGGTGGTGGCGATCCTTACTGGTGTGAGGTGATATCTCATTGTGGTTTTAATTTGCATTTCTCTGATGACTAGCGATGTGTAGCATCTTTTCATATGTCTGTTGGCCATCTGAATTTCTTTTTTGGAGAACTGTTCAGCTCCTCCGCCTATTTTTTAATTGGATTATTTGCTTTTTGTTTGATGAAGTACATGAGCTCTTTATATATTTTGGATGTCAACCCTTTATCGGATCTGTCATTTATGAATATATTCTCCCATACTATAGGGTACCTTTTTGTTCTATTGATGGTGTCCTTTGCTGTACAGAAGCTATTCAGCTTGATATAGTCCCACTTGTTAATTTTTGCTTTTGTTTCCCTTGCCTAGGGAGATATGTCCATGAAGAAGTCACTCATGTTTATGTCCAAGAGATTTTTGTCTATGTTTTTTTCTAGTTTTATGGTTTCATGACTTACATTCAGGTCTTTGATCCATTACGAATTTACTTTTGTGTATGGGGTTAGACAGTGATCCAGTTTCATTCTCTTACATGTAGCTGGTCCAGTTTTGCCAGCACCATCTGCTGAAGAGACTGTCATTTTCCCATTGTATGTCCATGGCTCCTTTATCGTATACTAATTGACCATATACGTTTGGGTTAATGTCTGGAGTCTCTATTCTGTTCCACTGGTCTGTGGCTCTGTTCTTCTGCCAGTACCAAATCGTCTTGATTACTGTGGCTTTGTAGTAGAGCTTGAAGTTGGGGAGCGAATCTCCCCCCAATTTATTCTTCCTTCTCAGGATTGCTTTGGCTATTCGGGGTCTTTGGTGTTTCCATATGAATTTTTGAACTATTTGTTCCGGTTCGTTGAAGAATGTTATTGGTAATTTGACAGGGATTGCATCAAATCTGTATATTGCTTTGGGCAGGATGGCCATTTTGACATTATTAATTCTTCCTAGCCAGGAGCATGGGATGAGTTTCCATTTGCTAGTGTCCTCTTTAATTTCTCTTAAGAGTGTCTTATAGTTTTTAGGGTATAGGTCTTTCACTTCCTTGGTTAGGTTTATTCCTAGGTATTTTATTCTTTTTGATGCAATTGTGAATAGAATTGTTTTCCTGATTTCTCTTTCTGTTAGTTAATTGTTAGTGTATAGGAAAGCCACAGATTTCTGTGTGTTAATTTTGTATCCTGCAACTTTGCTGTATTCCGATATCAGTTCTAGTAGTTTTGGAGGGGAGTCTTTAGGGTTTTTTTATGTACAGTATCATGTCATCTGCAAATAGTGACAGTTTAACTTCTTCATTACCAATTTGGATTGGTTGTATTTATTTTTTTGGTCTAATTGCCGTGGCTAGGACCTCCAGTACTATGTTGAATAACAGTGGGAAGAGTGGGCATCCTTGTCTTATTCCCGATCTCAGAGAAAATGCTTTCAGCTCCTCGCTGTTCAGTATGATGTTGGCTGTGGGTTTATCATATATGGCCTTTATTATGTTGAGGTACTTGCTCTGTATACCCATTTTGCTCAGAGTTTATATCATGAATGGTTGTTGAATTTTGTCAAATGCTTTTTCAGCATCTATGGAGATGATTATGTGGTTTTTGTCCTTCTTTCTATTGATGTGGATGATGTTGATGGATTTTCGAATGTTGTACCATCCTTGCATTCCCTGGGATGAATCCCACCTGGTCATGGTGTATGATCCTTTTGATGTATTTTTGAATTCGGTTTGCTAATATTTTGTTAAGTATTTTTGCATCTACATTCATCAGGGATATTGGTCTGTAATATTCTTTGTTGGTGGGGTCTTTGCCTGGTTTTTGTATTAGAGAAATGTTGGCTTCATAGACTGAGTTTGGGAGTATTCCCTCATCTTCTATTTTTTTGGAAAACTTTAAGGAGAATGGGTATTATGTCTTCTCTGTATGTCTGATAAAATTCTGAGGTAAATCCATTTGGCCTGGGGATTTTGCTCTGGGTAGTATTTTTATTACCGCTTCAATTTCTTTGCTGGTAATTGGTTTGTTTAGATTTTGTGTTTCTTCCTTGGTCAGTCTTGGAAGGTTGTATTTTTCTAAGAAGTTGTCCATTTCTTCTAGGTTTTCCAGCTTCTTAGCATATAGGTTTTCATAGTATTCTCTAATAATTCTTTGTATTTCTATGGGGTCCATCGTGATTTTTCCTTTCTCGTTTCTGATTCTGTTGATGTGTGTTGATTCTCTTTTTCTCTTAATAAGTCTGGCTAGAGGCTTATCTATTTTGTTTATTTTCTCGAAGAACCAGCTCTTGGTTTCATTGATTTTTTTCTATTGTTTTATTCTCCTCAATTTTACTGATTTCTTCTCTGATCTTTATTATGTCCCTCTTTCTGCTGACTTAAGGCCTCATTTGTTCTTTTTCCAATTTCAATAACTGTAACATTAGACTATTCATTTGGGATTGTTCTTCCTTCTTTAAATATGCCTGGATTGCTATATACTTTCCTCTTAAGACTGCTTTTGCTGTGTCCCACTGAAGTTGGGGCTTTGAGTTGTTGTCATTTATTTTCATATATTGATGGATCTCCATTTTAATTTGGTCGTTGAGCCATTGACTATTTAGAAGCATGTTGTTAAGCCCCCATGTGTTTGTGAGCCTTTTTTGCTTTCTTTGTACAATTTAGTTCTAATTTTATTCCTTTGTGGTGTGAAAAATTGGTTGGTAGAATTTCAATCTTTTTGAATTTACTGAGACTCTTTTTGTGGCCTAGTATGTGGTTTATTCTGGAGAATGTTCCATGTGCACTTGAGAAGAATGTGTATCCTGTTGCTTTTGGATGTAGAGTTGTATAGATGTCTATTAGGTCCATCTGTTCTAGTGTGTTGTTCAGTGCCTCTGTGTTCTTACTTATTTTCTGTCTGGTGGATCTATCCTTTGGAGTGAGTGCTGTATTGAAGTCTCCTAAAATGAATGCATTGCATTCTATTTCCTCCTTTAGTTCTATTAGTATTTGTTTCACATATGCTGGTGCTCCTGTATTGGGTGCATATATATTTATAATGGTTATATCCTCTTGTTGGACTGAGCCCTTTATCATTATGTAATGTACTTCTTTATCTCTTGTTACTTTCTTTGTTTTGAAGTCTATTTCGTCTGATATTAGTACTGCAACACCTGCTTTTTTCTCCTTGTTTGCATGGAATATCTTTTTCCATCCCTTGACTTTTAGTCTGTGCATGAGGTGGGTCTCTTGTAAGCAGCATATAGATGGGTCTTGCTTTTTTCTCCATTCTATTACTCTGTGTCTGTTGATTGGTGCATTCAGTCCATTTACATTTAGGGTAATTTTTGAAAGATATGTACTTATTGCCATTGCAGGCTTTAGGTTCATGGTTAGCTTCTTTAGTATCTTACTGTCTAACTTATCTCGCTTATTGAGCTATTATAAACACTGTCTGGTGATTCTTTATTTCTCTCCCTTCTTATTCCTCTTCCTCTATTCTTTATATGTTGGGTGTTTTATTCTATGCTCTTTTCTGTTTCCTTTAACTGCTTTTGTGGGTGGTTGATTTTATTTTTTGCCTTTAGTTAGTATTTGGTTGGTCTGCTTTCTTTGCTGTTATTTTATGTTCTCTGGTGACATCTGTTTAGCCTTAGGAGTGCTCCCATCTAGAGCAGTCCCTCTAAAATACCCTGTAGAGGTGGTTTGTGGGAGGCAAATTCCCTCAACTTCTGCTTGTCTGGGAATTGTTTAATCCCTCCTTCATATTTAAATGATAATCGTGCTGAATACAGTATTCTTGGTTCAAGGCCCTTCTGTTTCATTGCATTAAATATATCATGCCATTCTCTTTTGGCCTGTAAGGTTTCTGTTGAGAAGTCTGATGTTAGCCTGATGGGTTTTCCTTTGTAGGTGACCTTTTTCCTCTCTCTAACTGCCTTTAAAACGCTGTCCTTGTCCTTGGTCTTTGCCATTTTAATTATTATATGTCTTGGTGTTGTGCTCCTTGGGTCCCTTCTGTTGTGAGTTCTGTGTACTTCCATGGTCTGAACAATTATTTCCTCCCCCAGTTTGGGGAAGTTTTCAGCAATTATTTCTTCAAAAACACTTTCTATCCCCCTTTCTCTCTCTTCTTCTTCTGGTACCCCTATAATGCGGATATTGTTCCTTTTGGATTGGTCACACAGTTCTCTTAATATTGTTTCATTCCTGGAGATCCTTTTATCTCTCTGCGTCAGCTTCTATGTGTTCCTGTTCTCTGGTTTCTATTCCATCAATGGCCTCATGAATCTTATCCATTCTGCTTATAAATCCTTCCAGAGATTGTTTCATTTCTGTAATCTCCCTCCAGACTTCATCCCTTAGCTCTTGCATATTTCTCTGCAGCTCCATCAGCATGGTTATGACCTTTATTTTGAATTCTTTTTCAGGGAGATTGGTTAGGTCTATCTCCCCAGATTCCTTCTCAGGGAAGGATGTCTGGGTTAGTCTGGTCTGTATCAAATTCTGCCTTTTCATGGCGATAGAGACAGTTGTGGGGAGCTGGCGCATGTGCTGGCTGGGAGAACGTCCTTTCTTGCTGGTTTGTAGCCTTCCTCTCCTGGGAGAATGGTGACCCCTAGCAGCTTGTGCTGGGCAGCTCTGTGCAGACAGTGTCTCTGATTCTTGCCTGGCCGCTGTGCAGTTAAGCTCTGTGCTTGCTGTGGGCGTGGCCAGCCTCAGGCTGCTGCTCTACTATGGGGGAGCGGCATTGGAGGGGAAATGGGCGGGAGGCTGTTTATCTCCGTGAGGGGCTGCCGAACTGCAATGCCGCCTGGGGGATTAGGGCGCCCAGAGTTCCCCGGGATTCCCAGCTGCTGGGCTAAGTGTCCCAGGACATTTCCGTCCAGCTGTTGGGTCCCTGTCCCTTTAAGTCTTTCAAAAAGCACTCGCTTTTCTTTGTCCCAGGGGCACCAGCTGTGAGGACCCACTTGCAGGTTTTACTGTCCTGTTTCCCTAGTATCCAGCACCCCACGCACTGTGTGTCTGCACTCCGGTGTGGATGGCTAGGGCTGGCTATTTAGCAGTCCAGGGCTCCCTCTCCCTCCCCGCTCCAACTCCTCTCCTCCTGCCGTGAGCTGGGGTGAGGGGCACTCAGGTCCCGCCAGGCCGTGGCTTGTATCTTACCCCCTTTGCGAGGCGCTGGGTTCTCGCAGGTGCAGATGTATCCTGGCTATTGTCCTGTATCTTCTGGTCTCTCTTTTAGGGATAGTTGTATTTGTTGTATTTTCAGAAATATATATGGTTTTGGGAGATTTCCTCTGCTCTACTCATGCCGCCATCTTGGCTACCAAGGATGGTGATTTGTACAAGATCTTAGGGCTATAAATGAAATTATTATTTCATGGTTTCCTGTAGCACCCAACCCAGTATTACTTTCATACATACATCCAACCAATTCTGAATATTTTACTGCTATAGATCTATGTTCTGCTTTCTTGAGCATCCCAAAAGTCAGCACTTGTTTGCTTTCACCTGGAAAAATCACCAAAACACTTGGACAGTTATGCCTCAAGGATTCACTGAGGCCCCTTTATATTTTTCACATGTTCTACATCAGGATCCAAGTATACTACAACTTCCCAGAAATTCTATCCTAATTCAACATGTAAATGACTTACTTCTTTGCTCCTCATCCAGAAAGAACTCAGAAACTGACTCAAAATATCTACTGCAACAGCTAGTTTATAAAGGTCATAAGGCCTCTCAAGATAAATTTCAGCTTTCACAAGAAAAAGTACACTACCTTGGTCATGATTATAGCAAAAGGAATCTTTCTCTCTCCAAAAAGAATAAGTATGATCCAAAATTAGCCCAGACCTTTGACTAAGATACCTGCAAGCAATACAAACTGAAAGAAATGGTTTATCTTCAGTGGTACTCCAAAATAGGATAGTCCTTGACGCCCTTACCGCTCAACAAAGAGGGGCATGTGCTGTAATTGGTGAAAATGTCTCCATGGTGACAAATCAGGAACTGTTACCCAAAATCTTAAGGATCTTAAAGACCAGATAAAATTTTTTCTTTAAGTAACACCTTTTCCATAGTTCAGTTGGTTAAACCTTGGCTCCTGGGAATCTCTGCTATAGGCAATTTCTCAATCCTTGGCTACTGTCATTTTTATAGTCATCATATGAACCTCTCAAGTGCTCTGCAATACTCTCAAGGGTTTTAAGCCACTTTTGCACATCTAATGGTATCCAGAAGGACCAAGAAACTGGAAGAAATGAACAATTCTACATAAATTATGAAGATGGTGATTATGTGGCCCTCCAGCCCAGGAACTCATTTAAAGGGAATGGCAGATGTGTAACTCTTCAGCCCAACTAAATCAAAATCTACAGTGGTAAATGAGAGTAATGCTACTGGCTGGCCATGCTCTCCACAGGGGGCAGATGTTAAACTCAAGCACAAATGGAGATCGGACTAGAAAAAATTCCCTGAGCAGACAAAACCAGTCAGTCATATAAGTAAAGTTTAATTTAGCTTATTTTGCAAGACAAGGAAGGTGAACTTGACTTGGGTCACTTCTTGCTTATGTCTCAGGTCACTCCTTGCTTATGCCTCTGAAAATCATATGCAAAATTTAAATAGTTACCCAAAGTTGGTAATGAAATTGGTTAACCACTAAACAATTCCCTCTCATTTAGAAAGTTCTAATAATATAACAATCTCCATAAAGAATATAGTCATTGCTCCACACTACAGAAGTGGCTTTGTAACACTATACCACTGAGCCTGATTCCATGTTTGGTTTGAGGGCTCCCAGGTTGCAAATTGCTTTTTTGATATGTGCATGGTAAATGTACTAATTACTCCTTCAGGAATTCATTGGTTTTACTTTCTGCTTTTCATGAACTTTTGACAGTTAAACTTTCTCTAAAACATAGTATTTAAAATTTATTTCTGTAATCTGATACAAACCATGGGTTTCGCAGAAAAACCACAAAATTCATGTTATATGCAAGCATCCAATTAGACTGAATTTAGGTAAAATAGTTTCTTATCAGATTTTTTTAAACCCACTGGTTAAAAGCATTAGAGAGTTCTCAATGATAACACGCTAAAGCCTCTAATTTCACTCACTATTCAACTGATATTCATTCTAAGCCTTGTGGGAGCTTATGTGGGAGGGTGCTATTTCAGATTCAGGGAAAAATTATAATATACCAGGGGTTTAATGTAAGAGCAGGTAGTGAAAATGTGGAGGTCCACCCCTTTACCCATTCAATGGAGAAGTCTGACAATAAAGGAATGGAAGAAATAGGGTATTAGCCAAGAGTTCTAACAAGGCCAAGCAAACGGGTTTTTTTCCTCAAAAAACAGAAATACTTTTTGAAAGAGAAGAAGGAAAGAACAAACAAACTACAGAGAAGGGCAATACTTGTAAAAAATAAAGGAGAAGGAAGATAGAAAGGCAATCAAAGAACCTTGTATTCAGATTCAACTATTCTTTATTTAAAGCCTGATACATGCTAGTAAATATGCTAAGCAATTGCACACACATTGTAAGGTAAAAGACATACTCTGAAACAAAAAAAAAAGAAGAAACACAGAGACAGTAGAGGGAAGCTGAGGGAGATCATACCAAATGACTCCAACTGCTTCAGTAACGGGAGACAGGAGAGAAAGCAGCTTGAGAAGAATAGACAAGAAAGCTAACATTTACTGCCTCCCATGTGCCAGGCACTAGAACATCCTTTATATACAAATTTCAAGAAATCCTGTGTAGTATTAATTATTCACTTAATGCACTGATTTGTAAATTCATTTCAGCATTCTTGAACTCTCCTTTGAATCACTTTTAACATCTTACTGGCTCTTCCATTAATTAACAAGTTAAATGACATCTTTTACACGTGTTCATTTTATATTTAAATGAAAATCATGATGTTGCCTAATTTCTTACTCCTTTAGCAATGAATTTCATAAAATATGTAGATACCAATTATCAGGGAGATGCAAATTAAAACCAAAATGAGATATCACCTCACACCACTTAGGATGGCCAACATAGAAAAGACTAGGAACAACAAATGCTGGCAAGTATGTGGAGAAAGGGGAACCCTCCTACACTGCTGGTGGGAATGTAAACTAGTTCAACAATTGTGGAAAGCAGTATGGAGGTTCCTCCAAAAACTAAAAATAGAAATACCATTTGACCCGAGATGTCCACTCCTAGGAATTTACCCTAAGAAAACAACTTCTCAGATCCAAAAAGACATATGTACCTCTATGTTTCTTGCAGCACTATTTACAATAGCCAAGATATGGAAGCAACCTAAGTAGGTATCTATCAGTAGATGAACAGATAAAGAAGATGTGGTACATATTCACAATGGAATACTATTCAGCCGTAAGAAAGAAACAAATCCTACCATTTGCAACAACATGGATGGAGCTAGAGGGTATATGCTCAGTGAAATAAGTCAGGCAGAGAAAGACAAATACCAAATGATTTCCCTCATTTGTGGAGTATAACAATGAAGCAAAACTGAAGGAACAAAACAGCAGCAGACTCACAGACTCCAAGAAGGGACTAGTGGTTACCAAATGGAAGGGGTGGGGGAGGGCAGGAGAAGGGGATTGTGGGGTATCATGATTAGTGCACATGGTGTGTGTGGGGTCATGGGGAAGACAGTGTAGCTCAGAGAAGACAAACAGGGATTCTGTGGCATGTTACTACACTGATGGACAGTGACTGCAATGGAGTATGGGGAGGAACTTGATAGTAAGGGTGAATGTAATAACCACATTGTTTTTCTTGTGAAACCTTCGTAAGAGTGTATACCAATGATACCTTAATAAAAAAAAACATGTAGATACCATGGAAAAGGAAATTTTTATTTTTTATTTTGTTATCATTAATGTACAATTACTTGAACAACATTATGGTTACTAGACTCCCCCTATTATCAAGTCCCCTCTCATACTCCATTATAGTTAGTGTCCATTACAATAGTAAGATGCTATAGAATCATTACTTGTCTTCTCTGTAAATACTGCCTTTCTCATGTCCCCCCACCTGCTAGATTATGTGTGCTAATCGTAATGCCCCTGGAAAAGGAAACTTTAAATGCAAAAACTCAAGGAAAGGAAATATCCACTTCCACTCACGTATATATTTAAGGAAAAGCCAGATAAAACCTATGTTTTGTCTCTTCTGAAATTTTAAGACTCTAAGAAGCAGAGTCACTGCTGAAGTTGGTCATTCTTGGAAGAGGGCATAACTCACAAAAGAATTCTTTGAAATGATATTACCAGCTGCTTTTTTCCCCATGATACATACTGTAAATAAAGCAGTGTCTCAAGAACAGAAACTTCAACATTTCAGAAATATTTAGAATCTTTTGTCTGAATGATTTTTGTTAATTACAGTCACCAGTGAAATAGATGGTGCATTTTCACATTGAACTAAAAATCTATGTTTGACAAATGCTTTTTCTGATCCAAAAGATTTTTGCCAGTTAATATCTAAACAATCACAAAAATATTAAATATATCCATTATTTCAAAGTAATAGTTCTCTTCTATCAGTGTATGTCACATGAAAGGACAGGATGATTAAATATTTTTAACAATCTAACTTAATTCAAATATAACTTAATTCTATAAGCATACAGCTTATAGAAGCCAACACAAGAAATCAATACATAAAAATACATCAAATCAACAACATATTTTAAATGTATTCATACAGGGGAAAATGGCATATCAATGCTCAGATCTTCTGGCTTTCTAAGAGCCAAATTAAAAATATTTCTAATACCACCAGTCTCTATGGAATTAGTGGTTTCACAAAGCGGCTTTTTTCCTCACTCAGGATCAAACTAATCCCAACACTCTGAGGAAAAAAAAGAATAAAATCAATCTGTACCAAAAACCTTTACATTCCGCATTCATTCAGATGCTTCCAAGCCATTCTCATGACTTGTAACATGCCA
Organism: Manis javanica; assembly: GCF_040802235.1. Classification (NCBI taxonomy): domain Eukaryota; kingdom Metazoa; phylum Chordata; class Mammalia; order Pholidota; family Manidae; genus Manis; species Manis javanica. The sequence continues at coordinate 88,326,239 of NC_133165.1, forward strand.
GAAAAATATTGCTCTAGATAGTAATTACTTTGTCTAAAAATGAAGAGAGCAATTTAGGTTGGAAATAATGTACTGTCTATGTCATTCATAAATCTATATTAATACATCATAATTTTTCAAATGAATGCATAATGCATGCAGCATATCGTGCATTAAATATTCTAAGTTTTTGTCTAGTTAAAATTAGTTAAGTAATACTAGCAGATTTCGAAGTATGAAGTTAAATATCCTTCTCCTCTATTAACAGTAACCTTTGGGTGGTGTGTGTCAACTGGAAGGAAAGAGAATGTAGATAAACAAAACTGAAAAAATCATAGAATGTTAATCCCAAAAGCAGATATTACCTTTTCCAAGTTGCAAATGAAGTTTAAAAAACATAATGACAAGTTTTCACCACTTTCAGCAGTTCAAGATACATATGTTATTGTCCTTCTTGGGAATGCAATTCATGCCCAAACTTTCTTTTCCGACTCTTCCTGAGGTTCTTATACTACCAAAAATCAGCATGTGTTTGTAGGATTCTATAAAAGATTTTTTTGTAAAAGCATTTTTCAAATACCAATTTAAAAAATAACTGAATCATTTAAAATAGAAGCTATTAGGCTTTTCCCTCCAATTCAACGATGTATAGATCCAGATATGAAGAAAAATATTAACAAGTAAATGATTAAATACAGGCATTTCTTCTTCCCAGAAGAGGGAAGAATAATATGGCAGGCAGCTATTTCTATAACTTCCTATTCACTAAGCTTTCTTTCAGATCATCATGGAATTTGGCTGAGTCTCTCAGGATTTACAAATCCAGACAGAAAGGTAGAAGACAGAAGCCAAAAGGAAAGAAAAAGAAAACAAAACAGAAAGAACACAAAAATGCAATATTCACATTGCCTGTTTGACCATAAATAAAGCAAAACATATCCACTGCCACCTTCATCTGAAGATAAAAAATAACATAACAGGCTCTATAAACACTTATCATAAAATACCCCTATTTTTCCAAATATTTTACGTCCAGAGCCAGATCACTACATAAGATGAGCAAAGTCTTTTCAGATGGGGTCAAGCAGTAGAGCAGTTCTAGGGACCATTCCCTAATGCTATTCAAAGTCTCTTAGAACCCACTTTACCACCTGCTCTAGAGTTCACCAAATTTAAAATGATTTCTATCACCTACACACTTTCCAAAATCTCCCTTAGATGCATCCCTGAAGGCATTAAGAAAGCTAGTTAAACTAATTCAACTGAATGTGTAAATGACAAGTACACATACCCTTTAACCTTTGCAAAAAGGATAACCCTTACTCGCAGTTTCAAACAAATATACAAATGGTAGGATTTTCCATAGTTTGAGATCTTTCTATCTTTCTCTTTTCTCCTTCTCTTCTCCCTCCCTCCCTCCCTCCCTCCCTCCCTCCCTCCCTCCCTTCCTTCCTTCCTTCCTTCCTTCCTCCCTTCCTTCCTTCCTTCCTTCCTTCCTTCCTTCCTTCCTTCCTTCCTTCCTTCCTCCCTTCCTTCCTTCCTTCCTTCCTTCCTCCCTTCCTTCCTTCCTTCCTTCCTTCCTTCCCTTTTTCTCTTTGGGGATGGAAGCACCATTACGCCTACTCTCATACAAAAGGAACAAGAATTCCAAGCCCAAAGTCCCAAGTCCTAACTCCACTGAAGAAAAGAGCTGTTTGTCACTGTGAAGTCTCCTTCTACAGCACTTAACAAATCCATTCTTGAACATTAAGTGGAGGCACTCTTCTTCCTCCACATCCCATGAACAGCAAAGAGAAAGCTTACCCTAACAAAGCATGACCCACTATATTGTAGCTTCCAAAACTTTTTGATAGGTGTATATGTGGGGCATTAAAATACATTTTAAAATGTATTTGCAAATCCTTTGATCCTACACCAATCAAAAGGTACAGTCTAGTTCTCCTCCCCATTAAGTGAATAAATCAGAAGTGACACCAAGCAACCTCAAAAGTTAGGTCATAAAAAGTGATACAACTTCTGCCTGGCACTCTCCCAGGACAGACAACATTGGAGGCCTGAATCACCCTCTAAGACACCCAGCTACCCTAAAGCCCTCATGCCGGAAAGACTACTATGGGACCATGAATCATAGGGTTAGAGAGATAACCAAGGAATGCCAGCTGTTTTGAGTCTTTCCAGCCCAGCTACCAGATGTGTGAATGAGGAATCCTTGGAGATGACTCCAGGTCCAGCTGTCACCTACCTCCAACTCCATAAGAGACCCTGGTGAGGAAGCCTCTTAAATTATTTCAGCCCCAGCTACCAATGATTCATCCTCATAGGACACCCACAGAAAGAACTGCCTATCTGAGCCTAAACATCAGAACCACAGAAGATAAAAAGGAGCATTGTTTTACATGACTAAATTTGACATGGCATGTTAACACAGCAATAGATGACCAAAAAAGATTTTGGTATAGGGAGTAAGTTGCTTCCATAACAAAAAATCAAAATGTCTGGCTTTGGGACTAGGTGGCAAGAGAAAGCAAGGCCTTAAAAAGTGCTGGTGAAAGCCTGAAGTAGCTTAAGGACACTGTTAGGAAAAGCTTCAAGGAAGGTGTCAATAAAGACTTAAAGGGTCAGCAAACTACAACCTACTGGTGAAATTCAACCTGGTGTCTGCTTTTGAATAAATAAAGTTTTAATGGAACACAGCCATAAGCATCCATTTACATATTGTCTGTGGCTTTCTCACTGCAGTAGCAGAGCTGAGTAGGTATGCCAGAAAGCATATGACTCAGAAAGCCTCAAATATTTGCTACCAGCCCCTGACAGAAAAAGGTTGCTGATTCTTGGCTGAAAAGAAAGTGAGGATTGTTATTGGAAGCTGAAGGAAAAGAGAATCTTAGATAAGAGTGGAAAGTTTAGCAAATCTGTCACCTGTAGTAATGTGAATATCAGTAAATACAACAAATGAACTGATGAATCTGGGTAAGATTTCCAGGCACAATGTCAAATGTATTAACTGTTTTTTTTTTATATATGTATCATAAAGTTGAGGTAGAGCAAGATGGAAAAAGAAGGAATTATATAATTTTCAAGCAGAATATAGAGGAAATATAAAGGAGTCAGGACTGTTAGGTCCAAAAATAAAATTATTTCTTATTCCCAGCCTCTCCATATAGCAAATGTTTCTCAAATTAAGAAAAATCCTTTGGACAAAGATCAAATCCAAGGCAGTATCAAGGAAACATGGCCTAAAGATTAAACTTCTAAGTAGACCAAGGGTGGGCAGACTTATTTTGTAAAGGGACAGATAAATATTTTAGGTTTTGAGAGCCATATACAGTCTCTGTTGAACATTTTTTTATAATCCTTTAAAAATGTAAAAACAAACATTAGCTCACTGGCCACTGTTTGCCTACTCTAGCTTAGACTCCAAAGATTTAAGGTCGTGCCTCAGAGGTCCTTTCAAACAAAAGGCCTTCTAAGAATTTAAAGGTGTTGTTCCACAAAAGCCTTAAAGGGAGTTGACAGGGTTCAGGACATGCTATCCCAAAAACATGGCACCAAGGCACAGTGAATATGTTACGCTGAAGGAGCTTGAGTAAATGACAGAAGCAGGAAGGTCACTCTGACCTTCCCCCAGCCCTTCTCACCTGAAGCAAGTCATAAAACGCTCTTGTGAAGAAAGCATCTTACCTCCAAAAACAAAGGGACAAAGACAAGAAAGCTAACAACCAGGCCTTGCTTGCTAAATTTCCCCATTTACTACTCTTACCTCATTGTCAGCTTGAGAGTTTCAGCCCCGATTAAGTTCACTACAGATTCAGTGAGACCAAGAAATTACAATGGAACATTCTTAGGATAAAAGAGTTTATTCCCAGCTTTATTTCCTGGGCTATAGGTCGAGGACTAGGATCATGTCTGCATCCAGCAATCTGCAGGTCTATGATACACCTCTGTCTTTGCCTCTGCCCAGGGTACTGGATGGAACTCTTTATACAGTGAGTCAGTCAGTAACAGCTCATTGCCTATGGTGTGGAAGCATTAGTCTAGCAGTAGGCCAAAAACATCACCAAGTAGTTTAGGGTCAGGTAAGGATCCTGGCCATAGGAACTTTCATTTTCCCCACATTCATACTCTTTAACCTTTTGTGTTTCACCACAATTGTCCACTCTTCACCAAAACTAGCATAAAAATACTCATGTTTAAACATTTCTTCAAGTCTTCATTTAATTATGAAGACTTCTGTGTCATGTAAAACTTATTAAGTAAATCTGTATGCTTTTCTCTTCTTCATCTGTCCTTACTAGTTTAATTTTCAGACACAGCCAGGGATCCTAAGAGAGTCAAGGAAAACTTTCCTCCTCTACACAGCCTAAGGTAAAAAAGGGCTTATATCAATGTGTAAGTGTGGCTTTCATCTAACAGAGTGAATGCCTCAATACAATTCACAGAGAATTTTATGTCCAGACACATTCTCATCTTGGACTAAAAAGGACAGAAATAGTACAAAATGAAAAGAGGCTTTAGGGACCCCCTCCCTACCCCCGACCCCCAAACTTCTATGGGCAAGAAACAGGCTGAGAAAATTATTCAGCTGCAAACACGGGATATATTTTATGGAAAGGGAAGATGGTTCAGAGGGCAAAACCAAGAGCTGTGGAGTATGATTCCTAGGCAGTAGGGCTGAGCCCTAATCACAGAACTGGTAATATGTGCCTGGCTAAATTTCAGAATTGCTGTGGACCAGTGACTATTGTGCTTCTTACATTTTTATTTATTTTTAAACAGGAATGCCTACAGTGGTTTTTGTCCATCCATTGTTGTGCACTGGGTGGGCAGCATATTGGGGGAGATAATGTCTCTAGTTTACAGGTCTTCAAAGTGACAGCAATGGAACTCAGGAGCTATACCCAAGGAATTATATTCAAATAGCCTTATCTGAACCTGGATCTGATTTAAGGGCAAGATCCTGGACCTGAAGCCTGATCTTAACACTGTACTAGATAAGACTTTAAGGGACTTGACAAGGTTGTATTTTGTACATGGGAGGACTTGAAATAATTTGTGGCCAGAGGGAAGACTGAGGTGGCTTTGAAATATGTCTGCATGTTCTTAACACTCCTCTCAGCAACAGATGCAGTCTAATTTCCTTCCCTTTGAATATGAGTTGGCTTTAGTGACTTGCTTCCAATGAATAAAATGCAGTGCAAATGACACTGATTCTGAATTTATGTCATAAAAGACAATACAGCTCCCTCCCAGCTCTCTTACTTAGAACAAGTGCTTTCTTTTAGAGCCCTAAGCCTCCTGTAAGAGGTCTGTTTACCATAAAGGCCCTATGCTGGAAAGAGACTACAAAGAAACAGAGAAAGAGATGATCAAGGTGCCCCAGCTACTCCAGCTCCTAGCTATTTGGACTTCCTTGCTCAAATGCCAGACATGTGAGTCTGAAAGAAAGTCTTTGTGATAATTTCAGAGCCGTCTGACTAAAAGTGCATGAGAACTCACTTAGCTAAGCCCAGGGAACACCAAAACCATGAGTTGTTTTTTTTTTTTTGAGAGGGCCTCTCTCATATTTATTGATCAAATGGTTGTTAACAACAATAAAATTCTGTATAGGGGACTCAATGCACAATCATTAATCAACCCCAAGCCTAATTATCAACAGTCTCCAATCTTCTGAAGCATAACCAACAAGTTCTTACATGGTGAACAGTGCAAGGGCAGAAACTTTCAGTTTTGATCACGCATCACGAACTATAAATAATCAAGTCAGATATGATTATTTGTTTGATTTTTATACTTGATTTATATGTGAATCCCACATTTCTCTCTTATTATTATTATTATTATTATTTTTAATAAAATGCTGAAGTGGTAGGTAGATGCAAGATAAAGGTAGAAAACATAATTTAGTGCTGTAAGAGGGCAAATGTAGATGATCAGGTCTGTGCCTATAGACTAAGTATTAATCCAAGCTAGACAAGGGCAACAAAACATCCACGGATGCAGAAGATTTCTCTCAAAACAGGGGGGGTGAGGTTCTAAGCCTCATCTCTGTTGATTGATCCCCAATTTCTCACCTGATGGCCCCCCTGCGACTGTGCCTGTCTTAGGTTGTTCCTCCCTTGAGGAATCTTACCCGTCTCTGGCTAACCAGCCGTTTTCAGGGGCCATACAGGGAAATGTAAAGTTCGTAAGTGAGAGAGAAGCAATATTCTTTGAAAAGGTTAGCTTTTTACTTCTTTGCAGATTTATGCCCTGTGGCTTCTATGCCCAGCATTTGTCTTGAGGTATCTTTACCACTTGGAAGAATTATGATACTCGGTAATTTTCGATATGAGGCACGAATTCTACTAACGGGTTGTAATTAGGAAGGAAGAAGAAAAGCAATAGAAGTAGCAGAAGGAAGAAAACATGGGAAGATTGATTATTTCTTTGACATATCTTCTTGTAGAGTAACATAAGCATGTATAGGTTTTAACAAACTACTAATTAAATTGCGTACACACATTAACAGAATAGGAATACAGCTACATAACAAAAGCAGACCTACAATTACCAGCCATCTCCAGTGAAACCAAGAAAACCAGTTAGGTACCCTAGGCATTTGTGAAAACTTAGCAATGATATGATGGATATTGTCTAACTGAATTTGAATAGTTTGAGAAAAATCAAACAAATTAAAACAACACATTCCTGGGAACTGTTCACATCCCATGTTCTTTTAACAGTAGATAGTCTATAGTCGCACGATTTTGGAGCACTGCAACTTACACTTCTCCTAATTCTTGGTTGAGTTCCAACAGTATAGATTCAGTCAAATTTGTTGTTTTACTGTATGCACAGGCCAGCTTAGATATCTCCTTCTTCATTCCCATGGCAAGTCCAGGAACTGGTGGGATGAATGCAGCTACAACTGCAACAGCACCAGGATCTTTGTTGAAGTTTTTTGATGATCATCTTCTGGAATGACTCTTCCAGAGGATGTTGATGTTGGAAGTTCTTCTTCATATCGTATCTTAATTCGTTTTCTGGGTAGCCAAATTAGGCTTTGATCCTCTGTATAAACATAAACAAGTCCTTTGCCCACACTTTGATATGAACTTTATACTATTGTGAAGAACCTATTGGAGATCACCACACAGGAACTGCTTTTTTTTTTTTTTTACGAGAAAGGAATATTATCAGAAAAATGTACTTCCATAGCTGATCATCTGACCCCCTTTAAAAGATCAAAATTAAGGATATGTAAAGCATGCATTAATTGTTGATTTGCAGTTAGTTTTATTCTATCAGGGAGTAATCCCCCTTTTCTTTCTCTTTTTTTTTGTTATCATTAATCTATAATTACATGAAGAATATTGTTTACTAGGCTCTCCCCTACACCAAGTCCCCCCTACAAACCCCATTATAGTCTCTGTCCATCAGCATAGCAAAATGTTGTAGAATCACTACTTGTCTTCTCTGTGTTGCACAGCCCTCCCCTTTCTCCCACCCCCCCATTATGCATGCTAATCATAATACCCCCTTTCTTCTCCCCCACCCTTAACCCTCCCTACCCACCCATCCTCCCCAGTTCCTTTCCCTTTGGTACCTGTTAGTCCATTCTTGGGTTCTGTGATTCTGCTGCTGTTTTGTTCCTTCAGTTTTTCCTTTGTTCTTATACTCCACAGATGAGTGAAATCATTTGGTATTTGTCTTTCTCCACTTGGCTTATTTCACTGAGCATAATACCCTCTAGCTCCATCCATGTTGTTGCAAATGGTAGGATTTGCAAAACCATGAGTTTTATGCAAAATTTGGAGTGGTTCTGTTCCTTAGCAACAGATAAGTACAACAGGGAGACCCAACCTGAAGTGTTGTGAGGTCACACTCAGCCTTCCTTTCTGTATTACTGTCTTGCTAATGAGTTTCAGCCGGGCGCAAGTTTGCTATGGATTCAATGTGACCAAAAAAACTGACAGCAAAACGTTCTTGGGGTAAAAGGGTTATACCCAACTTTATTTCCAGGTGGCAGGTCAGTCACTAAAATCCCGTTCACTCAGAGCGAGTCTGCATGCAGCAAGCTGATCTCTGCCTCTGAGCCCCTCTGTCTGCCCAGCCATCCTCTGGGCCCCTCTGTCCACACAGCCCTCCTCTGGGCCTCTCTGCCTGCACAGCCATCTTCTGGGCCTCTCTGTCCACACAGCCATCCCACACAGCCATCCTCTGGGCCTCTCTGCACAGCCATCCCACACAGCCGTCCTCTGGGCCTCTGTCCTCAGTACTGCCACCACTCCAGCCTCTGCTCTGCTTTCCTGAAGCCTTGCAGCCCTGCCATCCTCTGGGCCCCTCTGTCCACACAGCCCTCCTCTGGGCCTCTCTGCCTGCACAGCCATCTTCTGGGCCTCTCTGTCCGCACAGCCATCCCACACAGCCATCCTCTGGGCCTCTCTGCACAGCCATCCCACACAGCCGTCCTCTGGGCCTCTGTCCTCAGTACTGCCACCACTCCAGCCTCTGCTCTGCTTTCCTGCAGCCTTGCAGCCCTGCCACCATGTCACACCCAGAGCACTGGGCAGAGCTCTTTATATAGAGTCAACAGCCATGTATTGCCCACAGGTGTGCAGCGAGCTAGTCAACCAGGGCCAGGTGAGAATTCTGGCCACTGGAACTCTCATTTTATCCACAATTACCAATCAAATAACAAACAATACCTTTATGTTCACCCAGATCCTTCTTCCCTCAACTGAAATATTGATTTGACTATGATAAAAGGTATTTTTATGATTGATTCAACATGTACAGTAACAATTATAGCTGTAATAATTAATGTACAGTGTGGCAATGATGTTTCAAATTGTCTGCCAGTATAACTTTATTTGAAATCACGTATATTACCTATATTTACACACACACACAGATTCAAGAGTTTGCTGCTTACTAGCATATTATTTCACCTTTTACAATTAAAAAAAATCATTAAGTAATTTGAGACTGGTAGTCATACTACATCCTTTACAACACTACATTAATTTGTAGTGTTTTAAAATGTGTTTATATTTGCAGCAGAAGTAGAATAATTCACTAATGTGTAATAATCACTATTTCTAAGGTCTCTTCATTTTTAAATGCCATGATCTAGCTCAGAGGAAACAAATTTTTTGCATTTGAAGACACACAATTCAACGTGTTTAGATCAATGGCAGAGAATTTGATGTTCTAGCTCTTAAAAGAAAAAATGGAATTTGGTGTTCACAGATTATAAACATAGTTAAGCTCAACTTCCATTGAGAAACTAAAACAGCTGAGCCAAGAACTAACTGGCTGGCCCCAGCAGAATGACAGAAGGTACTCTGAAATAAGAAAGGCAAGGAGGCCTGAGGTTCAAGATAACTTACTCTGAAAATTTAATTACTTTCTGCATTGTATGAACACTTCCAACTAGATAGTTTAAGGAAAAAAGCTTTAACCCTCTATGCCAACAAATAACTAAAGCATCCTAAAATATTTAACAGCTTAACCTTTTCTCACTCTTTCCAAGATTGCTGAATATTTGATTTTTTAGCAAACAAGCACTGAGAAGAAAAAAATCAAACATAAACAATCAATTTGAGAAGAAATTTTAAAGAATAAAGTATGTGTTCTGCCTTAGATATGATTCTTTGACTACTGAGTAATATACATAAACTAAATTTGGGTAACTAAAAGGAAAGAGGTCAGTGTGCAAAAGTCTATTTAACCCATTAGATTTTAATATCAGTCTGCTCTCTCAGTTCTGATAGTCGAGCCATCCAAAAGGACAAAAAGGTTCTCTCTTGCTCATACAGCAAAAGTTTAAGCCCAATACAAATTCTGTATTGAGTACAGTTACTTTACACAGAGAATCCACAACTACCTAATTCTTCCTTCCTCATTCAAAAGTCCCAGTCCCTCAAAAAAAATGATGACGTTGGGTGTCAGAAAAACCCTAAACTCATTGAACTTGGTCACATTAAAGAACAAGTACTTGAGACCCCTAGCCCTTCCATAAGATAAAAGATTATAAACAGTATAAAGTAATAGAGTAGAAAAAATTCTGGATTCCACAAAAAATTTCTTCAAACTCTACATCACAGAGATATGACCATTGTACTTACCCTTTTATCCCCCAGCACCTAATACAAGGATAAATACAGTAGTGAGCACTCAAAACTGCAAAAATGAATATTTTGCTTTTATGTCCTATATAAGAAACTTGCATTCTAGACCCATTCTATCAGTAACAAGCTACATAACCTTGAGCAAGGTACTTGATCTCTCAAGCTTTAGTTTCCATTTTACAACATCAAATGAAGTGAGATGGGGATCAGGAGAGGACAAGGAGGACAATGACTCTCTTATTCACCTCTGTATCCCAGTGTCTAACAAAGTGACTAGGATGCACTCAAATATTTACCAAAGTTTCTTCATAATTCTTTTATCATTTGCTTAAATTACATTTGTTTTCTAAGCATTTGGTATATGGTCTACAAGTAGTAGACTTAAGATTCCTTCTCTACACTCAGCTCAATACCAGTAAAGGCCTTTTAAAAAAACTAGAATACTTCTTAAAATCTTCTCCACCTCAGGTGCTTTGCATGACTGATACTATTTATCCTCTGGATGCAGCTTTTAAAAAGGTAAGATTTGGATAAAGATGGGATACCAGAAGCAATACAATTTTCCAGATTCTTCTGAACTGGACTTTAGCAGTTTGATTTTACTATGCTCCTTTAAGCACTATCAGAAGTACTGGGAATAACCCAGTTAATTCTTTTGTAATCCAAAGGTCAATATTTCAAAGTCAATACAAATATATTATTATTATTATCTATCCCATAGGCCCATCCTTAGCCTAAGTGATTGAGAGCTATATACATTTACTTAGGTTCATGTTTTTCACAGCATGCAACCAACAACTACCCTTACTCATTACTTAAGAGTCTTTTCTATAACACTATTATATAAAAGCTAATATTTAAAAGAATCTTGTACCTCTGGAATACTATCACCTCCAAATTAGGTGTAGCCTTCAAAATGTTGGTGCATCTCTGCTATAAGGTAGTAGTGACTATGATAAATTTAAAGAACTCAAGTTTGAACAAATTATTATGGTTGACACATTCCCAAATCATGCTGATTATTAAAGTCAAATAACTTTTGAAATATTAACCCATATCCTCATTAGCAATTTGTAGTCTGTATAAACTGCCACTCAGCATTTACTTTATGTTTACTCAATCACCTACTTTGTACCAGACACTATTCTAGCCCAGGGGTCAGCAAACTTCTGTAAAGGGCCAGACAGCAAATATTTCAGGTCTTACTGGCCATCCAGTCTCTTGCAATACTCTGCTGTTGTAGTGTGAAAGCAACCACAGACAATATGCTAATGAAGAAGCATGGTGTGTTCTGATTAAACTTTATTGACAAAAACAGATAGCAGGTTGTTTTTGGTTTGCCAACTGCTTTATGCTTGTTGGGGGAGAGCAGTGAAACAAAATTTTTTAAAATTAAAGTTATACTGATTAACTAATTAATTAATTACATGTGCATGTGCACACAGACTTTCAGATGCTGGTGCTATGGGGAAAAATAAAGCAGCATAAAGATGATAAGGAGAGCCACAGCCTCACTGATACGGTGACACTTGAACCTGACACCTAACGAGGAAAAGCCACGCAACTTACATAGGAAAAGCACTTCAGGGAGAGGTAACGGCAAGTATAAAGGCTGAAGAATGGAAAAGCTGACATCTTAGAAAAACAGCAAGGATGTCACTGTGGCTAGAGAGACATGAGCAGAGAAAAGAGTCGTAGGAAATTAGGCCAGAGAGGTAAGCTGAAGCTAAACTCTGTACAATCTTTTAGGCCACTGTCAGAACTTTTGTCTTTTACTCGGAGATGGAAAGCCACTGGAAGATTTTTGAGCAAAGGAGTGACAACCTGATTTGACTTACTTTTTGGAGGACCACTGTGGATAAAATGAGAGTTCCTATGGCCAGGATTCTCACCTGGCCCTGGTTGACTAGCTCACTGCACACCTGTGGGCAATACATGGCTGTTGACTCTATATAAAGAGCTCCACCCAGTGCTCTGGGCATGACATGGTGGCAGGGCTACAAGGCTGCAGGAGAACAGAGCAGAGGCTAGAGTGGTGGCAGCACCGAGGACAGAGGCCCAGAGGATGGCTGTGTGGGACAACTGTACAGAGAAGCCCAGAGAACCGCTGTGTAGACAGAAGGGCCCAGAAGCAGAGACTGGCTTGCTGCATACAGACTTGCTCTGAGTGAATGGGATTCTAGTGACTGACCTGCCACTGTGAGAATAAAGTTGGGTATAACCCTTTCACCCCAAAGAACATTTTGCTGTCAATTTCTTTGGTCACACTGAATCCATAGCGAACTTGCCCGGGGCTGAAACCCATTGGCAAGACAACATATAATGTCAGTAAGTCAGTCCCTGAAGGTCTTTTGTTAGGGCACAAAATATTTCTAATCATCTTTAGTTACATTTACTGTAAACAGTTTTTAAATGACATTTTAAAAAATACTATTAAAAAGGAAAAATGGTATGTAAAAGAGTAAACATCAACTACTCAGAAATTTTATGCATTTGTATTTGTTACCAGGGAATACATGAAAATTATTTAAGAGACATTTATTTTGTACTCACCCTGTGCTGAAAATAATAGATATAAGAAAAGCGAGGAGATTAAAGATGGTGGCATAAGAGGTGAGACAGAGAACTCCTCCCAAAGCCACATATAATATGAAAATATAGTTAATACAACTAATCTTAAAAAAGCAACAGGAAAGAAGCCTGCGCCAGACTGCATACACCAGGAGAAAAGAGCAGACCTCACAAAACAAGGCTAATGTACCAAAGCCTTGATCCAGCAGGACCCAAGCCCTTCCCCCACCCCAGCTCACCGGTGGGAGGAACAGAAACAGAGCAGGAAGTCTATATGAAACTGATGGCCACTTAAGTTCAGATGCATTCTAACAGCACTAAATTTTACTCCTCCTCCTCCATGTTGTATGCATATGATAGCATGTATTCATGATGATTTCCTTTCACAAATTTTTTTTAGATAAATTGGTCCTTACTAGTTTTGTCTTTTTATATTCATCCTAGCTTTCGAGTTATTGTTATTACCTTTCCTCTATGATTGCTCTAGAGAGTGCACCTGTTTTCCTGTGATAATGTTCTTACTTTTATACACAGCTTTTTCTTTTCTGCTTTTAGCAAGTCAATTTACCATTTAGTTAAAGCCAGTTCAGTGGTGGTGAGCTCCATTAACTTTTTTTTTACCTGGGAAACTCTTGATATCTTTTTCAAGTCTGGATAACCTTGCTGAGCTAGTTCTTGATTCGAACTCCTTTGCTCCCAGCACTGAATATATCCTTCTGCTTCCTTCTGGCCCATAAAGCTTGTTGCTGAACAGCCATCTGATACCATGATGGGGTTTCCCTTGTATGTCACCAGCATCTTTTCTCTTGCCGCCTTTATGATTCTTTCTTTATCTTGAACCTTTCACATTTTTATTCTCAGGTATCTTGGTGTGGCCTCCTTGGGTTCCTCTTGTTTGGGGTTATCTGTAATTCCTGGGCCTAGATGTCTGTTTCCTTTCCCAGGTCAGGACGTTTTCAGCTATTCCTTCTTCAAATGAGTTTCCAGCACATTCCAACTCTTCTCCTCCTGGGACTCCTGTCATGTGAATGTTGGGCTTGATGTTCTGGTAAAGGATGCTTAAACTATTCTCATGCCTTAAAATTGCTTTTTCTGTTTGCTGTCAGCTTGAGTGCTCCCCGTTAGCCTGTCTTCTCGATTGCTGAACTATTCTGCATTCTCTAATCACCACTGATTCCCTCCAATGTATTTTTCTTTTCAGTATTTAGCTCTTCAACTTTGAATGGCTCTTTCTTGTATCTCCCTTTGTTGAAGTTCTCACCAAGTTCATCCACTCTTCTTTCAAGTCTGGTGACTATCTTGGTAGCCACGACCTCAAACTCTTTGATAGATCAACTGTTAAACTCCATTTCATTTAGTTGTTTTCTGATGTCTGGTCTTGTTCTGTCATTAGGATGAATCACTGATCCTAAACAGTTACATGAGAAAGTATTTGGCAGTAAAGTCATCTAATTATAAGTGAGCTATCTTCATTAAATGTCTTTTATGAGCATCATTAAAGAATGTTTTTACAGGAGATTCAAGATGGCAGCATGAGAAGTGAGACGGAGAACTCCTCCCAAAATCACATATAGTACCAAAATACAGTTAATACAACTAACCCTAAAACAGCAACAAGGAAGAAGGCTGAACCAGACTGCATACAGACTTCATGAACAGAGAAGACCTCACAAAAAACGGTAATGTATGAAAGCCTTAATCCAGCGGGACCCAAGCCCTTCTTCCCCCATCTCAGCTCACCAGCGGGAGGAGGAGAAACAGAGTAGGGAGGGGGTGGAAGCCTGGGACTGCTGAATACCTAGCCCTGGAGATCTGCTTTGTGAGCAGAAACCTATATAGTGTGGTGCTCTAAATGCTGGGGAGCTCAGACAGGCGGAGTGCTTGAGAGACTGAGATTCCGGCCATTTGTGGAGGAGGGGATACACATCGAGCCGCTCTGGGACAAGGGAAAGGCAGGCAAGCAGTCTGACAGGCTTCTTAGCAGCGAGAGGGCTGCTGAAGGGGCAGGGTTTGCAGGAGCTTGCTGCACAGGAGAAGGGAGAGATGGACAAGGTTGTCTGGGTGGGCTCTGCCCAGTTGGTTGGGAACTTTGAGGAGCTTCAGGTGCTCCATCCCCATGGCTGCCTACTCAGCTCCAAGGCCCCCCACTGTGACATGCAGCCAGCTGCGCCTTCCTACTAGCCTGCCGGCACCAGTTCGCAAACAGGCAGTCACTGCGCAGGTGTCAGGCCAGCCACAGGGAGGCTCCGCCTACAGCAGCTAGAGACACAAAGCACAGAGGCTTACACCTGTGTGGTTGGCCCACTGGCTCTGACACCGGAGACAGGCACCTCAGACGGGAATCAGGAAACAGATATTTCCTCCCCACAGGGACCAGTGCTGCTCCCCTACAACCCACAACCTCACTCTAGGGGCTGAGCAGCTCCAGAGACTGGAGCTTCTGGGCACTAGTGGGCACCACACAGAAATATGAAATGTCAAAAGAACATGGTTCAGACCTAAATTTCACAAACCCCAGAAAAAGGCCAAATGAAACTAAACTCAACAATCTTCCTTAAAGAGAGTTCAAAATATAAATTATAAACATGCTTATGGAGGTACAGAAAAATTTTCAAGAACTCAAGAACGAACTTAAGTCAGAGATTCAATCATGAAGAAATTCCACATCTGAAATGAAACATACAATGGAGGAATTTAAAAGCAGATTAATGTAGTAGAAGAGATGGTAAATGGTAAAGAGGAATACAAAGAAGCTCAGGCACAGAAAAAAGAATCTCTAAGAATGAAAGAATATTGAGAGAACTGTGTGACAAATCCAAACGGAACAATATTCGTATAGGGGTACCAGAAGAAGAAGAGAGAGAAAAAAGGATACAAGTGTCATTGAGGAGGAAATTGTTGAAAACTTCCCAATTCTGGGAAGGAGATAGTCTCTCAAGCCATAGAGGTGCACAAATCTCCCAACACAAGAGACCCAAGGAAGACAACATCAAGACATAATATTTAAAATGGCAAAGATCAAAGATAAAGACAGACTTCTAAAAGCACCTAGAGAAAAAAGATCACATAGAAAGGAAAACCCACCAGGCTATCATCAGACTTCTCAAGAGAAACCTTACAGACCAGAAGGGAGTGGCATGATAGACTTACTGCAATGAAGCAGAAAGGCCTTGAACCAAGAATACTCTACCAAGCACAGTTATAATTTAAATTTGAAGGAGGGATTAAACAATTTTCAGATAAGCAAAAGCTGAGAGAATTTACCTCCCACAAACCATGGCTACAGTGCATTTTGGAGGGACTCCTACAGATGGAAGTATTTCTAAGGATAAATAGATGGCACCCAAGGGATAGACAAAGAGTACAGAATATAATTCATAACATACAAAGAATGGAGGAGGAAGAAAAAGGAGGAAAAATAAAAAGAACCTCTAGGTTGTGTTTGTAAGAGCATACAAAGTGACTTAAATTAGACTGTTACATAGTAAGGAAATTGCCCTTGAATCTTTGGTAACCACGAGTCTAAAGCCTGCAATGGCAATAAGTACATACCTATCAATAATCACGCTAAATGTAAATGGTCTGAATGCACCAGTCAAAAGACATAGAGTCACTGAATGGATAAAAATATAAGACCCATCTATATGCTGCCTACAAGAGACTCCCTTCAAAACCAAAGACATACACAGACTGAAAGTGAAGGGATGGAAAAAGATATTTCATGCAACTAATACAGAGAAAAAAGCAGGAATTGCAGTACTTATATCAGACAAAATAGACTTCTAAACAAAGAAAGTCACAAGAGACAAAGAAGGACATTACATAAAGATAAAAGGGTCAGTCCAACAAGAGGATATAACTATTATAAATATCTATGCACCCAACAGATCACTGACATATGTGAAACAAATACTAACAGAATTAAAGGGGGAAATTTAATGCAATGCAGTCATTTTAGGAGACTTCAACACACCACTCGAAAGGACAGACAAACCAGACAGAAAATAAGTAAAGAGACAGAGGCACTGAACAACATATTAGAACAGACAGACCTAACGGACATCTATAGAACACTCCATCCAAAAGCAACAGGATACACATTCTTCTCAAGTGCATATGGAACATTTTCAAGAATAGATCATATGCAAAACCACAAAAAGAGCCTTAGGTAAATTCAAAAAGATAGAAATTATACCAACCACCTTCTCAGATCACAAAGGTATGAAACTAGAAATAAATTACACAAAGAAAATGAAAAAGCCCACAAACACATGGAGGCTTAATAACGTGCTCCTAAATAATCAATGGATCAATGACCAAATAAAAACAAAGATCAAGCAATATATGGAGAGAAATGACAACAATGATTCAACAACACAAAAATCTGTGGGATGCAGCGAAGGCCGTGCTAAAAGGGAAATATACTGCAATACAGGCCTATCTCAGAAAAGAAGAACAATCCCAAATGTACAGTCTAAACTCACAATAAAACTAGAAAAGGAAGAACAAATGAGGCCCAAAGCCAGTAACAGGAGGGACATAATAAAGATTAAAGCAGAAATAAATAAAATTGAGAAGAATAAAACAACAGAAAGAATTAATGAAAGCGGAAACTAGTTCTTTCAGAAAATAAACAAAATAAAGCCCTATCCAGACTTATCAAGAAAAAAAAGAGAGTCTACGCACATAAACAGAATCAGAAATTAGAAAGGAAAAAATCACTGAAGACACCACAGAAATACAAAGAATTATGAGAGAATACTATGAAAAATTATATGGTAACAAACTGGATAACCTAGAAGAAATGAACAACTTTCTAGAAAAATACAACCTTCCAAGGCTAACCCAGAAACAGAAAATCTGAATAGACCAATTACCAGCAAAGAATTTGAACTGGTAATCAAAAAACTACCTAAAAACAAAACTCCTAGACCATATGGTTTCACTGCTTAATTTTATCAAACATTTAGTGAAGACCTAATACCCATCCTCCTTGAAGTATTCCAAAAAGTAGAAGAGGAGGGAATACTCCCAAACTCATTCTACGAGGCCAACATCACTCTAACACCAAAACCAGGCAGAGACACCACAAAAAAAGAAAATTACAGACCAATATCCCTGATGAACATAGATGCAAAAATACTCAACAAAATATTAGCAAACTGAATTAAAAAAATACATCAAAAAGATCATGATGATTCATGATCAAGTGGGATTCATTCCAGGGATGCAAGGATGGTACAACATTTGAAAATCCATCAACATCATCCACTACATCAACAAAAAGAACGACAAAAACCACATGATCTTCTCCACGGATGCTGAAAAAGCATTTGACAAAATTCAACATCCATTCATAATAAAAACTCTCAACAAAATGGGTATAGAGGGCAAGTACCTCAACATATTAAACGCCACATATGACAAACCCACAGCCAACATTATACTTAACAGTGAGAAGGTGAAACCTATTCCTTTAAGATCAGGAACAAGACAAAGATGCCCATTCTCTCCACTTTTATTCAACATAGTTCTGGAGGTTATAGCCACAGCAATCAGACAAAACAAAGAAATAAAAGGCATCCAGATAGGAAAGGAAGAAGTCAAACTGTCCCTGTTTGTGGATGACATGTATTGTACATAAAAAACCCTAAAGAATCCACTCCAAAACTACTGAATCTAATATCTGAATTCAGCAAAGTTGCGGGATACAAAGTTAATACACAGAAATCTGTGGCATTCCTATACACTAATAGAAACTAGCAGAAAGAGAAGTCAGGAAAACAATTCCATTCACAACAGCATCAAAAAGAATAAAATACTTAGGAATAAACCTAACCAAAGAAGTAAAAGACCTATACCTGAAAACTACAAGACACTCTTAAGAGAAATTAAAGAGGACACTAAGAAATGGAAATTCATCCCATGCTCTTGGGTAGGAAGAATATTGTCAAAATGGCCATCCTGCCTAAACCAATCTACAGATTATTCAATGCAATCCCTATCAAAATACCTACAGCATTCTTCAATGAACTAGAGCAAATAGTTCTAAAATTCATATGGAATGACAAAAGACCCCAAACAGACAAAGCAATCCTGAGAAGGAAGAATAAAGCAGATAGAATTACGCTCCCTCACTTCAAGCTCTACTACAAAGCCACAGAAATCAAGACAATTTGGTACTGGCACAAGAACAGACCCATAGAGCAGCGGAACAGAATAGAGAGTCCAGATATAAATTCAAGCATATATGGTCAATTAATATACAATAAAGGAGCCATGGATATACAATGGGGAAATGACAGCCTCTTCAACAGCTGGTGTTGGCAAAACTGGACAGCTACATGTCAGAGAATTAAACTGGATTATTGCCTAACCCCGTACACAAAAGTAAACTCAAAATGAATCAAAGACCTGAATGTAAGTCATGAAACCATAAAAATCTTAGAAAAAAATAGAGGGAAAAATCTCTTGGACATAAACATGAGCAACTTATTTATGAACATATCTTCCCGGGCAAAAGAAACAAAAGCAAAAATGAACAAGTGGGACTATATTAAACTAAAAAGCTTCTGTACAGCAAAGGATACCATCAGTAGAACAAAAAGACATCCTACAGTATGGGAGAATATATTCATAAATGACAGATCTGATAAGTTGACATTCAAATTATATAAAAGGCTCACACACCTCAACAAACAAAAAGTAAATAAGCCAATTAAAAAATGAGCACAGGAACTGACAAGACACTTCTCCAAAGAAATTCAGATGGCCAACGGGCACATGAGAAGATGCTCCACATCCCTAATCATCAGATAAATGCAAATTAAAACCACAATGAGATATCACCTCTCACCAGTTAGAACAAACAACAACAAATGCTGGCGAGGTTGTGGAGAAAGGGGAACCTTCCTACACTGCCGGTGGGAATGTAAATTAGTTCAACCGTTGTGGAAAGCAGTATGGAGGTTCCTCAAAAAACTAGAAATAGAAATACCATTTGACCCAGGAATTCCACTCCTAGGAATTTACCCTAAGAATGCCACAGCCTAATTTGAAAAAGACATATGCACCCCTATGTTTATCGCAGCACTATTTACAATAACCAAGAAATGGATGCATAAGTGTCCATAAGTAGATGAATGGATCAAGAAGATGTGGTACATATACACAATGGAATATTATTCAGCTATAAGAAGAAAACAAATCCTACCATTTGTAATAACATGAATGGAGCTAGAGGGTATTATGCACAGTGAAATGAGCCAGGTGGAGAAAGACAAGTACCAAATGATTTCACTCATCTGTGGAGTATAATAACAAAGCAAAACTGAAGGACCAAAACAGTAGCAGACTCACAGAACCCAAGAACGGACTAACAGCTGCCAAAGTGAAAGGGACAGGGGAGGAGGGTGGGAAGGGAGGGATAAGGGGGAAAAAGGGGTATTATGATTAGCACACATAATGTAGCAGGGGGGGACACAGTAAAGTCAGTATATACAGAGAAGATAAATAATGATTCTATAGCACCTTACTATGCTGATGGACAGTGACTGTAATGGGGTATGTGGGGGGTCTTGATAACAGGGGGAGTCTAGTAACCATAGTGTTGTTCAATGAATTGTACATTAATGATACAAAAAAAATTGATTTTGCAGATGATTCTAAACACTCATTCAGTGAGAATAACAAGCATTATTCACGTTTAGTAAGAGTTTTTCATCCTATAATCCCTGATTAGATATAATTGGCTTTCTCTTAAAAGTACCCATGTAAAGATTATTAGTAGTAAGAAAAACAGACTTCTCCACAAACTGTGTAAAGGTGCTTATAGAGAATTAAAAGAAACTATATTTATTACCAATGACAACTTCGATAGCCATCCATGATTTTGATTTTGTTTAAACATTGGCATGATGCTACAGAGAATATTCTTGGTGTACTCTGAATTTAAGCAGTTTCAGACTATCTAGAGGAGCTTTATTAATGCTAAAAATCTGCACACTTGTACATGGCCATAGACTGTGGGGAGGGGGGCTGGAGGGATCAATTCTATTAGCTCTTAGCCACTTGAATCCAATTAGTCCTGAATTTCCATCACCAAGCACTTAGTATTTGGCCATCCCCATTCTGAGTAGCAAGTGGTTAACACAGATGTCAAATAGAACTCTGCTGTGGTCACCCTTATATCAGTGTAAGTCTTCGAGGTAAGATCAAATGGCATGTAGGGTTTGCATAAGTCATTAGATTTACAGTTTGCACCAGTTAATCTCTCTTAATTCATAGTATCATGAGGCACTTGTATTTTAAATAGGAGACAGGAGTTCTGTGTTAAGGCTCTTTATCATTTTATAATGAAATCTATCTTGTAGAACTAGAAAGAGAAAAATGTCAAGGTGATGATTATTCTCTGTGCCATAATTTAGAATTCACAATTAAAACACACATTTGTAGTTTTACATTCTTTTTAACCCATTCAATGGAGAATACCCATCTTTTCTCCCAAGTTGCATGTTTTGCTCAATTCTGATATGTATATAACATCAGAGATAAACATGTAATAACCATGGAAATAAAGTTTAGCTCTATCAGTAAAATGTTAAAAATATAAAATGAAGAGTCAAAGACAATGAGAATTTTGAGAGAAACAAGAGAAAAACAAAATTCATGTACAACAGAACCTACTGTAAGATTATCAGATTTCACAAATAAAACTTTTCAGGGCAGGAGAGACTGGGATGATATATTTAAAATAATGAAAGAAAAAAAAAAACCTGTCAGCCAGAGTAGTATGCCAAACAATGCTGCCCTCCAGAAATGAAGTAGGGATAACATTTAGAGGAAAAAATAAATGGTGAGGGCGTTCATAATCACTGGACTTGCCTTATAAGAAATGTTATAGGGAGTACTTAAAGTAGAAATAAAAGAATGCTAAGTAATATAATAAACAAGAGAATGAATATAGGTGTAAAATGCACTGGTAATGGTAAATACATCATCATAGTAAAATTCTCTATTGTTATAATGGTGGTACATACTTCACTTACAACTCTAGTTTAGAAGTTTAAAAAAACCAAACATTTTATATAACACAATAATTTGTTATTGGATATACAACATAAAAAAGTATAAGCTGTAATATCAGTAACCTAAAATGTAAAAAGGATGAAGTGAAGAGTTATCAACTTAAGATAGGGTGTTACAATGTAGCAGCCCAGTTTGAAAAAGACAGACGCACCCCTATGTTTATTGCAGCACTATTTACAATAGCCAAGAAATGGAAGCAACCTAAGTGTCCATCAGTAGATGAATGGATAAAGAAGATGTAGTACATATACACAATGGAATATTATTCAGCCATAAGAAGAAAACAAATCCTACCATTTGCAACAACATGGATGGAGCTAGAGGGTATTATGCTCAGTGAAATAAGCCAGGCAGAGAAAGACAAGTATCAAATGATTTCACCCCTCTGTGGAGTATAAGAACAAAGAAAAAACTAAAGGAACAAAACAGCAGTAGACTCACAGAACCCAAGAATGGACTAACAGTTACCAATGGGAAAGGGACTGGGGAGGATGAGTGGGAAGGGGGAAAAAAAGGGGGCATTAATATTAGTAGACATAATGTGGGGGGTGCATGGGGAGGGCTGTACAACACAGAGAAGACAAGTAGTGATTCTATAGCATCTTACTACGCTGATGGACAGTGACTATAATGGGGTATGTGGGGGGGACTTGGTGATGGGGGGAGTCTACTAAACATAATGTTCCTCATGTAACTGTAGATTAATGATACCAAAAAAAAAAAAGATAGCGTGTTACAAATAAAAGATACTTTGTGTAAGCCTCACTGAAATAACAGAAAAACCTATAGCAGTTACAAAAAAAGTTAAGATCTAATATTCAAAGCATACTACCACAAAATGTCATCAAATTACAACAGAAGACAATAGAATATGAAGCAAGGAGCAATGGATCTGCAAAATATTCAGAAAACAACACAGCAGTAGTAAGTCCTTATATGTCAATAATTACCTGAAATGTAAGTGAATTAAATTCTCTAATCAAAAGACACAGAATGGATGAATGGATAAATAAGACACAGTACTATGCTACCTACAAGAAATTCACTTTAACCTTAAAGACACACAAACACTGTGCAGAAATGATAAAAGATATCTTGAGCAAACGGTAATCAAAAGAATGGAATAGTAGTTATACTTAATCAGACTAAAATAGACATTAAGCAAAAACTGGTCAAGAGACAAAGAAGGTCATTGTTTAATAAAGGGGTCAATCTATCAAGAAGTTATGACAACTGTGTATACTTATGCCCCACATCAGAGCACCTGATAAAGAAAATACTAGCAGATGGAGAAATAGCCATACAATAAATAATATTTGGGGTTTTTAATATCCCACACCTAAGAATGGATATGTCATCCAGACAGAGAATGAATTAGGAAAGAGTGGATTTGAATACCACTAAGGAACAAAAGGACATAACAGAACATACAGAACATTCTGTCCAATAGCACAGAATACACATTGCTCTCAAGTGCACACAGAACATTTTCTAGGACTGACTGTATCTTAGGACACAAAATAATCTTAGTAAGTTTAAGAACATGAAAATCATAACAAGGATCTTTTCTTGTCACAGTGATATGAAACAAGTAATCAAACATGGGGAAGACTGTAATATGCATAAATACATAGCAGTTAAAACCTTCCTGAACAACCAATAGATCAATCAAGTAATAAAAATGAAAGAAAAAAATAAAAGGATCTTGGGACAAATAAATATAGAAACACCACATACCAAAATTTGTGGGATGAAGCAAAAGCAGTTCTAAAACAGAAGTTATTATCAATAAATGAGTATTTCAAGAAAAAAAAAAAGATCTTAAGCAACCTAACTTTATACCTGAAGGAAGGAGAAGAAGAATAACTAAGCCCAAAGTTAGCAGAAGATAATAAAGATTAGGGAAGAAATAAATAGAGAACAGGAAAACAATAGAAAAGATAAACAGAAATACATGTTGGTTCTTTAAAAACAAAATCGACAAATCTTTAGACTAAAAAGAAAAACATTATTAAGTTAACAAAATTATAAATGACAGAGGAGATATTACAACTGATACCAAAGAAATATAAAGGATCATATGAGATAACTATGAACAGCTATAGACTAACAAGTGGTCAACCTAGGAGAAATGGGTAAATTTGTAGAAACACACAACCTATTACCACTGAACCAAGAAACAGAAAATAGAAATACAAATGGAAAGCCTACAGACCAATAATGAGTAAGGAGATTACATCAGTAATAAAAACCATCCCAACAAGAACAAAACCCAAGACTTGCTAGCTGTATTGCTGAATTTTCCAAATATTTAAAAGCAAGTCAATAGCACTCCTTTTCAAACTCTTCCAGAAACTGAATAGTAGGGACCACTTCCAAACTTATTTTACAAGGCCATCATTACCCTGATACCGAAGTTAGATAAAGACACTACCAGCAAAGAAAACTATAAACCAATATCCTTGATGATATGGAAAACTCTCAGCCTAATATTAGCAAACTGAATCAGCAACACATTAATAGGATCATACAACATGGTCAAGAGGGAGTCATCCCTGGGGTGGAATGATGGTTCAACATAAGCAAAATCAATAAATATGGTACATCATACTAATAGAATAAAAAAGAAAAATCATACATTCATCTCAGTAGGGGCAGAAAGGTATTTGACAAAACTTATCCACTCATCAATCCAATCAAGAAAGTAGTGCTATTCAACTGCGCTCAACCAGTGGCACCCAACTGCCCTCAGAGCTCAGGCAATGACCTCACCTGAACAGAGAACCCAACATGAAGTCCCACTCTCCAAAAACACTGTCTGCTGACACATCCGGTCCCCAGGCTGAGCTGACTAGTGTGAACTCTCTCTGCCAAGGCTACACAGTCAATTCAGAAAGAGGAGACTGCTTACTCAAAAGCACACAAGGCAATGCAATGAATCAGGGATCAAAGAGAGGCAGGTAAGCATGACACAACCAAAGGAAAATAATAAAGCTCCAATAACTGATGCTGAAGAAATGGAGATCCATGAAATTTTTGGCAAACAATTCAGAATAATACTCTCAAAGAAGTTAAATAGACTCAAGAACACAGACACAAAACTAAACAAAATTAGGAAAACAACACATGAACAAAATGGGGATACCAACAAAGAAATAGAAACCTTAAAAGAGCAAATAGAAAACTAGAGCTGAAGAATATAATGACTATACTAAGGAATACAATAGAGGTCTTCAACAGAACGCTCAAGCAAGCAGAAGTAAGAATCAGTGAACTAAAACATAGGTCATTTGAAATTATCCTGTCAGAGGAACAAAATGAAAGTATAACTAAAAAGAGTGTAGAAAGACTATGAATTATGGGAATACCAGGATGAGAGGAGAAAGGAAGGGAAAGTATTTTTAAACAATAAGGGTTGAAAAATGCCAAATGTGGTGAGAGAAATGGACATCCAGTTTCATGAGGCCCAAATGGCCCCAAAGAGTTTGATTCCAGAAGGGCTACACTGAGACACATCATAAGTAAACTGTCAAAAGTCAAAGAAAGAATTTTGAATGCAGCAAGAGAAAAGTGAGTTGGCCCATTCAGGGAAGCTGTATAAGACAGGTCAGATTTTTCAGGAGAAACTGTGCAGGCCAGGAAAGAGAGGGATGATATTTTCAATGACTGAAAGTAAAAAGCTGTCAAGAACACTAGACCTAGCAAGCTGTTCTTCAGAAATGGAGAGAGAAAAATATTCCCAACAAACAAAAACTGAGTCACATCATCACCAGTTGATCTGCCTTGCAAGCTAAAAGATGCTTATCAATCATAAAGAAAGGATGAAAATGTCATGAGGCATAAAACTATTTGTAAAACTCACTGGTAATCATAAATATATCATCAAAGTCATTCTCAAATACTGTAGTGATGATGAATAATTTACATAGAACAGTAGTTTAGAAATTTAAAAGATGTACCAAACAACCATTACTACAATAATTTCTTCTTGGATACAAAATATTACAGTTGTGTTAATTATAATATTCATAATATAAAAAGTGACAAAAATAAAAGGATAAAGTTTTTATGTACTATAGGTGTTAAATTGTTATCAGTTTAAAATAGGATGTTGATGTTATAAATATGTTTTATGTAAGCCTTGATAATTACAAAGGAAAGCCTATACCAGATACACAAGATTAAGAAATGGAATCTAAACATATTCCTATAGAAAGTCACCAAATAGTGAACAGCAAGATAAGAACTAAGAAACAATGGGTTAAAAGATGGCAATAGGAAAGGCCTTACACACCAATAACTTTTACATAAAAGAATTAAACTCATAATCAAAAGGCATAGAATGGCTGAATGGATAAGAAAATAAGATCCACTGACATGCTGCCTAAGAACTTCATTTTAGCTTAGAGACACACACAGATTGACACTGAAGGGATGGAAAAAATACATTTCAGGAAAGGTACCAAATGACAGCAGTGGTAGCTATAGATAAACAAAGAAAAAAATCATATTATGAAGAGGTTAATGCATTAATAAGATAAAACAACTGTAAATAATAATGCACCCAATATTGGCACACCTAAATATCTCAAGCAACTACTAACAGAACACAAGAAGTACATAGAAATACAGTAATAGTTGGGATTTTAATACCCCACACTCAACAAAAGAAAGATCATCCACAAAGAGAATGGATAAGAAAACTGCAAATTTTAACACTATATACCAAACAAGACCTAGTAGACATATACATTGGATTCCATCCAACAGCAGAAGAATACACATTTTTTAAGCACCTATGAAACATTTCTAAAATAGATATGTTAGGCCACAAAACAAGTCGTAGCAAATTGAAGGACATTGGAGTCATACCAAATATCTTTCCAACCACAAGCATATGAATGTAGAAATAATAAATGAGGAAAGGTGGAAAATACGAAACATGAAAATTAAACAGCATGCTCTTGAGAAATCAACAGGAAAAGTTTTTAAAATCTTGGAAAATGAAAATGGAAACACAGAATACCAAAATGTATGGGATGTAGCAAAAAAAACAGTTTAAGAGAGAAGTTTATAGCAATAAACAAATACATCAAGAAAAAATTTCAAATAAACAACCTTACATTACACTTCAAGGAACTAGAAAAAAGAAAAACAAAACTAAGCACCAAGTTAGGAGAAGAGAGGAAATGAAAGACATTATAGTCAAAATAAATGAAATTGAGAATAAGAACACAGTAGAAAAGACTAACAAAACTAAAAGTCAGTTCTTTATAAAGATAAAGTTGACAAACCTTTAGACTAACCAAAAAAAAAAAAAAAGAAAAAGAACAAGGAAAAAAAAAGACCCAAATCAGTAAACCTATAAATGAAAGAGTAGACACTACAAAAGATGCCATCGAAATACAAAGGTTAAGAAAAGCATAGATGAACAATAAACAACAGCAAATTGGACAATTTGGAAAAAATGGAAATTCCTAGAGAAAACAAGCTTCCAATACTGAATCATGAAGCAACAGAAAACCAGAGCAGAGCAATAATGAGTGAGGATGTTGAATCAGTAATCAAAAACCTCCCAAAAAGAAAAAGACAGAATGACATGGTTTTCCTGGTGAATTGTACCAAACATTTAAGGAAGAATTAACATCAGTCCCTCTCAAACTCTTCCAAAAAACTGAAAAGTAGGGAGCATTTCTAAACTCATTTTACAAGGCCAGCATTACCCCAATACCAAAGCCAGATACAGACACTACAAAAAAGAAAACTATGGGCTAATATCTCTGCTGCACATAATGCCAAATATTCCCAACAAAATACTAGCAAGCCAAATTCAGCAGCAGATTAAAACAACCTTACACTATGGTCAAGTGGGATTCATTCCTGGAACACAAGGATGGTTCAACATATACAAATCAATAAATGTGCTACATCCCATAAATGAATGAAAGTAGAAATTTTTATGATCTCATTAAAAGCAGAAAAATCATTTGACAAAAGCTACATATATTCATGATAAAAACTCTAAAAAAACTGGGTGTGGAAGGACTGTAGTTCAACATAATGAAATACATAAATGACAAACCCCCAGCTAACCTCCTAGAGAAAACAAGCTCCCAATGTTGAATCATGGGAGTCATACTCTATAATAAGGGTTTGGAGGCTTTTCCTCCAATATCAGGAACAAGACTATATAGTCCACAATCACCACTCCTATTCAATGTATCAATAAATAAAAAAAATAATATAATCGGATTAAAAAATGGGCAAAGGACGTGAATAGACATTTTTTCCCAAGGAGATATTCAAAAGACCAATAATTACATGAAAAGATGCTCAACATCACTAATTTTATGGAAATGTGAATCAAAACCACAGTGAGATGTCTCCTCACGCCTTTTAGAACATCTATCATCAGAAACGCAAGAGATAATAAGTGCTGATGAGGGCGTGGAGGAAAGTGAACAATGGTACACTGCTGGTAAGAATGTAAAATTGGCACATTCACAATGGACATTGGGATTTCTGAAAAAAATTATAAATAGAATTACCATATGATCCAGCAATTCCCCTTCTCAATATATATCTGAAGGGAACAAAATCACTAATCCCAAGTATCTGCACCATGTGTACTGCAGCATTCCTTATAATAATCAATATGGAAGCAAGCCAAGTGTCCACTGACAGCTGAATGATAAATTGGCTTTTACATGGATTAATGTAATTAACAATATTCATCAACAACTGGAGAATAATATATCACAAAGAATATGCAGAAAAGGAATTTAGATGAAATTCAGCACTCATTCATGAATTGTAGCAAACCAAGGTCAGCAGGGAAACTCCCTAATTTGACTAAGGATTTCTACCAAAGGCTTCAACAAGCACCATTCTCAGTGCTGACGTCTTAGAAGTTTTCCCTATGAAATCAAGAATGCCTCCATCACAGCTTAAAATCACAGGTCATTGGAGACCTATCAGCACCATGTTTCTTGTTTTTATTTTTCATAGAAACCCTAATGATTCCATAGATAAATGTTTAGAATAAGAGGGTAGGTAGCTAAGTGAACATATCAGTCAAGAAACACATTTCTTCATGACAGTAATAAAGAATCCAAAAACATTTTTTAAATGCCATTAGCAGCAAAAGTAACAGGGTTTCTAGGGATTGCACTTGGCAGAAGAGGTCAAGGTCTTCATAGTATGTAGAAAGCATTAAAAAATACTTAAATAAGCAGAGACATGGTCATGTTCATGTGTAGGAGTCCAGATGGCAGATTGAAATTCCCCCAAATGTATCCACATATTTCATGGTATTGTTGTCTTATAGTAAGACGGTTTGGGGGAAGTGGAGACTTGATGAGCTGATTCAAAAATTTACATGAAAGGCCAAATGGTCAACAGTTACCATAAGAAAAAATAAGGTTAGTGATTTCCCCTACTCCATCAAGGCTTGCTGTAGAACTCAGTACATTAGGTTAGGTATTCCATAGCCTGTATGTGTCAGATTCAGCTAGGTTATCTTCTGGTATCAAGACCCCAACATCAGATAAGCTTAAAAGTGCAAACTTTAGGAGGGAGCCAAGATGGCGGCGTGAGTAGAGCAGTGGAAATCTCCTCCCAAAAACACATAGAGCTATGAAAATATAACAAAGAAAAATCTTCCTAAAATAGAGACCACAGGACACGGGACAACATCCAGACCACATCCACACCTGCAAGAACCCAGTGCCTTGTGAAGGGGGTAAGATACAAGCCCCAGCCCGGCGGGACCCGAGCACCCCTCCCCCCGGCTCCCGGCGGGTGGAGAGAAACTGGAGCAGTTTTTTTTTTTTGGAGAGCGCTTTTTGGAAGCCTTAGAGGGACGGGCCCCCGTTGCTGGGGAGGCAGGGTGGCGGGACCGGTGAGGAGGTGCCTGGGAACGGCGCCGGAGGACAAAGAATATCCCGCGTTTCTCCCTGCGAGACCTGGGGGCGGGTGCCTGAGACCAGTGCCTGAGGACGGAGGAGGTCGCGCGTTTTTCCCCTTTTTTTTTTTTTTCTCTTTTTGGCAAGCGCTTTTTGGAAGCCTTGAAGGGACGGGGACCCCAGTGCTAGGGAGGCACGGTGGCGGGACTGGTGATCGGGTGGCTGGGACCGGCGCCTGAGGACAAAGAATATCCCCCGTTTTTCCCTGCGGGACCGGTGGGCGGGTGCCTGAGACCGGCACTTGAGGACAGAGGAAATCGCGCGTTTTTCCCCTTTTTTTTTTCTCTTTTCTGCGAGTGCTTTTTGGAAGCCTAAAAGGGACAGGGACCCCGGTGCTAGGGAGGCAGGGCGGCGGGACTGGTGAGCGGGTGCCTGGGACCGGCACCTGAGGACAAAAAATATCCCGCATTTTTCCCTGTGGGACCGGTGGGTGGGTGCCTGAGACCAGCACCTGAGGACGGAAGAAATCGCGCGTTTTTCCCCTTTTTTTTTCTCTCTTTTTGCCAAGTGCTTTTTGGAAGCCTTGAAGGGACAGGGACCCCGGTGCTAGGGAGGCAGGGCGGCAGGACTGGTGAGCGGGTGCGTGGGACCAGTGCCTGAGGACCAAGAATATTGAGCGTTCCTTCCCTGCGGGACCGGTGGGTGGGTGCTTTTTGGAAGCCTTGAAAGGACAGGGACCCTGGTGCTAGGGAGACAGGGCAGCAGGACCAGTGCGCGGGTGCCTGGGACCGGCACCTGAGGAAAAAAAAAAAAAAATCGCGTGTTTTTTCTTTTTTTTTTTCCTTTCTGTTCCCTCTCTCATTGTTGCTGTTGTTGTTTTGGTTTGGAGAGTGCTTTTTGGAAATCTTAAAGGGGCAGGACAGGTCACTTAGACCAGAAGCAGGGAATCTGGGGATCTCTGGGCACTCTAACCCCCTGGGCAGCAGGGAGCACAGAGGCCCCTTACGGAGATAAATAGTCTCCTGGCTGCTCCCCCTCTAACGGGGCTCCACCATTTTGGAGGAACAGCCCCAGCCAGGCCAAGCCCACAGCAACAGTGGAGATAAACCCCAAAGCAACTGGGCAGGAAGCAGAAGCCCTGTCTGCGCACAGCTGCCCAGCACAAGCCACTAGAGGTCGCTATTCTCCCAGGAAAAGGCTACAAACCAACAAGAAGGGAAGCTCTTCCAGCGGTCACTTGTACCAGCTCTGCAGACTATCTCTATCACCATGAAAAGGCAAAACTACAGGCAGACAAAGATCACAGAGACAACACCTGAGAAGGAGACAGACCTAACTAGTCCTCCTGAAAAAGAATTCAAAATAAAAATCATGAACATGCTGACAGAGATGCAGAAAAAAATGCAAGAGCAATGGGATGAGATGCAGAGAAAAATGCAAGAGCAGTGGGATGAGATGCAGAGAAAAATGCAAGAGCAGTGGGATGAAGTCCGGAAGGAGATCACAGATGTCAGGAAAGAGATCACAGAAGTGAAACAATCCCTGGAAGGATTTATAAGCAGAATGGATAAGATGCAAGAGGCCATTGAAGGAATAGAAGCCAGAGAACAGGAACGTATAGAAGCTGACATAGAGAGAGATAAAAGGATCTCCAGGAATGAAACAACACTAAGAGAAATATGTGACCAATACAAAAGGAAAAACATTCGTATTATAGGGATACCAGAAGAGGAAGAAAGAGGAAAAGGGATAGAAAGTGTCTTTGAAGAAATAATTGCTGAAAACTTCCCCAAACTGGGGGAGGAAATAATCGAACAGACCATGGAATTATACAGAACCCCCAACAGAAAGGATCCAAGGAGGACAACACCAAGACACATAATAATTAAAATGGCAAGGATCAAGGACAAGGAAAGAGTTTTAAAGGCAGCTAGAGAGAAAAAGGTCACCTATAAAGGAAAACCAATCAGGCTAACATCAGACTTCTCAACAGAAACCCTACAGGCCAGAAGAGAATGGCATGATATACTTAATGCAATGAAACAGAAGGGCCTTGAACCAAGGATACTGTATCCAGCACGACTATCATTTAAATATGATGGTGGGATCAAACAATTCCCAGATAAGCAAAAGCTGAGGGAATTTGCTTCCCACAAACCACCTCTACAGGGCATCCTACAGGGACTGCTCTAGATGGGAGCACCCCTAAAAAGAGCACAGAACAAAACACACAACATATGAAGAAGGGAGGAGAAGGAATAAGAAGGGAGAGAAGAAAAGACTCTCCAGACAGTGTATACAACAGCTCAATAAGCGAGCTAAGTTAGGCAGTAAGATACTAAAGAAGCTAACCTTGAACCTTTGGTAACCACGAATCTAAAGCCTGCAATGGCAATAAGTACATATCTTTCAATAGTCACCCTAAATGTAAATGGACTTAATGCACCAATCAAAAGACATAGAGTAATAGAATGGATAAAAAAGCAAGACCCATCTATATGCTGCTTACAAGAAACTCACCTTAAACCCAAAGATAAGCATAGACTAAAAGTCAAGGGATGGAAAAACATATTTCAGGCAAACAACAGTGAGAAGAAAGCAGGGGTTGCAGTACTAATATCAGACAAAATAGACTTCAAAACAAAGAAAGTAACAAGAGATAAAGAAGGCCACTACATAATGATAAAGGGCTCAGTCCAACAAGAGGATATAACCATTCTAAATATATATGCACCCAATACAGGAGCACCAGCATATGTGAAGCAAATACTAACAGAACTAAAGAGGGAAATAGACTGCAATGCATTCATTGTAGGAGACTTCAACACACCACTCACCCCAAAGGATAGATCCACCGGGCAGAAAATAAGTAAAGACACACAGGCACTGAACAACACACTAGAACAGATGGACCTAATAGACATCTATAGAACTTTACATCCAAAAGCAACAGGATATACATTCTTCTCAAGTGCACATGGAACATTCTCCAGAATAGACCACATACTAGCTCACAAAAAGAGCCTCAGTAAATTCCACAATATTGAAATTCTACCAACCAATTTTTCAGACCACAAAGGTATGAAAGTAGAAATAAATTCTACAAAGAAAACAAAAAGGCTCACAAACACATGGAGGCTTAACAACATGCTACTAAATAATCAATGGATCAATGAACAAATCAAAATAGAGATCAAGGAATATATAGAAACAAATGACAACAACAACACTAAGCCCCAACTTCTGTGGGATGCAGCGAAAGCAGTCTTAAGAGGAAAGTATATAGCAATCCAGGCACACTTGAAGAAGGAAGAACAATCCCAAATGAATAGTCTAACATCACAATTATTAAAACTGGAAAAAGAAGAACAAATGAGGCCTAAAGTCAGCAGAAGGAGGGACATAATAAAGATCAGAGAAGAAATAAACAAAATTGAGAAGAATAAAACAATAGCAAAAATCAACGAAACCAAGAGCTGGTTCTTTGAGAAAATAAACAAAATAGATAAGCCTCTAGCCCAACTTATTAAGAGAAAAAGAGAGTCAACACAAATCAACATAATCAGAAATGAGAATGGAAAAATCACGACAGACTCCACAGAAATACAAAGAATTATTAAAGACTACTATGAAAACCTATATGCCAACAAGCTGGAAAACCTAGAAGAAATGGACAACTTCCTAGAAAAATACAACCTCCCAAGACTGACCAAGGAAGAAACACAAAAGTTAAACAAACCAATTACAAGCAAAGAAATTGAAACAGTAATCAAAAAACTACCCAAGAACAAAACCCCGGGGCCGGACGGATTTACCTCGGAATTTTATCAGACACACAGAGAAGACATAATACCCATTCTCCTTAAAGTGTTCCACAAAATAGAAGAAGAGGGAATACTCCCAAACTCATTCTATGAAGCCAACATCACCCTAATACCAAAACCAGGCAAAGACCCCACCAAAAAAGAAAATTACAGACCAATATCCCTGATGAACGTAGATGCAAAAATACTCAATAAAATATTAGCAAACAGAATTCAACAGTATATCAAAAGGATCATACACCATGACCAAGTGGGGTTCATCCCAGGGATGCAAGGATGGTACAACATTCGAAAATCCATCAACATCATCCACCACATCAACAAAAAGAAAGACAAAAACCACATGATCATCTCCATAGATGCTGAAAAAGCATTTGACAAAATTCAACATCCATTCATGATAAAAACTCTCAGCAAAATGGGAATAGAGGGCAAGTACCTCAACATAATAAAGGCCATATATGATAAACCCACAGCCAGCATTATACTGAACAGCGAGAAGCTGAAAGCATTTCCACTGAGATCGGGAACCAGACAGGGATGCCCACTCTCCCCACTGTTATTTAACATAGTACTGGAGGTCCTAGCCACGGCAATCAGACAAAACAAAGAAATACAAGGAATCCAGATTGGTAAAGAAGAAGTTAAACTGTCACTATTTGCAGATGATATGATACTGTACATAAAAAACCCTAAAGACTCCACTCCAAAACTACTAGAACTGATATCGGAATACAGCAAAGTTGCAGGATACAAAATCAACACACAGAAATCTGTAGCTTTCCTATACACTAACAACGAATCAATAGAAAGAGAAATCAGGAAAACAATTCCATTCACCATTGCATCAAAAAGAATAAAATACCTAGGAATAAACCTAACCAAGGAAGTGAAAGACTTATACTCTGAAAACTACAAGTCACTCTTAAGAGAAATTAAAGGGGACACTAATAAATGGAAACTCATCCCATGCTCATGGCTAGGAAGAATTAATATCGTCAAAATGGCCATCCTGCCGAAAGCAATATACAAATTTGATGCAATCCCTCTCAAATTACCAGCAACATTCTTCAATGAATTGGAACAAATAATTCAAAAATTCATATGGAAACACCAAAGACCCCGAATAGCCAAAGCAATCCTGAAAAAGAAGAATAAAGTAGGGGGGATCTCACTCCCCAACTTCAAGCTCTACTACAAAGCCATAGTAATCAAGACAATTTGGTACTGGCACAAGAACAGAGCCACAGACCAGTGGAACAGATTAGAGACCCCAGAAATTAACCCAAACATATATGGTCAATTAATATTTGATAAAGGAGCCATGGACATACAATGGCAAAATGACAGTCTCTTCAACAGATGGTGCTGGCAAAACTGGACAGCTACATGTAGGAGAATGAAACTGGACCATTGTCTAACCCCATATACAAAGGTAAACTCAAAATGGATCAAAGACCTGAATGTAAGTCACGAAACCATTAAACTCTTGGAAAAAAACATAGGCAAAAACCTCTTAGACATAAACATGAGTGATCTCTTCTTGAACATATCTCCCCGGGCAAGGAAAACAACAGCAAAAATGAGCAAGTGGGACTACATTAAGCTGAAAAGCTTCTGTACAGCGAAAGACACCATCAATAGAACAAAAAGGAACCCTACAGTATGGGAGAATATATTTGAAAATGACAGATCTGATAAAGGCTTGACGTCCAGAATATATAAAGAGCTCACACGCCTCAACAAACAAAAAACAAATAACCCAATTAAAAAATGGGCAGAGGAACTGAACAGAAAGTTCTCCAAAAAAGAAATACAGATGGCCAAGAGACACATGAAAAGATGCTCCACATCGCTAATTATCAGAGAAATGCAAATTAAAACTACAATGAGGTATCACCTCACACCAGTAAGGATAGCTGCCATCCAAAAGACAAACAACAACAAATGTTGGCGAGGCTGTGGAGAAAGGGGAACCCTCCTACACTGCTGGTGGGAATGTAAATTAGTTCAACCATTGTGGAAAGCAGTATGGAGGTGCATCAAAATGCTCAAAACAGACCTACCATTTGACCCAGGAATTCCACTCCTAGGAATTTACCCTAAGAACGCAGCAATCAAGTTTGAGAAAGACAGATGCACTCCTATGTTTATCGCAGCACTATTTACAATAGCCAAGAATTGGAAGCAACCTAAATGTCCATCTGTAGATGAATGGATAAAGAAGATGTGGTACATATACACAATGGAATACTACTCAGCCATAAGAAGTGGAAAAATCCAACCATTTGCAGCAACATGGATGGAGCTGGAGAGTATTATGCTCAGTGAAATAAGCCAAGCGGAGAAAGAGAAATACCAAATGATTTCACTCATCTGAGGAGTATAGGAACAAAGGAAAAACTGAAGGAACAAAACAGCAGCAGAATTACAGAACCCAAAAATGGACTAACAGGTACCAAAGGGAAAGGAACTGGGGAGGATGGGTGGGCAGGGAGGGATAAGGGGGGGGAAGAAGAAGGGCGGTATTAAGATTAACATGCATGGGGGGGAGGGAGAAAGGGGAGGGTGGGCTGCACAACACAGAGAGGACAAGTAGTGACTCTACAACATTTTGCTAAGCTGATGGACAGTAACCGTAATGTGGTTGTTAGGGGGGACCTGATATAGGGGAGAGCATAGTAAACATAGTATTCTTCAGGTAAGTGTAGATTAAAAATTTAAAAAAAAAAAAAAAAAAGAAAGAAAGAAAGAAAAGGGGGATTACTCCTTAACAGGATAAAACTATTGGTAAATCAAAGATCAACGCATGCTTTAAATATCCTTAATGTTGATCACTTAAAGGGTGTCAGATGATCAGCTATGGAGGTACTCTTTTCTGATAATATTCCTTTCTCTTAATTAAAAAAAAAAAAAAAAAAGCAGTTACTGTGTGCTGACCTCCAATGAGTTCTGCACAGTGGTATAGAGGGCATGTCAAAGTGTGGGCAAAGGGTCTGTTTGTCTCTACGCAGAAGATCAAGGCCTAGCTTGGATACCCAGAAAATGAACTAAGATACGATATGAGGAGGAGCTTCCGGCATCAGCACTCTCTGGAGGACTCGTGCCGGGGGATGATCATCAAAAAGCCTCCACAGGGATCCGGACGATGCTGCGGTTGTGGCTGCATCCAGCCCACCGTCTCCTGGACTTGCCATAAGAAGGAGGAGGGAGATGTCTAGGCTGGCATGTGCATACAGTGAGACAACGAATTTGACTGGATCTGTACTGTTGGAACTCAACCAGGAGTTGGGAGGGGTGCAAGTTGTAGCACCCCAAAATCTCATGACTATAGACTATCTATGGTTAAAAGAACATATGGGATGTGAACAGATCCCAGAAATGGGCTGCTTTAATTTGTCTGATGGTTCAAGTACAGTTGGAAAATATCCATCATATCATAGATAAATTTTCACAAATGCCTAGGGTGCCTAAATGGTTTTCTTGGCTTCACTGGAGATGGCTGGTAATTATAGATTTGCTTTGTTTATGTCACCGTATTCCTACTATGTCAATATGTGTGTGCAAATTAGTTAGTAGTTTAAAACCTATACATACTTAAGGTACTATACAAGAAGATATGTCAAAGAAATAATCAATCCTCCCAAGTTTCCTTCATATGCTACATCTATAGCTTTTCTTCTTCCTTCCTAATTACAAACTTTAAATAGAATTCGTGCCTCATATCGAATTTACCGAGTATCATAATTCCTCCAGGTGGTAAAGATACCTCGAGACAAGTGCTGGGCATAGAAGCCACAGGGCATAAATCTGCAAAGAAGTAAAAAGCTAACCTTTGCAAACAATATGGCTTCTCTCTCACTTACCAACTTTACATTTCCCTGTATGGCCCCGGAAGATGACTGGTTAGCCAGAGACGGGTAAGATTCCTCAAGGGAGGAACAACCTAAGACAGGCACAGTCGCAGGGGGGCCATCAGGTGAGAATTTGGGGGTCAACAGAGGTGAGGCTCAGAACCTCACCCCCCCTGCTTTGAGAGAAATCTTCTGCATCCGTGGATGTCTTGCTGCCCTTGTCTAGCCTGGATTAATACTTAGTCCATAGGCACACACCTGATCATCTGATCATCTACATTTGCCTTCTTACAGCACTAAACTATGTTTTCTACCTTTATCTTGCATCTACCTACCACTTCAGCATTTTATTAAAAATAAAAATAATAATAATAATAGGAGAAATGTGGGATCAACATATAAATCAAGTACAAAAATCAAATGAATATTCATATTTGACCTGATGGTTTATAGGTCATATTGCATGATCAAAACCGAAAG
This sequence comes from Manis javanica, assembly GCF_040802235.1. NCBI lineage: Eukaryota > Metazoa > Chordata > Mammalia > Pholidota > Manidae > Manis > Manis javanica. Next base: position 88,364,050 of record NC_133165.1, read on the forward strand.
TTTCTGTGATGACTGCCCTTGTACTGTTCACCATGTAAGAATTTATTCACTCTGTAAGAATTCGTTCACCATGTAAGAACTTGTTCGTTATGCTTCAGAAGATTGGAGACTGACGAGAATTAGGCTTGAGATGGATTAATGATTGTACATTGAGCATTGACCCCCCTATACTGAATTTTATTGTTGTTAACAACCATTTGATCAATAAATATGAGAGATGCCCTCTCAAAAAAAAAAAAAAAAAAAAAAGTGCAAACTTTATATCCATTCATATAGCTCACTCTCCCACATGGACATATGCACCCAGGTCCCCAAGGGATGCTGCACATCTCAGTTGCTCAGGTAGCAGGCTGTGGGTTCCATCTAAATCATACCTAGTTTCTTAAAGATTCTGTACACAAGCGGCAAACATAGTTCATGTTAACATCTCATTGCTGAATAAGACCGAGCCTGCCATGAGTGTGGCCAGGAAGCACAGTCTATCCCTAGAGGAAGGGACAGCAGCATCTGCAGAGCAATCACGTGCCCTCTAAGGACTTAGGTGTTGTGCTTCCAACACTCTCGGTGTGTACCAACAGACAAATAAAGGGAGTAGAGCACTGCACAGCATCCTATCCATGCCTGTATGGAACCTGAAACCCATAAGAGGTAACTTCAAATCACTGAGAGAAGATGGACTAGTCCACAAATAGCAAAGGGTGGTGCTGGGACCTTTTACTCTATATGGGAAACCATGAAATAAATCCCTGGCATAAGGCAGGTTCATTAATTAACTATGGATGAATCAGAGACTTCACTGTGAAAGGCAAATCTTTAGAATGCATTTTAAGATGAAATGTGTTACACCTTAATGACAAAGAATTTTTTGAATCAGAAACAAAACACCATACATCTTGAGAGATTGTTAAATTGACAAATCAACTAAATATTAAAATCAAGAATGTTCAATGTAACGTATGCTAAGTAAACTTAATAGAAATCAAGAACTTTTGCTTTATTGCAAAGCAATTAAGAGTAAAAACAAGCCACATCTTGCAAGAAGAGTTTCAACAATTGGTAAAGGATTCTGAGTATGTACGGAAGGCTAAAGGATCAATATGAAAAAGAGAAAAACCCCAATCAGACAATGGATACAGTTAAGAAAAAGTACTTTCCAAACTAGGGAAAAGGAATGACCCAACATCATGTGAATGGAAGTTCTTTACCATCAGTAATTACAGAAATGCAAACTAAGATGACAGTTCAATGTCTAATCAGTAGGTAAATATACAAATATGACAAAACCAAATGTCATGAAAGATTTGAAGCAGGAGAAGCTAATATGCTAATCAGAGATGAATACTAATTCCGTCAAATCCAAAATAACCTCTATTTAATATACTCCATTACTTTAAATATATCTCACACACACACACACACACAAAATCTCACCAACACAATGTGTTTATGGCTTGTAATTTTTGTTATATATATTGAAAGATCTATTTTAGACTTATTAGAGAAAAATTTTGAGCTTTTATTACACCTTATTTTGTGCCTACAAAAGCAAAGAAAACCAAATATATTCCTTGAGGCATTTCTAAATACTTTTACATGGCAGTCTGAATTTTAGAAACACTTTGCCCATGTTTTTTCATGAAGATGGAAACCATTCCCCCAACCTCACCCCCTCTGAATTTCTGCTCCACAGAACCTGTGAGCATATAAAATTGTTCTATTTTATTTCACTAATTTTGGGATGGCTCAATACCCAGCAGTAGATAACTGGAATGTCTCTCATTCAGAGAACACTGGCCGGCTTGCACAACTTTTTTTTCTAGATCCTTCTATCCCTTGGGTGACTTCAGTGTTCATGCGAATGGCCTTTACAGCACTCCAGTCTCCCATTTCCTCTCTCCTCACACACAGTGCTGTCCTTATTTAAGACACCTGAGCTGCCCTCTTTCAGTTTACCAAAAAAAGTCAGGGTTCCTCTGGGATTTTAATGGCTGCCTATGAGGGTTTGAGAAAAGGGACACATGGAGGCCTTACCTGACTGCCCCTAAAAGACCCTCTGACTCCTCCCTGGAATACCAATAGGCAGGACTCTGAGCTGAACCGCAGGTCACAAAGTCACCATGCCAACCTCCCATTCATCATAAGGGACATCACAAGTAATAGTCTGCAAGTTGGGGTAAGGGCCACTCAGGGAGTAGAGTCCCTTGCATTTGGCAAGTGTTGTCTCCCCGCCAAACATTACCTCTTCTGCCACAAGCAGGTACAGGTGGACATTCGCAAGGGCAGGGAGCCTTGGTGAAAGGGCGGGAGGGACTGAGACCCCTGGGCACTGGCAGAGGCAGCAGGGGCTGGGGCTGAGGGGGCCAGGTGCTGACTGCTCTGATCCCTCCCCACCTCAGGAAAGAAGAGAATGACAGCGAACACCATGGAAACGATCAGGAGTCCCTGGGTGCTTGGCCCTCACCTGTTCCTGCTGCTTCTGCTGCCACATGTGCTGCTGAGCACAGGAAAACCCCTGTACAGCCCCTTAGGCTGGAGAAATGCCCATCAGGACACAGGGGAGCACAAGAAGGAAGGGAGGCTGAAATCCTGGGAGGCTGCCTTCGATTTGTATATTATCGTGGATGCGTGAGTGGCCTTCCCACCCTAGCCCCAGGTGCCCCTCAGGGTGTGCCCGCCCCCAGGGTCACAGCTGTATGAAGCAGCCCAAGGGGCCCCTGCCTCTAAGAGGGGGAAGCAGGGACAGTTATCACTGGGTTGTTCTGGAAATAGCAATCATTTATGGAATTGTGCCTGGTTTACACATACTCTATGAATGATAATCCTGACATCTTTAGAATGCTCAGTCCCTAGTTTTCTCACCATCTGTTGAGTTTTAGATGCAGCCTAGAAAAGGAGAAGGATGCCCTTGTGTCTGTGGGAATCTCACATATATACATGACATTCAGAATGTTTATGGGCATAGTGATTGCTGATGAGAGAAGGGCCTCCTTGCAGGCTTTTCTAAATCATATGATATACAAAGGACATTAACCATCATAGATCCACGGAAAGAGCCCAAGTCAGGACACCATCCTCAGTTACTTCCCTTACCATCCACGGAACCTTGACCAGAATATTCAGTCAGGGAGCTTCCCATTTTCCCTCTATAACCTGGAAAAGAGCAGACCTACACTGAGGAGGGTTTGCTGAGACCTTTGAATCCTGGGCAAGTAGGACACGTGTACATGCTTCCCACCTAGACAGAAGGGGCCATGAGGCCCCAACCACCTTCAGCATCCTCACTCTCCATCCAGGCAGTTGAGTGGGAGCCGATGGGAGGGAAAATCTGACAGTAGAGACAGGAAGGGCCTTTGGTTTCCCTGCCAGTCACCGTATGGTGGAGAGCAGTGGCTCCTGCCTGTTTCTGCCTGTCCCTGGCAGTGCTGCTGGAAAAACCTTCCATGTCCAGAGGGGCTCTGCTTTGCAGACTGATAAGAGAGAAGGGAAATAAACAGCCAGAGTAGCACATCCACCCTGGCCTGAGGAGCAGGCACCTTTGGAGAATGTCTCTTCCTGCCTCTGTGGGTGCTGGGTGGAGGGAGCAGAATTTGGGTGTCTCAGAAGGAAGTAGTGCCAGGTCAGATATAGGCTTCCAAGTGGACTCCCAAGCTAAGGGGGCATGCCAACATAGTCTGATGCCCAAGAATTTGAGATTCAGCAGGGGATTATTGGACAGGACTGGGTTAGCCTCTGAGCCTGAAGCTTCTAAGCTTCTAAAAGGCTTACAATGGGGTATTGTGCCAAAAGTCCCGCCCCTTCATATACCTGTAAAGGGCAGGACTGGAGCAGATGGTTGGGAATAGATATTCCAAGGGGAACTGCAGACTAGGAGAGTCAACATAATGAGAATCAGAACAAGTTTTCCAACCAACACATCCTCTCTCAATCCTTGCCTAATAGCCTCACCTACCCATGACCAAGCATCCTGATTTGCCACCAGAAGTCCCTCATCCCTGAGGACAAGTATCTGGTTTGTTACCCTGCCTCCACTCACACTGATTATAATCACCACCAGGGGACCCACAGAAGCTGCTGAGTGTGTATGACCAGTTTCACCTCTGCGGACAGGGAGTAGCTTGATAAAGAGCCTGTTGGAAGACTGGGAGGCAGAACCTCTGCCCACTGATGGATGTGCCCCACCCCTCTGACTCACCCATCTGTCTCCTTTGTTTTCAGGTCACACAACCGTAAAGGGAAATTGGAAGGCTATACACCAGTTTACAGAGGAACTGGTGCAGAAGTTCCAAAAGTATGGCTTCTTCATGCTGTAGGGTGTCTTCCTGTGCCAAGCAGAAACACAGCTGTTTAGACTTGATGGACATGGGAGGCCCTCGGGTCAGGAGCACAGAGTCCATGCTGGAATCCCTAAGTGGGAAAGAAGGAAGATCACACTGGGTCCACTGGGTTTTGGCAGCTTTGTTGGCTCCTGCCTGGGAGTTAGGCCACTTTGCAGAGAACAGTTTGCCCTTGAGGTCCTTACAGGGTGGGAAAGGAAGTAAGTCAAGCTGAGCAGTAACTCAGTAACCCAACACTTGGTTAAATGGTGGTGAGGACAAAAATGAAGGAATAGAGTCTTGCCATGGTAGCACAAAGGACAAAACAAGAATAACTAGGGAAAGAAATCAAGGATAGCCTCCCACAGCATGTGGAAATTTGAACTAGTTCTTGAAGGATGGGAAAGACAGAGTAACAGGCATCATCAAGGAGACTTCTTGTGTAGTGAGTGGTCTGGATAAGAGGGTTAACTCTGGAGGGCTGGGAGGTGATGCTCCACATTTGAGCCTGGGACCAAGGCAACAGAGGCTCTTAATGCCAGGGTGAGGTGTTTGGATATCTTTTCTGTGAGTATCAGAGAGCTATAGATGATTCTTTAACAGAAGTCTGACATGATCAAATTTGTGCTTCAAGAAAAAAACTCCATAGTTGAGGGTAAAATGAACAGGGACCAAAGCCAGCACCCCTAGGAAACTCAGCTAGGGATCTATGGTAGCAATTTAACTAAGGGATAATGAGGGTGAGGACACCAGAGGAAAGTGGCCATGGAGAGAAAATGGAGGGATGTAATATGAGTGGCCACCAAGAGGGAGAATAATTTCTTGGAGATGAGAGGGAGATGAAAAAGTAGGTGGGGAGGAAGGAAGGGTGGTGAATGTGCAAAGACTTTTACAGTAGAAAAGAGGCCAGTGGGGAGCTCTCATGCAAGGGTTTTGAAAGGCATCCACTTCCTTGTGAATGTGTGGTGTCGTGTGTGTCACTTTTGAGCTATAAAGGGATGGAGCAAGATGAGATCCTGGTACTCCCTGCCAGGGAGGACACACATCTTACAGGACTCAGAATCTTTCATTAAAGTTATGGGAAGTTCTGGAGTTTGGATAATAGGCCCCAAAACAGAACAGTTCATGGGGAGCAGGGAAATGGGCATGCACACCTCTCTAGCTGCTCTTTAGCATCTTTTAGCCTATCATTATGGCCTCATACTAACCCATGCTTCCTCCCCAGCCCAAAACTGCAAATATCTTTAATCAATTTTGGAACAAAGGCCAACACCCTCATGAAGCTCACTTCAGACAAGTAAATGATGCTTCGATCCCCTAAGGCAGCACCAGTGGGCCAGGCCAAAGGACAGCCAGAGGACTGAGGGGCTCCTTGAGACCGCAGTGGGAAGCCTAGCTGGGCTGCCTGAGCTGCACTCAGTGCCCACCATGACAGCCCTAGTTCCCTGGCTCCCAGTGACCCTTCCAGGACCGACACTTGCTGAATCCTGTCCTACTAGACCCTCCTCCTCTCTCAGCCCAGCTCTCCACCTGCCCTGAGTCCTTCCCTCCATGCTCAACTCTTTCACTAGAACAGGCTGTGAGGATTCCCAGGATCGGGTGGAACAGAGGTGAGCATCCTTTATGGACACTGCCGGGCACCAGCTGTTGTGTGTCATTCTCTGCCCTGGGCCACTGGGTAAAGAGGGAGACAGAATCAAAACCAGGGAGGAAGGGATGGGTGACGTTCAAGTGTTGGTGCTTCATTGGAGGGGAGCACATTCCCAGTGGTCAGTTGATCCCAGGACTGGGTTCTGAATGCCAGGCTGTGACAGGGTGCTGAAGAAGGGCAAGATGGGCCCACATCCCAGGTGGGTCATAGGTGGGATGTGGGAAGTTATAGAGCTTCTGAGTAGCTGGGAGGTTAAGATTCTCATGGAGGCAAATTACTGGAACCCACCTGAGAGTGGGTGGAGGACCAAAGAGAGTCTCAGGACCTGTGGCCCAGCTTCTGTTAGGACCATGGAGATGAGCCAGGAGAAGCAGAAGGAGCAGAGGTGGCCAGCCCTCAGGGGAGGGTGTCTGGTGGTGCCAGGGCATGGAGACAGCACTTCCATGTCTGACCCTGAGGAGCAGGGAGCACATGGCCACTGTGGGTCGGGGGCGGGGGGTGACCATGCTTGCACATGGTTTGCATGTAGGAGAGAGGGACCATCTGTGTAGGTTTGAGGTGGAAGAAATCCATTCCATGGGAGGGACTCTGGCAGGGGTGAGGGGGGGAGAGAGAGGCAAGGATGTTGGTCCTGGGCCTCTGGAGGAACAACTACGATAGGGGGAGGAGGACATTGCCTCCTCCAAGTCGGGGACATAGGACCCAGGCCTCATGAAACTAGAGAAGCTATGAGTAAGCTTGTGGAGGAACTCTGTAATCCTCTCTGAGAAGTGAGGTTGAGGCCCACTTCCTGGATAGAGCATTCAGGACAGGAGTGGGCCCAGGAACTGGAAAGATGTGAAACCCCATCTTTGGGAGAGTGATATTTTAAGAGGACATCCTAACAGGGCACCAGGATCCTGGCGTCCCTTCCATGAGCAGATGGGAGCAGAGCTGGAGGGGAAGCATTCCCAGGGTAGAGCCAACTCCTACAAGAGATGCCAAGTGAGGTGGGTCCTGGGCAGGGGCTGGAGATGGCTCAGAGGGATGGCACAGTGGGGAGTGCTGGTGGCCAGTGGGAGATCTTCCAAACTTTGCAGAAAGGAGAGAGTGTTTACATTGGGCTGGGCAGGGCCTGCTTTGGCCTGAACTGGCCATGGGTCCCAGGCCTCAACCCGGAGCTAGACAAGGTAGCGCTGGACCTGAGGCACTCTGATCTCATCCCTGGGCAGCAACTCTTCTGTCCATGGTGAGAACCCAGTCTTTAGGGCCCATGCTGTCCTTAGCCTTGCTGTGCCAGCTCACTTCATCATGTGGAGTCAGCCTGACATTGGCCCCCATGCACTCCCATGTCCCAGTACCAACCTGAGCTATCTGCTCTAAAGGGCTGATGGTAACCTGGGAGTTACCATCACTCTCCCAAAGATGGGGTTTCACATCTTTCCATCACCTGCATAGACAGCCCACCAGGCCACTTCCCCAGACTCTGCTCTTTTCTTTGGGAGCACATGTTGTCCAGCAGCCCTAGGACTATAATTCCACAGCTTCTTACTCCCTAAGCACCCATCTAGAAGGGGAATTCCTTGGGAGACTGAGTCACCTCAGGGGACAGAGGCACAGGAGGGTGGGCCAGGCCATTGGTATGAGAAGGATGACCTTTCCAAACTCAGCCTTACCTGAGGGAGGATAGTGCCCTCACCAGGGTCCCCTGGGACTGAGCCATGCTGCCAGTCACATTTTGATGGGATCACAGTTGGGATGTCCCCATGCTCACCATGTACATTCAAGGCATTTCCATGGGGCTGAGACAGTGCTGAGCAAAGAGAAAGCCTGGCCATACCCATGGGACCAGCAAAGCAGCATCCCCTCCCCACCCTGCTCACCAGATGGGGGACTGGGAAGGTGGGAACTGGCTTGGCTAACACCAAAGACACAGGGCAGAAGGGCAGGAACAGGGCTACTTGACTTGGCCCTCTCCCATACAGGTGGGTCTACAGGAGCAGATTGGCCAGGACAGCCTGCGGCTCTTTATAAAAAGCAAGTCCTCTTTCCAGCTCCCACCTGCTCTGATTTTTTTCAGAAATGACATTCACAATGGCTTAAGGTGACTTGAATCTACAGTGCCTAGTGAAGCTGCAAATATTGATGAGGGATTTCAAAAGTTATAAACTCTAGAGCTCAGAGAACTGGCTTTACTTATCAAGCTCTTAGAGGATCACTGTGTCATCTCACGCCCGCCAACCTCCATTTTCCTTCTTTACTTTGGAGGCAAATGAGCAGATTCAGAGAATGTATTATCAAGAAGGTAAGCTGGAGGAGCTAAGATGGCACCGTGAGTAAGAGAGCTGAAATCTCCTCCCAAAACCATCTATATTTTTGAAAATACTACAAATACAACTATTCCTAAAAGAGAGACAGGAAGATACAGTACAAAAGCCAGGCTACATCTATACCTGGGAGAACCCAATGCTTCATGAAGGGGGTAAGATACAAGCCACGGCCTGGCGGGACCCAAGCATGCCCCCCACCCCAGCTTCCCGGAGGGAGGAGAGGAGTTGGAGCAGGGAGAGAGTGGGAGCCCAGGACTGCTAAACACCTAGCCCTAGTTATCGCACCAGGAGTGCAGACACACACTGCGTGGTGCTGGACACTAGGGAAACAGGACAGTAAGACCTGTAAGCAGGTCCCCAGAGCCGGCACCCCTGGGACAAAAGAAAACCGAGTGCTTTTTGAAAGTCTTAAAGGGACAGGAGCCTCACAGCTGGACAAAAGCATACTGGCACACTCAGTCAAGCAGCTGGGAATCCAGGGGAAATCCGGCACCCTAACCCCTGGACAGCAGCACAGCTCTGAGGCCCCTCATGGCGATAAACAACCTCCTGTCCGTTCCCCATCCTGCGTGGCTCTGCCATAGCGAAGCAACTGCCTGAGACCAGCCATGCCCAAAGCAGTCACACAGAGCCTCCTCTGCAGCTGCCCGGGCCAGACTAAGAGGCCCCGTTGGTGTGCCGCTGCCCACCACAAGCCGATAGGGGTCACCATTCTCACAGGAAGGGAAGATGACAGGCAAGCAGGAAGGGACTTTGTTCTCCCAGCAGACACATGCGCCAACTGCCTACGACTACCTCTATCGCCATGAAAAGGCAGAAGAATTTGATACAGACAAGAATAACCCAGACATCCAGTGAGAGGGAACCTGGGGAGATAGAGTTAACCAATCTTCCTAGAAAAGAATTCAAAATAAAGGTCATAACCTTGCTGATGGAGCTGCAGAGAAAAATGCAAGAGATAACGGATAAAGTAGGAGGGAAAACACAGAAATAAAACAATCTCTCGAAGGACTTAAAAGCACAATGGATGAGGTGCAAGAGGCTGTTAATGGAATAGAAATCAGAGAACAGGAACATCTAAAAGCTGACGCAGAGAGAGATAAAAGGATCTCCAGGAATGAAACAAGAGAACTGTGTGACCAATCCAAATGGAACAATATCCACATTATAGGGGTACCAGAAGAAGAAGAGAGAGAAAAAGGGAAAGTGTTTTTGAAGAAATAATTGCTGAAAACTTCCCCAAACTGGGGGAGGAAATAGTTACTCAGACGACGGAAGCACACAGAACTCCCAACAGAAGGGACCCAAGGAGGACAACACCAAGACATATAATAATTAAAATGGCAAAGATCAAGGACAAGGACAGAGTATTAAAGGCAGCCAGAGAGAGAAAAAAGGTCACCTACAAAGGAAAACCCATCAGGTTATCATAAGACTTCTCAACAGAAACTTTACAGGCCAGAAGAGAATGGCATGATAGATTTAATGCAATGAAACAGAAGGGACTTGAACCAAGGATACTGTATCCAGCATGATTATCATTTAAATATGGAGGGATTAAACAATTCCCAGACAAGCAGAAGTTGAGGAAAGTTGCCTCCCACAAACCACCTCTACAGGGTATTCTAGAGTGACTGCTCTAGATGGAAGCACTCTTGAGGCTAAACAGATGTCACCAGAGAAAAAAATCACAGCAAAGAAAGTAGACCAACCAAATACTAACTAAAGGCAAAAAATAAAATCAACTACCCACAAAAGCAGTCAAAGGAAACACAAAAGAGCACAAAATAAAATACCTAACATATAAAGAATGGAGGAGGAGGAATAAGAACGGAGAGAAATAAAGAATCATCACACTGTGTTTATAATAGCTCAATAAGAGAGATAAGTTAGATAGTAAAAAAGCTAACCTTGAACGTTTCGTAACCACGAATCTAAGCCTGCAATGGCAGTAAGTACATTTTTCAATAATCACCCTAAATGTAAATGGACTGAATGCACCAATCAAAAGGCACAGAGTAATAGAATGGATAAAAAAGCAAGACCCATCTATATGCTGCTTACAAGAGACTCACCTCAAACCCAAAGACATGCAGAGGCTAAAAGTCAAAAATGGATGGGAAAATATATTGCATGCAAACCAAAGGGAGAAAAAACCAGATGTTCCAGTACTAGTATCAGACAAAATAGACTTCAAAACAAAGAAAGTGACAACAGATAAAGAAGGACATTACATAATGATAAAGGGGGCAGTCCAACAAGAGGATATAACCATTATAAATAGATATGCACCCAAGGATATCATCAACAAAACAAAAAGGCACCCTACAGTATGGGAGAATATATTTGTAAATGACATATCTGACAAGGGGTTAACATCCAAAATATATAAAGTACACACCTCAGAACCCAAAAAGCAAATAACCCGATTAACAAATGGGCAGAGGATATGAAGAGACACTTCTCCAAAGAAGAAATTCAGATGGCCAACAGACACATGAAAAGATGCTCCACATCACTAATCATCAGGGAAATGCAAATTAAAACCACAATGACAATTTGGTACTGGCACAAGAACAGAGCCACAGACCAGTGGAACAGATTAGAGACTCCAGAAATTAACCCAAACAAATATGGTCAATTAATATTTGGGAGCCATGGACATACAATGGCAAAATGACAGTCTCTTCAACAGATGGTATTGGCAAAACTGGACAGCTACATGTAGGAGAATGAAACTGGACCATTGTCTAACCCCATATACAAAGGTAAACTCAAAATGGATCAAAGACCTGAATGTAAGTCACGAAACCATTAAACTCTTGGAAAAAAACATAGGCAAAAACCTCTTAGACATAAACATGAGTGATCTCTTCTTGAACATATCTCCCCGGGCAAGGAAAACAACAGCAAAAATGAGCAAGTGGGACTACATTAAGCTGAAAAGCTTCTGTACAGCAAAAGACACCATCAATAGAACAAAAAGGAACCCTACAGTATGGGAGAATATATTTGAAAATGACACATCCGATAAAGGCTTGACGTCCAGAATATATAAAGAGCTCACACGCCTCAACAAACAAAAAACAAATAACCCAATTAAAAAATGGGCAGAGGAACTGAACAGACAGTTCTCTAAAAAAGAAATACAGATGGCCAAGAGACACATGAGAAGATGCTCCACATCGCTAATTATCAGAGAAATGCAAATTAAAACTACAATGAGGTATCACCTCACACCAGTAAGGATAGCTGCCATCCAAAAGACAAACAACAAATGTTGGCAAGGCTGTGGAGAAAGGGGAACCCTCCTACACTGCTGGTGGGAATGTAAATTAGTTCAACCATTGTGGAAAGCAGTTTGGAGGTTCATCAAAATGCTCAAAACAAACCTACCATTTGACCCAGGAATTCCACTCCTAGGAATTTACCCTAAGAACGCAGCAATCAAGTTTGAGAAAGACAGATGCACCCCTATGTTTATCGCAGCACTATTTACAATAGCCAAGAATTGTAAGCAACCTAAATGTCCATCGGTAGATGAATGGATAAAGATGTGGTACATATACACAATGGAATACTACTCAGCCATAAGAAGTGGAAAAATCCAACGATTTGCAGCAACATGGATGGAGCTGGAGAGTATTATGCTCAGTGAAATAAGCCTAGCAGAGAAAGAGAAATACCAAATGAGTTCACTCATCTAAGGAGTATAAGAACAAAGGAAAAACTGAAGGAACAAAACAGCAGCAGAATTACAGAACCCAAAAATGGACTAACAGGTACCAAAGGGAAAGGAACTGGGAAAGATGGGTGGGCAGGGAGGGATAAGGGGGGGAGAAGAAGAGGTGGGGTATTAAGATTAGCATGCATGGGGGGGAGGGAGAAAGGGGAGGGTGGGCTGCACAACACAGAGAACAAGTAGGGATTCTACAACATTTTGCTAAGCTGATGGACAGTAACCGTAATGTGGTTGTTAGGGGGGACCTGATAAAGGGGAGAGCATAGTAAACATAGTACTCTTCATGTAAGTGTAGATTAAAGATTAAAAAAAAAAAAGAAAGAAAGAAAGAAAAGGGGGATTACTCCTTGATAGGATAAAACTATTGGTAAATCAAAGATCAATGCATGCTTTAAATATCCTTAATGTTGATCACTTAGAGGGTGTCAGATGATCAGCTATGGAGGTACTCTTTTCTGATAATATTCCTTTCCCTTAATAAAAAAAAAAAAAAAAAAGCAGTCCCTGTGTGCTGACCTCCAATGAGTTCTGCATAGTGGTATAGAGGGCATGTCAAAGTGTGGGCAAAGGGTCTGTTTGTTTCTATGCAGAAGATCAAGGCCTAGCTTGGATACCCAGAAAATGAACTAAGATACGATATGAGGAGGAGCTTCCGGCATCAGCACTCTCTGGAGGACTCGTGCCGGGGGATGATCATCAAAAAGCCTCCACAGGGATCCAGGCAATGCTGCGGTTGTGGCTGCATCCACCCCACCGTTTCCTGGACTTGCCATTGGAATGAGGAGGGAGAGGTCTAGGCTGGCATGTGCATACAGTGAGACAACGAATTTGACCGGATCTGTACTGTTGGAACTCAACCAGGAGTTGGGAGGGGTGCAAGTTGTAGCACTCCAAAATCTTATGACTATAGACTATCTACGGTTAAAAGAACATATGGGATGTGAACAGATCCCAGAAATGGGCTGCTTTAATTTGTCTGATTTTTCTCAGACTGTTCAAGTACAGTAGGACAATATGCATCATATCATAGACAAATTTTCACAAATGCCTAGGGTGCCTAAATGGTTTTCTTGGCTTCACTGGAGATGGATGGTAATTATAGATTTGCTTTGTTTATGTCACCATATTCCTATTATGTTAATATGTGTGTGCAAATTAGTTAGTAGTTTAAAACCTATACATACTTAAGGTACTCTACAAGAAGATATGTCAAAGAAATAATCAATCCTCCCATGTTTTCTTCCATATGCTACCTCTATAGCTTTTCTTCTTCCTTCCTAATTACAACCCTTAAATAGAATTCATGCCTCATATCGAATTTACCGAGTATCATAATTCCTCCAGGTGGTAAAGATACCTCGAGACAAGTGCTGGGCATAGAAGCCACAGGGCATAAATCTGCAAAGAAGTAAAAAGCTAACCTTTTCAAACAATATGGCTTCTCTCTCACTTACCAACTTTACATTTCCCTGTATGGCCCCGGAAGATGACTGGTTAGCCAGAGACGGGTAAGATTCCTCAAGGGAGGAACAACCTAAGACAGGCACAGTCGCAGGGGGGCCATCAGGTGAGAAATTGGGGATCAACAGAGGTGAGGCTCAGAACCTCATCCCCCCTGCTTTGAGAGAAATCTTCTGCATCCATGGATGTTTCACTGCCCTTGTCTAGCTTGGATTAATACTTAGTCCATAGGCACACACCTGATCATCTACATTTGCCCTCTTACAGCACTAAACTATGTTTTCTACCTTTATCTTGCATCTACCTACCACTTCAGCATTTTATTAAAAATAGAAAGAGAGAGAAATGTGGGATCAACATATAAATCAAGTATAAAAATCAAATGAATACTCATATTTGACCTGATTGTTTATAGTTCATATTGCATGATCAAAACCGAAAGTTTCTGTGATGAATGCCCTTGTACTGTTCACCATGTAAGAATTTATTCACTCTGTAAGAAATCGTTCACCATGTAAGAACTTGTTCGTTATGCTTCAGAAGATTGGAGACTGACGAGAATTAGGCTTGAGATGGATTAATGATTGTACATTGAGCATTGACCCCCCTATACTGAATTTTATTGTTGTTAACAACCATTTGATCAATAAATATGAGAGATGCCCTCTCAAAAAAATAAATAAATAAATAAATAAAAAAATAAAAAAAAATAAAAATAAGAGAGAGAAATGTGGGATCAACATATAAATCAAGTATAAAAATCAAACGAATACTCATATTTGACCTGATTGCTTATAGTTCATAATGCATGATCAAAACCGAAAGTTTCTGTGATGAATGCCCTTGTACTGTTCATCATGTAAGAATTTATTCACTATGTAAGAATTCGTTCACCATGTAAGAACTTGTTCGTTATGCTTCAGAAGATTGGAGACTGATGAGAATTAGGCTTGAGATGGATTAATGATTGTACATTGAGCACTGACCCCCCTATACTGAATTTTATTGTTGTTAACAACCATTTGATCAATAAATATGAGAGATGCCCTCTCAAAAAAAAAAAAAAAAAAAACCACAATGAGATATCACCTCACACCAGTAAGGATGACCAACATCGAAAAGACTAAGAACAACAATGTTGGCGAGGATCCAGAGAAAGGGGAACCCTCCTACACTGCTGGTGGGAATGTAAGCTAGTTCAACCATTGTGGAAAGCAATATGGAGGTTCCTCAAAAAACTAAAAATTGAAATATCATTTGACCCTGGAATACCACTCCTTGGAATATACCCAAAGAATACAACTTCTCAGATTCAAAAAGACAGATGCACCCCAATGTTTATCGCAGCACTTTTTATAATAGTCAAGATATGGAAGCAACCTAAGTGTCACCTGTAGATGAATGGATAAAGAAGTTGTGGTACATATTTACAATGCAATACTATTCAGCCATAAGAAGGAAACAAATCCTACTATTTGCAACAACAGGGATGGAACCAGAGGACATTATGCTCAGAGAAATAAGCCAGGCGGAGAAACACAAATGCCAAATGATTTCCCTCATTTGTGGAGTATAGTAATGAGGCAAAACTGAAGGAACAAAATGACAGCAGACTCAGAGACTCCAAGAATGAACTAGTGGTTATCAAAGGGTAGGGGTGTGGGAGGACAGATGGGGAGGGAGGGAGAAGGCGACTGTGGGGTATTATGTTTAGTACACATGGTGTAGGGGATCACGGGGAGAACAGTGTAGCACAGAGAAGTGACATAGTGGATCTCTGGCAACTTGCTGCACTGATGGACAGTGACTGCATTGGGGTATGGGTGGGGACTTGATAATATGGGTAAATGTAGTTACCACATTTTTTTTCATGTGAAACCTTCATAAGAGTGTATATCAATCATACCTTAATAAAAAATTTTTTTAA
The DNA here is from genome assembly GCF_040802235.1 of Manis javanica. Taxonomy (NCBI): domain Eukaryota; kingdom Metazoa; phylum Chordata; class Mammalia; order Pholidota; family Manidae; genus Manis; species Manis javanica. Next base: position 88,379,453 of record NC_133165.1, read on the forward strand.
AAAAAGCTCAAAATAGAAATACCATTTGACCCAGGAATTCCACTTCTAGGAATTTACCCTAAGAATACAACAGCCCAGTTTAAAAAAGATACATGCACCGCTATGTTTATTGTAGCACTATTTAGAATAGCCAAGAAATGGAAGCAACCTAAGTGTCCATCAGTCGATGAATGGATAAAGAAGATGTGATATATATACACAATGGAATATTATTCAGCCATAAGAAGAAAATATCCTACCATTTGCAACAACATGCATGGAGCTAGAGGGTATTATGCTCAGTGAAATAAGGCAGGTGGAGAAAGACAAGTATCAAATGGTTTCACTCATGTGTGGAGTATAAGAATGAAGCAAAAACTGAAGAAACAAAACAGTAGCAGACTCACAGAACCCAAAAATAGACTGTTACCAAAGGGAAAGGAACTGGGGAGGATTGGTGGGAAGGGAGGGATAAGGGTAAAAAGGGGCATTACAATTAGCAAAAATAATGTAGTGGGGGGCACAGGGAAGGCAGTATAGCACAGAGAAGACAAGTAGTGATTCTATAGCATCTTACTACACTGATGGACAGTGACTGTAATGGGGTATAAGGTAGGGACTTAATAATGGGGGGAATCTAGTAACCACAATGTTGCTTATGTAATTGTATACTAATGATACCAAAATTAAAAATAATAAATAAATAAATAGGCCTGAATTGCTATATACTTTCCTCTTAGAACTGCCTTTGCTGCATCCCACAGTAGTTCGGGCATTGTGCTGTTGTTGTCATTTGTCTACATACATTGCTTGATCTCTATTTTAATTTGGTCATTGATCCACTGATTATTTAGAAGCATGTTGTTAACCCTCTATCTGTTTGTGAGCCTTTTTGTTTTCTTTGTACATTTCTAGTTTTATACCTTTGTGATCTGAGAAGTTAGTTGGTACAAGATCAATCTTTTTAAATTTACTGCGGCTCTTTTTGTGGCCTAGTATGTGCTCTATTCTGAAAAATGTTCCATGTGCACTTGAGAGGAATGTGTATCCTGCGGCTTTTGAGTGTAGAGTTCTGTAGATGTCTGTTAGGTCCATCTGTTCTAATGTGTCTCTGTGTCCTTATTTTCTGTCTGGTTGATCTGTCCTTTGGAGTGAGCGGTGTGTTGAAGTCTCCTAAAATGAATGCATTGCATTCTATTTCCTCCTTTAATTCTGTTAGTATTTGTTTCACATATGTAGGTGCTCCTGTGTTGGGTGCATAGATATTTATAATGGTTATATCCTCTTGTTGGACTGACCACTTTATCGTTACATAATATCTTTCTTTGTCTCTTGTTACTTTCTTTGTTTTGAAGTCTATTTTGTCTGACACAAATACTGCAAACACCTGTTTTCTCCCTATTGTTTGCATGAAATATCTTTTTCCATCCCTTCACTTTTAGTCTGTGTATGTCTTTGGGTTTGAAGTGAGTCTCTTGTAGGCAACATATTGATGAGTGTTGCTTTTTTATCCACTCTATTACTCTGTGTCTTTTGATTGGTGCATTCAGTCCATTTACATTTAGGGTGATTATGGATAGATACGTACTTATTGCCATTGCAGGCTTTGGATTCGTGGTTATCAGAGGTTCAAGGGCAGCTTCTTTACTATCTAATTGTCTAACTTAACTCACTTATTACGCTACTATAAACACAGTCTGATGATTATTTCTCTCCTTTTTTTTCCTCCTCCACTCTTTATATGTTAGGTGTTTTATTCTGTACTCTCTGTGTTTCCCTTGATTGATTTTGTGGATAGCTGATTTTATTTTGCCCCTTTTTGCCTTTCTTAATCCAATTACATCTAATATATTTCTAAATTCATTTAAATTTATCTTCCCCATTCCAGCTACCTTTTATCAAGACTTAATCTCTTCCCAATAGCTTTATAATGTTCTAATATCCACAGAAAGATGCAAAAGTCCTAGAATAGCCAAAAAAATTTTGAAAAGTTGGGAGGGCTAGCTAACATGAGCTGATTTCAAGATGTATCATAAAGCTATTCATAAAGTAGTCACGACAAAATTTGTTACTAGCTCAGAGATCAATGGAAAATAGCAGGAAGGATCCAGAAATAGATCCACACACATACCAACTGATTTTTGACAAAGATAAAAGGCATTTCAGTCTTTGAACAACTCTATGCCCATAAACAAAAAAGAACTTTCATCCATAGTATGGCATTATATACAAAAATTAACTCAAAATGGATCACAGATCTCAATGTAAAACCTAAAACTGTAAGTTTCCTAGAAGAAATAAGAGGTGCAAAGCTTTGTAATCTGGGTTAAGGCAAAGATTTTTTAGATATAACACCAAAAGCACAAAACTTGTTCTTTGAAAGCCATTGTTAAGAGAAAAGACAAGGCACAGACTGAGAGAAAATATTTACAAATCATCTATCTTTCTGATGAAGAACTTGTATTCAGAATTTATTATAAAAAATCTCTCAAAACAATAATAAGCAAACAACCCAATTTTAACAGTGGGTAAATAACATAAAAATCCTTCACCAAAGCAGTAAATAAACACATGAATAATTGCTCAACTTCCTTAGTAATTAAGGAAATGCATATTAAAACCATCTGCACCTGTTAGAATGGCTAAAGTTGTAAAAATTAAAAAGACTGACCATATAAAGTATTGGCAAAGATGTGAAACAATGAACTCTCGTATAGTGACATGGATATAAAAATGGCACAACCATTTTAGACGGCACTATGACAGTTTTTTTTAAGTTAAACATAGTATACCTATCATATGATCCAGTCATTTTACATATAGCTATTTATCCAAGAAAAAATAAAATATATGTCCATACAAAGACATGCACGCAAATGTTCCTTAGTAGCTTTATTTGCAATGATTAAAAACTGCCAACAAAAGTCCACCAGCTGTTGTTGAACACATAAAGAAATTGTGATAAATTCATACATTGTAACTACATGAAGTTTATTCTATCCCAGCTGCACTTCTATGAAGTTGTTTTATGAAAAACAAGGCAAGGAGAAAAAAACAAGAGAGCAGAATATTTGCAAGGCATACAACTGACAAAGGATTAGTATCCAAATGTATTAAGAACATCTATAAATCAATTTAAAATGAAAAGCAAAGCAAAACAACTCAATAGAAAAATAAGCCATGGTAATGAATAAATAACTCATGACAGAGGAAATTCAAATGACAAAATAAATTAAAATATGCTTAAACTCACTAACAATGGAGGAAGTGTAAATTAAAAGATAAAATATATGACACTCATAAGATCAGCAAAAGTTGTAAAGAACCAATAAAATGAAGGCTTGGCACAGAACAAAATATATTCTTATACACTATTGGTGGGTGTATACATTGGAACAACCTCTTTGAAAATCAATTTGATGATATCTTATAAAGCCAAACATACACAGAAACTCTATTCTCACTCATCAGCACAAAGAAACATGTAGAAGGTTCACTACAACATTGTTTGTAATGGTTAAGAATTGCTAACAACCTAAATGTTGTTAGCAGGTTAATTAATTTAAAAATAAACAGCCATACAAACAAACACTCATAGAAAGCTTAAAATAAACTAGTGTTACATTTATTAACAAGAGACAAATCTCAAAAACCATGCTGAGCAAGAAAAGCAAACTACAAAAGATAAGCACAGTTAAGACGCTGCTTTTATGAAATTCAAATTTTTAAGTATTTTCCTTCTACACTAAGAAGCCACAGATAAGACTTACCATTATCTTACAAACCACTAAGAGAAAACTTTGCCAAATGAACTATAATCAATTGTAAAACACATTCAGAGATTAAATGGGGGATGGCAGAAATATGCATCTTAGAACCAATGAAATAGTCTTCTACATATTTTATATATATAAACATACTGAAATTTTTCAAACCATGAAAGGGATTACTTGTCACTGAGTATGTTACAGTGGCTACCTCCAGGGAAGGAAAAGGGTAACATAACTGACATGTTTTCTCTTTTAAAAAAATCTGATGCCTAAATTGTGGTCTCTAAATACCATTTCCCAATAAAAGAAATGGGGGCTCCTTAAAGAGATAGCTGATTCCAGGTTTATGGAAGGAAATGAACAGATAGATGATCCTGGGATATCTTCTTGTGCCTAAAAGCAAGAATGCTTTCAAAGACTTGAGGTCTTATCAAAAGGACACAAGAGCCAAAACGGGTTCCCATTAGACTACAATGAGACATATGAACACCAAAAACAGTATCTACAGCACGTAAAACACATTAAATAGATAAAAATTCCATAACTCACAGACTCTAAAACAAAAACACTCACAGTGCACTAACTCATTTCATTATTCTAAATATTGATGATGAGAATGCACCAAAAGCATTTATTCTGCCTCTCCTGGATAAACCAAATTTCAGAGTAATCAAATGGTTAATGAAAGAAAATTCTTCTTTATGGAAGGATTCCAGATAATAAATACAGAAGAATAACAGCATTATAAAATCACCATTTTACAAGCCTTAATCAAAGAACAGATCTAGGCAACGATCAACAATGGCTGCAAAAGCCGGTAAGCGGTAGGCTCATGGAGAACTTTTAGAAAAGGATGGATCATGTTGACAGTTCCAAAACAACTGATTAAAAGAAGGGAGTGGGAAGGATAGATGAAACTAGAGTGGAAAAAAATACTGATAATTGCTGATGAGGGTACATGGGAATTCATATTATTCTTTCCACATATGTGGATGTTAAAAATTTCCACAATAAAAAGTCAACTAAAAAAAGATATGACGCAAAATGACATAATTAAGATGAAAGAAAGCAATTTGGTAAGTACACAGGTGTTTCTACATTATTCTCTATCTATGCGTTTGAAATATTTCACAGTAAACAAGATTTAAGGTGAAGCTAAATACCAAACAATAAAACCAGACTGGGGTGAAAAAAAAACAAAAACAGACTGGGGTGGAGAGAAGGGATGTAATTTAAAGTATTCTATGGTTCTTGTATTGTTCAGCAAGGCAGAGATATTAATTTTACAGTTCAGTATGTATGCCTGTTAAAAAAATTTTTTTTGGTATCATTAATGTACAATTACATGAGCAACATTACGGTTACTAGACTCCCCCCACTATCAAGTTGTCTGTTAAAATTTAAGGATTAAGTACTAAAAAGAGAATTAGAATGTTTAACTTGAAAATCAGTAGAAGAAAAAAGGTGTCCCCCTCTTGCATGTGTATATATATGTATGTGTGTGTATATATATAAAAACAGAAAGCAAATAATAAGCAGTTTAAAAAAAAAACCTAAAATGGCAGAATAAGCCTAGAAGTATCAGTAATCACACTGTGTATGAACAAAATTAGGCCAATTAATAACCCTACAATGATGGCCTTGAAGTGTTCAAGTGAAAGGAAGAGTCGCACATCTCACTTTAAATCAAAAGATAAAAATGATTAATCTTAGTAAAGAAGTCATGCCAAACACTTAGCCAAGCTGTGAATGCAAAAGGAAAGTTCTTAAAGGAAATTAACAGTGCTACTCTACTGAACACATGAACAATAAGAAAGCAAACCAGCTTTATTCCTGATAGGAGATAGTTTTAGTGGTCTGGATAGAAGATCAAAACAGCCACATTCCTTTAAGCTAAAACCTAATCCAGAGCAAGGCCCTAACTCTCTTCAATTCTCTGAAGACTGAGAGAGATAAGGAGGCTGCCGAAGAAAAATCTGAAGCTAGCAGAGGTTGGTTCGTGAGGTTTAAGAAAATGTCTCCATAACATTGGGCAAGATGAAGCAGCAAGTGCTGACGGAGAAGCTGCAGCAAGATGTATTAATGAAGGTGGCTACACTAAACAACAGGTTTTCAATGTAGACAAAACAGCTTTCTATTAGCAGATGCCATCTAGGACTTTGACAGCTAGAGAGCAGAAGTCAACACCTGGTTTCAAAGCTTTGAAGTTCTGCTGACTCTCTTGTTAAGACCTAATGCCAACAGTGACTTTCAGTTGAAGCCAATGCTCATTTACATTCCAAAAATCCTAGCGCCCTTAAGAATTACGTTAAATATACTCTGCCTGTGCCCTATGAATGAAACAGCAAAGCTTGGATGATAGCACATTTGTTTACAACATGGTTTAACTGAATATTTTAAGCTCACTGTTAAGACCTAGTGATCAGAAAAGATTCCTTTCAAAATATTACTGCTCATTGACAATGCACTTGGTCACCCAAGAGCATTGATGGAGATGGACAATGAGATGAATGTTGTTTTCATGCCTGCTAACACAGCATCCATTCTGTAGCCCATGGATCAAGAGCCATTGCAACTTTCAAGTCTTATTATTTAAGAAATACATTTCATAAGGCTATAGCTGCCATAGAGATTTCTCTGATGGATCTAGGAGGAGTAAACTGAAAACTCTCTGGAAAGGATTCACCATTCTAGATGACATGAAGAACATTTATGATTTGTGGGAAGAGGTCAAAATATCAGCATTCACAGGAGTTTGAAAGTTGATTCCAACCCTCATAGATGACTTTGAGGGGCTCAAGACTTCAGTAAAGAAAGTAACTACAGATGTGGTGGAAACAGCAACAGAACTAGAATTAGAAGTGGAGCCTGGAAATAAGACTGATTTGCTGCTTTCTCATGATAAAACTTTAACGGAGAAGGAGTTACTTCTTATGAATGAGCAAAGAAAGTGGTTTCTTAAGATGGAATCTATTCCTGGTGAAGATGCTGTGGAGATTATTGATTGAAATGAAAACAAAGGATTTAGAATATTACATAAACTTAGTTATAGAGCAGTGGCAGGCTTTGAGAGTATTGACTCCAATTTTAAAAGCTGTACTGTGGGTAAAATGCTAGCAAACAGCATCACATGCTACAGAGTAAATGGTCATCAAAGGAAGAATCAATTGATCAATTGATGGGCAAACTTCATTGTTGTCTCATTTTAAGAAATTGCCACAGCCATCCCAACCTTCAGCAACCACCATCCTCATCAGTTGGCAGCCACCAACACTGAGGCAAGACCCTCTATCAGCTAAAAGACTGTGATTCACTGGAAGCTCAGATGGTGGTTAGCATTTTTAGCAATAAAGCATTTTTAAATTAAGATATGTACATTGCTTTTGTAGACATAAAAAAGCTACTGCACACTAAAAGGACTACAGTACAGTATAAACAACTTTTATATGCCCTGGGAAACAAAAAAATCCACTTGACTGGTTTTACTGAGGTATTTGCTTTTTTGAGGTGGTCTGGAACCAAACCCACAATATCTCTGAAGCATGCCAGTAATCATTTCACTGTATATATGTATGTCAAAACATCATTTGTCCACCTTAAATATACACAGCTTTTATTTTAAAAACTAATTTAAAATTAAAAATAAAAAAGAATGCCCTTTCCCAAGATCCAGGACTCCTCACCTTTCCTTCCCATCCCAATACTCAACACCCTCACCTCCAGTATCTGCCTGCTGTCTACCAAGCCTAATCTCTTCATGTTCTTTATCCCTGTTAATGCTGTCCATCAAAAGAAGCTCCAGACTTTCAGAACTTTCATTTCCTGTATTCTAATCCTCACAGTTCCACACACCCCTGCTCTCTCCCCATGTGTCACATACCTCTCTCCAAATTTTAAAACACTTCCATTGTGCCCTACATTTGCAACTTCTACTCTGAACATTCCCTTCAATTTCTTGTTCTAATTGAAACCTGGTTCTTCACTGAGGCTATACTCTCCCCCCAGCCCTCAAGTGGTAAAAGTCATCTTTCCCAAGCCCCTCAGACCACTGGGCTTGAGAGTGAAGAAAGTGTCTGCCTTGCTCCTCACTGATGCCTCTGAATCAATCTCCTTCCCTCTCCCCTAGAAAAACCTCTTCCTTGAATATCATGGTGAAAATTCTACTGCCCACTACTGGACTGTGATGGTTAATCTTTTATCAACTTGACTGGATCATGGGGTGTCCAGATATTTGGCTAAACATATTTGGATATGTCTGTGAGAATGATTTTGGATGAGATTAGCATTTGAACTGGCAGACTGAGTAAAGCAGATGACCTCCCCCAATGTGGGTGGCTATCATCCAATCTACTGAGGGCCTACTGGAACAAAAAGGCAGAGGAAGGCAGAATTCTTTCTCTTTGCCTGACTGCTGAGCTGAGCTATCAGTCTTCTGCACTTGTACTGGGACCTATACCATTGGTGTCCCCGGTTCTCAGACCTTCGGACTTGCACTGGTATTGACAGGACCAGCTTTTCTGGATCTCCAGCTTGCAGACAGCATACCATGGGGTTTCTCAAACCCCATAACCATGTGAGCCAACCCTTAATAATACATCTCTTTGTAGACACATATATAGAGACAGAGACATAAATATAGATGTACATACACATATACAGATGAAAAAAAAGATAGAAATCCTACAGGTTCTTTTTCTCTGGAGAATTCTAACACTATGACTCTCTACAACACTGCTCTTGTCTTAAGTCTAAGTGATTTCACATAGATGATTTTGTAACACCCCACCTCTCTGGAATTCTGTCTCACATCTCTGAATTCCTTGCCTTCAATGATCTTGTCTTTTGCTCACACAACCCATGATAATGCCTCCATGATCTCAATTTTTGTATCCCACTATCTGACCACCACCTATTATCTTTAGAGCTCTCTCACATACCCAAATTCCAACATCTTTTGATCCCACCAGGACCTTCAATTCATCTTTGCACCATCTCTTAGCCACTTCTTGTCCTCTCTTTCCTCCTTATCTGGTTTAAATTCCACAGTATATTATCATAATCATTCCCTTGCATGTATTCTCTATTCCCTTGACTCTCTCATGTTTTGTTCTATTTTGGTAAACCTCTGGTTAAATCCACTTCAAACATACACCCCTGCAGCTGAATGTGGCTGTAGCAAAAAAACCAAACTGACTAATCTCACTTTAAATTCACGACCACAAACCTCAAGAGGCCTTTAATGCCACCTGGCAATCATACACTATTTCCCTACTGCAGCCATTATTCTCCCACTCTCCTGAACAATTTCACACCTGTACTTTCTCCACAAACTTCTATCACCTCCTCCCCACCCTCACTCTCAGCTGAGCACTTTGATTCCTAATTCACTGATTCCTAATTTCTAATTCACCTGAAACAATCAGAAAAAAGGAATCAGAAACGCCTACTGACAAATTAATCCACCCATTTGATGGATGAGTTTGAGATATAATTTGAAGATGAAACTAACAAGAACTGGATATTGATATGATCTGAGGTGTGAGGAAGATAAAGGGATCAAAGATGACTTAAGGCTGCTCAAATACTACTTTTTCAACAGGCCTTCCCTTACCACTGTTTAGTGTCTGTGTCTCCCTCCCCCACACCTCTCTCTCTCTCTCTCTCTCTCTCTCTCTCTCTCTCACACACACACACACACACACACACACACACACACACACACACACACACACACACACACAGTCACATGCTTACAGAACATCCCTATTGCCTTTCCCATTTTTCTGTTTTGGGTTTGTTTTTTTTTCCAATACCAGTTACCACCAACTGACTTACTGCACTTTTTACTCCTCTGCTTAATATCTGCCTTGCCCTACTGGAATATAAAATGCAGCAGCCAAGGACATTTATGCTTAGTTCACTCCTGTGTATCAGACAGATAGCAAACAGTAAATCAAACTTTGTTAAGGAAATGAAATGTTTCTGGCATGAGGAAATGGATGGATGGTGGTGTCATTTACACAGAAAAGAATACCTTTAGAGTGGGAAGAATCAGTCTCTACAAAAGAGCTTATAATCTAGTGAGAGAAAGAAACTGAAACATTCAACACACTACAATTCTATGATTTGTTAAATGTATGATAAAAGCAAAATTAAAGAACTAATATTCTGATCCTACTTTCATCAAAAATCTATGCTTTCACACATACTTACACATTTGCACAAACACACAACACATATATATAAGTTTCTGTATCTATAAAGAAAAAATGCTAGAGGGAAAAAAAAAAAAGTATGCCTGTGAGGTAAGAACAGTAATATGAATGGGGAATGAGACTGAAGAGAGGGTGAGGAGACTCTCACTCTTCACTTTGTACATGTTTTACAATAAGCAATTACTTTTGACTTCAAAAAAGAAGGAAAACATTTTCTTCCCAAGAGGGAAAAAATTACATTTAACAGAGGATTAACATCCAGTGTAAAAAAACTTCTATAAAACAATTTAAAAATGGGCAGAGTATATAAAAATGCAGTTCACAAAGAAATATAGTCATTAAACATATAAACCACACTCAACCTCTAATCAGGAAAGAAAAAAAACATTTCAATTCATCAGATAATATCCAACATTGTAAGTGTACAGGTTCATTATGTACAATTAGTGTTACTGGTAGGAATGTAAATTGGTAGCTTTTTTTTCCCCAAGTAATTTAGTGAGCAACATAGTAAATAATGCTAAAATCAAGGGATAAAATAAATATCCATAAGTCCATAATGATGTGAACTATTAAATAAATAAATAAATGAGGGACAAAGTACAAGTCTCCTTATAGAAAATTTCTAATAAATACAGAAGTACTGAGAGAAACAAAATAACTACTAGAACATCACAGTAATAACTGCTGCAGGCCAGAGTCACGTAAGTGCTAAAATTAACAGGTGGACCTTTCAAAGAGAAACTGTATTTGCATAGCCTTGAAGTATCTCCCTAAAATATTTATTACTGTGGGAAGTTTATACACGTGTCCAAATTCTTTAATATTTACCCTTCCGAGAGGTGGAATTTACAAGTGTGGGCTGGACTAAGGGGATAGTAATAAACAGAACATGGAAAGAGAAAGGCAGAATTTTACAGGGAAGAAACCTAACACATATCACCTTAATCAAGCATCAAGGTTAACATTGCCAGTAGTAATAAAACATGCTGTTATCATCCACCCCCAATATGACACAACGAGAAGGGCACATCACCTCCGTGGTATTCTTCCCCAAAACCCATGCTTCTGTCTGATCATAAAAAAACATCAGACAAACCTACAGTAAGGGATAGTCTACCAAATATCTGGCCAGCAAAATTGTCAAGGGAGTGAAAAAGCCCAGAAGCTGAGAAACTGCCACAGATTCAAGGACAGTAAAAGAGACATGGCTAACTACAGTTTGGGATCCTGAACTGTATCCTCTAACTTTTTAGGACACTTGCGGATAACCTGGAGGAATCCAAATAAAGACTGTAGTGTAATAAACTGCAGTACCAACAGTGATTTCTTAGTTTTGATAAATGTACTCTGGTTATGAAAGAGGTTAACATTAGGGGATGTTGGGAGAAGAGTATATAGGAGCTCTCTGTAGTATGTTTATTCTTCTGCAAATCTAAAATTATTTCAAAATAATTTTTTTAAGAAAAAGCAACTTGGCAGAATTCACCGAAATCTTTAGAAAAATATACCCTTTCACCCAGGAATTCACTTCTAACAATCTAAAGAAACACTCACATTTGTCTAATAAGCATATACAACAAGTATTCATTGAAGCATTGTTAGTTAGAAAGTGCAATGGAGATATATATACACATATGCATAAGTTGGGAAATGATTAATACAATAGTATACACATATTATAGAATGAACACCATGAAGAGGTTACAATAATAAAATGGATCTGTACATACTGATGTGAAAAAAATCTCCAAGACATCTTAAGAGGAAGTTACAGAATAATATATAAAATATCATGAAAAAAATACAAAAAATATTTTTTATGTAAGCAAAACAACCGGAAAGGGTACATGCTAGCCTTATAACAGGATTACCTCTGGGAAGAGGAATGTTATTGTCGAGGAGAGTTATTATTTGGGAAGGACAGGGTTAGGGGTCAAGGTAAGGGGACCTTTCATTTTCACACTACATATTTCTATAATGCTTGAATGTTTTCAATATTTATAAACTACTTTGCAATAAAAAATGAGGAAAATAAGCATTTCATACACTATAAAAACACCTGTATCAACACAGAATAACACTGGAGGGATGTATAGGAGATAGGACTATCAGAGACTGCCTTTGGGGAAGAGAACTGGGGGAAATGTTCACCATCTACTTCTGCACTGTACAATTTTGTTTACCATGTGCAACACTACTTAAAAAAAGCTTGATGTGCATTATTAAAAGTACACTATGATAAATGTCATTATGAAAGTATGTAACAGATTTAGAAGCCCTAAAGGCAAGTTTGGCCTGCCTGAGAGACCTCAGAAAGGTGAGTCAGCAGCAGACTTAGAAGGCACTCCAGGCAGAGTTCATGAACCAGGCAAGGCACAGAGAATCACAGAGAGAGAAGGGTACAGAGCTGAGGCAGAGAATAAAGCTGGGGAGTAGGCGGCAAGAGGGCCTTCAATGGGGGATTTGAATAATCACCACTTCCTAAAAGCATGCACTTCCCTTTACTGCCTTTTTCAAAAAAAAAAACAAAAAACAAATTTTGGCTTATACAGTTTTGTGTATATTCTGCTTTAAGCTTAGGCACTACTCTGAATAGGTAGAAATGAGTGTCTACCCATAAACCTGGAAGAATACATCTATCAGTTCAAGATGGTACAATCCTGACTACAGGGTAAGATTCGAAATTAATAACTACTTTGATCTCCTATTCTCATCTGTCTTTTTTTGCCCAACCCATAAAGCCAGGTTGCAATAAGCATAAACCAATGATAATACATCAACTCATACATGTGTTCCCTTCTTTTCAAAAGTTCACCCTATGCCACTTGGTTTTTATGAAAGACCTACACTAATACCTGTTTTCACTAAAAAATAAATACAAAGAGGATTTTTGCTTTTATGAAGAAAAGGGAAAAGCAAAAACCATGGTGTTTGTTTTGCAGCAATAAAGGCAGCGCGCACCCTGAGCGGTGAGAGCAGCCCCACCAAGCTGCTTCCCCAGGAAACACATTCAGCATCACAGCATTAAGCCACCAGAGCTTTCTGAACTGTGTGTGTGAGCATCTGGGCTTTATCTCAATTAATTTTGTGCACTTCTTGGCCAAATAGGTCCTAAGGTATCTGAAAAGCTTAAGAGAGGTTATTTTCTGAGTTTGGGAAGGCTCAAAAATTCTCCCACATACATTAGCAATAATTGCTTCTTTGCTTTATACAGTTTCTGCTTACGAAAGGTTTCATAGGAATACTCTACTCTCAGATAGCAGGGGAAAGCTATACTAGGAAAAACAAAAAGTAGGCTTCCCCTGACTCAGTCTTCAAAAAAATTGTGATTGTGGCATTTATAACAAAGGTCTCCTAACAGTAGAATGAAGAAAGACAACCTATCTCAACTAGAAGGCACTACTGCTTTATAGCTCTTAGGACTGAATTTAACATTGAGGATATACTGATATTTGCATATGCATTTCTAATTTCTTGATTTGGGGGTATCAATTAAAAGCAAAGTATCAACAATGACATAGTCAAACCTTCATTGACAACAAATGATAGCTTTTATTTTCTCTACTATTTGGAAAAGCTAGGCAAAGTTTCCTTCCAATTAAGGTTTCATGTAGCAAAAATAATTACAACTATAGTATTAGCTAATATTTGAGTGCACCCTATGCACACTTATCTAAGTGTTTCACAGCCATTAAAATTCAATGGTACAACAAAAAGAAAATCCAATTTAAAAATGGGCAAAGGACTTGGACATTTCTCAAAAGAAGATACACAAATGACAAACAAGTACATGAAAGATGCTCAACATCACTAGGCACAAAGGAAATGTATGAGATAACACTTCATCCAAGACGGCAGCAATTTAAAAAAAGGAAACTAACAATGTTGACAAGGATGTGGAGAAAATGGAACCCTCACACATTGCTGGTGGGAATGTAATTAGTGTAGCTGCTATGGAAAACAGTATGGCAGTTCCTAAGAAGTTAAATTTAGAAATACTGTAAGACCCAGAATTCCCAAAACAATTGAAAACAGGTATTCTATTCAACAAATACTGGTATATGAATGTTCACAGTAGCATTACTCACAAAAGCCAAAAGGTGGAAATGACACAACCATCCGTCAACAGATAAATAGATAAACAAAAGGTGATTATACCCATACAATAGAATATTCAGCTATAAAAGAACAGAAGTATTCATACATGCTAGAACAGGGAAGACCCTAAAAAACATTATGCTAAGTGAAAGAAACCAGACAGAAAAGGTCGCATATTATCTGGTCTCATTTATCTGAAATATCCAGAATAGGTAAATTTGTAAAGACAGAATGCAGATTAGCAGTTACCAAGAGATGGAGGAGGGGAGCATGAGGAGTGACTGTCTAATGGGTCCCAGGTCTTTGGGGGATGCAAAAGTTCTGGAACTACACAGAGTGATGGTTGTACAACACTGTGTATGTACTAAATACCTCTACATTGTATACATTAAAATTGTTAGTTTTATATTATGTGAATTTAGTCTCAAAAAAAAATTCAGCATGAGATGTGGTGGGGATTACTACTGCACACCAATTTTGCAGATTAGGAAACACAGGCTCAGAGAAACTAAATGACCTGACCAAGTCCACAGAAGGAGTACATAGAGGAGTAGAGATTCAAAGCCAGATTTATGCACCAGATCTGTGATCTTTTTTAATACTGATAGCCCATTTTACTTCCTGTATTACAAATACCTTCTTGAAATACTTAACACATATAGCAAGCATTCAAACGTTTTTCAGTGAATGAAGAGGGATACAGAAGGTAAGCAGTAACTAGAGCTCATACATATAAAACATTTTCAAACAGAAAAAGTACCCTCAATTTCAATCAAAGGTAGCTAAGTGAACTGAAAATATTTCATGGCATTGACACATTTTTCAAATACATATACAGATAATGTTTTTAAGATGATTATACAAATTCATAGGTGTAACTGGAAAAAAATATGTAAAAAAACAAATGGTTCCTGACACATTGGACACATTTCACACTTTAGAACAGAAGCCCATTTTCTTCATCAGCTGAACTGTCTAAAAGACTTTCTAAAGTACTTTTATTACTAAGTTGAAATGTATTTTAATGTGCTTGTCACATGTCATGATACATAAATATAAATAGGCAGAAGCTAAGAGACAGCCATGAAAACTGGGTAAAATCATTTCCTTCTGAATCATTACCAGCTCAACTATCCTGCAAACAGAAAAGAAAAAGTAGAGGAACCATTATCCCTCAAACATAAGGCCAAGTTCAAGTAAACTCCTAACAAAACCAACACTTAAAAGTAATCAATCTTCATCAAAAAATTAAACATAGAATTAACGTGTGACCCAGTAATCCCCCTTCTGGATATGTACCCAAAAGAACTGAAAGCAAGAACTTGAACAGAAATTTGTACACCAATGTTCACAGCAGCGCTATTCACAAAACAAACAGGTGAAAACCATCCAAATGTCTATCAACACCTGAGTGGATAAACAAAATTTGGCATATACATACAATGGAATATTATTCAGTCCTAAAAAGAAGTGGAATTCTTACACAGGCTAAAACACTAATGAAACTTGAAGGTATTGTGTGTATGCCAGACACAAGTGGACATATACTATGATTCTATTTATACAAGGTACCTAGGTAGTCAGGTTCAGAGACAGAAAGTGGAATGGTGGTTGCCAGGGGCTGGGTGAACAGAGGGATGGGGAGTTATTGCTTAATAGGTACAGAGCTTCAGTTTGGGAAGGTAAAATGTTCTGGAGATGGATAGTGGTGATGTCACACAGCAGTGTGAATGTACTTAATGTCACTGAACTGTACCCTTAAAAATGGTTTAAAGTGGTAAATTTCACGTTATGTGTATTTTGCCACAATTTTTTTTAAAGTAACCAAGTAAGAATGATGATCAAACCTTTATGGCAAACTCATATCAAGAAAAGTGGCAAAAGTCTATAAAAGGCATGCTTCACTGTCATCCTTCAGAGCCTACATGACTTAACTTGAAAGTCAAAACCTTCTGAGGAGAGATGGACATGCCATTTTCATGTTGCCACAGACATACAATAAGCAACCGAGGAAACCAAATTATATCCTACAGGTCATTTGCTAAATAATGAATGGGCTCCCCTTCCAAATAACTAAACCAAAAAAAAAAAAAAAAAAACCAAGCCTTTCCTTCCAATTTTCAGTGGAAGCAGCAAGACTGAAATAATGTTTTACTTCTAACAAAGAAGTACAGATCTTAAAGAGTGACTTTAAGTTCCTAACTTTAATATTGTGGCTCTATAATGGGAAACTGTAAGCAGCAAAATAATAATAAATACAAATTTCCTTCACCGTCATTATCAAGTTACTTAACTTTTCTGAGCCTCATCTGAAAAATGGAGATAATGCTTACAACTACCTTCTATGGATTTGAAGATCTTATGAAGTAATACATATAAAACACACTGATTTCAGTGTGTAGAATGCATACATGCTCTAAAAATAAAAATTCCCTGCCCTCCCCACCATTCACTAGTATCTGTAGTCCTTTGCTACTCCTGGATCAGCCTTCTGGGGCTATGCTGATGTTTTTGGCCAGTAACCTATGGCTCCTCCCTCAGGCCCCAGCTGTTTCTCAGTTCTAGTTGTTTTCCTCCAGGTTTCTAAGAGGATCCTGTCTATATTTAGAGATAATGCCAGTACCAACTGTGGACTCAACACATGCTTGGAGGGCATTTGAGCACTCAGCAGTTTTCAATTATTTTCCAGAGTAACTGGTTTTGGCCCCCCAACTGGCTGTCTTGACTTCTACAGAGTACCACATATGCATGGTACTTTGGCAGCACACTTGATTAAACAGAAAATTAAGTGTGCCCCCAGGACTATCCTTAGCAAGAAGATGGGTTAGCCCTATTATCAGGACCCCAGATTTGCTAAATCACAGAAGCAATAAACATTCAATTAACTCTACAAATGCAGCACACTAACCCAATCTTCATCTAAATCACTGTTATCATATCAAACCCAAGTTTCAACCAATTCCTGCTGTCTGTACTATAACCAAGACTGGGAGAAGGGAGCTAGCAGGAAGAAAAACCAGGCAGTGAAGATTTAAAGAAGGCATCCAAAAGAGCTGAGTCTGAATTCAGTTTTACTTCCTAGCTCTGTGACCTTAGTAAATTAGTCTCTTAATTCGTAAAATATGAAATACTTGTGAGGATTAAATTAATGAGATAATGCATGCAAAACAATCATAGCACTTTGCCTAGCTTACAGTGGTAAGGGGTAAATAAAGAGCCACATTATCAGAAATGAAGACATTGCACCCATTTCTTGCTTTGTTCAGTTTTTGTAACATATAAGAGAAGTGACAATTTAGACCACTATTTTTGAGCCTTCTTAAAGTAGCCTAATGCTATGGAGACCTAGATAAGAAACTGATGAATTCCCAGAAATCTTAGATGAGTTGGCAAAACTTAATGCCCAACAAATAAAAAGCTTAACCTGGACTATTCATGAACACATACGGTAACAACAATTTCAAAATCAACAGTCTTGTATCTAGTACCTCTCAGAATTTGGTCTAGAAAGCCAAAGAATCAAAATTTGTTCGAGAAAGCATCAAGGAAATACAAAGATCAATAACCCCAGAAATACTTTCCCATAATATTTTCAAATCTCCTTAATTCAAACTGGAAGGTATGAGGCAGCCTAATGATTCCAAATCAGCATCAAGAATTACTGAAGCAGAGCCCACTCTCTCCCATGAGCATAAAACCAATAGCAGCTGGTACATCAACATATCTCAGCAAGAAACTGCAATTCTAACAAAGTATAGATAACTTCGATTTTATCAAGGCTATTTATCACCTTTTGGTCTAAATGAAAACAAACTCTTAGTTCTCCCTCAAACGCCCTGAATTCTGCATTACCACTGACCTAACTCAAAGCAAGATGCCTATTTTTGGTGATCTGTTCTCTCCTGCTTCATTAACCACAGTTCACTAAATTGGGTACAGTAACCTGCTGACTAAATATTTAGAAATAAATATAAGCATGCCTTATCAATGAATGGACTATAAATGATAACTAAATTACTAAAAGAGCGGCTTGTACTCTTAGCAGAGGGGCAAGCCTGAGAAAGATCTACCTTCTAAAATAACCCAAGCATCCTGCACGAATTAGGGAAAAAATGCCATTCTAGTCCACCTACCCTACACTCTCTAAGTGGGTCTACCTTTCTGCTTTAATCCAAGCCCAAACCACATTTATTTCTCTGTCCCTCTTTGCCTTATTTTCTGTTCCGTTCCTCCCCCAACCCCCGCAAATTTAAGAATGTTCTTTTTTCAAATCCCATTATGCACCCAAATCCTAAGGACGACCTTACACATCCCCACCGCATTTCCAATTCATCGTAATTCTCATCCCAAATAACCTACTTTCATTCTTTTCGATCTCTTGTTTCTTAAAATCCAATACCCCACACACGCTCACAGCAGAGTCTCCCCTCACTCCATTGTTTCCCCGGCCTAGTCTCTGGAAACCCCCCAACTCGGACCCGTGAGCTTCAGCCCGCTCCACTGACCCCCGAAACCTTTCACCATCTGGGCACTCCAGGTCCCAAAGGGCTCGAGTCCCACTCCTCTCCGTACCCCAACCCCCAACAACTACCCCAACCCCCAACAACTACCCCTCCCCCTGTGCCCTCCCTCAAGTCCGTTCTCTGCACCTCTGTGGCCCCCTTGATCCCCCTCACACCCAGCACCCTCAGCCTCACCTACCCGGCGCCACCGCAGTCGCCGCGTTCCCCAGTTCCGGGCTCGGTGTCCCGGACGCTCTGGGGTCTGAGAGGAGGAAAGGAGCTCCTCCGCCTCCTTCTCCTCCTCTTCTAGAGCAGCCGCCGTAGCCGCCGCGCTCCTCCCCCAGCTCTCCCGGAGCCGGACACCGCCCGCCCCCAGCGGCCCCCAGCCCCCACCGCCCGCACCACCCCTTTCCCGGCTTCCCTCCTCTACCTGGCGGTGGGCAGGGAATCGCAGCCCCGGCAGACGGCCAGAGCGTCAGCCGATCCTCACCGGTCTCGCAGGGATTCGAGCTCTTCGCCCTGCCCCGAGCCCGCTCAGGCGCGTGCGCGCCAGCCAGTCAGCCGACGCACAGGGCGCGTACTCGCGCCGGCGCGAATCTGCGCCGAGCTCAAGGCCGTTGCAGCCAATGGACGCTCGAGGGAGCGCGCGGCTGGGACCCGAGAGTAGAGAGGCGCGGGGCTGGAGGAGGATCCCCGGCCCGTCGAGTTACCGCTCATCTAGTGACCGGCCGCTCGCGCCCTGCCCTGCCCGCCGGGTCTCTCGCCAGAGATGAGGAAGCTCGGCCGTCGCCCCGAATGGGGAATAAAGAAGAAGGGAGGGGACTGGAGGGGTGGGTCGGGAACAGACTAAATGGCCATAGAGACGGGTACGACGTGAGGTCGGGCCCACGTGCAGAAGGGCTCACACCCAGAAGGAGCAGGGCGGCACGGGGACTGGGGGCTAGCGCGAGTTGGGAGTGCCGGGAAGAGCCGAAACTCCCCCGGAGATTGCCGAAGGTGGGCGCCCCGAGGGGGCTTTTCCCACTAGGGCCGGGACACTGTCTCTCTGGCCACGTTCCCTTTCGCCTCTCAGGACTCGGTCCCGAGGACGTTCCGCCACTGTACCCTTCGCCTCCTTCCTACCAAGTTTTACTCCCAAAGGCCACTTCAGAGTCACCGGCTGCGGGAAGCGGCCGGACGTCAGGACTTCGTGCCGCTCAGCCTCCTGGGAATCGGTAAGGCTGGCGCGGGGTGTCGGAAGGATGCCCCGCCTGGCCCCGGATCCCCGGGGGGTTGGCGGGGAGCGAATTGGGTTCTCCAGCCCGCTGTATCCGCCCATCACACTGCCCAAGCCCATCTCTGAGTCGGTGTTCTGGTCTGCTCCGCTGTCTGCACCCCTTTATGCGGCTTTAGTCAGTCAGGCCGCCCGTCGAATCTTTATGTTGAATAATCTTCTGTCTTCGGGGTCAGATTCCCAACCGCCCCACAGTCAGAACCATCTCTAATATTTGTGCATCTTTTCCCTGGTGTCCAGCATGTGTGAAGCATTCATCCCATTATCAAATGGTCCGCAGTCTGTTTAGTAGTGGCTAGAAGCTGAGGATTTAAACAATCTGCATTGAAAGGGTTAATCAGAACCTGTCCCCATATTGTTACCTTTTGAGGCCAAGGCATAAGCGGCCCTGGAGAGGCACAAACAACAAGCCCTGGAGTGTATATGCGTGTGTATAGACAGACACCCCAGGCACAATGTAGTTGGTTTCTACACGTTATTGTAGTCACAGTCGTGTAATGAAGTAGTGTCGAAAATCTCAATGAAGTGTTCGGTCTTTTGGTTTTTATCTCTACATGGGGTTGGTCAAAAATCTCCTGGAGCCCACTGACCCCTAGTTAATCATGCCTGATCTAATCCAACCATGTAATTTACAGATCTAAAGAAACAGAAGCCTTGGTCATTCACCTAGTTAGAACACTACACTATGTGTTGTTTATTATTGAATCTTCTTTCAAAGATTCAGATAAAAGCAAATCATCCAAATATCTGCTCTCTTTTCATTCACTAAACTGACATAAGTACCCAAGAACAATAGGCATTGTGGGTATTGGGTTACTTACAAAGAAGAATAAAACAAAATCATTATCTCCAAGGAGAATATTCCAATTGAAGAGGATAAAAGCTATTAAATAATTAACTTTAATAACATGTGGTAAGTGCTAAAACAGAAAGGTACAAAGTGTAGGAACACAGGAATGAGTGACTAATTCTTCCACAATTCTTCCTTCCTATAGGGAGAGGAATGAGATGATGTGACCCTAGTTAATAGGAAACTTCATACTGTAAGTGGAATCTGAGCCAATAGGATCCAAAATCTTATTTCATAAGCACTTGATATCACCTACCAAAAGTCATTCAAGAAATGCTTTCATTGTAGGGCTGGTTGCTACTGCAAAACCAATAGTTTCTTTAGGAGAAAAATAAAGTCCTGTCTTAGAAACCTTATAGACTGTTAGGAAGAATATGATACCTCTCCTAAGACAGCCTGTAGTCTAATGGGAGAAAGTTTTTATTTGTGGATATCTCACTCAAAGAGAAGGCAGGTGGATTAAGACGCACAACATGTAGGCCAGATCTATGAGAGCTGTCAAGACATCATGGAATTCTAATGAGATGAAGAATATCATATTTAACAGATCTCTTCTAAGGGACACTTCTGAGTGTGGTTGAGAAGAGCATTTTCCCCAGTTTCTGAGGTTGCAATAGTCATCTCCTCACAAGGATTTTACTCAAAAACCAACAGCCTTCCAAGGAGGGTGAGTCACATAGAGCACTTCTTGCTGAGTGGGTGGTGAGATTTGCAAGAGGGGCACTGCAGGTCATGGAGCACATTTGCCCTTTGGCCATGCAGCATTCAACCTCTAAAAGGACATTGAACAAATGTTTCAAAAATACCATTTAGACTTTGGTTATAAAGGTTAATTTTATCATTGTTCTTTTTTGGCATACTTTCCATTTTGTATACTATACTTCACAATAAAACGAAGTGATCAGTGCCTGCTTTGAATAATTACAAATTTAATTTAAAGTCTGTCTATAAAGAAATGCTGTAACTCCGAGAAAGGACTAGTGGTCACCAAAGGGGAGGGGCTGGGGAGGGTGGGTGGGGAGGGACAAGGGGATCGAAGGGCACTATAATCCATGCCCACAATATAGGTAGGTCATGGGGAAGGCGGTACAGCACGGAGAAGACAAGTGATGACTCTATAGCATTTTACTACGCTGATAGCGACTGCAGTGGGGCGCGGGGGGAGAACTTGATAATATGGGTGAATGTTGAAACCTCGATGTTGTTCATGTGAAACCATCATAAGATTATATATCAATGATACTTGAATTAAAAAAATAGTAAAAGAAATGTAATAAATTCAACATATAATATTTGTGTCCCACTCTAAAGAAAACACAAAAAACAACCAAATTTCTGAAATGATTAACTGCTAAGTATAATAAAAGAAGATTGTTTTGAAATAACATCTGTATGTTTTAGTTCAGCCTTAAGGGAATTAATTTATCCCAGATTACTTAATGACTGGCATGACATAATCATCACCTTGGCAGATATATTCTGCAGATTTTAATAAGACCTGCTTTGATATGTTTTCAAACAGATCCTGAACTTTTCTCATTTTTGTGTTTGCTTGAGTTGATATTTTGTATCCATAGCTATTGATTGCCAGATGTCATGTTTTTATTAAGGGGGAAAAAAAGCTGAAGTTAAACTAATCTGAGAGGTAATGAAAGTTTTACTCATTATCTTGGAGACTTATAATCAATGACTATAAATAACGTGATTTTAAACCACAACAGGTGTGAAGACCAGCAGAGAACATCTTATAAGGGTGTACTTTTCCCTTTTTTTGGACTACGTCTAATACCTAAGAATATTCATGTTGGCAGTACCAACAACCGGTCTTAGAAAATTAGCTTCATAGGATGGTAAATAGATGCCAAATAGACTATTCCAAATCCAAATAAGTTTGGGGAACTTTGGGTAAAATCAAGTTAAACTGGTTTCTATAGTTCCCAGAGCATTTAATATGGTAATGTGCTCCATTACGTGAAGGGAATGCAGGACAGAGTATGCAGCTGTTCTCCCAAGCGACTTCTGTGCAGGATTAATGTTTCTTTTAACATCTTTCTGTAAAGTTCTATTAAAGGAGTCTGATTAAGTTAACATTTCCCATTTTACAGATAACAAAACAGGTCCAAAGACATGGGTAACATACCCAAATTCAGTTGTGTATTAGGTGTCTGTAGCTGGAAAAGACCTTTAAAATATCAAAGGTTGAACTGCTACATCACAAAATTAGTGGCAATGTCAGAAACAAAACTCAGATTTCAAACACTCAGTTCAGTGAGAGTGCCTTGCAAGTTCATTAAAAACTTGAATTTTATCTTTAGTGGATTTTTTCTATAAGACATATAACTAATACTGCTTTACTGTAAGTTCATTTACGGAATTTTGGGATACTCTTTCATTTATATAGTCTGTCATCGTTTTTTAAAAATTGGTAATACCGAGGATAAAGAGAAAGGGGAACCGTCCTACACTGCTGGTGGGAATGTAAACTAGTTCAACCATTGTGGAAAGTAATATGGAGGTGCCTCAAAAAACTAAAAATAGAAATACCATTTGGCCCAGGAATTCCACTCGTAGGAATTCACCCATAGAAAACAAGTTCTCAGATTCAAAAAGACATATGCACCTCTATGTTTATTGCAGCACTATTTACAATAGCCAAGATATGGAAGCAACCTAAGTGTCCATCAGTAGATGAATAGATAAAGATGTGGTACATATACACAATGGAATACTATTCAGCCATAGGAAAGAAACAAATCCTACCATTTGCAACAATATGATGGAGCTAGGGGGTATTATGCTCAGTGAAATAAGTCAGGCAGAGGAAGACAATACCAAATGATTTCCCTCACTTGTGGAGTATAACAAGGAAGCAAAACTGAAGGAACAAAACAGCAGCAGACTCACAGACTGCAAGAAGGGACTAGCAGTTACCAAGGGGGAGTGGTGGGGAAGGGTGAGTGGGGAGGAAGGAAGAAGGGGATTGAAGGGTATTAGGATTGGTACACATCATTTGGTGGGGGTCACCAGGAAGACAGCATAGAACAGAGAAGACAAGTAGGGTCTCTGTGACATCTTACTACACTGATGGACAGTGACTGCAATGGGGTATGGGGGGACTCAATATGGGTGATGTAGTAACCACATTGTTTTTCATATGAAACCTTCATAAGAGTGTATATCAATAATACCTTAATAAAAAAATTGGTAATGCCTATCCTCTGTAAAATGTTTTACGGTTTGTAAAGTGCTCACAATACATTGTCTCATATGATTGTCTCAACCCCTGTGATGCAGGTATCACTATCCCCATGTAACAAATGAGGAAACTGAGGCTCTAAATTGTTAAATAGCAATTTAATACGTTTAGTAAATGTCCTTATATTTGCATTGGAAGAATACAGTCCCTGCACTCAAGGAGCTTTGGTATAGTTAAGAAAAAAACTTAGAAACATGACAGAGATCAATTATATGGCGACATGTAAGAAAATGCTTGATAGAATGATACCAGCCAGATAAGAATGCTGAAGGAATTCAAGGAGATAAGATCACTGGAGTTAGAATTAATCAGTGAAGGCATCATTAATAATAAACGTTAAGGCGGATTGTAGAAGAAGTATAAAGATTTTGTTTAGCAGTGAGGGAAAAGAATTATAGGAAAGAAGAGTGACACTGGTAAAGGGATGAACACCAGAACAAGAAACACATGATGGAAAAGAATTAGAATTTGGAGGGAGATGGATCTAAAATGATCAGTCTCTTGGCTGTGCAAGAAGTCAGCTGGTAAGAGGCAATGAGTTCCCAGTCACTGAATATAAAATAACATGGCACCACTTGCCCAGATTGAGCAGCTATTTGCTTTCCAGCCAAAATTACCCAGAAGAGCAGTAAACTTACACTCCCTGCTGACCCCAGGAGTGAAAAAGAGAAAGTATCAAGAGAGGCCAGGTCCAAAATGGTGATTAAGGAAGGAGAGGTAGGGGGTAACATGGGCCTTGCTGGCCCTCAGATCTGTGACTGGGAGACATATGAACTGAAGACATTCATACTTACCCCATACATTTCCTACTTCTTCCCTGATACTAATTCATCTGAAAGGTGGCTGACCTTGTGATAGCAGGAAAACTCCCCTTTAAGTGGTGCTTGCAAAACCAGACTGTCATGCTAACTCAGTCACTGCCCAGCAAAAGATGTTCCCCAAAACCTTTCTCAGCCCAGAAATGGGACTAATGTCTGGCACAGAATGGGTTAAAACGATTCCCTTCCAACTTTCCCGTACAGGGCATTCATTGCTCTGTTCTGTTTAAACTTGTCATTGATGTTTAAACCCAAGGTCTTTACTTGAAGTTATAATAGTTTGCAAATAAGCAGATGGACTATGGAAAGGGTAGATGAGAGGTGGGGAGACAAAAGAGAACTGGAAAGAAAAGGAAAAGGAAGAGAGCAACATAGTATTGAAATTAAATCTCATTCAGCTGGAACCCTACTAAATTTTTTACTTTTTTTTTGTTCAACGTCACCTTAGCAAAACAAACAAACCCAGTCAGTTGAACACGTTCAGTCCCTTCCAATGACTGAGAGAAAGAGATGGCAAGGAACATGAAAAGAGGCTAAAAACCCAGCTTCTCACGGTGTGAACTTCAAAAGCCAAAACATTGGCAAGCAAAGCTCTAACATTTGACTACCCTGGAATCAGTCCTCTCGGAGATCCAATTAATCCAATGACATCTAGAAAACATGCTTCATTTGGATCTTGCCCTGAATAACTCCCAAATCCAACTTCACAGTGGCTCTCTCCGTCCCAGAAAAAGGGGAGGACTGAGCTCTAGTATTGAACCTGCTAAGAACTTACCACTGAGATCCTCAAAAAAAGTGAAGGGGCATATTTTCCTCTTTTGACAGCCTTAAGGTGCCACCTGCAGTTGTGAGCTAAGATTGCAGTGAACCAGCCCTGCCTGCTAGATTGTTCAGACCACCCACTCTTAAGGAAAAAAGAAAACAAAGAAATACTAAAATACTAAATTCATGCCAGGGAGTCCTCAAAACCTCCTGGGTCCTAGAGTAGATGCAAAGATAGCTTTAAGACACAGTGCCTAGGAAGATATCCAAGGGCCTATAAGATCAATGAGCGACCAAAAAAAGCTAATAAATTCTTAGACTGCTTGATTTAAAGGATGATATATTGTCCAGACCTTGAGAACTTAATAGCCCACAGTACCCTGTTCTGTCTGAACACATCTGAGAATTGCATTTAGTTCTGGGCACCACAATTTAAAAGCAATATTGACAAGAGCCATAAAAATGTTCATACCCTTTGACCCAGTAATTCCACCCATGGGAATTTATTCTGAAATAATTCAAAAGAATAGATGAATTAGAAGCATGAAGATATCGATGCGGCATTCTTTATAACAACAAAAAATATATATTAATGGCCTAAATGTCTCTTGAAAAGGGAATATTATACAGCATTAAAATATAATGATGTGCTATTTGAAAAATTAAAATAAAAAATACGTAGTGATAATGCATGCTACAACATGGATGAATCTTGAAAACATTATGCTATGTAAAGGAAGAAACATGGGGGTTTTTTTTGGATGGTGAAAATGTTCTAGAATTAGTGTTGATGGTGGTCTGACCTCATGAATATACTGAAAAACACTCAGTTATATATTTAGAGTTTATTTTTATCACATATGAATTATATCTCAGTTTATATGTGTGTGTGTGTTCAAGTAATATGTAAAAATGCTTATGATTCAGTGAAGGGGAAAAATGGTACAAAACTGATATGATTGAGTCATGTAAAATCCTTGATGATTGAATCATGTTAACATTTAATTATGTACATTTAATGTTGAGGACTAGATGAGAACATGAGTAAGTGAAAACAGTTTGATGTAGGTGAATTTTTTTATTTTGGGAGTGGGTAGGTGGCCATTATATTGTTCTGGAAGCAATTACATGCTTTATTTTCTTCCCAAGGCAGTGTCCACAAGAGCGCAGACAGAAAATGACAAACCAAACCGTTTAACACAAGCCCCGGCTGAAGAGTTAAGAACCCAGAATCCAATGCTGAAAGCAATCTTAAAGGTCATCTGAATCCCAGTTCCTCACATTACAAGGAAAAAACTGAGGCCCAGAGTGGTCTCACCTTTTCCATCTGTCTTCTTTCTACCAAACTATAGCACTTCCTTAAAAAGCTGATGTTTAATCTGGAAAAGGAAGGAGTTAGAAGGATATGAGAGGAAGGGCAGGTTCTTATCAGGAAGGGATTTTTTGTTGGGTTTGTTCTTTGTAACTAGAGACGGTAGATCTAGAAAGAAATTACAGGGAAGCAAATTTCAATCAAGTAGAAGAATTTAACACTCAAGGGTGTCCAAAAGGTGGGACAGGTAGGGGATTTCTGTTTTGAGCAACAGCCAAAATGGTCATCACTGAGGCAAGCTATTCTCAAGATTCTACAGTGGATAGGGTAGAGGGCTTTTCAAGTCCCTTCCAGCTCTTTAAGAGTCTGTATGTTTTTATTTCCCGGAGTGGGAGACTATGAAATCATTGGTTTTGTTAAATCAACTCAGGTAGAGAATAAGGAAGACCTCTCACTTGCTAATACCTTAGTTTATATATATATATATACATAATTACTTAATAGTGAATGTCTGCTGAAAGGTCCTTTGGGAAGCACATCCCCAGAAAAACCTTAGTGATCATAATGTCTCAGGGTTGGTGGCAAAGCAGATTCCCTTCTAAAAGTTCTCTATTCATATTATTTTGTGCCCTTTTTTTTTCAAAAATGATTGGGCCACACCATTAGCTATTAGATATATGAACAGATGTCCTCAGTAGTGAGGTCTAACCCTGGTAAGGATTCAATTTCAGTACCTCCTCATAGGCCAAAAAAAGAAGGGAGATGAAAAACAAACACAGTTTAATTAGTCTTTCCTACTAAGAGGTTAGCATTCTTTAACTTTTTTCTCAATCCTCACCTAGTGCCTAGCCTATATTCACAAAGTTCTCTCCTGTGGAAAGCTTAATACCAGCCCACGCTCCAGGGAAAGAGTTGGGCAGTAGACCACTCATGCTGTAGCACCTAATAAACTGTAAATACCTCTGCTTTTCTGCATAGGGAGACTGGAGTCTCAGATATGAGAGAACAGCCTCCCTAATTGAAACGAATCTGCAAAGGAGGACAGGAGAGTTCTGCAAGGAGAATCTGCAGGTGAAAAGTGCTACCTTCCAAGTTCCCCATCCCCTTCCTATGAGATTCACCTTACCCCCAGAGTTGTCTCATTCTGAGGCCTTCTGATACCACAACTGACCCAGATGAGCTCTGCCCCATTTAAAGTCTGTGGCCCAGAAATGGCCAGCCCAAACTTCCCTAGCTCCCCATAAGCATCTAAGAAAGGCTGGAATCTTCTTTTCTTAATTATAGAGCAAGAGAGAGAATAATCCAGTAAAGAGTGGGGGGAAGGACCAACCCTACCACAACACAATTAATCATTCCTTTTTACTTCTGTTATTTGTAAGCATTCATACAGTGATTTACAAGAAACCAACAGGAATTTTTTTCTTAAATACAAAATATGCTAATACACTCTAGGAAAATTCAGCCTTATAGATAGAACCTTCATTCTATATCAGTTAACTCACTAGATACTCAAGCCCTATTTCCTTACAGAGCTGAAGGGGACAGGGAGCTACTAGTTATATTTGTTCACTGTACGTATGCTACCTTCTTTATCATGGGAACCCTTTAAAAGTGTATACTATTACTTAAATTTTACAAGAAAATAAGGCACTACGAGGCTAAAGAAACCCACGATCATACAGCTAGAAAATCATGGAACCACATTCAAATTCTACTCCTAATCCTTCTGACGCTAAAACCCACACTTAAAGTCAAAAGATGAGTTATAGACTGGGGGAAAATATCTATAACACATATGACAAAGGATCAAGGTTCCCAAACAAGCAAGGATACCAATAAAATAGATTTCATAGAGATAAATAGGAACACAACTAAAAAAGAAAAAAGGCAGATAATATGATTAGGCAACTCACTGAAGAGGAAATACAAGTGTCCAATAAACATTTGAAGAGATGCTGGCCATCACTGGGAGTCAGGGAAAGGCAAATAAAGTAATCAGATACTATTTCTCACTTACCACCTTGACAAAATTTTAAAGAGTGATACCAGTCCATTCAAGAAAGGGCCACTTTCTCACACTGCTGGTAGACATATAAATTGTTACAATCTTTTCCAGAAGTAAACTGATATGATGTCAAAGTTTTAGATGTACATTCTATTTGACTCTACATTATCACTTACTGGAATCTAGCCTTAAAAAAAAAAGCATCAGTACACATATTTAAACATATTTATTATAGCATTGTTCATGCTGAAAAAATAAAAACTGCTTATCAATAGTTACATTTGAGTAAATTAAACGTAGGCATATTTTTGTAACAAAAACCCATAACAAAATTTGAGAACAGTAAAAAATTTCCAAATCAAGTAAAGCCTCTAATCCCACTCTTTTGTCTCCTTTTCTTTATAGGCTATTCAGATATATTTACATTTTGCAGATGTAATACTACACATCATGTTAATAAGTTACTAATTAATAGCCTATGAAAAGGCCTCATTAAAATTCCATGCAATAATTTGGCAATTGTAAGTGCTTTTCAAAAGAACTGTATATCCATTTTCTTTAAATCCACAACTTTAAAAAGGTGTGAAAGTTAATATGGTCTTAAAATCATGGCATGTAAATTTATCAGCAAAAATTTTTTAAGTTTTTTTTATATATAAGAATGCAAAGAAATCTACAAATCTCATTTTTCTCAATTAATCAGATCATTTTTTTAAATCTGTAGAGAATACTAGTCAAAGTAATTCTACTTTTTAAAAATGTATACACTACTCAGTTAACCTCCAGAAAAAAAAAAGAAGTATGAGGTATGCACGCACACAAAAAGGAAAGGCAAAAAGATTGGTAAAAGTTACATAATTTTAACATCATGTTCCTGATCTCCATTCTAGACTGTTTCTTCCCCACTTAGCTAGTTACTTGGGGATTAAATGAGATCTTCTTGAGATGCTCAAGCTGCTGGTTCCATAGGGTTCTCCAAAGTCCCCATAAGAGCACATGAGACATAAAATTATGAATTTTTCCATGAGTCTCCAAAAAACAATGGCATCTGTCCTTTTCCAATATCCCATTGCATTCTATTATACTTCTTATGGTACTTTAAAACACTGAATGAGACTGACTTTGATGTCTGCGTACCTGTGTTATTGGTCCCCACCAGACTGTAAGCTCTTAGGGAGCAAGGTGGTAGTTCAGAATCAGATCCCAAGTTTTGGGAAGATCTGAGAATTCAGCCAGTCCAGCCACCCATGTAAAGTCCACAATACTTCTCCAAGCAGAAGAGTCTGTAATGGGGATACATTCCCCCACCCCATAGCAGCTTATTCCTTCTTAGGAAAAGTGCACCTCCTGGAAAGCTTTCCTATAAATGGAATTAAGATACTTTTCTGAAATTTTGAAACTGAACCCCAATCTTACCCTTTGGTAATCCACAGACTAGATCAAATCCCTCTTGTCACAGGGCAGTTTATGAAATATTAGAACCTTCATATTTTTCCTTTAACCTCCTAACTCAGTTCCTTGCACATTAAAAAAAAATTTTTTTTTAATTAACTTTCTCCACTATACATCAATGTACCAGGGTGGGATAAGGTGCTTTATTCTCTAATATATATGTTATTGGTTTTATAATATGCCTTTCATTTTACTGTCTGGTTTTAAGAAAAAAATTTTCAGGAATATAATAGCAAAGAAGTCAGAAATTCCAAGCATAAATACATTGTTCCAACACAATGACTTTCTTGCCTCGTGAAAGGTTTTCTCATCTCCACTGCCAGCAGTTTCTTTAACACTGTTGAGATGCCCCATATGAGCAATGCTGGGCTGGGACAAGCTGCCCAACTCTACCAGGAAGAGTCCATTCTCAAAGGGAAGTTTCTTCTCACTTCCAGGATCCCCTGGGCTTTCTGGGCTGACTCAGGACTTCATATGCAGCTTTGATCTCCAGGAAGTGCCTCTGAGCCTCCTCTGTCCGGTGCCGGTTGTGGTCAGGGTGCCAGATCTTCACTAGCTCCCGGTATTGCCTATGGATTTCCTCTTTTGTTGCCCCCTCTGGGAGGCCCAAAATCTTAGGAAAACAGAAGCTGACAAATTAGAATCTCATAAATTGGTAAATTGTCAGGCACTCTGGACTCTCCCTGTTCCCTTGCTAATCAGGCTGTGGTATCTCTGGAACTGGCTTCTATTTGCCCATGGGAAAGGCCCAGGGCCAGATTAGAACTACAGCCTTTTGAAACATGGGCAACCTCTGGATCTCATAGCAAGAACCAGGATTTGCCTTTAATCACAGCTGCCCATTTTCCAACCTGGAGCTTTGTATCCCTGACAAGATCACCACCTTACAACAGAAATAAGCATACATGTCCACCAAAGACATGTACAAGAGTATTCATGGAAGTTGTATTTGGAATAGCCCCAAACTAGAAACAACAAGTGTTTATGAACAATAGAATGGATAGATAAACTGTGGTATATTCATACAATGGGATACTATACAACAGTAAAAAGAAAACAATTTACAATTGCATGCAACAGTATGAATAAATCTCACAAAAATATAATGTTGAAAGAAAGAAGTCAGATACAAAAGAGTACACACTGAATGATAACATTTATGTGAAGTTCGAGAATGGGCAAGACTACTCTATAGTAATAGAAGTCAGAATATAGATCGCCTCCAAGGAAAGTATAGATTAGGAAGGAGCAAGAGGAACATTTTTAGTGCTGGAAGTATTCCATAGCTTGGTCTGAGTGCTGGATACCTAGGTATGTACATAAAACTAGTACACTTTATATATGTTATACCTCATTAAAAAGTAAACAATACACAGGTATCTTTTTCCCACTCACTATCAGAGCCTCTGCATCTTCATCCATTGCACACAGAAGCCCAAAAAGAAGAGAGGACACCCTTCTGGGGCCTGACCCAGCAGACATGAAAACAATACTACTACATAATGGGCACCAACTCCAGTAAGGCTTAGCCTAACAACGCAAGCCATCCCAGACAGGAATGGGAGGGGCAAAAGCCTCACCTGGTTAGCCAGCTGATGTTTCTCATCCTGAAAAGTCTGGACAAATTCACACAGCTTCTCCCACTCCTGGAAGTAGCTGCAGCTGAAGCCAAGATCCCCCACCAGTAGCCTCCCGACCCAGTGAGGCAGAAGGAGGACAGACTCCATGAGGCGGCCAAGGAGGAGAAAGAAGCTGAACCAGCTCAAGATGGAGCCAAGGGTCTCTGCCACGAAGCTGAGGGTGGCAGCTGTATTGCCGAGGGCACTGTAGGCTAGCGGGCCGGTGAAAGCAAGGTAAGCCAAGCCCAGGCGGTAGAGCCTCACACTGAGCTTCTCTGGCCCACCTGAAGCTTTGTAGCGGCGATGCTTCTGGGCTGTCATGCTGGCAGCCAAGCTGATGGGCAGGATGGCTATGGGACGGCCATAGAAGAGAGGAGAAGTAAGAAATGCTGCCCCTAGAGTGTTCTTGAAATCTGAGGTCTGGTTGCCAACAGCAGCCACCAACAACACCCCTAATCCAACCGCCAGTGGGAGGCCCACTATATAGAAGTTGGCCATGAAAGAAAGGCTAATGAGAGCCACGAGGCCAAAGTAGATGCCCACTATTATCTGGGCAGCAAAGCGAATGGGACTCACAGGAGGTGTCCCCTCTCCTGAGCTCTGCCTCTGCCCCTGGGCTCTGTTGGCCTGAGCTACAAAGCTTGGGAGCTTCCAGAATTCCCAGAGCCAGCCCAGCCCACCACCGCCCAGGGTAAGCATCCAGAGCAGTGCATGACTGTCCCGCCCCAGGTACAGGTGGTGGAGCCCAACAGGGCCCCCCTACAGCCCAGAGGGCATAGGTCACCAGGAGCCCCTTGGCCATCCTCTAGGGAAAGGGTCTCAGAACAAGTCCAGTGGCACCTGACATTTCTCAGTGTAGAAATCTGGGGTCCCCTGTGGGAATCATGGCCCCAGAGTTATCCTTAGACCCTTAGAGATGGAAAAAGGCAATTGTTAAGACTATATCCAGGTCAACACAATAACCATTTCTTTTCCAATAACCATCAAGGGCAGATCTTCCTGAGTGTCCCTGAAATGCTAGTTCTCTCATACCCTTCAGTCTAGCACCTCATTTCTGTTTTTTTGTTTTGTTTTCTTACAATGACTCCGAATTAGGGGAGTGTGTTTCAAATGCTTTCAGTTGAGTAACTGAGAACTCAGCACACAGACAAAAAGCAGAAGCTTAAATTTCAGACCATTGACCTGCAGGAGTGAACAGGAGTGCGTACAGGGTCCTTCTAAAGTTCCTACACATTTTGAAAGTACCCAGTCCCTCCCCACATCACCCCCAACTCCGACTGTGGCTGCCCTCAACACTTGGCCAAGGCTTTAGGCCGTCTCCAGCCTCCCCAACTCTCCCAGCCACAGAAACTTCCACACATCAAACCTGAAAGAGGTCCTGAATTCTCTCCACTTAAACCGCTCGGGAAAACTACTTTTTGACCTAGATTCTGCCACTCCACAGTTGAACCACCTCTTTCCATGGCGGACTTGGAAAGTCTCTCCAGGGCGGCTAGATGACTCCCCAGAATACCAAGCCAGTTGCCAAAGCGTGTCTGCCAGTCTGTCCCCACCGACCACCAGCCAATACCCAGACCACGAGCGGCTGTACCTGGGTACCCCGGCTTCCAGACCCGGTCAGACCAGTCATTTCCCCTGACTACAGGTCCAAGATGGCCCCTCTCACTCAGCTCCCATTTCCATCCAAATGAACTTTGTCTTTCTGTGTTTGCTGTGTCACGGCAGTCGGGCGGTTCAGGCCAGGCCCCTCCCCAAGGCCTTCCTCGGTGCCCGCGGGATCACCTTTCAACCTCAGGCTCCTCCCGGGTAATCTCGGTTTAAGGATTTCTGGGCGTATCCTGCCTCCCCATGCTCAAAGGTGCTGGCGCAGAGCCCCATTCCCGGCCGAGTGCCCCTGCACCGTGGCACCGCGGCCGCCAGGTGGCGCTACAGGTCACGGCAGGGCTGGGCTGGGTGTGTCCCCAGACTCACCTCGTCCAGAGGCAGGCAGCCCACAGAAGTCTCCTATAAACGTAAAAATAAGCCTTTGGTCCCCCTTTCCACCCCCGCAAGTGAGAAGGTGACTCCTTCCTCACCCCCAAGGTGCACTCTCCTCTCCGTTGCCCTTCAAGGCTGCCTTGGATAGCTACGCTTTCAATTCCACTAGGGCAGAGATACCCAAGGATAGGCTGCAGAGAGGAACCCCACCACCCCGAGTTTGCCTCACTGCCCCGCCTCCAGGCGTACAGGACTTCACATCTAGACCTGAGCCTGAGACCTGAGGAGCCTCCTGATCCAGCGGGAGACAGATCTGCTATATTCTGGGGATTATGGGCCAGTGGGAGAAGCAGGAGCAAAAAGGGATGGATGGGAGAGGCATCCAACCAGGAGAGCGAGGTTGCAGCCTGAGAGTAGTCTGTCTTCCTCCAGCCTCGCTGCTGGGATGGAGCTGGGATGCACGATGCCTTCATTTAAGTGTTCTGGGCTGCAGTACTGGTTTTGCTACGTGACCTTGGCCAAGTCACGCTGCTGCTTAGGCCTGTTTCCTTCTGTGTAAAGGAAAGGCTTGGATCTCCAAGGTCCCCCGGCCTTGAGTTGGAGGTCGGGTGGGCCTGGTGGGCCTCATCCAGATCGCCTCCCCGCAGTAGGCAGAGCGCTTCTGTTCCTTCCACATTCCCAGCCCCCAGAGCCCTCATCCCCTCCCGGGAAGGGAAGGCGGCTCACCGCAACGCCCCTTAGGGCTCACTGAGGGGCCAGGGCAGGGAGGGCCCCAAAGTGACATGGGAACCGCCAGCTGGGGGCGGGGGTGGACGGGCCTCTGAATAATGAATGAGACTTAATTGGGCCCGCACTGCGCGGCGGCGAGCTAAGCTCGGCAAACAGCTCCGGCGGCCGTCGCCGCCGCTGGACAAACAAACTAGCAGGCTCAGGGAGCAAGGCGGGGGAGGCAGCGGCGAAGCGGGAGGGAAGGGACGGCCGCCTGGTCCCGGGCTGCCGCGTACAGCCGCCTCTGAGCAGGAGGAACGCGGGACTGCGGGCGCTAACGCTGGCCTCGCGGAGAATGGGGGTCCTGGAGGAGGCTCGGGGCTCGATCTCAGGCCGGGAGGACTGGGAGCAAGGGAAGCAGATTGTGCTGTGGAGCCGGGGGCCCAAGGGCGACAAAGAGCACGCGAAAAAGATGGAGAAACGAGCACAGGGCGGAGGAGAGGGAGAAGTGAGAGGGGAAAAAGCGCACCGGGGGAGGGCCGCAGGGCGTGGAGGCGGGAGAAGAGCTGTTACCGGGCGGAAAGGGAAGAGCGATGAAGGAACAATCGCAGGGAGGCGCGAGGGGACGGGAGAAGAGGAATTGGGAAGAGTAGGGGAGAGGAATGGGAGGTGACCGGAATGAGAACGAGAGGGCGGCTGGGCGGGCGGGAGGCGCCCCTGTCTCCGCCTCGCCCCGCCGCGCTCCCGCCCTGGCGCTCTCTCCAGCCGCCCGCACTCACTTTGTCACAATTACGTGGCCGTCACTCCGCCCGAATTGTTTTCCCCAAATTGTTGTTCTATAAACTGGCGCGGGGTGGGGAGTGGGGGGTCTGACAAGCTGCAGGGGGGCCGGGGGAGAGGGAGGGTCTGAGCTGCGATGGAGATTTGGAGAGGTATTCATTCACCCACAAGCGGACCCCGGGCGGGCACTTGAATCCTAAGACCCACGCGGGAATTCTGGCTGCTGCCCCAGCCTCGTCGCTGACTCTGCTTTAATCTTTCTCAGCTGTTCTTTCTCAGCCTCAGCTGCCTCGGTTTCCCCAGCAGAGAACTGCGAAGATTGAAAGACGGGGCGGCGGAGGCAGGTGTAGGTGGGGACCAAACTTCCTCACCCCATTCTCTTCTGTTTTTACCACCCTCGTCACTGCGAGAGGGAGTCGATCCCAGCTCAGCCATCCTCAGGGCGCCCTCGGGTGCTAGCTCACCCGCTGGATGGCCAGACTCCCACCACCGCCAAGTCTGTGCAGCCCCTGCCCAACCCGCGTCCTCCAGCCCCAGGCTCCCCGCCGCTCAGTGCTCCAAGCGACCTTGCTGCCCCTCAATTCCGCAAACATCTGTTGCAGCCCCCTGTGAGCCAGATCCTCGCCAGCCTTCCCCCCTTCTCTGCTACCCACCCCTTCCCGGCCCGCCCGGGCTGTCGGCTTCGTGACAGCCACTGCGAAGCCCAGGCCCCGCGGGAGCGGCCGGAGAGGAGCCTCCGCATGGCTGGCTCCGACACCGGTCTCCCGGGCAGCTTCAGGGGCAACGGAGGGTGGCGGCCGCTGAAGCGAGACCAGAGCCGGCCCGCAGAGTCGGCAGAGCTGGGCGGGGGGGAAGCCCGGAGCGAGCTTGTCTCCCAGTCTTTAAGCCCTGTCGTTCTCCTTATTCCATTGCCCTGGGGTTTGTCCAGAGTCGTGACCCCGCCTGGCTCCGCGCGCCTAGGACTCAGTTGGCTCCCGCGCCTCCTCCCCCAGTCCGGGTGATTTACACACGGACTCGGCTCAGAGGCCGCTTCCCAATCAGGAATATCGACCCCGGGCGGGGCCCCCGGGCTGCATCGATCCCTCTAAGGCTCGGGATTTAAAAATGTCAAATTTGCCTTTTCCAGGCGGGCGGAGGGAGCGGGGCCTGGAGAAGGGCGGCTTGGGTTAGGGGTTGGGGGGGGGGGCGGACAGCAGGGCATTGACCAGGCGCCTGTGCCCTGAATGAGAAGCGACCGGGCTGGGCCGGGCCCTGACACTGCATGGCCATCCTTGGGTTGCAGTCGCCTCTGTATGGGGCAGGAAGGAAGCCCCATCTCCACGGGCCTCACTGTTACCCTGGGGTATTCCAAGAGGAACAAAGAGAGACCCCAAAATGTAGGGAGACAAATTTGTAAGAGACTCCTAAAGGTGGAGAACCAAGGAGAGGTGCAGAGACAAAGGTATAGAGGCTCCAAACGATACCCTAGCTATAAGGAACAGCAAGGCAAAGGGAAAGTGGCTGAAAGACACACTGAGCAGAGCAGGGGACTAGACCCAGAATTACCCCAACTCTCTTCCCTATAGACACAGAAGCCAGGAAAGTGGTCAAACTTAACCTTTTGATTTTAGAGTGGGGAAAGAGTGTAGACAAAGACAGATGAAAAGAGAGTGTTATTAAGGAAAGGGATTAGAATATAATTAGCATTATCCTCCTAAGGTCCAAAAGATAGAGATCCCAGGAGCCTCTAGCCCAGGCCCCAAAGAGGTGGGCTCTCTCGGAGGTCTAATTGTATGATCCCTTCCTGAGATCCACCTCCTCCTCTCTAACCACGGCTAGCCTGAAGAAGCTGGGTGGGTTGCAGATCACATCTTATATTGGAAACTGTTTGTATATGTGATGGAGACTGTATATGTGTAGGGATGTGGACATAGAAAACTCTGGCACTAACCACTTCCTTCCCCAGGACTCAACAACTGAGTATCCAGACTTTGGAAAAACACATCCACTACTTTCAGTATACTCAAGGAAAGGACGATGTTTGGGGTGGAGGTGGTGGAAAGGAGACCAGCACCCTCACAGTTAACATTTATCCCCCACCCCCAGGAGCATACTTCAGCTGTCACCATGCACACTGCCATTTCCTACGGAACTGGAGACAGAGAGCAGACAGCAAGTGGTGGTGGTGGTGGAGGGTGCACAGGCGCACAGGGAGAGGCAGCGGCTCATCCTTGGACAAGGCAGCACACACCTCCACTGACAAAATCAGGCCAACACATCCCTAACACTGACAGTACAGTCAGGGACTTCCACCTGCAACCCACACCTATCAACCCCTGTCACATACACCACCTCTGTGTGTGCCTACACTCACAATTTCTCCCAGGTCAGGCCAAAGCGCCTAGTCCTAAGGCCTTTCCACACCCTCTCTCTACATCTTAGACCTTAAATCGCCTAACCTCAGGAGAGGGTTTAGGTGCCCCGTCCCTGCTCCCCAAATTCTGCAACCAGGACCAGCTCCAACAGCAGAGAGGCCGAGCTCAAGGAAGTCAAGTATCAGGGTCGAGCCGAAGAACCCGGAGCCGACAGGGCGGTGGGCTGTTAAACACTCCCTTGTGCCCCTCCTGCCACTGGCCTCTTTCCCAGCACGTCCACTAGCAGCCCGCCCGGCCCATCGCCCGCCTGTCAGTCGAGTAATGAATGCGCGCTCCGGCCCCGGACCACCCCACCCCCGGAGTCGTTCATCACTGCCAGCCACCGCCCACCTCTCCGCCGCCCGTCAGGAGGGCTAAGCGGCCCAGGCGGCGGAGAGCCCCTTTCCCCCCAACCTCGACCACTAATTGTCAGATTGAGATGTTGATTTGTCAGCTGGGAGCTAGCGCCAAGGAATCCGCAGTAAAACCCGGACTCCTTCAACTTCCTCTCGGCTCCATTCGGGCTCGCCCAGCCTCAAAGCTTTTCTGCATTTGATGCGGATAGGTTGGATTTCACTTAAATCTGGGAATAGAAGTGCGTTTCGCTCTATTCCGATAGGAGGCGCACCAAGCTACAGACCCTCAGTTTCCCTGCAGGGCCTGATCTTGGGCGCAGTTTCACTTGTATAGACCCAAGGCCCTAGGGGTTCGTCCCCAGCCTCCCAGCAGGGGACGCCTAGGACCAGGCAACTTAAGAGTCCCCGCTTCCGCATTGAAAGCCCCCAGGCAGCGGTCCCCGAGTCCGCCTTCTGGGAATGCTCAGGTCCACATCCTGCCCTCTTTCTCCTCTCGGTGCCTCCAGCCTTCCGCAGTCCTCCGTTCTCCCGCAGGAGGCACTCCCGTTGCAGGTCCGCCCGTACCCTGCCCCGGCCCCTTAGGCTGCTGTCTCACCCCCTGCCCTCTCCCCAGCCCCGGCCCGGGGCTCCCCCGGCGGCAGACTGAGTGACGGGCGGCCGATGATTATGCGGAGTGGGGAGCGGGGTGCGCCGCGGGCGGCAGCGCTGACCCTTCACATTTCCGATCCGCCGGGACCCTCATCCATCCGAAGCTGCTCTTTGTCTGGCCGCCTAATTGCCGGCGGACAGGATGGATGGCGGGACCGACAGCCGCGGAATCCCTAATAAAGGCCGCGGCCGCCGGGGAGGGAGCGCGAAAAGGAGGGGGAGCAAAAAGGAAGGGATGGAAGGAGGTGGGAGGAAGCACCGGGCCGCGGCCGCTGGCTCAGAGCCGCTACGCGAGGCGCACACGGGAACCAGGCCCGCCTAGGGTGCGGGACCAGGAGTCCCGGGTGGACCCGGGTCCGGGACAGTTGGTGTGGAGTTCCTTAGGTCTCCTGCCTCTTGGAGAAAAAGAAAGAGCTAAGGCGCCCCGGGCAGAAAGATCATTTTAGGGCCGACCTAGCTCAGCTGAGCCCTTGGGGCTTGAAGCTGGGCGCTGCCTCCTGGGCTTCGGGCTCTCACAAGCCAGTGCCCCCACCTCGGCTCCCCGCACCACCCCTCCTCTGCTCACCTGTCGGTCTCCCAGAGATCCAATATCCCGGAGGAGAAACGAGGGGTCTGACGTGTCCGCTTGCCATGTTTCATTGACTGGAGGCTGGAGTGGGGAGATGGTGGGGTGAGAGGGGACCAAAAGGAGGTAGAGAGCGAGGATGGGCGAGAAACCGCACCTGGCCAGGGGTCAAGAGCTACCGAAGGAAGTCAGCAGCGCGATCCGGCCTGACAGACACCTTGGAAACAATCTCTACCCCTCCCAGGGGAGCCGGGAGCCTGTCCTCAGCCCTGTGGACGCTGTTGCGGCCCTTTGAACCCAAGGCCACAAGGAGACGCGGTGCCAGCGGCTCCCCGCGGCGGTTGAATGGAAGCCCTAGGCCAGGTGGTGCACTCGCCCTCTCCGCCTGCAGCTGAGGCCTGCCGACCCTTTGCGCAAGGGGGCGAAGTCAGCGCAGGCTGCTGGGCTGTGACTGTTTTCCCACTTGTGGTGGAAGTAGGAGAGCTGTTTACAGCCCTGTCCGCCAGCTTCCTTCCTTTCGCCTCTCGGTCGCATTTTCCTCTGGTTCGCTTCGTTTCCTTCTGCCTCCTTTTTCTCTGCCCTCTCCTCTACGGACTGAATATCTCTTCTCCGCAGCTGACTTAGGCCGACATCTCTTAGCTAACAACTGAGCACCTGTCGGGTGTCAGGCTCCAAAGTGAGGGATGACGGCCATGCCAGGCCCAAGTCCTGTCTTGTTGGCCTTGTACGCATAGGTCTCCCCTGAGACCTGTTCAACCTTGCTCCCCACCCCTGTTCTTCTCTCATCCTTCCACAGCCTAGGTGCCATTTCTCTTCTCCAGGTTGAAAAGGAAGCCAGGAGATCAGGGCTTTAGTTTCAGGGCTACCACTTGCAGGGCAATGATGCAAGACAAGCTATTTCTCCTTTTTAGGCCTCAATGTTTCCTCATCTGTAAAATGGAGACAAGATATTCACCACTGAAGGGTGGGTGCTCTGAAGAAACAATAAGAACTTGCATGTAAAAACCCAAAAATAGATGGACAATGACTGTAATGGGGTATGTGGTGGGGACTTGATAATGGGGGGGAGTCTAGTAACCATAATGTTGCTCATGTAATTGTAGATTAAGGATACTAAAATAAAAAA
Source organism: Manis javanica (assembly GCF_040802235.1). Taxonomy (NCBI): domain Eukaryota; kingdom Metazoa; phylum Chordata; class Mammalia; order Pholidota; family Manidae; genus Manis; species Manis javanica. The sequence continues at coordinate 88,419,920 of NC_133165.1, forward strand.
AGGGAAAAAACCCTAACATACAGTAAACACTCAATATTATTTCCCTTTCCACACTATTTCCCATCCTCTCAGGTGGGCAAAATTCCTTTCTCATCATACCAGGGATCTGGTACCAGGCAACCCAAGGTGCTTCCAGTTCTGTGTGATCTTAAATGTGGGAATTAAAAGTCAGAGTGTGTGTAAGGGGGGAGAGGGGAACCACATTATGAATGACTCTGAAAGGTGAGGAAGGAGAGAATACAAGAAAAATAGAAGTGCATCCTTAGATCTTAATGTAGCATCTGCCTGTGGTTCCTCTCCTCTTACAGATAAGGAAATTGAGGCTTGTGGTGATTATACCGAAAGTGACAGGCAGAGCACACTGCTAGGACCTTCCTCCCATGAGCCCTCTATTGCTCATCTCCTCACCCCCTTTCTTCCCTTGAGGAGGTCTGGGATAGTGACAAGGAGTGTGGGAGAAAGAACAAAAAGAAAGAACCTTCACGGAGTCAGGACCTTTCCACTAGACTCCATAAAATTTTAACACGAAAACTTCCTCAGAGTAGAAGGTGCATATCACATGCAAATTATATGCTAATCACATGCTAATCAAAAGTCTGGGCTTCAGAACTCAGACACACACCTGCTGTAAGCCCTGGGGGAAATTCTTGGGAGACCCTGGGTCCAGGACAGGATAGGTGGGGATGGGTTCCATTTAGGGTCAGGTTATGGAGGTAGGATTCATTTTAAGATCAAAAAGGAGTCAAGTGTGTAATGTGGATTAGGGTTAGGGTACTGCAAAGTTAAGGGTGGAAGTTAAAGGATTTAGACTGGGCTGTGCTTTTATATAGGGGAGGCTAGGGGACTCTTCAAAGGCTTTTTCCCCTCTCTCCTCCGGTCCCTTTCTTTCCTTCCCCCCATAAGCCTTGTCATCTCCTCCACTGCCCCTTCTATGTCCTGCAGCTCACTCTTCTCTGCTTACTTCCTATTTCCAACCACGCCACCTCCCTGGAGTCTCCCAGTTTGGTTGTCTGAGGAGCTCTGAGTAAACCATCCCAGACCCTAGCTTGGGTCCCAGCATTGTTTCCTGAGCCCAGACATTTGGCTTTTGGCCCCAGAAGCACCGGCTGGCCTTGACCCTACCCAGGTCCCTCCTCAGCCGAATGTGACAGCTGCAGGAGAAGCAATAAGGACCTGGTGAGCTGGCAGCTTCATTCCAGAGCGCGGGGAAAGAGCAACAGAACATGAATAAATTCATGGAGCTGGCCCCTCGGCTCCGTGTGAGTCAAGCCTGCTCCCCCCCACCACCACCACCACACACACCCACTGCCTGCCGCCTGCAGGGCTGCTGGTCACCGCAGCTCACAGCCTGGGCCAGGGATGGGAGGAGAGGGCAAGCTCCGGAGAGAAGAGGGCTGGGACCTGAAAAGGGCTGAGGTGAGGGGCTCAAAAAGAGGGCCTTGGTGCCTGGCAGAGTTGGGGTTCGGGGAGTGGGGCTGAGCAGAGAGGGCCTCTGTTGAGCGGAGGGAGAGGAGGGGAAAGGGGAAGAGGAATGAGGCGGGTGGCAGGACCTGGGGGCGATAGGGCTTGAGGACCAGGCCAGGGAGGCCCATGTGAGTCCTGGCCTGCTCTCTCCTCTCTGATCCATCCATCATCCAGCCTGGGGGAGCAGATCTGGAATTAGACATGCAAGGGGCCGACATGGCCCTCAGCCCCCCGAGGAAGACAAATGGCGACAAAGACCTTGAATAAAATTTGTATTTATGGTTGGAGGAGGAGGCCCCTCCCCCACTGGCTGCCAATCCTTTCTCTCCCAACCCTTTCATGCATGTAGGGGTCTCTCTCCACAGTGGCCTAGCCTCAATGACTTTTTTCTCCCTGCATCATTATGGGCTGGGAGGTGCAGAGAAGGGGAAGAAGAAGCAGCTGAGGAAATCACCTTCCACCCATATGCATGCCCTGATGTGCCCTGTGCCCTCCGTTTTACACACCGGATCCCCAGACATTACAGTCCTGGCTTATCCTTGCATCTAAGAAGTCCCTTGTAGCTGTCTACCTCCAGGGTTTCCACACCTCTCCACTTTGGCCAGTCCTGGAGCCTTTTCTCCAAGCCTCTCTGTGAGGAAGGTCCCTGTGAATGAGGGCTTCACGGGGTCCCTGTGAGAAAGAAATTTCCCCCAGAAGGGCCAACCTAAGGAAGAATGCAAACACTAGCATTTTCTCTGGATCCTGACCCCTCATAGAGAGTGATCTATCAGAGCTAGTGTTCCCTCTTGGTCACTCGGAACCACCGACACACTCATAGCAGGATGCCTAGCACTTAATCTGCATTTCGTTACATCGATTTGCATAACTACCTTGAAATCCCTCCCCTAAACATTTATTACGTGGGGTCCAACTTCTCTGGGTTCCCAGCTAAACCAGACTTGAGGAAGGCAGAAGGGGCAGAGATCCTGTGGCTGGACAAGGACTGGCACTAGGACAGGGGTGGGACAGGCAGGCTGTGCAGAGCGAGTGGGACTAGAGCTGCTTTCTGACTCTCTCCTGTAGACAGTACTCGTCAGTCCTGAGATAGAAGAGCTGGCATTTCTGGAGTCCCACTTTGAGGACTAAGAGGAAGACAAATAGAAAACCTCCCTTCAAACAGCCCTCATATACACACAAAGACAACACACAATACACAATCCCACTCACCCAGGGACACAGGAGGCCAGGGTCCTGGGGCCAGGTTCACACTTGCCAGCACACTGTCACAATGCACAGGCCCAGAGTCTACCACTCTGCTGGAAGGTCTGCCCCGCCCCCGCATCTTCCCCACAGTTGATATGTCACATTGGAGTCCAAACACGGACCTGGGTGTCTCTCTGCAGCGCGCCATTTACATTTCTCTCTCGATCTGTCAACCTGTCTCGGCACCCGTCTCTGTCTCTTCCTCTCCCCCTCTGGGGCTGTCAGTTAATCTCTTTTCCAAGCTTTGTCTCTGTCTCTGCTTCTCTATCTGGCTTTCCGTCCCTTTGATTTCTCTGTCTCTCCTTCTCTGCTTTCCTGTCGGTTTCCTGCTCTTTCCCCCAGGCTTGTCTGTTTTCTTACTCTCTGCTCTCTCACTCTCTCGGCTTCTCTGCGCGCCCCCAACACTGGGGATCAAGGGTAGGGGTGGCTGGAAATTTGCCTTGTCCAGATCAGGCCAACACGCACCCGTTGAACCTGAACCCCTTACTCTGTTATTCGGTCAGGGGCACTAAGGGGTGTGGGGTGGCTAATTCCTATCTTTCCTAGCCCTTCTTGGTGTTTGTGGGCTTTTATTTTCTTTTTCTATCTTTTTTTTGTGGGGAAAGTGGGGACTCTTTCTGGCCCTGGAATCCACAGCTCCCGTGTGTGTGTGTGTGTGTCTGTGTCTGTGTGTCTGTGTCTGTGTCTGTGTCTGTCTGTCTATCTCTACCTCTTTTTAGCCCTTCGCTGTTTCTGGCTCCCGTGTGTGTGTGTGTGTGTGTGTGTGTGTGTGTGTGTGTGTGTGTGTGTGTGTGTGTGTGTCTGTGTGTGTGTGTCTGTGTCTGTCTGTTTATCTCTACCTCTTTTTAGCCCTTCGCTGTTTCTGGCTTCCTCTGGGCTCTGGGAATACCAAACTCAGGTAGACGGTGAAAGTAAGGATAGCGTGGGGCAGTTAATCCCTGCAGAGTCAACCTAGAGGCTCGGTGGGGGGATCCGCCGCCTGCCCCGCCCCCGCGCTTCCTGCTCTGGGCGCCAGGGGTCGCTCCGTCCCTCGGCCGCTTATAGCAGCTCCCACCGCTCGGCGGCTCACACCACCCGCACTGCTGCCCGGGGAGGGAGGGGAGGAAGGTAAGGGACGCAGTGAGCGAGAGCGCTAGCAAGCAAGAAACGCGGGCCAGGGCTTTAGCAGGCGCTGGAGCAGCGACTGGGATAGAAAGGCGGGTCAGTAACTCTCCAAGAGCCACAGAGCCAACCTGCAAGCAGGTCGCATCCCGGTGGGCGCCACCCGCAGCGCAGAGCGTTCAGCGCGCGAAGAGTAGTCCCGGCTCCGGCCAGGAGCGATCCGTCTGGGCAACCAGAAACCTAGGCGCCGCCATCCTTGAGAAAGCAGCTGTCCGGAGAGCAGGCATCCTAGATCTGTAAGAAATCAGCCGTCCGAGAAGCCGCGGGTTTCAGGGCCCGGGAATGTTAGACTAAACAGGAGGGTAGCAGAGGGCCACAGACTCCAAACTGTCGGGCGCTGCCCCTGGCCCAATCCAAGGGGGCACCTCCGCCTTTAAGGAAGGTTCAGGGAACGGCAGGGCCGAGGCGAGAGCCCGCAGAGGCCGGGGCGTCTGGGCGCAGCCGTCGGGGGAGTCTAGACCCAGGCCCAGTACAGCCTCCGCCTCCGGGGCCCGCGGACAGCCCCGGGCCTCCGCCGCCATTGCGCCCAAGAGCGAAGAGGATCTGCTAGCCCTGGCCGCGTCGCGGCTTAGCCGCCGCAAGCGGGTGGCGGGCGCGGCCGTCGGGGTGGCCATGGTGCTGCTGCTGCTGGTCGCCATCCCGCTGCTGGTGCACAGCTCCCGCGGGCCGGCGCACTACGAGATGCTGGGTCGCTGCCGCATGGTGTGCGACCCGCACGCACCGCGAGGCCCAGACCCCGACGGCGCGCCCGCCTCGGTGCCCCCCTTTCCTTCGGGAGCCAAGGGAGAGGTGGGCCGGCGCGGGAAGGCAGGTCTGCGTGGGCCCCCGGGCCCTCCAGGTCCCAGAGGGCCTCCAGGAGAGCCCGGCAGGCCAGGTCCCCCGGGACCTCCCGGCCCAGGCCCCGGTGGAGTGGCGCCCCCTGCCGGCTACGTGCCTCGCATTGCCTTCTACGCGGGTCTGCGGCGGCCACACGAAGGTTACGAGGTGCTGCGCTTCGACGACGTTGTGACTAATGTGGGCAACGCTTATGAGGCGGCCAGCGGCAAGTTCACCTGCCCCATGCCGGGTGTCTACTTCTTCGCTTACCACGTGCTCATGCGCGGCGGTGACGGCACCAGCATGTGGGCCGACCTGATGAAGAATGGACAGGTGAGATGCCCTCCCCCACTCAGCCCCAGATCCCACGCGCACTCGTTAAACAACCCGAACCCCTCCCCCAAACAGCATCACTGAATCCAGGGAAGCCAGGATGCCAAGAACTTAGAAATCCCTTCATTTAGCCAAAAACGAACTGGAGGCCAGAGAAAGAGAACGGCCTGTGCAGGATCCCACCGAGCGTTAGGATTGGGGTCAGAATTAGAGCTCAGGACTCAAAACTTAATGTCTCTGCAGCTGCTACCTCACACTCCAACTGTGGGCAACGACACCAAATCTCTGGTGTCTCACCCTGCCAATTAGCCTCTTTTCTCCTCTTGTCTTGGGCCACCCTCTTCTGGGGCAGCCCTCCTGGCCTTTGGGTTTCCCAGCCTCGTGCTGGGCAAGTTAAATGGAGTCTGGTCCCTTCGAATTACAATGGAATCCCGCTCTCAGACAGTGGGCAGTCGGCAGCCGTTCTGTGTGGGAGGCATTCAGCTTGAATTTTCAAGGAAAAGATGAAAAAGAAAGAAAACACTTGCTCATTTGCCAGGCAACTCCATTGCTAACCCCAAAGCCTGCAGCCAGTTCTAGAGGGGTTCTTACCATCGGCTAATCCTGAGTTGGTAGGCAGAGGTGGGAAATGGTGTGGCAGCCAGGCAGCTTGAAAGAACGAATTTGGAGGAGGAAAGAGGAGAACAGATTAAAGCGAAGTCTTGGACCCTGGCCTGGTGCCATAGGCCGCACATCCTCTCTGGCAAACTCTGGCCTCCAGGCTCTACTACTCCCAGCATCTATAGTCAAAATCAGAGCCACGGCCGCTTTGGCTTGGGAGACTATCCTCAAGGACTCAAATCCAGGACCCAGACACACATAGAGGTAGCAAGGGGCCATAGAGATGGCGATGGGGGAAGGTGCCTGGGCACCCCCCCCCCGCACCAGCCGCAGGGGGTTAGGTTGGGACTGAGCAGTGTGACCTCCGAGTGCCCTGCACGCGAGGAGATGGTGTTGACCGTGACGCATTAGGCCTGCTGGACCAGCTCTCCGAATCTCTGGTCCTGCTATGGCTGCAGCGCCCTCCTGCTCCAAGCCCCGCAGGCACTGCACTGGGGTCTCCTCCCAGCAAGGCTCCCCAAGAAACCAGGGAAAGGGAGTGTGTCGTTATGGGAGTGGCATAGTGTATGTGTGTAAAGGAGTGTGAGTGTGTGCCGTGGTGCGGGGTGCGAAGATGAGAGCATAGGGCGGCGTCTATCTGCATACGGCACTGGGTAGGTGTGTGTGGTCTATGCCAGGTATCCGGGAGCAGAAGGAGGGGCGAGGGTACCTATAGTGTTTCGGTTTCGGGGGGGGGCGGGCACCACGCGGCTCCCACTTTGTATTCTGCGGAGACGGCGCTGCGGCCCAGGGGACGGTAAATAGTGATTAGAATAATGATGAATAATTAATGAGTTAATAACCAGCTCCCGCGGGACAGTAAGAGGGGGGGTCCGGTGGGAGCTGATGGCCTGAGGCGACCAGCAGCTGCGAGGCCAGAAGAGAGGAGGGGCTACCTGTTGGGTCGGTTGGCAACCCACACGTCCGGGCGCCAGCACCAGGAGAGGAAATGGGCACCCGGGAGGTGAGCATGCATCATTGCACCATCCCGTGGCCCGCACCCTTGCCTGTAACACAGACACATACACCTGTGTCCTATCACTGAGGGAAGAGAACACGAGTTAGGTCAGTGCTGGCTAAGAATCTTAGATATCCTGTAGGCTAATTTTATTTTTAAATGACGATAAAATAGCAAACTCTGTATAGTGTTTTCTACGTGCAGAGCACTGTTCTAACGCGGTTCACATGTAGCAATTTATTTAATCCTAACAACCTTGTGGGGTAGGTTCTATTACCTCCCACTCTATAGATTAAATTGAGGACCAGAGAAGGCGTGAAACTTGCCGGAGTGAGCACAGCTAGTGAATGGAGCTGCCCTTTCCTTGTCCTCCCAGCCCCTGAAGCCTGCTACCGTCGTGCCACGTTCACAGACCCAACTGCATTTCCTCTGCGCAACCCCTCTCCTCTCCCCAGCTCCTCACAGGATCTTAGTGGACTTTTCTGTCCTCCCTTGCCAGGTCCGGGCCAGCGCCATTGCTCAGGACGCGGACCAGAACTACGACTACGCCAGCAACAGCGTCATCCTGCACCTGGATGTGGGCGATGAGGTCTTCATCAAGCTGGACGGCGGGAAGGTGCATGGCGGTAACACCAACAAGTACAGCACCTTCTCTGGCTTCATCATCTACCCGGACTGAGCAGGGCCGCATCCCCGCGCCCCGCCGCCCTTCGCCTCTGCTCCCCTCCTCCCCACTTCAGCCGGCCTCACTCCCGGCGCGATCCCATCCTCAGAGAGCCTGGCGGCGGGGCGGACCCTCCGGGGGCGCGTTCAGCCGCGTGGACGGCGAGCTCTTGGGGACAGGCGGCTGGAGAGTGGAGGAAGCCGGGCAGCATGGGAAAGCACCGTCTGCGTCTGCTTGCAAGCCGGGACGGAGCAGGGTGGAGGTCTTGGCCCTCTCTTCTGCTGGGAGCTGGGGAACAGTTTCATTAGCGGGAGCTCAGAGACTCCAAAAGCAGACGGGAAGTATGGCACGTGGGGAGGGAGAGAACAGAAGCGGAAAGAGCCAATCCAGGCGGAACCAGAGCACACGTTAGGAGTTAGGACGGGGTAGGCGCTGGTCCCGTCATGACAAATTTCTCTCCCCATCCCATTTCATCTCCATTTTCAAGCTCCAGGCTTTGGCCTTGGCAGCCTTCCTGTGAACTGGAGGAACCGGTGAATTCTTTCCTACATTTAAAATTAATTCTGTACAGTCCCCATTTCACCCCCAAATGGGTTAGGCCCTGGGGCTACCGCTGCTGTTGCCCCTTCTAATAAAAGTTAAGTTGGAGAACGTGTGTGCCTCTTGGTGCAGAGTGGGGGAAGGTGGCTGACCCTTTCCTTCACCTTTCAAGGACTTGCACCCTGACTATCACTCTGCCAGAGACAAAGGTTTCGTTATTCCCTTCCCAGTAGGACCTGCCTCCAGGAGTAAAGAGGAGGGGAAAAGTCCAGGGCTTCTACTCTGCTATGGGAAGGGAGAGGTGTCAGCTTCAGGAGAGCTAAGGCATTACACTGTAGGGAGACACCAACCAGTGACACTAACAGGAAGAGTCCAAAGATACGGATCTAGTGCTTCTGTTTTCTGCCTGACGTAGGGACCCAGTACTAAAAGGAGCTCTAGGGGGATGAGGGACTTATTGATGGTTCCTCAAAGTGGCACTGACCTTAAGGAGCAAGAGCAGGTCCCCAAAGGCCCTCATTTGTGCCCTGCCTTCAATTTTCAGGGGTTGGGGGCAGGAGTAGGATAGCTTCCTCCCTTCAGGACAGCTTAAGTGAGGGTGCCTCCGGACCTGGAGCCCAAGGGCACGGCTAAGCTGGAGGACACTGCCACCATGTGGGCAATGGGAGAGCAACAGCTGTAGTTGGCCTGGTTGGACCAGAGGGAAACAAATTTAGACACTTTAGAAACTTTATTGAAGGACAAAAGGGTGTCAGCTTCCAATCTCATGAGCTGGACAATAAATAAGAGCAAAAAAGAAGGAGGGCAGGAGTGGGTGGCTGGATGCCTCATGACAGAGTGTCCTGTGGGGCAGCAGAATCGACTGGAATAAAACACTGGAGAGAGAGAATACCTTGTCACGGCCCAGCCATTCTTGAACTGCAGCCCCTGCCCCACTTCCTACTTCCCATATGTTTGCTGGGCAGACACAGCTTGGCACTGGTTCGGAGGCTCACCAGGGCATCCTGCCATTCGAGTAATGTGGCCACAGGGTTGGAGCAGACCCGGGTGGGGCCTGAGGGAGGGGCTCTGCTGGTGTAGAAGGCACATTCATCATCCAGGCAGGCCTCATGGAAGCAGTGGATGGCCATCAGACATGCATTGAGGCGCTGCCTCAGGGCCATGGTTCGAGGAGCCAGATTGCTGGGGCCTGAGGGCCACAGAGAGCTCAGGGCGGGATCTGGAGTCCTCGCTCCACTCCCACCACATCCTGCCCTTTCCCATACCCCCACCGAGGCTGAGCCCATTAGGAGCACAGGGCTTGATGTGCAGCTCCTTGCTCCTTCCTGTGAAGGAAGAGAGCCAGCCTGGACAGGGTAGAAGGAAAGCAAGCACAGGACCACCTGTGGCAGAGCAGAGGCCCCTGCTCCCAGCGAGAGGAGGACCTCCTTTGTTCACAACCCCTTCCAATCAACTCCTTACCTGTCTGGCCTGTTGGGGGCCTCAGAGACTGGCGTGAGCAGATAGGGGGGCTGGCACAAAGTAGGCGTTGGGAGGAGATCAGGCTGGTGGCCGCTGGAGCCCACTGATTGCAGGAGGGCTGTGGGTTGGACTCTGAACTTTTGGGTTCCAGGGAGCAGGCCTCTGAGGCCCCAGGTTCTACCCTAGGGAAGGGCTCTGGGAGTCCAGTCTGCCCCTGGGGACAGGTCTGAAGCAGTCCAGGCTCTGCTGGAGGGCAGGGCTCTGATACCTCGGGCAGTTCCGGGGAGGAGGACTCTGGTATCTCAGGCTCCCTCCTATGGCAGGACTCTGGGGGCCCTGGCTCTGCTGGAGGGCAGGGCTGTGCTTCCCCACACTCCTCTGGAAGGTAGGGCTTTGGCATCCCAGAGTGCTCTAATAGTTCAGGAGGGTGGAAAATCCCAGAATTATGCTCTGAGGCATTCAGAGTCCTAGAAACCTCAGCCAGCACTGGCTGAAGTTCAACCATATCCAGAGAGGAGCCTCCATTAAGGGGGGCACATCTGGACCCTGCCAGCCCCTCTACCTCCTGTCGCAAAAGCTGCTGCAGGATACTGATGCGCTGTGGGTGGGAGAGAGTACTCCAGTGTGATGTCAAGTCTCTGCCCACACTGTTCTATTCCCCCATCCCCCTCTCCACCTGCTTCCCCCTTCCCAGCCCTATCACTGCCCATCAAGCAGCAAAGCTGTTGCCCACACAGACCCACCTGCATCTTCAGCTCCTGGAGGCTGGAGGTGCTACGAGGGTGGGATCCATAATGAGTTACCACAGGTGGTTTACTAGGCCCCTCTTGCAAACTTACACAACTCTCCTGGTCAAATAATCGAACTGCAATCTGCTCCTGCCACATGGAAGGACAGGGGCCATGTGAGAAAGCCAAGCTGAGGTAGGAAGACCAGTCTGAGTTCCACCCTCAAGAGGAAGGGATCAGGTCCTTAATTGAGAGGTCCTAGACTTAGATTAGCAGGGACAGCAGTGAAGCAGGGAAAGCTGGAAAATTAGGTAGCTTTTCCAGAGAGAGCCACCTGCCAAAAAATACTAGGCCTCAGACCAACAGGACAGAAGGAGGGATCTTGGCACAGGAAGGCTTCAGATACTTACCCAGGGTGGGGCAGGCTCTTCAGGGCAAGACTGAGGGGAGAGACCACTCAACTGCCGGGCCTGGGACAGAAGTGAGATGTCTTACTCCCCGAACCCATTCATTCCCCTCCTCCCTGAGCCCTGGCCTATGCCAGCTACCTTCTCTGTCCTCTCTTACCTGCTGAACTCCGGGGGCTGATAAGTAAGGTGTGAACTGGGTTTTGGGGCAAAAGGCAAGACGTTTCAACACTGAATATGAGGTCTGGGGAGAGACAGGGGTGGCTGAGCAGGGACAAAACCTAGACCCAGCAAGGATTCCAAACAGACTGTTCTGCCCTTGCCCAACCCCCAGGAGTTGTGGATACAAACTGGAGCTGAGGGGCCAGGCGAGGGTACACGCTGAGCCCGTCCAAAGGGAGATGGATGGGTGATGGAAGGTGGTACGACACGGCCAGGGGAGGGCCTCAGGAGGGAATCACAGCTGCCCTGTGGAGAGGAACATGGTGGGAGAGTGCTCCCTCCTCCCTTTGCATTCCTAGGTCTTCTTCTCACTACAGCAGTCAGTGGGATTCTTTTAATACTTTATCAAATCATGTCACCCCTCTTCATCTCCTCTCCCCATGGCTTTGCACTCATTTCAAGTAAAAGCCACGATCTTAAACTGGTTCATAAACCCTTACCCGGTCATGGCTCTAACCTCCCTTCCTGCTGGTCTCCTCACTCTGCTTCAGCCTCGCTGGTGTCTCCTTTTGCTAAACCTTAAACACACTCAGCACATTCCTTTCCAAGGACCTTTGCATCTGTAGTTCTCTTGGCCTGAACATGATATCTCTGCATGGCTCACTCCCTCAACTCCTTCTGGTCTTCATTTCATCGCCGTCTTCTCAATGAGATTTGTAATCTACTTGAAATTGTAGTACCAAGCCCCCACTTCTATTTCCCCTTCAGAGCCTTGCTTTTTTTTTTTACAGAGAACTTATCCTCACCTACATAATATGTATTTTAGATGTATTTTTTTTGTCTCCTTTATCTTGAATGTGAATTTATTTACCGCTGTATATCCAGAAGCTAAAACATTATTTGGCACATAGTAGCTGAAAATAAATACTTGGGGAATGAATGAATGAATGCTTCTGGCTGAGAAGTGTCATCTGTGTTGCTCTTAGTACTGATCTGATGGTGGTACAAATATATACTGGACTGTGACCTCTCACCCTCAGGCCCTAGATACCTGGTAAACAGGTCAGTCCCCCTCTGGAGAGGGTGTGGGACCATCTAGGGCAAACCCAGACCAATTAACATGGCAAGGCCCAGGACCAGGATTGCCCTGCTCCACCAACAACCCTCAGTGCTGGCTGTTGCTGGGGAGTTAACCCAGGCACTTCCCTATCTCCCTCCCCCATCCCAGGAGAGCCCCATCTCACCCTGCTGTGGGTTATCTCTCGGGTTTCTCTTAATGGTACTCGCTGGGCCAGACCTAGGGGGCCCCCACGGCCTTCATCTGAGCCAGTAACAATTCCACGTTCTTCAGGGAGAGAGGAAGCTAGGAGGAGATAGGAAATGTGCTGTAATGTCTAGAACACACACCAAAGTCTGGCATAGGCTTTGCAACCTCTGAAGAGGGCAGGCCAGTTTGACAACCTTCAATATGCCATCAGAGGTAGGGACCCGTCCAGCATCCCTTTGGAGCCCAGCACCATATCAGTAATCACTCAATAATCTGAACACCTTGAGTGAGCAAGGCAAGTGGTGTTGGCTGGTAGGGCGGGGACAGAACAAGGAGTGGAAGGTCAGTGTCACAGGAAACGGTGGACAAAGGGTAGAAATGGGGACTAATTCCTTTGATATAAGTGCAGTTGGGCCAACCTCTGGCTTACTGAGGTCGCTTCCTCTCGGCTCCTTCTGATCTGGCTTCCCTCTTCCCCCAGCCTGCTGAGCTTTCTATTGTCTAGCTCCCTGCTACAGGCAGTATGCCTGCCCCTGTTTTCTCTCCATGGCCAGACACTCACCAGGCTGGACTGGGATCTCCAGGAGCACTCCTGAGACTTGGCTCACAGCAGTCCTAATGGCAATAAAGACAGCAAGTAGCAATCATTAAGTAGCAAGCATGAGCTGGGCATTGTGCTAAATGCTTTACAAACATCATCTCTTTTAATTCTCACAATGATGATACAACCTCTAAGGATGATACAAATATTATGCTCATTTGACAGATTAAAGAAAACTGAAGCTCAGAGGTTAAGGCAAGCTTGTACAGTCATAAGTGCTAAGAGTCAGAAATCAAACTCAAATCCCATCTATTGCCAGTCTATGCTCCAGCCATTAAACAAAAGAAACAGTACCTCTTATTGTTGTCCCCTTCCTCCCCCTACCACCTGAAGAAACTGATGTACAGTCTGAACCCTATATTCCAAGGGATCACGCTGGGCAGTCACAGGTTTCCCCCTTCCTCTCTTGGGTTGGTGGAGAGTCCTAAAGCTACTGGAAGGCCCCAGATCTGATGGACCCCTGCATCAGACATTCTTTTCCAAATAACCCTCTCCTTCTCACCGGCTGCTGCCGCCTGTGTCTCTTCTTAGCTTCTGGAAACTGGGGCGAGCGGAGGGGTGAAAGGAAGGTCCTGAAGATGGAATCTGACCCCATAGGAGCAAGAGAAAAAAGCAGTCAGAGATGGGCCCCAACCTTCAGGCCTCACCACCAACCCCATCTGCCTCCATACAACCCTTACGGCTCATCATGAGGGACCTTCTCTCCCAAGGCCCAGCTTTGTCCTGGAAGGAGCTTCCAGAGCGCTGAGTATTCGCTCCACAAGGGCACTTACCAGAGCCTCTAGCCTCTGTGGACATAAGGTCTGGCCACGGGGTCCTGGTCCCTCCAGCCTGGAAAAGCAGGAAGCTCGGGCAGGGTCCAGTTGGTGGGTGGGGGTTCTTGGGGCCAGATATGCAGAGGCCCGGGCACCCTGGAACCCCAAAAGAGGCTGTCAGCACCGGGTCAGGATTTTCTCCTCAGTCCACCCCAGCCTGATCTCTTCATATTCTGTCTTATTACCTGGCCCCTCTGGATACTGCCTCCCTGGGTACCTCGAACCACTACTCTCTGAGCCAGACTGGGCTGGCGCCCCAGGCAACAGCTCTTCACCCCCTCACCTGACAGGATGGTGGCCAGGGCTGCAGGATCAGCCACAAACTCTATGGCCCCTGAAGCCTCTGCAAGGGAAGAGGAGAAGGAAAGTTGAGCAGGAACAGGAAGGGGGAAAGCAGAGGGGCCAGGGACCCTACTGTGGTCACCCTGAGGTACAAGAGTGAGGCAAGGACTCATATAACTGAACTCAAATTGTCACAAACATCATTCCATGTAAGACACTCTTCTAGGCCCTGGGGCCCAGCAATGAGTAAGACAAAGCCCCCATCCTCAAGAAGTTATTATCAAGCTATAGAGAGGTAGCACGCTCAAGCCAAATACAGACATGTTATACAAGTACTGCAACCTGTCAGAACACAGCGCAATTGATTGTGACTTCGGGGAGCAGGAAAAGGCTTTAGAAGAGATAACATTTTACTGAAGGAAGGAGAGGGCTTCTAAGAGAGCAGAGTTTTCCAGGAGCAGAGACCAGGACTCTTATAGTAAGCAGGACACTGGGGGAGGGCAGAACCCCTAAACACCACTGTGCCCATCCCATTATATACCCATCCAGCCAGAGATTGTGTGTTTTCAAACACCCAACATGTACCTGTCTGGGGAGGGAACCTAGGTCCCACATTTTGTCCCCTAGGACTAGGCCTGAGCTCCTCCAAAGGATTCCGGAGTTGAATGCTTCCCACCAATTTCTCTGATTTCTCTGTCTGAGATGTGGCTTCGGGCCGGAGGCCTGCTGAGTCTTGGAAGGGACGCTGAACACCGAGCTTCTGCACCAATCTCTGTGGGAAGGGAGGACAAAAAGCTGGGGCTCAGCTTTGGGGGTGTATGATGGTGTGTGCTGTCTCCTACTGTCTTCAGCCACCAGGTCGCTCTTACCCTTGGATCTTGGTTCTCCTGGTCCAGGGCACAGGGTTTGACTGTGAGAAGAGGAGGGCGTCTCTGAGAGCGAACGGGAATCTTGCTAGGGGTGGGAGAAACACCCCGGAGGAGAGGATTCTTTGTGGCTTGGTGGGTAGACATGATGGCTACAGCTGAGTCAGGGGAAGAAGGCAAGATCAAGAATTAAAAGTCAGCCGATTCGGGGAATCGGTCCTGACATCCCTGATACTCCCACCTCCGCCCAAATTATGTGTCCAGAAGACCCGCCGCCGGCAAGGCCGCTCATCTGGGTGCCACCTATAGACCCCCTGAACCTACTCTTTCGCTCCAGGACTCCGAGTTGCCTTTCCTCTCTATGAGCCCAAGCCCTGATTCACTCCAAGATTCCCGTGCCGCACCTTTCCCGGAACCACTCAGGGTCGCCCCTACTTCCTTCGCTTTTTCCGTGAATCTATCGGTTTCTGCTGCAGCTACTTCCCCAGTTCGTAAAATACTCCAAGCTCCTGATTGGCTCGTCTGCACACCAGCGGCTGCATGACACCTGACTCAGCCGTCCAACCCGCAGGCTTAGAAGGCGGGGCCCAAAGAAGGACTAGTTGTCTAACCACTTTCTGGCCAGGAAAAACAGACCTGACTCAATCAGCCAGTCCAAGAGCGGAGCGCGGTGTGGAAGGCGGGGAAAGAGGAAGGAGGGGCCATCCTGAGGCTGGGGCCGGGGTGGTGCTCAGTTTCTGAGCTGAAACCGGCGCCGCCGAGCTCTCGCGAGGTCTCGGGACTCGTGCGGGAAGAACCCTTCCCGCGGCACTGTGGGAAAGAAGGGTTGGTGGTCGTGAGCGCGTCCGGTAGAGGCTGGCGGCTTCCCCTGACCCGGCTCAGCCGGAGTCTGACGTCAAGCTTTGGGGACGCCGGTCCAGACCTGTACAGGAAACACCCTATCACGTTGTGTCTGGGATTAGGAACTTCCTCCAAACAGGCTGACGGGGCTGGACGGAATTGAACCGAGCTTAACAATACCAAAAATTAAAAGAAAACAATCGTTTTCTTACTCGAGCCTCACGACCTGGTGAGGTGTGGTCTCCGTTTCACAGAAAAGAAAGAAGACTCAGTATTGGTGGAACTTATTAAAAACAACCGGTCTGGAGGACTGGGAGAAGGGTGTCACCTGCTTGTTATAAATAGGGCTGTGAAACAGGGAGTCAAAATACCAGATTAGATGGGAGGGGTAATGAGCAGGAAAAGACGGGAAATGGGCGATCTGGTAGGTTTTTCGCCAACTGCAGTGTTTCCTATGACACAAACCAGGAACCTAGGAGTTACTGAACTCCTCTCTCCCTCCCCTTCAATCTCCCCTTCACTCTTAACTAATTTTATCTTTTAATTATCTTTAGAATTCATTCACTTTCTTCTTCATTACCACCACCCTAATCCACACTAAATCTCACCTAGAGGACCGCAGGCCGTTTACTACTCTACATTGTCTCTTTCTCCACATTAATCCGTTCACCAAATAGCAACAAGAATAATCCTAAAATGCAGACCCCGGTCATGTTACCACTGTGCATTGACTTCTTCCCACTCCAACTCCCCGTCTAGTTCCACTCTTCCACTTGTTCTCTGCTTTCCAACTCTCAGTTACTCAAATTTGTCAGGTTCCTCCTAATCTAATACTTTTTCCTTCCACTTTGCCTGTTGTGTCTCCAATTTGGCATTCACTGTTACTTCCTGAACCCCTGTACTCAGGACCCACACTAATCTAGAAAAGATTCCATGATTATGTGCTCTCAGAGAACAGTGTTGTTTCCTCACAGCATGTATCTCACTTTGTAATTGTATATTCGTCAGTGTGAACAAAACGTAATGTGTTTATTAAACTCCATCTCCCCTGCTATACCTCCATTATGGTGGTGACCTTCTATTTTTGGTTTACCATCATATTTTCAATGGCTTGCATTATGCCTGGCTTAGAAGGTGCTCAATATTTGTTGACTGAGTCAATGGATGGATGAATAATTGATCAAAATGGAGTAACCGGGAAGACCTCTAAAAATAAGTAATATTTGACTTCTTTAAAAGAGAAGACTAGCCACTCAAAACAGTACTTGAACAGAAATATGAAAGACTACGGAGTGTTCAGAGAATAGTGAGTTCCTAGGGGTACATAGAACATAGGAAATAGTAGGAAATAAAACTAGAAAGGTGATCCGAGTTGAGGGAAAGTCGCCTCACTCCACTAGTAGGTACCGTGAATGCGCCAGCTCCTAACCACTACATCAGCAGGGATGGCTCCCAGCAGGCATTGTGCACCTGCTGTGTATAAGGCCTTTTGCTAAGCATTTGGGATACAGGAAGGAATGAAGGTGAAGTCTGAAGGATGGGAAGCCACCAGGATGGAGGCCGGCTGCACAGTGGCTTTTTGTGATTTTAAGGTAGTCAGCACAGTGCAAGTTTGGTACTCAGCTTCACAAACCTGGAAACGAGTTTGTCAGGCTCTCCAGAGTAGATCTTGGGACTGACTCACATTAATCAAATCTGTAAGAAAATTGATTTATCATTAGCAATATACCTTTCAGTGGCTGAAATATTTATATCGGCCCCTCAGGGCACCACCTTCACAGAATCAAGGTACAAGGGAAACTGATTTTATATCAGAAAAAGATTTAAAAGAGTCAATGTTCAGAACACCTATCAAAGCACACACCTGTTTTCTACACAGTGATCAGAGGGACCTGCCTCCATTTGTCTTTGCTAGACCTTATGTATGGAGAAGAGCAGGCCACTTCTTTTGTTCTATTCTATCACCCACTCTTCATTCCCTGTCTGCTCTCTTGTTCCCCTCCTCCATAGACACCACTCCAATGTGCTTGATACAAGTTAACTATGCAGTATGCTTATAAAATATATAGGATTATGTATTAGATTCCTATTGCTGCTGCAACAAATTTCCACAAATTTAGTAACTTTAAAAGATACAGATTTATTCTTTTACAGGTATGGAGGTCAAGAAGTCTAAAATCAAGGTGTTGGCATGGCACCATTCCTTCCAGAGGCTTCAGAGAAGAGTCTGTTTCCTTTTCCAGCTTCTAGGGACTTCCAGCATTCTTTAGCTTGTGGTCCTTTCTACTGTCACTCTTGCTTCTGTCATCACATCTACTACACTGTGATCTCCTGACTCCTTCTTATAAGGCCCTTAGATTACATCAGTCCCACCCATATAATCTATGGTAATCTCCCCATCTCAAGGCCCTTAAACACATCTGCAAAGACCCTTTTGCAGGTTACCATTACAGAGACACGGGATTAAGACTTGGACATTTTAGGCAGGGAGGGGCCATTACTCAACCTACTATAGGTTGTTCAGTGTATGTGTTTTCCATTTGCATGAACGGCATAGCCATATGATGTTGTTTTTACTTTTGTTAGTTGACTCTGTTTCTAGAATCCATCACTACTTCTATATCTAATCTAGTTCATTGATTATAACAACTGCATAGGATTCCATAATAGGCATCTATTACACTTTATTTACCCATTCCCCTCTTCTACAAGCAATACTAGAGAATTATCTTCTTACATGGTTCCCTGTGAGCCTGTTCAATAACTTCTTTGGGACATACATCCAGTAGTGGAATTTCTGGGTCATGAGGTTTATGCAAACCTAACTAAGTACTGACAGATTACTTTTTTTGTTGTTGTTGCATTCGTTTTTTTTCTTTTGGTATCACTAATATACAATCACATGAGCAACATTGTGTCTACTAGATTCTCTCCATTATCAAGTCCCTGTCACATACCCCATTACAGTCACTGTCCATCAGTGTAGTACTATGCTTTAGAGCCGCTATTTGTCTTCTCTGTGCTATACTGCCTTCCCCGTGCCCCCCCTACATTATGTGTGCTAATTGTAATGCCCCTTATTCCCCTTCTCCCTCCCTTTCCACCCATCCTCACCAGTCCCTTTCCCTTTGGTAACTGTTAGTCCATTCTTGGGTTATGTGAGTCTGCTGCTGTTTTGTTCCTTCATTCTTTGCTATGTTCTTTTTCTTTCTTTTTTTTTGGTATCATTAATCTACAATTACATGAAGGACATTATGTTTACTAGGCTCCCCCCTTCACCAAGTCCCCCGACATCCCCATTCACAGTCACTGTCCATCAACATAGTAAGATGCTGTAAAATCACTACTTGTCACCAAGTTCACAGTCACTGTCCTTCAACATAGTAAGATGCTGTAAAATCACTACTTGTCTTCTTTGTGTTGCACAGCCCTCCCCGTGCCCCCCCAACACTATACATGCTAATCGTAATGCCCCCTTTCTTTTCTTCCCACCCTTATCTCTCCCTTACCAGCTGTCCTCCCCAGTCCCTTTCCCTTTGGTAACTATTAGTCCATTCTTGGATTCTGTGCTTCTGCTGCTGTTTTGTTCCTTCACTTTTCTTTTGTTCTTATACTCCACAGATGAGTAAAATCATTTGGTACTTGTCTTTCTCCACCTGGCTCATTTCACTGAGCATAATACCCTCTAGCTCCATCCATGTTGTTGCAAATGGTAGGATTTGTTTTCTTCTTAGGGCTGAATAATATTCCATTGTGTGTATGTACCACATCTTCTTTATCTATTTATCTACTGATGGACACTTAGGTTGCTTCCATTTCTTGTCTATTGTAAATAGTGCTGCAATAAACATAGAGGTGCATATGTCTTTTTGAAACTGGGATCCTGCATCTTAAGGTGAATTCCTGGGTCAAATGGTATTTCTATTTTTAGTTTTTTGAGAAACCTCCATACTGCTTTCCACAATGGTTGAACTAGTTTACATTCCCACGATCAGTGTGGGAGGGTCCCCCTTTCTCCACATCCTCACCAGCATTTGTTGTTCCTGGTCTTTTCTATGTTGGCCATCCTAACTAGTGTGAGGTGATAGCTCATTGTGGTTTTAATTTGCATTTCCCTGATGATTAGTGATGTGGAGCATCTTTTCATGTGCCTGATGGCCATCTGAATTTCTTCTTTGGAGAAGTGTCTGTTCATATCCTCCACCCATTTTTTAATAGGATTATTTGCTTTTTGGATGTTGAGGCGTGTGAGTTCTTTATATATTTTGGATGTTAAACCCCAGTCAGATATGTCATTTACAAATATATTCTCCCATACTGTAGGATGCCTTTTTGTTCTGCTGAATGTGTCCTTTGCTGTACAGAAGCTTTTTAGCATGATGTAGTCCTATTTGTTCATTTTTTATTTTTTTTCCCTTGCCAGAGGAGATGCATTCTGGAAAAAGATGCTCATGTTTATATTCAAGAGATTTTTGCCTATGTTTTCTTCTAAGAGTTTTATGGTTTCATGACTTACATGAATGTCTTTGATCCATGTCAAGTTTACTTTTGTGTATGGGGCTAAACAATAATCCAGTTTCATTCTCTTGCATGTAGCTGTCCAGTTTTGCCAACACCAGTTGTTGAAGGGGCTGTTGTTTCCCCATTGTATATCCATGGCTCCTTTATCGTATATTAATTGACCATATATGCTTGGGTTTATATCTGGATTCTCTGTTCTGTTCCATTGATCTATGGGTCTGTTCTAATGCCAGTACCAAATTGTCTTGATTACTGTGGCTTTGTAGAAGAGCTTGAAGTTGGGGAGCATAATTCCCCCAGCTTTATTCTTCCTTCTCAGGATTGTTTTGGCTATTCGGGGTCTTTTGTGGTTCCATATGAATTTTAGAACTATTTGCTTCAGTTAGTTGAAGAATGCTGTTGGTATCTGATAGTGATTGCATTGAATCTGTACCGTGCTTTTGGCAGGATGGCCATTTTGACAATATTAATTCTTCCTATCCATGAGCACAGGATGTGTTTCCATTTATTGGTATCTTCTTTAATTTCTCTCATGAGTGTCTTGTAGTTTTCAGAGTATAGGTCTTTCACTTCCTTCGTTAGTTTTATTCCTAGGTATTTTATCCTTTTTGATGCAATTGTGAATGGAATTGTTTTTCTGATTTCTCTTTCTGCTAGGTCATCATTAATGTATAGGAATGCAACAGATTTCTGTGTATTAATTTTGTATCCTGCAACTTTGCTGAGTTCAGACATTAGATCTAGTAGTTTTGACGTGGATTCTTTAGGGTTCTAGTTTCATACCTTTGTGATCTGAGAAACTGGTTGGTACAATTTCAATCTTTTTGAGTTTACTGAGGCTCTTTTTGTGGCCTAGTATATGATCTATTCTTGAAAATGTTCTATGTGCACTGGAGAAGAATGTGTATTCTATTACTTTGGATGGAGTGTTTTGTAGATGTCTGTTAGGTCCATCTGTTCTAATATGTTGTTCAGTGCCTCTGTCTCTTTATTTTCTGTCTGGTTGATCTGTCCTTTCGAGTGAGTGGTGTGTTGAAGTCTCCTAAAATGAATGCATTGCCTTCTATTTCCCCTTTAATTCTGTTAGTATTTGTTTCACATATGTCCGTGATCTGTTGGGTGCATAGATATTTATAATAGTTATATCCTGTTGTTGGACTGACCCCTTTATCATTATGTAATGTCCTTCTTTGTCTCTTGTGACTTTCTTTGCTTTGAAGTCTATTTTGTCTGATACAAGTACTGCAATTCCTGCTTTTTTCTCCCTATTAGTTGCATGAAATATCTTTCTCCATCCCTTTACTTTCAGTCTGTGTATGTCTTTGGTTTGGAAGTGAATCTCTTGTAGGCATCATATGGACAGGTCTTGTTTTTTTACCTATTCAGTGACTTTATGTCTTTTGATTGGTGCATTCAGACCATTTACATTTAGGGTGATTATCGATAGTATGTATTTATTGCCATTACAGGCTTTAGATTCGTGGTCACCAAAGGTTCAAGGGTAATTCCCTTACTATCTAACAGTCTAATTTGACTCATTTCATATGCTATTACAAACACAGCCTAAAGATTCTTTTTTTTTCCTCATTTTTCTTCCTCCTCCATTCTTTATATATTAGGTATCACATTACGTACTCTTTGTCTATCCCTTGATTGACTTTGGGAGTAGCTGATTTGATTTTGCATCTGCTTAGTAATTAATTATTTTACTTTCTTTGCTCTGGTTTTTTTCCCCTGGTGCCAGCTAGTTAGCCCTAGCAATACTTCTGTCTATAGTAGTCCCTCCAAAATGCGCTATAGAGGTGGTTTGTGGGAGGTAAATTCTCTCAACTTTTGCTTATCTGAAAATTGTTTAATCCCTCCTTCAAATTTAAATGATAATCTTGCTGAGTAAAGTATTCTTGGTTCAAGGCCCTTCTGCTTCATTGCATTAAATATATCATGCCACTCCCTTCTGGCCTGTAAGGTTTCTGTTGAGAAGTCTGATGATAGCCTGATGGGTTTTCCTTTCTATGTGATCTTTTTTCTCTCTCTAGTTGCTTTTAAAAGTCTGTCCTTATCCTTGATTTTTGTCATTTTAATTACTATATGTCTTGGCATTGTCTTTCTCGGGTCCCTTGTGTAGGGAGATCTGTGAACCTCCATGGTCTGAGAGACTATCTCCTTCCCCATATGGGGGAAGTTTTCAGCAATTACCTCCTCAAAGACACTTTCTATCCCTTTCTCTCTCTCTTCTTCTTCTTCTGGTACCCCTATAATGTGACTACTGTTCCATTTGGATTGGTCACACAGTTCTCTCAATATTCTTTCAATCTTAGAGATCCTTTTTTCTCTCTGTGCCTCAGCTTCTTTGTATCCCTCTTCTCTAATTTCTATTCCACTTACTGTCTCTTCTACTACATATAATCTGCTTTTAAATCCCTCCAATGTATGTTTCATTTCAAATATGGAATTTCTTTATGATTGAATGTCCATCCTAAATTCATCCCTGAGTTCTTGAATATTTTTCTATACCTCCATGAGCATGTTTATGATTTTTATTTTGAACTCTCTTTCTGGAATATTGGTGAGTTCAGGTTGGTGAGTCCTTTTTCTGGTGTTTATGAGGTTTTTGTTTGAACTAGTTTCTTTTGATGTTTCATATTTGTATGTGGCACCTTCTATTGCCCAGAAGGTCTAGTCTGTGGAGCTGCTTAGCCCCTGGAGTGATGTGGGGGGTTGTAGGGGAGTGGCGCTGGTGCCTGGGGGGAGGAAAGAGCTGTTTGCTACTTCGCAGCTGTAGTGCCTGTCTCCACTGTCAGAACCAGTGGGTGAAGCACACAGTGTAAGCCTCTGTGGTTTGTGTCTGTAGCTGCGGTAGGTCAGGCTTCCCTCCAGCTGGCCTAATGCCAGGGCAGGGGCTGCTGGTTTTGCAAGCCAGTGCCAGTGGGCAAGAAGGAAGGCTCAGCAGTCTGTGTATCACAGTGGGGGGACTTGGAGCTGAATAGTCAGCCAGGGGAATGGAGCACCTGAAGCTCCTGAAAGTTCCCAACCTGCTGGGCAGAGTGCACCCACACAACCTTGTCCACCTATCCCTTCTCCTGCGCAGCAAGCTCCATGCAAACCCCGTCCCTTCAGCAGCCCTCTCACTGCTAGAAAGCCTCTCAGATTGCCTGCCTTTCCTTTGTCCCAGAGTAGCCAGATGTGGATCCCTGTCCTCCACAAACAGCTGGGGTCTCAGTCTCTCCAAGCATTCTGCTTGTCTTAGCTTTCAACCCCACTAATCTCCAGAGCACCATGCAATGTAGGTTTGTGCTTGCAAAGGAGATCTCCAGGGCTGGGTGTTCAGCAGCCCTAGGCTTCCACCCCCTCCCCACTCCATTTCTTTTCCTCCTGCCAGTGAGCTGGGGTGGGGTAAGGTCTTGGGTCCCACCAGATCAAGGCTTTGGTATGTTACCCTGTTTCCTGAGGTCTGCTCTGTTCTCCAGGTATATGCAGTTTAGTGCAGCCTTCTTTCCTGTTGCTCTTTCAGGATTAGTTGTAGTAACTGTATTTTCGAATTATATGTGGTTTTGGGAGGAGTTCTCTGTCTCACCTCTCATGCCACCATCTTGAATTGACAGATTACTTTTGAGAAGATATATAGCTGTGTACACTCTTGACAGCCTTACTTGAAAGTTCTTATCACCTCTGTCACCTCAAACACATGACATTATACAACTTGCTAATTTTTAAAATTCTAGTGGTTATTATGTGGACTCTTGGTTATTTTAAATTGCATTTCTCTGATTACTAGTAAGTTTGAGAGTTACTTCATATTCTTGTTAGCCAATAGAGCTTCTCTCTCTCTGAAATATCTACTCATATCCTTTGTGCCTGTTTTCCTATTGGTTTTCCTGCCTTTATTCTTGTTGATTTATAAGATTTCACTGTTATATTGTGCATTTTAATCCCATCTCCACTTTAGACATTGCAAATATTTCCTTCAGGTCTGTTGAGGAATATAATTGATTTTGTATCTGGCAACATTAATGAACTCTTTTCTTGGTTTTCCTAGTTTGTTGATTCTGTCAGGTTTTCCATAGAAATAATTATGTCTTTTTGCAAATATATAGTCCCTCTCAGTCTTTACACCTTGTTGGGTTTTTTTGTTATTCTTGTTTTGTTTTTGTCATTTTTTTTTCTTACATTGTTATACAGAACATCAATAATATATTAAATAGTAGCAGTGCCAGAGGCAACTTTGACTTGAGGGAAACAATCTTAAGTTTCCCCAAATAACTTTTTTCCACCTTTTTTTGTGCTTTAAACCATCTCAAACTTAGAGAAAACTTGCTTGAGTACTACACAAAAATTACTTTTCTTAAAACGGAAGGAACAAAACAGCAGCATACTCACAGAACCCAAGAATGGACTAACAGTTACCAAAGGGAAAGGGACTGGGGAGGATGGGTGGGAAGGGAGGGATAAGGGGGGAAAGGGGCATTACGATTAGCACACATAATATAGCATGGAGATGGGGGACACGGCTAAGGCAGTATGTACAGAGAAGACAATGATTCTACAGTATCTTACTATGCTGATGGACAGTGACTGTAATGGGGTATGTGGGGAGGACTTGATAATAGGGGAAGTCTAGTAACTATAATGTTCAAGTAATTGTACATTAATGATATCAAATAAATAAATAAATAAATAAATAAACTACTTTTCTCAATCATTTGAGTATAAGTTGCCAATATGTTGTCCCATTTCTTCCCAGTACTTGAGTGTGTATTTACTGCTAACAAGGACACTCTCTTACATGAACACAATACAACCATCACAATCAGGAAAAGGGCCCTGAGGCATCACTTACCACCTTACCTTCAGACCCCATTCAGGTGTCATCAGTTTTCTTATGCGCATCCTGTACACAAAAGGATGCAGCCCAGAATCATGTGTGACTTGTCATGTCTCTCTAGACTCCTTCAATCTGGAATAGTTCTTCATTCTTGCCTTTCATGACCTTGACACTTTTGAGGATTACTGGCCAGTTATTTGCAGAATATCCCTCCATTTAGGTTTGTCTGATGTTTCCTCTTGATTAGACTCAGCATATGTGTCTGTGGCAGTGGTATTCTCCACTGCAAATTACTCTTTCCCCTTTGTAATTAATATTTTGTGCATATGTGGGGTGCTTTGAGATTTTGTGACTATTCCACTCATCAGACATTTACTTCATTTACTTAATTATGTCAGAATAGACTCATAAATTCTTATTATATACAATGAATTATAATCCAATCACTAATATCGTTTATTTTGATACTCCAGTTGTCTCTGACTTGGTCAGTGGGAGTACTTTCAAGTTATCTTCTGGATCCTTCAGCATGAGTGTTCTTTTAACATTCATTATTTTTTAGTATGTTTTTTCATTCTGGCATAGCAACATATTTTAGGTTCAGTTTATACTTCCCCTGCATCAGCTCTGGAATCAACCATTTCTCCAAGGAGCTCTTCCTTTTAGTGGAGAATGGTATTTAGAAACCAAGAGCTAGAGACCAGCCGGGCTTATTGCTGTTAGGGAACTGCTGCCCCCAGGCCCTCCCAGTGGACAGAGTGAGGATATATATATATACTCCACACACAAACATATGCACACATATACACAAATGCACCACATTTACATCTATATTTCTAGATCTAAATATATTGAAACCTACAAGTTCAAGATCAGCCTTTAAAAACCATGTCATTTACCTGTTTTAAAATATTTCAAAGGATTTTTTTGTCTTTACTAAATATCTTAGGAACTTGCCAAAATAAGGTATGTTGTCTTCTTTTTGCCAGATTTCCACTAACAAATTGAGATAAAATTTTTTTTGCAATAAAAAGAGACAGAGATCAGACAAAAAAGGGGTTTTTCTATGGTTACTTTATTTTGAAATTAATATACCCAAATGTTAAGTAATAATCAGACATAACAATAACCTGCAGTGGTCTTAGCCCTCTGCTGGTGAGGTTTATTCTTTCATTTCAAATATTTGAGACTTGTCTTAAAGAGGTAGCAAAGAGAGTTTCATTTATGTCAAGTTCTCTGGACATAGCCTGGTGACTGCTTTGCAGAAGAAAGGTGTCATTATTCCCCTTTAAAATCTTCACTAGTGCAGAAGTGACTGACAATGACAACCAATTGCAACTTTCCTTTCTCATTTGAGGTATGAAGAAACAAGCATTTTCTATTTTCTAACAGAAACCTTCAAGAGTATATGAAGCCAGCATGAATCTCTGGAGGCCCAAGGGCAGACTCTGGTGGCATACAAATGCCCTCCCCAAAAGATGTCCACATTCCAATCCCCAGAATCTGGGAATTTTTTCTTTTGTGGTAAAAAGGACCTTCATGATGTAAGTTGAAGTTTTTAAAACAGGGAGATTCTCTGGATTATTGGGCACACCCAATGTAATAACAATGATGATTATAATAGGAAACAGAATCAGACTCACTGAAGAAATGATAACTGAAGCAGAGATCAGAGTAATGTGATTGCTGGCTTTGAAGGTGGGCGAGGGCCATGGTCCAAGAAAGGGGGCAGTCTTTCAGAACTGGAAAAGGGTCATCCAGACTTCCAGCAGGAACACAGGTCTGTCATCCCATTTTAAACTTTGGACCTCCAGCATTGTAAGGTCATAAATCTGTTGCTTTAAGCCACTGAGTGTGTGCTAACTTGTTACAACAGTAACAGGAAATTAATACAATATGAGAAAAGGCTACAGCACATGTTCAAGCTGTCCCCTTGAAGCAGAAGAAATCCTTTGATGTATATACTGTTAAGTAATAACTAAAACTGTGATCCTTAGTTTATAGCTTATGACTGGTCCTGTGCCATCCTGCTGAGGGAAGCAGTTTCAGGAGGCTGTATTCTAACCATCTCACCTCATACTCCTGCCTACAGGACAGCCAAGTCCACTCAGCTCTGCATGAATCATCTCATTTAATCTTCACAACAATCCTATGAAGTTGCTCCTATTGATGTGTCCATTTTACAGGTGAGGAAACTGAGACAAAGAGAGATGAGGTATCTTTTCCAAGGTAACAACACATCTAATAAGTAGGAGGTCCAAGGTTTAAGTGATTATTCTTAACCACTGTGCCATTTGTTTAATGAAAGGTGTACTTTTCACATCCTTTCATGAAAAAAATATTTGTTTGAACTGTGGGTTATATGACATGTGTCAAAAACAGAAGCAGAAACAAATACAACCAACATTTGTTATTCACTTACCAGTATTTGTTAACAGGTGGGACCGCATAGTGGAGGAGAGCAGCCTGTTAGCCCCAAGAGCTCAGTGTTGGATATCTGTTAGTATGTCCCACAGAGGGAATGGAGCATGTCAATCTGGCAAGGCCAGTAAAATGGGCATCTTCTGTGATAACAAGCAAGAGCAAAACCAAATAAAGCCCAGAAGTCAGCATGCAATTGCTTATGAGGCCATGGAAGTCATAGGGCAATGAAGCCATGAGTAAGAAGAAACTATGTATGAGTAATCAAAAGCCAGAGTAGTGGGTGAGATCATTGTTCATTGAGACAAGATCAATAGAAGTAGGACCCTGGGTTGGGGAGCAGTGTGATCCTGGGCTGAGGGGGCTTCCTGCCACCACTTATGCTTGGTGAGGCCCACTGGGGCTGCGGAGCCATTCTTCCTGTGAGGCCAGGTCACACAGGTGCTTCTAGGTTCCTGTGAATGATGCTCTCCCAGGCAGCTGCCATCCCTGGCCCCCTTATGTGTAACCTCACAATTAAAAACTCCCCCTTGCCTGAGATATTTGGTTAGTCTCTGTTCTTTGCAAGCAGATAACTGACCTCCTTCCATCCACTGCAGGTGGTCCCTCAGGAATTACCCCTTCTACAACAGTGGGCAACTTGCAGGGGTCCAGGATACACATACCCAC
This sequence comes from Manis javanica, assembly GCF_040802235.1. NCBI lineage: Eukaryota > Metazoa > Chordata > Mammalia > Pholidota > Manidae > Manis > Manis javanica. The sequence continues at coordinate 88,447,602 of NC_133165.1, forward strand.
CACAATCCAGTTCCTGTTCACTAGGAACTACTAAATTAATGCCACATCCTTGCTTTGGAGATGACCTTCTTAGAGATGTCACGAAAACTATCTCTCTTCTTCCAACAAGCAAAATGCAATAAAATCAATATGGTATAAGCTTTCTTAATTGCAATCAAATCCCAGCTCTGTCTTTTTGAGGTTAACATCAGATCCCCTTGATTACAACTGGATATTGAGTTTCCCTAAAACTCTTCAAACACATCCATGACAACTTGATTCTTTCTTTTTAATTCTTCCCAACATTTAAACATGTTCAAGTCTGGTCTTTTTTTTTTTAAACTACAATCCAAGATAAAAATGCATTTCAGCAATATGGAGGTTCCTTAAAAAACTAAAAATAGGAATACCATTTGACCCTGAAATCCCACTTCTTGGAATATACCCAAAGAATGCAACTTCTCAGATTCAAAAAAACATATGCACCCCTATGTTCATCGCAGCACTTTTTACAATAGCCAAGATATGGAAGCAATCTAAGTGTCCATCTGTAGATGAATGGATAAAGAAGATGTGGTACATATATACAATGGAATACTATTCAGCCATAAGAAAGAAACAAATCCTACCATTTGCAACAACATGGATGGAGCTGGAGGACATTATGCTCAGTGAAATAAGCCAGGCAGAGAAAGAAAAATGCCAAATGATTTCCCTCATTTGTGGAGTATAACAATGAAGCAAAACTTAAGGAACAAAATGACAGCAGACTCAGAGACTCCAAGAATGAACTAGTGGTTACCAAAGGGGAGGGGTGTGGAAGGTGGGTGGGAAGGGAGGGAGAAGGGGACTGAGGAGTATTATGATTAGTACACATGGTGTGGGGGATCATGGGGAGAACAGTGTATCACAGAGAAGGCACATAGAGGATCTCTGGCAACTTGCTACACTGATGGACAGTGACTGCATTGGGGTATGGGTGGGGACCTGATAATATGGGTAAATGTAGTAACCACATTGTTTTTTCATGTGAAACCTTCATAAGAGTATATAGCAATCATACCTTAATAAAAAATTTAAAAAATGCATTTCATACAACAACGCAGTACATATGTATAAAAATACATCAAAAATATGTTTTGCCAAAACCTAGTGTTTTGTCTTCTTTTTCTTTAGAAATGTTTATCTTAACCCAATAATTTATCATTGTTTCATGACCCACAGTTTGAAAATTATTAGTCTAGTTTATCCTTTCTTCAAAAATTCCCTTCTCAAAAACAGGTCTTTCTTTGCTCTGGTTCTTTCCTTTTGCCAAACCTCGCAGAGACAGTAGTCTGCTCACCACTTCCTCACCTCTTATTCACTCTCCAGTTAGCCCTCTTTTGTCTCTGAACCTCCCCTGCTCTGCAGCTGCCCTCATCAAGGCCTCTAACATGCTCCTTGTTGATAAGCCACACATTTTCCAGCTTTGTCTAACCTATGCTCCCACCCTTTAACATGGCTAGCTGTGCCTCCCCAAATCTCTCTCTTGCCACAGCTTCCTGAGGTCACACTCTCCTAATTCTTCCCCCACATCTTTGCCAGTTAATTCTTAAGACTCTCTGCCTCTCTACAAGTCTTCTGAGGCTATTCTTTTTTCTCACTTTACACACTGTTCTTGGGTGGTCTCAGTTCACCTCATGTGGGACACCTGAGGGGTCCATGCCCTTCTCTTCAGCTCAATCTCTCCTTGTATCCAGTACAAATCAAATCATGGGCCATGGACTCTGACATGAAAGTCTCCAAACTTGAAATTTTGCTCATTGGAAAACCTAAACACTTGAAACTCCAAAGCTTTTGTCTGCATTTCTGCAGTGGTCTTTCTCCTCTGAGGTAATAAATGCCACTGAATGAAAGGGAGAAAAGGTGGGGGCGGGTAAAGAATGTGTCTGTTTGCATGCCTGTGTGTGGAGGGTGATGGTGGTGGGAAGCCCAAGCAATATTTGCAATAGACATTGTGGCTGATTCTCAACGTCCATTCCATACCAGATGATTAGCCCAAGCCATCAGTGGCTTTCCCCTGGCAACTCTAATTGCTCCAGGAGTGGACACACCAATGACCTTAGCCAGATTAAAGGAAAAGACTTACATCGTGTACCTGAGAGAAAGCTTATTCTCTTCCTCCATTGGATGTGAAGAGAGGAGCAACACCCTGTATCTCCTGGCAGCCATCTTGGGACCGTGAGGAGAACCATCCTGAGGACAAAACTCCCTTCTAAGGAGAAAGGCTGAGCAGAACCATGGACAGCGCCTGGGTCGTTGATGCTATCACTGAGACTGACACAGCCAACCTCAGAGCCCATATACCTCTGGCTCCTTGCCATGGGACATAGTTCTTTACTTTATTTTTCTTAAAAAGTGAGGTTAAAAAAAAAAAGAGGTTAAATGTTACTTTCAGTAGAAAGTATCCTGATAGATTCCGTATTTCAAAATATCCCATCACACCTGAACTCCACACCTGGGGATCCAACTGCCTGCCAGCCTTTCCTCATGCCTGTTCCCTAGCATCTCATATTCAGTACGTCTAAAGTGACTTTGTTGTGTTGGGCCCCCTCCTCCAGACTTCCCTGTGTCTGTGAAAGGTCCTACCATCCTCCTAGTTGTTCAAGTCAAAGTGGCGGGTCACCTTTGCTATTTTCCTTTCCCTTACACTGCTAGTGTCTCCTGCTGATTCTACCTGAATATTTCTGAAATCCATCCACTTCCCTGCCCACCATCATCTCTTGCATTTTTCACTTCAACAGCCTCTGAACTGGTCTTCTATCTTCCAATTGTTTCTGCACACTATAGCCAGAGTGATCTTCCTAAATGGAAGATTTGAATAACCTCCTGATTAAACCCTTCCTTTGGGATAAATTCGGAATACCTTCACATGGCATATAAGGCCCTCCATGGCCTGGCTCTCATTCTTTCTTTCCAACCTCAACACCATTCCTTCCTTTCCAGCCTTCACCCCATCATTACAGAACTGTTTGCAACAGCCAGACTTGCTCTCTTACCTCCTGACTGACTTACCTACCTAGAAAGCCCTCTTCCCTTCCCTGCTCCACCCGAACAACTCTGACCCGTTCTTCAATGCTCCATGTGATGGTGCCTCCTTTGGGAAGGCATCCTTGCCCCAAGGCTGGGTTCGGCGCTCCTCTTCATGTTCCCACAATGCCACCTCCTTATCTCAGTCACAGCCCTCATCGTGAGGTTGGAACTGTCCGCTTGTCTATCTCACCCACCCCAGACTGTGAGCTCCTTGAGAGCAGGGACTCTGGCTTACTCCCTGTACCTAGCACCATTGAGCAAAGATCATTTTATATTAAGGAGTGGATTTTGACTTGAAGCCAAGGGTAGGATGGAGTGGAGTTGGACGACAGCATGGAAGCAGACATTTTCAAGCAGGGGGAGGGTGCTGACAGAATCTGGTTTGTTGGCTAAGTGTGTTGAGTAGGTTTAGGTGGGTGGCAGGGCCAGGCCAAGGGAAAGGGACCAGTGAGGCAGATAATGGAACCCAGGCAAGAGATGATGGTGGCGTGGATTCAGGTGGTGGCAGTGGAGATGGGGAGAACCTGACAGACTTGAAAGAGTTGAGAAGTGGAATTAACTGAAGGAGGGTGGGAGTAAGTGAAGAAAAGATAGGAATGTAATAGGAGGCGAGTTCCAAGGTGGGCAACAGAGGCCCTTGTGGTGGTTTCTTTTGGGATGGGAAACCCAGAAGGAAGGAGGTGAGGAGCTGCTTTGGCTCTGTGGAGTTTGAGGGGCCTATGGGACACCCGGAAGGCACCTGGGCAATCAGGGCTTCAGACTAGAAACAGAAGTTGAGGAGAAATGGACTGAGAAATAGAAAAACCAGAAGGGTGGACGGTGTCATAGATGCCAAGATCATGGAATTCAGAGAAGCAATGGCTAGAAATGGGGAAATTCGACTGAACCTCCTCCCCACAGGCAGCCCCACTTCCACAGACACAAATGCACTGGGGAGGTTTCTCTTTACAACACTTTTATTTGATTCAAAAGTGAAATTCAGACTCTGGCCCACTGCTCTTGGGATCATGGAAGGAGTGACTTGACTTGGGGATCATCAGCCTCTCACAGGGATGGGCACAGGGGAACATATAGGTCATGTCTATAGGGCCAGGAGAGGCCCAGTACTGCTTGGCTGGTTAGGGCTGGGTCACATGCCAGGGATGGAGTGACTGCTGTCATCCCCTAGACACATGCAGAGGGAGGGGAGACTAACTCAGGGCTGGTGTTAGGGTCTGGGCTTGGAGTAGGCCTAGGACAGGGCCAGGGAACTCTGGACCAAAATGGGTTCAGTAGCTGTGAGTAGAAGACTTGTCTAGCTCACTACGCTGCTCCTTCTGGGACTCGGTCACTACCTGCTGGGGCAAGCAAGACACGTGAAAGGCACAAACTACTCAGCCCTACCCTCCTGGGAGCAGCCTTAGGCCCCCTCTCTGGCAGAACCAGCTGAGGCTCCAGTCTATCCATCCATCTTCTCCAGCTCCCTCCCACTCCAAGAGCCACTAACCCACAAAACCCTACGACCATCTGCAGCCAAGCAGGGGCTCAAAAATTAGACGCGAAATGGTGGGGTCCTAGGCTCAAGTGATCCATCTCACCTCTCCATCCCGGGTCTCAATAGTTTTGATGAGAACCATCTTCCGGCTGTGGCTGTCCTGGGTAGGCTCCACCTCAGGCACTGGAAAAGTAGGATGAGGAGCATGAGAGAAGAGGCTTGGAGTTTCTCTCCTTTCAAGCCCTCACTTCCGTTTGGTAGGGTGGGAGGGGCAGGGCCTGCCTGAGGAGTCGGGGTGGGCCGCATAGACCAGGACTCTGTAAGTAGTTCACAGAACTGATCGCTGAGCAGAGCCAGAACAAGAGTCTGGTCAGGACAGAAGTGAACAAGGGGACAGTCAGGTTAGCAGACAGGGGTGGCAGACTCACCAGTCGTCTTTATACTTAAGGAGGCAAAGGAATGGACTGGCACGGAGATCCTGGGGGTGAAGCAGGGGGTCAGCTGCTGTCCAGGTCCACTCCTTCCCTGAACACCCAATCCCGACCACTCCCTGCCCACCCTCCAGCGGCTCCGCCCCGCACCGGCTCTCCTCGCCCTCCAGCAGCTTTCGATAGGTGGCAATCTCGATGTCCAGGGCCATCTTGACGTTGAGGAGCTCCTGGTACTCACGCAGGTGCCGAGCCATCTCCTCCTTTAGCTGCCGTAGCTCCTCCTCCAGCCGCGCGGCGCCCGCCTGGTACCCGCCCGCCTCCAGGGCAAACTGCTCCTCCAGCTCCCGCAGCTGTCTGAGTAGCGCCTCGTTCTGCAGGGCAGGACTGGGTGAGTCAGGAAACAGACTTCGTCGTCCACCCCGGGCCCCGGCGCGCAGCCTCGGACTCACCGTGCCGCGAAGCCCGTCCACCTCGCATGTCAGGCTCTGGATCTGGCGTCGGGACTCGTTCATCTCCTGCTTGGCCTGGCGCAGGGCCTCGTGGTTCCGGTTGGCGGCATCCGACAGGTCCGCGTACTGTGGGGTGGGGGCAGCCGGGAGTGAGAGGACAGGATGCGCCCTCCCCAGGCGCCCCACCCTTCCGGGCCCTCACAAACCCTCTCGGGCGTTCGCACCTTAGACTTGTACCACTCCTCTGCCTCCTGTAGGTTCTTCGCTGCGATGCTTTCGTACTGCGCACGGATGTCCCTCAGAGCCGCCGTCAGCTCAGGCTTCACGGTCGCCTCCACCTCGACCTGCTGCACTTGCTGGCTCTCCACGCTCACCTGCAGGTCTCGGAGCTCCTGCCGCCCAGGGCAACAAGTTGTCAAATTTTCCGCGCAAATCCCACGTGGGTCGAGCAGTTTGCGCACAGAAAAGAGAAGTAACACTTGAATGAACAGAAGGGGGCGCCAGGGAGCACAGCGCCTATAGGACCGCGCAGCATGCTGGCCGGGTCCCAGCCAGAGGCCCGAGTACAGGGTGCAGCTCCGCCGATCACCACCAGGTGGTGCAGGGGTGGGAGTCAAACCACCTGTGGAGGGGGGTTGAGCGTCTGCGTTTACCCTGCGAATCTCACTTCCCTTCCCTAGACCGTTCCTCCGCTCTACTCTCCGGTCTCCTCCAGAGTTTGCCACCCAACTCAGTGAAACCACCCTCAACCTCTGAAGCCTCGCCTGACCCGCAGGTCCACCTACCTCCTCGTGCAGCTTCTTGAGGAACTCAATCTCATCCATCAGAGACTCAATCTTACGCTCTAGCTCCAGGCGGGACAGGGTGGCGTCGTCCACGTCCTTCACGAGGTGGCAGTGGGAATTCAAGAGCAGGGAGGGTCTGCTCAGGCCGAGGAAGGGCCAGGCCCTCCTTGCCGGCTTCTGGAAGCTTCTGATCGCCGCCCCACGCCCACAGATTCCACCCTGGATACGCGGGCCGGCGCAGGGGTGGAGAGATGGAGTTCGATGTGGGGTCCAGGCTCACCTTGCGAAAGAGCACAAGGTTGTGCTCCGCGTCCTCCCGCTTGCGAGTCTCCTCTTCCAACCTGGCAGGAAAAGTAGGCAGAGTCTGAGTTGCCCGGTTCCCACTCAGCCCCCAAACCGCGCCCCGCAGGATCTGGGTTAGAGGCCGCTGCTGCCCTGGACTCTGAGGAGGGGTCATTGAGCTAACCAATGGACTTGCCCCATTCTCTCTCCCGAGCTGGGAGCAGAGATGGGGAGATACACTGGGGAGACATAGTGACTCCCTCTCCTCCCCAGAGACTCAGCAAAGTGGTGGTGGTGGCGGGGTGGGGGGAGTCGGGGCCCGCGGGCGGGCGGGGATGGTCCCTGCACACGCTCAGGATGACAGGGGGAGCCAATCTGTAGGGCGGCTGGTGGGGAAGGGAGGGGACCAACGAGCCGCCTCGAAGGCTGCCGCCCAGCGGGCCCTGCCCCGACCTCTGCTTGAGCGCCGCCAGGTCCTCCGCCAGCCCGTCGCGCTCCACCTGCACCCGGTCGCGCTCGCGGCCCAGTAGCTCTAGCTCCCTCCGCAGCTCACGCAGCTCCTGCTGGCACAGCTGGTCGGCGCGCGCCGGCTCCTGGCCCCGGGCCTGGCTCAGCTCCCCGCGCAAGGCCGCGTTCTGCTGCTCCAGGAAACGCACCTTCTCAATGAAGTTGGCGAAGCGGTCGTTGAGCTCCTGCAGCTCTTGCTTTTCGTTGCTGCGCGTGGCCAGGAACTCCTGGTTGAGGGCCTCAGCCATGGAGAAGTCGAGGCGCTCCGTGGGCAGGCGCAGGAGGGCGCCCGCACCCAACCGGGGGCCGCGGAAGCTGCCCAAGCGCACGGAGGAGCCGGAAGACGCCGAGCCCAGCAGGCGGCTGCTGGAGAAGCGGGAGCTGGACGAGTAGGAGTAGGCCCCAGGGGACAGTGAGGGCGGTGGCCCGAAGGTGCGGCGGTAGGAGGTGGAACTGACGCTGGCCCGGAGACCCGACGGGTGGCTCATGGTGACAGAGGATGGGCAGTCACCGCTGTCAGAGCTGGTCCGGGAGCTGGGAGGGAGCCGAAGACCTCTGCGAGGCAGCTTTATAGCCCTGCGGGCTCAGGGGGGGCACGGACAGCTCCTCCCACTGGCCTGACTGCGGGGCTCTGTGGGGAGGGGGACGCCCCACCCTTGCGGAGCAGCAGGAGGGCCGCACCCTCCCTCCCCGGTTGCGGTGCCCTGCCTACTTATTCCCTCTGTTGCCGGCAGGGAAGGAAGCAGGGATGGCTTCCAACACCGGAGGTCAGCGCCTTCCAGTCAGCATCCAGAGCTGGAGCCTAGGGTGGGTGGGCCTGACGAGAGTTGGGGACCCTGACTGAAAGAGCTGGTAAAAATTGGGACATACAAATAACCGACCATTACGTTGTACACCTGAAACTATGTTATGTCAGTTGCACCTCAATCAATGTGTCAGAGAACACGAGGATTGGACGTTAAAGGGCAGGCAGATTTCTGGTACATGAGTAGGAAGGAGGTAGCCCAGGTGGATGGCGAGTTGGTCTGGCCTAGGCCACGGAGCCTGTGCCTCTGCTTGTACCCTGAAGGCTAGGCTCTGCTTTCACCTGCTGTCAGCTACCCCCTCTGTCACCACACCCAGGGAGAACTGGGGGCAGGAAGGCAGTGGCAGCTGAGGGGGTGGAGAACGGCTGATCTCTCGGTAATCCCCAGGGCCCTGTGGAGGGCTGCTGCCTGGCGCCAGCTCTGCTGCTAATGGACTGGCCTCTTCCCCTCCCCCTCCCCTGGACACTTGGCCAGGGTGGGTGCCTGCTGATGTCTCAGCCTTAAAGACACAGCTCCCAAACCTGGACCTACCCCAGGCCCCAACAGGATGGGCACATCACGGATGGCTGAGTGACTGGGTCCTGCTCTGGTCCCACCTCTCACTCCTCTTTCAGTCCCTGGACCACTGGGAGGGTCTGTGCCCGGCCAGAGGCTGAGCTGAGTGAGCCAGCTGTATGCTGTCTGGCTTTACTGGGTTCTCCCCTCCCCCAACCAACTGCTGCTCAGTTATGGGCCTTACAGGAACCAGAGCAATTCCTGAGGTAGGAAGGGGAGGGGGCTGAGGGGCAGCAGCTGCTGCCAAGGCTGCGATGAACAGGCTGGCAGGAACCAGTTTCCAGTATTGAGGAGTGGCAGATACCCAGGGGTGGGTGGGGCTGGATGGAGAAGTGGGAAAAGAGGTGTCTATCCGCAGTGGTCCAGGGACTGAAAGAGGAGTGAGAAGGCCCCAGAACAGATGCACCGGCCTGTGTGCACAGACAAGATGCATATGCATCACAGCACCCTGTACCTATGTGCACACACATCACACACACACGCACATCCCTCCCTGCCCTCCCCCACCCTGGAGTTAGTGAGAAGGCTGATGTCTGGCCTTTGCATGACTGCAGCTTCCGGAACGCAGGCACAGGGTGCCCAGGAGTGGACAGGCAGCTTGGATGGTCTGCAGGAGCCAGGGTGCTGAGGCCTGTTGGGTTCGCCAGGAGCCATGGGGCTGCCACCAGGGACTCCAGGGCTCTCTAGTAGGTACAGGTCCACCTCAGATTGGCCCTGAGGATAAGAGCTGGGCATCTGGAAAGCAGGTTTGGGATGCCGGGCTGGATCTCTGGCTGAGGGGGTAAGGAGGGAGGCTCCCTGGCCGGCTAGCTCCTCAGCATTGCAGGGCAGAGGAGCCTCCCCTCCTTTGTGTGTCTTCTGAGATGGGCCAACGCCTGTCTGCCTGCTCACATCCCCACCGCCTTCACCTCCTCTCCAGGCCCCTCCTTCCTTCCGGGCCATTAGTCTTTCCCTGAACAGCTGCCAGGTCCTTCTCCTTGATGGGTCTGGTGTGGTTGCCAGGGGAATGGGAAGAGGGAGGATGGGAGAGAGGGGCAGGATGGATAAACCAGGTCCAGTGCCCCTAACTCGTCAGAGTGGAGAATGGTAGGGCTGGGGTAGGGGTCTTGGCAGGTACTGGTGTGCATGTGAGAAGCCTTGGTGCTTTCTGCTTGCAGCTGTGGTCTCTGAACCTCGGCCTGGAGCTCCATTCACCCTATCCTAGGCCCTGCCCTGCCCTGCCTGCTGTCCTCCCAGAGCAAACTGGGAGTCCAAGCTGGCATTGGAGTAGACCAGCTCCAGCCCTGCCTTACATGGAGCTGCTGATAGACCCAGGCCTTTGAGAGTAGAGACCCCTTAGGCTGGGCCCAGAGAGTTCTGGGGGGAGTCCTACCCCTCCGAACTCACCACCCAGATACCTCAGAGGGGAGGGGACCAGGGCCTCCTCAGGAGGGCTCTGGGAGCTTTGGAAGCAGTAAGACCAGGGCCTGAGTGGGGAAACCAGGCCTGCTGTGGAGGCAGAGGGGATTCCTCCCCCTTACTCAGGAAGAGCCAGACCTAGGAGATCTTGAGGCCAGAGAAAAGGTAAGAAAGGGTCATGGTGAAGAGCTGGGCTCTGGCATCCAGCTGCCAAGCTCTCCATCTGACTCCAACACTGTTGCACCAATTTAGTCTCATTACCATGTCCTTTTATGTCCCTCAGTAAAATGGGGATAAATGTAGTTGTTGGTGGATTAAATACTGAGGATACACAAAGTAGTGGCTGAAAATGTAAGCTGGTTTTATTACTACTACTTCGACTATTATTATTATTGATTTCCCAAGTGATACTGTCAGCCCTCCGAGTTCAGTGAGGATCTCGACTTTCTGATTGTCCCCACTAGTGGCGGAAAGCAGTGCTGGACCAAGATGGAAGGAGGCAAATACTTCTTGGTTGATGGGGAAAGGGGAACAAATCCCATCCTTTCTTGGTGTACTAAGACAAGGAAAGGACTCTGGACAGACTGCCAGGGTTCACTCATGGCTCCCCATTTTATTAGCTGTGTGCTTTGGGTCTGGGTGAGTGATTTCACCCCTATTCACCCCATTTTCTTTATCCATATGGTAATGATAAGAATAGTACTTACCTCATAGTGCTGAAGGATTAAATAATTTACAATATGTGAAGCCCTTCGTGGTTGGCACATAATATGTGCTATATACATATTAGCCGTGTTATTATTACCCCTCCTCCTTCTGCTAGTCTGGGCTGCCCTGGTGAAGTCTTGGAGAGAAATGACAGTTGGATGCATCCAGAGATTTGCAAGGAAGTTGACCAGCAAAGTTTAGGTTACTGGCAAGAGTGCTACTGAATGATAGGCCATAGACTCAAATCAAAGCTGGATGAGGAAGGGTGTGTGGGCAAGAAAGGGTGGGAGGCTGGGAGAGTAAAGAGGTCCATTGCTGGGCTCCCAGGCAAGGCCAAGGGACAGTCAGAGCAAAGGAATTGAATGAGGCACTGAGAGGATAGGAGGTTGTTTTCAGAGAGTGGGATGCATGAATTTGTGATTCTGGAGAGGGGTATTTATGGATAACATTTCCAGGGCATTTCTAAGGGAGTGGGCAGCTGAGGCTAAGGTCAAATGGAGGAAGAAGTCATGGGAGAAGAGGTCAGACCACCAGTCTGGGCAGTTACTAGCTGTGTGATCCTGGGCAAGTTACTTGGCCTCTCTGAGCTTCAGTTTCTCATCCGTAAAATAGGGTTGTTGATGCCTTCCTCCCAGGAGTGTTTGAGCTCTTAATGAGGTATTGTGACTAAATCAATTAGCAGTCAAGAGGTTCATAGGAGATGTTCAATACTGTTGATTGCTTTCATCTCTTCCCCCAGGACAGAAAGGAACTGAGACCTAGGAGCAAAGACATAACCCTACTTACTTGTAACTAAGTGTCCACTGGGGTCTCCCTGTCCCTTGAGGCCGAGGACTGGCTTAACCTCCATTCCACGTACTGGGGAAATTCCAATGTCATCCTCAAGATCTCTGCCTTTCTAGTGCTCCCTCATTATGTCCCTAACTCCAACTCTCTGCCAGCCCCTGAACTGGCTTTTATAGCGAATTCTCATGTCTCAGATGTGGAACTCAGCACTGCCCCTTGGTTCCCATGGCCCCCTTTCCCATCACCTAGGCAGGACCCAAAGCTCACAGGGATAAAGCTGCCTGTCTGAGGTTGCACAGCAAGCTAAGGGTGGCTTTCTCTGTAGGAAGGGGCACCCTGGTTGGTCAGGCCCCTCTGGTGTTCTGGGCTCTGGGCCTGCAGGAGCCAAGAGGAGCCTCAGCCAGGAGTCCCGCCCCACATTTCTCAAGGGGACTCTCCCAGGTGGGTAGTCTGTAGGGTCCCCACGGACAGAATGGCTCCAACAGGTTGGAATCCTTTCCTTCCCCATTATCTCCATTGTGGGGCCCCACTCCCAGTTAGGGAGCGCTCTGGGCATCGTTTCCACCTCATCACTTCTCACTGTATCACATAGTAATAGCTAATATTTCCGATGTGGCAAGCATTTTTCATGTGTTACCACTTTTAATACTCACAATAACCCTCTGACATAAGTACCATTACTATTCCCATTTTACAGTTGAAGAAACTGAAGCACGAAGAGGTTAAACAACTTGCCACGGTCACACAGCCAGCAAAGGAGTCATCTGTTTATATGTCTGACTCCCATCCCCGGCCCCCAACCCTCTCAACCCCGACAATATGATCTTTGAGGGCAGTGCTCAGGTCCTATTCGCCGTTGTGTCCGTCGGGTCTAGCATAGGACCTAGGGTCAAACAAATGTTGGTTAAACTGAAGGAAACCCTGAGGCACCTGAAAAAAAATCTCCCATCGTTGTTGGTCTGGAAAATAAAGAGATGTGTTGCTGCCACCTTCTGGTCTCAAGTGGGAATGACATGTCTGCAGCCATAAGATTCATGAACGTTGCAATTTAGGGGATGCTTCAAAACTATTTAAGACCTTTTTAACAGACGAAGAGGATTACTCAAGGATGTGTAACATGTAACAGCAGCACTGGTGTTGAGTTCAGAACGCTGATTGCATTCTTCCATTTGGCTCTAGGAACCCCCTTAACACCACCACCCCAGCCAAAAACCAAGGAAGGAGGGCAACATCCTTGGGGTCCTCTACCATGTCCACAATCTCCAGTCTGGCTCTCACTGTAAAATTGCATCTACTTCTGCCTGCTTAACCTTTCCAACCAGCTACCCCTCAACTGGGGAACAAGAGAGCTGCTTATGGCCATCGGATGCTAAGTGAACCTTCCTTCTCATGGTATGGCCTTGGGGACCTGACAGAGTCACCTGGAGGGCATTCAAAAGCAAATTCCAGTGCCCCACCCAGATCTTCTTGATCTCTAGAATCTGCATTTGAACAAAATTCCTAGATGATTTTTAATGCATGTGAAAATTGAAGTATTCCTGGATTAAGTCTTTTCTTTAAATTGTTCATCATTTCCCCCACTTAATTTTGAAAAATTTCAAGCTCAGAGAAATGTTGAAAGACTGATGCTGTGAACATTAATATACTCTTTTCCTGAATTTACCAACTGTCTATATTTTGATATAATTCCTTTGAAAGTAAGTTTCAAACATCATGATATTTCACCCCAAACGATTTCAGCTTGCACCTCCTAAGAATAAGGACGTTTTCCTATGTAGCTACAGTGTATTAAGCCACTCAAGAAATGTAACATTGACACAATATTATCTAATATATAGCCCATATTTGAATTACCTCAGTTGTTCCAATAATGTCCTTTATAGCTATTCCACCCCCTCAATCTAGGATTCATAGATCAAGAATTGTATCTTGTTGTCACTAGGGCAGCAGAAAGAACCAGAGCATAAGGGTAAGGCTGGGATGAGCTTGGCATGTTTGAGGACCTGGAGAAAGGTTGGCAAGGTTGGAGCAGGGTGGGTGAGGAGGACCGAAGGAAAGGTGGAGTTAGAACAGCGGGAAAGAGTCAGAGCACATAGGGCTTTTTAAATCTGAGTAAATAGTTCATAGCTTATTTTAATGCAATGGAAAGCCATTGGAGGGTTTTAAGCTGGGGAATGACTTGATCTTATTTATGGCTTTAAAAGGTCATTCTGAAGACAATTTCAGAATTGGGACATTCTATACAATGACCCCTAGATCTTGTAAGAAGTCAGTGTCATATATATATATATATATATATATATATATATTTTTGGAGGTCCCACTGGGATATGGTCATATTTTTTTTTAAGGTGGGCATATTAGTCTCCTAGGGATGTCATAAGAAATTACCACTGACTTGGTGGCTTAAAACAACAGAAATGTATTTCTCTCACCATTCTGGAGGCTAAAAGTCCAAAATCAAGATGTTGGCAGAATTATACTTCCAAAGGCTCTAGAAAATCAATCCTTGCCTCTTCTACCTTCTGGTGGCTCTTGGTGTTTGTTGGCTTGTGGCTATATCTCTAATCTCTGCCTTCACGTGGCCTTCTCCTCTTCTGTTTCTATGTCTTCTCCTTCTTATAAAGATAATTGTTACTGGATTTGGAAACCCAGGTAACCTAAGATGATCTCTTAACAATTAACTTGCAAAGACCCTTTTCCTAAATAAGGTCACATTCACAGGTTCTGGGAGGTGGACGTACCTTTCTTGGGGGCCACCATTCAACACACTACAGTGAATTGTTCTAGACAGGAAAGAGACTAAGAGATACAACAACTAAATGCAAAGTAGAAATCTAGATTGGATCCTGGATTTGGAGGGGGGAAAAAGGCTCTTGGAGAAATTTGTGTATTGTATGCTATGGAATGATTATAGCTGTTTTTAGGCATGAAGATGGGAAAGTGACAGTGTAAGGGAATCTCATGTTCTTAGGAGGTGCCTACAGGAACATTTGGCGGGGAAGTGTCACGATGCCTACAGCCTTCCCTGGTGGGTCGGTCCCATCACTTTCTCTGGCTGCCAGGTAAGGGAACCTGGGAAGGAGCAGTTGCAGAGTCAGTCTCACACCACTTATCAGAATAGAACCTGGGTTTCTCATCTTGGTTTCCACTTGGTTCTGCAGGTCTCTTATAGGGACTGTGCCTGGGTGCCTAGTGAGAGTCTGCCCCCACTCCCAGGCAGACGATATGCTCAGCCTTGCCTCTGGGTGTCCCGCGGTTGGGGAGACTTGAGCTGGAATTTCCCTTCCCCTCAGCCCGTGGTCTCCACATGGAGTTGGCCTTGCCCATCACACATGGGTACATGGGGTCTTCTGAACCAACCTCATTTCCTAGCAGCTCTCCCATAGGCTCACTGCTTTTCAGAGTCCATGTTTACAATTGGTTGACCACCCTTGGTCAGGAGGTCCCTGCCTGGTGAGGAGGCAGGACCATCCCATGAGAAAGGACAAGGGAGGTCATGGCAGGGGCCCTCCCTGGGCCAGCACACCCTGCAAGTCTTCCTTTCTGGTCCAATGGTCAATCAGTAGAATCTTCTGCGCCGCGTTGGAGATGACTGGGGTTTGGATGGCTGGACTCCAGGGAGCATGATGGAGAACAACAGAACCTTAGTGAGCATCCCTGGGCTGGGGCAAAGGGGTTTGTGAGGAAGCTGTGGGAGTCCTCTACGTAGGTGGGACTGGTTTATGGAGAACAGGAAAGCGAGGCAGAGGGGTTATATTCAAGATGTCTCATGTTGCAGGGAAAGAGCACCTAACCACAAACTGGTTAGGTGTTCTAACTGGGCCTGGGCCAGTTACTGGGTCTTGCTTTCCTCATTGGTTAAACAAAAGTGTTGAATGAAAGGATCTCTGACATTCTTTGCAGGCAGACAGGTGGGGCTAGGGTAGGGGTAGGGGATAGTCAAGGACTCAGCTAATGAAAGAAGTGTTTATGAGATCATGGTGGGTCTCAGAGTACTTCCCCCCAGGAGCTTTAAGCTCTTCCTTCTCAGGTTGGTGCCCCAAGATCCTCCCTGTGAGAATGAGCAGCAGTCCCTATACAGCAGGGGGGAAGGATGGGGATGGGGAAGGAGGGGCAAGCTGTCTCAGGATAGTGCCAGCGCTGGGACAGACATATGATCTCCTCAGCTGCAGGGTTCATTTTCAGAGTAGGCCACAGTCAGGGAGTCCAAGGAGGGCACTGATTTTCTCCCCAACCCCAACTCCCTGTTTACTGGATTGCCAAAGGAGGTACAGACTTTATGCTGGACCTCCTGGCAGGGGACCCCTTCCCTCCATACAACTTCCATGAGCCCCTCAGCCTGAAACCCCAGAACGTTAGAGCAGGTGGGAAACTGGGGTCACCTGGGACCCCTCCTCCACTTTCCTAATGAAGATGCTGTGGTGGAAGGCAATCAGTGGGCTGTTCTGAGATACAGCCCTGGCTCCTGCCCCCCACTAGGGGAGCCCCCTCCGTACCCAGCTGGGGCTTGAGCACATGCATGCACCTGACAGGAGATGGAACAGGGGCTCCTGCCCATCAGGCCTGTTGCCAGGAGGCTCTTTTCTGCAATCATGGCACTATGCCATCCATCTCACCCCACCTCCTACAGGGAGAGGCCAGGTGACAGCTGAACAGACAAGTTCAAAGAGCCTGATACTCTACCAACTGGGCCCAGCCATTGGGAGCCACTGGAGTCCATGGATCTCCTAGGCATCTAGCGCCACTGTCTGCATCTGCTAGAGATTGTCCCCCTCTAGGTGACTTTTTGCAGCACACTACTGTGTGGTCACCTGGCTGGAGGAAACAGACCTGGGGAAATGGGTGATGAGTGGGGGAGAGAGAGAGAGGAAAGGGAGAAAGAGAGGAAAGCAAATGGGTCAGAAAAGGAGAAAAAGCCTCTCAGGGGAACAACCAGTTGAGTGATGCCTATTCACACTCTGGAGCCCCCAGAATCTGGTCTGGTTCTTGTCCAAGTCACCACACACCACCTCCTTGTCTACAAAGGCAGAAGAGCTGGGCCTGCCCTGGGGTCCGGCTCCTTCTGGCTGGGCTTCCCGGGAGGTCATTCTCTGGGAGCGCACCTCCTTGCCTTTCCACACCACCGCAGATTAGACTTGGGCTCCATTTAAGTTGCATGTAAGGAGAAAGGCAGCACATTTTTTTGAGCCTGCAAATGTTCTCCGTGTGCTTTCAATTTACAATTTAAGTTCAGCCAAGACCCCTGGAGAGACTGGAAGAAGCAGCAGATCAGTTTGGCTGACTGGGAACTGCAAGCAGAGGAAGGCCGAAAACCAAGGGAAGGAAGAAGGGCAAGGGATCGTTGCTCTCCCAGGGCAGTGCCTGGACCAGAAAAGGGGTCATACAAAGTCAAAAGGGTCTTAATATTTTTATATTATTAATTATTTTACTAAAAGTTTCTTTGAACATTGCATAAGACTTTCATATTAGTTAGAATGCTTTTGGTAGGAAGCAATAGAAGACCCAACTCAAAATGTCCTAAACAATAAGGGATTTATAATCTCACATGATAAAAACACCAGAGGCAGAGAAGTTTCAGGGCTGGTTAATTCAGGGACTTAACATCCTATCAAGGACCCAGTTTCTTTTCATGTTTCTGCTGTCACGCTCAGAGTGTTAGCTTTTGTCCTTGTGTATCTCCTCGTGGTCATAAGATGGCCATAGCCATCGTGTGCTCACACAACATCTGAGGATGGTTAGACAGAAAATCTTTTCCTTGCTCCTTCTTAAGAGCCAGGAAATTTTCCAACAATGTCTCCCCAATCTCCAACCAGCAGACATGACCTCACCTCTCATTTCCATATCATATCACATGCTGGCTCCTTAGCTGGAATTACCTTGATCAGTTTAGATTAAGATTCACCCTCGTGGCAGACAGGCCCAGCCTCCCGATGCACATGGGTGCGCAGTACCAGAACAGAACCTGGCTGTGTTGGCAGGTAAAACATCCAGATGGGATGGCTCGGGGGTAGATAAGGCATGGTGGCTGTCACATGTGGTGACCTCTTCTTATATGTGGCATATACTACCTTAAACTAGGGTTGGCCTCTGTGACCTGTCTCTACAGTCCAAGGGAGATATAATAACTTAATATAGTCTCTGTAGTGCCCAGCACAGTGACTCACACCAAAGACGTTCTCCAAAAATAATGAATGAATGAAATTTAAAAACTGAAATGATTGTTATAATAGTATAACTGGACATGATTACCTTTGCCAAGGGCATTTCAATATTAATTTACTGTCAGGCTAGACATCTGTTGAAAGCCAAACGAGATATTTGATAAAAACAGAGTATGTCGGGGGAGAGAAGGGAGACAGCATGAAATTGGATTTATACCCCCACTAGCCCTGGGAGTTAAAACTAATTTGTGAACATAGATAAAACTCTTGTGTAATTAGGAAAGCTTTACCTTCTGTTCTCAATTTTATAAAGAGAGAAAGCAGCCTTTGGGTGGTGAGACAAGTGTTTAAGAGCATTTTTTGTATTATGACTAGAGACAATACATATCTGGTTCTGTAAGGTTCATAACTCGGTATTTCTCTCCTGCTGCAGACTCGCAGGGAGCATCAGAGGAAAAAAACATTTCCTAAGAACCTGCTCAGGGCTGACAAACTCAGAGACACCAGGCTCTTGAAATGAATGGGGTGATGTCAGGCTAATGAGATGTCAGCGAAGGGACTTTCTCCATGGAGCTGAAGTTGGGAACTTTCCCCACCCCAACACACTGGGTCTATTTTCCCTTCACCTTCTGCTGCCTTGTCTCCCAGACAGCCGCCCTAGCACTGGGCCCTGGGAGGCGCTCGCCTGGGTCATCTCCACCAGCTTCACCTGTGGCCTTGGCTGACAGGAGCTGACCATCCTGGCCCCAGTGCCCAGGGAAGCAATGCTCCAGGTCTGCACAGCAGCAAGTGTCCTGTGAGCAGGAGTCCAGGCAGGTGGTAGCAGCGACCCTGCAAGGATACCGTATATCCATGATCTGAGAATTGCTCCCCTGACTTCAGAGGGAGGCCTGGACAAAAAAGTCCCCAATGAAGGAAGCTACAGCCTGGATAACGGAGACCAGCTGGCTTTGCCCCTCTGGATCAACGTGCCACCTGGGCTTGGGAATGGGGCTCCTGCGGGGGTGATCTGATAATCAGTAACATAATCAGATGTCCTTTCTGCCACTGTGGCTCCATCCTGGGCTCCACACAAGTGCTGGCCTCTGTAGGCCTCATGCCCACTGTGGCCAGAGACATGGCTCCTGTCCCCGAGAACTGGGAAGGCTGCCAGGCACAGCCACAACTTCCCCTGGAGCTGCTTGGAGGCATGTACTTTGGAGTCAAGAGTTCTGGAATCAAATTTCAGTTTGGCCACTTGCTCTGTAGCCTTAGGATAGATACTTAATTTCTCTGAGCTGCAACTTCCTCACCTGTGGACAGGGGTATAATAGCATTACCTCACAGGGTGTTATAAAGATAATAAAACATTCTCACCCTGGCAGCCTCCCCTTCCCTCCACAACCCTGCTCAGGGCTGCCACATACCTTCCGGAAGTCAGAGGTCTAAAGACTGGCTCTCTTCAAGCTCGAACCCACCTGGTCACCTCTGGCCTGACAGTGGGCTGTTTGACAGATTCCCTGTGGAACAAAGGCATTTGCTAGCTGCTCCCAAACACTTAGGGTGACATGTAGCACTGGCCCCTCACGGCTATTTTCTCCAGCTCAAAGCAACTATGCATTCACCCACTAGCCCTTGGTGGCCAGCAGCCTCCTTGGGGTGGAAGATTTCTTCTCCAGTCAGGTCAGGCGAGGGAAGCCTGGGCCCTCTGTCTGCACAGCCAGAATCTGGGGCCCCAGCCAATGTCAGACCCTACATCCTCTTAGGTTTTCTCCATTTATCCCCATCCAGCCTCAGCAGCGGCTGCAGTTCTGAGGCCAGACTTTTCATTTGTGCTCAAGGGCACATCAGCTGATTGTCATCCACAAAGCAGTGACCTAGACCTTGGGGTATATTTCTTCTGGCAGCAGACTAACTTCTATTCTCTCTCTCACAAACACAGGTGGAGAAAAATCACCATTACAAGGACAGATCCCTCCCAAACCACTGGCACTTTGCTCTTCCAATTCCCCAGACTCTGTTCTACTGGAATATTTTTTCTCAGCTAAACTTTGCTCTCACCTTCTTTCACCTCCACACTGTTGCAGCTGCTTAAAAGGTTTCCAACCTTTTTCACATCTTGGCACATATAGAAAATAATGTATCTGTACAGCTTACTGAGGTAATTGGGTGAGGGATGCTCCTAACCAAGGGTGACTGGCCTGGGGGCTTTATGCCCTCCAGGTTTTAGCCAGGCTGTTTGAAGGCTGAGGGGTTATACCTGGGAACTGCTGAATCCCATTCTCAGGGCTCCAAGCTTGCAAAACACTGGCTCAGAGAATGGACTTCTCAGAGTCACGGGATATCATGCTCAACTGAAGCTGGATTTATCTGTTGCTTCTCACATGGGAACATCCAATTTCCTCCAGTACTTGCACTGTGGCAATCAGCGGATGTCCTAGGTTGGGAGCCCCTCTGGTGGCTGGGCTGGCTCCATGAAAGCCATCCTCCTCCATTTTCATCCCAGACCTCGCATGCTCAGGCGCAGGAGGAACCAGGACCATCTATCTGGTAAGTAGCAATAGCTGGCTTTATATACTAAGGATGGGACTGGGTTGGACCTTGCCCTGAAGGGTAATGACCATGTTTCAGCTCCAAGCAAGTTCACTATGTATTCAATGTGACCAAAGAAATTGACAGCAAAACGTTCTTGGGGTGAAAGGATTATACCCAACTTTATTTCCAGGTGGCAGGTCAGTCACTAAAATCCTGTTCACTCAGAGCGAGTCTGCATGCAGCAAGTTGGTCTCTGCCTCTGGGCCCCTCTGTCTGCACAGCTGTCCTCTGGGTCCCTCTGCCCACACAGCCGTCCCCTGGGCCTCTGTTCTCGGCACTGCCACCACTCCAGCCTCTGCTCTGCTCTCCTGCAGCCTTGCAGCTGTGCCACCGTGTCACGCCCAGAGCACTGGATGGAGCTCTTTATATCAACAGCAATGTATCGCTGTGAGCTAGTCAACCAGGGTCAGGTGAGAATCCTGGCCACAGGAACTCTCATTTTATCCACACCATGGTTGCTCTCATGATTGAAAACCCTCCTGGGGCACAAAGATGAAGCATCCCAGGATGCAGCACCACTGTGCTCCAGGATAGAACGTGCACTTTTTAGATCCTCTCCTCAGATTAAGGGGGCGGAGGCGAGCCATGGAGAAGGGGCAAAACACCAGGGGGAAAGAGAGGTGGCAACTGAGAGCACCATCAGAACAAGGTGTCATGGAACAAAGGTGGACCCACCTGCAGCTCCAGCCCCATCTCGTGCCACTGGTTTGGCATTCCTATTCAGGCCAGCACCCCAGTGCCGAAGCTGGCTTCTCCCATCTGCATAGGCCTGGCCCTCTGGGCATCCTTGTTCTTTTCCATTGTTTGTTTCGACCTCACAGGCCACACCACAGGTTCCTGAACACCAATCACCAAGCCACCCACATTCATGCCTCAGAACATGCTTCCAACAGGTGCTCGGAAAGAGTGCCCAATTAAGGAACTCTCCCCTCTCCAGTCTTTCCTACACACACAGCTGGTTTTCCTTATTCCCCTATTTCAAATACTTCCCATGACATATATTCAAATATCAACACCATAACCTGTGACTTAGTACAATCTTGCCTTTGAGGCTTTGGCTAATATGAAATAAATAGGCACAAGCCCACCCCTTCCCATTTGGCTCTAGTATTTTATTAAAAGAGAGCGAGCTGTCAGTTTTATGTAGCTGGTTTCTTTCACCTAAGTCTTGGATTCTTGTTACAGATACTGTGAAATAATTTTTTATTAAACATAAATCCATTAAAAAAAATACTGCCAGCAAGTTTTGTCTGGCAGGATGGCAGGTTCCTTGAATTTTGGGTCCACCAATCACTAGCTATGGTACCTAACTTCAGGTGTGGTCACAGCACACCAACAGGGGGGGAAGACAAAAAAAGCTGTATCTGGCCCTCCATCTCACACCTAGATTCAGATCTGCATTTTACTATCTATAGGTCACTCACATTCATACTTAAGTTTGAGGAGCACTGGCCCCATCTTTGAGCCTCTAGACTCACTTGCAAGATGATTTCACTCCATCGACTCAGGCCTAAGGAACATGGACCAACCACTTATACATGCACATAAGCCACAGTAAATGCTGATCAAATGATCGGCAGATCCTTTGCCAGCCCCCTCCATCCCCAAATGGCCTTGAGTAAGTGGAGCAAGTGTTCACTATGATATAGGAGCCAGCTTGACACTTAAAATACAAACATCACTTTTATTGACAAGTTAGGGCCACAAGAGACAGCTTCACAGAACTACAACAGTCCCACAATGGGAGCGCAACATTGTCCCAGACAGGTTAATACTCTTCACCCTCATCCTCTCCCTCAGCACTATCTGCTCCAACCTCCTCATAATCCTTCTCGAGGGCAGCCATGTCCTCCCGGGCCTCAGAAAACTCCCCTTCCTCCATGCCCTCACCCACGTACCAGTGAACAAAGGCACGCTTGGCATACATCAGGTCAAACTTGTGGTCCAGGCGAGCCCAGGCCTCAGCAACGGCTGTGGTGTTGCTCAGCATGCACACAGCTCGCTGTACTTTGGCCAGGTCCCCACCAGGCACCACAGTGGGAGGCTGGTAATTAATGCCAACTTTGAAGCCAGTGGGGCACCAGTCCACAAACTGGATGCTGCGCTTGGTCTTGATGGTGGCAATGGCAGCATTGACATCTTTGGGAACCACATCGCCACGGTACAACAGGCAGCAAGCCATGTATTTACCATGGCGAGGGTCGCATTTCACCATCTGGTTGGCTGGCTCAAAGCAAGCATTGGTGATCTCTGCTACAGAAAGCTGTTCGTGGTAGGCTTTCTCAGCAGAGATGACTGGGGCGTAAGTGGCCAGAGGGAAGTGGATGCGGGGATAGGGCACCAGGTTGGTCTGGAATTCTGTCAGATCAACATTCAAGGCTCCATCAAATCTGAGGGAGGCAGTGATGGAGGACACAATCTGGCTAATAAGGCGGTTCAGGTTAGTGTAGGTGGGGCGCTCAATATCCAGGTTTCTACGACAGATGTCATAGATGGCCTCATTGTCTACCATGAAGGCGCAATCAGAGTGCTCCAGGGTGGTGTGGGTGGTGAGGATGGAGTTGTAGGGCTCAACTACAGCTGTGGAAACCTGGGGGGCTGGGTAAATGGAGAACTCCAGCTTGGACTTCTTGCCATAATCGACAGAGAGACGTTCCATCAGCAGGGAGGTGAACCCAGAACCAGTTCCCCCACCAAAGCTGTGAAAAACCAAGAAGCCCTGAAGGCCTGTGCACTGGTCCGCCTGCAAAGCAAAGAGTTTTATTTTAGCCTTGGTGAAAGCTGCAACAACTTATTTGAATCCATAACTGCATTGAGACTTTTGAAATCTTCTAAAAAATACTTGCTAAGAGAGCAGCCATAAAGAGATTCTAAGTGTGAAATGATTCACAGAAACTTTCCACAACCAACTCGGGGTGGGGATGGGGAGGGAAGGTGAAATTTGTTATAAGTCTATTTAAAAATAATGAACTACTTTCATTTCCGCAGGCAGAGGAGTCATGAGATCTGGAAATGAATAGAGTGCCCACGTTATAGTGATGGAAAGGCAACCTCTGGTGCCCTTGCTGTGACCTCAGAACAAAGGCAACTTCTCTTCAGTTTGGAGAGCTACTAAGGGCAGGCAGGCTTGGGACCACCAGTCCTGTACAATGGATGTCTGTTCACAAAGATTTGGCAGCTGCTCTCTGACCTTGGATTTGACACAATAGCTGAATTCCAATGCCCCGATGCTTGAGTCTGGCTGGGTCTGAATCTGGCTTTACCAGTTTCTTGCTGAATGACTTTTGACCAGATTCATTTCCCAATCTGTTTTCTCATTAACTAAATGAGGAGAACAGTAACCTACCTCAGCTTGTTGAGAATATAATGAGAACTTGAAGCAGTGCTTGGCACAGTAAGTTCTACTTACCAGAAAGCTGTTCATTCTGGGAATCCCAATTCATTGAGTCCTTATGTCACTGGGGCTTTCCACCACTTAACTGAGCTATTCTGGTTAGTAAACTGCTACTCTATGAAAGGATGATTTTTTGTCTTTTCAAAGTTGATAACCCTCACTTCTCCAAAGGTGCCAGAGCTTTGTGGACATTCTTTAGCAACCCCTAATTTCCCTTCTCCTGTGGGTCCAACATATGAGACCAATGAATGGAGATCAGAGTTTGGAGCAGACTCTAGTCTACCAATTCAATGGACACAGTAGTAACACCAAGGGCAAAAGCAATGTACTGGTAGTTAATGAACTCCACCCCAGAACCCTTATTGGCTTTTACTGGTTTTTTTTTTTTGGTCCCTGATGTCAGGCCCTTATTTCCAAGTCACAGCTTATAACTGAAGCTTGATTTGCAAACATAGGAACCATTAACCCAGTTTTACTGGGAAGACTATGATAAACATCTGGAAAAGTATGAAGCCATGAATAATGTTAAGGCCATTCTTTTTAGAACAGACCAATTGTGGCTAGGCTTAGCATAATGTGATTTTCCTGACAGGCTAACTCTACTCAAGCCTTCATTCTTGATTTTTGGTTAATTACTTACAAGCTGCCCACATGCCTAACAGAGTCATCTGATTGCCAGACTTAATTAAAATGACCCAAACAGAACACTTACTAACTTTCCTGATGTGAAATGAATAGAGTTTTGCCTAAGATTACTGTGCCTCAGGGTCAGTCCACAGGGCCCTGAATTCTAGCAGAAAAGCAAGAATACTGCTTTTTGTAACTATCTCTCAATACACCTTCCAAGTTTCAGTGACCGATACTTGCTTTGATAATATGGGAACTCTCTTGATTCCACTTTCAGTGTAGTTGAAGTTTCCACTGTCAGCTTCTTCTAGTCAGTGTTACGCTGGCTTCTTGTGCTCTACGCTTTAGTATAATATAAGGTACGAGTCCAAACTTTTTTTTTTAAGAGTTTGATCAGTTTAGTTGCATGTCAGTCAGCCGCCTACTCACTCAGTGTGACTAAGATGACCTAAGTAAGGAATGTCTCAGGTTCGAGCAGGGACGCACCCTGACTGATGGGTCTTAAATGACAGCAAAACTATTAAGGCTCTCTGGTTCTCCTTTTGACTCCAGGTGAACTGCCCTCACCGAATGAGCAACTGCCCAAATCTGCTTTGTAAGACACAGAACTAAGCAAAAGAGCACTTAACACCTGCCCCATAAAGTTGTCCCATCACCCAGGACCACCTGTTTTCAAAGTTGAGTTATTTAGTGAGCAGTCTAAGGCCCGTTTTAGTGTGCAAGAATGATTCTTGTAGTTTCATCCCTCTAAAAACTCTAAGGGAAAACTCTGAGTACTGTGTTTACCAGCTTCCGAATTCGGTCCAAGACGAGGTCGATGATCTCCTTGCCAATGGTGTAGTGCCCCCGGGCATAGTTATTGGCAGCATCTTCCTTGCCTGTGATGAGCTGCTCAGGGTGGAAGAGCTGGCGGTAGGTGCCAGTGCGAACTTCATCTGGAAAAGGAGAGAACCAGTGGCCCCATCACTGACAGTCTGCAGAGCCCAAGTGGCCCCAGGGAGCCCCCAGGGCAGGCCTCTTCTGCCAGACCCCTGGGACCTCACTCACATCACTGAAGGCCGAAGGCCACTCACCAATGACGGTAGGTTCCAGGTCGACAAACACTGCCCTGGGCACATGCTTGCCCGCGCCCGTCTCACTGAAGAAGGTGTTGAAGGAGTCATCTCCTCCCCCAATGGTCTTGTCACTTGGCATTTGGCCATCGGGCTGGATGCCGTGTTCCAGGCAGTAGAGCTCCCAGCAGGCATTGCCGATCTGGACGCCAGCCTGGCCAACGTGGATGGAGATGCACTCACGCTGCCAGAGCAAGAAAGGGAAAATGTCAGAGGTAGGACACTCAGGAATGATTCACACCTAAATGACTAACTTTCAGGATAGTCACCTTCCTGGAGGACATTCCCACCCAGGCACTATTTCACAAGCAACAATCTTTGTTGAAGACTAATTTAGAGAAAATCCTTTGAAAACCAAAGATATGTTAATGAACTCCTGGACCAGACCAGACCCTTGCTCTGTAAACACATTAGATATTCAAGGTCAGGTTTCTACCATTTTAGAAGGACATAAGCAACTCTACAGCAATAGATTCCCCATCCACCCCCACCTAGGGTAGTAACATGCCTGCTGATTCCTTCAAGGCATGCAAATTCCTTCTTCCAGCTCTGATTCACTCTGCGTGATTGTGTAACTACTGAGCTCATTCTGGTCCCTCTTTAATCCTATTCAAAAGACAGAGCTTTTCCCTTTAAAACCAGCTTAAACCAGCAAATACCGCCATGACTCATGGAGAAAATGCCAGATAAGCAGCAGTTAGCTGTATTTTAAAAACTGTGGACAGAGGCAGCTTTTTAACCCTGTGGAATAATTTAATCATAAGGAAGAACATTTTTTCTTCACTATCTTGAGGGGGGAGGGTGGTGGAGACCCATGGTAATTAAAACTAGAAATGTCACCAAGACTTTATGAATAGCTTAAGAACTAGCTGTTTCCTGGCAAAATGTAAATGTATCTCTGGCACTGTGGAAAAGTCTATCGTTTGAAGAATTCAATGACAGTGAGGAAATATGTTTTCCTTTACTTGCTAAACAAGGTAATTTATAAGTTACCAAACTCATTCCTGCTCAGTAAAATAAAGCAATGAACATAAGGCTGTTTGTTGTATTTCATCTCAAATTAGATTAGGTACTGGCAGAGGATTTTGAAAATATTGACACCAAATATCTCCCATTACATTTTCCCCAAGTTAAGAGGGTTTCAAATTTTAAAAGCTGCTAATAGGAAACTAAAGAAAATTCAACACCAGCTAAGACCTCAAAGGGCCTACCTAGTTTCATAATCCTGAGATGATAAAAACCCAAATCACTCACAACCTTTGACCTAGGGCCCTCCTTCCCAGCTATACTCTCCATGAACAATCATGATCTCTTGACCACAGCAGGAAGGTCAGTATTACCTGCATCTGCTTATCCAGCTCTAGGGCTGCGGGAGAAAGGGAGGTGTTTGCTTGAATGCACCCATGACTATTCACCATTGCATCATGTTTACCTTCACCTGGACTTTGGAAATCTCACAGCTGGAGAAAGCTGGTGAGAACCAGAGCTGTGACTAGGACAGCCCTAAGCGCAAGGAGATGAAAGATCTGAAGTCCTCTCATTTCAGTTCTCTTCGACTGAAGCCTTTTGCGCCCCAAACTTACTTCTATGGTGCCCAACAGCGTAAACTGCTTTTTCATTTAGACTGTGGCCACTGCTTGCCCTCCTCCCTTTGCTAACTCGGGAGATGGAGACAAAGGGGACAGTCGTTTGTCTGGTTTTAAATTCGTAAGCTGCCACAGTCTCGTTATATAAAAAAACATTAATTGAGCCAGTTTTGCCTAAACAGGTTTGCTGCTCCTCTCCTGCCTTTAACAGCCTCGCTACTTTCTGAATTACACTTTTACCAGCACGTTTCTAGTTTTGCATACTGAAAAGCACTCAAGCACGTTGTTACAGACATACTTTTGCTAACTGTGATAGTGTCTGAAGAGGGTCAATGGGGGACTATTCACTGTACTTTTTTTTTAGACAATATTTTGTAACATTTGATACACAAATACTTGTTTAAGAACATTTTTTGTTAGACCTGCAACAGATGTTCTCTAAAACAGCTGTTTCCAATAACTAGGGAAGCTGTATTGAAAATACTCAAGTTGTGTATAAACTTTAAAACTAAGACAGGTTTTACAAGAAAATAACCTTTTATGGACTTGTTTTTGAAAACCTGGCTTAAGTAGAATGCTATAAATACCCCCACTAAATTAACACTAGAAATGCAGGATTAGACAACGTGATCTTTCCCTTCAAAGGAGGAGCCTGCCTACATCCTTCAGGTGGATGGATGCAATTGGAAGCTCTCCGCCGAGCCCGGCCGCAGGTGACTCAGCGGCGAGTCACAGGGCGCTGAACAGGGGGTGCCAGGAATTGTTTGCATCTTTCGTGGGGGAAGCACACAAAGTGCTCCCAGGGGTCCAGAGCATAGGTAGTAGGCAGATGAGGTTACTTGGGGAAATATAGGGGAGAGGCTTTCGTTTCCAAAAGTCCTTGGGCGCCAGTGTGAAAGTTCCCTGGCCTTCCTGGGGCGATGCCCTCGCACTACGATCAAAAGGGTTTCCCACCTCCACCGAGGAGTCTGCCCGTGAGACTTAGCTTTCCCAGCCTGGCCACCAGAAGCCAGGTTTGCCTGGAGGTCTCTGGGACGGGGTCCCACGTGCAACCTGGGTCCCGCCGCCCCATCGGACTGCCCACCCCTCCCCCCGCCACCGCCCGAGGACCTCCCCCCCCCACTCACCATGACTGAGATTTGGCAGGGCTTTGTGAGGCTGGAGGAGGCGAGGGGGCGGCGACGTCTCTCCCACTAAGAGACTACCAAGGAGTCCGGGGGAGTAGTGAGCGACCAGCCGCCCGAGGAACCCTATATACCCCTTTCCCCGGCCACGTGTCCGGAGGGCGGTCCCCGGCACCTCCCCGGCTCCCGTGGTACCGCCTCCGAGCCCCGCGGCCCCAGCCGGACGCCCGACCGCACCCTGCCCGCGGAGAGAGGCGGGGCGCGCGCGGCGCTGATTGGTGGGTTCAAAAGTTCAAACTAAACTCTTCGGAAGGAGCCGGAACTAGGAAGTGAAGGAGACCTCCTGGGGCGGGAGATCTGGCGGGTCGGGTGGGGAAGAGGGTGGAGACGGCGCCTGGAGGTGGGAAGGCGGAGCGCCTGCACTGTGTTCTGGATGCGGGGGCGTCAGGTGGGCAAATCCTAAGCGAGGAGACGTACCAGTTGAGGGGAGTCCCAGGCGCGCAGTCCTCCCGCTCCCGGCTGCCCGCTGCGACCCCGGGCCCAGATCCTGGAGCGTCGGCCCGCCGGTCACCGCCGCACAGCTCCCTGCAAGGCCCGGCCTCCTGCTTCCGCTGGCGCAGCCCGGCTCCCCTCGCGCGAAGGATTTCCAAGAGAAAAGGCCTTGCTCCCGGTTCCAGGTCTTACTAGTAACTGGTCTGAAGGCCTTTCTCTCTCACATTTTTCATTGCTTTTCTTTACTCGTTTTCCTACCTCCTTCTAAACGAACCTTTTGGTTCCTAACAGTCTCCTTCCAGCTGATGCAAAAGCAGTCCTTCCAGTTCATTATACTAGGTTCCACCTTTTAACGATTTATGCAGAGCCATTGGCTTTTCACACTGTATTTCACACGTTGTTCATCCATGCCACAAACCCTGTGAGTTATCCCTGTTTTACAAGTGAGGAAACTTGGGCTCCAAAGAATGAACTAATTGAAGGTCACATAGCTGGAGTGGCGGGGCTGCCCTTAAGCCTTCACTACCTTGTACAATATACCAAATACATTGCTCTTATCCTTGCAATGATTTTTGTCTCACAAGCATCGTTCGTTTCCGTTGCTTTTCTACTCTACAGTTTCATCGTATCTTAGCTCTTAAATTCCTTAACCATCTCTAGGTGATAGTTTATGGAAAAAGAGAACGAAAAGTGCCTGCTGTACAAAATAGAGGCTACAGGGCTTTTTCCTGAAATAGGAAGTGGCAAAATTAAAGCAAAAATGGTTTTGGATACCAAATAGGCAGAACCCATGATACATCCCAACTCATATGCACAAAATGGATACAGTGGCAATAAGTGCAGAGATTACTTTTCAAATTACAGGACATAGTTCACCAAATGCTTACTGAGCACCTATCGTGTGGCAGGATATTTTGACATTTGGAATAATTGGCATCTTAATCTGTTGCTAAATATTTCGGTCTTAATTAGAGTTTTTCATTTCATTTTTTATTCATTCCAAAAATATATTTAGCAGTTTCTAGATACTCAGGAGTGTGTATGTGAACAAAACTGACAGATCTCTGCCTCAATGAGCATATGTTCTGGAGGGGAATGGGGAAGGAAGAAAAACAGCAAACATAATAAATTATATTTACATTTATATTTACATAATTTGTTAGAAGGTGAAGAGTGCTATAGAAAAATAAAGAGCAAAGTACAGTAGAATGAGAATGCTGGGAGGGAGGAGTGGGGGTAAACAGTATGGTTAGGATCAGCCATCATGAAAAGTGAGATTTGACAAAGACCTGAAGGTCATGAGAGGTTAACTGAGTGGCTTCCTGGGAGAAGAAGAGGATGCAGAGGAAATGGGAGCTGGACCTTGCATCTTCTTGTAAGTAAGCCATTGCCAGTCCTGTGGCTTTTATTCTGACATAGATAGTGTGGGGTTCAAAACATAGAAGTGGCATGAACTGATAATCTTTTTTTTAAAGATCACTGTGGTTGTGTTGAGAATAAATTACGGTAGGGCACAGGTAGAAGCCGGAAGACACAGTGAGATAACTCACTGCAGCAGTTCTTTTGGCAGATGATGAAGACCCAGATCAGAGTGGTGGCAGGGGAAGTGGTTAGAGTTGGCCATACTCTGAAGGTAGGGTCAGAATGATTTCTTAAATGTCACGTGTGAAGGAAAGAGAAGCCAAGGATTACATTTTAGCCTGAATAACAGACATGGATTTGCCATCAACAGATGCAAAGGGCTGACTATGGGACGGGATTGGAGGGGAAGGATATCAGGTTGGTTTTGGTCGTGTGAAGCCGAGATGTTGATGTCCATGTGGAGGTGGAGATGCCCACATAGCTGGATAGGGGGAGTCTGCATCTCACGGGAGAGAGAGCTGGGGAGAGAGATACATCTACATGCCATCTTAAAGTCTTGGCATTGGGTGGCATCACAAAGGGAGTTAGTGTAGAAATAGGTGAGAGGAGGTCCAAGGACTGCACTCTGGGAGAGGAGACAGAAGCAACGGAGGACCCGGAGAAGGAACATCAGTGTGACAGGAGGAAGCCCCAGAGCGTGCGGTCCTGGAAGCAAGGAAAAATGGGTGATTAGTATCAAATGCCAACAGTAGGTCAAGTATGATGAGAACTCAAAAATGACCACTGGATTTAGTCACATGGAGGTCACTAGTAAAAGCTGATGAGAACGGTTCAGTGTGGCAATTTAGAAATAATAGGCATTTTATTTTTAGATTCTGTTCTCATATGATTCTTAACAAAATACCTTTATTTTTCCTCCTCTCACTTCCTATCACCTCATATTCAAGCAGATAGCACCTAAGCAACCACAACAGGCTTAAGGGCTTTGCAGCCCTAATTACCTTGGTTTGAATTCTTTTTTTGTTTTATAGTTGCGAGTCCTTGAGAAAATCTCTTAATCTCTAAATCTCCTCCCTTATATAATGAGGATAATATACAACTAGATGGATACACTTTTCTGAGGAATAAATGAGGTAAATTACATAGCACACATAGTAAAGCACTAAGTATAAAACTGGGAGCTGTTACCGTTGGAGGTGGTGGTGGAGGAGGACAAAATGAGAGGTGTAGAGAGAGGCATACTCTTGAACTGTAAATCATTTTAAGCATTGAGATCCATACTTAAGTTCGCTGCCCCCTGATAGATTTTTTTTTTTTGCAGGGGTGGGGGTAGGGGAGTGGGAGGAGATCTCTTTCCTTGGTGGATAGTTAAAAATTTAACTTTTATGTAAACAAATCTCTATGGCTCTAAAAATCAGTGAGGAAAGGCAGAAACTCATCTTACTTTCTAGCTGAAATTTTCCAGAATTCACCACAAACAAGTTGAGTTATTAACAGCTTGTGTTCTGCCATTTTGGGTGAAATAACTTTGGATGGGCATTTCTCCTTGGGTCCCAAGTTTTGCACGTGAAGTGTGAGGGGATTAGGCAGGATCATCTCTAAGGCTTCTTCCACCCCTAAGACTCTGAGTCTGTGACTTGAGGCTTCTGCTGTACATGTAAGCTGTATACAAAAATAAGCAAAGTTAGGGCTTTCTTGTTCCCTCCTGGCGTGAGCCAGGAGCTCTGTCTGTCCTCTCACTGTGTCTCTCTATAAAAGCCTCCCTGGCTTTCCTACCTTGAAAAAAAAAAAAATCAAAGTTGAAAACATGTTTCATTCAGTCAGGGGCTTCCAAGAATCACGAGCATATTAGCTAAATACTGACAGATGGTGTCTTACAATGCTTTAGAGAAAGAAGTGTTGCATAGCTATTCTGGCTCAGGGAACTTGGACTTTAAACCACCGTCATATAGCATGCCCACAAAACACTGGTAAAGAGAAAAGAAATCAGATAAAACTGAACCTTATATTTTTTCAGTCTATTCCTATTTTTAACGCTAGGATACTGGTGATACTGAAGAATTTATTTGTGTTCAGTTACCATTTACATACAGATAATAATGGTACAGAGATACTTTGTGCTCAAATAGCAATTTATAAAAAAACTTTGTGCTCAAATAGCAATTTATAAAAAAATTTCCTACTCCAATTGAGCCTTGGAGGAGTTTTCAAAAATAAGTTTTTAACAGCAGTGTTTTTTATGGAACTGTGGGAAACAAGGTCCTAGACTCAAAATAATTTGCCCTAAACTTTAACAAGAGGTAGAACCCAGAATAAATGCCTAAAATGACAGTTGTCTCTTTTACTTGGAGGACCGCCATTAACCTGGTACCCGCTCTAGTTCACAGGGATAGGATAGGGTATCCCTGTGATGTTGTTTTAAGGGGAGGCTACTATCAACATAACAAGAAAAAAGAATTTGCCCTACTTTTAAGACCTCCAAAGGGGCTAGAACTCCTTGCAATTAAGTTCAGGCACCTTCTTTACAGTAAGTGTGTTTTAAGTCTGTGTATTTCTCAGCAGTTTGTTTTTTCCTCTTATCCCTCGTAAATACAGAAGAGGAGGACGTTATTTGCTAGATAATATGCTGTTTTCTTTTATGGGAAAAGTAATCCTTAGATTCCTTAACTTTCACTTACAGCTCCTTTTATCTTGCAGTATTTTCAACCTTTATAACTTTCTTATACATTCTTCCAAAGTTCTCCTCTGCTGTAACCGAAGCAGCATTTTGGACTTCTTCCCTGTCATCAGGACTTTTTACATGAAATGCTAGCTCCATTCTAGGAGATTAACAGAGAAAACTGGCTTTTATCTCCAAAATTTCACATTTATTTCCACTGAGAGGTCATTTCACTTGTTCTATTCTTTATATTCCCTAAAAGCACAATACTTAAAGAATCATTTCTTCACAGTGACTAACTGGAACAACTGAGTAGGCTGTTTTCCCTGTATTTCTACTCTGTATATCACAGCTAAACCTTCTTGCTTCAAGCTGTTTCTAAACTGTCCTGCAGTTAATAACCATTCCCTTGATTCTCCCCACCCCCAATCCCTTTAGGATAGACAGGTAAAATTCTCTTGCAGAAAATGTCAAGAAACTACTCACATTCTTCAATTATCTACCTTATTATTCCAGTAAGTGGATCACTTCCTAGAGTCTGGAAATCTCTTCTATTTATAGCAATGTTTATTTAATTTAATTGTATTTATTCATGTACCTAACTCCCCGGAACCTGGGGCAGCCCAAAGAGGAAGGCCCCTGAGGGTTTTCTTTCCCTGTGACTGTAACTTCTTGCCAGCAGTTGAGATAGTGGGGGATTTACTTGGAGACTGTGACTCTGAGGATAATTACCCCTTTCACTTTTCTGGGTGTCTCTACCTGCCTCATCCCATCCCCCTCCTCCCAGGACACAGAGCCAGCTATTTTCAAGTATACAATTTGTTTTTTCCTACATAATTAGCACAGTTACCTCAACAGAAGGGGAATATCACTGCATAAATTATACATAGCTAGGAAATTTAGAGGCGAGGTTGCCTCATGTTACTCATGTAGCTGGTTTATTGGCTGAAAGCACTGGGCCTCTTCCAGTGCCTGCTCTTTCTCCCTATTTCAAGTCAGGGGCTGCTCCCTAATCCAAATCCCTTGATTCTTTTGTGCTAGTGTCCCTGCTCACTGGTGTGCTAGAGCCTACTAAGGCCAATTGCTTGCTTTTCAGGAATTTTGTGAACCATTTAGACATCATGTTGGTCGCTTTAAATCAGCAGTGGTGGCAATATTTGCACCATGGCAATCAGTGAATACTGTAAGTTAGGCTGTCACCCCCACTCCCCGCTGGTTGTTAAACATTTACCAGCACACCATGGCCCGTACTTCCATACTAGTCAAAGTCAGGACATTTCCCTTAGTTCTTTAGTCCTGGCATGAAAAGGTCTTTTTTTTTTTTTTTGTCTCAGAGCTTGGTTGCACCCTCCCCTCCCAGTCACCCAAAGCCCCACTTGGGCTCTCAGGCCTATGAAAGGGTCACCTCCTGGCCCCCTCCCATCCCAATCAGCTCATTCTTCTCCAACCTTTTAATTCTTGGGTTACAAAAGCCCCACCCCCTGTGACTGCCCACCCACTCCACAAGCCTCTCCACCGCTGGTACCAGTTCACCCTCTGGGCTTCCATCCCTGGACTAAGGGGTTTATTCTTCATAATAACCCGGTGAGGCAGAAGCCATCATTATCTCCACTTTATAGCAGAGGAAATAGGGGCTGATGGGGTTACATGTAACTTATCTAAATTCATACACTGAACTTAGGATCATGCTGCCTTGGGTCCAGTCTTCCTCTCTGGGATCCTCACCCCTTTTCTCAGGAGGTTGGCTTTATGTCTCTCATCTCTGAACCACTGTCTTCTCTCCAGAAACATTAATATGGAACCACTTTATATTTACAACTTTAATTATATGCTTATTTCCCCAAATCATCCAAACCTGGACTGATCTCCAAACCCTTCAGTTCTAAGACAAGTGAAGGAAGAATCCTACCATTTGGCAACAACATGAATGGAGCTAAAGGGTATTGAGCTCAGTGAAATAAGTCAGGCAGAGAAAGACAAGTACCAAATGATTTCACTCATTTGTGGAGTATACAAAGCAGGAACAAAACAGCAGCAGACTCACAGACTCCAAGGAGAAACCAGTGGTTACCAAAGGGGAGGGGTGTGGGAAGGGGGGGAGAAGGGGATTAAAGGGCATTATGATTAATACACATAATGTAGGAGGGGTGCGTGGGGAAGGCAGGTAGTATAGCACAAAGAAGACAGGTAGTAACTATCGCATCTTACTACACTGATGGACAGTGACTGCAGTGGGGTGTGTGAGGGGGACTTAATATGGGTGAATGTAGTAACCACAATGTTGTTCATGTGAAACCTGCATAAGATTGTATATCAATGATACCTAATAATAATATTAAAAAAAGACAAGTGAAGGAAGGAGGCTGGTACAGAGCTCTACCAGATGTGGGCCTGTACTCACAGAGCTCTATTTTTAAAGCACTTTGCTATTTTGGTCCTCTAGCTCACATACTTTTTCCCTTACCCTCCAGCATATGTTGTTTTCATAGAGTCAGGAATATAAGCCATTTAGAAACCCTGAAAAGTCTTTGCTTGTTTCGGATAGATCAAGACTTCCTCATTTTAAATTACATACTTCTTTGTTTTGGTAAGTTGTAGTCCCTACTGACCTCCTAAATGGGTTATGTGGAACAGACTGTAACTATAAAAGTCAGCTTACTTACCCTGTTCCCTCCACAGCTCCCTTTATTTATACTGGAAACAAAGGACAGTTTTCATATACTGTGGGAAAAAAAAAGAGAAGGAAGCAATTCTTTGTGTTCAAAACAAGAAACACATTTTACATTCAGGCTACTCTTTCTCTTTATTCTGCCTGAAACGACTAGTAGTAAACCAAAGTTGTTCCAGAGGAAAACAAATTAACCTGGAACATAGGTCACCTAACAAGGTATTAAACCTGTTTCCTTGATTGCTTTGGAGGGTTTCATAGCCTCTGGTTAGGGCCCAGACAGCCTGCAATGGACAGAAGGTTTGTGTTCCCCCCAAATCCTAACCTCCACTGTGATGGTAACAGGAGGTGGGACTTTGAGGAGGGAATCAGGTAATGAGGTGGAGCCGTGGTAAATGGGATGAGTGTCCGTACAGAAGGGACCCCAGAGGGCTATCTTGCCATGTGAGGGCACAATGATAAAATGGCAGTCTGCAGATCAGAAGAGGGCCTTCACCAGAACCCAACCATAAAGGCCCCCTAAACTCAGACGTCCAGCCTCCAGAACTGTGAGGAATACATTTCTGTTGTTTATAAGCCCTCCATCTGTGATGTTTTGCTCTAGCAGCCTGAGTGAATATACAGCCTAACCCCAAGCACACTGTACAGAAGCTGAAGAAGATGAGGCCAGGTATCAGGGAAAGTAGTTGTTACTTAGTAAGCAAGAGAATCATTCTGACCTCTAGAGCCAAGGACAGAATGAAACACAAAGGGAAAGACCCTGCAGGATAGGGAAAGTACAGATTAGAATAACAAAATATTGAAGTAGGGACTTAACTGATTCCTCAGTGACCAGAGTGTAAACTCTCAGAGCCATTGTAACTGCCAAGAACTGGGAATTCTGGTTTTTAGTATAATTAAATAGCATAGCCTTTGGCAAGGTCCCTAGCTGTATTGCATCTGAGTTTCCCCATCCGATAATGCCTGCTCTAAAACAGCCTTGTAAATAGATAACTGGGCTGAGATTTGAGAGATCTGGATTCTAGTTATAGCACAACTAACTGAGTGAATCTTAGTTTCATTGTTTGTAAAATAAGATATAGCCTCTGAGGTTCCTTATATAGTTCAGTCATTTTATGTAGTGCCTTAAAAAGGTAAAGATTTTCTAGAAAAACAGAATTACATTATTCTCTCTTTTATTCAGTATTTATTGGGCCTCCTAGCATGTACAAGACACTGGACTAGGAACTAAGGACAAGACAAAGCACCTTGAGGAGTTTATATTGCACCTGGGGGAAGAGATACGATGTAGGAAGAAAAACAGAGCCCAGTGAGAAGGCTAGAGAGTAGTGAAGAGTGCTATTTTACCTAGTGGGGCCAAGGTGTCCCTGATTTGAAGGAAGCACTGAGCCATGTAGGTGTCTGTGGGAAGAGCATTCCAGGCAGAGACAATGGCTGGAGCAGTGAGTGAGGGAAAAGCAATAAAAGATAAAATCAGAGAGAAAGTGGGGCCCAGACTATGTAGGTCCTTAGAGGCCACCGTGAGGAATTTGGCTTTTGCCCTGAGATTAGAAGTCATTGGAAGGTTCTAAGCAAAGTCATGACAAGATTAGGCTCTTATTTTAACAGGGTCACTCTAACCTCTGTGCTCAGACTGTAGGGAGGCAAGAATGGAAGCAAGTGACCAGTTAAATAGCTACTGTAATAATCTGGGCAGGAGCCTATGGTGGTAGCAGAGGAGATGGTGAGAAGTGGCCAGATTCCAGATAGGAGTTTTTGATGGATTGGATGTGGGTTGCAAGAAAAAAGAAGAATCAAAAATGATTCCAAGGATATTATGCAGCCATAAGAAAAAAACAGATCCTACCATTCGCAACAACATGGATGGAGCTAGAGGGTATTATGCTCAGTGAAATAAGCCAAGTGGAGAAGGACAAGTACCAAATGATTTCACTCATATGTGGAGTATAAGAACAAAGGAAAACTGAAGGAACAAAACAGCAGCAGAATCACAGAACCCAAGAATGGACTAATAGTTACCAAAGGGAAAGGGACTGGGGATGATGGGTGGGAAGGGAGGGATAAGGGCGGGGAAAAAGAAAGAGGGCATTATAATTAGCATGTATAGTGTGTGTGGGACACGGGGAGGGCTGCGCAACACAGAGAAGACAAGTAGTGATTTTACAGCATCTTACTATGCAGATGGGCAGTGACTGTGAAGGGGTATGTAGGGGGGACTTGGTGAAGGAGGGAACCTAGTAAACAATGTTCTTTCTGTAATTGTAGATTAATGATACCAAAAGAAAAAAGAAAAAAAAAATGATTCCAAGGGTTTGAGTCCTGAACAACTGTAAAAATGGAGCTGATACTAAGAGGAGGAACACTTTGGGAGTAGCAGGTTTAAGGGTGGTGAGGAGCAGGGACAGCAGGGTTTGCTTTGGACATGTTAAGTATGAGATGCCTGTTAGGCATCCAAGTGGAAAAAAAATTAAGTAGGAAATAAGTCAATATACATAAGGATCCCAGAGTGGGAAGGGGCCAGACCTTCCAACCCAGATCCTCAAGTTTCTATATTAGGAAATCCAGTCTGGATAGCCTTGAAGTGCCTGATGATAGCCCAGTGACAGAAAAAGCCACTGAGACCCAAAATAAAATCACGTTAAGGAAAGGAGAAGTGTGGGCTAGCTCTGCAGTTTAAGACAAGGCCTCAAGCACTGATGTGGGGCCACTGACTGTGCTGCAGCACACACTGGCCCTGGAGCCTGGCAACCCATTAAAGCCTAACTACCCAGGTGCACATGTGGATTTGACCTAGGAGAGTTAGTTTCCTCCAGGCCTGGAGTTGGAACATGACCAATCATCTCACTCCCCCATGCCCCAATTTAGAATATATAGAATTTCCAAGATTTTGGATGGTTTGTGAGCAATGATAGGGGGAGAGACAAGCTTTGAAAATTGCTCACAGTGTAGAAATTGGTGTCCAACTGGTTTGGAGAGTGAAGGACATGAAAATGTTCTGAATTTTCTATCTCTGGAGCCCTGGGCTGGTAATCATGCAGGAAATACCGGTAGAGGTGGGTGGGTGGGGTTTACATCTGTTTACGTTTTGCTGTTGTGAAGCTGCAGTGAGATTGATTTTGGCCCTCCAGCAGAGAGTTCGGGATACCTTCAGAACACACAGGTGGTGAGGTCCAGTAGGTATTGGGGTGGATCTGGAGCTCAGGAGGAATTTAAAGGCACCACTGTAGTGCTTCTCTTGCAAAAACTAGTAAAATCTCTGTGCGCTCAATCTTACAACCTATGTAAATTATATAAATTAATCTATATATGTAGAACATTGTGTTTTCCACATTTACAGAGAGACAGGGAAGTTAAGATAATTTCTCACCTTCCTCAAAGACCAACTTCTCACATCCTTCTCCATCCCACACTGCTGAATGACGCCTTTACTCATCCCTTTTACTCATTTCCCAAAGCCTAACAGCTACTACTGATCTCCTCAAACTCCTAATATACACTTACCATTCACTCCTAGCAGATAACTGAGATTCCTAATTTAATGAAAGGATTAAGGATTCTAACCTGAGCTCTAACATCTTAGATCCTATCCTCAATAAAATGTATTTCTTCCTGTTACCCTCTCTGTTCTCATTAGGGTCTCCTCCAATTTTATTAATATTAATCCCATCCACCTAGTTTTTATTCCTGCACACAGCTTCTGGGATCTTTCTTTATAAATTAACCCTCTTTTCTTGACCTTTTCACTCTCTTTGCCCACAAATTAGGATTAAACCATTGTAGTGCTATCTCCCACTTGAATAACTGTCCTTTATCTCTTCTCCCTTATTCACACTGTGGCCTTCCTTTCCATCCTCCCATTCACTTCCTAGCCCTAGTGAGGATCCCCCCTGCAAGTTACCACGTCAGTGTTAAGCATCTCACTGTGCAAGCAAGATTTCCGCCTTCCCAGCAAGAGAAACCAATGCCAACGACCCTTCTACTTAGCAGGACTGACAAGCCATTGATCCTACCACCTTTTTACTGTTCTTTACCCCCTGTGTCTCTTCCTCCATAGTCCATCACTGTAATTATGCTCTTGCTTACATCTGCAAACCCCTTGCTCCATTTTCTTGGTTGTGCTTACTTAGGAAAACCTCAAACCTGATTAAATCTAACCCTGCCTATCCCATGCCTGCAGGCATGGCTGTGGCATGCTGACAGATCCACTTAAAATTCATGACTACTAACCTCCAGTGGGATTTACCTGGCTCAGCAGTCATACTGTATTCCCTTTAATCTCTTCACTTCCCACTCTCCTAAAATTCTTCTTGTATCTTCTTCACGACTCTCAACTCCCAAAATTTCCTCCCCATTCTCAGTTCATAACTTTGCATCCTTATTCACCGAGAAAATAGAAGCAATCAGGAGAGACTGTCTACAAGTCCCCACTACTGCATCTTCCTTGTTAAAATATAATTTCCAAAAAGCTAAAATCATGACTCATAAACATATAGAATAAATGTGTCCAAAATTTATTTACTAAAGAACCAGTTAAATGATAAAGCTGGTGCAAAGAGCATTTGAGGAATAGGAACTGATATATTTCACCAGGAAAAGTGCTTTAAAATATTTAAAATTGCTAGTTAGAGACAAAAACTGGTTAATGCCGCATAAGGCAAAAGAATCATAATCTGTGAGGTTATCATTTTCATAGGACAGAAATCATTTGTATTTCTCTCAGACGAGAACTATTGTATTGATCTAAGTTTTCTATCTATAATAAACAGAGTTGTAAAACACCCTAATCAATAGTAAGCAGAAAGTTGTTGAGCAGTGGTACCTGCCCCTAGGAAATGAGGCCCTCGCCAGAGGGCCTGCTGGCCAGAGCACAGCTCTTCACTAAAAAGATACCCAGTAATCCTATTTGCCTATTTCCAAATTTGGGATGATTTTTCTTAACAATCTACCTATTTGTGGCTGTACCCATGTCCTCTTGCCTGTCTTCCAGCTACTAAAGATAAATTGTCCAGGCTCTTCTTCAAGGCCAACTTTTGCACTTGTATATTATATCCCATCCGCTTTTGCCCACTCAAGGATATTACTCCAATGATTCTCTCTTCTGTCTCCTGCATCAAATTTTCCACTATTCAGTTTTTTTTTAGCATAAAGACACGCTCTTCCATTTCCAAACCAAGCTACTATCTCATTTCTCTCTTTATCTTTATAGAAAATAATTATCTGCAATTGCTGCCTCTAGTTTGTCTCCCCTTATTCCTTGAACCCACTGGTATCAGCCTTTCACCCTCACCACTTCTCCAAAACTGCTCTTATCAGAGTCGTCACATCCTCCACATGACCAAATCCAGTGGTCATGTTCTCCTCAGTTCTCATTCTTATTTAGATGCTGTTGATCACTGAGAAACACTTCACTTGGAGCACTTTCCGCACTAGGTTTCCAGGACTCTTGTGCTTCCCTCCTGGCTGCTCTTTCTCAGTCCCCAGTGTTGTTTCCTCCTTGTTCTCCTAAACTCTTAATGTCAGTGGCTCAAGGCCTCCTGTCATTCCTTTCTATACAAACTCCTCTGCTGATCTTATCCAGACTCTTATCCATACACTGATACATACATATGTCTCCAACTTAGAACGTATTCCAAAATTCCAGACCCTCATATCCAACTGTGGGACTTCTCTGCTTGGATACCTAATAGATGCCAAAACCTAAACTCTAATCTTCCTACACATTCTCCTCCCCTTTCCCATCTCAGTTAATGGCAATTCCATTCTTCCAGTAGCTGAGGCCCAAAACCTTAGAGTCATCATTGGCTCTTCTTTTTCTGTCACTCCCACCAATCTATCGGCAAATTCTGTCTGCTCTGCCTTTAAAATATATCTACAGTCTGACCACTTTTCACGCTCTCCACTGTAGCCATTTCGGACCAATGCCACTTTCCCTGATTCTTCCATCTTCCTGTTTATCTAGTGCCTACTCCTGGTGCAGCAGCCAGAGTGATCCTGCTAAAAAGTCGGATCTTATCACTTCTCTACTTAACACCTTCTACGGGCTTACTATCTATGGTAGCTTGCCTCCAAGATGGCTGCCATCAATTCCTCCATCAACTGCCAGTCCATCATGGACATATAGCCCAGTCAGCCTTGCTCTCTGTCCTATGCAATCACTGATCTGCTTTCAGTCTCTATATAAATTTTCCTTTTCTGGACATCTCATACAAATAAAATCATAGAATATATAGCAGTTGCATCTGCTTCTCTCAGCATGTTTTTGAAGTTAATGCGTGCTGTAGCATATATCAGTATTACAGTGTTTGTTTTTGCTGAATACTATAGCATTAGGTGGACATAGTTATGTTGTTTATCCATCAGCTGATGAACATAGCTTTGGGCTTTTGTAGATGCCCTTTAGCAAGTTGAGGAAGTTCCCTTTTATTCTAGTTTGAGAGTTTTTATCACAAATGGGCTGGAATTTGCCAAACAGTTTTTCTGTATGTATTGAAATGATCCTGTGGGTTTTGTCCTTTATCCTATTAATATGGTGAATTATATTACTTGGTTTTAGGATGTTGAACCACCTGTGAATTCCTGGATAAATCCTACTTGGCAATGATGTATAATCCTTATCTGTTGCTGGATTTAGTTTGCTAGTATTTCTGTTGAAAATTTTTGCATTGATACAAGGGATATATATATATATATATATATATATATATTGTATCATTAATCTACAATTACATGAAGAACATTATGTTTACTAGGCTCCCCCCTTCACCAAGTCCCCCCACAAACCCCATTACAGTCACTGTCCATCAGCACAGTAAGATGCTGTAGAATCACTACTTGTCTTCGCTGTGTTGCACAGCCCTCCCCGTGCCCCACCCCACATTATACATGCTAATCGTAAGGCCCCCTTTCCTTTTCTCTGCCCTTATCCCTCCCTTCCCACCCATCCTCCCCAGTCCATTCTTGGATTCTGTGATGCTGCTGCCGTTTTTTTCCTTCAGTTTTTCTTCATTCTTATACTCCACATATGAGTGAAATAATTTGGTACTTGTCTTTCTCTGCCTGGCTTATTTTACTGATCATAATACCCTCTAGCTCCATCCATGTTGTTGCGAATGGTAGGATCTGTTTTTTTCTTATGGCTGAGTAGTATTCCATTGTGTATATGTACCACATCTTCTTTATCCATTCATCTACTGATGGACATTTAGGTTGCTTCCATATCTTGGCTATTGTAAATAGTGCAGCGATAAACATAGGGGTGCATCTGTCTTTTTCAAACTGGGCTGCTGTATTCTTAGGGTAAATTCCTAGAAGTGGAATTCCTGGGTCAAATGGTATTTCTATTTTGAGCTCTTTGAGGAACCTCCATATTGCTTTCCACAATGGTTGAACTAATTTACATTCCCACCAGCAGTGTAGGAGGGTTCCCCTTTCTCCACAACCTTGCCAACATTTGTTGTTGTTTGTCTTTTGGATGGTGGCGATCCTTACTGGTGTGAGGTGATATCTCTTTGTGGTTTTAATTTGCATTTCTCTGATGACTAGCGATGTGGAGCATCTTTTCATGTGTCTGTTGGCCATCTGAATTTCTTCTTTGGAGAACTGTCTGTTCAGCTCCTCTGCCCATTTTTTAATTGGATTGTTTGCTTTTTTGTTTGTTGAGGTGCAGGAGCTCTTTATATATTTTGGATGTCACCCGATACAAGAGATATTGATCTGTACTTTTCTTGTAGTGTCTTTGTCTAGTTTTGGTATCGGAGTAATATTGGCCTTATGGAATGAATTAGGTGTTTCTTCTCTATTCTCTGAGGTTATTTGTCAAGTATTGGTTTTATTTCTTCTTTAAATATTTAATACGATTCATCAGTAAAGCCATATTGGACAGGGCTCTTCCAGTGGGAAGATTTTTGAATACTAATCCATTTTTTTACTTCATCTATTCAGGTTTTCTATTTCTTTTGAGTTGGTTTTGGTGATTTGTGTCTTTCTAGAGATTTTTCCATTCCATTAAAATTGTCTAATTTATTGGTATAAAGTTGTTCATAATATACCCTTGTAAATTTTAATGCTTGTAGTGGATAATAATACATTATTATTGTATCCTTTTTCATTCCAGTTATAGGTAATTTGTGTCCTCTCTCTCTTTCCTGTCTCTCTGTCTCTGCCTCTCTTTCCTTGATAAATATAACTAAAAGTTTGATCTTTCCAAATAACCAACTTTTGGTTCACTGATTTTCTGTATTGTATTTCTGTTTTTTTTCCCATTG
This sequence comes from Manis javanica, assembly GCF_040802235.1. Taxonomy (NCBI): domain Eukaryota; kingdom Metazoa; phylum Chordata; class Mammalia; order Pholidota; family Manidae; genus Manis; species Manis javanica. The sequence continues at coordinate 88,490,860 of NC_133165.1, forward strand.
ATTTCTATTCTAATCTTTATTTCCCCTTTTCTGCTTGCCTGGGTTTAGTTTGCTCCTCTTTTAATTTTTTACTTTTTTAAGGTAGAAGCTTAGGTTATTGATTTGAGATCTTTCTTCTCTTCTGACATAGGTGTCTTCTTCAAAGCACTTCTTAGCTGCATCCTATAAATTTTAATATGTTGTATTTTCATTTTTGCTCAGTTCAAAGTATTTAAAATTTCCCTGGTGATATCTTCTTTGACCCATGAACTATCTAGAAGTCTGTTCAATTTCCAAATACCTTGGGATTTCCCAGATTTCTTTCAGGTTTTCATTTCTAATTTAATTCCATTGCAGATTGCAGGTAGAGAATGTAGTTTGTATAATTTGCATTCTTTTACATTTATTGAATACTTGTTTTAGGTCCTAACATACCTACTCTGGAGAATGTTCCATGTGCACTAAGGATGTCTATTCTGCAGTTGTTGGACGAAGTTCTGTAGATGTCAGTTAGGTCAAGTGGGTTGATATTACTTTCAAGTTTTTATCCGTTATTGAGAGTGGGGTATTATTGTTGAATTTTCTATTTGTTCCTCCATTCTGTCCATTTTTCTTTCATGTATTTTTGTGAATCTGTTATCTGTGTACATATTTATAATTATTATATTTTCCTGATGAACTGATCCCTTTATCATTATTAAATGTCCCTCTGTCTCAAGGAGCATTTGTTTTTTGGTCTTAAGTCTGTTTTGTCTGATATTAATATAGCCACTCCAGCTCTCCTATGGTTATTATATTCATGGTATATCTTTTTCACCCTTTTACTTTTCACTATTTGTCATTGAATCTAAGGTGTCTTTTGCAGACATCTTATAATTGGATCTAGCTTTTTTAACCAACCTGCTGATTTCTGTCTTTTGATTGAGATGTTTAGACCTTTCAGAATTAATGTAATCATTGATGTAATTTGATTTAGGTTTGTCATCTTAGTGTTTGCTGTTTCTTTTTTTGTTCCTATCTTCCTCGTTTACTGCCACTTTTTGTGTCAAATAAATAATTTTAGTGTGACATTTAATTCCTATGTAGATTTTTTAAACATACATTTTTTAGTTATTTTCTTTATGGTTACTGTAGGGATTATAATATGCATCATAATTTATTATTATCTATTTCAGATTAATACTAACTTAATTTCATTAAAGCATAGAAACTTTGCTCCAATATAACTCTGTCGCTTTCCCCTCCTTTGTGCTATTATTACATATAAAGCTCACATATATCCTAATATTAATGATTATTATTTTTTATATAGTTATATTTGTTATATAATAACACACTTAATTATCATATATATACATTTGGTATATATGTTATAACCCATCAATATAGTGTTATAATTCTTTCATATCTTTTAAACAAGTTACATGAAACAAGAAAATATATAGTTATAGTCTTTTACATTAACTCCCATATTTACCATTTCCAGTGCTCTTCATTTCCTCCCGTGGATTTAAGTTACCATCTGATGTCCTTTCCTTTCAGCCTGCAGGACTCCCTTTAGCATTTCTTATAGGGCAGGTCTGTTAGCAACAAACTTCCTCAGATTTGTTTATCTAGGAATGTCTTAATTTTTCTTTCATTTTTGAGGATAGTTTTGTGGGATATCAAGTTCTTGGTTAATAGTTTGTTTCTTTTATGCTCTGAATATGCCATTCATTCCACTGCCTTCCAGCTTCCATTCTTCAGATGAGAAACCTCCGTTGTTTTGATGAGAAATTAGCTGTTAATCATATTTATGCTTCATTGTACATGATGGTGGTTTTTCTCTTGATGCTTTCAAGATGTTCTTTTTGTTGTTGACTTTCAACAGTGTGCATGTTGTGGTTAGACATGGATCTCTTTGTAGTTATCCAAGTTTGGTTTATTAAGCTTCTGGGATGTGTAGACTGATGTTTTTTAATCAAATTTGCCACGTTTTTGGGCATTGTTTCTTCAAATATTTTTCCTGACCCTTTCTTTCCTCTCCCATTACACATATGTTGGTATGTCAATGTTGTCCCACAAGTCTCTGATGCTCTGTTCATTTTTCTTTGTATTTTATTCTTCAGTGGATAATTTCTGTTGGTTCACGGATTCTTTTCTTCTGCCACTTTGAATCTGCTTTTGAGACCCTCCACTGAATTTTGTGTTTCAGTTATTGCTTAGTATAAGTTCTAGAAATTATACTTTTAAAAATTTAAGTAATTTGTTTCCTCATTGAGCATATTTGTTGATTCCTTATTGTCTGACTTTCTTTTGAGTCTTTAAAAATGATTTTTTTTAGTTCTTTGAACATATTTTTTATTTCTTTGAAATATTATAATATTTATAATAGCTGCTTTGATGTCTTTGCCTGCTAAATCCAATTTCTGGGGACACGTAGATAGTTTCTATTGACTCTTGTTTTTCCTGAGAATGAGTCAAATTTTCTTATCTTTTTGCATATTTTATGGAAAACTAGATTTTTAAGTAATATTTTATAGCAATTCAGGATCCTGATTTTTTCCCTCAAGGCCATCTTTTGTGTTTGCGTGTTTAAGTAACTTGCCTTGGTTAACTTCTCTGAAGTGTGTGGCTGCTAATATCTCTACTCAGTTTAATTTTTCATGTTTTTATTTTTGCCTGGCTCCCTAGGGGTTGCCCCTGTGTCTAAGTAGCCTAATGGTCAGTCAATGATGGGACAGAAACTGTGCTCAGCACCTCAGTAAGACTTCCATCCTCTGATCATGAATTTGTGCGTGGGCAGAGGGGTACATGCAAATGTCAGGCTGTTTTCAATTCTATTTGGGCTTTTACTTTCCATTGGGCCCTTTCACAGCTTCTCTATGCACAAATCCTCAAGGTCAGCCAGGACTTTGTGGCTATCGTAGGCCCTCTGTTCTCAGCTGTAAATGTGCACCACCTCAGCCCTGAGGATGCTTGCCCCAACCACAACTGTAACTTTGTGTTAGTAGAACCACTGGCCCTCTCCTGCTTCAAATCAAGTTGAGACCTCTTTGACTGTAACAGCAAAGCTATGGGTCCTCACAGCTTTCCCCCCCCCTGGCAAAATCTCCATGCTGACTGGGCTGGTGGGAGGGCTGGGAAATGGGAGCATCCCCAGGCAAGGATGCCACAGAGTCCCACTGTTAATACTGAATGTCAGCCATTGTTCAAGCATAAACACTTCTCAGGTTATTATATGTCGTTGGTTGATTTCCAGGGTGCTAAAAATGGTTTGTTTTTTTTCCAGCTTTGTAGTTGCTTTTTGGGGAGAGGATTTGCCCACCTCCTTACTCTGCTTTAGGTGGAAGTTCCACTGTCTCCAGTAAATATTTGTTGGATAATAAGTGACTAAACCCATGTAATCTGTCTTCTACCTCTACCACCCTACTGACACAGTCCCATCAAAAATTATCAATTGCCTCCCAGGCACTAAAATAGGCTCTCTGAGTAAGACAGACCTGGGTTGAATTCCAGCTCTGCCACCTAGTAATTGTGCACTTGCTGAGTACACTAATCTTCCCCAAATATTCTGTTAAATGGCTAAATAACACCTATACCTATACGTCACTGTGAGGAGGGTGGGGTCTGAGTAAGCATGTGGGTGGACACAGCAGGATTCATGTCCAACACGGTGTTTGTCATGGGGCCAGAGCACCTGTTTAGACTGTGAGTCTGGGATGCCTCCTAACCTCGTGTATCACCCTTACCCTCGACAGAGATATAACTGGTGGGAATGCAAGGGTAAGATCACGAAAATCCTTTGAGATTGGATCTATTACACATGGGTATAAGGTATTATTATGCTTTATTATGATGTTCTTTGGGAACTTTTAAAGTTCCTTCTCTCTGGGAAATTCTGGTTGTAGTAGAATGTCTAAAAATAACAGAAGCTACCAAAATTACTCCCCTAACTTTCTTCTTCCCTTTATATTTTAACTATTCAAATATTGCTATCTTCTGAAAGACCAGAACTACCGATAATATAAACCCTTCTCAGTCATAAACTATCGCATTTTTAGGTGTTTTTCCTTCTAAGAACTAAGGATGTGGTCCCCCGAATCATAAATAAAAACATCAATTTGGTGGTTAAAAATGGAGATGAAGGAATATTACTGAACAGAATGCTTGGAATTTGAAATGGAAATAGTGAGGCAAGGCCATCACCACTTAGGACCTTGTGGAAAATTCAGATCTTGCTACAGAAAAATGCATGTTTAAAAACAGAATAAAAAATACCAATTGCTCTTTCCACATTCTTTTAAATTTCTTCCTCATTGTCCTCCCTTAATTAGTCATGCACTAGTTATCATTCATTATTGTTACTTGCTTTTTCATGTGTCAACCAGGCTGCCAGCTCTCTGGAAAGCAGGCAGTGAGCTGTGTCCTCCTCTAGGCCTGGTACTGTTCCTATCACCTGTAGTCAACAACTGTGTTCATTTTCACTCCCTTACTCAGAAAACTTAAATGACTTTCCACTAAAAAAAAAAAATACTACCCCTAAAAGTGGTCCTCAGATTTTTTTTTATTCCATGTACTTATCAGTAAACTAATGTTTGAACATTGTCTAATGCACACACATGTAATTTATTTTAAAATTATTTATATACTGTTGTATTTCTATTTTATATAGATTATAAGTATTTTACCAATATAGAAAGTTTAAGAGGATGACAAAGTAGTATAAATTTGTAATATTTTCTCTCTGTACCTTTTGCATACTCCACTCTGGAGACCACCTGTCTGTAAAATAGAATCCAGGTTCTTTAATTAAAACTATCATCTTCAAACTGGGGTCTAAGCAGCTTGAGAGTACATAGCATAGATAGTTCTAAGAAGTCAATTTCCAGATTCTAAAGTACCAAATGTACCCTCTCCTGATAGTGAATTACCTGGGAATGGCTGCCATTGAGCTGCTTTCTCTTTTCCAGCCTCTGCTTCCTAACTGCTCTGACCTTGGACAAGAGCTCAAACAAAGGGATGATTTGAAAATGTATCACCGGTAATCCTCCTACACTGCCAGTGGGAAGGTAAGCTAGTTCAACCATTGTGGAAAGCAGTATGGAGGTTCCTCAAAAAACTAAAAACAGAAATACTATTTGACCCCGGAAACCCACTCCTTGGAATTTACCCAAAAAATACAACTTCTCAGATTAAAAAAGACATATGCACCCCTATGTTTATTGCAGCACTTTTTACAATAGCCAAGATATGGAAGCAACCTGAGTGTCCATTAGTAGATGAATGGATAAAGAAGAGGTGGTACATATATACAATGGAATACTATTTAGCCCTAAGAAAGAAACAAATCCTACCATTTGCAACAATGGATGGAGCTGGAGGATATTATGCTCAATGAAATAAGCCAGGCGGAGAAAGACAAGTGCCAAATGATTTCCCTCATTTGTTAAGTATAACAATGAAGCAAAACTGAAGGAAGAAAATAGCAGGAGACTCAGAGACTCTAAGAGGCGACTAGCCTTTACCAAAGAGAAGGGATGGTGGGGTAGGGGAGGGGGGAAGGGAGGAGGGAGGAGGGAGGAGGGAGGAGGGAGGAGGGAGGGAGGGAGAAGGGGATTGAAGGGTATTATGTTTAGTACACATGGTGTGGGGGATCACAGGGAGAACAGTGTAGCACAGAGAAGGCAAGTGGTGAATCTGTGGCATCTTGCTACACTGATGGACAGTGACTGCATTGGGGTATGGGTGGGGACTCGATAATATGGGCAAATGTAGTAACCACATTGTTTTTTCATGTGAAAACTTCATAAGAGTGTATATCAATAATACCTTAATAAAAAATAAAAAAATAAAAAAAAAGAAAGTGCATCACCCCTGAGGGAGAATCTCTAAAGGGCTAAGTAAGAAATACTGACAGGGTAGTGCTTTATTTCATCCCTTGGACAAATTCCCGCCAAGCCTCTGGGCCCTAGACAGCGGCTATTTTAGAAGTCCCAAGTGAGGTGGTAAAAGACATCGTGATAATAGTGTTTTTAATTAAAATATGAAGCTAAACTTTTTCTGATAGAAAATAAGTCTATTTAACTGATTGGTTTGCTCATGTACATTGGTTCTGCCAGTTTCGCCATGCAGATTGGTTCATGAAAGACATTTTCCACAAGGAGAATGGGCTAGATCTGTGGTTCCATTGTTGCTTTTGATGGAAATACATGCAAAGAAAGCACTTATCCAACCTACAATACTCCAGAAATTTCATTTGCAACTATTTCAACTCCTGATGACCACTACCTTACACTGACATTCACAGTATTTATAACCACCCATACTTGTTCCCATCTGATCTCCTGCCAGGCTCCCTCAGGCTTCAGCCAGACCAAATTCCTGCTCCTAGGCACTCCTCCAGGTCTATACCTGTGTATATGCTCATGCTAAGTCCTCTGCTGGAAATACTCTTTCCTCCCATCATCCTGTGTTGAATTCCTACCTGGCCTCTTGTTCTGAGGCACTAATTAAGCACTGAAGATGCGAAATTAACATAATAATAAGCTTGACTCCACTGTCATAAGATGTAAGAGTCTAGTGTGGGAGACACACCAGGTAAGCAGTGACAATATGGTATTACAGAGCTGTGACAGGGAACCATGAGGTGTTGGGAAGTTAGCAGGGGCACCTTCCTTTCACCTGGAGAGTGAAGGAAATCTCAGAGTAAGTGGACAGAAAGCTAAGACCCATTGATGAGCAGGAATTAGCCTTTTTACAGCAAAGGGAGAGAAGAGGACTGATCTATGTTGAGAAAACAAAACTGAGTTAACTGACAGTGTTAAGGCAATTCTTTGTGAAGTCGCAGTTCTGACCATGAGAGACACATCCCTAACTCCAGAGGTCCAGACAGAAATTTCCACTAAGTTCAATGTTTCATGTGTTTGAGAGAATAGTTACATTCTCTCAAAAGCCCAATTTAGAACAGGCTGAAAGTCAAGAGAGAGGTCATCTCCAGAAAAATTTTCCCTTGCTTTTTGCCAGACACAAAATATTGAACCCCAAGCTCACTTGCTGGGGAAATGGGTAGCCTTTGTATACTGGGTTTACCAGAAACAGTGCTCAATGAATATTCTCGGGATATCTGTGAAGAACGGGACAGGTAGGTTTTCTATGTGTCTCTGTTCTGAGGGTGGAGACACCCTCTGAGCAAACAAGCTTATGAAATAAGAACCACAGAAGAGAAAACATTGTTTCCAGGGACTGCCTGTGGCACAAGAGGAAGAGACTGGCCTTCACTGCTTCACCTCTGATCCTGTCCTGCACTGTCCTTAGGCAAAGACCCTGAGAGCTTGCCTGGCTTATGTTTCACTCTCTACTTCATGCCACTACTCATAGTGCTGATAAACCACGAAAAACCCCTATTTATTTCTAGGAAAGACTCTCCTCCGCAATACATTAGTATGGAAGAGAGACATGATAGATGTGGCACCAGCCATCAGGTATTTCCTATATTGGTCAAAGTTTGGTACCCATTAACTCTTTGTTCATTCAAAATAGGGAATATACTCCGCCTTCTGGTTTTCTGATACAGTCCACTCATGATGCATCATTGTAATGGATTTTTATATTATTTCTCATTGTTTTCTCAGTTGTTCATCTTCTTCAAGCACCCACATGGAGGGCTAACATTTTCTCTATGAAACTATTCACTTTGGCAGTAGAATTAGGAAGGTCTCATCCATAAGGACCTAATTATTGGGACACCAAAGGATGTCTTTATAAAACATTGACTACATGTGGATATCACATGACACAGACCCCAAGTACTCCATAACCAGTTAGACTCCAATTACTGGTAAAGCTACTTCATCTCCTTCAAGAAAACCATTATAAACTCATCCTAGAACACAAAAGCTCATTTTTTGCTAGAAAGTTATTATCAAGCTATTTAAGATCAGAACTATGTTTAGTAACATTTTTCTTTTTCAAATATTTCCTATCAGTGATACCATACTGTTTCAGATAGACGGACCAACTAATTCTCTAAAATTCTGCTTTCTAACAGTTCCCCAAGCAGTTTCTGATTACGGCCTTTAACAAAGTTCACAACAATGGTGAATGCAGGTTTGTGGTGAAGTATGTATATAAATGTGTTTGCAAATGGGTTTAGACCCTTGTGTGGAAAGGGCCTGAAGTCTCCTAAATAGAAAAATCTTCAAGTAAATCAGAACTGACTTAAGAGTTTGGGAAATGGTAGCAGGGTTTAGGGACCTTATATCAAACCACAGCCAAGGCCACATTTTAACACGTCCCAATTCCCAGATTAATTTTATTTCTGTCACCCTCTTCACCTTTCAAATTCCTTCCATTCTGCAGAATCAGTTCCATGCAGTAGAACAAATACATTGTGACTTCTGTTCCTGATATTTCCCTGTGAGTAGTGATGGAAATAGTTTTAGTTTTCAGCCCTGCACCTGAGAGAAGTACAGGTAAAATGAAATGAGTTATGCCTCCTCTTCTCCTGAAGCCCCCAGATTGCCCTAAGAGAACACCCATAAACCTTTTGCCAGATCATTTAGGCCCAAGGGCTCCTCAAAACGGAGATATTTTTCTTGTAAAAGGTCAGATTCGTTTCTTTTTATAATAGAATACTGCATGTGTGCTACCTTGGTGCCAGAGACTTTCCTGGGCAAAAAACCGGGCCATCACCTGCAGCCAACGCGACCTCTACTACTCCGGCAGGGACTTGCAGCGTCGCGGTGCGTCCAGCAGATGGCGCCATAGCTGAATTTTCGCGAGCCGCTTTCTACGCCTGTGAGAGTCTGGAATAAACAGGAAGAGGGATTTTTTTTTTAAGTATTCTAATTTTCAACATTTATGGCCTTCTTTGTCGGTCAGAGGCTCTTTTTATTTGACTAAGTTGAAATGCATTTGAGATGTGTTTAAAAACCAGTGATTACACAATCTCAATACACGTATTTTTAGGATTTCCTTTCTTTCAAAGGACCCAAGAAGCAAGTTTTAAAGTAGCGTAAACTGTCACAAGAGTCTAGTGGTTCAGAAATACTAGCAGACAGCACGAGGTGAAGAAAGGTTGTCTCAGAAGCCAGAAAGCGGTGCAGGGGTAACCTCGCGGCGCCGCGGCGGAAGTGGCCTTCGTGGGCGGTGGCCGCCGGCGCCCCGAAAACAGCGCCGCCTGCTGGTGAAATGGAGAAAGCTCGGATCTCGCCAGAGGCTGCGGCGTCGCTCCGGGACCGCTTAGAACCGGCCGGCGGCGTTCCAAACACCGTTGCACTCTGGATGCTGCACTTAGGCCCCCTACCCAACAAAACTGAAAGTAGTGGTCCCCACCAGAGCCCAGCCTTTCTGGGGAGAAGAGAAACCTAGAGGCCCGTTATGGTGTTGGTATACAATATTTCAAAGGGCTTGATTGCTTTTAATACTTCTAAATCTAAGGATAATTGTTATTTAAGACAATGCTAAAGGCGAGTGAAACATAGAACCTGATAGAAGCTCTCTTTCATTTATCCTATCCTACTTTAGGGTACTTTCATATCTACAAAATATTAAAAGAGCTCACTAGGAGCCAATTGGAAAAAACAGTCAGGGGGCTCAGTTTCAAAATGGTTGTGCTTATCATTTCTCATTATGTCCCCTCATTTTTATTCCAGGATTGTTACTGTGCCATTTCTGGCGTCCCTCCTCCTCACCCCACTCTTTTTCTCTATACTCATTTGACAGGAGTCTTTGCAATCATCTGCTTAGACCACGTCATCATCATCCACTGGGAGGGAATTATGGTACCACCTTTCTCCCCCTATGGCTGAAGGCCACGGAAAGGAGACGATGAGTTGCGCTTCTCTTGAGCCAGCGTGAGGGCTGGGAATTGTAACCTGCAAGATGATGATTCCAGAGTGCAGCTTCTCCCTTTTAATGCTGTTTGAGAGCTTTATGCTGCTCTGCTTTCTCCTACAGAGCTCTGTCCTTCATTGTTGCCCAAATGAAGCTCTAACAATCTTTTGTCCCTTCCACTTGCAGAGATTCAGTGCAGTATGTGTAAGAATTGTACGTCTCCGTTTTTCTTCTAGTAAAAGAGGGAAGACCCAGAGACGGATGGTTTCAGTTGGACTGGTCATGCTGTTTATCAGGTCCCTGTTCTCTGACATGAGAATTCCCATGATGCCTCCTATCAGGGCATAGCTATAGGCACAAATTATAGGCTCTGGTTCAAAACAGAGGCCTCTCTTTTGTTCAGTAGCTCCAGAAACACCGTAATTAGGAACCCAATTAGAACAGAAGGCTTCTTGAGGGTCCTGGAGAAGGAAGGCTAGGCCCCCACGTCCTGTTCATAACTACTTGGGCTGTAGCTTTCATAAGCTGTATCCAACCATAGGGGCACTAAGAGCTCAGTGGTTGAAGGTCAAAGAAGAGCAATGGATATTTGGTAATTTAGTGAATCAGGGACAGGATCTGAGACCATGTTAGACATGTTTATCTCTAGAGAAATACAAGTCAGGAGGGGGCTGTCTCCCTAAATGTTAGTGTGCTATGAAAGTGTCCTTCAGGGATAGGATGCATTAACAGGGCAGCTGATAACATTAGTCCTGCGCAGGCAGGTACACCCTCTCCCCATGCACATCCCCAGGACTGCTGAACTGAGTGTTACTATACTGAACTAATCTGAGCTAATCGGGCGGGACGCAGCTCTGAGCCTCTTCTGCCCCAGTCTCAGAAATCGGTCCAGACAAAGCAAAGCGGTTTCTCGAGGGGGAGGGGTGGCCGCTTTCTCTTTGTTCTCCCTTGGAAAATGGGCTCTCTCTCAACTCTCATACACCAGCTGCTTTCACCTTTTGAAAGAGGGCAAAATGAGTTAATCGCCAACAATGATTTGGGCAGCATATTTGTGGAGCCCTGAACTCTGTAAAATGCAGGGTCAAGCTATTTTTAGAATTCTAATGTGCTCTAAGTTTTTATTCTGGGTTTCTAGTCAAGAATTTCAGAAAGATGCCCCTCTATCAAATAAAAATAAAGAGAGCGCCTCACAAAGGGGTGGTGTAGGTAGAGTATTTTAAATCCTACTTAACCTAGTAATTACATGTTCTACACCTTATGCTCAAGAATCTCTCTCTGAGAGAGGTATGATTTAATGAACAAATTCCTTTGTCTGCTAAAAAATCCCTTCAACAGTAAAAGCTCTCTGAGAAATCACATCTTTCTACACTGATTTTTTTTCTCATAAGAATGATTTAACATAGCTCCTTGAAAAATAAGAACTTTCAGAATCGTCTATCCCTGATTTAAGTGTGGTATTAAGACAAGGAGAGCTTGTTCTTATACCAGGAATAGGCATGCCACTCCCCATACAATCAGAGCATCTGCTGCCTGGACCAATTCTTAAACCAAAAGCCACATGTGGCTTCTGAGCTTGACAGCTGAAGTGGCCTTTTTTGTCCACTTGGAATTTTAGTTTGGGCTGACTAGGACAGGCTCACACACAGCAGAAAATGGGCTCTTTGAGTCAGAGAAAGCCTACTGGGCTGAGAAGGACTAAGCTGACATTTTGGAAATATTCTAGGTTTATTTCCTGGGACTTTACCGCCCCAAATTAAGGTACTTTCAGTCCCTTCATGTGACACCCTCATGCTCTATAAGACAGTTCCTATTTTTCTGGGATTTTATCTGCCAGCTAAATATCAGCAATTTTGCCCAGAATAACAGAATATCTGCATGTTTTTCCTGAGCCAGGCCTTAGGTCATGCGGAGAGCCGCTCCTCTCCTCCAGCTCCAGGCCACCTCATTCTTTCCAGCACTCCCCAGAGGAAGTGAGAACAACACCCCCCATGCCAGGAAACCAGCTGCATATTAGCCTGTGACCTAATGGCTCAAGTTCTACAGGTGAGGCCCGGTGAGCTTCTCATTCTGAATCTAGATAAGTAACAAATAAGTAGGTATTAAAGGATTTTATATACCTTTGTAACCTAAAGAGATTTTGATAAAATAGCCATTGGGCATGTATATTCATACCACTGCCCTGTGTTTTTGTGTATTATCCGTTACCCAGAGAGCATATTACAGAATGTCTTTCATCTGGCTGGTTCAAAGCTCTTTCCAGTGTTAACCTTGTAAATTAAGGAGTCATGCAGTAAATGCTCTTAGCTGCTTTAAGAAAAGAATGGACCAAAGGAACAATGTACGGCTGTGCTTTTAATCCTGAGATTAGGCCTGCCTTTACTGTCACATCTGAGGAAACTGGGTAGTGATACTTTATGACAGAAAATGGAAATGGGGACATTGTAACTTTCTGACTGACAGCTGACAGTAGTTGATTTTCTGATATGCCAGAAACTGTACCTTACGTACATTATCTCGTTTAAACCTCACCACAACCCCACAGGCTAAGTTTACTATTATTACTACTCTTATTCTACATATGACCAAACATTATCCAAGTCACACAACAAATAGCCACATCAGGACTTGTATTGAGAGATTAGTCATCCTCCAAAGTTCATGCTTTTAGGTATATTCCTACCCCAGAATATATAATAACAAACTGCAAAGCTCCATTTATTAACTACCCTTCTTCAGGGATTGCCTCACAACATACCTGAAATGGGAGAGAAGGAAAAGAATCAGCCAATAATTGATAATTTACACATCTTAGCCTGTATGGTTTTGACATTCTTTCCTATGCATTATCTCATTTAATCCTCACAGCACCCTGTAAGTATGTTATTATTGTCTCTTATATGTAAGGAATATATCTCTGGAGAACAGGTTTAAAAAAAATGCTAAAATTCAGAGGCTGAGAGGTAACAAACCTTCTGATAGATGACAGTGTACCTGCCACCTCAGCTCAAAGTGCTGGTGTAGGTGCCTCCTACATTTCCTTCCTTTCTTATTCCATTGAGCCATAAAGCCTATGCTCCATAAATACAAATATGGTTAAATGTTGACTTGATGTTCCGCTAAGCTGTTTCAAAAACAAGGTAGAGAGGAAACAGTAAAAGTGACAAGGCATGGAATGCTATGTAACAATTAAAAATAATGAATTACATTTAAACACACTGCCATGAAAAGATCTCCACAAGGCATAGTAAGCAAAAAAAGAAAGTGAATTACAGAATAAGAAGTAGGAAGTACAACATAGAACCATTAATGTTTTAAAAGACACGAAACAATAGGATATACACACACACATCTATGCAAACACACACAGAAAGGGTTATAACCCAACTTGATAACTGGTTTCTCTGGGGAGAGCACTGAGTCCAGAGTAAGGTGCATAGCATTGGCAGACTCTTTCTTTACCCATTTACAAAAAATGTGTGTAAAAGGAAAAAGAAAGGGCAGAAAAGAAACAAGTGATGGTGGTAGAAAACAAAAGGTTAGCAACCTGCAATAAAGTAAGTGGTACAAATACACCAAACTAAAATCTGCTGCCTCATTCATGTCCATAAGTAACCAGAAGAGAGTCCTCAAGTTGGCATTATTATGAATTGAATGACTGTTAAAATGTACTATCTCCCCAGTATAGCACAGAGAAGGTAAGTAATGACTATATAGCATCTTACTACGCTGATGGACCGTGACTGCAATGGGGTGTGTGTGGGGACTCAATAATATGAGTGAATGTACTAACCACAGTGTTGCTCATGAGAAACCTTCATAAGATTGTATATCAATGACACCTTAATAATAAAAAAAGTGTAATGTCTCCTGACTACCAGGAATACAGTGCTGAGAGGTCTACTAGACTTGAAGCCCGAGAACCTGGGCTTAAGGCCTGACTGCATTTCTCTGTAACCTTGGTTAATTTCTCAGGCCTTGTTTTCTTAATCTGTTAAGTGAAGATAATAATACACTTCACAGGGTGCTTTAAGGATTAAATGAGATAACACACAAGAAAGAATATCATGCAGGCTGAGACTTACAAATTGTGTTTATTCTCCTCCCATTCTCTTTCTCTCCCACGTCAAAGATTTATTTTTTTCTCACACCTTTAAGATGTTTGAATCCCACACTGATGCAAAGTTTAATTAACAAACCATCAATATTCAGTATAACATTTGCTGATAACAGGCCTCTGTTATTTGAGGCTTTAGACTGTGCCCATACATAGTTTTTAAGCTTCAATAACCTGTGTTGATATGTTTATTTTAAGGAATATATTTATTTGATTCCATTTTTATAAAATATCCCAATTTCCTAATTTTGATGCAAGAACTAAAATAGCCAAATCAGAGAGGCCATTTAAAGTATAAGCCAAATGTATAATTTATTATTTTTTTGCATCTTAAAATATGCTTATATGTGGTCCTACTAAAATTTCAGGCTGTTCTGAAATTCCAAGAATCCAATTATAAGCCTCATAATAAAAAGAGTTGCAAAAATAATAAGAAACACTAATACCACCAGTATAATTAAACACAAAAGAGAAACATGAACAAATTAATAAATAGCAGTTACGGGCACACAGCACCATGTCCACCCCGCACGATACAACTATTTTCAATTACAGCCTCACCTTTGAAACAGAGCCAGGTTCTCCTCTGCTTTTGCTGGATGTGCATGTGTTAAAATGCATAGAGACCTGAAGATTTCTGGTGCAGTAAATAAGGATCCAGTTTAAGTTGTTCTGCAGTTTGAGTTCAGAAAGGATCCATTTGAAGGAACCAATTCCAAGCACACAAAGCATACATCCCTCCCAAGCTCCTCTGCCCCCATTAAACTGGGCTGTCATTTTAGAGCTGGGCGCTCATTGTTCACTTTCTTCTACTCTAATTAGACTTGACAGATTGCTTTTTCTAGCTAGACTGCTACGGCCAAGAACAGAGAAGAGACGAGACTGACCTTGTCATTATGCCGCTGGGATCGGTGCCTCCTCCCCACCCGCCATCCTAGTCCACAGACACCGAAATGCATCTCAGAAGCTTAAATCTGTTCCCCTTCTCCTCCTCCAGCCTCATTCTTACATGCCCCCTGACTGTCTCAGTGTCGACTTGTTATTTTCAATACTGTGAGATTCAAACTCTCATAGGGTGTGGAAGTGGAATAAGGGCACTCTAATATTTTTCATATGTACTCTGACCCTTGTGTTTTTTTTCTGCAAACCTGGGGAGAAAAACAGACCAGCTTTTCTAAAGGGAAAGATACTGCAGTTCTGCCTGGGAGCCAGGAAATATCGATTGCTTAATGAAACAGACCTTTGGAAGGATTTAGGCCCTGGCTCTACCTCCACATGTCTGAAGTGAAGCCCCTGCCCTGCTTCCCTCAGTTTCCATATCTGTAAAATGCCATTAACACTTCATGGACCTTTATTATATCAAAACCACGTTATACTGGCATTACATAAGAATTAGAAAATAAAATGATAGAGATGGAAGTGATCTTAGGGATTACCTGGTCTGATATCTACCTTTGTAAGATTAAAAAGCACAGGACAGAAGAGGGAGTGTCATGAAAGTAGTTCATAGCCTTTAAACACCTGAAACTGAACAAGAGCCTGCTAATCAGTTTTATCACTAACCTGCCTTTTCCCAGTTTAGCCTATGCTTGATAATTAACCATATTGGCAGGGAAGCAACTTTCTTTCTCTAAGGAAGGAATTCTCACCCAAGGACTGTGTTTTTTTGTTTGTTTGATTTTTTTTTTTACATTTTTAAAGTTGAAGTATTGTTGATGTAATATAAAACAGTGATTCAACATTTACCCATATTATTAAATCCTCACCCCCACTAGTACAGCTACTGTCAACTAGGAAGATGTTGCAGAATCATTGACTATATTCTCCATGCTGTACTACTATCCCCATGACCAATTTATATTATGATGGAGATTTGTGCACTTTTATCCCCCTCACCTTCCCTACCTATCAACCCTAAACCGTCCCCCATGGTAACCACCAGTCACTTCTCATAACCAAGGACTATGTTTTCAGAAATGCTTTCCTTTCTAGAGAATCTACTGGTCTTGTACTAGAACTGGAGTCACCCAATGTCCCGTGACTCTCACTGGGGCCCAGGATGGAACTCAACAACTGGAGGTCTGGGGCCTGGTCTCAAATAGGAGTGGCCCTGTTCTTGACCTAAGTCTGGTTATGCCCACAGCCTTAAGAGCTGTGAACAGAAGAGACTATAAGGAATTTCTTCTTGGAACAAATCTAGTGTCTCCCAGGTTGTAATGGGAATAAATAAACCCATTAATTTATTGTTTGTTCACCTATTCACAAGCACTTATTAAAAGCCCATTTTTTGCAAACCCAGGGGCTGATAAGACTACTACAATTAGTAAGACCCAGCCCCAGGATGCCTCAGAAGGAGCCAGCAGTGTAAATGCTTAGGTGGGGGCCAGAATGAAAGAAGGAGATGGTCAATTTTCCTTGGATGGGGTTTAAGGAATCAGAAAATCACAGAGGAGGTGATAATGTGAGCTAAGCTTTGGGAAATGGTTGTTTTCCAGGTGGAAGAGAGGCAAGTACATGGCATTCAAGACAAGAGAGTGTTTCTAGGTATTTCAGAGAAAAAACAAGTTTTTGGTCTGCATAGTATGACAAAGCATCAACTGAAGATGAGATTGGAAATTTAGGTAGAAATCAGTGAAGACATTATATGACAAGGGAAGAAATATGGATTTTATTGTGGCAGCTCATGGGAACCACTAAGAGTTTCAGGCAGGGAAGTAACATGATCCCAGCTGCATTTTAGAAAGATGGCTCTGATGGCAGTATGGAAGACAGACAGGGAAAGTGTGGGAAAGAGCAGGACCCAAGGCAAAGGGGCGGTAGGACACAACTGTAAAGATTTAGTTGAGACAAGACAGCTGACCAGTCTCTTCAAAAAGTCAATGGGAAGGATCAAAAGGAAGGGACTGTTATAGCATCCAAGAAACTACATGCAATGTGTAGACCTTGTTTAAATCCTAATTCAAACAGACCAACTATAAAGAGAAAATGTGGAAGACAGAGTATTAGATAATATTAAGGCATTCTTGTTAATTTTGTTGGGTGTGATAATGCTACTATGGTAACATAATAAAACAGCATATTGAAGTGTTATGGGTGAGATGTCATGATGTCTGATTTACTCTAAAACACTAGAAATAATAGATGAAGTAACTGTGACAAAAAGTAAATATTAAATCTAGATGATGGATACATAGAGGTTTGCTATATGCTATATATAGCTGACATTTTTCAAAATAAAAATCTAACACTTCAGGCAAGGGATAAGGAGATCCTAAATTAAAGAAGTTATAGTGAAAGTGGAGATGAGAAGAAAGCCGTGAGAGATTGTCAAAAGGCAGAATGAACAAACCTTAATGACTAGTTAAAAGTGGTTGCTGAAGTTGAAAAGTTAAAGTGACTTGCAGGCTTTTGCTTGGGTGCCTAAGTAGATGGGAAAGAGTTTATTCTTTCAGGAATGGGGACTTGGAGTTTTAGTGAAACACTGAGTTCATGCTGTTCAATAGGCAGTTGGCCACATAGAGTTAAAAGCTCAGGAGAGTACGTGGGCTGGTGGTTGGGGATTTGGTGTTGTCAGCCCAACAGCACTTGGGTGGTCATTCAAACCACTGGAAGTGCATGTCAGGTAGAAGGGATGATTAAGGAAGAAGCCCAAGGCACACATATATATACATATATTTTATTTATTTATTTATTATTAAGGTATTCTTGATACACGCTCTTATGAAGGTTTCACATGAAAAAACAATGTGGTTACTACTTTCACCCCTGTTATTGTGTGTCCCCCCATACCCCATTGCAGTCACTAAAAGTACACTTATTTTTAAGGAGTGGGGGGAGGAAGAACTTGCAAAAAAGACAGAGAAATTCTAAACTCACAATTAATGAAACTAGAAAAAGAAGAACAAGTGAGGCCCAAAGACAGTAGAAGGAGGGACATAATAAAGATCAGAGCAGAAATAAATAAAATTGAAAAGAATAAATAGAAAGAATCAGTGAAAGCAGGAGCTGGTTCTTTGAGAAAATAAACAAAATAGATAACCCCCTAGCCAGACTTATCAAGAAAAAAAGAGAGTCTACACACATAAACAGAATCAGAAATGAGAAAGGAAAAATCACTACAGACACCACAGAAATACAAAGAATTATTAGGGAATACTATGAAAAATTACATGCTAACTAACTGGATAACCGAGAAAAAATGGACAACTTTCTAGAAAAATAAAACCTTCCAAGACTGACCCAGGAAGAAACAGAAAATCTGAACAGACCAATTACCAGCAAGGAAATTGAACTGGTAATCAAAAATCTACCTAAGAACAAAACCCCTGTACCAGATAGTTTCACTGCTGAATTTTATCAAACATTTAGTGAAGACCTAATACCCATTTGCCTTAAAGTTTTCCAAAAAGTAGAAGAGGAGGGCATACTTCCAAACTCATTCTATGAGACCAGCATCACTCTAATAACAAAACCAGGCAAAGACACCACAAAAAAAGCAAATTATAGACCAAAATCTCTGATGAACATAGATGCAAAAATATCCAACAAAATATTAGCAAACTGAATTAAAAAATACATTAAAAAGATCATCCATCATGCTCAAGTGGGATTTATTCCAGAGATACAAGGATGGTACAATATTAAAAAATCCATCAACAGGCATAAATCTGCAAAGAAGTTAAAAGCTAACCTTTTCAAAGAATATTGCTTCTCTCTCACTTACCAACTTTACATTTCCCTGTATGGCCCCGGATGGCTGGTTAGCCAGAGATGGGTAAGATTCCTCAATGGAGAAACAACCTAAGACAGGTACAGTCGCAGGGGGGCCATCAGGTGATAAATTGGGGATCAACAGAGGTGAGGCTTAGAACCTCACCCCTCCTGTTTTGAGAGAAATCTTCTGCATCCGTGGATGTTTTGTTGCCCTTGTCTAGCTTGGATTAATACTTAGTCTAAAGGCACAGACCTGATCATCTACATTTGCCCTCTTACAGCACTAAATTATGTTTTCTACCTTTATCTTGCATCTACCTACCACTTCAGCGTTTTATTAAAAATAAAATAAAATAAAATAAGGGAGAAATGTGGGATTCACATATAAATCAAGTATAAAAATCAAATGAATAATCATATCTGACTCGATTGTTCATAGTTCATGATGCGTGATCAAAACAGAAAGTTTCTGTGATATGACTGCCGTTACACTGTTCACAATGTAAGAACTGATTCACTATGTAAGAACTTGTTCACTATGTAAGAACTTGTTCGTTATGCTTCAGAAGATTGGAGACTGTTGATAATTAGGCTTGGGGTTGATTAATGATTGTGCATTGAGTCCCCTATACAGAATTTTATTGTTGTTAACAACTATTTGATCAATAAATATGAGAGATGCCCTCTCAAAAAAAAAATCCATCAACATCATCAACTACATCAACAAAAAGGACAAAAATCACATGATCATCTCCATAGATGCTGAAAAAGCATTTGACAAAATTCAGCATCTATTTATGATAAAAACTCTTAACTATATAGGTATAGAGGGCAAGTACCTCAACATAATAAAGGCCATAATGACAAACCCACAGCCAATATCATATTTAACAGCAAAAAGCTGGAAGCTTTTCCTCTAAGATCGGGAACAAGACAAGGATGCCCACTCTCCCCACTTTTATTCAACATAATACTGAAGTTCCTAGCCACGGCAATCAGACAACACAAAGAAATAAACAGCATCCAGATCAGCAAGGAGGAAGTTAAACTGTCACTATTTGCAGATGACATGATATTGTACATAAAAACCCCTAAAGAATCCACTCCAAAACTACTAGATTTAATATCTGAATTCAGCAAAGTTACAGAATACAAAATTAATACACAGAAATCTGTTGCATTCTTATATACTAACAACAAACTAGCAGAAAGAGAAATCAGGAAAACAATTCCATTCACAATTGCATCAAAAAGAATAAAATACCTACGAGTAAACCTAACCAAGGAAGTGAAAGACCTATACCCTGAAAACTGCAAGACACTCTTGAGAGAAATCAAAGAAGACACCAATAAATGGAAATACATCCCATGTTCATGGATAGGAAGAATTAATATTGTCAAAATGGCCATCCTGCCTAAAGCAATCTACAGATTCAATGCAATCCCTATCAAAATACTGACAGCATTCTTCAATGAACTAGAACAAATAGTTCTAAAATTCATATGGAACCACAAAAGACTCTGAATAGCCACAACAATCCTGAGAAGGAAAATAAAGCTGGGGGAATTATGCTCCCCAACTTCAAGCTCTACTACAAAGCCACAGTAATCAAGACAATTTGGTACTGGCATAAGAACAGAGCCATAGATCAATGGAACAGAATAGAGAATCCAGATACAAACCCACACATATATGGTCAATTAATATATGATGAAGAAGCCATGGGCATACAGTGGAAAAAGGACAGCCTCTTCAACAACTGGTGTTGGCAAAACTGGACAGCTACATGTAAGAGAATGAAACTGCATTACTGTCTAACTCCATACACAAAAGTAAACTCGAAATGGATCAAAGACCTGAATATAAATCATGAAACTATTAAACTCTTAGAAGAAAACATAAGCAAAAATCTCTTGAATATAAACATGAGCAACATTTTCATGAACACATCTCCTCGGGCAAGGGAAACAAAAGCAAAAATGAACAAGTGGGACTACATCAAGCTAAAATGCTTCTGTACAGCAAAGGACACCATCAGTAGAACAAAAGTCATCCTACAGTATGGGAGAATATATTCATAAATGACATATCTGATAAGGGGTTAACATCCAAAATATATAAAGAGCTCACATGTCTCAACACCCAGAAAGCAAATAACCCTATTAAAAAATGGGCAGAGGATCTGAACAGACACTTCTCCAAAGAAGAAATTCTGATGGTTAACAGGCATATGAAAAGATGCTCCACATCACTAATCATAAGAGTAATGCAAATTAAAACCACAATGAGATATCACCTCACACCCATTAGGATGGCCAACATAGAAAAGAATAGCAACAACTAATGCTGGTGAGGATGCGGAGGAAGGGGAAACTTCCTACACTGCTGGTGGGAATGTAAAGTAGTTCAACCATTGTGGAAAGCATTATGGAGGTTCCTCAAAAAACTAAAAATAGAAATACCATTTGGCCCAGGAATTCCATTCCTAGGAATCTACCCAAAGAAAACAAGTTCCTAGATTCAAAAAGACATATGCACCCTTATGTTTATCGAAGCACTATTTACAATAGCCAAGATATGGAAGCAACCTAAGTGTCCATCAGTAGAGAATGGATAAAGAAGAGGTGGTACATATACACAATGAAATATTATTCAGCCATAAGAAGAAAACAAATCCTACCATGTGCAACAACATGGATGGAACTAGAGGGTATTATGCTCAGTGAAATAAACCAGGCAGAGAAAGACAAGTACCAAAAGATTTCACTTATCTGTGTAGTATAACAGCAAAGCAAAACTGAAGGAACAAAACAGCAGGAGACTCACAGACTCCAAGAGGGGACTAGCAGTTACCAAAGGGGAGGGGTTTGGATGGCAGGTGAGGAGGGAGGGAGAAGGGGATTAAAGGCCATTATGATTAACATACATAATGTAGGTGGGATGCACAGGGAGGGCTGTACAACACAGAGAAGACAAGTAATGACTCTATAGCATCTTACTATGCTGATGGACAGTGACTGCAATGGGATGTGTGGGGGGAGTTGATAATATGGGTGAATGTAGTAACCATAATGTTGCTCATGCAAAACCTACATAAAATTGTATGTCAATGATACCTTAATAAAAAAAAATTTTTTTTAAGACTGAGAAGAATGGTCAGAGGGGTATGAGAAGAAACAGGAAAAAATAATTTCTGGAGAATTTGTCTAGACACAACTGGTTAACAGAATGAAATGTCCCAGGTTAAAATATGAAACCCATTGGATTTAGCATCTAAGTGACAAATGCCAAAGAACCTTCAGGACTGCAATGCGCTGAAAAGTGAGCAAGGGGAGAGGAGGTCAAGTCTGGAAGATGGGAGAGGGCTGGATTGTTGGACCCTTACAGGAGGAGGGAGGTAGTAGGGACAGAGATGGCTAGGATGGTGTGCAAATAAGCAAGCTCTAGGTCCAAGGGGATTATCAATAAGATCTGCTCAAGGGGGCTCAGTAGAAGTGGATTCCTGAGAGAAAAACAAACAAGTTTTAGTTGGCAAGGAAAACGAGGATGCATTCTGCAAAGAGATTAAGAATATAGGGACAGTACAATGAAACAAAGATTCCAGAAGGCACTGTGGAGAGAATTTACAAGAAGTCAGCAGTGTGTGAGAGTCAGGAGAGCAGAAGAGGATTTTTTTGGCCACTCACTGGTGTATCTTAGCAACCTCCTCAATGGTCTCCCAAATATAATTCACTTCATACAATCCTGTAGGTATCAAATCTAGAAAATGTTTATAAAGTATGGCCTTGACCATGTTAAACCTTTACCCAAGAACTTCCATTAGTTCTCAATACCCTTCCAAAATCTGACCCCGACCTGCTTTTTTCAACCTGATCTTTTTAGGTTTGTTTGTTTGTTTTTACTTGTTTTGTTTTGTTTTCATGAAACTTCCCTCCAGAATGCCAGGATATTCACTATTCTCTATACATATTAATTACATGAAATCCTTTAGAAAAAGAGCTGAGGGATGTCTAGCATATAGGAGCTTTCAATCAAAGTTGGTTTTTGGATACTGAATTATTTGTAATTTCCCTCCACCCATTTCATGCAGTTCTCTTTGAAGTCTCTTTCTACCTTTGTTCATGTCATACAGCAAGATTCAGTTCAGGTGTCATCTATTCTAACCTTTCCTGGGCTCTCTGGCTGGGCTGTGGGTGCCCTTGTTTCAGTTCCAACTTCTGCTGCATTCCACACCCTGCTTCAAACTCAGCCTATTAGATCTGCTTATGTGTCTGTTTTCCTCAGGCTAAGGCTGTCTATATTTTTAACATTAGTAGAACACAGTATTTTTTGACAGCATCAGTAGCTAGCACAGTACATGGCACTATATATAATTTTTAAAATGTATTGAGCAGAACCTGCTCCCTTTCCTCATTTCTTTAACTGCATTTTTATATGATGTGGCTTCATATATAATATCCTCATTCTACTCCTGAATGGCAGTGGATATTGTTTTTGTCACCCCAGAGTCCCTTCCTGTTCTGGTACCAGGCCTGATTTTTTTGTGACTTCTCTGCTTTTGGATCCTGCTTTTGGATCTCGTAGGGGCTTCCCCGACTCCTGGCCCCAGGGTGAAGGACAAGACACAGGTCTACATCAGCCTGTTATTGTCCCATTCCTGGACTGAGTGAGCATGTGCACTAAGCCTTTCCAAACAGAGTAAATCTCAGGACTTTCTTCAGACTTGCCATAAGGGAGGTTATCCCCACCCCCAACTCTCTCTCTCTTTCTGGTGGACATGGAGTCAATAGGGTGCAAGGCTGCAGTAATCATTTTGATACCACAAGGGACAAGAGTGCTGAAGTATGAAGCCAGGACTTGGAGGGAACACAACTGAGAGAAAGAGAAGGAGAAACAGTCCTGTTGTTGGAAACAGCTGAATTCAGCTATGCTTGGAAAGAAAACTGTTGCTAATTAGCTTGGGTTGGGTTTTCTGTCATTTACAAACAACACTGTCTTAACTGACATGCTATTTATGGGTATCCAGTACATTGCTTGGCACATGAGACTATTCAATAAGTGTGTATTTAATAGGCAAAGAAGTTGTGAAGAACAGAAATTATTTTTCTAGAAGGCAGTTTGGCAATATGTATCTACAGTCTTTAAAAAGATCATCTTTCTAGAAATGGAAGGTGGTGATGGTTGCACAACCATGTAAATATAATTAATGCCACTAAACTGTAACAATAGTTAAAATGATAAACTTTCTTATATATTTTACCAAAACAAACCTTATATGATTTATGAATTGGAGACAAATGGTTGGAAAGAACATCATTCAGTAAGTGGAAGGCGGTAAACTGCTCCTCAGAAAGAACCTTTCATATTTTTTTGAATTTCAGATATCTTGATTGTAAGATGCTTCCTGATTTCATAGATGTTAAAATGTGAAAAAGCATATCTTAGATTCAACAAATACATAATACAGAAAATTGCACATGGAGATGAGTGAGATGATGGGAAATCGGACATGAAAATCACTAGATGAAGTAAACTCTGAGGAAAAGTATTTTAAGGTTTACAGAATAAAATTATTTTACACCTAGTGAAAAGAAGCTAATGAAAGGCTTTGAGGAGGGGCATAAGATGGCCATAGAAACATTCAGGAAGGTTAATTTTGTAACTAAACTAAAGGAAGCAAGCAACTCTCCCTGCTGACTTGGATGCTGTAGATTAGGTAACGGTGAGTGTTAATTCATTTACATTTGTGAGGTTTCTTTCTTAAGCGGAGGCCAGGCTGGTAATTTTAGCTTCCCCATTCTGTGTTTCAGAAAGGAGTCTGACAGCTGAAGAGAGATAAAAAGGGATGGGAGCAATGAATTGCTAGTACTCAATGAGAAGGATCAAATGTCTGCATTTCTCATGTAAACCGAATATAGGGAAGTGAAGACTTCCCCTATAGAGTGTTCTGTATCTCTTCCTATCTTGTTAAAAGCTTTCAACAAGATTCTTCTGTTATAAAACTCAACTACTTCTATCTAAACAGCCTCACAATTTAGGAATTTGACCAGCTGTCCATGGGGAAGTGGTTTAAAAAATGTCAAGCATTCTCTCTCTGTCACACACACACACACACACACACACACTCACAGATTTCAGTGCTTAGTAATATACCATATATGTGCTATTTGCTCACATAGCTTGTTCCTTATTTTTACTTATTTCTGTTCTCCATAAATTGGGAAGCATTAGGGAAGGCAAACTACTCTTAGTTATTACTATGACTCAGTCTGAGTTCAAGTCAGGCACCCAGGACCACTGCCACCAGCAGCTGCTGCACTGAAAGCACCATGCTAAGATGCTCCCATTTGGTGTAATTACTGATCACAGGCACACAGACTCAAGCAAAAGCCACAAGTGTGGCTTAGACAAAGTGTATTGGTAAATAAATGTACCTCCTAGGATGTCCAGTCTGGAAGGAAACCTAAATAACATGTAAGACCTGAAATTCCTAACTTTTGGTACTCACCTTAGGACCTTTTGAAGCCTCTTGGGATGAGGTCCCAGGGCAGTTTATTTTTCAAAAGGCCTCACAGAGGGGAGGGGGCGGAAACCTGGTGTAGGGATTTCTTTCTGGGGTAATGAAAATGTTCTAAAATTAACTGTGGTGATGGTTGCACAACTCTGTGAAGGTACTAACAACTATGTGAATTATATGTCAGTTAGGCTGTAAAAAATCTGGCACTAGCTTCTCACTGGATTTTGAAGGATAATTTAAAATTTTTACTTATTTCATTTTTAAATATTTCTCTAAAATAATAGGCAGTCTCCAGATGCATCTTATCCTTATATTTGTTTTATCTCTACACAGGCCCATTCCCCAGTGCCCTGGGCCCCAACAACAGGTTAATCCCCCCAGAGCTTAGTCTGGCATTCAGGGTCCTCTGGGCCTTTGTCAAGATTGTTCCTTCTACCGAGAAGGCCAATTTGTGTGTTCAAGGCCTAGCTCAAGTGTCACCTCTTTTAAGGGCCTTTCCTTTCCGCCACACTGAAGGTGGTCTACCTTTCACGGTATAGGAGGGGACATATTAACCAAATGTTTCCATATCACATAATAAGGGTCATCAGTCTTCCAGCCTGGACTCTGGGTGCCAGGGGCCCCTTTCACTAAGTTAATGCACATGTAGTTTTCCTTACTGCAGCACCCCAGGCCAAACACCCAATTCTGTACCTGTTATTTTCTTTGTTCTTTGCTTTCTTCTGCCCATTCTGCTATCCTTCCCCTCTTCTTTTTCCCACCTCCTCCCTTTAAACCTCACTAACTCTTGCTACATATCCAGGATTCTGGAAAAATGTCATCTCTTCCAGGAAGGCTTCTCTGACACCTCCCCTCTTCCTTAGGATGATGGATGGCCAAACTAAAGTAATGGTAAGGAAGTGTAGAGAAATGGATGAATTTGAGAAGTACTCAGGAGGCAGAAGTCAAACTTGCTAATGAGAAATAAATGTGAAACAAACAGAAAGATCACACAGAATAAACAATGAATTTGAGAATAGGAATTAGTAACAATTTAGAGTAATTTCATATGTTTTTCCAAGTTTTATGACATCTGCAACTTTAATAAGCCAGATCTTGCCAAACACACCTCCCTTTTCTAACAGTGCTTTTTCCACCCAGGGCCTTTAACAACCCTCTCCTTGCTAATGCACTAAGCCTATATATACTCTGCTGTGCTTTAAAGGCCTTCATAGCTGGGCCAGCGCTTCCCGTCAGCTCCACCCCGCTGGGTCAGGCTGACTGCTTCATCTTTCTGCTCAAGTCCTGCTCACTCCTGCTTCTAGCACTTGTGCCACCCCCTTGCCTGGGCCAGTCCTTTCCCTGTGCATACCTCAGGGACCACTGAAGGCTCAGTTTCATGAAATCCTGACTGTGTGGTCCATGCCTCCCCATTCCCTATGAATTCCTGAAGCATTCATAATTGATAGCATCCAATTTAGCACTTAATTATACATGTTCATCTAACATAATTTACTGTTGTTTAATGGGCATTAATCATGTTTCCCTCAACTAGATTATAAATGTATTGAGGGTAGGAGCCACTGTGTATACTTGTTTAAAACTGTATGCTCTGGAATCAGACTATGCTGGAACCCTGGCCCTCCTACTTGCCAGCTATGTGACATCAGGTGAATGACTTAACTTCTCTGTGCTTTAGTTCCTAATATTTAAAATGTAGATAATAAAAGTACCTATCTCATAAGAGTGGCCATATGGCTGAATGGAGTAACTCATGTACAGAGCTCAGAAGATGCCAGGTACATTGTAAGAACTCAATGAACATTAGCTATTACTATTATCCCCCACATTGCTTAGCATATCATTGAACACTGAGTAAATGCCTAAATATTTAAACATTTTTAGTAGGTTGCATATAAATCTCTTTTAGATGCCTAAGATAATTAGAAACTCTTGTGTTAAGCCAAAAGGGGTGTATTTATACAGATAATAATTATTTTTAAAAATCAAACATTATTTCCCAGATTTTGAGGAGCATCTCACCACTGCCCCCATATATTATTCCTTCCCCTGGGTCATGGACCCCAGGTGAGGAAATCAAAAGGATTCTCTCTCCTACTTCATAAAGAACCAGGGAATGAACATTAGATGGCAAGACAGAACTCAGATACCTGGAGTATTCTGGGTGCCAAGTACCAGTCAGTCATCCACTAAGACTCCATTCCAAAGAGTCTCCATTTGCATAGTATTCTTTTTTTGATTGTGTGTACCTCAAAGAAACAAACATAAATTATTGTATTGGCCTGTTGGTAGTTGAAATGACAGTATGTCTAAGTGGCACA
Source organism: Manis javanica (assembly GCF_040802235.1). Lineage (NCBI taxonomy): Eukaryota > Metazoa > Chordata > Mammalia > Pholidota > Manidae > Manis > Manis javanica. Next base: position 88,518,321 of record NC_133165.1, read on the forward strand.
CACGACAGTAATAAAGGGGAGAAGAAGGTAAAGACCTGAGGCCAAGCTCTAGACACACACTATTATTACATTTTTATATTATACCCATTACCATCCATGCCCCACCCCTACAAGCTAAATGACTTCAATGAGCTTAGCTGAAAGAGTCAAAGCCTTAATTCCATGGGGTCCTTGGACCACATCCTGATAATCCTTGAGACTCAGGTTACTATGGAGAAAACAAATTGTACGGAAGGAACAGGAGACTGCAGCAGCTGATACTATCTAGGTGGTCATGGGATGTGTATGGGATCCACACCATCATAAAAGATCACAGAATGTGAATTGTTTAGTAAAGAAATTCTTTAAGATTATTCCTCTTCTTTCACATTTATATGTCATATTTTCCAAGTAAAAGATTAAAAAATAAGAGCCGGTTGAATAACAGAATTGATTTATTTATTGTAGGATGTGAAGATACAAGACACAGAGGCTAGAAGGCAACTTCACTGAATCACAGAATCACCAGATGACTGCCCCCTTCTTCTAAAACATCCCAAAGTGATGGATGAGGGGCCATAGGTGTCGGCCAAGGTGGGAGGCCAAGGATGTCATGAGAAGAGTGAGCACACCTTGCTTCCAGCCTGATTCTGCCATGTAGGACAGATCACTCCATTTTTCTCATCTGAGGTTCCTCATAGCTAAGATGACTAGTGAGAGACAGGGAAATCATCTCTAAGCCTCTTCCAGCCCTGACATTTCATTACTCTGTTGAGTCTAAGAAAATCTATGCATTATTCTGCATTTTAGATTAGTATTTCCTTTAAAAATTAATCTTTCTCTCCTCCCACCCTCTCTTTCTTCCTTCCCTCCAAACCCTTCTGCAAAAACTGTCCCTATGTCCCTTGGACTTTCACTTCAAAATCTGAAAAATATTTCCAAGCTTAAAATTATTGACTACAGTGATGTGCTCCTTACATTTTTTCTTCTGGAGGTGTCTAGGAGGCATTTGATGAAAGCTTGAATTTATTGTGTAGTTTCAAAGGAACAGGAAGGATGATGATACTGAATGTCTGGCCATGTGGTGCTGTCACAGGCAGCTTCCCTACACAAACTGAACAACAGTTCCACATAAAGCTAACGAATTTACTACTTCTCTATTTCTCTTCAAATGGTTCCTTAGAATTAGGATCGTTCTAAAGTCTCCATAATTGTTTTAAATCACACTAGGTCTGATATAATCTGTGAGCAAGCAGTCAGCATAAAAAAGGACTAGGTCAGCTCTCTTTGTGTCAGTGCTTGGCAGCACAGCTCCTCCGGGATGTGTCTCCTGGCATCCACCCAGGCTAGCTATCAACCATAAAAGCTTCTCTTTGTGCTTCCTGTAAGTCATAAGTCTCCTCAATCTCAGTATTCTGAGAAGAGCTTCACCGTGTCCTTTACTTTAGGTTACAGAAAAAAGACATGGTTGCTGCTTTAGGAAAATAGTTTTTAAATATCCATTAAGCAATCATTCCTTTCTTTGTTCCATACTCCCAACATTTAGATGTGTAATTTAAGTTCTAGTCCCCTTAGTTGCCAGGTGCTGAGAATGCACTGCTTTCCTACTTGATGCTAATTGCCTTTTTGAAGCTGCCCAGACCTAAGCAATCCCCCTGTGTATGGGAAGTGTTAGTTATGGAAGAAGGGCTCATTAACTGAGCAGCAAGAAAGACATACCCTCCAGGAGGGCACCACCACACAAAGGGCAAGGGCAATGACCTACCTGCTTATGGCTTCAGGAACCGTAAAATCCACCCCAAAATGTGAGAGGGCCTAGACTGTTGGCCTCTTGGGGAGTACCAGGCACTAGGTCGGTACAAAAGAAAAAACAAAATAGAGTTCCTGTTTAGCTAAACAAGACAACAGTCAATCTCACTTGCAGTCCAAACAGGGTGGATTTCTTAAAGACCTCTTGTCAAAAACCTCCTCTAAAAAATTAAGCCTCCTGTTACTGTTTTAAGGTAAACATTAGTCTTACTTTCCAGCAAGATGTATGAAGTCAGGCACATAATTTCCCACTGCAGTCAGTGTTGACATTAAAGAAATCTGCTGAATCCAGTCTGAAAACTACATAAATGAGTCATTTCAGCTGATTCATTGTTGAGTTCATATGAGCAATATGTTTCCTGGTCATTAAAAATGGAAGTAGGGATTTTTTTCCCCCTTCTCTCACACTCCATTGGCCATGAAAGAGGCCCAGAAGGACCAGAAGTGAAGATTACCATAGAAAGCCTCCTATCTGCACTTTGGTCTCTGTAAAGGGGAATAGATTTCTGGGATTGTGCTTGCCTTGTAATGACAAACTCTGCAAGAGGAATTTGCACATATTCCCACAATTCAGACAGATTTATTATCTGACTTTTTTAAAATTAGGAGATATTTTGTATATACATAAGAATATATGTAATACAAAATACATTTAAAGCATAATAATAAAGCCAGTATTCGTGAACCCACCACCATCTCAAACAGTACACCATGACAGACTGATGAAGCTCTCTGTGGTTCCCCTCTATGGGGACCCCTGAGTCCCCCACAAAGATGCTACTCATTCTCTTCCTTTTCTTGATAATTTTGCATATATATATGCATCCTGGGAAAAAATGTTTAGTTCTGTTTTCTTTGTATTACTTCGTTAGGACTGTCACAGCAAGGTACCACAAACTGGGTGCCTTAAACAACAGAAGTGTATTGGAAGTTAGAAGTCCAAGAACAAGGCAGCGGCAGGGTTGGTTCCTTCTGAGGGCTGTCTGGGAAAGAGCTGTTCCAGGACTCTTTCTTGGCTTGTAGCCATCTTCTCCCTTTGTCAATTGCATCATCTTCCTTCTGTGTGTTTTTGTTTCTGTTTCCAAATTTCCCCTTTTAACAAGGATGCCAGTCATACTGGATTACTGCCCACCTTAATGACCTCACTTTAATTTGATTACCCCTTAGAGACCCCATTTCCAAATAAGATCACATTCTAAGGTGCTAGAGGTTAGCACTTCAACCTATGAATAGGGGGGACACAATTCACACCATTTGACATAAACAGGGTTCCCAGGGAAGCCGACTCTGAGATGGAGTTTAACATGCTCAAAATTTATTAAGGCTTGTGCTTAGGGTCAATATCTAAGGAAGGGAGTGAAAGGAAGTAGAATAAGGCAGAAGGATAAATCAAAGTTTAATGCAGGCCCAACAACTGCCTTAACCAACCCCACAGGGTGCTCTGGAGTAACAATGTCCCTTTAGAGGAAGAGTGCAATTCTCATTACATCATATCAGGGGTGCACACTATCAACATGACTTATCACTGACGATGTTAACCTTGATCACTTGGCTGAGATAATGTTTGTCAGGTTTTTCCATTGTAAAGTTACTCTACTCTTCTCCTCCCTTTTCTTATTGTACTCTTTGGAAGGAAGTTATGCACAACTCACACTTCAGGAGTGGTAAATTATGCTCCACCTCCTTAAAATTCCATGAATTTTTTGGAATTCTTCTTCATGGCAGCTTTGTTTATTTACCTCTATTTATTTGTTCATTTATTTATTCCTATCAGTATGTACTCATAGACATTTATTTTATATCCTGGGTTTTAACTCAAGATTACTTTATTTATCTGTTGCTCAAATTGCTCCAGCTTTGGTCATTGGGCTCTTTCAGTTGGCTCCTGTGTCCATTTGACATACCTCATTGTTGTGGGATTTTTTACACACTTTATTATTTTCTGGCACTATGAGATGTTCCAGGATCACCCTGTATATTTCTTCCCCCAACCCTAGAAGAAGCCGTTTCTCCAAGAAGCTCTGGTTCCTTCTACTGAAGAATAGTATTAGAAACACAAGATAGGTATGCGTGTTGCTATTGAGACTTAGCTTGTTGTCATTGCTCCTAGGTGCTTTCAGCTGATAAATATGCATGTATATTAATCTGTATATATATATATATATATACACACACATATTTATTAACATTACTATATGTAACTATTGTGTCTATATTAAGCCAAACATGGATTCACACTGATATCTCCACCTCTAATCCATTATCACATGAATCACATGTCTGTACCTTCCAACTCCAACAGTAAGAAAAAAACTTGGTTCCTACCACGAACCATCCATATACTTAATTGTTCAATTCCAGTATAGATGTATAATGTTTTCAGAATTGTTAACTTGTACCCTTATGAGAAATGCTTTATTGACTAAGCTTATGTATAGTTCCTTTTGCCTTTACTCTTACAGACTCTACTCATTTCCAAAGTTACTTCAATCAGCACCTTTTCTCCCCACCCTCCTCAATGAGGTTGTTCATACATTGCAGTACAGTTAGATTCTTTTATCACATTCTATTTTGGCATCCCCTGACCTCCTAAATGATTTGGGAATAGTTTTTAAAGCTCACGAAAAGGAGCTCTTTGCTATTGAGATGTCATTATTTCTAGACCTGTTCGGTGAACAGAGCCAGGAAATATTTTTTTTCGTGGCTACAATCTTTAAAAAAAAAAGTTTTATTTAGGTATAATTAATATACCATACACTTCACCCAGTTAAAATGTACAATTTAGTGGTTTTAAGTATATCCACAGAGTTGTGCAACCATCACCATAATCAATTTTAGATTATTTCTATCACCCCCAAAATAAATCATGTATCCATTAGCAGACACTTCCTGTTACCCCCAATCCCTTCTCTACCCCCTCTGCCCACCAGACCTGGGCAACCACTAATCTACTTTGTTTCTATGACTTTGCTTATTCTGGACATTTTATATAAATGACATCATACAATATGTGACCTTTTGTATCAGGTTTCTTTTACTTAGCATAAGATTTTCAAATTTCATCTGTATTGTAGCATGTATAAGTACTTTATTCCTTTTTATTGTCGAATATAATATTCCTCTGTAAGGACATACCACAGTTTATTTATTTATTAAATATTCATCAGTTAATGAACATTTGGATTTTTCCACTTTTTAGCTATTATAAATAATACTGCTATGAACATTTGTGTACAAGCTTTTGTATGGCCCTATGTTTCCTTTTCTCTTGGGTATAGAGTTAGAAGTCAGATTACTGGGTCATATGATAACTCTGTGTTTGACATTAAAAAAATTTTTTTATTAAGGTATGATTGATATATACTCTTATGAAGGTTTCACATGATAAAACAATGTGGTTACTACATTTAACCATATTATCAAGTCCCCACCCATACCCCAATCCAGTCACTATCCATCAGTGTAGTAAGATGCCACAGATTCACCACTTGCCTTCTCTGTGCTACACTGTTTTCCCTGTGACCCCCCACACCATGTGTACTAATCATAATACCCCTCATTCCCCTTCTCCCTTCCTCACCACCTGCCCTCCACACCTCTCCCCTTTGGTAACCACTAGTTCATTCTTGGAGTCTCTGAGTCTGCTGCTATTTTGTTCCTACAGTTTTGCTTCATTGTTATACTCCACAAATGAGGGAAATCATTTGGCATTTGTCTTTCTCCACCTGGCTTATTTCACTGAGCATAATGTCCTCCAGCTCCATCCATGTTGTTGAAAATGATAGTATTTCTTTCTTTCTTATGGCCGAATACTATTCCATGTACCACCTCTTCTTTATCCATTCATCTACTGATAGACACTGAGGTTGCTTCCATATCTTGGCTATTGTAAAAAGTGCTGCGATAAACAGAGGGGTGCATATGTCTTTTTGAATCTGAGAAGTTGTATTCTTTGGGTAAATTCCAAGGAGTGGGATTCCTGGATCAAATAGTTTTTCTATTTTTAGTTTTTTGAGGAAACTCCATATTGTTTTCCATGATGGTTGAACTAGCTTACATTTCTACCAGCAGTGTAGGAGGGTTCCCCTTTCTCCACATCCTTGCCAGCATTTGTTGTTCTTAGTCTTTTCAATGCTGGCCATCCTTACTGGTGTGAGGTGATATCTCACTGTGGTTTTAATTTGCATTTCCCTGATGATTAGTAATGTGGAGCATCTTTTCATGTGTCTGTTGGCCATCTGAATTTCTTCTTTGGAGAATTGTCCCTTCATATCCTCTGCCCATTTGTTAATCAGGTTATTTGCTTTTTGGGTGTTGAGGTGTGTAAGTTATTTATATATATATTTTGGATGTTAACCCCTTGTCAGATATGTTATTTACAAATACATTCTCCCATACTGTAGGATGCCCTTTTGTTCTGTTGATGGTGTCCTTTGCCATACAGAAACTTTTTAGTTTGATGTAGTCCCATGAGTTCATTTTTGCTTTTGTTTTCCTTGCTCAAGGAGATGTGTTCAGGAAGAAGTTGCTCATGCTTATATTCAGGAGATGTTTGCCTATGTTATCTTCTAAGAGTTTTATGGTTTCATGACTTACATTCAAGTCTTTAATCCATTTCAAGTTTACTTTTGTGCATGGGGTTAAATAATAATCCAATTTCATTCTCTTGCATGTAGCTGTCCAGTTTTGCCAACACAAGCTGTTGAAGAGGCTGTCATTTCCCCATTGTATATCTATGGCTCCTTTATCATATATTAATTGACCATATATGGTTGGGTTTATATCAGGGCTCTCTAGTCTGTTCCACTGATCTATGGGTCTGTTCTTGTGCCAGTACCAAACTGTCTTGATTACTGCGGCTTTGTAGTAGAGCTTGAAGTTGGGGAGTGTAATGCCACCAGCTTTATTTTTCCGTCTCAGAATTGCTTTGGCTCTTTGAAGTCTTTTGTGGTTCCATATGAATTTTAGAATGATTTGCTCTAGTTATTTGAAAAATGCTGTTGGTATTTTGATAGGAATTGCACTAAATCTATAGATTCCTTTAGGCAGGATGACCATTTTGACAATATTAATTCTTCCTAGCCAAGAGCACAGGATGTGTCTCCATTTATTGGTATCTTCTTTAATTTCTCTTCATGAGTGTCTTGCAGTTTTCAGAGTATAGGTCTTTCACTTCCTTGGTTAGGTTTACTCGTAGGTATTTTATTCTTTTTGATGCAACTGTGAATGGAATTGTTGTCCTGATTTCTCTTTCTGCTAGTTCATTGTTAGTATATAGTAATGCCACAGATTTCTGCATATGAATTTTGTATCCTGCAACTTTGCTGAATTCAGATATTAGATGTAGTAGTTTTGGAGTGGATTCTTTAGGGTTTTTGATGTACAATATCATGTCATCTGCAAACAGTGACAGTTTAACTTCTTCCTTGCCAATCTGGATGCCTTTTATTTCTTTGTGTTGTCTGATTGCTGTGGCTAGGACCTTCAGTACTATGTTGAATAAAAGTGGGGAGAGTGGACATCCTTGTCTTGTTCCCAATCTTAACGGAAAACTTTCAGCTTCTTGCTGTTAACTATAATGTTGGCTGTGGGTTTGACATATGTGGCCTTTATTATGTTGAGATACTTGCCCTATATACCCATTTTGTTGAGAGTTTTTATTATGAATGGATGTTGAATTTTATCAAATGCATTTTCAGCATCTATAGAGATGACCATGTGGTTTCTGTCCTTTTGTTGATGTAGTGGATGATGTTGATGGATTTTGGAATGTTGTACCATTCTTGCATCCCTGGAATAAATCCTACTTGATCATGATGGATGATCTTTTTGATGTATTTTTGAATTTGGTTTGCTAATATTTTGTTGAGTATTTTTGCATTTATGTTCATCAGGGATATTGGTCTGTAATTTTCTTTTTTTGTGTTGTCTTTGCCTGGTTTTGGTATTAGAATGATGCTGGCCTCATAGAATGAGTTTGGATGTATTCTCTCTTTTTCCAATCTTTGGAAAACTTTAAGGAGGATGGGTATTAGGTCTTCACTAAATGTTTGATAAAATTCAGTGGTGAAGCAATCTGGTTCAGGGGTTTTGTGCTTAGGTAGGTTTTTGATTACCAGTTCAATTTCATTGCTGGTAATTGGTCTGTTCAGATTTTCTGTTTCTTCCTGGGTCAGTCTTGGAAGGTTTTATTTTTCTAGAAAGTTGTCCATTTTTTCTCGGTTATCCAGTTAGTTAGCATGTAATTTTTCATAGTATTCGCTAATAATTCTTTGTATTTCTGTGGTGTCTGTAGTGATTTTTCCTTTCTCATTTCTGATTCTGTTTATGTGTGTAGACTCTCTTTTTTTCTTGATAAGTCTGGCTAGGGGGTTATCTATTTTGTTTATTTTCTCAAAGAACCAGCTCCTGCTTTCACTGATTCTATTGTTTTATTCTTTTCAATTTTATTTATTTCTGCTCTAATCTTTATTATGTTCCTCCTTCTACTGACTTTGGGCCTCATTTGTTCTGGTGTTTGGCATTTTGAGGAACTGCCAAACTGTTTTCCTAAATGGCTCCACCATTTTACAGTCCCACCAACAATGTATGAGGGCTTTCAGTTCTCCACATACTTAATAAAACTTATTATATGTGTTTTTTAATATAGTCATCCTAGTGGGTGTGATGGGGCATCATACATTTTTTTATATATATATACATTTCTTTATTAAGCTATCCTCCAACTTTGCGGAATTCAGGTATTAGATCTAGTAGTTTTGGAGTGGATTCTTTAGGGGTTTTTATGTACAATACATGTCATTTGCAAACAATGACAGTTTAACTTCCTCCTTGCCAATCTGGATGCCTTTTATTTCTTTGTGCAGTCTGATTGTTGTGAGTAGGACCTCCAGAATTATGTTGAATAAAAGTGGGGAGAGTGGGAATTTCACTCATATGTGGAGTATAAGAACAAAGGAAAACTGAAGGAACAAAACAGCAGCAGAATCACAGAACCCAAGAATGGACTAATAGTCCATTTTCTAACTGGGCTGCTGCATTCTTAGGGTAAATTCCCTTTAAAGGAAAAGCTTTCAGCTTCTTGCTATTAAGTATGATGTTGGCTGTGGGTTTGCATACATTTGTTTTTAATTAAATCTCCTTGCATCAAATCTATGTTCTTTTCCCAACACACCTTCTGAAGTAGGAAAGTTTATCAGGTAAATTTCACTTAATGATTACAGTTTTTGATGATAAGTAGCTCTGAAATAGTGGAAAGAGAATGAAACCTATATTTAGATGTCCTCAGGCTTAAAACCAAAGTTTCTGCCTTCTTATGTGTATAAAATGAAGATAATAAGAACATCTATCCCAATGGCTGTTGAAGGGATTAAATGAGGTAATAGCTCTCTGTAAATGTGAAAGCCCTCTGTAAACTATCAGGCACTATAGTTATGTCATTATTGCTAACTATGTGGGATGGTGGAAAAATAAGAGCTTTTCCTTAATGATGCTCCTTCATATGATGCTGCACTAGATTTTGAGCTCCTAAAGGAGTGAAGCCATATACAGTTGACCTTTGAACAACACAGGTATGGATTGCATGGGTCCACTTGTATATGGATTTTTTCAGTAAATATATTGGAAAACATTTCAGAGATTTCTGAGAATTTGAAAAAACATTTTATTCTCTCTAGCTTACTTTACTGTAAAAATACAGTATATGACACATATAGTATCCAAACTATGCATTAACTGACTTTGTATTATGGGTAAGGCTTCCAGTCAATAGGAGGCTATTAGTAGTTAAGTTTTGGGGAAGTCAAAAGATATACATGGATTTTTTTGTGTGTGAAGGTCATTCATTTATTCAACAAATATAGGACAACTATTATTTGCCACATATTACAATTTGTTATTTAGCCCATTACAGTTTAGTATGATTTATTAGTCATTTTTTCTTTGGTTTGTTTGTTTGTTTGTTTGTTTGTTTATTATTAAGGTATCATTGATATACACTCATGCAGGTTTTACAAGAAAAACTATGTGATTTACTACATTCACCATTATTATCAAGTACCCCCCCCATACCCCATTGCAGTCACTGTCCATCAGTGTAGTAAGATGCCACAGAGTCACTACTTGTCTTTTCTGTGCTAGACTGTCTTCCCTGTGATCCACACACACACCATATGCACTAATCATACCCCACAATCCCCTTCTCACTCCATCCCCCTTCCCCTTTGGTAACCACTAGTCCCTTCTTGGAGTCTGTGAGTCTGCTGCTATTTTGTTCCTTCAGTTTTGTTTCATTGTTATACTCTATAAATGAGGGAAATCATTTGGTACTTGACTTTCTCTGCCTGACTTATTTCACTGAGCATAATATCCTCTAGCTCCATCCATGTTTTTGCAAATAGTAGATTTCTTTCTTTCTTATGGCTGAGTAGTATTCCATTGTGTATATGTACCATCTCTTCTTTATTGATTCATCTACTGATGGACATTTAGGTTGCTTCCATATCTTGGCTATTGTAAAAAGTGCTGTGATAAACATAGGGGTGCATATGGATCTTATTTTCTTATTTTTTTAAAAATTTTTGCTGTCATTAATCTACAATTACATGAAGAACACTATGTTTACCAGGCTTCCCCCCTCACCAAGTCCCCCCACCCCACTACAGTCACTGTCCATCAGCGTAGCAAGATGCTGTATAATCACCACCTGTCTTTTCTGTGTTGTACAGCCCTCCCCATATCCCCCCACAACACTATACATGCTAATCGTAATGCCCCCTTTCTTTTTCCCCACCCTTATCCCTCCCTTCCCTCCCATTCTCCCCAGTCCCTTTCCCTTTGGTAACTATTAGTCCATTCTTGGGTTCTGTGATTCTGCTGCTGTTTTGTTCCTTCAGTTTTCCTTTGTTCTTATACTCCACATATGAGTGAAATCATTTGGCACTTGTCTTTCTCTGCCTGGCTTATTTCACTGAGCATAATACCCTCTAGTTCCATCCATGTTGTTGCACATGGTAGGATTTGTTTTCTTCTTATGGCTGAATAATACTCCATTGTGTATATGTACCCCATCTTCTTTATCCATTCATCTACTGATGGACACTTAGGTTGCTTCCATTTCTTGGCTATTGTAAATAGCTCTGCAATAAATAAGGGGTGCATCTGTCTTTTTATAACTGGGCTGCTGCATTCTTAGGGTAAATTCCTAGAAGTGGAATTCCTGGGTCAAATGGTATTTCTATTTTGAGCTTTTTGAGGAACCTCCATACTGCTTTCCACAATGGTTGAACTAATTTACATTCCCACCAGCTGTGTAGGAGGGTTCCCCTTTCTCCACAACCTTGCCAACATTTGTTGTTTGTCTTTTGGATGGTAGCCATCCTTACTGGTGTGAGGTGATATCTCATTGTGGTTTTAATTTGCATTTCTCTGATGACAAGCGATGTGGAGTATCTTTTCATGTGTCTGTTGGCCATCTGAATTTCTTCTTTAGAGAACTGTCTATTCAGCTCCTCTGCCCATTTTTAATTGGATTATTTGCTTTTTGTTTGTTGAGGTGTGTGAGCTCTTTATATATTTTGGATGTCAACCCTTTATTGGATCTGTCATTTATGAATATATTCTCCCATACTGTAGGGTACCTTTTTGTTCTATTGATGGTGTCCTTTGCTGTAGAGAAGCTTTTCAGCTTGATGTAGTCCCACTTGTCCATTTTTTATTTTTTTTCCCTTGCCCGGGGAGATATGTTCATGAAGAAGTCACTCATGTTTATGCCCAAGAGATTTTTGCCTATGTTTTTTTCTAAGAGTTTTATGGTTTCATGACTTACATTCAGGTCTTTGATCCATTTCAAATTTACTTTTGCGTATGGGGTTAGACAGTGATCCAGTTTCATTCTCTTACATGTAGCTGTCCAGTTTTGCCAGCACCATCTGTTCATGTCATTTCCCCATTGTATGTCCATGGCTCCTTTATTGAATATTAATTGACCATATATGTTTGGGTTAATGTTTGGAGTGGAATTCCCGGGTTAAATGGTATTTTTATTTTTCATTTTTTGAGGAACCTCCATATTGCTTTCCACAATGGTTGAACTACATTACCTTCCCACCAGCAGTGTAGGAGGGTGAGACTTTCTCCGCATCCTTGCCAGCATTTGTTGTTCCTAGTCTTTTGTATGTTGGCCATCCTAACTGGTGTGAGGTGGTATCTCATTGTGGTTTTAATTTGCATTTCCCTGATAATTAATGATGTGGAGCATCTTTTCATCTGCCTGTTGGCCATATGAATTTCTTCTTTGGAGAAGTGTCTGTTCAGATCCTCTGCCCATTTTTTAATAGGGTTATTTTCCTTTTGGGTGTTGAGGTGTGTGAGTTCTTTATATATTTTGGATGTTAACCCCTTGTCGGATATGTCATTTACTAATATATTCTCCCATACTGTAGGATGCCTTTTTATTCTGCTGATGGTGTCCTTTGCTATACAGAAGCCTTTTAGCTTGATGTAGTCCCACTTGTTCATTTTTGCTTTTGTTTCCCTTGCCCGAGGAGATGTGTTCATGAAAAAGTTGCTCGTGCTTATATTCAGGAGATGTTTGCCTATGTTGTCTTCTAAGAGTTTTATGGTTTCATGACTTACACTCAGGTCTTTGATCATTTTGAGTTTACTTTTGTGTATGGGGTTTGCATATGTCTTTTTGAATCTGAGAACTTGTTTTCTTTGGGTAAATTTCTATGAGTGGAATTCCCGGTTCAAATGGTATTTCTATTTTTAGTTTTTTGAGGAACCTCCATATTACTTTCCACAATGGTTGAACTAGTTTACATTCCCACCAGCAGTGTAGGAGGGTTCCCCTTTATTCGCATCCTCGCCAGCATTTGTTGTTCCTAGTCTTTTCAATGTTGGCCATCCTAACTGGTGTGAGGTGATATCTCATGATATACATGGATTTTTGATTGTGCAGGGGGTTGGCACCTGTAACCCTTGAGTTATTCAAGTGTCAGCTGGATCAGTCTTTGAGTCCCCAACAGTGTCCAGCACATGCTTGTGCTACCACCTGCTCCTTAAACTCTCAGGAAACATTCAGACCTGTAGACAGGAAACATTTGCTTGACTATTCCTTTGGAACTTCTGGAGGCAGAGGCTCTCCTGAGTTACCAACTTGCTTGCTTCATGTCTTGCCTTCCCTTCTTGTTTCACCCATTTGGATTTAGCAGTTCAGCTCTAGAATGTGGCAACCTTAGCACCACTAGCTAGGAAACCTGATGGGCCATTGCATCTGGCTATGGCTCATGGCTCCATACACTATATCTCACCTCTCTGCCCAGCTTGGATCCTTGGGACATTACTAATTGTGTCAACTGGGGTGGTAAATAGACACTCACATCCTGTCAGTTACCAACTCCTGAAAATTTGCCTCTCAAACTCTCACACTGGATTCTTCCCTTCCTTTTTCACTGCCACGTGTCAAGCTCAGACTTCCATTACCTCTTACATCTTTTTAAATCATATGTTCATCTTCAAGTGACTTTGCTAGTAGAACATAGGATAATTGGAGAGGAAATGTGAATTCCGCTTTCATATAGGATACCAGCAGTAAACTGAGCCATGGCATGGGGCCACATATACAGAAATCTAGTTCAGTGAATTTCATATAGTAGATTTACTACTTCTTCATAGGACAAGAAATAAATTTGGTGAATTATGACCAGCATCTAAAAGTAAGACAGAATAGAATAGGATAGAAACTATCAGAGTATTATGCATAGTAAGGATATTATTTTGCTTTAGGTATATAATATGAGTGCAAAATGTACTTTTCACAATGGGCAATGGTCAAAAGGCTGAAAAAATATTGACTAGTGGTATTCTATATGTTCTGCTAAAAAACTATTGGAAACAACCAAAATGTTTATCTTGATCTACATTTAGCATAGAAAACTATAACCGGAGGCCTAAAAAGGACTAGAATTCAGACTTCTTGGGCTTGACCTCTGGTTCTATTACTTACTTGGTGACTTTTAGCAACTTACTTAAATGTTTTGTGCCTCAATTTTGTCATCTTTAAAATGGGATAATTATAATACCTATTCCTGAGAGTTATAAAGAGGAATAAAGGATTTGATGCAAGGAAAGTGTGTGGCACATAGTAATGTGATAAAGTAAGAAATGCTAGCTGCTATTATAAATATTCTCAAATAATTTAGCAATAGAAGTCAGGATTTTTAAATTCCATTTTTCTAACAGTTGCCATTCAGGTTAGGTCATAAGGTCTCTCTCACATAGAAACTAAGCCTATCGTCCATCAAATTCAATAAAGACTCTTCAGGTGATCATCTCAGAATCTAAACGCCACCTATGAATGCTGTCATAAGAAAACTATGCTGTCCCTGTAACCTGATTTGTACCTCCCAGATACATGTAATGTTCTCAGAAGATGTGGATCAGACCAAATAGCCTGGCCTGTGTCAAATGGTGAACACAATTTCCACCACGTCTCATGCTTGAAGGCACATGCTGTTTGTGATTTAATAAAAGTTGTATTAGTACACATCACTGACCAGATGACTTCCTTTGTATATACAGTATGAAGAGTCCAGTAACAAGTTGCCCAGTGGCATGGGGATGGACTATGTTTTGTTCACAGTACACTGCTGATGTACTGCTCTTTGAGAATTCTTCTCCTCGTGGTTTTCTGGTAAATGTTTAACAATGGCTCTAAGAGAAGGGGAAAAGCCCTGATGTGTAGGCCTGGCCAATTTCTTTGGTGTAAATGCTCCTATCATGACCAATTTCAAACTACCAGTGTAATCTCCCTGAGCACAGAGTTGGGAAGAGCTGCCTACGATCTGTTCTCATGAGGCCTTATAAGCAGGCTCCAGCACTATGTATGACTATTTCATGTTTTTCTTCTGCCCAGTGTGTATGTAAGAATGAAAACTTTAAAATAAAAACTTTTTAAATTATAAATGTTTCTTTGTTCTGAAAATAAGAATTTAGTGGAATTTTTGGTTATGCAAAAGGAAAGGAAAGATTTTATTCTGGATTGCAGGTTTTGAGACAACGTGGCTCCAGGGAACTGAACCAAGCTGTGGATACCATAAAATGTTACAGCTCTCCAGACTGTTCTTTTTAAAAGGAATTCTTTTCTAAATTATAATTCAGACCACACAGTCCCTAAAATCATCATCTGTTCTTGTTAGATAAGGAAATGAGAAGAGGAGATCAGATGAATGCCGGCAGGCTCTAGAGGCAAGTCTTTGCCTCACACTGAAAAAAAAAAAAACTCCCAGGTTAACTGGACTGGGATTGCAGAGCCCAGTTTGAGCCATCCATTTAAAGACCCCATGGAGTATTATTACATACAGAATAACCTCAATTTAGGGAAAGGCAAGGATGGGGAATTGTGGGGTTCTGGAGGATTATCCTGGTAGGGCCTTTATGGCATAGCCAATCCCAGAGGGAGCAGACATTCTGAGTCTCAAATACCCTACACGAGGACAAAGGCACTAGAGAGCCTGTGCTCTTCACCTTGACACAATGATATATTACACAATTTATTCACATACAAAAAGCATTCTCTGTTAAACACAATATAGTGGTTCAAAGTCAAACACTGGAATCAGATAGGTCCAGACTTGAGCTTTCATTTCACCACTTACTGGCTACAAGAGACCTTGGGCGTGTAAACTTCTCTGAACTTTGGTTTCCTCAGCTGAGTGAACATAACTGTACCTACCTCCTAGAATAATTCTGGGGATTAAATTAGATAATGCAGGACTTAGCCTTATTAGGTGCTCAAAAATTAGTAATAATCACAACAATAAATATCTCTTCAGACTAACTTTTGTTTAGGTGCCTGACATAAGTAGATATTTATGTCACCTCAGCATTAGTTTTTTTCTAAGTCTCAGCCCAGATTTGTGATTGTTTCCAGGTAAATACAGAGCAATAATTGTCTGTATTTGGGTAGGAGATACACAGGAAACAAAATTTAATGTTTGCATCTATACAGGATGGGTTGTATTGGTTTGTAGAGTTCATCTAAGAGCCAATGTTTAATTTCATGAGATGGTGTCAGTTATTTCTGGGGATGATGCTGACATGACTATCAGAATCTTCTGGACTCCTTTTTGAAATGGTATCATCATTTATACCATGGCTTCTGTGGTCACTAAGGTGATCTCAAGCTGTCAGTAAATGTGTTAGCACCTTCCTGCCTCAGAACTGGAAGTCATCTAACTCTGATGAAATCTTTCTAGTCTATATTCCCTGTCTCAGACTCTTTATCATTCATTTTGTTAAAGCTGGTGACACCAGAAGATAAACTTTATGTTAATTAAACTGTTTCCCAGTGTCCTTTCAGTGCCCTGTGCTGAGAGGACTGCATTCATGAAGAGGAAGCTGAGGATGAACTCTTTTCTGTGGAGTTTCCATTATACACTGATTTTCACTGAACACAAGATGGACTGTTTGCAGAAGGAACATGGGGATAACGGGCGCTGGATTTTGAACAGTGATTTTTATCTCTGGTGCTTCTGGCACTGATTAAGATTTCAGGCAAACAGAACCAGTGAAGACCTAGCAACAATTGCTAGGGAGCTTTCTGGTTGCCAGCAACAGTAAATACCACAGAGACACAGACTCAACCTTTCACACACACACAATGAAACCTGGAGCCTGGTTTCTTATTTCAGATACAACAGAGTCCTCCAGGTAGAGCACACTACCTTCTTCTTTCTCCCATTTGTAACGTGTTTTTAAATTTTGGTACAGAAGCACATACTGCCAGGAGCCTGTAAGACCATTTTGCTTCTAAATTTGTCCAAGAACATTTATATTCTAACCTCCCTCTTTGTACTGTCCCTTTTTACCATTTTCAGGAAGAAATGAAAGGAAATAGTATTGTCTACTTGACTTTGGAATTTTAAATAATGTGTGACTTGTTTAACATGTTTGTAATTACCAGTCTTCTGTAAGACAATGGATTCCCACCCTTCTGAAAATGTTCAGGAATACTATCTGAAAGATCTTCTTCCCCAAGTTTATTCTCTGACTTGTTTTCAGAAAAGGTAGAAGCATACAGAATATGAAAAAGAACACTACCAACTTAAGGTTTTTCCATGACTCATTCAAAGAAATTGCATAATAGCCTTCCTCTGCCAACCTCGCACACTCTTCTCAAATACCTTGCTCTTTTCTTTATTCTATTCCCCTACCCCTGTCCCTTTTGCATCCTTTCTATATGCCATTAACTTTCTTCTCTTTTCTCTAAGGCCATAAAACTCTAGTGTATAGTCGTGTGGTATGCAAGGTGATAAGGGAAAACTGAAGTACTTACCCCTAGGCTTGCTAGTCTGTCTCCTAGCAACTGTATAATGTGTTGCTTAGTAACATGAGGGGTGAGAGTGAAGTCTTTCTTACATATCTAAAAATAATTATTTTTAAAATATTAATAATGGGCTTCTTTATTAAAATATAGTAAATCCAGAGATAATCTTATCAATGGAGGGGACTTATTTCAGATCATGCTATCTTGAGTAAACCTCTGTATCTCTTATAATCTTTATACTAGAGTAACAGATTGCTGTTCTTATAAAAAGATGAAGAAAAAACTCACAGCCTTTTCTAATCCTTTCTCTTCAACACACACATAATCAATCAAGGGGAATAGAGAAACGTTTCCTAAATGATCTTTTAGGCTGGGCAGATGAAAAAAGCACAGGGTTTCTTCTCTTGCATATTTTTCTCTCATGCATAATTGATTTTTAAATTTAAAAGAAGAGAGAAATGTTTCCTAAAACACCTTTGTAGACTGGGTGTCACTGGGAGTTGTGTTTTTCAAAATTACAGCCATTTGGAGAGTAATTCTCTGTCGACCTATCCTGTGGTTATCAGAATTTAGAAATAACAGAACCACACCACCCAAAAGCATTAAAACTCTCTAGACACAAAATGGTAAATATTAATTCTAAGAGATTATTATTAACTGAATAAGACATACTGAATCAGACTGTCTAGTGCAGGAACTCAGAATCAATATTCTTAACTAGCAGCCTATTTATTTCAGTACATTTAGGAAACACTAGGGTAGAGGATGACTCCAGTATGTTACAAAGGGCCATCTTCTAATATTTTGGCTCTTGGACTTATACATATAATGCTTAAAGAGGAGGCCTCAAAGACCAAGTACTAAATATTCTGTCACATCCTCCTCCTGACCAAGGCCCTTTGGCTAAAATATTGGTAAAGATTAGAAGATTAGTCATTAGTCTCAAATTTTTGTTGTTGTCCACAAGTAAATCAAACACATCCTGGTATAATCTCAACATGGAATTAATTAAGACAAGAATTTGAGAGAAAAAAGATACACATGCACATTTGGATGGCTGGGGGAGGGGACTCTGAAGCTTCTTTTGAGTACTATCACATTCCTGTAGCCAGTGCATCATGGCAACCCTCCCAGCCTGACACCTAATTTCCATCTCCTTTTCGGGGAAGGAGGGACCAGACAGAGGCAGTTCAGTGTGCGTTCCTCTGAGTGTGTGTAGTTTGGGTTAATGAAATACAATGAAATTATAAATTGTGTTTCATAGAAAACTGAGAATATCTTCTACACTTCCTTCTCTTTCTTCTCTTCTCAGGATGCGTTTGAGCCTCTTCAAGTTTTGTTTCCTTTCGCCAAAAGTCAGATTTCATCAGTAACCTTGGGTAAACCACCTGCCCAACGTGCCAGAGCAAAATTACAAATTCAGAAGTGTATCTCAGGGCATAAATATTTTGTTAAAAAGAGTGGTTCAGTAAGTGACTGGACATCACTGAGTAATCTCAAAGCACTGTATTATAATGCTAGAGATATATTTTTAATATTACAGAATATAGGTGTTTTTTGTGTAATTTTATAAATTTCATTGCTGGCTTAGAAAATCATCATTTATCTCTGGTATACCACAAAAAATCCTTCCCAAAATATACGAAACTCAGTTACCAATCACCACAGATCTCAACACCAAAAGAATCCAATTAAATAATCCAATTAAAAAAATGGGCAGAGGACCTGAATTTTTCCAAAGAAGACATTCAGAGGGCCAACAGACACATGAAAAGATGCTCAAATTTACTGATCATCAGGGAAATGAAAATCAAAACTATAAAGAGATATCAATTCTCAGCAGTCATAATGCCTAGTATCAACAAGACAAGAAATAACATATATTGGCAAGGATAGGAAGAAAAAGGAACCCTCATACATTGCTGGTGGGATTGCAAGTTGGCACAGCCACTATGGAAAGCAGTATGAAGGTTTCTCAAAAAACTAAAAGTAGAAATACCATAAAACCCAGCAATTCTACGACTGGGAATCTACCCAAAGAAAACAAAATCATTAATTTTAAAAGATATATGCACCCCTATGTTTACTGCAGCATTATTTAAAATAGCCAAGATATGGAAGCAACCTAAGTGTCCATCAATAGGTAAATGGCTAAAGAAGAAGTGGTACATACATACAATGGAATATTATTCAGCCATAAAAAATAAAGAAATCTTGCCATTTGCAACATGGATGGATCTAAAGGATATTACACTAAGTGAAATAAGTCAGAGAAAAATAGCTTCACTTAATATATGGAATCTGAAAAACAAAACAAACTAACTAAACAGAAATAGACTCATAAACACAAAGAGCAGATGGTTGGTTATCATGAGAGGGGAGGAAGTTGGGTAAAATAGCTGAAGGAGATAAAGAGGTACAAACTTCAAATTTTAAGATAATTTAGTCACAGGGATGCAAGTATAGCACAGGAAATATAGTTCATAATACTGTAATTCTTTATATAGTAAACTGTACTTATGGTGAACATGTAGTAATGTATACAACTGATGAATCACTAAGTTGTTCATCTGAAACCAATAAAATATTGTATATAAACTATATTTCAATAAAAACTGTTTGAAAAGAATCACCACAGATAATTCTTACCATGGTTATCTAGAAAAAAATTATTAGTTAGTAATATTGCATTGTGTTGACCAGAGTTTGAGAAAGATAATGGTAAGCTTCAAATAAAAATTCTGAATTCAGATTTGGGGTCATATTCTAGCCTAAATTGTTAATGTGGTGGAATTTGGCAAGAGAATGTAGCAGATAGTCTTTCAAGGCTATCCATAGTGAGAACCAATTCACTCAATACGTTGACCAACAATGAACCCTAAAATAAAGATGGTATTTTAGCATGTTAGCATAGTCCCATCCCTCTCCTTGTCTGAATTTAGAGTATGAGTTGTTTTTGTTAGAGAATATAAGGGAAACCTACTTGTTTGAATTTATCCTTTTATACTTAAACCTGCATGAGAAAGGCACCATGAGGTGAGGTGGACAGATATGGTCATTTTACAAAGGATGCAGGGGCAGTGATGTGGCACGAGACAGTGGACACCATAGTAGAATGAAGTTGGGAAATGGGACCCAATTTTTGGTACCTGGCAGCTCCTGCACTGTCCTTTCTCTCATGGCACTGCACACAATGTATGTAACAACGGTTTACATCTTTGGACCTTAAACTTCTCTGGGCTAGGAAACATGTTTTTTACTTTTGTGGCAAGCCCTTGCTGAATATATATTTCCTTGTCACTAAGCCCAATGTCCTTCTGTCCTTATAAACAACTCCTCTGCATGTTTTATATCAGGCAGGACTCTCTTTACACTATTCTTCCTTTGTTTCGGTAACATCAATGCCTTTTGCTTTTCCTCCTTTGGCCAGTCCTTTTTTTCCCTTTTCTGACACTTCTTTCTCTTGTAGTCCTTTACTGATTTTAATTTATTAAGTCTTTTCCCAAATTTGGTAACTCAACCTTGCAAATACTCCCCAGTCCATCTCTTTCCTTCCAATCTATCCCTTTTTATCTATCCTCATAGCTTTGGCCTTAGTCAGACCCTCATCATAAAGCCTGGATGACCATAATAACCTCCTAACTAGTCTCCTTGCCTTCAGTCTCAAACTCTTCCAATCCATTCTTTAAAGTCAGAATGGCTTTTCTAATTTGGTCTAAATTGTAACAGAAAGAAGAATTTAACCCAGGTCTGCTGACTCTAGAGCTGGTTGTCCTCACTGTTCCTCATTCCTAGACATCACTAGTGACTCTAGATTAAATCTTCTATGTATCTCACAAATATGTCCATTCCCACAACCACTTCATCAAGTCAGCCCTGCCACCTACTAAGCAACAATCTTCTTACCAGTCTCCCTGCTGCATGTTCCCCATTCCCAACTCTGTTCTACCTATGGTCTTTGCACATAGCAGTCAGAAGGATTTTCCTGAAATACAAAGTTTGTTATTCCTCTTTCCTTTAATGGCTCTCTTTGGGTTTGGAATGAGATCCTTTGGGGCTTTGTGTTGTTGTTGTCATTTGTTTCCATATATTGCTTGATCTCTATTTTAATTTGGTCATTGATCCATTGATTATTTAGGAGCATGTTATTAAGCCTCCATGTGTTTGCGGGATTTTTCATTTTCTTTGCATAATTTATTTCTAGTTTCATACCTCTGTGGTCTGAGAAACTGGTTGGTAGAATTTTAATCTTTTTGAATTTACTGAGGCTCTTTTTGTTGATAGCAGAAATTTGTAAATATATTTACCCAAACATATGAACAAGAAAGCTTATAGCAATGCCATTTATAATAGCCAAGAAGTGGAAACAATGCAAATATTCATTAACATTGGGAAAAAGATAAATAAATTATGGTATATTCATACAATGGGATACTACACAGTAATGAGAACAATTTACAATTGCATTCAACAGTATGAGTAAATTGCACAAGCACAATATTAAATGAAAGAAACCATATATAAAAGAGTCTATTCCATTTATATAAAGTTCAAAGACAGACAAGATGAATCTATTTTGCAGAAGTCAATGGGAATTACCTTTGAGAGTAGACAGTGTTTAGACAGGGATACAATGGGGAGGCCTCTCAGGTAGTGACAATGTTCTGTTTCTTGATCTGCATGTAGTTACACTGGTAATAATGTTGAGTTTTCAAAAATTCATAAAATTGTACATGTATGTTTGGTGGAAATTTATGTATGTCCTCCTTCAACAAAAATCTTTCAAAATAAAGAAGAAAAAACAAAGGCTTTTCACTTTGTGAACATAACTGCACCTGAATTGTATTTCCCATTCAGTGGCATAACTTGACCTTCTGGGTTACATTTGGAGAATTCCATTATCATACTGTACTACCAGCATATAATACTGTTGTCATTAGCTTCCAAATACACATTTCCATTCCTTTAGTCTTGACTTTCTCTGAGCAATGTCAATCTCAGATTCCCAGTAACCTCCATTTCCTTCTCTCAGTTCTCTAGGCTCAAAAGTTATAAGGCTAATTTTGACTCTTTCCTTTTTACCTCATTTTTCAACCAGTCACCACTGGGATTCGTCCCTTGGAATGGTCTCTTCTATTATCTCTTTCTATCCATTCCCACTGTAATTATGATGGACTGAAGTTTTCTGCTTAGATATTACATAATCTCCTATTGATTCCCTTAGCTCCAGTCTCTTTCCCTGCTCCACTTACCTGTCAGATTAATTTTATAAAAATGCTACTCCCTTCCCTTTACTCTTTTGTATAAGAATATGAAGGTTGCACACTGTCTATGGACTCAAGTCCAAACTCCTTCAGACTGGAGTTCAAAATGCCTTGTCAACCAGCTCCACTCTCTCCCTATAACACATGACCCACAATTCCTTTGCATGCCCTAATCAAGTCAATTTCTTTAGCCTTTCTTATACAGGCACCAGATAATCTTCATACTATATCTTTGCTAATATTATTTTCCCCATATAAAGTATTAACTCCCATCCCACTCAGTTAAGAGCCACAGTTCCTAGTGAAGGCTTCTATAAGCCATAGAATAAAAAATACAAGGAATTTTCCCTCTTTTGAAATTTCTATAACTTCCTATTCAAGGTAGTATTTCAAATTTTGAAATAAAGTTTGTCTTCAGCATACACAATTTCCTCTTTTTATATCCTTTAAAAATTTACTAAGAAAATTTCAAACATACCCAGAAATAGAAAAAACAGTGTAATGAAATCCATATAATGAACTCCATTGTTAAAATTCAACAATTATCAAGAGTTTTGCCACAATCTTTTATCTATCATTTTCCCCCTTTTTGCTTTGCTGAAGTATTTTAAAGCAAATCTCAGACCTTATTTCATTTAATCCACTATACTTCTGCACGCATCTCTAAAAATTATAAAAATTTTCTTGCATAACCATATTACCATTATCACATTTAATGAAACAATAATTAGTTGGTATTATCTAATAACCAATCCATTTTCAAATATCTCTGGTTATCTCCAGCATGTTTCATATTTAGTTTGTTTGAATCAGGTTCCAAAAAACATCCATTATTATCTGGTAGTTTTCAAAATCTCTTCTGATCTACAGGGGTCCATCTTTCCCACTTTTTCATTCCATTCTACCACTGACTTGTTGCAGAAACAAGATAAGTTTGTTTTTTGATAATTTGTCCTATAGGATGCCCCACACTCTGCGTTTGTCTGTTTGCCTCCTTGTGATGTCATCTGACTTGTTCCTCTATCCCTTGTATTTCCTATAAATAGAAGTTGGCTCTAAAGCCTTGATTAGATTCAGCACAACTGTTTCTGCTACATCACTTCATACATTATGCTATGTGCTTCTCATTGTATCACATCATAGGTTTACAAAGTCTGGTTGTCCCACTTTGAGTAATGCTAAGATTGATCAGTTAGTTCAGATGGTAATAGCATAATCTTCCCATTAAAAAATGGCCCATCAATATTTTATTTGAGTTTTCATCCACTGATGATATTACCTAAATAAATAATTTCACTAAGGGATGTAAAGGGTGATTTTTCTAATTCTATTATTACTTCCACATTTACTAGTTGGTATTATGCTATAAAATAATGACTTACCCTAATTAACCAGAGTCATTTAGTTCCCTTGAAATAAGTTTGTTCAGGAAATGCATGACAAACGCTCAATTCTTTGATAAATTTGTTCGCCAATATGTAGCACATGGAGTTAGTGCCTTAGTTATTTCCAATGGTGCAATAGTATCAGATGATTATTTTTAATTTACTTTTTCTTTTTTATCTTTCTTTTCCTTTGCAGGGACATCTTTATGAACTCATGAGTCAATGTTAAAAATATTTATTATAAAAATTGAATAAATACAAAATGCATAAAATATAACATTCCAGCATAGCAAATAATTATAAAATGAATATCCAGCTTTTATACCCCTTTACCTCTCTTCTCCCTATCAAAATCTACTCTCAGGAAATTAGCTTAATGTAATTTAAAATGTATCCTCTCAGAGATTTTATGTATAAATTTGCTTCTATTATGGAATTGAAGCAGCCATATTAAGGATTTAGGACTTTCATCTTTAAATTCACAGGTGGCCATTGATCTGCTTTGAGCAGTGGGGCAGCATGATCTGTGATCTGTGATATAATAAGATCACCCTGGCTGTTGTGTGGAGACTGGTCTGGGGTGGAGGGGGTAGAGGAAATCTAGAAGGGCATTGAGGTTTCCCAGGCAAGAGATGATGTACTTACTAGAGTGGAGGCAGTAGAGATGGAAAGAAAAGAATAAGACTTGAGAGGTATTTAGAAGGTAGACTTGACAGGACTTACTGACTGATTCTATGGTGGTCAGAAAAGGAGAGGGAGATGTCAAGAGTAATTCCCATCTCTGATTGGAGAAACCAGGTATAAGCAAGAGAACCTTGTAGGGGGTACATGTTTGTGAGATGATACTAGTTCAAGACACCTGTGAGTATCTCAATTTGAGATAGCCAGCCAGAGAGTAGAAGTGTATTATAGGATCTTGAACCAAGAGGAGATGTCAAGAAATCATGGGCATATGGAAAGGATTGGCAGCCTTGCAAATGAATGCACTTAACATCCCACTAAGAGTGAATGGGATCACACAAGGTCTAGGATTGAACCTTGAGGAACTTCAGCATTTAAAGATTAGCAGAGGAGGAGGAACCAGCAGACTGGGAAGAAATAAAAATTGCAGGAGGGAAACCCAGAAAATGTAGAGTTTTTGAGGCCACGGGAAGAAAGGGTGTCAAGCAAGAGGTTAGTATATCAATTGTGACAAAGCTTACGCAGTCAACAAGAACTAAAAAGTATCTAGTGGAACAAAAAGTGTCTCAAAGAACAAACGCGGAGGGCATTTGGTTTCGAGGAGTGGTAGGAGCAGAATCCAGATTGGAATGGAGTTTGGGATAAACAGGAGATGAAGAAGTAGGGGGTAAAAGTGTTAGATGACTCTTTGGTTCCTACATAAGTTATGATACCTGGAGTCATGCAATGGATTCTACAAGGCTCCTCCCCATATATACACAAACATGTATCATTCTCACACATACATGTACTTGTTTTATTTCTTCAACTAGATTGGAAGATTCTAGAGAAAAGAGACCATGCTACTACCTCTGAATTCCCCACACAATATAGGATGGTCCAGGGCTCACGCTGGTGAGTGTAGATGTTCATCAAATGCTTACTGAAGAAAAAAAGGTAAAATATTTTATTACATTTTAAATTACTAACCTTGATAGTAATAAACGAAAATATGCAGAGAGAGAAGCTGTTCATTTAATTCAATAAATATGTACATGAATTTTAGTATATGCTAGGCACTTTGCAGGGACTAGGACTGACATTTTAATGGGCTAGACAAATAATTTAAATTCCACAAATATCATAAAAGGTGTCTTAAAATAATCTTTACTATGGAAAATAATGAATCCATTAGAATATTTATACATGTATTTGATGTAAGTTAAAGAAACTGGCAGTAAAAATAAGAAATGAACTAGTAAAAAAAAATATTTTTGCCTCCCATAGTTCGTTTGCTATTAAGTCAGATAATAAGGAACAAAAAGAACAGATTAGTTATTTCCCCTGCTCTCCCACATATATATTTAAGATTATCAGTACTCAAATAGTCTATTCTGACCTAGATTTTATTGTTACTCATGTCCAATGCAATGGGTGAAAAAAAAATCCTCATTTACATAAGGAACAGAATGGCTATGAGATAGAATTACAAAGAATCAATGGCACAAACACTCCTCTCTTATTTAAACCTTTGTAAATTGCATAAAGAACTGAGGCCACTGGGAAAATAGCATATTTCTTTTATATTGTAAAGAAAATAAAATTTAAGACTGTGCCAGCTTTGTACATTTTACATGGTCCAGCGTGGTCCAGCTGTGTCTAATTTATTTCATTATTAAAATTTTGAAAGAAGTATTTTCAATGAGCTACTTATTAATCTTTATACACTCCTGTTATTTAATTCATATTTTTGTTAAATATAATTCTGAATTCAGAAAGAAGCATTCAAGTCATCCTTAATTTTCATGTCTCTTTACTGAAATATACTTTTATTTGCTAAAAAGAGAGAGATAAGATGATGTTGAAGATTATTCTTCCAATGAAATATGCAACAAGTAGACAAAATCAGTTGTGTGTTGGGTTTTATTAAATTTAGGGAAGATTACTGCCGCAAATTTGAACAAGTAAAGCAGAGCTGTGGATAGAAGGCTTAGAAAAATCCATGGCAGCCACTGTCACACCACAACCTGAAGCAGCTGTCTCCTCAAGTCCCTCCCTCCCACACCCTGCTCTGCGTGTTAGTCCAGCAGGAATGAATGGGCTCTGCAGAGAGCTCTGTAAATGGTGCTGTAGACCCTGAAAATCTGTGGCTCAAAGCAAAAAGGAAAAATATCTGCCACAATAAAAAGTTTCAACTTTGAGGGCCATAACAAACCTCTTTACATCTGAAGTTACATTAGCAAAGACCCAGTCCAGAGTCTTATTCTGCATAACCTAACCTTGTTGATAATGGAACCTTTCTAAACAGCAAAAGAATGTTACTGCACTCCATTTCTTGGGGGTGAAAGAAAAGACTTTTTGTCCTAAGAGGCTATTGAACAACCATCAGTCTCTAGTTGAATAGTAACGGTGTGAGGCTGGCTACAATTCCCACACTTGGGAGTCCAATCTCAGTAAAGGAGATTTACCGAATTCACGTAAGAACTACATAAAAAAGAAATGCACTTACTGAGCTGACATCATACAGTTGTCTGTGGATGGAGGCAACATTACAAAATGGTCTTCTTTTTACATTATACAGCTTTCCTTTTTAATTCGGGGGTCTCAGTTATTTTTCTCTAACCGGAAAAGAGAACACTGCAGAATATAACTGCATACACAGGTAGCACTAACTTCTGGACTCAAATCTTTCTCCTTATATACTACTTAAAATGTATTACATAGACTTCTGGTAAAGGAATATTTCTAGTAGACTATTTAACTATGGTATGTTCATTAGATCTTAATTATTGCTATGTCAGAACTACTTGGGTGCTTCCATATTTTGCATGGGTATTCTTTCCATCTTCCTTTTCTGTTTAGCTATTTGAGATAGGTGTGCAGAAGAAGGTCTGAAAATGAATTACTTGAACCTGAGAAATCATTTTGGAATGGCCCTATTTATTGAACCTTTTTTCAATCCAAAAAAAAAATCATTTACCCAAGCCATTTTGAGCATCATTCCATCTTCTCTCCTATTTTATTTGTAAAACAATTAGAAATGCTGAATCCTTACCGAATGATCAAATCCTCACCAAATATGAGGTTGGGGCTGGTAGTAATTTTACATTAAATATTTCATCTCCACAGAAATTCATCGTGTTAAAAAAATTTACATAGATTTTAACTCTAGTTTGAGGCTTAAGGAATATAAAATTCAACTCTATTTCTCTTTCTTCCCTCCCTCCCCACCCCATCCCAAACCCCACCCCATAATGGATGCTCGCTGACAGTTTTTGCACAGTCTCTTTGTCTGAAGGATGCAAACAGTCTATGGATGCTAGGGAAAAAGGGGTGGGAGAAAGATTACCTCATCCCATGTCTCTTGCACCAATCACCACTCTCCTGTCGTGGCTTCTCTGGGCTGACTGAGGGGTCTGGACCAACAGGAAAAGGCCCCAGCCCATCCCCATGGTGACCGAGTTGTATATAGGGAGCTGCATCCTCCCCTGCACCGCAGGTTTTCTTACATCGACCGCCTAAGAGTCGCGCTGTAAGAAGCAAAAACTTCCCTTCTTCCTCTCCGCCATCTGCTCGGCAGCCGCAAAGCAGCAACCATGGTAAGAATCTGTTTCCTCTGGCTCTTTGTGGCCGTTGGATGAGGTCAGTCCCCCATGGTCTTAAGCCCTGGGGGAAAATCTTGGAAAATCTTAAGCCCTTTTTTCTTTCCAACTCCTTTGGGTAAAGTTCGCCTTAAACCTTGTTTTCGAGGTTTCGCTTTGCCCCAAATTCTTGAGCCTGGCCGCCGCCGCAGTGCGGGGTGAGGAGACCAGCCAGAACTGCGCCCGGGGCGCAGCAGAGCCGTGGTGGTAGAACAAAGGCGGCGCGGAGTTTTTATTACCCGAGCTCGTCAGAGACGCAGGCAGCCCGGTGGGTCGGTGATGAAAAGGTCGGGGGAAGGGAAAAGCGAGCGTGGCGTCGCCTGCTCCGCACCCTTGTATGTGCGCACCGTTTTCGTTACTCCGACAGGCTCCTGTTTTCCAAGCGTAGTTCCCCAGGGGCAGGGAGAGGAGTCGTCGTCCGAAGAGGCCGGGGATGGCTGGGAGGCCGGGTGGGGAGGACAGGGACAAAGCGGAGCCTTGGTTAGTTTAAAAGATCTCTCGAGGGTTGATTGGCATTTCCCCCCGTGCATTAAGGGGAAAGAATGGGTAGTTTCTGTTGGAGCTCGTGGCAGCCACCGTCTGGCTGCGCAAGGGCGGAGTTGTTTGTTTCTGGCTTCCCTGGCCTTGGAGCCACTGGGCGGGGTTCGTCCTCCCTAAACCTCTGTCAAAAGACTTAATAACAGCCTTTCATCATTGTGGAACTGTAGACGTTAAAAGGTTTTTAATTTACTTAAAAACGTAGGTGAAATATTTTTTTCTTGAGATGCAAAATTACAGTTTACTTGACAAGCCCTTTTAAAGGCTGGTCTGGGTCCACCCGCCCTGACTCGAGTCAGTGCGTGTGCGTCTGTCTTGGCTGCATGTTCTGCGAGAGAGAAAGCCCACTTGACGAGCTAGGACACTAATGCTTAGGACCCAGGGAAACGCCCTTCCCCGCTCCCCCACCGCCTAGTCAGTGACTAGACAATGAAATGGATAGACAATGCAAGTTGTAGCCATAAGGACCTTAGAGAAGAAAATTTCCATTAAATATGATGAGTGAATATTCTGTAGTGAGTAGAGAATCTCAGAATGAAAATACTGCTTTGTTCTTATAAATAAATATTTTATTATCCATTCACGGGATTTACTTTTTGGTAGCCTCTTATGTGATAATTGTTTCTACTTGAGGAACTGTTTTCAATTTAAATTAAAAAACTAATAAATTTTCAGTTTTTTGCAGTGGAGAAGATCCTTTTTTTAAGTAATGAAATTGCTGCAAAGAAGAATTATACTCTGTCCAGCTGTCCTTTGTTCTAGTGCATCTTCATTAATTCATTTCACTTTAGGCATACAGTTCCAGCCTGGGTCGGAAGAGGCAAACTGGCAGAATAGCACAATGAGATCATGTAGGCAGTTTCTGGAAATAGAGCTTGCTCTGTTAAATAATGTAGCAGACAGTACAGGCTAGCACTAGGCACAGCAAATACAGCAATGCAGCAATGCAGGAGGCAGACCTTGTTTAGCATCCAGACCCCTAGTACTGACGGATTCTGCAGATAGACTGCAGAAGGGTGTGGCTTCTAGCCTCAGCTGCAGTACAGATGTTCATGTTGAAATACCAAGTCATATTTAGAAGAAACTCTCATCTTTATCTAAAGGGTAAGGAAATAACAATGATTTCAATTAACTAATGATTGTAATGATTGAATTTAATTTATACCATTTTACAAAATATGCTGTATTTTTTAAATATAAAAAAATCTTCTATTCAAACATGGCTGTGGGAACAATGGGCTTGTATCCATGTGCTAAACAGTATAAACTTCTTATTTTAAGCCACACCCATCCACAGCATTTGTAGCAGATGCTTTTAGGTAATCCTTACTATCATGTTAGGGATATGTATAACCTCAAATAAATTTGAAGAAATGTCTGTATACCATTAGACATATTTGGAGAAATTTACTGAAAATTCAAAAAGCTAACACAACCTAAATTTACAATTACTCTCTTTTCTTTACCACAGCGTGAGTGCATCTCCATCCACGTTGGCCAGGCTGGCGTCCAGATCGGCAACGCCTGCTGGGAGCTCTACTGCCTGGAACACGGCATCCAGCCCGATGGCCAAATGCCAAGTGACAAGACCATTGGGGGAGGAGATGACTCCTTCAACACCTTCTTCAGTGAGACGGGCGCAGGCAAACATGTGCCCAGGGCAGTGTTTGTCGACCTGGAACCTACCGTCATTGGTGAGTGGCCTTCAGTGACATGAGTGAGGTCCCAGGGGTCTGGCAGAAGAGGCCTGCCCTGGTGGCTCCCTGGGGCCACTCGGGCTCTGCAGACTGTCGGTGACGGGGCCACTGGTTCTCTCCTTTTCCAGATGAAGTTCGCACTGGCACCTACCGCCAGCTCTTCCACCCTGAGCAGCTCATTACAGGCAAGGAAGATGCTGCCAATAACTATGCCCGGGGACACTACACCATTGGCAAGGAGATCATCGACCTCGTCTTGGACCGAATTCGGAAGCTGGTATGTTTGTTATCACAAGAATAAAGTCAATTACTGAGCCCAAGGAAGACATTTGAAATATGTTCTTTTCAAACACAGAATTGAAATGTAATAAAATGAGTCAGGTGAATTGTTCCTTTTTAGTTTTTCAAAAAGTTAAATGAAAATACGAACTATTTGGTGTCACTTAAAAAAAAGTAAGATATTTTAACTTAAGAAAAGCCAAGTAATTCCAGGAAGGTTTGTGTTTTGAAAAAAGTGTTTCTTGTCAAAGTAAGATCTGTATCTTTGCAATTGAATGAAAAGTGAAAATATATATACTATGATTGTATCACAAAAAGCAGTAACTGTGTTTTCTCTATTCCTCATTTCTAACAGGCGGACCAGTGCACAGGCCTTCAGGGCTTCTTGGTTTTCCACAGCTTTGGTGGGGGAACTGGTTCTGGGTTCACCTCCCTGCTGATGGAACGTCTCTCTGTCGATTATGGCAAGAAGTCCAAGCTGGAGTTCTCCATTTACCCAGCCCCCCAGGTTTCCACAGCTGTAGTTGAGCCCTACAACTCCATCCTCACCACCCACACCACCCTGGAGCACTCTGATTGTGCCTTCATGGTAGACAATGAGGCCATCTATGACATCTGTCGTAGAAACCTAGATATTGAGCGCCCCACCTATACTAACCTGAACAGGTTGATAGGTCAAATTGTGTCCTCCATCACTGCATCCCTCAGATTTGATGGAGCCTTGAATGTTGATCTGACAGAATTCCAGACCAACCTGGTGCCCTATCCCCGCATCCACTTCCCTCTGGCTACTTACGCCCCAGTCATCTCTGCTGAGAAAGCCTACCACGAACAGCTTTCTGTAGCAGAGATCACCAATGCTTGCTTTGAGCCAGCCAACCAGATGGTGAAATGCGACCCTCGCCATGGTAAATACATGGCTTGCTGCCTGTTGTACCGTGGTGACGTGGTTCCCAAAGATGTCAATGCTGCCATTGCCACCATCAAGACCAAACGTACCATCCAGTTTGTGGACTGGTGCCCCACTGGCTTCAAAGTTGGCATTAATTATCAGCCTCCCACTGTAGTGCCTGGTGGGGACCTGGCCAAAGTACAGCGAGCTGTGTGCATGCTGAGCAACACCACAGCTATTGCTGAGGCCTGGGCTCGCCTGGACCACAAGTTTGACCTGATGTATGCCAAGCGTGCCTTTGTTCACTGGTACGTGGGTGAGGGCATGGAGGAAGGGGAGTTTTCTGAGGCCCGGGAGGACATGGCTGCCCTCGAGAAGGATTATGAGGAGGTTGGTGTGGATTCTGTTGAAGGAGAGGGTGAGGAAGAAGGAGAGGAATACTAAAGATGTCACAAAGGTGCTGCTTTTATAGGGAAGCTTATTCTGTTTCAAACATTGAAAAGTGTGGTCTGATCTGTTAATTTGTATGTAGCAGTATATACTCTCATATACAATTACTGACATGCTTTAAAACGATGCTTTGTTACAGACCCAAATTGTCCATTTCTCTGGAGGGTGTGAATAAAGTATTCCCTGTCTTAAATGATTTTAGTCTTGAGTTTTCTGTTTGGATGTCAGAAAATTCTCATGTATTGAGAAAGAATAACTGTTGACTGTGGTTTATACCTTTACTATGAAGTGACATTTTTATTTTAAACTGTCTTAGTATAAAAAAACTTATTTATAAAATACAAAATGTATGTCTAAAGACTATTAGGTAACATCCTTGCTATATTAAGTTTTGACTATTGTAATAGTTACTAGTACTTTTTAGAATTGTTATTTGCTAAAATACAGCCAAAGATCTGGTTACCTGCTGAGTCTCATAAAACTAACATAAAATGGTGAATATTCCAAATGCCTCATCAGGTCTTAGAAGCTTATTTTCATGCCCCCTTCTCTTCTTGGCATGTGTCTTGTGCCATCATGTGCTTCTGCCCCAGGTTCCCAAAGTCTGCTTTCCAAGCAATTGCCCCCATGCTAGCCTTAGGTCTTTATTCTTTCCAAAGATATTTTCAGCTGAAAGGAAAATCCTCAGAAATTCATTCACTCTAATATGTTAATTATGTTTCTGAATTTTAATCCTCTAAGGGTATTCTTATTTTAATATGGGCCAATAACTTCAAAGAACAAAACTCTTAATAGCGCAATTGCAGGCATCAGCACCAACACAGAAAGCTTTGGACCAAGGGATTTTCCAACAGTAGAGTTTAGCTGCCAGTCCAATGACCAAAAAGTTAAGGACCCAAGGGCAGAAAATTGTATTGTGCTAAGACATTTTGTTCTGGAACAATACCCAGTGGTGATGAAATGATGTTTTGGTATTAATAACCTATTTAGTTTATTTTTCCTTTGACACTGTCAGCTAAGGGATATAACAGTATTACAGTTACAGGAGTCTTAAGTTCAATGTAAGTTAATGGAAATAATGCAAAATAAGAAACCAAGACAGGCACATGAAAAGATGCTCCACAAGGGTAATTATCAGGGAAATGCAAATTAAAACCACAGTGAGATATCACCTCACACCAGGTTAAGTGGCCAACATAGAAAAGACTAGGAACAACATGCTGGCAAGGATGAGAAAGGGGAACCCTCCTACACTGCTGGTGGGAATGTAAACTAGTTCAACCATTGTGAAAAGCAGTATGGAGGTTGCTCAGAAAACTCAAAATAGAAATACCATTTGACCCAGAATTCCGAATGCAGCAGCCCAGTTTGAAAAAGACATGCACCCCTATGTTTATCACTGCACTATTTATAATAGCCAAGAAATGGAAGCAACCTAAGTGTCCATCAGTAGACAAATGGATAAAGAAGTTGTACATATACACAATGGAATATTACTCAGTCATAAAAAGAAAACATCCTACCATTTGCAACAACATGGATGAAGCTAGAGGGTATTATGCTCAGTGAAATAAGCCAGGTGGAGAAAGACAAGCACAAGCACCAAATGATTTCACCCATATGTGGAGTATAAGAACAAAGCAAAAACTGAAGGAACAAAACAGCAGCAGACTCACAGAACCCAAGAATGGACTAAGAGTTGCCAAAGGGAAAGGGACTGGGGAGGATGGGTGGGAAGGGCGGGAGAAGGGGAATAAGGGGCATTATGATTAGTATACAAAATGTAGGGAGGGCACAGGGAAGGCAGTATAACAGACAAAACAAGTAGTGACTATAGCATCTTAGTACGCTGATGGACAGTGACTGTAATGGGGTATGTGGTGGGGACTTGATAATGGGGGTAATCTAGTAACCACAATGTTGCTCATGTAATTGTATATTAATGATATCAAAATAAAAAAATAAAATAAAGAAATAAACCAAGATCAACTAATTTTAAAGGCAATCCAATATTGCTCAGCAGTTTAAACTAGAAGTCAATGTAATCTGATGAACAAAAAAGACCTCACTCATTCAGAAAAAAAAAATGGAAACTAGATCAAATGTAAGATTTTTAATGTACATTTCCAACACCTAGCAAAGTATAAGGGATATGGTAGCTGTACAATAATTACTGGTTGAATAAAGTATAGGATAAAAGACGAGTATGAAATTTAAAGCCCTATAATCCTAATTTTAACTGTAAATAGCAGCATGAATTTTTTATTTATTTTCTGTTATGAATGAAAACATTTTGTGGCTTTGCAAGGCCTTGGATCAATGTAGCAGTGAGTATCCCTAATATACTGATGGTCGCCTCTAAATAACCACTTCCCACTAGATGGAACCAGAATATTTTAGAGAAAAGTTGGTTCCAAACCTGAAGTAGGAAATGTATAGAAGCTCAGTCTCACATACTTTCTCATTCCAGAAAGCAAAGAAAATATCAAAAAACAAAGTCACATCAAAAACATACAGGAGTTAAGTGGAAGGGACTCAGTGATGGTCCATGTGAGCATTGAAAATAGCGACTGCAACATATTTAAAATGTTAAAATCCATGAGCTTATAGTATTTGTTGTGTTGTTTTAAAAACAATGGAAAATAGTACAGCAGTCACTAAAAAAATGAAATGTAAAACTACCATATGATCCAGCAGTTCTATTTCTTGGGAATTACAGGGACTCACACAGATTTTTGTGTACCTACGCTCATTGCAGCATTATTCACAATAGCCAAAATGGGAATGCAATGCTGAAGTCATTGACTGATGAATGAATAAACAAAATGTGGTATATACATACAATGGAATATTATTCAGCGTTAAAAAGAAATTAAATTCTGACACATGCTACAACATTGGTAAACTTTGAAAACATTAAGCTAAGTGAAATAAGCCAGACACAAAAGAACAAATATGGGTGGATCCTACTTACATAAGGTACCTAGAATAGTAAAATTCATAGACGGAAAGTAGAATAGGGGTTACCAAGGGCTGGGGGAAAGGATATAATGGGAAGTTATTGCTTAACAGATACAGAGTTTCAGTTTGGATTGAAGAAAAAGTTCTGGAGATGAATTGTGATGGTTGTACAGCATTGCGAATGTACTTAATACCATGAATTGCATGCTTAAAAGGGATTAAAATGGTAAATTCTATGTATATTTTACCACAATTACAAAAACAAATAATGGAAGCATAAACCAAGAACCAAAAAAACAAAACAAACCTGTAGGGGGAGAGAACATGATCTAACCAAACTTTGACTGTATCTGTTGTATCATTTGACTATTAAAAACATGTAAATATATTACATATTATAATAGTCAAATCAAGGTAAAAAAATATATCTAAAAATTAAAATCAATATCAATCTAATTAAATGCAAATGGATCTAACCAAGTAGCTTGTGGCCTAACTACAGAATGGGGAATTATTTCCCATGACTTTAAAACACAGTAATTTGATTGTACATACATAGTGAGATATATCCTAAAGAAAAAAGGGACTAAAAAATAAACAGTTTTCAGTAATCATTTCACTAGTAATAAGATTGACTTCTGTTATTTTGAAACTATATTAGAATAAAATAAATAATTCATTTACATTATTAGTATATAAAACGTTAAAAGTTAGTTATATTGCATATATTCAAGAAAGTAGATGAATTTAAGTAAAGATACGGAGGAAATACAAATCAAAATTCTAGAGATGAAAAAATATTTGAGATAAGAAAATATATTGAATGGGATTAACAATAGATCAGACATTGCAGGAGAAAAGATTAATGAATTGAAGATATACAACAATAAAAATTATCCAAAGTAAAACAGAACAAAAAAAACCTGGAAAAAATGAATAAATAAATGGATACTAAATAGAACATAAACAAAAGCCAATTGAAGATAACTAAGCATTTTGAAACAGTTCACAAAACTTCAAGAATGAGATTTTAAGTCATTTGGTATTATATTTTCTCAGTTAAAAACTGCTTTCAACACAAAATACAGTGCAACAAATAAATATAAAATTAATTTTAT
Source organism: Manis javanica (assembly GCF_040802235.1). Classification (NCBI taxonomy): domain Eukaryota; kingdom Metazoa; phylum Chordata; class Mammalia; order Pholidota; family Manidae; genus Manis; species Manis javanica. The sequence continues at coordinate 88,554,321 of NC_133165.1, forward strand.
AAACCTGTAAAGAGACATTTTAAAGATTAGAATTATATGTTAAAACACTGTGCTTTGTTTACTTATATATATATTTTGCTTTATTTTTAATTGTGGTAAAATACACATAATATAAAATTTGCCATCTTAACCATTTTTTAAGTGTACAGTTCCAAAGTGTTAAGTGCATTCCCATCTCCATGCAACCAATCTCCAGAAACTTTTAATATTGCAAAACTAAAAGTTTATGCCCATCAAACAACTCCCCATTCCACTCCCTTAGCCTCTGGCAACCACCATTCTACTTCCTCTCTCTGAATTTGATTATTCTAGGTACGTCAAATAACAGAATCAGATGATATTTGTTTTTTTGTGACTAGCTTATTTCACTTAGCATAATATCTTCAAGGCTCATCCATGTTGTAGCATGTGTCAGAATTTCCTTCCTTTTTAAGGCTAAATAATATTCTATTGTATGTATACTACATTTGTTTATCCATTTATTCATAGATGGACATTAAGGCTGCTTCCACCTAACAGCTACTGTGAATAAACACCTCTTCCAGACCCTTCTTTCAATTCTTTTGGGTATGTACCAGAAACAGAATTGCTGGATCTTACGGTAATTCTATGTTTAATTTTTTTGAGGAACTGCCATACTGTTCTCTATAGTGACTACACCATTTTACATTCCCACCAACAGTGTGCAATGGTTCCAATTTCTCCATATCCTTGAAAACACTTATTTTCTGTTGATTTTTTAAATGAAGGAATGACTCAATTATCTTTCTATTCTTTCTTTTTTTATTGATATGCAATCTTATATTAGTTTCAAGTACACAGCACAGCGATTCAACAGTTACCCATATTATTAAATCCTAACCCCTCCCTAGTATAGCTACTATCTATCAATATAGGAAGATGTTACAGAATCATTGGCTATGTTATTCATACTGTACTGCTATCCATGTGAACAACCTACATTATGATTGAGAATTTTTGTGCCCCTTTAACTCCCTCTACCTTTCCACCCACACACCCCAAACCCTCCCCATGGTAACCACCAGTCACTTCTCACTGTCTATGAATCTAATGCTGTTTTGTTCCTTCTGTTCTGCTTTGTTTTTATATTCCACAAATAAGTGAAATCATATGGCATTTATCTTTCTCCATCTAGCTTATTTCACTGAGCATAATACCCTGTAGATCCATCCATGTTGTTGCAAATGGTAGGATTTTTTATGGCTGAATAATATTCCATTTTGTACATGTACCACTTCTTTATCCATTCATCCATTTACAGACATTTAGGTTGCTTCCATATCTTGGCTATTGCAAATAATGCAGCAATAAACATATGGGTGCATATATCTTTTTGAATCAGGGATTTTGTTTTCTTCAGGTAAATTCCAAGAAGTAGAATTACTGGGTTGACTAATATTTCTATTTCTAGTTTTTTGAGGAACCTCCATACTGCTTTCCATAGTGGCTGCACCAATTGACACTCCCACCAACAATGCAGGAGGGTTCCCATTTCTCTACATCCTTGCCAACACTTGTTATTTCTTGTCTCTTGGACAGTGGCCATTCTGACTGGTGTGAGGTGATATCTCATGGTGGTTTTGATATGCATTTCCCTGATGATTAGTGATGTGGAGCATCTTTTCATGTGTCTGTTGGCCATTTGTATTTCTTCTTTGGAGAAATGTCTGTTCAGGACCTCTGCCCACTATTTAATCAGGTTATTTGTTTTTTGGGTGTCGAGGCATATGAGCTCTTTATGTATGTTGGCTGTTAACTCTTTATCAGATAAATTGTTTACAAACATATTCTCCCATACTGTAGGTTGCCTTTTTTGTTCTGCAGATGGTGTCCTTTGCTATACAGAAGCTTTTTAGTTTGAGGTAGTCCCACTTGTTCATTTTTTATTTGTTTCCCTTGCCCGAGGAGATGTGTTCAGGAAAAAACTACTCATGTTTATGTTCAAGAGATTTTTGCATATATTTTCTTCTAAGAGTTTTATGGTTTCATGTCTTACATTTAAGTCTTTGATTCATTTTGAGTTTACTTTTGTTTAGACAGTAATCCAGTTTCATTCTCTTGCATGTAGCTGTCCATTTTTGCCAACACCAGTATTGAAGAGACTGTCTTTTTCCCATTGTCTATTTAGGGCTCCTTTATTGTATATTAATTGACCATATATGCATGGGTTTATATCTTGGCTCTCTATTCTGTTCCATTGATCTATGAGTCTGTTCTTGTGCCAGTACCATACTGTTTTGATTACTGTAGCTTTGTAGTACAACTTGAAGTCAGGGACTGTAATACCTTCAACTTTGTTCTTTCTCAGGGTTGCTTTGGCTGTTTGGGATCTTTTGTAGTTCCATGTGAATTTTAGGATTATTTGCCCTAGTTTATTGAAAAATGCTGTTGGCATTTTGATAGGGATTGCATTGAATCTGTAAATTGCTTGGGAAGGTTGGTCATTTGGTAATTTTGATATTAATTCTTTTGATCTATGAGCATAGGATGTATTTCTATTTATTTGTGTCTTAATTTCTCTTATGAGTGTCTTGTAGTTTTCATAGTATAGGTCTTTCACCAACTTAGTTAGGTTTATTCCTAGGTATTTTATTCTTTTTGATGCAATTGTAAATGGAATTGTTTTCCTGATTTCTCTTTCTGCTAGTTTGTTGTTAGCATATAGGAACACAACAGATTTCTGTGTATTAATTTTATATCCTGCACCTTTGCTGAATCCAGTTATTAGTTCTAACAGTTTTTTGGTGGAGTCTTTAGGGTATTCTATATAAAATAATATCATGTCCTCTGCAAATAGTGACAGTTTAACTTCTTCCTTACCAATTTGGATTCCTTTTGTCCCTTTATCTGCTATGGGCTGCTATGGCTAGGACCTCCAGTACTATGTATAAAAGTGGGGAGAGGACATCCTTGTCTTGTTCCTGATCTTAGTGGAAAAGCTTTCAGCTTTTTGCCATTGAGTATGATGTTAGCTATGGGTTTGTCCATTGATCTACTATATCTGTTCTTATGCCAGTTCCACACAGTCTTGATTACTGCAGCTTTGCAGAAAGTTTTGAAATCAGGAATCATGAATCCTCTAGTTTTGTTCTTTTTCAAGATTATTTTGGTTACTCTAGATCCATTGAATTTTCATATGAATTTTAGGATAAGTTTGTTAATTTCTGAAAAGAAGCCAGCTGGAGACTTTGATAGGGATTACACTGCATCTATACATCAATTTGGGAATATTGCCATCTTATAAATATTAAGTTTTCCAACCCTTACACATGAAATATCTATCCATTTATTTAGCTCATCTTCAACTTCTTTCAACAATATTTTTTAGTTATTCCATGATTTTAACTGCAATATTATTTATTGTTAGAAAAAAAGTAATAATTACAACTAAAGTCTCCTTTTTTTCAAGATTTTGAAGATTTGTAACATGGAATCTTGAAAACTTTTTGAACTTTAGTGAGTCCTTAAATTTAAATTTTCTGCTCCATCGTATATTTTTTTGTTTCAGAACCACCAAATCTCTATCCCATGATGGTAGGCTGGGTCTCTTATTTTTGCTTGGTCTTAACTCTACTGAAAAACACTATTGTGCTGCACAACATATTCTCTATACTCATCAGGGATCCAATGTGCTTGTTTCCACTGGGATGGCTTTTAACATCTATGGTAAGATTCAGGGGTTTTTCTCCCTTGGGTTTATTATTAAGTAGAACATCTTATTCTACAGCTGCAATAGAGAACAGCATTAATACACCCTCTGTAGAATAGGTTAAATGGGGACAAGGTATGTTTGTAATTTTTTAAGAAAGAGTTAACTTTTAAACAATCCTTACTTAATATTCTGAAACTGAAGTTCTGCTAGATGGGAAATTTAAACACAGCATAATTTTCTTCCTAATGTTGTGTGTGTGTGTGTGTGTGTGTGTGTATATAGATATATACACACACATATATATAGTAGTTAAAATCATGGAATAACTACAGAAAGTTGTTGAAAGAAATTAAAGATGATCTAAATAAATGGAAATACATTCCATGTATAAGGATTGGAAACAATATTTTTAAGATGGCAGTATTCACTAAATTGATATACAGCCCCAGTGTAATCTCTATTTGTCTGCTTCCCCTACAAAATCATATTTGGGTTGGTTAAATATATGCCAACATTCTTCGTAACTTATATGGCTTCAGCTGTATGTATTTTATATCTCCCAATTTATATGTTTAGGGGTATTGAAGCTACTAGTATAGTCAAAGAGATATAGATCTCATTAATTTTAAAGAAAGATCTTAGATGATTGCCCCCAAAAACTATATAGAACATTGGTTTTTTAATTGAAATATAGTTCATATACAATATTATATTGGCTTCAGATGAACTTAGTGATTCATCAATTATACATATTACTAAATGTTCACCATAAGTGTAGTTACCATACAAAGTATTACAATATTATGGGCTATATTCCCTATGCTATACTTCCATCCCTGTAACTAAAGTATCTCATAATTTGAAGTGTGTACGTCTTTGTCCCCTTCACCTATTTCACCCATCCTCCCCCCATTCCCATGGTAACCAATCATCTGCTCTTTGTGTTTAAGAGTCTATTTCTGTTTGTTTTGTGTTTCAGATTCCACATGGTATTCATTTTTCTCTGATATATTTCACTTAGTGTAATACCTTCTAGGTCCATCCATGTTGTTGCAAATGGCAACCTTTCTTTTTTGACTGAATAATATTCCATTGTATAGGTATACCACATCCTCTTTAGCCATTCATCCATCTACTGATGGATATTTTGGTTGCTTCCATATCTTTAGTTGCTTTCCATATCTATAGCTATTGTAAATAATACTGCAATAAACATAGGGGTTTGCGGTGCATATATCTTTTCAAGTTAATGATTTTGTTTTTCTTTGGGTAGATTCCCAGTAGTGTAATTGCTGGATTGTATGGTATTTCTATTTTCAGTTTTTTGAGAAACCTCTATACTGCTTTCTATAGCGCCTGTACCAATTTGCAATCCCACCAGTAGTATACAAGGGTTGCCTTTCCTCCATATCCTCACCAACACTTATTATTTCTTGTTTTGTTGATATTAGCCTAAATATTTATTTTCTTCCTTCATATATAAAACACATTGTTTAAAATTTTTATTAATGGCAATTTAACTTGAATGAACACTTCAAAATTATCAGCTTCTCGTCCATTTTCAACAGCTTGTCCACCTTTCAAAAACACCAGAGGTAAAATCAGCATTATTTACTACCGACTCAATGCAACTGCTATTATTTCTGAGTTACTAAAGTTAATACCTGTGTGCAATTACGTTAGATAATGTGACTGACATTTTTATCGGTTTTTTATTGGTTTTTCTTTGTTTTCTCTATCACACATCTTTTTAACACCAAATACATAACAGCCCAATGGCAGACATTTGCGGATATGCATTTATACATTCAATTCATATTCAACATCTACTACATAAGACTCTGGGGCTAAGGCAGTGAATAAAACAGATAAGATCCTCCCCTCTTAGAACTTACATTCCTGTGGGGAGAAAGAAAATAAGCAAATAAACAATAAATATGCTAAGAGGAAAAAGGAAGCAGGTAAAGGGGGAAAGGAAAGAATGGAAGGTGCTATTTTATAAAGAATGGCCAAGGTCTCTTTGAGGTGATAATATGGAAAGATAAACTTTACGGAAATGAGAGAGTAGATATCTGGGGAAAGACCAAACTAGGCAAAGGGAGCAAGTGGAGAGAGCCTTGAGGCAAAGTAGCATGCTTACTGTGTTCAAGGTACAGCAAGAAGACCACGTAACTGAAGTGGAATAAGTGAGGGGGAAAATGACATAAGATGAAGCCAGAGAGGTAGCCAGGAGTCAGACCATGTAGAATCTTTTAGACAGTGTTAAGAATTTGGATATTATTCTAAATGATTTCACTCATTTGTGGAGTATAACAACAAAGCAAAACTGAAGGAACAAAACAGCAGTAGATTCACAGACTTTAAGAAGGGACTTAGCAGTTACCAAAGGGAAGGTGTGGGGGAGGGCAGGAGTGCAAGGAGGGAGAAGGGGATTAAGGGGCATTATAATTAGCACTCACCATATAGGTAGGTCACAGGAAAGGCATTACAGCATGGAGAAGACAAGTAATGACTCTAGCATCTTACTGTGCTGATGGACAGTGATTGCAAAGGGTGGGGGGTCTTGATAATATGGGTGAATGTTGAGACTACAATGTTGCTCATGTGAAACCTTCATAAGATTGCATATCAGTGATACATTTAAAAAAATTTGGATATTATTCTAAGAATGAAAAGAAGCCTCCAGAGTAGGCATGATCAAAGTCATATTTTTAAAAAATCATCCTTAAAAGTAGACTGCAAGAATTGAAACAGGGAGAGCAGTGAGTAGCCTGTTTTTGTGCCTGAGAGAGAGATGACAGACAATTCAGGATATATTTTTTTTAGGTAGAGATGACAGGATTTGCTGATGCATTAGATGATAGATATTTTAAAAAGAAAGGAGTCAAGGATAACTCAGAGGTCTTTGGCCTGAGCAATTGGGTAAACCAAGGTACCATTTATCGAAGAACACTAAGAGAGGAAAAGAGCAGGTTGTGTCCATGTGAGTGTAGAGAGGGGATCAAATTCAAGAATTCTGTTTTGAACATAATAAATTTAGGATACTTATTAGGCACCTAATCATAGGCAGCTGGATATGTGCTTTGGGAACTAGGGGAAAGGTCTAGGTGAGAGATATAAATTTGGTAGTCATCAATATATTGATAATATTTAAAGCCACGAGACTAGATGGGTATATATTCTTCTTATACAAGTTATGTGGCCATTTATCTAAATCAGGGGTCTTCACAATTTTGCTTGTGTGCCATCTGAATTTTTTTGAAAACTACATAACTTTTTCAGACACTTTTAAGTTATCTAAAATTTTTCAAGGTAAGTTTAAATGGTTAAAAAGAATGTAACTGTAAGCATATTATAAACTTTGATATTTTAAAGTAAAACTTATACCATTCTGTTACATCTAATGGAATCTAAAAACACAATAATTTGATACCTGCCATCATCCACTGTTAAAAGATAAAACGGGTATCTAATAATATGGTGGGCTAGATATTCTGTTGTGCCTTCCAATAAAAACTAAAAATGCTGGGAAAAAATGATAAAACTATTTTCTAAAACGCATTAAAAAGCTGATAATATAGTAAGGAATCTTTAAGCCAGAGGGAACTGCAACACTGAAGCCACTTTCTCTATAGTCTTATAGGTGCTAAAATAGAATATAAAACACATGGTCCATCCAAAGTGAGAAGTACAATAAAAGAAGGATCTGCTCATAAAGTTGGGACTCCAAAGAACTGAACTTTCAGTACAGAGGTGAGCCAGAAGTAAATCTACCCCAAACCCCTCTCCCAGGGGATTCCAGTGAAAATTGCCTTGGGGAAAGAGGGGAAACAAACAATCAAAAAAGAATACCTGAGAAATGTCTGTAACAACCAAATCTTGCACACAGTTGCAACTCTAATTCACACAACTCAGGTATTCCAAAAGTCCCAAAGTCATGAGTTTAGTCTTAAATTATCTTAAATTGGTAGTGCCCCAGGCATCTGACAGAAATACACACACACACACACACACACACACACACACACACACATACACACAGAGTTTTACAATGCAAAGAAATCAGGCATGAACCAGTAAAAAGAACATAAAACAGAAATAGATCAGCAAAGATTCTGGATACTGGAATTATCTGGATATTGAAACCAGGCATGAACCAGTATAAAGAACATAAAACAGAAATAGATCAGCAAAGATTCTGGACATTGGAATGGATATTGGGCAGAATATCTAGCCCACCATATTATGCAATAACTTTGCATGCTACATTTCAAAATATAAAAGATAAATTGAACATATCTTGAAGAAATAGGAAATAATAAAATAAAAGATGACCAAGCAGATTAGAAAAGAATAAAATAGAAATTGTAGGGATAAAAAATTTTAATGATTGTATTAGTTTCCTAGAGCTACCATGATGAATTACCACAAATATATCTCAATAAAAAGTACACAAAAAGTAACAGTAATCAAGACAATTTGGTACTGGCACAAGAACAGACCCATAGACCAGTGGAAAAGAATAGAGACTCCAGATATTAACCCAAGCATATATGGTTAATTAATATATGATAAAGGAGCCATGGATATACAATGGGGAAATCACAGCCTCTTCAACAGCTGGTGTTGGCAAAACTGGACAGCTACATTTAAGAGAATGAAACTGGATCATTGTCTAACCCCATACACAAAAGTAAACTGAAAATGGATCAAAGACCTGAATGTAAGTCATGAAACCACAAAATTCTAAGAAAAAACATAGGCAAAAATTACTTGGACATAAACATGAGCAACTTCTTCATGAGCATATCTCCCTGGGCAAGGGAAACAAAAGCAAAAATGAACAAGTGGGACTATATCAAACCAAAAAGCTTCTGTACAGCAAAGGACACCATCAGCAGAACAAAAAGACATCCTACACTATGGGAGAATATATTCATAAATGACTTATCCGATAAGGGGTTGACATCCAAAATATATAAAGAGCTAATGCACCTCAACAAACAAAAAGCAAATAATCCAATTAAAAAATGGGCAGACAATCTGAACAGACACTTCTCCAAAGAAGAAATTCAGATGGCCAACAGGAACATGAAAAAATGCTCAACATCTCTAATCATCAGAGAAATGCAAATTAAAACCACAGTGAGACATCACCTCCCACCAGATAGGATGGCCACCATCCAAAAGACAGACAACAACAAATGTTGGCAAGAATGTGGAGAAAGGGGAAACCTCCTACACTGCTTGTGGGAATGTAAATTAGTTCAACCATTGTGGAAAGCAATATGGAGGTTCCTCAAAAATCTCAAAATAGAAATACCATTTGATCCAGGAATTCCACTCATAGGAATTTACCCTAAGAATGTAGGATCCCAGTTTCAAAACGACATATGCACCCCTATGTTTATTGCAGCACTATTTACAATAGCCAAGAAATGGAAGCAACCTAAGTGTCCATCAGTAGATGAATGGATAAAGAAGATGTGGTAGATATACACAATGGAATATTATTCAGCCATAAGAAGAAAACAAATCCTACCATTTGCAACATCATGGATAGAGCTAGAGGGTATTATGCTCAGTGAAATAAGACAGGTGGAGAAAGACAAGTATCAAATGATTTCAATCATCTGTGGAGTATAAGAACAAAGCAAAAACTGAAGGAACGAAACAGCAGCAGACTCACAGAACCCAAGAATGGACTAACAGTTACCAAAGGGAAAGGGACTGGGGAGGATGGGTGCGAAGGGAGGGATAAGGGGAAAAAGGGGCATTACGATTAGCACACATAATGTGGGGGGGCACGGGGAAGGCAGTACAGCACAGAGAAAATGAGTAGTGATTCTATAGCATCTTACTAGGCTGATGGACAGTGACTGTAATGGGGTATGTGGTGGGGACTTGATAATGAAGGGAATCTAGTAACCACAATGTTGCTCATGTAAGTGTATATTAATGATACCAAAATTAAATAAATAAATAAACATTAAAAAATCTCTTGAATATAAACATGAGCAACTTTTTCTTGAACACATCTCCTTGGGCAAGGGAAACAAAAGCAGAAGTGAACAAATGGAACTACATCAAGCTAAAATCTTCTGTACAGCAAAGGACACCATCAGTGGAACAAAAAGGCATCCTACAGTATGGGAGAATATATTTATAAACAACTTATCTGACAAGGGGTTGACACCCAAAATATATAAAGAACTCACATGCCTCAACACTCAAAAAGCAAATAACCTGATTAAAAAATTGTTGGAGGACATGAACAGACAATTTTCCAAAGAGGAAACTTTGATGGCCAACAGGCACGTGAAAAGATGCTCCACATTGCTAATTATCAGGGAAATGCAAATTAAAACCACAAGGAGATATCACCTCACACCACTTAGGATGGCCAACATTGAAAAGACTAGGAACAACAAATGCTGGCAATTATGTGGAGAAAGGGAACCTTCTTACACTGCTGGTGGGAACGTAAACTAGTTCAACCATTATGGAAAGTAATATGGAGGCTCCTTAAAATACTAAACATAGAAATACCATTTGACCCAGGAATTCCACTTCTAGGAATTTATGCAAAGAAAGCAAGATCTCAGATTCAAAAAGACGTATGCACTTCTATGTTTATCGCAGCACTATTTACAATAGCCAAGACATGGAAGCAACCTAAGTGTCCATCAGTAGATGAATGGATAAAGAAGAGGTGGTAGATATACATAATGGAATACTATTCAGCCATAAAAAGAAATAAATCCTACCATTTGCAACAACATGTATGAAGCTAGAGGGTATTATGCTCAGTGAAATAAGTCAGACAGAGAAAGACAAATACCAAATGATTTCCCTCATTTGTGGAGTATAACAACGAAGCAAAGCTGAAGGAACAAAATAGCAGCAGACTTGCAGACTCCAAGAAGGGACTAGCGGTTACCAAGGGGGAGGGTTGGGGAACAATGGGTGGGGAGGGAGGGGGAAGGGGATTGCGGGGTATTATGATTAGTTCACACGGTGTATGGGGGTTTATGGGGAAGACAGTATAGCTCAGAGAAGATAAACAGGGACTCTGTGGCATCTTACTACATTGATGGACAGTGACTGCAATGGGGTATGGGGGGGGACTCAATAATATGGGTGAATGTAGCAACCACATTGTTTTTCTTGTGAAACCTTCATAGGAATGTGTATCAATGATACCGTAATAAAAAAAAAGTGAAGAGAAAAAACATGGGATGGGAGAAAATATCTGCAAGTCATATATCAAAGAACTTGTATCTAGAATATATAAAGAAATATCACAACTCGATAATAAAAGTTAAAACTCAAAAATGGGCAAAGGTTTTGAATAAACATTTCTCCAAAAAAGATATACAAGTGGTCAATAGGCACATGAAAAACGTGCAACATCATTAACCACCAGGGAAATGCAAATCAAAATACAAGAAATATCACCTCACATCCAGCAGATATCCATAATCAAAAAGACAGTATACAAGTGTATATCCAGCAGGTATTCATAATCAAAAAGACAATATACAAGTGGTATGTGAGGATATGGAAAAACTGAAACACTCAAACATTGCTAGTGGGATTACAAAATGGTGTAGCCACTTTGGAAAACAGCTTAACAGTTCCTCAAAATGTTAAATGTAGAATTACCACATGATGCAGTTCCTCTTAGATATATAGCCAAGAGTAATAAAAACACACGGCCACACAAAAATGTGTACATAAATGTTCATAACAGCACTATTCATTATAGCCAAAAAGAGGAAACAACCCAAATGTCCATCAACCGATGAATGGATAAAGAAAAGGTTGTATATACATATAATGGAGTATTGTTTGGCAATAAAGAGAGATGAAGTACTGATACATGCTACAATATAGATGAACCTTGAAAACATTATGCTAAGTAAAAAGAGCCACATCTTATATGATTCTATTTATATGAAATGTTCAGAACAGATCCAGGGAATATCCAGGGAAACAGAAAGATGGTAAGTGGTTGGCAAGGGCTGGGGGGAAGGGTGAATGAGGGATGACTGATAATGGGTACCGAGTTTCTTTTGGGGTGACAGAAATCTCTAGTTACAGAGCAGTGATGGTTGAATAGCTATATGCTAAATAAATATGCTAAAAAACAACGAATTGTATACTTTACAGGGGTGGAATTTATGGAATGTGAATTATCTCAATAAAGCTATTATTTTTTTTACAAAGTAGGACAGGGCAAAAATAAATACTTCTACCTCATAAATATGTCTTAATCTACCATTTTACTTTATGTTGACTTTTTTATATTAACTTTAATTATAAAGTAATGCATCTGGATTAAAGAAACTTTGTTAAATATGGAAAAGCAGAAAAAAGATTTTTCTTTAAATAACCACAAATATTACCATTCAGTATTGAAATTACCATTTTCTTTTCCCCAAATAAAGAAAAATCTGTTGTTCCTTTGGATTTTCTTTCTCTATAACTGAAATTCATCATCTCACAAACCCCCAGCAAAGGAAGAAAACTTAAACACTACTTCAAGGTAAATCAGTTACTTCTTGTTTAAAATAGTCTCACTTGAGTAAATGTTTAGTCAAAACTCATATTTAAGCTCTTCTACCTTCCCCTTCTTTTATTTTCTCTAAGTTGATCTAAGTTCCTAGAGGAGCTTGGGTATTATTCTCAAATTGGAGGAAGGGAATCTGATCCCTGAACTGTCTTTTGTCCTTGCCAGCCTCTGCTGAGTTGTAGTTGACCCAACCTGTCTTCACTTGTTTTTTTGCTAATATCTAGGGTTCCTGCCTTGGCCTCTAGACTGTGTCCCTTCTTACAGTAGTTCCAAGTCTCTTTCAGGTTGCCAGCCTTCTCAGAACTTCCACATCCCCTTGGGTCTATGGGAGATCTCAACTGCTTTGCCCATCATGTTGGGGAATGGGGGGAGAAATTTGTAAGGCTGCTTTTGGTCTTACCTGCCTAGGCACTTCCCTCAGCCATGGCTACTCTACTGCTCAGGCAGTAGGTGGTTTGATGTTGGGCTTCTTTAAGAGTCTCGAAGTTCTCCAACCTAAGCGTCCATCAATAGATGAATGGATAAAGAAGATGTGGTACATATACACATGGAATATTGTTCAGCTATAAAAAGAAAGAAATCCTGCCATTTGCAACAACATGCATGGATCTAGAGGATATTATGCTCAGTGAAATAAGCAAGGTGGAAAAAGACAAATACCATATGATTTCACTTATTTGTGGAATTTAAAAACAAAGCAAAACAGAAGGAAAAAAAACAGCATTAGACTCATGGACACTGAGAAGTGACTAATGGTTACCAACGTGGAGGAGAGAGGGCGGGGGCTGGGGAAAAGAGGAGGGGGACTGTTGAACCACTGTGATGTACCTTTGATAAAATGAAATAAATAAAAAGTCAAAAAAGAAAAAAAGAGTCTTGCAGTTCTCCAGGCTGTATGTTAGAAAGTGAAATACAAGACTTCTCTGCTTAGAACATCTCCTGAACTGGTTGATCTATCCTCATCTCAACTGCCAGGGCCGAGGCCCAGTGGAGTAAGATATGAGAATGCTGGATCTTGTCTCAGGAGCCACAGGCAGATAAACCTTAATCACTCTGTCTTAGATTTACCACTACATGATTGTTGGTTGAATTCCTTATTTCTTTTTGGAGAGATAATGATTTTTTTCATCATCATGCATTCTTCACAATTCTGTGGAACCTGGTATGAACTGTAAATATCAAGTTCTGTTATAATGGCTCCTTAGAACCCACAAAACTTTAACAAAACCCATTTCTTGCAAAACCCAGTGCTTTCAAAATATTAATGAAACCATGATATACCTATAACAATAGAATACTCTGTAGATTAAAAATAAAAATGAGGATACTCTCCAGGTATGGATATGGAAAGATATCCAGAATATACAGAGAAGTCAAAAAATCAGAAGAAAAGTATCACAAGGTCACACACCATATCAGTCATGCATTATAATCAGCTACAAAAAACAGACACACACACCTCAAAAAAAAGAAAGAAGAAGATCATTGCAATTTAAATAAAGTAGGCAATCCAGGGCTAGGGTGGCAGCTCCACACCATTAGTTGGTTCTACTCATTTTCAACTAGTGGATCCTCTTCCTAATATTTAAAAGTTTAAGTGCCCCAGGAATCAGTCCTTGGACATCTAATCTACACCCTTTCTTCCTAGGTGATCTCATCCAGTTTCCATGCTGATCCCTAACATTATATTTCATATCTGTTTCCTATAGGGTCATTTTCTTTCTCTTTCACTAGAATATAAACTCCATGAGGGCAAGGACATATTTTATTCATTGTTATAACTATGTTGCTATTTGAGTTTAAAGAAGTAACTGCCATTGTAGGCACTCAATAAATATTTGTCCAATAAATAAATGAAAATAGAAGCCATAGTGTTTTCTCTGTACAGTGGACACTTTCCAGTCTTTACCCTACTTAATCTCACTGCAGTATTTGACATTGTACCACTTCTTGAAACTCATTCTCCTTGGAGTTGTAAGACCCTCGTTCTCCATCTCTGAGCATTTCTTCTCAGACTCCTCTTACAGGCTCCTTTCTCTACTTTAAATATGATCATTCTTCAGACTCCATACTAATGCCAAATCCTCTACTAAGGCCACCACTCTCTGCACTCTACACATTCCCCCTGAGTGGTCTCATCCATCCCCACAGTTTAATTATTATTTTGCTGAAGACTCACAAATCCATATCTCTCCCCTCTCTCCATATCTGCATATATGACTAATGGACATCTCCAGGTATACATACCACAGACAATTAAACCTCAAAACGTGTCAAAAGCTGAAACTGTTCGCTTTTTCTGTGTCCCTTCTTCAGTTCCCATCCACTTCTGCCTTCAGTTTTCTGACTTCAGTGAAAACCACTACCATTCAAGCAGTTACTTAAACCAAGAAACTGAAAATTTACTTATTCCTCAGTTTCTCTCACACTGAGTCCAACCAATCACCACTTCAACAATGAACAACAAATTACATATTAAGCACCTACTATGTAATAATAAATCTGGACATAAGTGGTTTAAGGTTGGCTCAGCAGCTTGTGTCAGAGCACTAAATTGGTATCTGACTCTCTTTACATTAAGAGCCCTCAAGGTCTTAAGTTGGCTCCAGGCATCAATACCTTCATAGAACATTTCCAAAAGCAATTGCCAAAAGCAGAAAGCAAGGGAAATGAGTGAAACAAAAAGGCTTTCTCAAGGGTACAATCTCTTTTGATCACCGAGGAAAACCATTCCCAGAAACATCCTAGCTGACTTCCCTTTATATTCCATTGGCCAGAACTGGATCCAATTATAAAGAGACTGAGAGAGTAAGTATCTGGCAAAAGGAAACAGACTTCCCTTGGTTTGTCGCCTGGGATTGAGCACATGAATATCCTTACCAAAAAATAAAATAAAATAAATAAAAATAAAAATGTTCTTATGGCAAAGAAAGAGAATAGAAGAAGGTGGTTTTGGAAGGGCAAAAAGATTGACTACCACAAAAGACATGGGGTTTGCAATCTTATTGGAAATTTTAAACAAGTAACTAGATATATAGACAAAGTAACCGACATTCTATAAACATGAAATAAGGTGATACAGATAAAATGTGATGGGCATATTTTGAAGATAAAGGTGAAAGAATTTACTAATGGTACTGAATGTGACGGTATGAGAAAAAGATGATTCAAACTAATATTGATTCCCATTCATAAATAAAGGTGGAGAAAGATAATTAAGGGTCTAAAGTTATTCCACTATTAACTGTCAAAGTTAGAACAGAATCTAATACCATCTGAAATCAAAGTGCACTTTCTTTCCCCAATACCATCTATCTGTGGAAAACAGAACACAAAATGGCATATATAAATTTATAATGCTTTAATAAATAAGAATAAAAGACCAAATGTTTGACAACAGTTGATGCTTGGTATATTGTTTGTTATTTGGTTTTGTGTCTTTCCTTGTAGAGCTGGTTAAATCAACAAAATATTTTGTGAAACCACCATATGGAACTATCAAAAATGTTACTGACTTCTTAGAACAGTAGCAAATGGCCACTATATTAACTAGCAAAGATGGGAGAGGCTCAAATAGTAACAAAAGGTTTTCTACCTCTAAGCCTCAAAGCAAATAGTTATAAGCCTTGAAACAGTTCAACAAAAGAAAGACATATATAATCAGTTAAAATATTAAGATGGGTGGATAATACTGTGTTTATATTCCAACCATAGAAAACAATTTAGTTGTTAAATACAGATAAAGTGTATACATCATAGATGATATAAAGAAATAGACCCATGTAAGTTTAGTATGGGTAAAAAAGGGAAAAAAAAGTCAGCACTTCTTCTCAGGAACAAGAGGTAGCAAAATTAACATAGCATTATTCAACATTTTTCTGGCATAGATACCAGACTAGATTATATTTAAAGGTTCCTTTTAGGACCTTAAAAAAAAAAACCCTCAAATATTTCCTCATTCACAGCAGGGGAATTCATAGATAACAAGGATAGCAAAGCTAATGGTTTTAGGAGGGTATGTGGTGAGATATATAGGCCCACAGGAGCAAATCTCTGCAGTGAAAGCTCTAAGGTTCTGCAAAGAGCTAGAAGGAGGGAGGTGCCTGCTGTCAAATGGCTTTCTTCCAGAGCAGACAGCAAAATGGAGTTCAGCAGTGTCTCCTAATGTTTGCTCTTCTGATCAAGTCAAGCTAAAGCTAATTATTTTCTATCTCCTTTTAAGAGTAAGTGAGGCGCTATTCAATTATATTCTTGTCCCTTTATAACCCAATTTGGGAAATGTGTGCAAATTTGGATTGAGTAGAAAACTTTTTACAGGACTACAAAAAATATTTAATTAGAAATAAATGAACTATGCTGATGGACAGTGACTGTAATGGGGTATGTAGTGGGGACTTGATAATGGGGGGAGTGTAGTAACCACAATGTTGCTCATGTAATTGTGTATTAATGATACCAAAATAAAAAAAGAGCGGAAATTACAGATATATATATATATCTGTATCTCTTTTGTTATTAATACAGTGTCACTGGGAGGACATTTTGAAAGGTGTAGTAAGAGCACTAGATTTCTGCTAGTACCATTTTAAAGCCACACCTTAGCCTTAACTAACCATCATACGCATTTCCAAGGGTTAGAATGTAGTTTATGGTCTTGTAGATTTCTCCTGAATATAGAAAAAAAAAGTTTACCCAACATAATCTGGACCTCCTGGCACTAAACTATAACCAATTGGTAAATCTTGACATAACAGAAAGCAATCAGTATTATGTAGTTTTACAAAACTCTAACTTAAGGAATCCCCACTTCCTAATATCCTTCTGTGTTAATTTCCTCCCTACGCAGACTTCTGTCCCCACTTCTTCAATTCAGTTTCTCAAATGCATCTTTAAATCTACTGTAAAAGCTCCTAGAGCTGTTCCATAAAGTTGGTGGTTTAGGTCTAAATGAGGCCTACTCTGCCCTTTTAATAGCTTTGATATTCAATGCTTAGGGAGTACTCTCCTAATGACTGTCATAACTATTTGCTTCCAACTTCAGGTATCTTTCGTTTAAAGAACAAGATATTACAGTAAACCAAATAAAACTATTGTTTTGTAAACCTTGCGTCCTCCACATTACCAGGTAAGTACTGATGCGCACTACCTGTAAAATTCACTGCTTTTAAAGGAACTGAGAAAAGAAAAAGGCAAAACTCACTGACTGTGGCAACATGAAAATAATCAGCTGATGTATCCGAACTATACAAGTTTCTGCATTTCATGGTGCTTCATCTTTAAAACTGTGTGGACTTATCAAGTCTTAGGGCTCATCCAAATTAAGAAAGGCCGCCTTTCCCAACCCCATGTTAGCTTGTTCCGAAACTGCGCCCACCCGCAGTACCCCCACCACCCCGCCCAGGCCCTGGCGGCCATGCGCCGCAGACTGCAGCACCAGAGCTCGCTGCCCGAAGTGCGGCAGACTCCGCCCCGCAAGGCCGGTGCGGGGAGGGGCTTCTGGGGCGGGAGCCCGCCTCTGCGGCTGCCAAGCCGGGAGCCGAATGGGCGCGCCGCACCGGGGGAGAGGCCCACGGCCGTGGTCCCGCCTTTGCCTGCCCGCCCCTCCCCGGACCGCTACTTAAGTGGCTCCAGCGGCGCCCCCTTCCCCAGTGTGTTACTTACCTCGACTCTTAGCTTGTCGGGGACCGTAACCGAGACTCGGTGTCTGCTCCTGTCTCGAGCGCCTGCTAATCCAGAGCCACCATGGTGAGTGGGCCGCGTGCCGCCCTCGTTCTGGAGAACCAGAGGAAGCAAGCAGGGGGTTCGCGGAAGGGACTCTTAACTAGAGAGGGCTAGGACCAGCGCTAGCCATTTGGAGGGCAGAAAGCCAGGCGAGGGTGGGAGTAGAGAGAACGGATGAGGCCGGACACGGCATTGGGGCCGCTACGTTTTCTTCTGGGCCTATGGGAAGGGGTGGCAGGGCACCGGCTCCCCTCCATCGTGGGTGGGGCTCTCACTTAGCCCTTAAACTCGAGGCGCGGCGCCCCCAAACCCTACAGTTTTCCCGCGCCTTCCCATCCCCCTTTCCTCACCCCGCCTTTGGCGGGCACGCGCGCGGCCTCTCCCCGCCTTCACTTCCTCCTCTAGGAGAAAAGCGGAGGCGGGAAGGATCAGACACAAAGGCGCACGCGCGACCGTTATCTTCCCGCCAGAGAGCGGCTGGAGACCGCCGTTTCAGTCTGCGCCTGCGCACTGCGGGTCTATGGCCGCAGGGCGTCTCCTGCCCCGAGTTTCGAAATGAAAGCATTAAAATTGTGGAGGTCTCCTGTCAGTGTGCTGCATTAAGTTAGTGTATTAGGACAATAGGCTCCCAACAGCCTGTAGACATCTGCCCTTCCTTGGCCTCGCTGTTGGGTTAGGAATATGTGTGGGAGCAGGTGCCGGCGGTGAGGGATTTGGAAATCGGATCTTAGTCCAAATCTGGGCCGCCAGTAATCCCCTGCTGTGCCCTGGCAGATGTGGAGGTGCTGGGCTGAGCCCCCGCCTCGAGAGCAGAGGGTGGTTGCCCTCGGCAGCCCTTCTGCAAACGTGGCTGCTGCGTGCCTGTGCAGCTGCGCGGCCCCGCCGGCCGCAGAGGGGCGCGGGCGCGCACACCCTGAATTGCTCATTCATCCTGTGCCGCAGAGCCCCGCCTCGTCCCTGCAGCTAGACGATTTTTCTGCACAGCCTTGGCCACGTGCTTCCTGTGCTGCTGGCTGCCCGGAAATCTGGCCACCTAGTCTAAAATGGTATTATGAGGCCTGAGCTCTGGATGCATGGCCTCCTTCCATATCTTGGTCCTCCAAAGGAGAAAGCTGTGACTAAGCCCTCTTGATCGAAAGAGGCCTTCCTAATACAGAGTGGGAAAGTTCACTAAAAGCACTGTAGATCAAAGAGTACAGCAGTTCTCTCCTAGCAAAAAAGGAATATTACATGTCAATTCTTTTTAAAAGAGGAAATTTGTTAGATTGATTCCATTAGCATTTTGTTCTGCTTCACTGTCACTTCTAGACTAATTCCTATTCTGTCTTCTTTCTTGCAGCGTGAGTGCATCTCCATCCACGTTGGCCAGGCTGGCGTCCAGATCGGCAACGCCTGCTGGGAGCTCTACTGCCTGGAACACGGCATCCAGCCCGATGGCCAAATGCCAAGTGACAAGACCATTGGGGGAGGAGATGACTCCTTCAACACCTTCTTCAGTGAGACGGGCGCGGGCAAGCATGTGCCCAGGGCAGTGTTTGTCGACCTGGAACCTACCGTCATTGGTGAGTGAGGTCCCAGGGGTCTGGCACAGGATGCCTGCCCTGGGGGTTCCCTTGGCACCCTGGGGCCTCTCAGGCTCTGCAGACTGTCAGTGACGGGGCCACTGTGCTCTCCTTTTCCAGATGAAGTTCGCACTGGCACCTACCGCCAGCTCTTCCACCCTGAGCAGCTCATCACAGGCAAGGAAGATGCTGCCAATAACTATGCCCGGGGGCACTACACTATTGGCAAGGAGATCATCGACCTTGTCTTGGACCGAATTCGGAAGCTGGTATGTTATCATAAGAATAAAGTCAATTACTGAGCCCAAGGAAGACATTTGAAATATGTTCTTTTCAAACACAGAATTGAAATGTAATAAAATGAGTCAGGTGAATTGTTCCTTTTTAGTTTTTCAAAATATGAACCATTCGGTGTCATTTCATAAAAATTAAGATATAATTAAGAAATGCTGAGTAATTCCAGGAAGGTCTGTGTTTTCAAAAAGTGTTTTTTGTCAAAGTCAGGTATCTTTGCAACTGTATGAAAAGTGAAAATATATTTACTATGATTGTATCACAAAAAGCAGTAACTGTTTTCTCTATTCCTCATTTCTAACAGGCGGACCAGTGCACAGGCCTTCAGGGCTTCTTGGTTTTCCACAGCTTTGGTGGGGGAACTGGTTCTGGGTTCACCTCCCTGCTGATGGAACGTCTCTCTGTCGATTATGGCAAGAAGTCCAAGCTGGAGTTCTCCATTTACCCAGCCCCCCAGGTTTCCACAGCTGTAGTTGAGCCCTACAACTCCATCCTCACCACCCACACCACCCTGGAGCACTCTGATTGCGCCTTCATGGTAGACAATGAGGCCATCTATGACATCTGTCGTAGAAACCTGGATATTGAGCGCCCCACCTACACTAACCTGAACCGCCTTATTAGCCAGATTGTGTCCTCCATCACTGCCTCCCTCAGATTTGATGGAGCCTTGAATGTTGATCTGACAGAATTCCAGACCAACCTGGTGCCCTATCCCCGCATCCACTTCCCTCTGGCCACTTACGCCCCAGTCATCTCTGCTGAGAAAGCCTACCACGAACAGCTTTCTGTAGCAGAGATCACCAATGCTTGCTTTGAGCCAGCCAACCAGATGGTGAAATGCGACCCTCGCCATGGTAAATACATGGCTTGCTGCCTGTTGTACCGTGGCGATGTGGTTCCCAAAGATGTCAATGCTGCCATTGCCACCATCAAGACCAAGCGCAGCATCCAGTTTGTGGACTGGTGCCCCACTGGCTTCAAAGTTGGCATTAATTACCAGCCTCCCACTGTAGTGCCTGGTGGGGACCTGGCCAAAGTACAGCGAGCTGTGTGCATGCTGAGCAACACCACAGCCATTGCTGAGGCCTGGGCTCGCCTGGACCACAAGTTTGACCTGATGTATGCCAAGCGTGCCTTTGTTCACTGGTACGTGGGTGAGGGCATGGAGGAAGGGGAGTTTTCTGAGGCCCGGGAGGACATGGCTGCCCTCGAGAAGGATTATGAGGAGGTTGGTGTGGATTCTGTTGAAGGAGAGGGTGAGGAAGAAGGAGAGGAATACTAATTACCATTCCTTTCACCCCTGCAGCATGTTATCACTCAGAACTTCAGCTTCAGCATTAACTGACAGGTGTTAATCTGATTAGATTGTCTTCCCCTTTAAATGTGATCATGTCTTTTCCATGTGTATCTAAGAGTTCCATCGTGTCAAAAGTAAAGGCTTTAAGCAAGAAGGTTTGATGTGGTTTTTCTAAATTTATTTCTCCAATTCAAGATGTACTACCACTCATTTTACACCTGGAGGTTAGTCTCAGCAACATGGTGGTATCAGGGATTCCAACTGTCAAGCTATCTGGAAAAGGGAACATACTGGTTTGGAAAGGAGAGCTAAATTCTGACACTAGCCTGTCAATACCACTTCAGCCAGTGTACTCACTAGCTCTTGAGATTATTGGGTAATTGCTAATGAGTTTTGGAATGCTCTGCATTTAGATGACTGCTGTTTAAAGGGACCTGTTAACATCAATGTAACAAAATCTCGAAATGACCCTTAAATAGGAAAATACCTGGCTAGAGGGATATTTGAACATGATACACAAACTTACTAGCCTTATAATGGGAGGAGAAAGTTGCAGTATTGAGTTCTGGTGGTCAGTAAATACTACAGGAGAAAACCAGATAAACTAGGCATTTGTCAGCACTGCTTTACAAGGAGATGGAGTGGCAACATTTGTAAGTGTTAGTTTAAGCGTTTACAATTTATGCCTCTTGGCATTAGTATACATTGAAGAATGCAGCTACATCTGAGGGACTGTAGAGGCACATGAACATTCTAATACAGGGTTTAGCCTTCAGGAAATAGGCATTTCAAATTAGGGTTTAAAGTCTATTGAAGATGGTGATGCCTTTAAGAGTAGGGAGTACCGATTTCCCAGTTTTCTTTTTCCTAGCCCACAAATCCTGTAAATCTGCAAAATAATTCTCAGCTCCTGAAGGAAATTGTCAGGTATTTCAGAAAAAGCTCTTGGGTGGCACTACAGGCTGCGCACAGCAACACAAGTATAGCCACCACATCTCCCAGGAGAGTGCAAATGCCAAGAGTTTAACCACTGAAGGGAATTGAGTTAGCAACCAAATGGGGATTGACCACTTTGAGTTAGTGTTGACTCACAGAGGAAGAACAACTTGGTGTCTGAAGACCCTCTGAAACGTCCCTCTCTCCTGCAAAGCAAGAGGGAAAGATAGGTAGGCCAGAGGCTGGGAAGGAGCAGCTGACCAATGCAGAGAAAACCTTGGGCATCCGGAAGTTGTCCTAGTTGGCAAATCAGAAGTGTACATTCAATGTACAGTGTGCCATGGTGCTTTTTCAGAGTTCTGAGGCACAAAACAGGGTAGAGAGAGCCAGGATTTCAACTATCTTGGTTTGTGTTTGTTTGGTGGCGGGGGGTGGGGGGGAGGTGATGAATACTGTGTTTTTAAGAAAGGAATATTTGTAGTAAACAGGCAAAATGGTAAGATGACAAGCTTCGGTGATAGGTGTTTGCAATTTTATTAAGCTATCACATAACAAATTGCCCAAAAACTGGCTTAAAACCATGCATTTGTACTACCTCATGCAGTTTCTGAGGGTAAAGAATTCAGGAGCAGCTTAACTGGATAGTTCTGTCTCCGGGTTTCTCATTAAGTTGCAGTTAAACAACTTTATTTTATATTAAATAGAACTGTGGCTGTAGTTATCTGAATGCTTGATTGGGGCTGGAGGATTCACTTCCAAGGTGGTTCACTCAAATGCTTGCAAGTTGGTGCTGACTGTTGACAGGTGGTCTCTGGACTTCATAGGGCTGCCTGAGTGTCCTCATGACGTGGGTCAAGCTTCCCCCAGAGTAAATGATCCGAGAGAGGGCAAGTTGGAAACCTCAGTGTCTATGACCTAACCTCGAAAGCCAAACACTATCATTTCTACAATATCCTATTCATCACACATCAGCCCTATCCAAATGGGAGCAACCTCCAGGATGACAGGAGGCAAGAACCAGTGGGAGTTATATACAAAAACCTAAGTTTTCATGTTTCTATCAAATAGAACAATACATTATATAATCTTTTTCCTCCCTGTATGATTGAAATATTCCACTTTTAAAAAGGGAGGAAACCTGTAGTTTAGAATGAAGAGGTCTTCCATTTTCTACAGTTCAAACTCCAATTTCAGTATGTTTGCCTTTTCAGCTAGAACAGACACCTATCTACACTCCTGAACTATCCAATCCTCTTTATGCCATAATTATTTGGTTACTGATCCAACTTGCTGCTCAAATTCAGTACATCCCTCTGTCTCCTCTGTTCCTAAACAAATGTCAAGATGACAACTAGTAATTAAAAGTATCAAAGCCTTTGGTGACATGAGATACTAAGTGTGGGACATGGCGGTGGAGGTGGCCATAATGACACCAAGGCAGACAGGAAATGCCGTCAAGCATTCCTTTAGGGGGACACGGCAGTCTAACCTATCTCTACTCCAGTAGCGTGGTAGTGCTTATGTCCCACAGAATGCTCAAATGGAAATGAAACAATGATTATTTATTTCCCTCGTAGGCCGGATTTTTATGTTCGATTTAATATAAACATTAAACCCTAGAGTTGTGAAATGTATTCACTCCCTTCCCAGGCGCAGATCTCTTTAAGTAGTGCGAGAGAAGTTGAGTCTCAGGGTAGAGACACCCAGGAAACAGGTTCAGAAACTTATTGTTCTATCACTAGTCAGGTTCTCTTAACCTTCTGGGTCCATTTTCCCTTTTGCACTACAGATTTCCATCCCGCCTTTCTCAGAGGGGGTTGGCAAATAGGACATTCACATCTGGAAGGATTTGTGAGTTTACAGATGGGTGTCCAAGCTTGGAAGGTGAAGGGTAAGTCACTCTGGGACTTGATTTGACAGCTCTGCTCAGCTGGATCCAAGAGCCATTGCCAAGGAAAAATGAGCCATTTATTTCAAAAACAAATAGAAATAAGTAAAGCCCCCAAAGGTTCTACCTAGAGATGGCAAGGTTGGTGATAATGATAATAATGGTTATCAACTTTGTCAACACTTTCTATTTATACCCATTCACTTCTTTTTTTTTTAACACTGGAATGCTTAAATGTTTTCACAACCCAGCATTCTTAACCTTCTTGAGGGGACATTAAAATGGGAGGATCGCAGTGTCTCATTTTGTACAGATGACAGATTTAATCGGTAGGTGATACCACTGCCCTGTGTTTCCACGTTGTAGGACCAGGTGCCTTAAATATTGCCTGCCAAAAGACCAGAGAGACTAGGAGTCTTTCAGCTTTATGGGGTACCAGGGCTGCATGTTCAGATTAAGAGGTTTGAGGTAAGGAGGAAAGTAATGCCATTTTCCCCTCCAATCCCATCATATTCCTAGCAAATTCCCTAATGCCCTGCAGATGGCACCACTAACAAGGAGTTTCCTGCCAAGAGCCAAGCTCAGATTTGTGAATTCTGCCCTCACTGTCACCTTGGAGCTGAGCCTAAAAGATACACAACACACAGGAAACGACTGACCTGGCAACCCTGGCATTCACATGCTTGTCACTTTTTGTTCTGTCCATTCCTGGAGACAGCTGGGCCTCAGACTAGATCATTGTGAATCAGGCAGCCACAGAAAACCCCATGCCGGAGGATCTCTTGACAGCTCCTGCCTCTAAGGTGCTTTCCAGGGTGGAATAAGTATAAAAATAGGGCCTTGGGGTCAACACATAGTAAGGGAGGAGCATATTGGCAGATCAATCTGAACTCAATTCACTATTGATACAAAGTCAATAACCCTGATGATCTAGACATCACTATGTAGATATTGGCATCATTGTGTTACAAAAGAGCCAGCTTCTTCCTCTCTACCACCTGGTCTGTAAACCAAAATAAATTCCCTTCCCCACCCATCCTAATTCTGAAAGCTAGAGACGACTGCCCCTCCACTGCCTTCCACTTTTCCTCTTTTCCCAGGCCCAAAGATTTAAGATGCCTCAGGAAGACACTACAGGGTGGATAGTGACATCAAATGGAGGTGGAAGGAAAAGTTGCTGCTCTGTTCTAAAGATTCTTCATAAATAAGATCCCTCAGTCCCTCTCTGGCCCAGCTCTAGTGTCTCATGATAGTAGCATACAGGAACTTCTGCTGACTCACACTGGCCCAAGTGAATGTGTGCCAAGAGCCAAGGTATGACCTAGCTACTAGAACAGGCTCGTGTTATTACATTAGGTATACCTTCTATTCAACAGTGTACAAAGCTAGGCAGGTGAGCTTTCCCACCACCCCCTTCACTGGTTGCCTTATTATGCAAACTATTTGTTCTGGGCAACTTACAAAGGATATGGACAGGCAAGAGAGTTCCTCCAAGGGCTAACAGGGTGGTTAAGGGGACCTGGAGAGAGAAACCTGGAGAACTAAGGATGTTTAAATGAGAAAAGAGAAATCCAATGAAGAGCTGCTGTCCAGAAATGGCAGCAGACTTACTCCTCAAAACTCCAGAGGGTGCCACAAAGTACAGGGAAGAATGTGACAGCTCATGTTCTAATAATTAGCTAGCATCAACAATGGACCACTACACCATCCATGTTGTGAAGGGCAAACAGGTAGAACTGAAGACTTCAAAGATCTCTCTCCATTACCAGAGTCTAGCATTGCACATGTTTTCCTGCTACCTTAAGACATTCCTTCATTAGGACTATTCTCTCAATTATTTTTGGAGAGGTTGAAAGTTGGTAGGAACAAAGGAACAGAATCTCTCAAAGCATGTTTCTTAAACCCTTCCCCACCCACCCCTGCCAACAACAACAAAAAGTGATCAGACCCAGGGAGGCCTTGCTGAAAGGGAACCTCTGGTTTTCTGGCTTCTCTGGCACCCTAGACAACAGGGCAATCTTAAGTTGCTCATTCATTCCTAGGAATTGGTCCAATTTTCATCAGAGAGAAGGAAGAAGGTTTACAGTCTGTCTTTTTACTTTGGGCTGTTATAACAAATAACATAGAGATATCTTAAAAAACAAACATTTATGTCTCAGTTACATGGGAAGGCTGGAAAATCCAAGATCAAGGTGCAGGCAGATTTGGTGTCTGGTGAGAGTCCTCTTCCTGGCCTGCAGACAGCCATCTTCTTGCTGTGTTCTCACATGGTAGAGAAAGATTATGCTGTAGTTTCTTCCTGTGTTTATAAGGACACTAATCCCATCATGAGAGTTTAACTCATGACCTCACCTAAACCTAATTACCTCCCAAAGTCCTCACCTCCTAAAACCATCACATTGTGGGTTAGGGTTTAACATATGAATATTTTTTAAATTGAGCTATGATTGACTAACATACAAATTCTGTAGGAATGGAAACATTCGGTCCATAGCATGGCCTGTGGTACTTTCTTCAGCTGGATGAATTCATCCTGAAGATCCAGTAAGTCCAGAGAATAAATGACCCTGAAGGCGGTCAAAGCAAGAATTTGCACTTACTGTTTTTCTTTGGGAAAATGAAGACATGTAGGCAAGCAAAAAGAGAATGAAAATAACCCGCAATCTTTCCAAAATGGAAAGGTTCTGAAATCTTCACTTAAAGAAAAGGGCAATGTCTCCTAATTCCCCTCTTTGTCCCTCTCCTGTCCCAGTCACCTCTGAGAGTGGGTGCCCTGGGTCTCCTGTCTGCTCCTCTCAAGGTGCTGTTCAGCAGTAAGTTTCCATCATTTGGAAGCTCAAAGGTGACCTCACCTGAAGGAGCAGAGCAGTGAGCCCTTTAGATACCGATGGGAGGGTGCCAGGGCCTTGAGTTCATATTGAAGTTCAAGTTTTAACTTTCTATTACACTGATCTAAGCAGTATAGTAATGAAGGGAACACAGAAGTAGGGCATCTATCACTAAGAAGCAACAGCAGAATATTGGGGAAAAGGGAGGCTTTGGAGTCAGACAGGCAGAGTTCAAATCCTAGCACCACCATTCATTATTGTAGGCCTTGTAAAGTTACTTAATCTCTTAGAACTCATTCCTCATCTATAAAATAAAACAATTTTGTAGGGTCCTGGTGACACTGGATAATCTATGTAAAGTACCTGTTAATGTTTAGCACTTAAATGTGGAGGCTCAATCTGGATTAGTTCCTTTTCCTGTGTTATTTGAAGATGATGAAATTGACTCCACATAGTCAAGGTGGCCCTTTCCATGCTAAGAATGGCAGATCTAATAGACAGATATTGTTTGAGTGTTTACTGTAAGAACTACACTGGGTTAGGTATTGGGATTGGAAGGAAAAGGGTGAATTAGAAGCCAAATACAAGTTTCTAACCCTTGAAGGGAAGGAGAAAGGAGAAGAGACAAAAATGGAGGTAAAGTTAAACAACACAAAAGATTTAAATAACAGCTCAAGACAACGAATGTTACAAAACAATGCAGACATGCCTAATTATTCACTGAACTATACAGCTGGATGTTGCTTTGAGAATTCAGAGGTGGTGGTGAAAATCCCTTCAAGAAAGGATGGAAGAAAAGACTTTCGGTTGAGCCTTGGAAATAGATAGAATTTGGACAAAGGCAATTTTGTAAGTTTAAAAAGAGTTTGTTTCTGGACACATCTCTTTGGGCAAAGGGAAGCAAAATCAAAAATGAACAAGTGGGACTGCATCAAACTAAGAAGCTTCTGTACAGCAAAAGATACCATCAGCAGAACAAAAAGGCAACCTATAGTATGGGAGAATATATTTGCAAATTACTCATTTGATAAGGGGTTAACATCCAAAATATATAAAGAACTCATGCCTCAGCACCAAAAAACAAATAACCTAATTAAAAAATGGGCAGAGAACCTAAACAGACATTTCTCCAAAGAAGAAATACAAATGGCCAACAGGCACATGAAAAGATGCTCCACATGGCTAATCATCAGGGAAATGCAAATCAAAACCACAATGAGATATCACCTCATACCAGTTAGAATGGCCACTACCCAGAACACAAGAAAAAACAAATGTTGGCAAGGATGCAGAGAAATGGGAACCCTCCTACACTGTTGGTAGGACTGTAAATTGGTGTAACCACTGTGGAAAGCAGTATGAAGGTTCTTCAAAAACTAAAAATAGAAATACCATTTGATCCATTAATTTTACTCCTAGGGATTTACCCAAAGAAAATAAAATCCCTGATTCAAAAGGATATATGCACCTCTATGTTTATTGCCGCATTATTTGCGATAGCCAAGATATGGAAACAACCTAAGTGTCCATCAACAGATGAATGGATAAAGAAGATGTGGTACATATACACAATGGAATATTATTCAGCCATAAGAAGAAAACAAATCCTACCATTTGCAACAACATGCATGGAGCTAGAGAGTATTATGCTCAGTGAAATAAGCCAGGTGGAGAAAGACAAGTATCATATGATTTCACTCATCTGTGGAGTATAAGAACAAAGAAAAAACTGAAGGAGCAAAACAGCAGCAGACTCACAGAACCCAAGAATGGACTCACAGTTACCAAGGGAAAGGGACTGGGGAGGATGGGTGGGAAGGGAGGGACAACGGGTCGGGGGGGCAGGAAAGAAAGGGGGCATTATGATTAGCATGTATAATGTGTGTGTGGGGCACAGGGAGGGCTGTACAGCACAGAGAAGACAAGTAGTGATTCTACAGCATCTTACTACACTGATGGACAGTGACTGCAATGGGGTATGTGGGGGGAACTTGGTGATGGGGGGAGTCTAGTAAACATAATGTTCCTCATGTAATTGTAGATTAATGATACCAAAATAAAATAATAAAGAAAAGAAAAGAAATACTGCCATTTGCAACAGCATGGATGGACCTAGAGGGTATCATGCTCAGTGAAATAAGCCGGGCAGAGAAAGACAAATACCATATGATTCCACTTATTCGTGAAATACAAAAATAAAGCAAAACAGAAGGAACAAAATAGCAGTAGACTATTACAGTGAAAAGTGACTGGTGGTTACCAAAAGGGAGAGAGGAAGGGAGATAAAGGGGTACAATAATTCGCAATCACAGTATAAGCTGGTCACAGGGATGGTAGTACAGCATGTAGAATATAGTCAGTGATTCTGTAACATCTTTCTATTTTGATAGATTCTAACTGCACTAGAGGGGGTGAGGATTTAATAATATGGGTAATTGTTGAACCACTGTGTTGTACATTTGAAACCAATATAAGACTATATATCAGCGATGCTTCAATTTTAAAAAAGAGGCTATGAAATGTCTTTTTATGTAGTGTTCTAAGTGGTAATTCATTAAAGAGAGAAGATTTCACTAATTGTAAACGTATTGGAAAGAAAGTTATTGTGCTTCCAAAGGATCTGTAAACAAGATCTTATGAGCAAATAAATCAGATTGAGCAACAAGGGTCAAAACTACTTTCCATAGAGTCTGGAGTCTGTTTTGAGTTGAGCTTGTCTTATACTATGAAATTTTGAATTCATGTGTTTATTGATATTTTGCCTTTTAAATTTCACTTCAGTCATATGCATATGTATAAACAGAATCTATGTTAACCAATTGTGTAAGATCAGATGTAATAGTCTGTGGCTCAAGTGATGTCACAGCACTTTATAAACTGCAAAGGACTGAACATTAAATTCACAGATTTGAATATAATCTGAAGGGTCTTCTAGTTTTGTAAATGAAAGCAAATGTAGCCCAGGATGAGAGTGCTTGAACCAGAACCCAGCTCTTCTGATTATTAACAATGCCTGCCATTTTTTCTTACTACATTTGTAATTGTTTTGAGTGCCACATGTATTAGGCATCAGGCTAAAGGCAAAGGATTTAACTGCATTCAAAACATATATGATTTTCTCCTATCAGGAGCCTATCCGGGGGACACAAGCAAATACAAACATATGAAATAATGGCAACTTGTAATAAATAATATGACAAAAATAAATTTAGATACAGTAGTGGGAAGAGACTCTGAGCATGTAACATTTAAGCTCAAATGTGAAGGAGCTAGCAACCAGCCAAAAGTTGGGGAAGGAGCAGCAGAAGGGGAGAGCTCTTTAGGGCAGAGGAAACAGCAAGGCAGAGCCCTGAGGAAGGAAGGAACTTGGCAAGGGTCTACTAGGAACTGACCAAAGGTCAAGTCGAGGATAGAGCCAAGCTGAAGCAGCAGAGAGGTGCTAATTCACAGGGCATAAATTCAAATGCACAGCTGGGCAGACAACGTACACAACGTACATGGAAAAATTCTTGAGGCTTAAGTGCTTACCCATGTGATAGGGGCTGTGGAATACAGGAGTATTCCATAGAATCATAGGTCCATGTTGCCCAGCTTTGCCGGATCTTTTATGTAAGAGATAGAAATGTAAATTTTTAAGGTTTCAATTCCTGATTTGTGTTCATTCAAATCTGTTAAAAACACCAAACAAAATAAAGCATGTTTATTCCTAAAACATACTCAACAGGCCTAAGCCACCTCCCTGTGTTCTCCTTTCTTTCCTTTCAGCAGAGCCAAGGACCTAGCCAGCTAACTTCTCTTTGTAATCCTCTCTACCCATTCACCCTGTTGGAGCTCTGTTCACTCCAAGCTTGACTGCTAAGAGAGAAATCAACTCTTCAGGGTTTCTCATTATCTTGCTATTACCAAAGACAAGTATGTGTAGCTATGTATATGTGTGTACATATACATACATAAAAGTATATGCTTTTTATTTCCCAAGGTCCTACTGCAAATAACTGGGGAAATAGAAATAAGATGTAAGTACCTTGCCCCTGAGAAGTTACAAGGGTACAAAACTCAGTTGTAAATTCTGGCCCCCGACTCTTGCTCAGATAGTAACTGGGCTCGTCTAGTCATTTAGAATTGGGCTCTTATTGTTTAGTGGGGTGTTTTGCAAAACTCAGCCCTCCTTTTGAATTTCCTTTTACTTTTCTAATTAGAGAAAGGGTTCAACTCCATGGACGTGGCACTTCCCAAACTGTACATATACCAAGGTCTTAGGAAGGTAACTGGCATTCCTTAATTGTGTGACTTTGGGCACCTGACAACCTCTCACTATTTTCTGATCTCTAAAATGCTAATCACAACAACCTTAAGAGGAAGGTTAAAAAGATGTTAAAATGAGATAAAGTCTATAAAATGAGTGGCACATAGTAGGTGGTCAGCTAATGTTTGACTCGGCCCTACTCAGCAATTATCCTCTGTGGGCATTTCCTCACTTACAGAAGGATATTTCTGTAGTTCGCTATCCAGTTCTCTTTACTATTTGCTCAAGCACGCACTAGGACTTCCACAAAAGTGACTGAAAACTCCTGGCGGCGGAGGGACCCCCCAACCCCAACGTAAACAGACTTTCATAAAATGGGGCTACAGGCCTTGGATTACTGACCAGCGGTACCTTTCAGAACGCCAAGGTGCTCTCACATCCTACCTGGCTGACCTGGTCCAAAAGGCTCATTTAACCAAGGCCAAACTAAAGTCTTGGTTGCTACTATAATGCTGGGATAATTTCTTCTCAACAGCACGAGCTGAGCAAGACAGTTGCTCAGTTTAGAAATGAGCACCGGTAGACTCCAAAGGTCCCGCCTCCTTCCAAGGGCAAGTCTATCAGTGTTCCTCTGGTGCTGAGCGGCAGCTCCCTACGAGCCAATGAGTTCCGCTCCCTGGAAGGAACCCACCCACCCCTTGTGTCATCACTCAGTCTCTTGGATGGAAGCCAGACCCGCGCTTCCTAGTAGCGAGGTGGGTGGCTGGTGTTTGCGTTGAAACGTAAAGGAGGCCCGACCTTAAAGGGGAGGGAGCAGAGGGCCCCCCCCCCCCGGGGCCCTTTAAAACGAGGCGCGTTGGTGCCTTGCCCCTTTAAGGGCGGGGCGTCCCAGCAACTGAATCTGAGCCCCAGATTACCTTGAGTTTGCGTCGCAGGCTGCGAGGCAAGACTCCTGGGCTGGGTCCGGGTACTTGGCGGCGGCGGCTTTATCCCCCGCTCGTCCTCCCCGGGCCCGGAGACACCCTCGCCCCAGTCATGCTGAGCAGAGTATGGAAGCAGCTGACTACGAAGTGCTATCCGTGCGAGAGCAGCTATTCCACGAGCGGGTCCGTGAGTGCATTGTGAGTGCGCGACCGGGGCAGGAGGGTAGAACCAAGCGGGGGAGAAGCACGGGTGTTGAGGAAGAGGGAGAAATTCGGGTCGGAGTGCGACCTCCTGGGCTCAGAAAGCCGTCAGACCCTGCTTGGAACAGGCGTGAGCGACAGAGGGCCTCGGTCCTACCAGAAGGACCGGTGCCCGACTGGTGAACCCCCCCAGATCAGATCAGCTGGGTAACTGCGAAATAAACAAAGCCGGTTGGTTTCCGTTCCTCCGCTCTACCCGCCCCTCCCCCAGCCCACCCACCGGTCTCTCACTCTCCGGTGTTCTGGGAGTGGGTGTGCGTGTGTGCGAGGGTCTGGTGAGTCTATAGATTTTGGTCGGGTAATCTGAGGATGGGCTTCACTCGGGGAGGGTTTATTTGCATTTACCCCTCAAACCCAACTGATGTTTGATGAAATGTCCAAACACTGAGCTAGATTGCAACAAAGCTTAGGGAGGTGTAGGGTTGGCAGGCCAGAGGAACCGGGGACTTTGGTGGGTCTCCCACTTTTGCTGGGAATGGATTCTACTCTGTTGAGATGGAGAACAACTAACGTTTCCCCTTCTTTCCTCGTATTAGTTGTTTTTTAGAAACCTTGCAAGCTGAGGTTCCTAGCTTCCCAACCATGCAGGGATTTTCCCTGTATTTCCCCCCAGTGCTCCAGTGGACACCCAGCTGCCAGTCCTTACTCTTTCATACAGCCAACAGCTGAACCTGCCACACAGCAGTGGGCTCCTCGCTTCAGGGTTGTGGGCATCCAGTGGGCTTAGCGAACCCCATCTTCCTAGGGCCTGCTTTCATTTCTCATCCCTCCTCTGTGTCCTTCCTTGGAGCTCCGCAGAGTAATCCTCACTTGCAAATACTGTGTGGAAAGGAAAAGGGAAAGATTTGGAGGAAGAGAAGTCTAAGCTCTAGTCTGCTCTGGGCAGCCTCAGACTGGAGGAGGGGTAAAGTGAGCGATGACAGAACTAGGTCTGGTCTTATCTGTGAGGACAAAAAGTAGGGGATATATTCAGGCCATGTGTGGAACTCCAGGTCTGCTTTCAGGAAACCTTCCTTGTATGTTCCTGACTGGATAGTCCCACATGGTGGAGTTCCACCTAACATGGACGCATGCCCAGGCCTTGAAACAGTGTAGGGCCAGAGGACCACATTTCTGAAGAACAGGGAGGGATGAGACCTTGTACAGAGAAGCAGCCTCCTGGATGTCTCCCCCATGTCTTTAGTCCCATTAGCTGAGGATATCAGTCCTGGCCAAGTGCAGCAGGCTTCTCGTACCTCCCCCACCTGGCTCCCATCCTACTCTAGAGAATGACCTAGCCTCTGCTGGAACTGCGTGGAACTCTAGCCTGACCTTTTGAGCCCTCCCACCTTCCTGGCTATTACGCAAGTCCAGGGCAGAGCACTAAGCAGTAAAAACTTGGAGTTACAGTCTGAGTGGCTCATTCCACTTGGCTTCCCTAATGTTAAAAGGTACGATTTTACCTTAGACCCATGGCTCTTCTGGGGTTTCTGACTTCTTCTACCCTTGGATAGATAGCTGTATGCAGATGCCCTGTGGGATCAGCTCCTCTTGGGACTAGAGAACCCACAAGACTGATCCTGCCTTCTTGCCCCACTTCATGTAATAACATCTCTCCTCAAGACTCTGGCTCCCTGATTATGGAGCCAGGCTGACCAGTGTCTCCTCCCCTGGGCAACAGCAGCTTACTTTGGGTAGGGTAGGGGTGCATGCATGTGCAGAGTGACCTTGCCAAGTCCTGCCATAACTGTCAATTATATGACTGGAGGGCCAATCCACTTAAGGGCATGGGAGAGGACCTGAGAGGTCCTGGAGTTGTAAGTCACTTGATGTAGGGACCAAGGATTGACAGCTTTTAAAGGGGCTGCTGCTGGCTCTAGAAATTATAAATGTTGGGTCCCAATTAAGGCCTAATCTTAGGGGCATGGGATTAAATGAGGATCTGATTTGATCCAGAGCAAATGGGATCTTTCAGAGCCCCTGAATAAAGAGTAGAAGTTCTGACTTGGTCTAGGAGTATGGTTCCTAGTTATTCTCTCCTGGAGCTTGCTTCAAGGTGGCAGTGGAGGGGTGGGGGAGCAGGGAAGTAGAATGCCAGGACAATGCAGACATCTCCTTCCTCCCCTCAAACCTGTTTCCCTTTTCTAATAATGTGATAGGATTAAACTCCCTCTGGTTTGGTGGCCCATTTCAGCTGTGTGTGCATGTGTATCTCTAGGAGTTTTCTCTGCCCAATTACCAGCCAGGGTTCAGCTGAAGCTATTTTCTCCCAGAAAACCCTCATGGGTCTTGCCGTGAAGCTGTTTCCTCAGGTGCATGAGGCAGCCCCCGGTGCTTCTTAGATAGTCTGATGCTTCTTAGAGGACCCTAGTGCTTCACAGAGGCCCCTGAGGCTCTGACCAGAAGGAAGTACCTGGGAGAAAAAGTGGAACCCCTTGAAGTATGAGGCCTCATTTTGGGGAAGAGACCCCATGGAATTAGCAGAAAGGCCACAGGCACTCTGGAATGTGCTGGGGACTAGAGCTTCTCATTCTAGCTCACGCTCTGCCACAGATCTCAACACTTCTGTTTGCGACACTCTACATCCTCTGCCACATCGCCCTAACCCGCTTCAAGAAGCCTGCTGAGTTCACCACAGGTACCTGTGAGTTCCTCCCTTCTGCCAGCCCTCTGCCAGTGTCCTGTTGTCATAGGGCCAGCCTCAGGGGAATGGGCCTGTAGTGCCTGCGGGGAAAGGAGAGGTGGCTATTCTGGAGACTGTCGTCTCTGCCTCACTTCTTCTGCAGCACAGGCAAGGTGGTATAGTGAAAAGTCTATATGGAAGTGTCTGCAACTAAAAAGGCCAGTAGACAAATCATGTAACTTTTCTGACCCTCAGTTTCACCCTCTGCAAATTGGGCCTAACAGTCTCTACCTAGTCCATTGACATTGTGTGCACTAAATGAGATGCTTAATGCAAAAGCCCTCTGTGAACCTAAAGTGGGCAGCTGCAGGGTAAAGGTTATAGTGGGTACAAGCTCTGTCATCTCCTCTCCTAGTGCTCCCACACCCAAGACCAGAGACTTCCCTGACCACTGGTGCCCCAGGACATGGTGATGGTGGCCTTTCTCTTTACAGAGAGCCTAAATGTGTTCAGATTGGAGCTTTCCTTCTTGTAGGCATTGTGTGACTGGGGGGACACGCTTGCCTCAGTATTGGTAGCCCCAGCCTGTCCAGATCATCCTGTTCTGACCCTAGCCTTTCCTTCCCTCTGGATGGCTTCATGAGCCCCCACCCAAAAGGGCAGCTACTCTTTAGTGTAATTCCCCTGGGAACTTTCTCTGTGAATCTCCCCCTCTTCCTCCCCTCATTTCACTTTGCTGCACCCAGCCACTGATGTAACCAACCTCACAGACTAGTTGTTTATTGTACTTTCAGCTTACAAAGAGGAACCTGTGATGGGAGAGATGATGGGGAGGGATGGAAATGGGGGAGTTTCTAGCCTATACTCTCTCTACCTGGGACCACTGGTCTTTAAGATGCCACCTTGGCCAGAGACTATGTTGTGGGGTTCATAATGTGAGCTCTTCTAGAGCCTCCTGTCCAGTTCTGCCTCTTTGGGCCCAGGTCCTTCTTTGAGGGGGCAGGAGGGTACACTGAAACACAGGGCTCCCAGAGCTATCCACTGATGTCCTGCCTCTTGCCCATGGCTCTGTCTCGTAGTGGATGATGAAGATGCCACCGTCAACAAGATTGCGTAAGTATGCCTCAGCACCCACCTGGTACTAGTAGCCTATAGAAACTGGTATCTAATGAGGTCCCTGGAGCCAGGAGGAGAGTAGGGTGTCACACAGTAAAAAGAGAGTTTCTGCTTCACCCCATTTCTGTCTTCTGGCTTTACGCCACCCTGGGGATGCTTGGAAAAGCTGCTGTTCCTGTCTCCCTGGTTAAGCCAGGAGCTTCTGGGAGCCTCTTGGCCAGGAGCTGTCAGCTGGGGCCTGAGTCACCGGAAATGGTCCCAGCTTGGCTTCACCTCCCAGCGGCCATTAGGAAAGGAGTGGGGCGGGGATGAAAACCAGAGCAGGGGATGGGGAAGGTGGTGTCCCGAGGGCCGGGCATGATTGGTTCTGAGAGGATGGCTCTTACTCCAGGCCATTAGTATTCACTAGCATATGCAGAGAAAAATAGAGAGATGACCCCTCTGGGTCAACAAATTAAAAGAAGCCAACCCTGACCCCTTGATGGACTAACTAGATAAAAGTGTCCCTTCTTTTCAGCTAATACAGCCCAGGACACAGGCTTTGGCTCTGAGCTCCCCCATTTTCCCCTTTGCTATGGTGCCCTTGTGCAGGGCATAGCCACATGGGGTGACCCTGCTCCTGTTCAGGCTGAGGAAGGCAAGCTCAGAAATCCACATCACTGAGCAGAGAAGAGAAGCCAGGCCCCTTAGTGTGGCATCATGCCTGGCATACCCTACAGGCATGTGTGGGAGGATCACATTCCTGGGGACAGTCTGGGCAAGTGACATGGCAGGTGACCAGGTTCCCATGGATGCCTGAGTGTGCCCATCCCATGTGTCAAAGTTTCCCTGGAGGAGAGAGCTGGGACTGGGGGTGGGGGCAGTAGGTAGAGCCCCAACTAGACAGTGCCTTCCCTAGGTTTGTCCTGCTATGGCTGCTTCCAGGAAAAGCCAGGGTACCTGCAGGGAGGAATGGGGCTTCTTGGGCCCCAGGAGAGTGAGTGTCTGCGCTAAGCAAGGTCACTACTTCTCCTCCGCCCAGGCTGGAGCTCTGCACCTTCACGCTGGCGGTCGCCCTGGGAGCCGTCCTGCTCCTGCCGTTCTCCATCCTCAGCAATGAGGTGCTGCTCTCACTGCCTCGGAACTACTACATCCAGTGGCTCAATGGCTCCCTCATCCATGGTGTGTGGCTCCTAGTTGCAGCGTGGGGTGGGGTTAGGGAGCAGACAGAGTCAGGCAGACACCAGCAGCCTTGGGTGAATCAGTCATTCAGTACCCATCCCTGACACTCACCCTCCTCATGTTCAGTCCCCAATGGGTTGAGCCCTCCCCCACCTTACTGACCTGCTCTGCTTTTCCTTTTTTGCTCTAGGCCTCTGGAACCTTGTTTTTCTCTTCTCCAACCTGTCCCTCATCTTTCTCATGCCCTTTGCATACTTCTTCACTGAATCTGAGGGCTTCGCTGGCTCCAGAAAGGTGAGCGGGGTATATTAATCAATTCAGGCACAAAGCAGAATTCCAATCAGAGCTTCAGCTGAAGATTTTAATGAAGGTACTATTTGCAGAGATTTAGTCAGAGTTAAGACAACCAAAAGGAATTTGAGGCACTAGAACAGCAGGAAGTCATTATCACCCCTAAGCCTGTGGGATCCAAGGGAAAAAATAGTTTCTGGGACCCACTGATAGTTGAAGCTAGAGAGGTGCAGCCACCCAGCAGAGGAGCTGTTGTCTTAGTGTTGCAGCCACTGCCAAAATGATGATGCCAAAGGCAGGAGGAAACACAGCAAAAATACCCTGCCCTCTCCCTCTTCCTACCTTCCACTGCCCTGCTGGGCCTTCCCAAGCTGAACAGGAAACCAGAGGGCAAAGAGCTTGTGTGATGCAGGCCTTGAGGGGAGCCTTCCAGGGCAAAATAAGGATGGTGAAGGAATCTGGGGAGGAGGCTGCAAATGAAGATCTAGTATAGGGAATGGCTCCAGACTGTGGGGTAGGAGGATAGAGTGACTTAGTAGAATAAGAGGGAAATGCCCTTCCCTGTCCCGGGAACCCAGTCCAGCCTGGCTGCCATGTGCCATCTGTCTCCTCCCTTCCCCACGCTGCCCTCGTGTTGACCCCCATGCCCTCCTCCCCTCACCTGCTGCCTCCTCCTGTAGGGTGTCCTGGGCCGGGTCTATGAGACGGTGGTGATATTGATGCTTCTCACTCTGCTGGTGCTGGGCATGGTGTGGGTAGCGTCTGCCATTGTGGACAATGACAAGACCAGCAGGGAGTCACTCTATGGTGAGAGCGCCAGCTTCCTTCCACCCTCCAGGCCAGGTGACTCTTCAGTTGGCTGATGTTCTGCCTGGAACAACTGTGTCCCTCTATGGTGGAGAAGGTTGGGACTCTGCCTTAGACTCAAGTTTCTAAGTGATGGACTTCAAGCCAAATCCCACTGGCAGAAATGTCCCATTGAACTCATTTAGTGATTTAAAAATGTATATGAAAAGCATAGCATAGGGAACATAATAATGTGATATCTTTGTATGCTTTGTATGCTGAGTGATGGTAAGTACACTTTTCATGGTGAGCATTTAATAGTTGTAAAAATGTATATAATTGTCAGTTCACTATGTTGTGTACCTGAAACCAATACAGTATTGTATATGAACTGTATTTCAACTAAACACATACACACACACACACACACATACACACACATATATATATATATATATATGTCAATTGCTGACCTGTTAAAGTTGGGAGGTATCACATTAATATCCAGGTTTCTGGCTATGCCTGACAAGGTTGAGGATCTGGCCACACTAGTCCCCAGTGATGGACTGAATAGTGGTGGTGCCTTTTTGAGAGGCTTAAGATCTCCAGTGTGCTATAGTTTACCCCCTCTTCTGACTCTGGGTCAGCTTCACTTGCATTACTTGCCTAACCCACTGTGGGCTTTTGTGTTGTGTCCTTGCTCTGAGGCTCATCAGCCTCTAGTTAGAGGAGAGACTAGCTGACATACTTCTTTTTTAATCCCAGACCTCTGGGAGTACTACCTCCCCTACCTCTACTCCTGTATCTCCCTCCTCGGGGTCCTGCTGCTCCTGGGTGAGTGTTCAGGGTTTTGGAGGGAATGAGAAATGTTCTTGAGCCAGAGGAACCAGGGTGGAAGGAGAGGGAATGGAATTGTGGATAGGGGAAATGGTGAAAGAAAGGTCTGGCAAGTGACTGACTCTTGTTCCCACAGTGTGTACTCCACTAGGTCTCGCCCGCATGTTCTCAGTCACTGGGAAGCTGCTGGTCAAGCCCCGGGTATGTAGTGCCCCTTGCCCTTTGATCCTGCAGAGCAAGCTTCCTGCAACGCTGGAGCCAAACAGTGAAACAGGCCCTGGTTGTGTAGTGCTCACCTTGCAGAGGACCACAGCCATTGTTGGCTGCTCCTGTATTCATCACCCCCATCATCTGAAACTGGTCCCCAGACATAATGGTGGAACACAAGGCAGGGGAGGGGCTGCATAAAGTTGCTGGCCATGGGTGGTAAATGAAGGTTCAGGGAAGGAATGAGACTATGGAGCCCTGGGGTGAGCAGGGTTCTCCTAGGGCCCTTGGGATCAGGGGACTTCTGACAGTCAGTCCCCGCTTTGCCTCTGCCCCCAGCTGCTAGAAGACCTTGAGGAGCAGCTGTATTGCTCAGCCTTTGAGGAGGCAGCTCTGACCCACAGGATTTGCAGTGAGTTGTTCTTCCCAGCTGGGATGGTGGGCATGGCATGGGCAGGGGCTGCAAGACCCGGGGGGCTGGACTATCTTCTCTGCCTTCAGATCCCACCTCCTGCTGGCTGCCTTTGGACATGGAGCTGCTGCACAGACAGGTTCTGGCTCTGCAGACACAGAGAGTCCTTCTGGGTATAAGGGTTGCTAGGGTTGGGACACCTGGGTTCCCCCAAGGAGAGTAGCCCCTCATTCCAGGCCTTTGCTAACAACTGTCCATCTCTGCACAGAGAAGCGGCGGAAGGCTTCAGCGTGGCAGCGGAACCTGGGTTATCCCCTGGCCATGCTGTGTTTGCTGGTGCTGACTGTAGGTATCCCAGCCATGGTGGGCTGGGGAGTCTCAGGCCTTTGCATACTTGAGACCTTCTGAGGAAGAGGGAAGAGGTGCAAGGACCTGATTATCATCAGTAATAGTAGTTGCCTTTCACTGAGTGCCTACTGTATGTCCTGCCCTGTACTGAGAACATCAGTCCCCATTCTGTAAATGAAGAAACAGAAGTTAAGGAGTTTAGCTAAGGCCACACAGGGCCACTGAGTAGTTATACAAGTTTTTCTCTGGGGTGAAAATAAGGGTCAAAATCCAGTCCAACTCCCTGACTTGCCATGTCTTGGACTTGAAAATAAGTCTTACCAGTCTGGAGAAAGGTTCATTTTTCTATTCAGCCTTTCTGCAATCCTTTTCCACCTGGAAAAGATGGTGTATCTTATAAACCCCCAGAAGTGCTCTGTTGTTTAGCAACAGCCTTGAGGAGGTCCCATACAGCTAATTAGAAACAGAAAATATTGAGTGTCTGCTTTTAACATGGGCTGGAGCAGGGATTAGAGCCCATGACCTTGCCTTACCCAGGGCCTGTCTGTGCTCATTGTGGCCATCCACATCCTGGAGCTGCTCATCGATGAGGCTGCCATGCCCCGGGGCATGCAGGTAGTGGGCTGCCCTCCCACCATGTCCTTTTTGGGAAAAGCCTAAGAAGGGCAAGGTGAAGGGGCAGAAGTTGAGGCCAGAGGGAAGGCTGCGTGCTGGGTGGTGCTGATGGTGAGGAGTGTTCCACAGTGACACCACTCCATCTCTCAGGGTGCCTCCCTGGGCCAGGTCTCCTTCTCCAAGCTGGGATCCTTTGGTGCCATCATTCAGGTTGTACTCATCTTGTATCCTTTCAGAAACCCACCATTGCCTCTGTTTGCTGAACCTATCTCCTCTGGGACTCTGGCAGAGCTGTGGAGGGAGTAATGGGGAAGGGGGCAAGTCTTCACCAACCTGGGGTTCAGAAAGAAGGAAAAGACTTGATTTGAAAGGAGGGCTGCAGGGAGAGGTCTGTTCTCTTTGAGATGAGGCATTAATCCTCCGGAGCTGGGCCAGTTCTTCCCTAACCCAGTGGCAGTTACCTGATGGTATCCTCTGTTGTGGGATTCTACAGCTCTCCACTCTTCCGGGGCCTGCAACCCAGATGGCACGACACAGCCATGACACAGGTAGCCAGGAGGGAATAGACGAAACTTCCCCGTGGCATGCATGGTACAAGGTGCTGGCAGTTCTGCTACCTTCACTTCCCCTGTCCTTACTCTCACCCAGATCATTGGGAACTGTGTCTGTCTCCTGGTCCTAAGCTCAGCACTTCCCGTCTTCTCACGAACCCTGGGTAAGTAGCAAAAGGAGGCAAGGGAACTGACTTCTCTTGATAGTTAACTTCTGGTGCTAAAAAGGCACTGTATATACATGTTCTTTCTGATTCCCACAACAAGCCTATGAGGCGGTATTATCCCCATTACTCAGATGGAGAGACTGAGGCTCTGTGAAATGCCTCTGCTGAGCTTCAGAGTAGTGTTGCTTCAAAGCTCAACTTTCTCCATTTGCTATATTCCCACACAGCCTCCCACATTTACTTCCATTTTTTTGGTGGAGAAATACCACTTTTCCCTACATCTTCCTTTGGGCTTGACCATCTCACAAACATTCACATTTTAAAGATGAGAAACAGAGAAAGTAATTGATTTACCCAGAGTTATATAGCTAGTTTGAGGCATGGCCAAGGCAGGCTAGAGCCCTTCTCCCCTAAACCCTAGTCCCAGTGCTTTCCCACACACTGGAACCTCAAAAAATACACTCTGTCCTTCTCCCATCTTTAAAGCTATGATCTAGAATTACCTGGTAAAAATGTTCAAGTGTAACTAGTTCATCCAAGGTAGTATGAGCATATGAATAATACTCCCACATCATCATCGTCCATGTATCAGAAATGATTTAGTACTTACTTCAGTTCTCTTCAGTTCTTCAGTTCATATTCTTTCCCCATACCATTTGTACTTATGCCATGGGGATACAGTAGGAAATTAGGCTTGTGGGTCCTTTAGATTGGATGCAGTTAGGGGACTTTTTTCTTTTAAGGGGAGGTTCCCAGAGTTTTGATCTATATTATTTGATGACATTATTATTAAGTGCTCAATAACTGTTCACATAGTGCCTGGCACATATGGTGCTTTATGTGTGTTGCTTCAGTTCCTTCTCACAGTCCCATTGTTTTCCCTACTTTACAGTTAAGGAAACAGAGGCACAGATATTTGAGGAATTTGCTCCAGATCACACAGTTAGGGGTGGAGTTTGGATGTGAACCAAAACAGCCTGATCATAGTCTGAGCTCTTAGCCTCCACACTGCTCTGTCTACTAAAAAACACTTGGTGACCAGCCTGTAGGTTCCTGGCCCAGGAAAAAGTAACGGGTCCAGGGAACTTTTCAGGACATCTGGAGCAAGAGGGGACCACTTTGGAGGAGATTCCAAACTCTCAGAAAGTTGAAGTGAGCCTACCTGCTGACACCTTCTTCAACAGCCCTGAACTGGTCCTGAGACGGAGTTTAGGGTGCGGGAACAATAAATGCAGAGAAGCTAACCCATTGGTTGTAGTGTTGAGATGTGGCCACCAGAAGGCAGCAGAAAGCTGGGCTCTGGGCCGGAAGCGGGCTGGGGAGCCCACCTCCCCAACTGGCCTTTTATACTTTAGGGCTCACTCGCTTTGACCTGCTGGGTGACTTTGGACGCTTCAACTGGCTGGGCAATTTCTACATCGTGTTCCTCTACAATGCAGCCTTTGCGGGTCTCACCACTCTCTCTCTGGTGAACACCTTCACTGCAGCTGTACGGGCAGAGCTGATCCGGGCCTTTGGTGAGAGGGAGTGGGCAGGCTGGTGGGGTGGTTGTGAGGCAGAGCCCTTTGGAACAGTGATCATCCCAGCAGAGGAGATAGCGTGCTGTCCTCTTTGAAACATACCTCATCTTCCCCTTTTGTGGCTGGGTTCTTTTCCCTGAGGACTGGACCGGTGTCCTACTTTTGATTGCCCACCTTTCCTCTTCTCCAGGGCTGGACAGACTGCCGTTACCTGTCTCTGGTTTCCCCCAAGCATCTAGGAAGACTCAGCATCAGTGACCTTCAGCTGAGGGTGGGAGGGAGAAAACTGGACACTGCCATCTGCTGCCCAGGCCTGGAGGAGCGCCCAGGGGGTGGGTGGACCTCTGGACCTGGAATATGCGAGGCTGGGTGGTAGAGGGGAGCTGAGCCGTTTGCACTGTTTCATAATCTGAGCCAGAGTTTGGGACCAGGCTCCCCTGCTTTTCCAGATTTAACTGTGGGTCTCAGCATGGGGTGGCACTGGGTGACTGCGTCTGGCTCCTGGTCCCAAATCTGTTTACACATCAATCTGCCTCACTGCTGTTCGGGCCATGCCCATAACCATGTTTACATGATGTGATGTGCAATAGGGTGGGGTAGGGACAGGGGAGGGACTGAGCCAGGGGCCGACTTAGGAGGCAGATTGTCTCCCTTCCCTCTGGCCCAACAGAGCCTAAAGCACTGTGCTGTCCTGGAGGAGCTTTGGACTACAGGAGAAATGAGGGCATAGGGAGGAAGAGGCCACAGCCGTCAGCAATAAAGTTAATCCCAGGGTTTTTTAAAGGGCCTGTCTCTGTGTCTGTTTGTACAGCCTTACTCCCACCAATCCTGAGTTTACCAACTGACAGAAACAGAGGTGTTGGTCCTGCCCACTATCCCTTCCCTTCCCCTCCATCTGCATTCTTAAGTGTCCTTTGGGGACTTGGGTTGGTGTTAGGCTGTAAAATTAGGCAGTGGGAGGCTTCTCCTCCCTTAGCCTTGTTTAAAACTGGCTGTCCCCTGACTTCCTTATGCCCATGGCCTTGTTTCTGTGCCTTGGTTATTGGGAGTAAGTGGGCACAGATGTAAGAATGGGATAACCTTCCTTTATATACACATATACCCTCAGCCCTGTCCTCTCCGACTTGGCTATTGGATATAGAGTGAAAGAAGAAGAGGCTGACTGACAAGAGTTGTGATTCCTTCCTCAGAGAAGAACCGAAGTCCTTTCCAGAGTCTGTCAGTGCTTAGAATACCGTGCAAGCCCCCCTGCTATGTTGGGGGTAGGGGCAAAGTTTCCGTTTAAGGTTATGCAAATTGTGCGTTGCACATCTGGGAGCACCATTCATCATATAGTCTCATATATAGTTACTATGACTGTTTTATTGCAAATGCCAGTCAGATGTCTTGAGGAAAGGGTGCTTTTATCTAATGTACACAAAGTTGCTGTGATTGCTAGCCATGGAGCTGAGTAATGGGAGAGCATGGAATACAGAAAAAGTGTAACTGCCACATATACTTGTTGGCCAGGTACTTAAGTTAGCCACAGAGTTACATAATATACAAGTTTGTGCTTATAAATTGGTTTGTCTCGTAAGGGTCATAATTCTGATATCATACACAATGGATAGCAGTTAATGACTTTCTTAAAGTAATGGGTGGACAGTGTCAAGGCATTGCGGAAGGCTTTTCAGAGAAAGTGATTTCTAAACAATAGTAGATTGGTGGGTGAGGGGTTGCAGGCTCAAGACTCTGAGATGAGAACTGAATGGCCAGAAGCAGAGCCCACAGGGTTCAGAGAGGGCTAAGGCTAGAGAGGTGCCTGTATGGGAGGTAAAGGGAAGCGACCATTAGCTTATTAGAGAATATCACTCTTAAGTACCCTCTGCCC
Organism: Manis javanica; assembly: GCF_040802235.1. NCBI lineage: Eukaryota > Metazoa > Chordata > Mammalia > Pholidota > Manidae > Manis > Manis javanica. The sequence continues at coordinate 88,599,011 of NC_133165.1, forward strand.
TCCAGCAGCTTCCAATTGACAAGTTACTCATTTGAAAAGAAGCAGCTGTTGGTGTCTGGCAAGGAAAAGAGGGGACAAAATTTTAAGTCCTAAACCAGACTATAACTATGAAGCTCTGTTCCTCATTCCCAGGGAAGCAGCCAGCAGGCTGCAAAGGTACCAGGGAAAATAGTCTCCTGGTACCCACCCCTTCCAGTCCTGGTTACTGCCAGTGAGGGGAAATGGAAGTGGGGGAGGTTTGAGGAGGCCCAGGGAAGAGGTTTGTATGCCCAAAGGACTTGGCTGGTCTTGGGCAGAAACTGGAACCCATACTTCGTGGATGATAGCAGAGGACATGGTCTGCCAGGGTAAGCTTTGCGAAAGCAAAGACCCAATTTAAGTATCAGAGGAGGGTGGTTTGGTGCCAAGCGAAGGCTTGGAGGTAGAGGGATGCTTATCCAGGCAGCAGCGGACTGTAAAGCTACTAGGGTTTCCTAGGCAGGTGCCTGCCTGGGTTCCAGGATGGGACACACTTAAGTCGCGAAATGGACCAGCGGTGATCGGCTAGAGCCCCCGCCCCGGTGGGAGGGGGCGGGACGGTCCTGGGAGAAGGGCGGGGCCAGGGGCCACTTAAGGCGGAGCCCGGGCGTTCTGGCAGCGCAGGAGCCAGGCGGGGCTGGCACTCATCCACGACCCCCCCTTCCCTGCTATGATGGCCCGTCAGTAGCAGGTTCCAGACCCCCCGGGGGCATGTAGGCAGAGCTAGCGGCAACCAGGTGCGCAGAGCCACAGGCGCTCTAGGGCACCCTGGGGGCAGGTCTGCCTGCTGCGCTCTCTGGTGCCTGGGGAAATGCCCAACTGACGGGCCAGCTGGTGAGGACAAGAAGGTTCCCTTCTGACCCGAGTCCGCTGCATCCATGGCGCTGCCGGCCAGTCTGGTGCCCCTGTGCTGCTTAGCACTTCTGGCGCTGCCGGCCCAGAGCTGCGGGCCGGGCCGGGGACCCGTTGGCCGGCGCCGCTACGTGCGCAAGCAGCTGGTGCCGCTACTCTACAAACAATTTGTGCCCAGTGTGCCCGAGCGGACCCTGGGCGCTAGTGGGCCGGCCGAGGGCAGGGTGGCACGAGGCTCCGAGCGCTTCCGGGACCTGGTGCCCAACTACAACCCCGACATCATCTTCAAGGATGAGGAGAACAGTGGGGCAGACCGCCTGATGACGGAGGTAAGGAGGGCCTTAACCTACCTGTGCTAGGGAACCACCACAGCTCTGTTTTGCTGTGGCAGCCTAGGAGGGTGAGCTGGGCTTCATCCATACAGACCTTAATCTCACACCTTCCCCACCCCACCCCACCCCTAGAAAAGCCTCTGCAGGCTGGACTGAGTGACCAGGAGGAATCCCAACAAGGAGAGGCAGGGAGGGGGAGGAGGGACTAGTGAGAGTGAAGCTGGGAGACAGAGAGGGCGGGGAAAGGAGGATGGCGGCAGGCGAGACGGGAAATGGCTGAGGCGTGGACCGGGGGTCAGCTACTGAGCCAGGCAGGAAGGGCTGGGGTGAGCTGGGGGCCAGGAGCTGCCTGGGCAGCAGACAGAAAGCTCTACCCTTAGCCTGGCTCCTGACCTGATTGTGGTAAAGCTCTGTGGGCCAGAGACTGAAGGGGGCTGGGAAAGGGGTGGCCAAGGGTTAAGTCACCAGGTCATCTACCTGAGGAGGGGCTAGGCAAGAATGGTCTTTGGCATGGGGAAGGTGTCTTGGAACCAGGACCAGGCTGTTCTAAAGTCTAACCGATTGTCTTAGGGGTGAAAAACAGTCCTCACTGGCAAGAACAGATGGGCCCATCTGAGAATCAAAGGGTTCCTGGCATCCCTCAAACTCAGCTTAGCTCAGGGGCTTTCCTTGGAATTAAAGAATTAAAATGAATTCAACTACCATGTATTGAGCATCTGCTGCAGACTAGCACCTAAGCAATTTAAGGTGAGATGAGCAATGCTTTGGCAGGGAAGGACCACCTCTGGCCAGTCATCTCAAATGTCAGAACTGGAAGGAAACTTGGAGACCACATTCTTCCACCCCGCCACTCCACCCCCCACCACCCATTTTACAGCTGAAAGCTGGGTCCCAGTAGGAAAAGCGATTTAATCAAAGTCTTAAAACTAATTAGTGCCATGGCTGGGACCAGAATTCAGGACTCCTGATTCTCAGTCCTATACACTTTCCATTACACCACCTAATTGTGTACAGAGTGGGGAGGTAGGGGGAGAGGGAGGAGTACGGATTTCCTCTGATTAATTGCAATAGTTTTCCAGGTTACTTTGTTAGGAAGACCTGTCCAGGGGATCAAGAATTCCTTCTTGTTTCTGCCCTGAAGCCTTTCTCCTATCCAGAGATTGGAAGGAGATGCTCCTTCCCTTCTTGATCATGGAATACTGTGGCCCTCTCCTCTGACTGCCACCTGCAGCAGAGGGGGCAGAACGAGGGACAGACCTAGAAGGGCTCTGACAGGCCTGGGAACCCCCTCAGTCCTGCTTATCTCCCATACCCTGGCTGCAAAAGGCCTCCATTGAGTTGGCTGTGCACTGGACTGCTGCCCCCGCAGGTCAAGGCCTCAGGGCCTCCTCAGGGGACAAAACGACAAAAAGTTGGAAGGAGTTACCACTTTTCCTGTCTTCCCCTCCCCTCCTCTCAAACCCTGCGGAGGTGTAGAAGACTGGGAAAAAGAGAAGGGGGAGAGTGTCCCTCTGATAAATAGGAGAAAGTGTCCCTCTGATACATAGGAGAAAATCAAATCTGAGGTGAAAAGTCGGAGGGGGGAGAACTGGCCCCCACCCCAAGGTAACTGTCCTCCCTGCACCTCCTCCCACCGTGTCGGTCCTATGGTGCGCGCCAAGGTCTCCGGCTCCCAGACTGGAGCAGCTGAGATAACCTTGGTCTCACTCCCCCGGGTGCAGGCTTCCAGCCGCGGCTGCTTTTCCTCCTCTCCACTCCCACCCTGCAGGGGACCCCCCAGATCCGCGCTAGGGCAGCTCCAGTTAATCGCAGGTGCTACTCCCACTATTTTCTGGGCTGCATCTAGAATAGAGATGGAGAGATTGGGGCTTCCAGGGCTGGCAGAGCCTGAGCTGGAATAGGGAGGGCTGGCCGCGCTGGGGGAGGGGACCCAGCGGGCTGGAGCACGCATGGGGGGCGCGGCTTTCTGCCCTTTCCTCTCCCTGAGCCGGGGCGGCTGAAAAGCGCCTTTGTGGATGGAGCTGCTGAGTCCGCTTCTCCCGGGCGCGTCCCCGGCCTCGGCCCGGGATTCTCGTTCGGTTAAGTCATCCCGGAGAATGGCCATTGTACTTCGCGCAGCCCCCGCCACCCCAACCCTTTTTCCAGAAGCCTTGATCCTGCACGACTCTTCTTGGGCACCTCTGTGGGGGGCACTCTCACCACGAAGGGGTTAATACTGGTAGCCGAAAGGAGGAGGAGGAAGGAAGGAAGGAAGCGATGCCCAGTGCCAGGGAAGGCAACAAAACAAAAGATGAATCAGGCAAAGGGAGGGCAGCTGGGGCTTGGGGTGGGGGCCAGGCTCAAACTGGGGCTCTTCTCTGGGAGGCAGGCTGCTCAACCCCTCCCTAACCAAGCTTCCATCGCCCTCTCCCAAACTGATCCGAGGTCCCAGAATGAGTAGGGAAGAGGAACGTACTTAAAAAATGGAGAAAGAGCTAGGTGTAGGAGCCCCATCTCAACTTCCGAGGTGACCCCACAGTTCCCAAAGGATGCTCTGGAAAGAGAGTGACATTGGCGACTCATCTGCACACTGTTTGACACCTATTCAGATTCTCATTTCCCCAAGACATTCGAAAGCTGGGAGTGGGTGGAGTGGGGCTGGGAAAACAAAAGAATTGACCCTCTCGTTCAGGTCCCTTTTGCCCCACGATGATGATAGCGGTAGTGAGGAGACTGACTCCTTTATTCCCCGCCAGCGTTGTAAAGAGCGGGTGAACGCTCTGGCCATTGCGGTGATGAACATGTGGCCTGGAGTGCGCCTACGGGTGACCGAGGGCTGGGACGAAGACGGCCACCATGCTCAGGACTCACTCCACTACGAAGGTCGTGCTTTGGATATCACAACGTCCGACCGCGACCGCAATAAGTATGGGTTGCTGGCGCGCCTGGCAGTGGAAGCCGGCTTCGACTGGGTCTACTATGAGTCGCGCAACCACGTCCACGTGTCGGTCAAAGCCGGTATAGTAGGGGGGGTGTGGTGAGGTCCGCTCATAGGGGGCTCCCTCCGGGAAACTGAAGCTGCACGGTCTCTGTTGAGACCTAGGGAAGACCAAATGGGTGTTAGTTTTGTAAACCATCTTCTCATTTTTGCCCAAGTTGGGGCCAGATCCGTGGGAAATTACTTATCTCGGGACTGGTGAGGTCTGCGCTGGGCTTGACTCACATCTTTAAGACTCTATACCAATGTGACGCAACCACTGGTCTTGGTTTCAATCCTCTCACTGTTTGCTCCCTGCAGATAACTCACTGGCGGTCAGGGCAGGAGGCTGCTTTCCGGGAAATGCTACGGTGCGCCTGCAGAGCGGCGAGCGGAAGGGGCTGCACGAACTGCATCGCGGAGACTGGGTGCTGGCAGCAGACGCGGCGGGCCGGGTGGTGCCCACGCCGGTGCTGCTCTTCCTGGACCGGGACTTGCAGCGCCGGGCCTCTTTCGTGGCTGTAGAGACCGAGCGGCCCCCGCGCAAGCTGTTGCTCACACCGTGGCACCTGGTGTTCGCCGCTCGAGGGCCGGCGCCCGCGCCAGGCGACTTCGCACCGGTGTTTGCGCGCAGGCTGCGGGCGGGGGACTCGGTGCTGGCGCCCGGCGGGGACGCGCTTCAACCGGCTCGCGTGGCCCGCGTAGCACGGGAGGAAGCCGTCGGCGTGTTCGCGCCGCTCACAGCGCACGGGACGTTGCTGGTCAACGACGTCCTGGCCTCCTGCTACGCGGTTCTGGAGAGTCATCAGTGGGCACACCGAGCCTTTGCTCCCTTGCGCCTGCTGCACGCGCTAGGGGCGCTGCTTCCGGGCGGGGCCGTCCAGCCGACTGGCATGCATTGGTACTCTCGGTTCCTCTATCGCCTGGCGGAGGAGCTGCTGGGCTGAGCATTGCAGGCAGGCATAGAAACCTTGAGGCATCCACCGAAAAGGGAGTGTGCGGGCTGAGACCTGGAGACTGGGCAGCAGGCGATGCTGTTCGGAAGGGAAGGAGGGATGGGGAGAAAAATGGAGGCGACAGGGTGACTACCTGAGAAGAGGTGATCCCAGGTCCTAAGTCGGTTGATGGTGGATACTCCTTTGACTAGGACTATTTTGTCTCTTCTTCCCCAGAGCCTCAGCCCCACCTGATTATTTTATTTTCTATTTATAAATTGTAATATAATGATCTGCTTGCCATGCCTGGCAAGATGAGGGGCGGGGGCCCGGCGTTAACACTGTCTGATGCAGCCAGTCAATCTGACATCTGACATTATCCTACAGGTGGGCTAATAAAGGGACGGCATCCAGGAGCTTATTGGAAAATATCTCTATTCAGAGGGTGATTCATCTCCAGAGGGAGAGAGAAAGGGGACCAACCCCGAGGTCAATACCTTACTTACCACTCCTCCCTCCTTCCCCCGCAGGCCTTCCTGCCTGCTTCCACATCTCAGGCGAGTGTCCCAATAGCTCAGCAACCTCGACCTGAAGAGTCATGCTCTTTTCTAGGTTACTGGTCCCTCCTGCCACCCAGCAAGGACCAGCATTCAGCATTCCATCAGTAGAGTTGTATGCCGGCTGTTGGAGGAGCCAGGTTGTCTTAAGGAGGGAGATGGCCTGTGTGAACCTTTTCTCTGCTTATAGGGTTCTAGTGGAGGCTGAGGCCATTGTGCCTACTGATACTGAAAGAATTCTGGACCCCAATTGTTAGCCTGAAGTCCTGGTCCCTCTGTCAAGTCCATGAAATGAATCATTCTAGCCGCCACCCCATCCTGGTGTCAGGGTCTAGATGGGGCCAATGTTTTTTTCTGGGATGTCACTGGACAAGTTGACGACTGATGGGAATTCCTAGCTAATTGATAATTGATAGTCCCCACACACTCTTGGTCAAGAGAAAGAGCTGGAACATAAGGTTGGAACCTCTCCCCTCCTGAAGCTGCTGTGCACAGAGAATGCTTCAGCCCTATATGGGAGGTTTATGGAAGGAAGTGGGGGAATAGGCTCTCCAGGCAAGGGCATATCGGTATTACAACCACAGCCCCCTTCCTGATCTTCTATCCTGATTGTTGTTTCTACTGGCTTCCTTCACTGTCCCATTCTAGCATTATCAGGGCTCTGGAATCTCTGGGGTCCAACATAGTAGACACTAGGAATCCAGGCAGGCAGGTGCCCCTGAGTTAGGAATGGAAGCTCCAAGGAAGTTGGACTGCACTGACAGAGGGGCGTCCAGGGCCTGGCGGATGGTGAGCATTGGTGGTACCACCAGGAGCGCGCCCTTCCCTGAACAGCTGTGCTATCACAGCCCTCAGGGTCTCTGCTATACACTGCCCTCTAGTGGCCTTTGGAATGGGTTCTCTCCCAGACTAAAGGAAAGAGAGAGCTATACTCTACGTGGATAGGTAGACTAAATCTATACACACAGAGAAGCCTTATCTCACTAGTCTGGAGATGGAGGGTAGGGCTTGTGAACCTACTATGCGAGCCACAGGTGTTGGGGCTGGTGAGGAGCACACTTGCCTCTCGTCAGGAGAGCCCTTTGAAACTGGCACTTTTGCATCCTTTGTCCCTGGGTCAGCTCTTTGGCTCCTGGAAGCAATGTGGGGGTATAGCTGTGACCTGAAGTAGTCCAGACTTCTGTATGCATCCAAGTTGCCCCCTCAACTCCCTCACCCTTGTGGGTTTGAGTTCAGTGTCTGGAGGTGAAAGCATACTTAGGGTTCCAGGGAGTGCTTGATAAAGGCAACATTCAGAAGCAAGCTAAGTTTACCTTTAGTGTCCTGCCACCTACCATTTCCCCCAGCCCACAGAAGGTGCCTATTGCCACCTTCCTGCTCCTTTCCTGATCTCAGAAACACCCTCCAAGCTGTGGACCTTTCCTACTTTCTTTCTAAACCTGTCCTTGTCTCCCTCTGTTCATCCATGATGCCCTCCTGTCGTGTCTTATAATAACTGAACTCCAGGTAATAACTGAACTGATGAACTAGTCTTCCTTCTTTGAGAGTTCTTTGTTTTTCTACCCATCCCAGATAATGCATATATGTTAAAGGTCTGCTGAAAATACGGCCTGAACCGTAAGATCATAAGGTGCTGATTCCTAGCACTTTGATAAATTGGGCACGGTGATATTTGAGGACAAGGAGAACTGATTGGTTTCCCTTAAACTATATCCTGTAGTCTTCCTAGGCCTGAGGCCCACCTTTCATCCCTCATTATCCTTGTCCCCTTGAGGCCCTCCCGGTCCCGGCTACCTAAAAAAAAATCCACTATCTGCCTTTAAGCAACAAAGAGCATCATTTCTAGGAAGCTGGCCAGGAGGGCATATTCACTTGGTCACACAACATCTCCAATTGCATGCCTCTTCTCATCAACAAAATAGGCAATGAGGATTAGGGAAAGGGCGTGGCCTGAAAGTCAGGCAGACCCAGAGATAATGATACCACCTTGACAGCATTGTTGGTAACGTCAGTGTATGTGCCCAATGTGGAATAGCACTTAGTAAATGTTTGCTCTGCACCCATTCCTCGTCGACTTTGCTGCATTCTGCTGTCTGTCAGCAGAATGTCTACTCCACTAGAATCATTATCAATGGTTCCCAGACTTTTGGAGGGTTGTGTTGTCCCTACAATTGTTTGATTTCATAACATTCCTTTCTTCAAAAGGTGCTGGGTGACAGATTTGGGTTTGCTTTAGAACTAAAGTATAATTAAAAGTTATCTTATTTTGACAATTTCCAGAGCATTTTGTGATAATCCTGGCAAGACCTCTCTGAGCACTGGGGAAACCAGAGTTGAGAGCCCACTGCTTCAAGGTTCTGATTACTTTTTTATCACTCAGAATCTAGACTTTTTTTTACCCCCTTCCTTTCTTCAAGCAGGATTTACTGAACATCTACAGTGTAGCACTGTATGAGGCACTGAAAAAAAAAAACAAGATTTAGAAACAACTTCTTTCAGGGAGGAGTAGACATAAAGGTATACAATGGTTAACTGCCATAGCAACATAGTTACTTAATCAGGGTGAGTTGCATGGATGGTAAATGTCATATGAGTACTGAGAGGCTTTGTGGAGAAAGTAGGGCCTGAATATGTTGATAAACCATGTGTAGGTGGCTGAGACCAGAATGGGCATTCCAGGCAGAAGTAACAAGATGAACTTGGAATTTGGAATGAAGATGTGCTGGCTGGTTAGAGCAAGAGATGAGCAGATCTAACTGTATGTAGCTAATGTTTCCTGAGAGCTTGCTACATTGCCAGGCCATGTTCTAGCACTTTACACGCATTCTCATTTAATTCTTGCAATAACCTTATGAGATTCTATTACAGATGAAGCGACTAAGGCAAAAAGAGGTCTAAGTCACTTGCCCAAGTTACCACCGCTAACAGGAGGTATAACTGGAGCAAGAAAACAAGAAATAAAACTATCCTGATGGATAGGGTCACATCCTATGAGGTCTTACCTTATGCTATTTTTGACTCTTCCTCATTCCCTTCATTGAGTCACTAATAAGTCCTAGCTTTCTGACAGTTGTTTCTCTCATTTTCATTGGCTCTTCCTCCAGCCTGGGAGGTTGTCTTCCCTAACTAAAGCTACCTAGCCACTAGTTAAGGAAACATGTATATATAGGTTCAGGTTTTTGGCAGGAATCCACAGCAGGCTGGTGTACCAACACAGAAAGCAAGAGAAAAGTCTTAGCTTTTTCTGGAGTAGAGGAGAGGGGAGATTGAGATTTGTTATGTTATGTTTGATGTGTCCCCATTCTCCTCACTCCCATTCTTATGTTGAAACCCTGATGCCCATGTGGCTGTACTGGGAGATGGGGCCTCTAAGTAAGTAATTAAGATCAAATGAGGTCTTAAGAGTGAAGTCCTGATCTGACAGGATTAGTGTCCTTGTAAGAGGAGAAATCAGGGAGTTTGCTTAACATGCAACAAGGAAAGGCCATGTGAGAACATAATGAGAAGGTAGCTGCCTGTAGTCCAGGAAGAGAGCTCTCCCCAGAAACCAAATTGTCCAGAACCTTTATCCTGGATTTTCTAGCTCCAAAACTGTGGGAAAATAAATGTTTGATGTCTAAGCCACCCAATCTATGGTATTTTGTTATGGCCCCAGTAGACTAATACAAGTTCCCAGAAATGTTTGAAGTAAGAAGCCGATGTGAAGATGGGTCTTTACTTAATGAAAACAATCAACTCTGCTTGGAAATTGGCATTTCTGACTTGCTGCCTTGACATATTTATACCTGACTGTGCTTTTGTATTGGAGAATGCTTCCTTCTTTGGCTGGGAGACTGAAGCAGCTGTCTATGGGAAAAAGACTATGGCTGGTCAGGGTATTTCCCTGAGGGGGATTTTTGTGACCAACTAGCACATTCAAACTCTCCTTTCCCTGTTATTTTCTTTATACATAACTTAGTTGATGCATGCAAATGAACATCTCCCATGAAGGAGCTATATCTTCAATAAGGTTTTACTGAGTACCTGCTATATGCCAAATATTTTGCTGTACCATGGGGACAGGACAAAGTCGGCTATGGCTCTTACCATTCACCTGGTAAGACAGATATAAGTGGTTGCAAGGTTGTTGAAGGTGGTGAAGGAGATGAGAAGTGATGTATAATCTGAGGCCTGAGAGATGGGTGAGAGTACAAGCAGGGGAAGCAGCATGTACAAAGGCCTGGAGTTGGCAGCAGGAGTAAGATGAATCTGAGGACTGTTGACAAGTACAGTATATAGAGCGAGAGGGAGACATGATCCACTTTAAGGATTTTCAATTTTGTCCTAAACGAAAGCAACTGTAGGATTTGAAGCAGGTAAGGGGGAAAATCAAACTTGCATTTTAAATAGGAATTTGGCAATTGTATGGGGTTTGGGGGGGTCGTCTTTATTCCTAAGTAGGTTGGTCCACACCGGAGCATGTGAGTGATGGTAGTTCTTATCACAAGTAGCCAATGAGGCCATCCCCACATAGAGTGTGTTACGGGAACAGATGGTAGGGGCCACTGAAGGGAAATTGGAGAAGGACAGGTTGGGATAAGAACAGAACTGAGGGAGCTACCTCCAGCCCTGACTTTGCTGTCTCTGAAACCCAAACACAAACCATCTCTCAGCTTCTCTCCTTGGAACCACATAACCTAAGAACAGTTGTCTGATTGCAAACCACATGGTGTCCAAACAGAAGACCTTGGAACTGGGACTTTTTCTGCTATTTTCTTTTGCTTTCCAGTGATTCTTTCAGCAGAGCGTTGGCTTAGCTTGGAGCTGATTGCCCTGAGCTGAGCTGGAGCTGCCACCCTGAAAGCCACGTCTGGGATGAACATTGCAGCTGCCCAGGGAACAGCTGGTTAAGCCCTCAGCAGCTGCAGCAGCTGGGACTCCACCCAACATTTGAGCTAGGATTAATCCCATTTCCTCCACACACATCCTTTCCTTGTTCTAGCTGCTGGCTAGTCCATAGTATCTCGTAGAATCTTTGAGACTAGATAACTTGGATCTCACTGGCTAAACTGGAGACAAAGTCACTCACCTTTCTCTTCTCTTGGAGGCAGCTGGCCCAAAACCCTTTAGGACCACCACAGGAGGGAGGGTATGGATCTTTCTCTGTCATGTATCTTCCTTTCCCTCACCCTTTTCATCCTCTGATAAACTGTCTAGGATGGTTATTCTTTGAAATGTTTGATTTTCATAACCATTAGAATTGTCTAAAGCTGAAGGAGCTTATTCAGCGGGTGAGGAGGTGGATTTCTGTTATCTTTGCAAGACTGTACCAAGGCCTGGAAGCTTGGTGGGAGTGTTGCAGGAGGAGCAAACATCCTACAGGTGGCTGTCACTTTTAAACTGTGATTGCGTCTCACTGAACTGTGATCCTATAGTTGAGAACAATAGAGCTGTATATTCTCTTCGGTGCTTGTGCACCAGCTGTGTGACCTTGAGGAAATCACTTAGTTAGAAATGCCAGAGGCTACAATGAGATGCTTCCAAGAAGTTGGAAGTAAGGAGGTGCTCTGAGATTTAAACAAGGCAAATTAAGACACAAAAGGACAAGGCAATTCCTCCCAGGTCCAGAGACTTGACTACCTCCCTTCAGCAATTATTTGTTAACCCCCTGAAAAGGCTGACAGGCATTGTATTATGCTAAAGATTTTTGACATTTTTCTAGAGAAAATGGCAATGGTCTTAATGGATTAAATTAACTTAATTAGATTTTAGCTTAGAGGAGCATCCTGATCAAATTTGGGTTTTAAAAAGATCACTCTAGCTGCGAAGTGGAGAACGAATTAGAAGGGAGTTAGTGGGTCCTGGGAGGAAAGCAAGAAGCAAAAAGGATTATGCAGTAGTGTAGATAAGGGTGCTACTGGCAATGGAGATGGAAAGAAAGGATGGTTTCAGGAGTTAATTATATTTGTACTATTGATAGGACTTGGTGCTTGAATGGATAGAGGAGGGAGTGAAAAGTAGGAGAAAAAGATTTCTCTCCGCTTTTTATCTGCTTGATATTAATGTATCTAAAATGAACAAGAAAGAGTAATTGATCAGATAATATAATCTATCCAAAATGGAATGTAGCAAATAAACTTCTCAGTCATTCAGAATTGTTACCAGTTCCCAGAATTATCTTGGGGAGGGAGGTGCTGATGTGGTCACAGGTGGGGCAGGGATGATTCTTCAGGCCTCCTTGCGACCTGGCTGAAATGCTCCTTTCACCCTAATTTTCTTCTCATCAGGCAACAGTCTGACACCACCAAGAGGACACAGGCATCCTGGGTGGAGAAAAGGGAAAACAATGGATACATTGGTGGGGTGGGGCCCAGATCAGGCCCTCATATATTATTGTGAGGCTTCTTAGCATGAGTATTTGGAGGTGAACTGAGCAAGTCTAGTTCCCAAGTTGGCTAGCTGAGTGCTCTTCCCTGGATCATCTTTCTTGGTGATGTCCATCTGGCTAGAGCATCTGCCTTTCTCTGGGCATACCTTTTGGGCCAAACTATGAATTCACTTCCAAACTAATAAAGATAATTATTATGATGGCTTCAATTTAATGAGTCCCAAATATTTCTTAATAGAGTAATTGGGATATCACATACATTATTTAAATCTCATAACAGTTGTGCAAAATAGGTATTTGATTCCAGAAGGGTTTAATCAGGTCATAAGGGGCGCTGGAGTCCCAGGTTCTGAGGCTATGCAGCCAAAAACAATGCCTCAAATCACAGAACCAAGCCAGTGGGGGCGCTGTGGAAACTGCCACTTAACCACTAGACCCTGCAATTTGCAGACAGATGCCTCCACACTGAATGCTGGAAAGCAAGCTGATGCTGCTGCCACTGTCCACACTGGAACTCCATCTTTCTGCCAGCATTCAGGAAGAATGACAAACAACTGCTATTTTGTTCCATTCATCTCATGGAAGAGAAACTGAGGCTCAGAGTAATTAAGTAACCTGCCTGAGATCACAGAGTGATAAGCCAGCCTTTGAAGCCAGCTCTGGTTGCTTGCAAGTTCCTGCTCTTTCCACCATGTTTTGCCTGTGATGCACATTTATTCTCCAGGCTAAAGTTTCCCAGTGTGCAGGTCTGGAAGAAGTCATGCATCATCAGCGATTCTCAAAGCGCAGTCCTCAGACCAATAACACCAGGATCACCTTCACTTGGAAACTTGTTCAAAGTGCAGTTTCTTGGGTCCTATCCAGACCTACTGAATCAAAAGCTCCTGCGTAGGGCCCAGCGATCTTTATATTAACAACCCCTTCAGGTGACTCTTTGCATCCTCAGGTTTGAGAATAACTATACCAAATGATCACCAAGATGCTCTCGCTCTGATGGGCTATAATAAAAATATTTTGTGAGTTGCTGGTCCCTGGATTGAGCAAGGTTCCCTGAGAGGAGCTAAGTACTTCCCATTTTCCTGAAATGGATTGGTGTTTGTCATACTCCATACTAGCAGTACTTGGGAGTAAGTGCAGGAATGAGGGGAGAACCAGACATGAGGAACATGCAAGGAAGAGGCCTGCATGTATAACCGGGTTATTTTACTGTGGAGTGCCTAGAGACACATATCCTTAATTGGCCTAGTGACACATGAACATATGGGAGGTGCCCTAAAACTGAAATGTCAAAAATGAATGTATTAACTCAATATATTCCCCATGCCCCTACTAAAAAACTCCTCTTCTTCTTCCCAAGTCCTCTAATTCTATAGATAGAATTGCCATATTCCTTCACTTTGTCCCTGTTAATCAGGTCAATCAGCTGCATAACTCCTGTCTAGCATGCCTTTTGTGTGAGTCCTTACCACGCTCTCTGAGCTCCTCTGGTCCAGGCCCTCATCTTTCCCCTCCTAGGTACTGGCTTTCTCATAGGGCTCATCTCAATTATCAATTATTGTATGAAATCTCTGATCCTTCCAGAAAGACTCAGTCAACTTCCTTTCTTCTTTTCTTCTTTCCTTTGTTCCTTTATCTTCTTTGAAGAATGGTTTCTTCCTGTATGCTTCTAGCTACCTATACCGTGATGTGAGACTTAATATAATTTTGTCTTCTAATCTTTTGCTTGATAATTTTCCCTACTATAACATTCGGAGGTGTACCACTCAGAGTCCTTGGAGGAACCAAGGACAATGTAATGAAAGACTGTTCATAAAGGTGGGAACAGGGTGAAGGAGTAGTATCCATAAGGGTGCTGAAGCTTCCTGAGTCTGGCACCGGTAAGGAGCCATTACAGATGGTAAGCCCTAGATTTGAAGGGGCTGGTGGGGAAGGGTTACAAGAACCCAGAAAGAGCTGTAACTGTAGTTGTAGTTGAAGGAGAAGGACACCCAACAGGGTCTGTAGCCTCTGGTAGCTGCATAAGTGAGTCCAAGAAAGGCAACAGAGAAATGGCCAGTGCAAACAATGCACAGAATCAGGAGAAATAATAGACTGTTTATTACTTTAAACCACCAAGTTTTTATATAGTTTCTTATGCAACAATAGATAATTGATGTGTCAGTGGGCAGGTGAACCCATAACTGTTTCTCCACCAAAGGTGTGGAGAACCCAGAAACCCTGCAGACTTGCAGAGTGGAACCCATAATTCTGATGCAAATACAGTAAAAATGTTTTTATTTTTCATAGAGATATCTGAACAGTTTTCTGGGAGTTCTGAGTTTTAATTTTTTTTCTCAGTTGTTTGAGACACAGCAATATATAATGCTGTCCTAGAAATTTTATTCCAAGCCCATTTACCTAACATTAGGATAGTTTGCTTCCTTTATTGGATCTGATAATGGTGATCTTTGTATATCTGAGATATTTACAAAGTAAATATTTTACTCATTACTTTTTTTTGTATCATTAATCTACAATTACATGAGCAACATTATGGTTACTAGACTCCCCCCATCATCAAGTCCCCACCACATACCCCATTACAGTCACTGTCCATCAGCGTAGTAAGATGCTGTAAAATAACTACTTGTCTTCTCTGTGTTGCACAGCCCTCCCCATACTCCCTTTACATTATGTCTGCTAATCGTAATGCCCCTTTTTCCCCCTTGTCCCTCCCTTCCCACCCATCCTCCCCAGTCCCTTTCCCTTTGGTAACTGTTAGTCCATTCTTGGGTTCTGTGAGTCTGCTGCTGTTTTGTTCCTTCAGTTTTTTCTTTGTTCTTATACTCCACATATGAGTGAAATCATTTGGTACTTGTCTTTCTCTGCCTGGCTTATTTCACTGAGCATAATACCCTCTAGCTCCATCCATGTTGTTGCAAATGGTAGGATCTGTTTTCTTCTTATGGCTGAATAATATTCCATTGTGTATATCTACCACATCTTCTTTATCCATTCATCTACTGATGGACAGTTAGGTTGCTTCCATATCTTGGCTATTGTAAATAGTGCAGTGATAAACATAGGGGTGCATCTGTCTTTTTCAAACTGGGCTGTGGCATTCTTAGGGTAAATTCCTAGAAGTGGAATTCCTGGGTCAAATGGTATTTCTATTTTGAACATTTTGAGGAACCTCCATACTGCTTTCCACAATGGTTGAACTAATTTACATTCCCACCAGCAGTGTAGGAGGGTTCCCCTTTCTCCAGAACCTTGAACATTTGCTGTTGTTTGTCTTTTGGATAGTGGCGATCCTTACTGGTGTGAGGTGATATCTCACTGTGGTTTTAATTTGCATTTCTCTGATGATTAGTGATGTGGAGCATCTTCTCATGTGCCTGTTGGTCATCTGAATTTCTTCTTTGGAAAAGTGTCTGTTCAGATTGTCTGCCCATTTTTTAATTGGATTGTTTGCTTTTTGTTTGTTGAGGTGTGTGAGCTCCTTATATATTTTGGATGTCAACCCTTTATTGGATCTGTCATTTATGACTATATTCTCCCATAATGTAGGATGTCTTTTTGTTCTATTGATGGTGTCCTTTACTGTACAGAAGCTTTTCACCTTGATATAGTCCCACTTGTTCATTTTTGCTTTTGTTTCCCTTGTCCAGGGAGATATGTTCATGAAGAAGTTGCTCATACTTATGTCCAAGAGATTAAAAAAAAATTTTTTTTTGGTATCATTAATCTACAATTACATGAAGAACATTATGTTTACTAGGCTCCCCCCTTCACCAAGTCCCCCCAACATACCCTTCACAGTCACTGTCCATCAGCATAGAAAGATGCTGTAAAATAACTACTTGTCTTCTCTGTGTTGCACAGCCCTCCCCGTGCCCCCCACCATACTACACATGCTAATCATAATGCCCCCTTTCTTTTACCCCACCCTTATCCCTCCCTTCCCACCCATCCTCCCCAGTCCCTTTCCCTTTGGGTTCTGTGATTCTGCTGCTGTTTTGTTCCTTCAGTTTTCCTTTTTTCTTACACTCCACATATGAGTGAAATGATTTGGTACTTGTCTTTCTCCACCTGGCTTATTTCACTGAGCATAATACCCTATAGCTCCATCAGTGTTGTTGCAAATGGTAGGATCTGTTTTTTTTCTTATGGCTGAGTAATATTCCATTGTGTATATCTACCACATCTTCTTTATCCATTCATCTACTGATGGACATTTAGGTTGCTTCCATATCTTGGCTATTGTAAATAGTGCAGCGATAAACATAGGGGTGCATCTGTCTTTTTCAAACTGGAGTGCTGCATTCTTAGGGTAAATTCCTGGGTCAAATGGTATTTCTATTTTGAGCATTTTGAGGAACCTCCATACTGCTTTCCACAATGGTTGAACTAATTTACATTCCCACCAGCAGTGTAGGAGGGTTCCTCTCTCTCCACAACCTTGCCAACATTTGTTGTGGTTTGTCTTTTTGATGATGGTGATCCTTACTGGTGTGAGGTGATATCTCATTGTGGTTTTAATTTGCATTTCTCTGATGACTAGCAATGTGGAGTATCTTTTCATGTGTCTGTTGGCCATCTGAATTTCTTCTTTAGAGAACTGTCTATTCAGCTCCTCTGCCCATTTTTTAAATTGGATTATTTGCTTTTTGTTTGTTGAGATGTGTGAGCTCTTTATATATTTTGGATGTCAACCCTTTATCGGATCTGTCATTTATGAATATATTCTCCCATACTGTAGGGTACCTTTTTGTTCTATTGATGGTGTCCTTTGCTGTACAGAACCTACTCAGCTTGATATAGTCCCACTTGTTCATTTTTGCTTTTGTTTCCCTTGCCCAGGGAGATATGTCCATGAAGAAGTCACTCATGTTTATGTTCAAGAGATTTTTGCCTATGTTTTTTTCTAAGAGTTTTATGGTTTCATGACTTACATTCAGGTCTTTGATCCATTTCAAATTTACTTTTGCGTATGGGGTTAGACAGTGATTCAGTTTCATTCTCTTACATGTAGCTGTCCAGTTTTGCCAGCACCATCTGTTGAAGAGACTGTCATTTCCCCGTTATATGTCCATGGCTCCTTTATTGTATATTTAATTGACCATATATGTTTGGGTTAATGTCTGGAGTCTCTATTCTGTTCCACTGGTCTGTGGCTCTGTTCTTGTGCCAGTACCAAACTGTCTTGATTACTGTGGCTTTGTAGTAGAGCTTGAAGTTGGGGAGCGAGACCCCCCCCCACTTTATTCTTCCTTCTCAGGATTGCTTTGGCTATTCAGGGTCTTTGGTGTTTCCATATGAATTTTTGAACTATTTGTTCCAGTTCGTTGAAGAATGCTATTGGTAATTTGATAGGGATTGCATCAAATCTGTATATTGCTTTGGGCGGGATGGCCATTTTGACTATATTAATTCTTCCTAGCCAAGAGCACGGGATGAGTTTCCATTTGTTAGTGTCCTCTTTAATTTCTCTTTAGAGTATCTTATAGTTTTCAGGGTATAGGTCTTTCACTTCCTTGGTAAGGTTTATTCCTAAGTATTTTATTCTTTTTGATGCAATTGTGAATGGAATTGTTTTCCTGATTTCTCTTTCTGTTGGTTCATTGTTAGTGTATAGGAAAGCCACAGATTTCTGTGTGTTAATTTTGTATCCTGCAACTTTGCTGTATTCCGATATCAGTTCTAGTAGTTTTGGAGTGGAGTCTTTAGGGTTTTTTATGTACAATATCATGTTATCTGCAAATAGTGACAGTTTAACTTCTTCTTTACCAATTTGGATTCCTTGTATTTCTTTGTTTTGTCTAATTGCCGTGGCTAGGACCTCCAGTACTATGTTGAATAACAGTGGGGAGAGTGGGCATCCTTGTCTTGTTCCCGATCTCAGAGGAAAAGCCTGCAGCTTTTCACTGTTCAGTATGATGTTTGCTGTGGGTTTATCATATATGGCTTTTATTATGTTGAGGTACCTGCCCTCTATACCCATTTTGTTGAGAGTTTTTTATCATGAATGGATGTTGAATTTGTCGAACGCTTTTTCAGCATCTATGGAGATAATCATGTGGTTTTTGTCTTTCTTTTTATTGATGTGGTGGATGACGTTGATGGATTTTCAAATGTTGTACCATCCTTGCATCCCTGGGATGAATCCCACTTGGTCGTGGTATATGATCCTTTTGATGTACTTTCGAATTCGGTTTGCTAATATTTCATTGAGTATTTTTGCATCTACATTGATCAGGGATATTGGTCTGTAATTTTCTTTTTTTGTGGGGTCTTTGCCTGGTTTTGGTATTAGGGTGATGTTGGCTTCATAGAATAAGCTTGGGAATATTCCCTCCTCTTCTATTTTTTGGAAAATTTTAAGGAGAATGGGTATTATGTCTTCTCTGTATGTCTGATAAAATTCCGAGGTAGATCCATCTGGCCTGGGGGTTTTGTTCTTGGGTAGATTTTTGATTACTGCTTAAATTTCTTTGCTGGTAATTGGTTTGCTTAGATTTTGTGTTTCTTCCTTGGTCAGTCTTGGAAGGTTGCATTTTTCTAGGAAGTTGTCCATTTCTTCTAGGTGTTCCAGCTTCTTAGCATATAGGTTTTCATAGTAGTCTCTAATAATTCTTTGTATTTCTGTTGGGTCTGTCGTGATGTTTCCTTTCTCATTTCTGATTCTGTTGATGTGTGTTGATTCTCTTTTTCTCTTAATAAGTCTGTCTAGAGGCTTATCTATTTTGTTTATTTTCTCAAAGAACCAGCTCTTCGTTTCATCGATTTTTTTCTATTGTTTTATTCTTCTCAATTTTATTTATTTATTCTCTGATCTTTATCATATCCCTCCTTCTGCTGACTTTAGGCCTCATTTGTTCTCCTTTTTCCAATTTCGATAATTATGACATTAGACCATTCATTTGGGATTGTTCTTCCTTCTTCAAGTGTGCCTGGATTGCTATATACTTTCCTCTTAAGACTGCTTTCGCTGTGTCCCACAGAAGTTGGGGCTTTGTGTTGTTGTTGTTATTTGTTTCCATATATTCCTTGATCTCTATTTTAATTTGTTCATTGATCCATTGATTATTTACAAGCATGTTGTTAAGCCTCCATGTGTTTGTGAGCCTTTTTGTTTTCTTTGTACAATTTATTTCTAGTTTTATACCTTTGTGGTCTGAAAAGTTGGTTGGTAGAATTTCAATCTTTTGGAATTTACTGACGTTCTTTTTGTGGCCTAGTATGTGGTCTATTCTGGAGAATGTTCCATGTGCACTTGAGAAGAATGTGTATCCTGTTGCTTTTGGATGTAGATATCTATAGATGTCTATTAGGTCCGTTTGTTTTAGTGTGTTGTTCAGTGCCTCCATGTCCTTACTTATTTTCTGTCCAGTGGATCTGTCCTTTGGGGTGAGTGGCGTGTTGAAGTCTCCTAAAATGAATGCATTGCATTCTATTTCCTCCTTTAGTTCTGTTAGTATTTGTTTCACATATGCTGGTGCTCCTGTGTTGGGTGCATATATATTTATAATGGTTATATCCTCTTGTTGGACTGAGCCCTTTATCATTATGTAATTTCCTTCTTTATCTCTTGTTACTTTCTTTGTTTTGAAGTCTATTTTGTCTGATACAAGTTCTGCAACACCTGTTTTTTTCTGTATTTCTTGCATGAAATATCCTTTTCCATCCCTTCACTTTTAGTCTGTGTATATCTTTGAGTTTGAGATGAGTCTCTTGTAAGCAGCCTATAGAGGTTCTTGCTTTTTTATCCATTCTTTTACTCTGTGTCTTTTGATTGGTCCATTCCATCCATTTACATTTAGGGTGGTTATCGATAGATATGTACTGTGCATTACTTTTAAAGGTGGTTGATATTTAAGAGTCTCATGCTCTACCGACTGAGCTAGCTAGGCACTTGGAGATTTATATATATATATATATATTTTACTTTATCGAATGCACATCACAGTGCTTCAACAGTTCCCTTCCCTCTCTTCCCCATCCCCACCCACTCTCCTCCTCCTTAGTAATTAGCAGTAGTCACTTCTCAGTGTCTATGAGTCTAATGCTGTTTTGTTCCTTCTGTGTTGCTTTGTTTGTATATTCCACAAATAAGTGGAATCATATGGTATTTGTCTTTCTCTGGTTGGCTCATTTCACTTAGCATAATTCCCCCTAGATCCATGCATGTTGTTGCAAATGGCAGTATTTCCTTTCTTTTTATGGTTGAATAATATTCCATTGTGTATATGTACCATATCTTCTTTATCCATTCATCTACTGATTGCTTCCATACTTTGGCTATTGTAAATTATGTGGCGATAAACATAGGGGTGCATGTATCTTTTTGAATCAGGGATTTTGTTTTCTTTGGGTAAATTCTTGAATGGAATTGCTGGATCACATGCTATTTCTATATTTGGTTTTTTGAGGAACCTCCATATTGCTTTCTCCACAGCAGTTGCACCAATTTGCGTTCCTAGCAACACCCTTTCTCAGCACCCTTGCCAGCATTTGCTATTTCTTGTCCTTTGGATAGGGCCATTCTAATTGGCGTGAGGTGATATCTCATTGTGGTTTTGATTTGCATTTCTCTGATGATTAGCCATGTGGAACATCTTTTCGTGTGCCTATTGGCCATTTGTATTTCTTCTTTGAAGAAGTATCTGTTCAGGTCCTCTGCCCAGTTTTTGATCAAGTTATTTTTTTTTTTGGGTGTTGAGGCCTATGAACTCTTTATATATTTTGGATGTTAACCCTTATCAGATGAGTCATTTATGAATATATTCTCCCATACTATAGGATGCCTTTTTGTTCTGCTGATGGTGTCCTTTGCTGAACAGAAGCTTTTTAGTTTGATGTAGTCCCACTTGTTCATTTTCTATTTCCCTTGCCTGAGGAGATGTGTTCAGGAAAAAGTTGCTCATGTTTATATTCAAGAGATTTTTGCCTATGTTTTCTTCTAAGAGTTTTTTTTCTCCTGATTCTTAAAAATTTATTTAGAAAATTTTATAGATTCAGCTATCTGCATGATAGTTTAATGGACATATATATATATATAAAATATTCATGTGTGTGTACATTGGAGAATGAAGATCAAGAATAATGCTCTAATATTAATGAAATTTGTAAACTTAAAGGGTAAATAAAGTACTTTTAACAAATAAAGATGCATAGATTAGATAATGATAGTAATATAAAATACTTGTCAGCCCCAGTTATTTGTAACACATGGGTATTCATAGAGGATGTTTTTTTCTCTGTGTAGTTTAGGCAACTCTCAGTGCCCTTTTCAAAGGTCAGCAAGTCCCAGGAAGATGGATTATACATAGGTAGAACAATCTGGCATCCATTATGTTTAAATTCCTGCTAACACTAATAAGATTATCTCTGCCCTTTTCATCCATTTCAAAATAGTTTGGAAATCTCATTTTTAGAAAAGTGTTCTGTTTAGCGTATATGCAAAGAATATCCCCCTTTTCTATTATTTGGTAATAAGGTAAGATATTTTATATAATTTTATTTGAGTCCTCTCTCTTTTTTTCTTGATAAGTCTAGCTAAATGTTTACCCATTTTGTTTGTCTTCAAAGAACCAGTTCTTAGTTTCATTGGTGTTTTACATTTTTTTTTGATATTGTTAATATACAATTACTTGAACATTACAGTTACTAGACTCCCCCTATTATCAAGTCCCCCCCCACATACCCCATTACAGTCACTGTCCATCAGTGTATTAAGATGCTATAGAATCATTACTTGTCTTCTCTGTTTATACTGCCTTTCCCGTGTCCCCCCCAACTACATTATGTGTGCTAATTGTAATGCCTCTTTTTCCCCCTTATCCCTCCCTTCTCACCCATCCTCTCCAGTCCCTTTCCCTTTGGTAAGTGTTAGTCCACTTCTAAGAGTTTTATGGTTTCATGACTTACATTCAGGTCTTTGATCCATTTTGAATTTACCTTTGTGTATGGAGTTAGACAATAATCCAGTTTCATTCTTTTACATATAGCTGTCCAGTTTTGCCAACACCAGTTGTAGAAGAGGGTGCCTTTTCCCCATTGTATGTTCACAGCTCCTTTATCATATACTAATTGACCATATATGCATGGGTTTATTTCTGGGCTCTCTAGTCTGTTCCATTGATCTATGTGTCTGTTCTTGTGCCAGTACCAAATTGTTCTGGTTACTGTAGCTTTGTAGTAGACCTTAAAGTCAGGGAGTGTAATCCCCTCAGCTTTGTTCTTCTTTCTCAGGATTGCTTTGGCTATTCGGGGTCTTTTTGGGTTCCATATGAATTTTAGAACTATTTGTTCTAGTTCATTGAAGAATGTTGTTGGTATTTTGATAGGGATTGCATTAAATCTGTAAATTGCTCTGGGCAGGATGGCCATTTTGACAATACTAGCTTTTTCTATTCATGAATACAGGATAGATTTCCATTTTTTGGTGTCTTCTTTAATTTCTCTCATGAGTGTCTTGCAGTTTTCAGAGCATAGGTGGTGATTGACATTTAATAAACAAAAACTTGGTCCCTAGGTGTGCAGGTCTTATAAATTGGCTCACTAAATGTTTACTCTTAAGCACCTTCTCTTTTGCCTTCCTTTACTTTAGAGGTGGAAAAGAAATGCTAAAATTCTCTGTTTCCTTTACAGCTAGAGATGGATGGCTGTATGATACAGTTTTGTTCAATGAGTGTAGGTAAAAATCTGCTGTGAGGTCTTCTTTTCCTGCATAAAAAGAAAAAGCTACAAGAGGAAAAAGCCCTTTTTCTTAAGCCTTTTGTTGTCTTCTTGACTGAAAACAAGAGAATTTGAGGGTGATTTAATAAAGACACTATTTACAAAGGTGTGGGCAGGGTATAGGGAAACCATGCGGGGCAGAGCAGTATGTCAGGGTAAGTATTAGAGAGGCTGTTACTACTGTAGGCCTGATGGGTGAAGGAAGGGAGTTACTGGAAAAAGAACAAAGGAGCTGTGTTGGTGTGTGTTGGGGGCACCTTGAGGGTGTTATGACCTTTGGTGTGGACACAGATGGTCTCCTTCCTCCATCTGAATTCTGTGAGGACTTCCCTTTAGCTGGACCCCACTAAGATCCAAGGGGCAAGGTCTGCCTCCTAGATACATATCTGGGTAAAAAAGTGTAAAGAGTTAATCTGAAAAGACAAATAACATAAAAGGCATCTCTTATTATTATATCCCTAGTGGGTAACACATAGTAGGAGTGTCTGGCACAAAGTAGGAGATGAATAAATATTTTAGGTTTAATTGAATCCAGTTCTTTGTTCTATCTTACACTGCTTAAGATTCAATCTAAAATCACCAACTACCTCACTCAGTCTCCATAATCCAACATAAAATTTCTGGTCTGCAAGGAACTTTCTTTACCCATTAGAAAAAAAGGTATTTGAGTCCCTTTATGAGGCCAGATTAAGAAGTGGCTCATTGAAATGACTTTTGTATGTCTGGAGTTTTTAAAGCATTAGATGGTTCTTTAGTTTTACAAAGCCTGTCCTCCAGTACAATCTAATTCCTACATACCCAGCTCATCAGGGCCTTCCAGAAGAAATAAATCCTGTGAGCTGCCTATATGACTAAGTCTCAGTTTCCACATCTGTAAGACAAGGATGCTAATAGCTACCTATCATTCAAGTCTCAGGCACAAATGTCACCTCCTTAGGCTTTCTAGGATGTCATAAAAAAGAGGAGTACCACACCCCAAGTTACTGTCTAGCCCATTAATATCTTTTTCCCCCATTGCAGTTATTGTTTTTTTATTATAATTTATTTGTTGTTTACTTGTAGATTGTTGGTCTTCTCCCTAAAGAACACTTGATCCTTGTGAGCCAACACCTTATCTGTGATATTTGCTGCTCTATTTCCAGCACTTAGAAGGGTGCCTGGGACACGGTGGTTGTTGGATAACTGTTGAAGAATGCATGAATAATGCGAGTTATCAACCTTAGGGCTATCGTGAATATTAAATGAGATAATGAAATGCACCTGGCACAAAGTGGAACCCTGTAAATGTAGGTGATTTCTTTCCTCTTTTTCCCTTCCTCATCTCCTATATCCAAACCTTCAGCCAGTTAGCTTGACTTCAGCCACAAAACATATCCTGAATTCACTACTTCATTCATCTCTACCACTCTTACCTCTCACATAGACTACAAGTAACAGTCTCCTAGCTGATCTCCCTGCTTCCCTTTTTGCTTCATCCCTCTCAAACCCTAATCTATTCTCCACAGCCAGGGAAATCTATTAGATACACAATTCAGATTACATCATGCCCCAATTTAAGCATCCTCAACATTCTAGGTACTTAGAATTAAACGAAATTCCCTTACATGACCTGGCCCCTCCCATCCTCTTAGTCTTCATCTGCTTCAGGCTAACTGGCATTCTCTGTCTCTTCTGGAATTTAAAAATTTATTTCCATTTTAACGCTGATGGATTCTTCTGTTAAAATCTTGTGCTAACTGGCTTCTTGTCATTCAAACTTGTTTCAGTGGGGCTTTCTGAGAGATAGTGTCACTAATCTAAAGCGGTCATGTCTTATCACACTGCCTTTTATAGCGCTTGATACTAATATTTCCTCGTATATATGTTTGTTTCTTCCTAGCTAGGTTTTAAGTTTCCTGAAGGCAGAGACCTTGTCTGTCATGTTCATTGTTCTATCTCCAAAGCTAGAGCAATGCCTGGAACATATATGCTCAATAAATATTTGTTGAATAAATGACTGCACTGATTATGATCATGATGAAAACAAAACGTCAGATGACCTCGCCACAAATTCTAACATTTCCTCAAGAATAAGAATTGTAATTCCGAAGTTAGATCTTGGAAGACTGGAAAAACCTGACAATGAAAGACGTGGGGCTGAAGGCTGGGAGAAGCAGGAGCGAGTATATTGGAACTTTGGCCTTTTTTCCTATCCAAGGACCTCAGAGACCTTGCAAAAAGAAGCGCTAGAATCTTTTCACCAGAAATTCCAGCCTAGCCACAACAGGTATTTTCCATCTATACGATTCCTCTCAGCCACTTCTGCTAGGTTGCAAAAGCGCAAACACCTCTAGGACCCCGGGTTCCTTTCTGTTTCTTTATGAATGAACCGGCTCTAGTCTGCGCACGCGCAGCTCCTCGTTCTCCCGCTCCACGTGAGGCCCACCCTTCCCTCCTACTGGCGGCCCCGCCTTTATCCTTTCTAATGGACCAATGGCAAGCCGCCTGGGGGGCGGAGCCCGGAGCGGCGCGGCACTGTAGATCCCCAGGCGCCCGGCTCCCTCGCGTTAGTCTTGCTGTGTTGTGATCACGTGGTCAGCTCCGGGCGCGGTGCTTGTTTTGGTTTCCCTCTATTCTACCCCTGGCAGCTTCGGAGTGAGAGATATTCTGGTGCTTTGCCTCGCTTGCCTACATTCTGACCTTCTCTTCTTAGGGCTCTGTCAGCCCGCAGTTCTGCAAGCCCTTCGGGGCCGGCGCCTGCCATGCCGCTAGTTCGCTACAGGAAGGTGGTCATCCTCGGATACCGCTCCGTAGGTGAGTCTCCGCCTTGGGAAAAACACGGACGCACCACGACTTTGTGGCCAGAGGAGGCGCGCTGTCGCGGGAACGCGACCGTGGGAGGAATGGTGGTATCGTTAGAACGAGATTGTAGAGCGAGGGTTCAGAGGATGGAGGAGGAAAAGCTGGGGTAGTCGTAGTGTATTGAGGGCTGCAGGGAGCGGGAGCACATAGGAGTTAATGTGGGCTTGGCTGCAAGAACACCAGAGTGGGGTTCATTACTTGGCTGCATTACTCTGGGGGGTGGGGGTGGCGTCAGGATTTGATGATGGGGGCGCGTTCTGCGTGGGGCAAATCGCAGGTGTCCGAGTGCTGGACAGACTTCATTTTAGGGAATCCCGGATCTTTCCAGGCGTGGGGTGGGGAAAGGCGGCAGGAAAGGCTTCCTGCGGCGCAACTGAATGCATCCGGTGGCCGAGATGCCGAGACCTAGGGCGAAAAGAGGGTGAGGATAGGCTAAGAAAAAGCTTTGTATGGGGCACTCACAGGCTAGGGGACCAATTTGGGGTCCCCTTTAGTTCTGGGCCACAGCCGGTAAGGACAGATGTGAATGTGGATGGTTGATTTGGATACAACTACCACTGCTTCCCACAGGGAAGACATCTTTGGCACATCAGTTTGTGGAGGGCGAGTTCCTGGAAGGCTATGATCCTACAGTGGAGAATAGTAAGTGGACGTCTACCCTAGGGTGGGGCAGGGAAGGCTTGGGTGCCCCACCCAAAGCCATAATTCAACATTTTCCTGGTACCAAGGGGCTGATTTAATAGGACATTAAATCTTATCTCTAGCAATCCTGTTCTATGAGTGAAGCTAGAGTGTACATTTTGCAAGATGTTGAATCCAGAATGCTGTGGATATAGACAATAAGAACCCTAATGTTGTCTCTTCAGTTTGCTGGAGAGCTCCATGGACCTGGTCCATCTGTGTCACCTGCAGGGCTAAGAATGTATGAGGGCACACATAGCTAGCCCTTTAAGGCACTTCACAGTCAAGTTTTCTTTTCTTTTCAGCCTACAGCAAGATAGTGACTCTTGGCAAAGATGAGTTTCACCTACACCTGGTGGACACAGCAGGGCAGGTACCAGTTTGGGGTAGGGGATCTAAACATGGCAGTTCAGTTCTGGGAGATGAAGTCTGGTAGCCTCTGTCGTTTATCTGTAAAGTACTATGAAAAGAAAAGCATTTTAACAGCTGGTAGTGTATAGCGATTATTGTAGCTACTTTGTAAATGCTTTTTGAATAGAAGTAAAGAGTAGGGAGTGCCCCAGGGAGGGTCCCCAGGATGCAGCCTACCAGACTTTGCCATCTGAATGTTGTGGATATAGGTACCGATGTTTCTATTTCTTGTCAGGATGAATACAGCATTCTGCCCTATTCATTCATCATTGGGGTCCATGGTTATGTGCTTGTGTATTCTGTCACCTCTCTGCATAGGTAAGTGCCCAAGGTTTTGAGTGGGGTACTTGAGAGGATCTGAGGACTGTTACAGAATAAGGTTATAGCTCCATTTCTTGTGTTTGAAGCTTCCAAGTCATTGAGAGTCTATACCAAAAACTACATGAAAGCCATGGGAAAACCCGGTAAGTGGCCCTGGGGATAGACATAGTATGGACACAGGGGGATGAGACAGAACAGAAAGGAGTACTGGTCTAAGTTAGGGAGGCAGCCAAGACATAGATTCTTCTGGTCTGATGGGAAGTTTCCAGGCCTGACATGAAGGAGGTTGGGATCCACGGGGACCGGGAGGGGATCCTGTAGTTAACTGCTATCTCCTCACAGGCTGCCAGTGGTGCTCGTGGGGAACAAGGCAGATCTCTCTCCAGACAGGTACGGAAATCTCTGCAGCTCAGGGCAAAGGAAAGTAGGCTGGACTGGGAATGCATCAGGCTCTAGTCCTAGCTCTGCCACTGACTCGAACAAGTCATTTCATCTCTTCATTTCTAACTTTAAGGTTAAGACAAGATAACCCTGCTGTTGAAAAAATCTGTAATTTTATATCTCAAGCCTCAGTACTAGACTCCTTTGTTTTCATATATATTCTCCTTCCCCAGCCTTCTCCCAAACCCTTGGAAGTGGAATGGGTTAGAGGAAGTCTAGATCCTATGAAGATTTTGCAGACAACATGGGAGCATTGCTATCCTCCATTTTCACATCCCAACTTGGCTTGTAGGGAGGTCCAGGCAATTGAAGGGAAGAAGCTGGCAGAGTCCTGGGGTGCGACATTTATGGAGTCATCTGCTCGAGAGAATCAGGTGCTGGGCCTGAAGATTTGGAATGGGTGGGTGGGTAGCACTTTTTCTATGGCACTGCTTGGTGGTGGGGATGGTGCGGGAGGAGGTATTCATCTTGGAGCTAGGTGGTATTGGCACTAACTTTTTTGCCTTGAATTCCTATCTCTTGCAGCTGACTCAAGGCATCTTCACTAAAGTCATTCAGGAGATTGCCAGGGTGGAGAATTCCTATGGGCAAGAGCGCCGTTGCTGTCTCATGTGAACCATCGGACACAGAGTAGCAGCCTTGATTCTGCCCCTTCCACTTGCCAGGCTCCAGCAGGGGCAGGCCCTCAGGACTTTACGGGTATGGGTGCCAGCTGTGTTCCCTGGCCCTCTGGGCACAGTGTGGTACCCTCATGTTTGCACACTTTCCCCAGGCTTTAGTAGTCTGGTTGTCAATGTTTACAAAGGGGCAAGGATGTGTCATGGGCACTGACCTCTAGCCCTCTGTTTTTGCTAAATGAATTATTATAACCTGCAGGGTTGGGATATGCATCCTGGGCATTATTTATTCAGGACCCAGTCTCCTATGTAGGTTTTAGGTGTTGGCTGGGTGAAGGGAGCTTGGGAGTCCTGAAGTGAAGCTGGCTCCCTGGGGTGATAATGTATATATGAAAATAAACTGAGAAATCTTTTTGTTGTTGACTTCTCTTTATCTGGGGAGTGCTGAGGGCAAGTTATTTCCTTTTCCAAGGAGTAATGAG
Organism: Manis javanica; assembly: GCF_040802235.1. NCBI lineage: Eukaryota > Metazoa > Chordata > Mammalia > Pholidota > Manidae > Manis > Manis javanica. Next base: position 88,627,541 of record NC_133165.1, read on the forward strand.
TGTGGTCTTTGGTGGGGAATCAGGGCCAATTCTTTTCTCCTACTCCTACTTTCCTTCCTATTCCTTACTCCTGAGTCATTCAGGACCATTACCCCAAGACTACTCGCTTCTCCAACCATTTTTTTTACAGCGTTCTTACACAGGTACCAGTTTGCTGCCACTCCCAAGTGTGCAGACTATTAAGATCCCCTCAACTACAGAAACACCACCCTCTAGTGGCCAGCTGCCACATGCTGACCTAGCTTCCCTCCTGGGACCTGGCATTTACTGGAACTCAAACAGGGTAGGGTTTGGGGAGGAGGAAGCCCCTCATTCCTATGATGTAAGAATTGAGGAAGAGTATAGAGGCAGGGACTTGATTGTATGTGAAGATTTTGGCTTTCTAAGAAAGTAAGAAATCATGCCCCTTGTGTAGGTCAATTGCCCTCCCTATCTTCCATGTCCCCATTGCTCTTCATTAAAATGGAGGTTCTTTGCGCTTTTCATAGCTTTGACCTTATCATACCTCTTACACCTTTGGAGTTGTGCTTCCTTTTTTAGGTGTCAAAGGTATTGTTTCTGCCCTTTCTTATTGACCTGTGACCTCAGGAGGAGGATGGATATTTCAGGTTTGGTCCTATCTGCCTCTATTCCTGTCCCCGCTCTACTTCCTAGGGCCTAACTGACCTAATACCTCCTTCAAGGACTTACAAGGGTTACTTGAATGATATCCTGATTGTACAGATTTCTCCTGCCATCTGGGGGATCCGGAGGTACTCTGTCAAAGCACTTGGTTGGGAAGAATGGACAAAATCTAGGTGTGACTTTTTTTAGATGTAACCTTTTTAGTGCCTGGCTCTAGGCTAGTTGGGCTCACTAGTTGGTGATGACTGTCACACTGTTTTTCAAAAGTCCTGCCAACTGCTTTTGCATCTCTGATCCAGAATCTGAAAGGAAATAAGCATTCTCCAAAGAGTGATCTCAGTGGCTTAGAGTCTCTTTAGGGTTGTCACCACCCTCCCTCCTTACATAAAAAATGGGTCCTTTTGCACATTTGATCTGGAATACTCATTATAGGTATTTACCTACCCTTTTGCTGTCATTTCCATGAGGTCCAGCATACAAGTGTCTGACATTTTCTAGGAGTGTATCAAACAACCTCAAGTTCTGATAACAATAAAGAATAGTTGTTAGTGGCTGGGTTGAAATAGTCACTTCCACTTTTTTTGGTGACCTTGGGCAGCCATTTAACCTCTTCACCTCTCTGGGCCTCATTTCTCATATATGAAGTATAGTTAAACCTTTACAGGGTCGAGATTGAGAAACTGAAGTAATAGGAAATGCTTAGCACAGTTCCTTATGCATAAGAAACCCTCAAAAAATGGTGGCTATTGTTATTGGAGGTATTTCTGGTGAAGGTCAGCCTCTCTGTAGTTGAAGCAGAGAGTAGGAAGGGTCCTTATATTTTCCAACTCTTGTCTCGGGTTAACTTTTTCCACTATAGCTAGGACAGGTGTGGGGATCACTGCTGGAATTTTTGCTGAAATAGACCTGAATGATCAGTGCAGGGTACATGATGTCAGTGTGTGGCTAGCACAGGACATGCATAATCCTGATCCCTCCCATGACACTGGCCAGTAGGTATTTAGGTTTCCTACACTGTCCAGTAAAAAAGCCACAAGTCACATATTATTATTTAAGCTACATTTCTATTAAAATTAATAAGTTCCTCAATTGCACTACTTACATTTCAAAGTGCTCTATAGGTACACGTGGCTAAGGCATATTAGATTGTGCAGACATAGCACATTTCCATCATTGCAGAAAGTTCTACTGGAGAGCACGGTAAAACCTTACCCACAAAATCAGCCCTGCACCTAATTTGTTTGCTTCTTTCTCCACATCTTCCTTACAAAGAACTATATATATATATATATATATATATAAAAATACTAGGAAAAACATGACCATTGGTTTGAATCATGGCTCAACTTCTCAATAGATACAGTTCGTTGTGCAATTGTACCTAGTTTAGCTTTAATCTCTTCATTTGTAACCCTGACATAACTCCATGTAATTCATAAGGAGGGTGAAGAAAAACTAAGAATATATAAAATATCTAGCACATAGTTAATTTGTCTCCTGTCCATCCTGTGGGTACAGCTAATGTAGAAAAGGCATTCCAATCCCTTCTCATCCACTTATGGGCGGTGGGCAGGGTGTGTGTGGGTGCCTTCAAGCACAGTGTTGTAGGATCCTGTCTAGAGTTAAGTACTACAGTGAAGCAGCAGCAAAGCTCCAGGGTACATTCCCTCTGTTTATTAAAAAAGGGGACATGGGCCCTGAAGATTCGGGAAGAAAGACTGGGGTGGGCGGTGGGGGGTGGGAGTAGCCGGATAGGAAGGGAAAACTACATTAATGTTTTGATGAGGGAAGTGCGTGTGTGTTTTGGGGGGACTGATAGTCCTCTTTCCTCATGAAGGGGTTTGGGAGCCAGATGGGACGACTAGGGGCTCGTTCCACTTTCCTTCGGGTCCCCGAACGAGGCAAGAACCCACCCTTTTCTGCGCCAGGCGCTGTGCCTCACTTTCTCCATTTACGGACTCCAGTTCCCAGGATGCAGAGCAGCGGCCAAGCTCCTGGCTCTTCTTCCATCCCCCTCTCGGGAAAGATTGCCCCAGGCCAAGGCAAGGGGGCAGTTGGAGGTTCAGGGACTGATAACTCCAAGGGAAAGGAATTAGAAAGTGGCCGCAGTCCTAGTTTAACGAGCCGGGCGGTAAAGGAGGTAGTTCCCTGGTCCGCGCGAAGAAGTGGGGGGGGGCGGGGGGGTGCTTCATTCCCACGTGTCTGCACAGCAGCCGGCCCGGCGCAGTCGGGGTTAACCCGTGGCGGAGGGGTCCCGCAGCGTGTGCGTAGAACTGCAGAGTCACAGCCTTCCCTCCGAAAGGGCGGTATCCCTCCGCCGCTCCGCTCCAACACAAAATAGGGCCGCGTCTTCTCCTTTCTCCCCTTCTCGAGTGGGGTTCCCCAGGCAAAAGCTCCCCCTCGGACCTCGCCCCGGAGGCTTCCTGAATCTCCACGACCGCTACCGAGATCTCGAGCCAGGAAATAGCCCTTTCGCAGGAACCACCCTACCGGCCGAACAGGAGGCGGAGGGGGGGAGGCGGAGCGGCGCCGCGCTGCACTACTTTCCTCTCCGGTTGCAAATGGCTGCCTCGTTCCCCACTTTCCGCTCAGTTTCCTGACCTCCGGCGCCGGGAGCCGGGGTTGGGCCATGCACCTTTAGGCTCTTCGCGATCACAGCCAGCCGGGGGTCGAGGGGGTGCCTCCGATCAGAGCCGGCCAGGCCGGGGGCGGGGCAGCTCCCGAGGCCAGAGGGGAAGGGAGGCGAGCTCAGGGCCTGGAGCGGCCGGAGGGGAGCGGGCAAAGGGCTCGCACCGCCCGCCCCTTCCTCTTCCTCGCCCACCTACCCTCCTCCCTTCCCCGGGGGGAGTAGAAGGTGGGGGGCTCGAAGCCGCCGAGGGCGAGCGCTTGGGGTCGAGGAGCCCGGCGCTAGGTGTGTGTCAGGTTCAGTTCCGCGGCCCCGCCGGCTCCGCGTCGCTGTAGCTCGCGCGGCCCCGGGGCGCCGGTCCGGGCGGGGAGAGGGGCTCGGCGCTCCTGCGAGGGTCTCACGTTCCATCCGGGCCCGGCGCGGGGCGGCGCGGCATTCCTTCCGGGCTGCTGGGGAGGCGCCTCGACGTTCCATCTGGAGAGCCTCGACGTTCCGCCCGAGCCCGGCGCGGGCGGCCGGGGCGCTGGCCCGGCCCTAGGATCGAGAGGCCGCCCGACGACGCGGATGCGGAGCCTGCTCGCCCAAGATCAAAGCCACCGGTGCTCTCTTTGTGTCCGCTCGGGATTCGCCGCCCAAGGGCTGTTCATGGAAACCTAAACTGCTGGAACCCGAGGCAGAGAACCCCTCGTTGGCTTCTTGCTCTTTTTTTGGGGGGAGGGTGGCCACTCCGACCTGGATTTACCGTTCTTGGCCCCCCTAGGCCCCCCCGTGTGGGGGGCGGCTGTGATCGCTCTGGCGGTTGGAGGTCGGGGAGCGGCCCGGGCTCTGGCCATGTTCTCGGATGAGGATTTCTGGATCGTCCTGTGAAGAGGTGAGTGAAGTCCGCCCGGCCAGGGCCCAGAAAGGGTTGGACTATGGGCATGGCCAGATGGACTTCTTGGCCGTAGCTGGCCTTTAGGTTGTTGAAAGGGGTGCCAGAGCTGAGGAGGGTTCCTTTGGCAGGGACTGTCAAGAGAACCTGAGCCAGTCGCCAGAGCAGAACTGAGGCCTGGTGTCTTGGGGTGTGCCTCTTTAAAGACTGGGGGTTCAGGGAACCACGGGAGTTTGGGAACCTGGCCAGATCGCCTCTCTGCCTGTTTATTTTTCTTTGGGGGGAGCTCTACTAAACTAGGACCCAGGCCCTGATGCCAGCACCAATCCCAGTCAGCTGCTGCTCCCTCAGGGTTCCTTGTGGGCCTTGGGAACAGAACAACTTGGGAGACGGGGTAGGGTGCCACTGCCAGGTCAGCTTTACTGCTGGGGTGGACTTAAGGTTGTTCGTGACCATCCGGGCACCGAGAGCAGTCTCTGGGAGACTCAGGGAACCCTAGATCCTTCACCAGGCCTTATTCTCTGTGCAAAGAGGGAGAGTGTGTGAAAACTGACTAGTGTGATGAAGGGGGTGGCTGGGGCCAGAAGGAGGCGGGGTTGGGGGCAGCTCTGGCCTTGCTGTTCAATTTTAAACTACCCCTGCCTGACCAAGTGACCCCAGCGAGGCCTAGTACTGTCTTAGTTTGCTTTGCCTCCCCTCTGGGGATGGACCTAATCTCTAAGGGATTATAGAGGAGGCCGTTGAGATTTGCTCCCTGCGAATATGGGCTGCGAAAAATGGCTTTTGTCTCCCGCTTTCTCTGGGCCTGGTGTGGAGAGCTGGTTGCCCATAAGTCCCTGGCCAGGCCTGCAGGCCCTTGCCAAACCTCTCCAACCCTTTTCTGTCAGGGAATGTTAACTGGGCCTCTGATCCTGTCCCAAACCTGCAGGAGAGGGTGGCTTGTACCTCTTTGGAGGAGAAATGATCTGATCAGGGCTCTTTCAGCTGAAGTCAGTGTTTCAGCCTTGGCAGGAGGTGCTAAGGAGAAGGGGTGTGTATGTGGGTGCACACGGGTGCAGCTTGAGCCTCATGCCTCTAGGCCCTGGACTGGGACAGCCCCTCTCACAGCTGTCATGCTGCCCAGCAGGGATTTGGCTGGTGTGTTTTGCTCCCTCACTCCACTCCCTCCAACATACATGGGCTAGATCTCTTTGCTTCTGGATAGGAGAAAATAGGGGCTTTGCCCTTGACAGGTTTCTGGTAGGAACCCCGAGGTGATAGGTTGCACAGGGATGGTAGAGTGAGGCTAGTTGTCATCCAGGGTTTCTGCTGGTGCTTCCTGTGGAGGACCCTTCCTGTTGTCTGTTCCTAAAGAACTTCCTTAGGAGGGACCTCTTCTTGTTAGCTGTGGCTGACTCCAGGGTAACCCAGGGATGCTCCAGAGGGTCTACAGGGGCACTGTTGCTGTTTGGATTCTTCTTAGAGGCCAGCCCAAAAACGGGGGTGGGGAGAGGTGTGGTTTGATTCTCAGGCTGGGAACCAGGAAGTCCTGAGTCCTACAGAAGAGCTGTTCACTCAAGGGCCTGCTTCAGCCTTTCACCTCTCCAAGCCTTCATTTCCCCTTTGGCTGGAAAAATGGAATTAAAGCTATTGGACTGGGATGGAGGCATGGCGGAGAGTGGGTTGAGAGGAATCCTTGCCTTCTACCTTGCTGTTTTGGGACTGTTAGGCCTAGGACCAAGGGGAGCTGGCACAGTTTTACTCCCTAGATGTGTACTTCTCTGGGATCTCTAGTTCCCCAGAAGAAGCCTGGCCAGGGTAAAAAACGTTGGTGTGTGTGTGTGTGTGTGTATATATAGTTATATATATTTGGGGGGGGTCTCTGGCTGTGAGTGATGGAATAGGGGAACCTGTGGTCTTTGTTTAGATCCATTCAGGGGTTTGACAGCTGGGACTCAGCATTGGGGTGAAGGTGATAGACTGGGGTAGGGAAATGGGGCTCAGGCTCTTCGGAGGTGCCTGAGTTCTTTAGGGTACAGCTTAGAGGACACTCTTGTTGTTGCTTCTTTCTCTCTTCCATCTTCCACAGCCCAGTGATGGAGGCTCCAGCTTTGGAGGGTGTTAGTACTCTGTCTCCCAAAGGCTGGGTGAAGGTGCTTTCTGTACCTTCTCAAGCAGTGCCAGCTTTACCATCTCGAGAGGGCTGTGCTCAGGGGAGGGCAGAGGAGTTTGTCCCTCTGGCCTTGTGTTAGGCAGTCCTCCTCCCACCCACTATATTATCACCATTACTTTTTATTTCATGCTGTTTGTGACTTTGGCCTCAACTTTGAGAGCAGAGCAGGTAGAGGATCTTTGGGGCGCATAGTGGTAAGGCACTATAAGGTATGCACGTTTAGGAAACATTGAAGTCTCCTGGCGTGGTCAGGCCTTAGATGAGGGTCTTGGCTTGTGCCCTGACCCCTAACCCATACTTCCTAGAGGTGGCGTCTAAGGGGCCCATTGAAGTTCCTGAGCGGCTTTTCTGTGGTCCAGCCAGATGACCCTGCTTTACTTTCATGTTGTGTGGTAGGTTTGGGAAAGAGATGATCTGGGAATGGAGGTAACAGGTATCAGGTGATACTCCACTTTCCCAGTCTAGTAGATTCAGTGTGAGGGTAAAAAAGTAGAAACAAAATTTTCCTTCCTGTGGCATGTCACATGAGGTGCATTTCCAATCTCTGGAAATGGAGAGTGAGTTCAGGAAAAGAGGACTGATTATGTGGTTCTTAGGTAATTGATTTACCAGTCCTGGGCACCTTTGAGGGCTCCCTTGTCTCATCTGCTCCAGTCATTCAACCCCAGTGGCTTACTGGGGTATTTGTTATTTGGTTTGGGAAGAGAGGCTTGTCCTTGGTAAAGTTGGTGTGGTCCCTCTGGTTAAGTAAGAGAAGTGGAAAAGGTGAGAAATAAATTTCTCAGACTTTTATTTAAAGTTCTGTTTGTGGGATACCCTCTCCCCCACCCTTTCTCTGCTTAAGTCCCAATCCTTCCCTTTTAAGAGCTGCTGGCTCCTATCCTTGTCTCTTTTCTAAAGGACCCCTTTGCTCTTCTTCACTTCTGTAATTCTTACTCTTCTCTCCTTCGTACTATGCTTAGTTCCCTCTGAGGTTTAGGAAAACTTGCTCAAAGGTGTGGTTCTTAACCTTCTCAGGTATAACTTTAGTGTGTTTCATTTGCGCCAGTATAGGTAGGCATATCGTAGAAGAGGGGACCGTTAGCCCCCACCCCCATAGTGTGTGGAAACCCTGCTTGACTGAAGAGGAAGGAAGCTGCTGTGTCCTGCCCGGTTTAGAACTTCAAGTGGCAGTATGCTTCCTGAGACTACAACTCCCAGCATGCTTAGCCTCAAGCCTGGCTACACATGCTCAGTAACTCTTAAGGCCCACTTCTGTTAACTACTAGGGACATCTGAGGAGGAAGGGCAGTTGACGTTGCCAAGGGCAATGACCTGAAGCATTCCCATTGGGTGAGATCCTGAGCTCAGTCATGGCAGGGCCAGGGGGTGGGCCTGAGATGGATTTGGAGGAGCAGTGGGTGGAAATGGGGTAGTGTCTTCTGTAGTGATTGGGATGTCCTGGTTGAATGCTGTGGAGGTCGGGGAGATCCACCCATAGCTTTAGTTCCAGAAGGGTGTTCTACATCCTGCAAGACCCCAGCTTCTGTCTCTGGGAGAGGGATTTTGGCTGGACTCAGACCTCTTGGGTTATGACTGTTCCTGGGGTGGCACTGACAGACCTCTAATGTGGTAGCTGACCTAAGACTTGAAGGAAAAGGCCCACCAGAAGCCAAGAACTCAGACATGAAGCAGAGGGCATTACTAGATGTAGATTGGATGCGCTTCTAGTTGGATGCTGTTGCCCTGGGGACTCTTAAACAGGAGGTGGGAAGTGGGGAATGGGAGTGAATCCTCTTAGAAACCAGAATGGGAGAAGAGGGTATGCTTACCTGGGGAAGAAGTAGGCAGTGGGATGAGGGTTAGGGAGAAGGACTTAATCTTTGTCTTTAGTACAGGAGTTTGTAGGTATGGCTTTGCTCTGACTTCTGTAGGGTCTAGATACTAATACTGCCTTCCTTTTAGGTTTATAGGGAAAGTGTTTAGTGAGGAGATTAACTAGACATATAGATATTTCTTTGACTCTGTCAGGTCTCCCCGAGAGGGCCCTGCCCAGTCGGAGAGAGGGATGGACAGCCAGAAGCCGCCTGGTGAGGATAAAGATTCAGAACCGGCAGGTGAGTAGGGCAAATTCTGAATTTGCTGGTGGTTTTCTTCTTTTCCCAGGCAACCTTAGATTTCTGTTCCTGGCACAAGGACAGGAGCTAAATCTGTGTAATAGACAGGTAATTGAAGGACTTTGTTCTTTGGGACAAAAGTTGAAATGCCATCACCATGATCACCAAAGGTCTTGGATAATCTCGTGGATCTGATGAGTGGACTGGTGTTAGAGGATGATGGCTGATGTGTGCTTCTCTGTTCACTTAGCTGATGGACCTACAGCCTCTGAGGAGTCAGGCACCACTGAACCAGACCTTCCCAACCCACATGTGGGGGAGGTTTCAGTGCCCAGTTCTGGGGCTCCCAGGCTTCAGGAGCCTCCCCAGGACTGCAGGTAACTAGTTTGGGGAAATGAGGGTATAAGAGCATGTGAGGATTTGATTTTTGAGAGTCGGGGCTCTCAAGGAGGAAGATTTAGGAAAATGAGTGTTTGGGAAGCATAGGAAAGCTAAATCATGGGGTCGTCAGGATGCTGTGGGCAGGAGCTCATCATAATGCTAATGCTTGTGTGTCCACAGTGGGGGTCCAGTGCGGCGTTGTGCTCTCTGCAATTGCGGGGAGCCCAGTCTACATGGGCAGCGGGAGCTACAGCGCTTTGAGTTGCCATTTGACTGGCCCCGGTGTCCAGTGGTGTCCCCTGGGAGGAACCCAGGGCCCAGTGAGGCAGCACGGCCCAATGAGGACCTGTCACAGATTGGTTTCCCTGAGGGCCTGACACCTGCCCACCTAGGAGAACCTGGAGGTAAAGTGAGGGGAAGTGGGTAATTGATTCAGGTAGGAAAGGGGGAAAGGGGCTGGATAGTCCTGAGCCAGAGATCTTCTTTTTGTTAACGCTTTCCTTTCCATTTACCTCTTTGCACCTACAAAGGGTCCTGCTGGGCTCACCATTGGTGTGCTGCATGGTCGGCAGGTGTATGGGGGCAACAGGGCCCAGAACTATGTGGTGTGGACAAGGCCATCTTCTCAGGGATCTCACAGGTGGGGCCCAGGGATTGTATAGGCAAAGGGCAGGTTGGGCAGGGCTGGTGGGCTTTTGAGAGTCTGGGTGGAATGAGAAGGACAGTGGGCAAGGACACTGAAGCAGAGCTAGTGCCTGGCCTGTTGCTCTGGAGAGAGCCAGCTGGCACTGTGGCTTTGTCTTCACCCTGGCAGCGCTGCTCCCACTGCACCAGGCTCGGTGCCTCCATCCCTTGCCGCTCGCCCGGATGTCCACGGCTTTACCACTTCCCCTGTGCCACCGCCAGTGGTTCCTTCCTATCCATGAGAACACTGCAGCTGCTATGCCCAGAGCACAGCAAGGGGGCCGCACATCTGGGTGAGAAGTCCTGTCCTTTGGACCTAGGGAAAATGAGGGGCCACTTGTGCCTGGCCCCTTGTTTGCCCAGACTAGTTTTTGTACCAGTCTGCCACTAAAATAGGTGTGAGCTTCAGGAGTGCGGGGGCTTTGGCTGCCTGGTGTACCATGGTGTCTGCATTGCCTAGAATAGTGCCTGGCTTGTATTAGGCAGACAGTCAGTAGCTACTTGTTATTTGTTCATTCTGTGTCCATGGAATGCGTGTTACGTAGAGAGCACTGCTGAGTCCTTCAAGGAGTCCATAGCTGATGGTGGTCTGTCCCCTCCCACTGCAGAGGAAGCTCGTTGTGCAGTATGTGAGGGGCCAGGGGAATTGTGTGACCTGTTCTTCTGCACCAGCTGTGGGCATCACTATCACGGGGCCTGTCTGGATACTGCTCTGACTGCCCGCAAGCGTGCTGGCTGGCAGTGCCCTGAGTGCAAAGTGTGCCAAGCCTGCAGGTAAGGGGAGGGCAGGAGGAAGTCTTGGGTGAGGCCCAGGTTAGGGTTGAAAATAAGGGCAAGGAGGGAATCCTGTTACATGCTCTGTTGCCCCTGCAGGAAACCCGGGAATGACTCTAAGATGTTGGTCTGTGAGACATGTGACAAAGGATACCATACCTTCTGCCTAAAACCACCTATGGAGGAACTGCCTGCTCACTCTTGGAAGTGCAAGGTAAGTGCCTCTGATTCTGCCTAACTCTCCCCAATTCTGCCTCTTGCAACATCCTGAGTTTCTTTGTTCTGATGACTCCTGTGCCCTCCAGTGTCTGCTGTCTAATCAATGCCTGTTTTGCCTGCCCCATTCCCCTAGGCATGTCGAGTGTGCCGGGCCTGTGGGGCAGGCTCAGCAGAGCTGAATCCCAACTCTGAGTGGTTTGAGAACTTCTCACTCTGTTACCGTTGTCACAAAGTCCAGGGAGAACAGCCTGTCAGTTCTGTTGATGAGCAGCTTCCCTCTGCCTGTAGCAGGTAATTGGTGTGAACTAGAAGAGATTGGGGTTGGGGATCAAAGTACTGAGATTGGCAGGGGCCATGTTACAGCGAATTGACTTTGATAGGAGAGCCCCAAAATGGGTAGTACAAGCCATAGCATTCATACCTTGCCCCAGGGTGCTCTCTAGGCTTTGAGAGCTGATGAGAGCCATGGTGCCTGCTCTCCTGTACCCTCTGCAGATTCTCACCCGCAGAGCCCGGTGATAACTCCAGTGATGAGCCTGATGCTCTGTACAGCCAAGGGCAGCCAAAGGGTGGGCACATGACCTCTATGCAACCCAAGGAACTGGGGCCCCTGCAATGTGAAGCCAAACCACTAGGTGAGTAGGACTTGAGGGTGTCTGAAAGTAATCCCCTTCTGTTCTGTGGCAAAGGACAGTTTCTGCTTTGCCCCAGACCCCGCTCTTTGGTGGAGTGGAGCTGACTCAGGTAGTAACAGAGTATGTTATGTCTGCAGGGAGAGCAGGGGCCCAACTTGAGCCCCAGTTGGAGGCCCCCCTAAGTGAGGAGATGCCACTGCTGCCCCCACCTGAGGAGTCGCCCCTGTCCCCACCACCTGAGGAGTCACCCACATCCCCGCCGCCTGAGGCATCACGCCTGTCCACACCACCGGAGGAGTCACCCCTCTCCCCACCGCCTGAGGAGTCTCCTCTGTCTCCCCCTCCAGAATCATCACCTTTTTCTCCACTGGAGGAGTCACCCCCATCTCCCCCCCGACTTGAGACACCCCTGTCCCCACCGTCTGAAGCATCACCCCTGTCCCCCCCATTTGAGGAGTCTCCTCTGTCCCCTCCACCCGAGGAATTGCCTACTTCCCCACCGCCAGAGGCATCTCGCCTGTCCCCACCACCTGAGGAGTCACCCCTGTCTCCTCCACCTGAAGAGTCGCCCAGGTCCCCACCGCCTGAGGCATCTTGTCTATTTCCACCATTTGAAGAATCACCCCTGTCCCCTCCACCTGAAGAGTCTCCTCTCTCCCCACCACCCGAGGCATCGCGCCTGTCCCCACTGCCTGAGGACTCACCCATGTCCCCACCACCTGAAGACTCACCTATGTCCCCACCGCCCGAAGTGTCACGCCTGTCCCCACCACCTGAGGAATCTCCCCTGTCCCCACCACCTGAGGAATCTCCCACATCCCCTCCACCTGAGGCTTCACGCCTGTCCCCACCACCTGAGGACTCACCTGCTTCCCCGCCACTTGAAGACTTACATGCTTCCCCACCACCAGAGGACTTGCTTATGTCCCTGCCTCTTGAGGAGTCGCCTCTGTCCCTTGCACCTGAGGAGCCGCGTCTGTCCCCTGCACCTGAGGAGCCACATCGTTCCCCCCGGCCTGAGGAGCCATACCTGTCTTCTGCGCCAGAAGAGCCGCATCTGTCCCCTCGATCTGCAGAGCCTCATCTTCCTTGCCAGCCTAAGGAGCCGTACCTGCCTCCTGCACTCGAGGAGCCACGTCTGTCTGCCCAGCCTGAGGAGCCATGTTTGTCCCCCCAGCCTGAGGAGCTACACCTGTCCCCCAGGCCTGAGGAGCCACGTCCGTCCCCACAGCCACAGGAGCTGTGTCTGCCCCACCAGCCTGAGGAGCCACACTTGTCCCCTGGGCCTGCGGAGCTGCTTCTGTCCCCCCGGCCTGAGGAGCCATTCCTGTCCCCCAAGCCTGAGAACCTACAGCTGTCCCCTGGGCCTGAAGAGCCCTGCCTGTCCCCCCAGCGTGAGGAACCACACCTGTCCCCTCGACCTGAGGAGCCCCCTGAGGAGCCAGGCCTGTGCCCTGCACCTGAGGAATTACCCTCGTTCCTCCCGCCTGGGGAGCCATGCTCATCCCCTTTGCTTGGAGAGCAGGTCCTGTCTGAGCCTGGGGAACCACCTTTGTCCCCTTTGCCTGAGGAGCTGCCGCTGTCCCCAGCTGGGGAGCCATCATTGTCGCCTCAGCTGATGCCACCAGGTATGGGTATATTAGTACCTCCTTACTCTGGGACAGTCTTAGCTCTTTAAGGCATATCTAATCTAAAAGCCTCCCTTTTTCTCTTTTCCTCCAGATCCTCTTCCTCCTCCGCTCTCACCCATTATCACAGCTGTGGCCCCGCCAGCCCTGTCTCCTTTGGGGGAGTTAGAGTACCGCTTTGGTGCCAAAGAGGATAGTGACCCTGAGTCACCATTGGCGGCCCCTATCCTAGAGACACCCATTAGCCCTCCCCCAGAAGCTAACTGCACTGACCCTGAGCCTGTACCCCCTATGATCCTCCCCCCATCTCCAGGCTCCCCAGTGGGACCAGCCTCTCCCATTCTGATGGAGCCCCTTCCTCCTCAGCGTTCTCCGCTCCTCCAGCATTCCCTGCCTCCCCAAAACTCCCCTCCATCCCAGTGCTCCCCTCCTGCTCTACCACTGTCCATTCGCTGTCTACTGAGTTCCGTGGAGAAGGCAGTGGAGGTCTCAGATGAGGCTGAACCACATGAAATGGACACTGAGAAAGTCCTTGAACCTGAGTGCCCAGACTTGGAACCCAGCCCTACTAGTCCTCTTCCCTCCCCGATGGGGAACCTTTCCTGCCCCGCCCCCAGCCCTGCCCCAGCCCTGGATGATTTTTCTGGCTTGGGGGAAGACACAGCCCCTCTGGATGGGACTGACACTCCTTGTTCACAGCCAGAACCTGGACAGACCCCTGGCAGTTTGACTAGTGAACTTAAGGGTTCCCCTGCGCTCCTGGACCCCGAGGAGCTGGCCCCTGTGACCCCTATGGAGGTCTATGGCCCAGAATGCAAGCAGACAGGGCAGGGATCACCCTGTGAAGAGCAAGAGGAGCTGCGTGCACCAGTGGCCCCCACCCCACCCACTCTCATCAAATCCGACATCGTTAATGAGATCTCCAATCTGAGCCAGGGTGATGCCAGTGCCAGTTTTCCTGGCTCAGAGCCCCTGCTAGGCTCTCCTGACCCCGAAGGGGGTGGCTCCTTGTCCATGGAGCTGGGGGTATCTACAGATGTTAGTCCAGCCCGAGATGAGGGCTCCTTGCGGCTCTGTACCGACTCGCTGCCAGAGACTGATGATTCGCTATTGTGTGAAGCTGGGACAGCTGTCAGTGGAGGCAAAGCTGAGGGGGACAAGGGGAGGCGGCGCAGCTCCCCAGCTCGTTCCCGCATCAAACAGGTGAGGGACTATCCAGCCACTGGATCTGATCAACATCATGCCACCTTCAGAGTTATAGTCCTGTGTCACCAGTATTTTCCCACCTAGCTTACTGAATCCTAGATTGTCAGAGATCCTTTAGTCTATCCTCTTTAGGAAGAAGAATACTGATATATAGAGGGGAATGTGGCTTGCCCAGGTTCATACTTAGCCACTAATAGAATCAGCAGTAGGAACTCAGGTCTTTGAAGTCAGTATTTTTTCTCATCATACTGTGTTGGCCACTCTTTTTTTCTTGGGAGAGGCGGCATGATTTGGGCCAGATCCACCTACCCGTAGCTCTCTTGAGAGCTTGGCTTTTTCCCCTGTGCTGACTGGAACTCTGGGCTTTATTATTACCTGTCATGCTCTGTCCATTCATCTCTTCTCTTCCCTTCCAGCCTGTGGACCCAAGACAGTAGCCCTCGACCTGCTCCTGTAATCATCCCTTTCCTTCCCTCAGGGTCGCAGCAGTAGTTTCCCAGGAAGGCGCCGTCCACGTGGAGGAGCACATGGAGGACGTGGGAGAGGACGGGCCCGGCTAAAATCAACTACTTCTTCCATTGAGACTCTGGTAGTAAGAAGAGGCCTCCCATTCCCCAAACTTGCTTCAGCTGGCCCCTTGAAGATTAACAAACACCCTTTAAATCCTGCCAGTCCCCTTTATGCTCACCTGCCTGCCTGCTAGCCTAAGCCCTGTCTGGCTGTATTTGTGCTCCTTCTGTCCACTTGGCCCCCAGGCTTCTCTGAAATCTCTGCTGTCCAGGCTGAGGCCCAGTTGGGGAGCTGGGGTGTTCTTCTGCCTCTTAGTCCTGGCTTCTGGCCTTCGTCTTAGCCAGGGATTCATACCTCCCTCCCCCAGCATCAAAGTGCAAAGCCGCTTTGTTGGGGCAGATTTTGTTGCCTCACTTTGAACAACTCTCTGCCTATAAGGTTGCTGATATCGATAGCTCTCCCAGCAAGGAAGAAGACGACGACGATGATGACACCATGCAAAATACTGTGGTTCTCTTCTCCAACACAGACAAGTTTGTCCTAATGCAGGTACCATACCTGACTGGTTAGTGCCATCCTCAGCAGTGGGACCTGGGAGACTGAACTTCTGCTCTGTGTGTTTTGGTGGGAGGGTAAATGCAGAAAATCAAGGACCAGCTTCTGGAGATACCCAGCTAATGAGAAAACAGGCAGTGAGTCAGAATCATGTTGTTCATTTGTCCGTCTGTCTGTCAGATGTCTCTTGAATGTCTCCTCTGAGTCTGGGACTGAGCTAGGAGCTAGGGATGTAAATGCAAAAGGCAGAAATGGTCTCTGCTCTGTTGACAGTTAGGGTCTATGGTGCCTATGTGTGTTCTCACCTGAATAATCTTGAAGCGGATAGAATTTTGTTATGTATATTACTCTCCCATCCTGACTAGTCTTTACCCATCTTATCTTTCTTTTACTCTTCTTTCCTTTACCCATTTCTGGCTGTATCATTCACATTTCCTGGTCAGATAAACATGCTAGGAAGGAACAGGGTCCATGATGGCTCACGCTGTCCTAGTGCTGGGGGACAGGCTTTTGGTTTCCAGACTCCATCCTCTCAGATGAGTGTTGTAGTCAGTTGCCAGGACTGAGGGGGATGAGGAGACTAGGTTGGACATACAGGTTTTTCTTTTTTGTATCCCCAGGACATGTGTGTGGTATGTGGCAGCTTTGGCCGGGGGGCAGAGGGCCACCTCCTTGCCTGCTCCCAGTGTTCTCAGTGCTATCACCCTTACTGTGTCAATAGCAAGGTGAGTTCAGGACCCAAAAGGCTGTAATGGGGAACGGGATCTGTTCTTTCTTATCCTAGGCTCCTTGCACGGCTATACTACTTAAGGTGGCCCTTGGTCATGAAGTCATTCATCAGTCACCAGTGATTTTCAAACTCATCTTGGGTGAAAGTACTTTGGAAATCATGGTGGTCTATAAGTTTCTTTGTGGTAGAGCATGACTTACCTTTATAATTCAATCCATCATATAAACTATGTGAACTTTGTTAGTAGGAAATGATATGGTCTGGAAATAAAATGTAACTTCAAAATAATAAACACATATGTGCAAAGAGAAAGCAGTGTTTCAACCTACACAATCAGTTGTTTTAGGATTTTCATTAATGTTAATTTAGGACTTGTCCACTGTAATATTCACTAACTTGCAGCAGTAGCAGGTTTTAAATGTTCAAGCAAAATTGGGGGAAATACAACCTAATTCTCTCTACAGTCTTCTTGGGGACTTGGTTAGTAAAAGACCGTAATGAGGCAGTGGCCAGGTGAGGCTAGTCTGTGATTAGCAGAGATCCCTGGAAGCCTAAGTTGAGAGCTGCTGTTTTGGGGATGAGAGTGCTGTTCATAGCCTTTCTGTGTTCAAATGGAGGTCTGGCCTGTGCACTGGGGTCCTCCAGCCCCACCCATATAAATCCCACCCTCCCCTAAGAGGTCTTCCCTCCCCTCTGTATCACACCCTGAGGAATTGCCATCTTCTGCACCAGATCACCAAGGTGATGCTGCTAAAGGGCTGGCGTTGTGTGGAGTGCATCGTGTGTGAGGTGTGCGGCCAGGCCTCAGACCCCTCACGCCTTCTGCTCTGTGATGACTGTGACATTAGCTACCACACCTACTGTCTGGACCCCCCACTGCTCACCGTGCCCAAGGGCGGCTGGAAGTGCAAGTGGTAAGGGGACCTGGGGTCTTCATAGGGGCCTGGTCCTGAGATGATTGCATAGACAAGATGTTGACTACGTGACACAGGCTGGGTTTAGAAGGACAGCCTGGTCACTTGGTTTTCAGTGAGGGCACCACTGGGTGCCTTGGGTAGGTTAGGTGCTGAGGGCCTGTCTTTCTGCCCCCACCAGGTGTGTGTCTTGTATGCAGTGTGGAGCCGCCTCCCCTGGCTTCCACTGTGAATGGCAGAATAGTTACACACACTGTGGGCCCTGTGCCAGCCTGGTGACCTGCCCTATCTGTTATGCCCCGTATGTGGAAGAGGACCTACTAATCCAGTGCCGCCACTGTGAACGGTGAGGGTCCCCCCCTTCCCCTTCTATAGACCCTTTCTTCCCTGTTCTCAGCCTTGCATTGTCTCGGTTTATCTCTCCTGGTCTTCTCCCAGGTGGATGCATGCTGGCTGTGAGAGCCTCTTTACAGAGGATGACGTGGAGCAAGCAGCTGATGAGGGCTTTGACTGTGTCTCCTGCCAGCCTTACGTGGTAAAGCCTGCTGGTGAGTACCCAGAGCTATGGGGAGGGGAGAAGGAGGAGGGCAGAGGGGCTATGGGGCAGGACCTCAAGCGGCCTTGTTTGCCCTTTCCTCTGCAGCGCCTGTTGCACCTCCAGAGTTGGTTCCTATGAAGGTGAAAGAGCCAGGTGAGTCACTGGAATTCTGACTGCTAAGACCAGAGGACACCTTAGATACCATCTGGTCTAGCTCCACCCCCAGTTTCATCTTATTTTCAGAGGAGGAAACGAAGACCCAGGGAGGATGAGTGGCCTGCCAAGGTCATCCAGTAGGTTATTGGTAAAGTTATGACTAGAATCCATTTCCCAGAGTACCTTCTATCATACAACATGGCCTTTGCACTGCCAGACTCTCACCTCCAGTGAGCACAGTACACAACTTTGTCTCCTCAGTGAAGGGGACTGGGGCCATCTCCTCTACCATCAAGATGTGGGCACTGCTCTGGCACCTGGGGCAGGCCCTGCATGCTGGCACTCAGCAAGAAGGGGCTTTCTTAGCCCCAGACAGCTGGAGGATGATACATTTAATGAACCAAAGGTTAATTGTGAGCAAACTCAGGCTCCCTCCTAGCAGTCTTTCTGAATCCCCTGGGTCACTGATAGAGAACTTGGGCCTCAGGCCTCTTCTCTCCCAGCCCTCAGACTCCAGGCTGGACTTTGGTCTTTTTGTCTCCCACTTCTTTTGTCCCAGCTAGGGACTTAGGCTGAAATCTGGAGTCCTGGTTTCCTTAGGACCTCTGTCCAGGCCTTACATGTTCTTCCCCTGTGTGCAGAGCCCCAGTACTTTCGCTTCGAGGGCGTGTGGCTGACAGAAACTGGCATGGCTGTGCTGCGTAATCTGACCATGTCGCCCCTGCACAAGCGGCGCCAACGGCGAGGACGGCTTGGCCTCCCAGGCGAGGCAGGGCTAGAGGGTTCTGAGCCCTCAGATGCCCTTGGCCCTGATGACAAGAAGGATGGAGACCTGGACACTGATGAGCTGCTCAAGGGTGAAGGTCAGGTTGGGGAATCTCAGTGCCAAAGTAATGGGAGCATGCCTGTGGAAGGTATGCTGGACGAGGCGGCATTGCCACTCCCAGTCACCCTCAAGCCGCAGTTGGTCTTTCTGAATGGCTCTGTGGCAAAGCGCGCTGTTCCTGAGTGGTGGCATGACGGGGTTAAAAGGGCCTGTGTCTCTGATGCGCCTCCATCTCATCCCTGTCCGCAGGCGGTGTGGAGCACATGGAATGTGAGGTCAAGCTGGAGGGCCCCCCTAGCCCTGATGTGGAGCCTGGCAAAGAGGAGACGGAGGAAAGCAAAAAGCGCAAACGCAAACCCTATCGGCCTGGTGAGGCCCTGGGGTGGGGCAGTGTGGTGAGGGCCAGCCCGCCAAGTCTCTGGCAGCCTCTCAGCCTCCCCTCTGCCTCCTCATAGGCATCGGTGGTTTCATGGTGCGACAGCGGAAATCCCACACACGTGTGAAAAAGGGGCCTGCTGCACAGGCGGAGGTGTTGAGTGGGGATGGGCAGCCCGACGAGGGTGAGACGGGTGAGGGCTCCAGTGGGGCCTGGGAGCAGGTGGGGGTCCCAGCACCCTCAGACAGCTTCAGGGAGGCCCGGGGGTGGGGCCTCACTCTTGGGGCCAAGAGGGTGGTGGGGAGAGAGGGCAGAAAGCATCTGCGGGCTGAGCTGGAGCAGCACGTCCAGTGTCCTCAGGGAGGCTGACACCCCCACTTCCGTCCCCAGTGATGTCTGCCGACTTACCTGCAGAGGCCTCCATGGACCAGAACTTAGCTGATGGGGATGAGAAGAAGAAGCAGCAGCGACGAGGGCGTAAGAAGAGCAAACTTGAAGACATGTTCCCTGCTTACCTGCAGGTGGGTCTCAGGCTCCCAGATGGGAGTTGGGTGGTGAGGGGGCGCCTGCCTTTCAGGGCGCAAAGAAGTTTCTTTCTCCGACTTCTCCCACAGGAAGCCTTCTTTGGGAAGGAGCTGTTGGACCTGAGCCGGAAGGCCCTTTTTGCAGTTGGGATGGGCCGGCCAACCTTTGGACTAGGAACCCCAAAAGCCAAGGGAGATGGAGCCTCAGATAAGAAGGAGCTCCCCACCTCACAAAAAGGTTAGCCATGTGGTGGGAGATGGCCTGAAGGGATCTAGCTTGCCTCTGTGCTTAGGAGCTGGCAAGTGAATTTGGTGGGGAACGGGCTGGTGTTGAGGGTGGGCCAAGGGCCTTCGCCTGTGGAGCTGGGGACCCGGTCTGGACATCAGGGGTAGGACATCTCTGATGGGAGGGGGACTGTTGTTTGTAGGAGATGACGGTCCAGATGTTGCAGATGAAGAATCCCGGGGCCCCGAGGGCAAGGCTGACACTCCAGGTGAGGGTTGTTGGGAGGACTGTGTCCTACCTTGGTTTTGCCCTTGTCAATCTGTTCTGCCCCTGAGCACCATCAGGGCTGGAGGCTGGAAACTTCCATGCCCTCTGGGTTAGGGTGGCCTATGTGGTAGCTCACCTCCATGCTGGCCGTGGCTGATGGGTTTCTCCTGGCAATTGCAGGACCTGAGGATGGGGGCATAAAGGCATCCCCAGTGCCCAGTGACCCTGAGAAGCCAGGAACCCCGGGTGAAGGGATGCTTAGCTCTGACTTAGACAGGATTCCCACGGAAGGTGAGACCATGACCCACACTCTTCATGTATGAGTTCTCAGTGGGAGAAGAAGGTCCAACCTGTGGGACTGTCATCTAGAATTTCTTTGGTGGGGAGTCCTGGGCACCTTCCTGGGCCTTGACCATGTGTAGACCTGTGGTGTTCCCTCAGTTCCTCAGTCTTCCCAGCAGCATCCTTCATCCATCCTTCACAGAACTGCCTAAGATGGAGTCCAAGGACCTGCAGCAGCTCTTCAAGGATGTTCTGGGCTCCGAACGAGAGCAGCATCTGGGTTGCGGAACCCCTGGCCTAGACGGCAGCCGTACACCATTGCAGAGGCCCTTTCCTCAAGGTGCTGCAGATGGAGTGGTTTAAAGACTGGGTGGGGAGATATGGCCAGGCTTGCCCCCGTGATGGGATTCTTGCTTCCTCTCTCTAATCCTCTGCCTCTTGTAGGTGGACTTCCTTTGGGCACTCTTCCTTCTAGCAGCCCAATGGACTCTTACCCAGGCCTCTGCCAGTCCCCCTTCCTGGATTCTAGGTTGGTATCTATGCTTAACCTCCTTGGGCAGTCCCTATTATCTCTTCCCTCCAGTGGGGGCCATGCCAAGGGAAGGAACCTTGGACTCCTGGGTGCTGCTATAGCAGCATTTTCCTCTGCTCCCTTTATAATGGCTCTCCTGTGTAGTGCAGGGCAGTGGCCTGGGGACTCTGGGCATTTAACTGGAGTGAGGCTTGGCATCCCTGCCCTCTGTGACTCTCTGCCCCTGCGCCCCAGGGAGCGCGGGGGCTTCTTTAGCCCAGAACCCGGTGAGCCAGACAGCCCCTGGACGGGCTCTGGGGGCACCACGCCCTCCACCCCCACCACGCCCACCACAGAGGGTGAAGGCGATGGGCTCTCCTATAACCAACGGAGTCTTCAGCGCTGGGAGAAGGATGAGGAATTGGGCCAGCTCTCCACCATCTCACCTGTCCTCTATGCCAACATTAACTTTCCCAATCTCAAGCAAGATTATCCAGGTACCCATGGGATGAGGGCAAGGGGGACAGTCTGGTAACGTGGTGGGTACAGGAGTCACCTGCCACGTCTCCTCTGACAAAATCCCTCTGCCCTCCAGACTGGTCTAGCCGTTGCAAACAAATCATGAAGCTCTGGAGAAAAGTTCCAGCCACTGACAAAGCCCCCTATTTGGTGAGACAGAATGGAGCCTGGATCAGCATGGGAACCAAGTAGGGTGGGGTGTCTTTGGGAAAGTCACTGATTTTTCCATTCCCCATTCCCAAAGCATCTGGGCCAGAAGGGATCAGCTTCTGCACAGGGAGTTTGAGGGATGGGAGCCGGGCAAGATATTGACCCTAGGCCTAAGGTTTTGTTCTCTATCCCTCAGCAAAAGGCCAAAGATAACCGGGCAGCTCACCGCATCAACAAGGTGCAAAAGGTGAGTTGGGGCCATGCCATCTAAGTCCTATATTAGGGGGCCTCTCTGAGTGGGGTGGGGACACAGGGCTGGCCCACAGCAGCCTGACTGCCCTGTGCCTGGTCTCCTCCCGTAGCAGGCTGAGAGCCAAATCAACAAGCAGACAAAGGTGGGCGACATGGCCCGTAAGACTGACCGACCGGCTCTACATCTCCGCATTCCCCCCCAGCCAGGGGCTCTGGGCAGTCCGCCCCCTGCTGCCGCCCCCACCATTTTCATTGGCAGCCCCACTACCCCCGCCGGCTTGTCTACCTCTGCGGATGGGTTCCTGAAGCCGCCGGCAGGCACGGTGCCCGGCCCCGACTCACCCGGTGAGCTCTTCCTCAAGCTCCCACCCCAGGTGCCCGCCCAAGTGCCTTCGCAGGACCCCTTTGGACTGGCCCCCGCCTACGCTCTGGAGCCCCGCTTCCCCACGGCACCACCCGCCTATCCTCCTTATCCTAGTCCAACTGGGGCCCCTACACAGCCCCCGACGCTGGGCACCTCATCTCGTCCTGGGACTGGCCAGCCAGGGGAATTCCACGCTACCCCGCCTGGCACCCCTCGACACCAGCCTGCCACACCTGATCCCTTCCTCAAACCCCGCTGCCCCTCTCTGGACAACTTGGCTGTGCCTGAGAGCCCAGGGGTAGGGGGAGGCAAGGCTTCGGAGCCCCTGCTGTCACCCCCACCTTTTGGGGAGTCTCGGAAGGCCCTAGAAGTGAAGAAGGAAGAGCTTGGGGCATCTTCTCCTAGCTATGGGCCCCCAAACCTGGGCTTTGTTGACTCACCCTCCTCAGGCCCTCACCTGGGTGGCCTGGAGTTAAAGGCACCTGATGTCTTCAAAGCCCCTCTAACCCCTCGGGCGTCTCAGGTAGAGCCTCAGAGCCCTGGTTTGGGCCTAAGACCCCAGGAGCCACCCCCTGCCCAGGCTTTGGCCCCTTCTCCTCCCAGCCACTCGGACATTTTTCGCTCTGGTCCCTATCCTGACCCCTATGCCCAGCCCCCATTGACTCCTCGGCCCCAACTCCCACCCTCTGAGAGCTGCTGTGCCCTCCCCTCCCGCTCATTGCCCTCCGACCCTTTCTCCCGAGTACCTGCCAGTCCTCAGTCCCAGTCCAGCTCCCAGTCCCCCTTGACACCCCGTCCTCTGTCTGCTGAGGCTTTCTGTCCATCTCCTGTTACTCCTCGCTTCCAGTCCCCTGACCCTTACTCCCGCCCACCCTCACGCCCCCAGTCCCGTGACCCTTTTGCCCCACTGCATAAGCCACCCCGACCCCAGCCCCCTGAAGTTGCCTTCAAGGCTGGGCCTCTAGCCCACACTCCACTGGGGGCTGGGGGCTTCCCAGCAGCCCTGCCCTCAGGACCAGCAGGTGAGCTCCATGCCAAGGTCCCAAGTGGGCAGCCCCCCAATTTTGCCCGGTCCCCTGGGACAGGTGCATTTGTGGGTACCCCCTCTCCCATGCGTTTCACTTTCCCTCAGGCAGTAGGGGAGCCTTCCCTAAAGCCCCCTGTCCCTCAGCCTGGTCTCCCTCCACCCCATGGGATCAACAGCCATTTTGGGCCGGGCCCTACCTTGGGCAAGCCTCAAAGCACAAACTACGCAGTAGCCACAGGGAACTTCCACCCATCGGGCAGCCCCCTGGGATCCAGCAGTGGGTCCACAGGAGAGGGCTACGGGCTGTCCCCACTACGCCCTCCATCAGTCCTACAACCACCTGCACCCGATGGATCCCTCCCCTACCTGTCCCATGGAGCCTCACAGCGGGCAGGCATCACCTCTCCAGTTGATAAGCGAGAAGACCCAGGGGCTGGAATGGGCAGTTCTTTGGCGGCACCCGAACTTCCAGGTACCCAGGACCCAGGCATGTCCAGTCTCAGCCAGACAGAGCTGGAAAAGCAACGGCAGGTGGGTTGGCATCCTGGAGCTGAGCCCCTACGTCTCTGCTGTCCCTGTGCCTGCCCTGTGGTTGGAGTATAATGGACTTACCCCTTTTCTGTTGTCTGTGCAGCGCCAACGATTACGGGAGCTGCTGATTCGGCAGCAGATCCAGCGCAACACCCTGCGGCAGGAGAAGGAAACGGCTGCAGCAGCTGCTGGGGTGGTGGGGCCCCCAGGCACCTGGGGTGCTGAGCCTAGCAGCCCTGCCTTTGAGCAGCTGAGCCGAGGCCAGACCCCCTTCGCTGGCACCCAGGTTGGTAGAGCGGCAAGGGTGGGTGGGTCCAGGGTACTGAAGGTGGCCCTACCTCCTCTCTCTCCCTTCTAGGACAAGAGCAGCCTTGTGGGGCTGCCCCCAAGCAAGCTGGGTGGCCCCATCTTGGGGCCCGGGGCTTTCCCTAGCGATGACCGGCTCTCTCGGCCACCTCCACCAGCCACCCCTTCTATGGATGTGAGCAGCCGGTAAGCCTGGGGGTTCCCTTGGGGTGAATGGGAGAACAGCTTACCACCATGGTGCAGTGTGTCCACTGTCCCGTCTTTCTCATCCTTGTCCAGGCTCACTCGTTCATTCCCATTCCTTCCCCCCCACCGTATTAACTCAGTCCTCCCCTGCTGCCTTTGCCTGTGTTCCAGCTCTTCATACTGATTGCATCTTACTGACTGCTGTGTATTCTTGCAGGCAACTGGTGGGAGGCTCCCAGGCCTTCTACCAGCGCACGCCCTACGCAGGGCCACTGCCCTCACAGCAGCAGCAGCAGCAGCAGCAGCTGTGGCAGCAGCAGCAGGCAACAGCGGCCTCCATGCGCCTCGCCATGTCCGCTCGCTTCCCCTCAGCTGGGCCTGAGCTGAACCGTCAAGCCCTAGGCCCCCCCTTGGCGGGAGTTCCCACCCGCCTGCCTGGCCCTGGTGAGCCAGTGCCTGGTCCAGCTGGTCCTGCCCAGTTCATTGAGTTGCGGCACAATGTACAAAAAGGTCTAGGACCCGGGGGGACTCCTTTTCCCGGCCAAGGCCCCCCTCAGAGACCCCGTTTTTACCCCGTGAGTGAGGATTCCCACCGACCGGCCCCTGAAGGGCTCCGAGGCCTGGCAATATCAGGCCTTCCCCCCCAGAAACCCTCAGCCCCACCAGCCCCTGAACTAAACAGCCTCCATCCAGCACCCCATACCAAGGGCCCCACCCTGCCCACTGGCTTGGAGCTGGTCAGCCGGCCCCCCTCAAGCACTGAGCTTGGCCGACCCCCTCCTCTGGCCCTGGAAGCTGGAAAGTTACCCTGTGAGGATCCTGAGCTGGATGATGACTTTGATGCCCATAAGGCCCTAGAGGATGACGAGGAGCTTGCTCACCTGGGCCTGGGTGTGGATGTGGCCAAGGGAGATGATGAATTGGGCACCCTGGAAAATCTGGAGACCAATGACCCCCACCTGGATGACCTGCTCAATGGGGATGAGTTTGACCTACTGGCCTATACTGATCCTGAGCTGGATACTGGGGACAAGAAGGACATCTTCAATGAGCACCTGAGGCTGGTGGAGTCGGCCAATGAAAAGGCTGAGCGGGAAGCCCTGCTTCGCGGGGTAGAGCCAGGACCTTTGGTCCCTGAAGAGCGTCCTCTGCCTGCTGCTGAAGCCTCTGAACCCCGTCTGGCACCGGTGCTCTCTGATGTGAAGCCCAAAGTGGAGGAGGGTGGGCGCCACCCTTCCCCTTGCCAGTTCACCATGACCACCCCCAAAGCAGAGCCAGCACCTGCCACCACTTCCCTAGGCCTGGGGCTGAAGCCAGGACAGAATGTGATGGGCAGCCGGGACACCCGGCTGGGCACAGGACCCTTTTCCAGCAGTGGGCACACAACTGAGAAGGGCTCTTTTGGGGCTTCTGGAGGACCACCAGCTCACCTGCTGACCCCCAGCCCACTGAGTGGCCCAGGAGGGTCCTCCCTGCTGGAAAAGTTTGAGCTAGAGAGTGGGGCCCTTACCTTGCCTGGTGGACATGCAGCAGCTGGGGATGAGCTGGACAAAATGGAGAGCTCACTGGTAGCCAGTGAATTGCCTTTGCTCATCGAGGACCTGTTGGAGCATGAGAAGAAGGAGCTGCAGAAGAAGCAGCAGCTTTCAGCACAGCTGCAGCCTGCCCAGCAGCAGCATTCCCTGCTGTCTGCACCAGGCCCTGCCCAGGCTATGTCTTTGCCACATGAGGGCTCTTCTCCTAGTATGTCTGGGCCCCAACAGCAGCTCGCCCTGGGACTTGGAGGTTCCCGACAGTCAGGCTTGGCCCAACCACTGATGCCCACCCAGCCACCAGCTCATGCCCTTCAGCAGCGCCTGGCCCCATCCATGGCCATGGTATCCAACCAAGGGCATATGCTAAGTGGGCAGCATGGGGGGCAGGCAGGCTTGGTGCCCCAGCAGAGCCAACAGTCAGTGTTGGCACAGAAGCCCATGGGTACTATGTCACCTTCCATGTGCATGAAACCCCAGCAGCTGGCGATGCAGCAGCAGCTGGCTAACAGCTTCTTCCCGGATACAGGTAACTTCAAGCTGGGAGCACTGGCTTAGTTACTCAGGTGATCATGGTAACCACCGAATGGGTGCTTAAGCTGCAGACCTAAGCTGATCCCTAGTTAAGAGAGGTGGAGTGAAAAGAGCCTTGGCTAAATATCTTACTAGTGGTGTAGGCAGAAGCACTATAGCTTTTAAGATGGAAGGAACAGTGGCTGGCATCTAGCAGGCATTCAGATGCTTGAAGAGTTGAATGGAATGAATGTATAAAGCCTGATTAGCAAAAGCTTTGTAGCTGTGCTGATACTTATCTTTAAGACTTGGAGAGAGGTGGTAGAAGAAAAAGTAATCTGGTAGGTGAAAAGACTTGAGTGAAGCTTGTGGCAAGAATGTCAGTGGGGCATATTTAGAGACAGTAAAGTGGTGAGGCTGGAGTAGACTCTGGAGGAAAGTGGGGAGGCAGAACCATAATTTTGGAGAAGAAGCAGGGGCCAGATGAGGGACCATCTCAAATTACAACTAGCATTTATTGAGTGACTACCATTTGCCAAGCAATGTGCTTTATATTTGTTTAATCATCACAACCAACTCATTAAATTGGTTATTATTATCTTCAGTTATAGAAAAGGAAACAGGCATGTAAGTTAAGTTGCCCAAGATCACACAACGAATAGAGCTAGAGTCTCTCTTAACTGCCTCAGAAACAGTAGGAAAGGGAGTTTGGTTAGTCCTTTAAAAAGGGAGCCAGTTTTCTGAGCAGTGGAGATATAATATTGAGGATCTTAGGAGAATTTTAATTTGCTGGTGGTTGCTTATTTCTCCTGTTGTACCTAGCATCCTGG
Organism: Manis javanica; assembly: GCF_040802235.1. Taxonomy (NCBI): domain Eukaryota; kingdom Metazoa; phylum Chordata; class Mammalia; order Pholidota; family Manidae; genus Manis; species Manis javanica. Next base: position 88,654,062 of record NC_133165.1, read on the forward strand.
GTAGGCAGGGAAGTGGGCTGTGAGTGATGCTTGTGCCTGAAGCAGCTTTGGCATCTAGGGCTTTGGCATACTGCCTGTATCTTAGGTTCTTGGGCTACACTAGTTGCCCTAAGAACATTACTTTTGAAGAATGCTTTCTAGTTCATAAAGTGTACTCATATTCTTTTCTCATTAGGTCTTCCGAGTAGCTTCAAGAGGTAGGCAGAAGAGAAATCATGATCTCTATCAAACAGAGAAGTAAACTGAGGCTCAGAGAAGTGAAATGATGTTGATATATTGGCTCAACAAATATTTACCAAGTACTTATTCCTAATACAGTGCCAGAAAAAAAAAAACCAGGGCCACATGCCCTGTGAATAATAGAGCTGAGTCACCCACACTGCCTGGCTCCTAGTCTAGTTGTCTTTCCACCATGCCATGCCATTGTTCTGCTTGGCATGGTTGAGGTCAAGGTGTTGGAGGGAATGGCAGGCATGGAGTGGACCTTTGACCCCAATGTCCAGCTCAGTTAGCTTTTCCCTCTCCAGACCTGGACAAGTTTGCTGCAGAAGATATAATTGATCCCATTGCAAAGGCTAAGATGGTGGCTTTGAAAGGCATCAAGAAGGTAATGGCTCAGGGCAGCATTGGAGTGGCACCTGGTATGAACAGGTAAGATTAGGGGGTTGGTCCCTTTCTATCCCTCTCCCTACTTGTCCCACCTCTGCTTTTCAACTTTCCCCATCACCAATGCATCCTCTGTGCTTTGGTGGACTGCAGGCAGCAAGTGTCCCTGCTAGCCCAGAGACTCTCAGGGGGGCCCAGCAGTGATCTGCAGAATCATGTGGCAGCTGGGAGTGGACAGGTAAGTGATCAGGTGGGAGCAGGAACTTGTGCCCTATGCCTTTGGGCCATCCTTATTAGGGCCTGGTGTGGCACAGTGACCGTTCAGTGGTCTCTCTCTCATCGCAGGAGCGGAGTGCTGGTGACCCTTCCCAGCCTCGTCCCAATCCACCTGCTTTTGCCCAGGGAGTGATCAGTGAGTATGGGGATGGGAAGGTGTGTGCAGGGAAGTAAGTGGCTTGGGGCATGTGGAAGAAGAGGGATTAGGATCACCATTTTGTGGGTCTTGACACCCCTCTTACTTTCCCAGATGAGGCTGACCAGCGGCAGTATGAGGAGTGGCTGTTCCATACCCAACAGCTCCTGCAGATGCAGCTGAAGGTGCTCGAGGAGCAGATTGGTGTGCACCGCAAGTCCCGAAAGGCTCTGTGTGCCAAGCAGCGCACTGCCAAAAAGGCCGGCCGTGAGTTCCCAGAAGCTGATGCTGAGAAGCTCAAGCTGGTTACGGAGCAGCAGAGCAAGATCCAGAAACAGCTAGATCAGGTGAGGAAAGCAGCCTTCAGCCGTGCAGCCAAGAGCCTGGGAAGAGGGGTGGCACGGGCAGGCAGGCTCTAGGCTGACCCCCGCGGCCCTCCTGTACCAGGTGCGGAAGCAGCAGAAGGAGCACACGAACCTCATGGCGGAGTATCGCAACAAGCAGCAGCAGCAGCAGCAACAGCAGCAGCAGCAGCAGCAGCACTCGGCAGTGCTGGCCCTCAGCCCTTCCCAGAGCCCACGGCTGCTCACCAAGCTGCCTGGTCAGCTGCTCCCTGGCCATGGGCTGCAGCCTCCACCAGGGCCCCCGGGTGGGCAGGCTGCAGGTCTTCGCCTGCCCCCCGGGGGCATGGCACTACCTGGACAGCCTGGTGGCCCCTTCCTTAGCACGACCCTGGCGCAGCAGCAGCAGCAGCAACATTCTGGTGGGGCTGGGGCCCTGGCTGGCCCCTCAGGGGGCTTTTTCCCTGGCAACCTTGCTCTTCGAGGCCTAGGACCCGATTCGAGGCTTTTACAGGAGAGGCAGCTGCAGCTGCAGCAGCAACGTATGCAACTTGCCCAGAAACTGCAACAGCAGCAACAGCAGCAGCAGCAGCACCTCCTAGGACAGGTGGCAGTCCAGCAGCAACAGCAGCAGGGCCCAGGGGTACAGGCCAACCAGGCTTTGGGGCCCAAGCCCCAGGGGCTTCTGCCTCCCAGCAGCCATCAAGGCCTCTTGGTCCAGCAGCTGTCCCCACAAGCATCTCAGGGGCCCCAGGGCATGCTGGGCCCTGCCCAGGTGGCAGTATTGCAGCAGCCACAGCAGCAGCAGCAACAGCAGCACCCTGGGGCATTGGGCGCCCAGGGTTCTCACAGACAGGTGCTTCTGACCCAGTCCCGGGTGCTGAGTTCTCCCCAGCTGGCACAGCAGGGTCAGGGCCTTATGGGACACCGGCTGGTCACAGCCCAGCAACAGCAGCAGCAGCAGCAGCAACACCAACAGCAGGGCTCCATGGCAGGGCTTTCCCATCTTCAGCAGGGTCTGCTGCCACACAGCGGGCAGCCCAAACTGACTGCTCAGCCCATGGCCACCTTGCAGCAGCAGCAGCAGCAGCAGCTTCAGCAACAGCAACTTCAGCAGCAGCAGCAGCAGCAGCAGCAGCAACTTCAACAGCAGCAGCAGCAACTTCAACAGCAGCAGCAACTTCAACAGCAGCAGCAACAACAGCAACTTCAGCAGCAGCAGCAGCTTCAGCAGCAACAGTTACAACAGCAACAGCAGCTGCAGCAGCAGCAGCAGCAGCAGCAGATGAGCCTCTTGAACCAGAGTCGAACTTTATTGTCTCCGCAGCAGCAGCAGCAACAGCAGGTGACACTCGGCCCCGGCACACCAGCCAAGCCTCTGCAACACTTTGCTAGTCCTGGAGCCCTGGGCCCAACCCTCCTCCTAACGAGCAAGGAGAAAAGCATTGTAGAAACAGCTCTTCCTCCAGAGGCCACTGAGGGGTCCACCCCACATCAGGGAGGGCCTTTAGCAGTAGGGATTGTGCCTGAGCCAGTGGCCCCTGAGCCAGGGGAGGTAAAGCCCTCACTCTCCGGGGACTCACCGCTCCTGCTTGTCCAACACCAGGCCCAGCCTCAGCCCCACTCTGTGCAGCTACAGCCGCCTCTGAGGCTCCCGGGACAGCAGCAACCACAAGCCAGCGGGCCCCACCCACCAGGTGTGGGAAGCCACGCGCAGCCAGGCAGTGGATCATCTGAGGCCTCGTCTGTACCCCACCTGCTGGCCCAGTCCTCTGTTTCCTTCGGGGAGCAGCCTGGGCCCATGGCCCAGAACCTTCTGGGCTCCCAACAGCCCCTCGGATTAGAGCGGCCTGTGCAGGGTAACACAGGGCCACAGCCTGCCAAACCAGGATCTGTGCCCCAGTCTGTGCAGGGCCTACCTGGGGCTGGACTCATGCCCATGGTGGGTCAGCTTCGGGCACAGCTCCAAGGAGTCCTGGCCAAAACCCCACAGCTGCGGCACCTGAGCCCCCAACAGCAGCAGCAGCTACAGGCGCTGCTTGTGCAGCGGCAGCTGCAGCAGGGCCAGACCGTGCGCCACGCCACGCCCTACCAGGAGCCTGCTGCCCAGCCCTCTCCCCTCCAGGGCCTTCTGGGCCGCCAGCCCCAGCCTGGGGGCTTCCCTGGACCCCAGACGGGCCCCCTCCAGGAGCCAGGAGCAGGGCTCCGACCTCAGGGCCCACCCCGGCTTCCCGCCCCACAAGGAGCCTTATCCACAGGACCAGTCCTTGGCCCTGTCCATCCTACACCTCCACCATCCAGCCCTCAAGAGCCAAAGAGATCTTCCTCACAGTTACCTTCCCCCAGCACTCAGCTTCCCTCTGAGGCCCACCTCACCCCAACCCAGCCAGGGACCCCAAAACCCCAGGGGCCACCCTTGGAGCTGCCTCCTGGGAGGGTCTCACCTGCTGCTGCCCAGCTTGCAGATACCTTCTTTGGCAAGGGTCTGAGACCTTGGGACCCCTCAGATACCCTAGTAGAAGCCCAGAAGCTGGAGCAGAGTGGCCCGGTACCTGGGCATCTGGAGCAGGTGAATGGGCAGGCAGTGCTGGAGCCACCCCATCTCAGCATCAAGCAGGAACCTCGAGAAGAGCCATGTGCCCTGGGAGCCCAGGCAGTGAAGAGGGAAGCCAACGGGGAGCCAGGAGGGGCACCAGGTACCAGCAACCACCTCCTGCTGGCAGGCCCCCGCTCAGAGGCAGGGCATCTGCTCTTGCAGAAGCTTCTACGGGCAAAGAATGTGCAACTCGGCACTGGGCGGGGGCCCGAGGGGCTGCGAGCTGAGATCAACGGGCACATTGACAGCAAGCTGGCTGGGCTGGAGCAGAAACTACAGGGTACCCCCAGCAACAAGGAGGTGAGTATGCTAGCTAGAGAGGAGCCTAGAGAGAGAGAGGGCCCTGGAGCCCAGGGCATAGTGAGCAGGTCTGGGTGAAGCAGAAGAGGTGAGGGCTCTGAGGAGGACAACCACCTTCACTGTGATTTTATCTGGCTTAGGATATAGCAGCAAGGAAGCCTTTAACACCGAAGCCCAAGCGGGTACAGAAGGCCAGCGACAGGTTGGTGAGCTCCCGAAAGAAGCTGCGAAAGGAGGACGGGGTCAGGGCCAGCGAGGCCTTGCTGAAACAGCTGCAACAGGTGATCCCAAGGAGCCAGTCCCCTGGTTCCAACCCAGGGTATGGGGGCTCCCTGGCCCCCAGCTGTGTAGCTGCAGAGAAGTACACGCTGCAGGTCTCCAACTTTGTCATTTTGCCCCTTTTAGGAGCTGTCCCTGCTGCCCCTAACAGAGCCTACCATCACCGCCAATTTTAGCCTCTTTGCTCCCTTTGGCAGTGGCTGCCCAGTCAGTGGGCAGTGCCAGCTGAGGGGGGCCTTTGGAAGTGGGGCACTGGCCTCTGGCCCTGACTACTATTCCCAGCTGCTTACCAAGGTCAGAAAAATGGCAATACCTTTTGGGGGTGATGAGCTTCTCTGCTGGGGGGGTGGAGGTAGGCGTGGAGATGGCTGAGGTAGTATGGGGTCAGGAGATGGCGTCAGTCTCCCTTTGCCATCTTGCACACAACACCCCACCGCATTCCCAGAATAACCTGAGTAACCCGCCGACACCACCCTCGTCGCTGCCCCCCACCCCACCCCCATCGGTGCAGCAGAAGATGGTGAATGGCGTCACTCCATCTGAAGAGCTAGGGGAGCACCCCAAGGATGCCACCTCTGCCCGGGACGCTGAGGGCACACTGAGGGGTAAGTCAGGAGCAGAGTGGGCCTCTCCTTCCTTAGTGGGATTTGGTGGTTGGGGTCCAAGCCAGTTAGTGTGCCATTCCACACAGTTTGAGATACGAGCAGTTGCATGTTGCCCTGGGTGCACACATGATGGGGCCCCTGAGAAGGAAAGGCCTCTTCAGCACAGCTGGGTTGGTAGCCAGGATGGGCTTCAGTGGGGGAGGATGGCAGCTAGAGAACTAATGAAGCTTTTGATGAGGAGCAGCCAAACTTTAGTGGGTATAGAACTACAGTCAGGTCTGGATTTGAATACTGTGTCCCACATTCATTTAGCTGTGTTACTACAGCCAAGTAATACAACTGACTTGGGTGAGCCTCAGTTTCCTCACCGTATAGTAGGTATTATGTACTCATCTGCTGAGACTGTTAAAAGATGATAAAAGTAGATTATACCTAAAGCCCAGGGCCTGGCATATAGGAAAGGCTCATAAATAAAGCTTGCCTGCCGTAAACTGGTGGTGGATCGGTAAACAGTGGTCATGATAGCTAAGCCAGATCTTGTACTAGTTAGGCCTGAAATGGGGGAGAAAGCACCCTCAGCCCTGGCTACCCTCAGCCTGCCATTTTCTTTCTCTACAGACCCCTCAGATGCTTCAGAGGTGAAGAGTCTAGACTTGCTGGCCGCCTTGCCTACACCCCCCCACAATCAAACTGAGGATGTCAGGTGGGAGTGGGACCAGAAATGAGGGTAAAGAATGGGGGTGGTGCACAGGTTGCCTCATTATTCCTTTGGCCAATGGTGGATTTCAAGTAAGGCTATGACAAATACTAATTTCTAGATTTGGGAGGGGAAGTCTGCAGGGTTATAACAACAAATGTCCACTTTTGGCCTCCAGGATGGAGAGTGATGAGGACAGCGACTCTCCTGACAGCATTGTGCCAGCTTCGTCTCCTGAGAGCATCCTAGGGGAGGAAGCCTCTCGTTTCCCTCAGCTGGGCTCAGGCCGGTGGGAGCAGGATAACCGAGCTCTCTCCCCTGTCATCCCTATCATTCCTCGGGCCAGCATCCCAGGTAGAGGCTCTCTGCACAGGGGCTGGGCCTGGCTGGGATGTCAGAGGCTGGGAGAGAGAGAGAGGCAGCTGGAGCTTATTCAGGTCCCTCTCTCTCATTCAGTCTTCCCAGATACTAAACCTTATGGGGCCCTAGACCTGGAAGCCCCTGGAAAGCTACCTACCACAACCTGGGAAAAGGGCAAAGGAAGTGAGGTGTCAGTCATGTTGACGGTCTCTGCTGCTGCGGCCAAGGTGTGTCCTGGGGGGTGCCTTGGAAGCCAAGCATACACTGGTCAGAGAGCAGTTCCTGGAACTCATCTGGATAAAATCGATCATTCAAAACTCTGTACTGAAGACCTACTGTGCATGAACCCTTGGGCTAGAGGCTATGGGATTACCGATTAAATGAAAAACATGACAGGTCCCTGCCCTCAGTGCGCTCACAGTCCAGTGGTAAATACCCAAGTTATCAAACAAGGAGAGTATGTATAGTGCAAGAAATGCTGCAAGACAGCATGTCCACAGTCGCATTTGGTGGAACTCTTTTTTTTTTTTTTTTTTTTTAACATTAATAGGGTTTTGTGGTCAAAGAAAATTGGAAATTCCAGTTGCAACAATAGAATAGGTTTCTTTACTAAATAAGATTCCTCAGATCCTTTAATTTGCTAACTTGTATGTCATGAATCTCATAAGTTGTGGATATGGTATGTGTCATTTCCTAAACTTAGTGGACACAGATCCCTTTGGGGGTACTTTTGTTAATGCCACAACAGTTTGGTAAAGGCAGCTGTAAGGGAAGTTCATGAGAATGGCTAGATGGCCCAGCGGCAGGACTGAGCAGACGCTTGGGGTATTGTGTTCTGGGTGTCCTTGTCCCCAGTGAGCTAGTGATAGGGCTCACTCTACATGCTGGTGACACAGCTCTTTCATCCCCTTTCCTGCCCTGGCAGAACCTGAGTGGTGTTATGGTGGCAGTGGCAGAGCTGCTAAGCATGAAGATCCCCAACTCCTATGAGGTGCTGTTCTCAGAGAGCCCTGCCCGGGCAGGCATTGAGCCTAAGAAGGGGGAAGCTGAGGTCCCTGGTGAGTGTGGCAGGAAAACTCCTTGGGGCCTGCGGGGGATGATTCTGGTGGGAGGCTCTGACCCCTTCCTACCTGCAGGTGGGAAAGAAAAGGGCCTGAGCAGCAAAGGCCCAGAAACTGGCACTGACTGGCTGAGGCAGTTTGATGCAGTGTTGCCTGGCTATACGCTCAAGAGCCAGCTAGACATCTTGAGCCTCCTGAAACAGGTGGGTCTCCGGGAGAAATGGGGGTGGGTATCTGGCTAGGGCAAAGAAGGCAGAGGGCTTTTGGGAGAGTGGAATCAGGGTGGGTGGAAGGATGGGGCTAGATAAGGGAGGAGCTGGCACTAATGATACAGGGCACGTGCCCTCCCATAGGAGAGCCCTGTCCCAGAGCCACCCACCCAACACAGCTACACCTACAACGTCTCCAATCTGGACGTGCGACAGCTTTCGGCCCCGCCTCCTGAGGAACCCTCCCCACCCCCATCCCCTTTGGCCCCCTCTCCTGCCAGCCCCCCTGCTGAGCCCCTGGTTGAACTCCCCACTGAGCCTTCAGCTGAGCCACCAGTCCCCTCGCCTCTACCGCTGGCCTCATCCCCTGAGTCAGCGCGGCCCAAGCCCCGAGCCCGGCCCCCTGAGGAAGGTGAAGATTCCCGCCCCCCTCGCCTCAAAAAGTGGAAGGGGGTGCGCTGGAAGCGGCTGCGACTGCTGCTAACCATCCAGAAAGGCAGTGGGCGGCAGGAGGATGAGCGCGAAGTGGCAGAGTTTATGGAACAGCTTGGCACAGCCCTGCGACCTGACAAGGTGCCTCGAGACATGCGGCGTTGCTGCTTCTGTCATGAGGAGGGTGATGGGGCCACTGATGGGCCTGCCCGCCTGCTGAACCTGGACCTGGACCTGTGGGTGCACCTCAACTGTGCCCTGTGGTCTACGGAGGTGTATGAGACCCAGGGCGGGGCTCTAATGAATGTGGAGGTCGCCCTGCACCGAGGACTACTAACCAAGTGCTCCCTGTGCCAGCGCACCGGTGCCACCAGCAGCTGCAATCGCATGCGTTGCCCCAACGTCTACCATTTTGCCTGCGCCATCCGTGCCAAGTGCATGTTCTTCAAGGACAAGACCATGCTGTGTCCAGTGCATAAGATCAAGGGGCCCTGTGAGCAAGAGCTGAGCTCTTTTGCTGTCTTCCGGCGGGTCTACATTGAGCGGGATGAGGTGAAGCAGATCGCCAGCATCATCCAGCGGGGAGAGCGGCTACACATGTTCCGTGTTGGGGGCCTTGTATTCCACGCCATTGGGCAGCTGCTGCCACACCAGATGGCCGACTTCCACAGTGCCAGCGCCCTGTACCCTGTGGGCTATGAGGCCACACGCATCTACTGGAGCCTTCGCACCAACAACCGCCGCTGCTGCTATCGCTGCTCCATCGGCGAGAACAACGGGCGGCCGGAGTTTGTCATCAAGGTCGTCGAGCAGGGCCTGGAGGACCTGGTCTTCACCGACACCTCTCCCCAGGGTGAGCACTGGGTCCTTGAAATGGTGATGCGGAAGTGGGCACATTTCTCCTGGAATCGCCTTTACAATATTGAGAAGAGATCTGCAGGGTCCCTGTGAGTGATCTGCCTCCTCCCACCTGGGACAGGCAGAGGTCTCTTGAAGATCCCCAGAGAAAGTGTTGTAGCCTCTCTTTAGTCACCTAAAATGCCCTTGTGATTGACCGTATCTCGTTGGTCTAATAACTTCGCATATTCTAGCTCCTTTACCTATCCTCAGAGGAACTAAAGAATACAGTTCTGAGACCCTATCATCTGGCTCACTCAACCTGGTCCTAACCATGAGTTCCTTAGGGTGGTTTTTCCCTGGACAAAATTCTTTTGATCTTAGTTTGGCGTTAATGATAAAAGTAGCAGTAAGATAAGTTACCTTTTAGTGAGGATGTGCTATGTGCCATAAATTAAGCTAAGTGACTTAAAAAGATTATTTTGTTCACGCAACCCTATGAGGTAAGTACTGTTATTATGCCAAGTTTATACATAAAGAAACTGAGTCTAGAGAGACTGAAGTATTTGGCTTACGGTTCCATGGCTAGTACTAGAACCTGACTCCAAGTCTTCTCAACTCCAAAGCATGCCTGTTGTTCTGGCTCTCAGCAAGGCCTGTGGCCTCTGCTAAGACTCATGGGCCCTGGGTTCATGTTTCACCGTCACAAGGCTCTCTGATGCTCCTTCAGGGTGGGAAGTCCTCTGGCTTGTTGACAGAGTGGGACTGGGAGGCCAAGAAGGGGTCCTAAAGAACCACACACCCTTGTGACAGAAAGGTATGCAGGCTACAGGAAACAACTTTAGCTCAGGGTCAAGTTTAGGGCTGAAGTCATTGAACAGAAGTTGCCTCTGAGGGCTGCTCTCTTTCCTTGCCTCTTAGCTGTGTGGAATCGCATCATTGAGCCTGTAGCTGCCATGAGAAAAGAGGCTGACATGCTTCGGCTCTTCCCTGAGTATCTGAAAGGCGAGGAACTCTTTGGGCTGACGGTGCACGCTGTACTACGCATAGCTGAATCAGTAAGAAGGGGGCTGGGAGGCCAGGCGGGCACTGTAAACTTTGGCCCTTCCCCAGAAATGCTTAGGCTAAGGTGAGCATTACTTGTGCCCACAGCTGCCTGGAGTGGAGAGCTGTCAAAACTATTTATTCCGCTATGGACGCCACCCTCTGATGGAGCTACCACTCATGATCAACCCTACTGGTTGTGCCCGATCAGAGCCTAAAATCCTCACACACTACAAACGGTGAGCTTGTGGGTCTGGGGCCAAGGGATGTGGGTAGGGGAGTCAGTAGGGATCCTCCATTCAATTAAGAGAGTTCGGGGTTACAGATCAGAATTCCCTTGGAGAGACTGGGGGTTCACTCTAGGCCTCCTGATTAGCGGGTATGCACGTATCACTAGGCTATCCCTATCCTCCCCAACCTGCTCAGGTGGCCTGGGTTGACCTGAAATCTAGGATAGACTTATCTTGGGCACCCTGGGAATGGCTGTTGGGGAGGTTCTGGGTAGACAGTGGTGAAATTTTATGAAATATATAAGGGACCCAATCACTTCCTTTCTCTCCTGTTTTGCTTCCAGGGAGCCTCCCAAACCTCAGATGCCCCATGAGTATTAGGCTCACCTTCCCTTCCCCAGGCTTGAGTTGGTGTCAAAAATAATTAGAAATATAATAGAAAAATAATAAAACCTTACATTTGTATAGCACTTTATACTTTTTTTTTCAAAGCGTTTTCACATCCATTATCTCATTTGATCCTCACAACAACCTTATGAGGTAGGTAGGGCAGGTGGTATGACCCCCATTTTACAGCTGAGAAAAACTGAGACCCAGAAAGGTTAAGTGACTAGACAAAGGTCACATAGCTGGGACCAGAACCTTACCTTTTGACTTGTTCACCGTTGCTTCTGTGTACCACAGTAGCCTGGCCCTGGTCCCTGGGTAGAGGGAGGCAGGATCCATGGTTGCAGGGCTTTCTTGAAGTCCTGTGGTTGCTCCTCAGGCTGTTGTAGAGTACCAGACTCTACCCCAGTCAGCCCTGGTCCTGGATGCTCTACAGCAGTGGTTTTCAAACTGTGTGTGTTCTGAAAAGCCCTGGAACACATAGCTGAGTGGGCAGAACTTGGTCCTCCCTAAGCATATAATCCCTTTCCCCAAATTGGATTCAATCAGAACAATTCCGTATTCATCTAGTTTATGTACTGGAGTTCAGTAACATTTTGTAAAAAAAAAAAAAAGGTAAAAAAGGAAAGATTTTTGCTAAATAAAAAGGAATAAAAAACGTTTGAAAACCACTGCTCTGGGATGGGTGAGAATTTGGCTGGTGCCCTAGGGTGGTGAGAAGGCATTCTGTCAGGCAGCAGTCATTCCCCTGCACTGAGCCGTCTGTACAGAGCCCAATGGTACATCAGAGAAGGGGACAGTTTGAAGAAAGGAAAGGATACTGCCTTTCGGCTATGAATTCAGAGCCAGTTTTAATTAAAATCCAGCCCAGTGTGGGAGACTCAGCCCCCATTTTCAGGGCTTCTAGTATGTGCAGGAGGTAGGGCTCAGACATTGGCACAAACCATGAACTTAAATTCCAGGCCTGGGCTGCTTGGGGAGGACCTCCCAGAGGAGCATGGCCTTGAATATGGTTTGGCAGGAGGGTGGTGGAAGGTGGGGAGATGGGAGAGCGGGCTCAGTGTAGGGGAATTGGCGTGCCCCTCCCCTCCCCCAGCCCCTCTCCTCATCCTGTGCTCTGTGTGCCACCCAAGGTGACAGAAAGGTACCCATACCTAGTTGGTGCATCACCAGAGCCAAGACCTAGATGCCTCCACTCCATTCCCAAGGCAGCACATGCCCCTAACTGGCATGTTGCATGTCTCAGGGAGGAGGTGGGTGGGGTGTGCTTGGTTTGAGGGAGAGCTGTCTTGTCATGGACTGTATCACCTCCCAGGCCTCACACTCTGAACAGCACCAGCATGTCCAAAGCATATCAGAGCACCTTCACAGGCGAGACCAACACCCCGTACAGCAAGCAGTTTGTGCACTCCAAGTCATCTCAGTACCGGCGACTGCGCACTGAGTGGAAGAACAATGTGTATCTGGCTCGCTCCCGTATCCAGGGCCTGGGGCTCTATGCAGCCAAGGACCTAGAAAAGCACACAATGGTTATAGAGTACATTGGTACCATCATTCGCAACGAGGTGGCCAATCGGCGGGAGAAAATCTATGAGGAGCAGGTATGGGCTGACGGGCCATCATGGTGCATGGTCCATGTGCATCCAAGGAACAAAGGGCTGGATTGGGCTTGGGAGCAGGTGGAAAGCTGTGGGAGGAAGAAGAGAGAGGCAGGAGAAACAGTAAGAAATAAGCCACTGCTCAAGTCCGCAACCTCATCCCACCACCGCCACTGCCATTCTCTGATACTCTTGCCCCTTCTGCAACTTCTGCCTTTCTAGAACCGAGGCATCTACATGTTCCGAATAAATAATGAACATGTGATTGATGCTACCTTGACTGGAGGCCCTGCCAGGTGAGAGGGGAATGAGGAGGGAGGGATTTGTGGTCCCTGAGGGTGACCCTCTGGGGGTGGGCCAACCAAGGACCCAAAATCATCCCAGCTTAGTTGCCTGGCATTCCTGACTGTGTCCCACTGCCCAGGTACATTAACCATTCCTGTGCGCCTAACTGTGTGGCGGAAGTTGTGACATTTGACAAGGAGGATAAAATCATCATCATCTCCAGCCGGCGAATCCCCAAAGGAGAGGAGGTGAGAGGAAGCCTCCTGTGTGTCAAAGTAGCTCCTTCTTCTCTGCCCTTCCCCAGAGCCCAGTTCCAAGACCACTGCCCTCAGGTCAGATCTCTGCCCTCCCCCACTTCCCCTGTGGGTGCTGGCATTGATTTTGCCTTCTTCTTTTTCCAGCTGACCTATGACTATCAGTTTGACTTTGAGGACGATCAGCACAAGATCCCCTGCCACTGTGGAGCCTGGAATTGTCGGAAATGGATGAACTAAGAAGCTTTGAGGCTACCAGGCAGGGGAGTCCCCCCACCCCCAACCTCTTCCCTGAAAGGGATGAGGGGGAAGAGAGGTAGCAGCCAGAGCCAGGACCCAGGGCTGGGGCTGCCGGCTAACCGGAGCCCCTGGAGCAGGAGGCTGGGGCAGAGGGCCCTAGGCCAAGCCCACCCTGGGCACCAGGGACAACCTTCTTCCCTGCCACCGGCCCCCAGGCTGGCATCTCTGCCCCCAGCTCCAGGAGGGGCCAGACAGAAGCAGCCATTGGGCATCTCAGGTTCGAGGGGGATATGGGCCGGGAACTACCCAGAAGCATCTGGGAGGCAGCAGGGAGTGGGGAGGAGGATGTGTGGCCGGGCCTCACAGCTCTGCTGCTCCCACCGACCTCTCCGGCCCAACGCAAGGCTGCAAAGAGACTTGACTAAGCTTGACAATCCCAAAGGCCGGGTCCCACACCTGGCCCTGCCTGCCGGGTCCTGCCCCCACCCTCACCCCCATTCCCTTCCCTCTCAATCTGTCTCTGTCTTCCCCTTCTCCTCTGTGTTTCTGTCTCTCTATGGGTTGTGTTTCCTTGTTTTCCACTCTGACAAATGCAACATGAACGGGAAAGAGGCGCCCAGCTGCCCAGGAGGGCAAGCCAGGCATGCCGGGCAAGGAGACCCCGCACCCACACCTACCTCATTTAAGTGTTGGATTTTTTGCTGTTTTGAAATGTGAGACCCTCTCCAAGCCCCTACTGCCCCAACCCTCTCTCCCACCTCACTGCCCTCTTCTGAGTGGGTGGAAGGGGGTAGGAGGAGTAAGAAAACAACAACAAAAAATCCATCTTTGTTTTTAATTATGGGCAAGGGATGGTGGTTAAGGCTAATGATGATGAAGATTGGGGATGACTGGCCCCTAGTTGCTCTAGGACTTCCTTCTCCATCTGGATATGGGGGCAGGAGGGGTGTGCTAAACCTAGGACCAGGATATCTTCCTCCTGTTTTCCCAATCTCATCATGAGCCCATTTGCCCTCCAGCCCCTGGATGGGGTGGGTGGGTGGTAGGGTGAGGGCTATCCCTGAGTGGCATGCCCATACCCAGTGAGGCAGGGTGTGGCCCGGAGCTCCCACTTTCCCTCAGTCACCAAACTGCTGCTGGTCTGGTGGGAAGGGGTGGTGATGTGGGGGTGGGGGAGCTTAGTGTCAGCGCGGGGAGGGTGGGGGGTATTTATCTATTTATACATGGGATTGTACATAGTCTTGTGGGGCATGGGGGAGCCGGCTGGAGGTGAGAACCCTCCCCTCTCCCCCCACCCCCGGGGAGAGCAAATGTAAAACTACTAATTTTTGTGCTTTATATATTCTATATAAATATATCTATTTTCTTTTTACAAAACCAGTTTATAAATGGTAGGGGGGTGTGGGGCGGACACATGGAGCTCCCCTTGTGGGGGGGCCCCCTCCATTACCCAACCTACCGCCCTTTTCCTCACCCCTTCTCCCCACCCCCTGGCTGTGACTGCTGTAAGGTGGGGGTATAGAGGCTGGGAGATTCCCACCCCCTGTTGTATAGTTGGACTATGTTATAACGCACAAAAGTGAGCTGGCCCCAGGGGGAGCCAGAGGGTGATGGGGTCCTTGCCTCCCTTTCCTTCCCCTTTCTGCCCAAGCTTGTGCTGCAGTTGAACCTCTTCCTGGGGGTAGGGGTAGGTCAGGTGGGTGAGGCCCCAGACCCCTCTCTGTAGGGAGCCGTGGGAATGAAGATGAAGCTTATATGCAGTTCTCTTCTAGGGGCTGTGGGCAAAGGGCATTTTGTAATTAATATTTTCAAGAAACAAATGTCTGGAGTGTAGGAGTGGACTTGTTGGCAGTGGATGGGTGGGCCTGCTGGAGGGGGAGCACGGTCGCTGTTGTGATTTTAGGTTTGTTTTTGTTTTGTTTTTGAATTTGGGGGGTTGCGGATTGATGGGGGTAGGGAGATTTTTTTTTTTAAAGCTGCTTCCTCAACTGTTTCAAGCTGCAAATGTATAAGAGAACAACATCCCCTATCCCCACAGTAACCACTGTAATTAAATCAGACAGTGGTGAGACTGGGCTGCTGCCCCCAAAGCCATTGGATGTTCCTTTTCCAAGAGCAAAAGGTCTAGGCTACAGGGAGGGGGAGATTGGCTCCTGTGAATCAGGCTCTGGTTGGGGCTTGGGCCCTGGCTTTAGGAAGAGGGGATGGGGCAGACTTTGTTAAGCATATGCTAGGTATCCGATAGTCCTGTAGACTTTAGTGAAGAAACCTTAAACAGTTTTTAATTTTTATATAAACTAACTCAGACCCAAGCTACAAGGTTGGAATTTTGGTTGTTGGTTTTGTTTTTTTTTTTAAGTACCCCGCCTGTATAATTGCATCAGAATCCCCCCTCCCACCCCGCCCTCCCCACCCCCGTGTTTGTATTTTGGGTTGGTTTACACTTGCACATACTCAATTTTCAGTTTTTCCCCTTTACAGTCTTCTCCCCACCTTCAGGACCCTCCCCCTTTTTAAAAAATAAATCGCTGACAAGTGTGAATCCCGTGAAGACTTTATTTTGTGTTGTGTGTATCCTGTACAGCAAGGTTGGTCCTTCGTAACAACGGATGAAATGGTTCCCCCTTTTAAGGCGCCCTCTCTCCCTCCACCCCCAGCGCCCTCGTCCCTGGCATGTTTTGTATCAGCGATCATTCTGAACTGTACATAATTTACGTTGCAAGAGGCAAAGGGCAAGTTTTGGATTTTGCTTCTTCCAAGTTTGTTTTTAAGCGACAAATAAAAAAAGAACATTTTAAATACAAGCGGCTCCGTCCCGTCACCCTCGCCGTCAGCCGGATCCGTGAAGCCTTAGAGGACCCGGGGGAGGGCGGGTACCGAGGCCAGGCCGCTGGGACGGGTAAGCTCCCTGTGTTCCGTCCTTAGCTGGCGCCTTCCCTGCGTAGGCGGAAGTGGCGTCGCGGTACCGGACGTGGGGCGGACCCTCCCGCCCTCGCAAAAGATACGTTCCTAAAGCGAACCAACCCTGCCGGCGCCTCTTGAAATGGAAACGGTGAGGAGCGCGGGAGGGCGGCGGGGGGCGCTGTGGAGTCTGAGACCCCTTGTAGGGGACGCGGAGGCCGGGGTAGGGACCGGTGCTGGTGCCCAGATAACGAGTAGCGGAGTGTCGGATCCCGTGACCCTGCCCCCTCCGTGCCTTCCCTGGCGCAACTCCTAGCACTGGGCCGCGCCGGTGCCAGCCTTCCGCCCGCGGTACCACCAGCCCGAGCGGTCTGCAGTGACTTCTAGCTCCCTCCGTGGAGCCCACGCACACCCGGGCGATCTCGGGCCTCCTTTCCTGTTAACACCTCAAAGCGCTTCAGAGGTTTGCCTGAGAGAACTGGGTTGTGAACCGGCCTTCTTGGGTGAAGCAGGGGGTTGCCAAGGGATCCTCGCTTGCAGATAGCACCTGGCCCTTGGTTGTCTGATGTGATCCGTGCAATCCCTGGCAGGAGCGACATCTGAAAGATCTTTATAATGCTTCGAGGTTTCCAGCGAGGTCACATTACCTAAATAAAGCTGAAAAGTGGGGTTTCTTGAAGGAGAGACTGTCAAATGTTAGAGGCCCCTGTGTCCCTGGTCCAGTTTATTTAGGTCATGCTCAACTCTTGATCCTAAGCAGGCCTGTGATCGTGGCGAGCAGGCAATAACCAATTGTAGCAGGTCCCTGCCATCCAGAGATGCTGTGGGTTGCTTGCTACATGTTTGGACGTAGCACTCTCAGGGACATTTTTCTAGCACTCTGGAACCCTTCCCATTCACTTTCCTCACCAACAGTTTTTAATCATGCATATCCTCTGTGAGGCAGAGTAACTCTATCTTGATTTTATCCTCCGCTACTGTCTGTTGTATAAGGACTGCAGGTTCACCTTTGGGTGGTTTACACGCCTGGAGTAATTCCTTTACTGCACATTTCTTTACCTGCAGAGAGGTCATGTCCCTCTCTCGGTTATAAAAAAGAAAACAGACAAAGTGAAAAAGTGATTTACAACTGATCACTCAGTCAAGGGAGTCAGTTTGTACAGACAAAGAGAATTTTGAACAAGAATTAAAGATCTGATTCCACTAAGTTCAAAATAACTTGCCAGTTTTTACTTACTTGTAAAAGTACTATGGTTTACAAACATTTTTACATAGATTTTCTAACTTAGCCCTCACACTTTATGTACTGTATTAGGTTCTTGGGGTAGAAATTTTTAGAAATAGAAAAAAGAAGAGAAAATCCCTGTTTTGAAAATGCTCAGCCTAACTGGAGTTGGGTGAGGGCAAGCCTGTGAAGCCAAAGGTAGACTCATAAATGCTATCATTAAGGTGCAAAGGACTGTGGAAGCACAGGGATAGAGAAATTACTGTGAACCTGGGAGAGGCATTGCAGGTTGAGAGAACAGTGTGAGCCAGGGCATAGAAGTCCGAGTATGTAGAGATTACCTGAGGGTGAACCAGTGGTTTGATGTTGCTGGAGCTTTGGATTTTGGTTATAGTGAAAGAAAAGACTGGAAAAATAGGCTGAGGTCAGGTTGAAGGTATTGCATTCCATGCTAAGTTTGAACATTGTTTTGCAATAAGGGGACCCATGGGAGATTTATGAGCAAGGCAGTGAGTGTGCTTTAGGAACGTTCTTAATAGCTTTCAGTAAATGGACGGAACTACTTCAGGAAGTGGTGAGTTCCTGGTTGCTGGAGATGACAGTCCCTTCCAAATCTGGGATGCTTGGTGAGAGAACTTGGTGACAGCATGAAAGTCAAATTAAAGAGAGAGATTTAGGGCCAGGAGACCAGGTTAGATAATATTGCAGAAGAAGGGGTAAAAACCTAAGTTAAAGCTGTGAAAGTGGAAAGGAAAGAGATGGAGTTGAGCTATGACATATCAGCTTAGGTGATAAATGTTGGGGACACATTTAGGTCACGTCCTACTCTGCGATTTTAAGCAGACATGTTGGCACAGCTCATTCTTGGAGGGATCAAGGCTATATAGTTTTAGGTACCTGAAAGGAGAGCAATGTAAGAAATGAAGATGGCAATCACTGTAAGAATAATAGAATTGGAGGGGCAGATGCTGTTCTGTTTTGTATGGAAGCATTGGAGGAGTCTCTGTGACATCTGTGGTTGTCCAGCAAACAACTGGAAATGTGGATCAGGAGTTTGAAAGAAATTTTGAGTCTGTGTGTTGGATCTAGCCTGTGTCTCTGTAATGATATTTTGTGCTTATGTAGTACATTGGTACTTCCTTTGGTCCCCTAAGTCACTAGAAGTAGAGAGGAGTGGACATAATTACCCCACTCCTGTATGGAGAAATAGGCAAAAACATAAAGTCATATTCAATGGTGTCCAACTCTTATGTAGGCATCTATCTCTATTTAGCTGTACATCTCTTTTCTGTCTCTGTAGCATAGTCTTTGGTCTTGCTGTTAATATCAGTGTGAATCATTATCATGATTAATTTGAGACTGAAAAACAAAACAATTGAGAATTATATGCAAAGCCCATGCTAGATTGTATAGGGTTATGAACTGTAAGATAACTGTAAGATATAAACTGTAAGATAGTTCCTGGAACTTATCATCTGTTTGAATAAATAATGAACAAAGTAACTGTAGCACAGTGCAGTATGTATGTGTAGTATTATGTGATGGGGATGATAATTTCTACAGGAGTAGTTGTTTCTGTGTCTTTGGATAGATCTCTGTGAGACTGTGTTATACCATGTCTGTATCTTTACTGCTGAACAACCCTCTCTCCCACTTATAAGTGATGAGGCTGTTATTCCGATAGCCCTGCCAAAATGCCAGGCCAAGCTAATAGTCTTATGCAGCCCAGAGAGAAGAGAGGGAGATTATTTTCCTCGCCCACTGCTCCCACTCTGGCCCATCATGGGAGGGAAGTTTAGGGCTGTCCTGCCGATTTGACCCTGTTGACCAGCCAGCTTCCCTGGTTCAAGCCAAGGCATTTAACTTCATGTTACTACAGCAACTATGGAGGTGAACTGTAACATTAAGTTAGCTTTGGGAGTTATCCAGAGAAAACGGAGCCAAAACTGTTGATTCCAGTAGATGAAAATTATCATGATCCCTCCTGGGTTTCTGGATAACCCAGGATGAAATGAAATTTCTGAATGTTCCCACTTGGGGGAGCACAGAAATGGTTCCCAAGGTTTCTCTGTATTCAAAGCCCTCTCTAATCTCAAACTGTCATGGGCAAGGAAACTTCGAAAACCATCATCCTCTGGCCCTTTGACTCACAATGGTCCCCAGATTCAGAACATTTGTGCTCCTCTTCCACCCTTCATTCAATCAAGCTTTGACTGTCTCTCTTACATTCAGCTGCAGGGATCCTCTCCAGATGTGACCCTCTCTCAGTGGCTAGGGAATATGTCTATGATTCTGGTGCCCACAGCTATGCTTAGGGAGTGAAGGGGGAAAGCACTGTTGTCTCTCTGGCTTCTATGTTTTTATAAAGTAGATCTGTGAGAACCTTGTGGGGCCAATCCTATGTTCAGATTTTCTTTTTCCTTTTAATTTCTTAAAGTATCATTGATATACAATCTTACGAAGGTTTCACATGTACACTCAGATTTTCTACTCTCAGCTTTTAAGACCTAATGTTTCATTAGGCAATCTGGTTTATAAGGACATGAGTTTTGAAACCACACAGATTTGTGTTCAAAGCCCTGTTCTACCCCTTACCAGCTATGTGGCTTTGGACAATTTGCTTACTATTTCTTGAACCTATCTGTGAAAATAAGGCTAATAATAGTACTTACCTAAGAGTTACTATGAAGATTGGACGACTTAATATTTCAAAAGGGAATTACAGTGCTTTAAATGAAGTCATTAGTTCACTAGCCCATCTCCTGTTGCGAGGCTGAAATGGATGGACCCTAGGTAGGCTGAATCTTTGTTTCTCTTGTTTCTCCAGGTCACTTATTCAGATAGCTCCCCAGCTCTGGAAAATGAGCATCCTCAAGGTAAGTTTGTTGAAGAAAGGAAACTGGGTATGAAGGTCACAGCCTGACCCTAACTTGTCTTTAGCATTACTTTTGAATCTCTCCCAGCGCACATCCTGGGAAAATCAAAGCTGGCCAAGATAATGTGCCCAACCACACAAATCAGGAACAGTAATTTGGCAAGATCATCCAGGAATAAATCTTGGGCAGTATGTAAATGATTAATATCTTCAATTATCAAACCACTTGAGAGAAACTTTTGAGGTAGGGGAAACTTCTATATAAACTCTGGATTGGCTAACCATGTTCTAAAAGTGTCTGGTATTTTCTAACTAGTCCAGAAACAATGCTACTAGGATTTTACCATCAGTGAGATCACTAAAACTACTGAGTGTAAACAAGAAATGATAGAAAGTCTTTCAAAACCCTTAGAACTAATCTAGAAATAGAGACACTAAACCCTAAAATCCAGGACACAGGAGAAGGCAATTCCAGCAGCTGCCCAAACGCCTGGTTAGAATGGAATGGTCCAACACGAGACCATCTAGAAGGAAGCAGAACTTACAGGCATCTCCAATGAAGAATTTTGCCCAGGAGCACTCCTAGGTCTTCCTAGGACATGTTTATGGCATTAGGAGTATACAGTTTCTCAGAGGATTGAAATATGGCTTCAGACCTTAGGACATATTACTAAGGATTTGTGATTTAGAAGGTTTTTTAAAAGTTCTGTTTTTATTCTGTTGGTATCCAAAAAAGTTACTATAGTCATATTTTGAATTATATGGATGACTTTACATAATTGAGTACTGTCATATGATATCAGTGCCTGTTTTATGTTTCTGAGTACATGTGCATCAGCACCAAGGCAGGGTTCAAAAACTCAAATGGTCTATGTGAACCAAGCAGTGATGTAGGCTGCCTAGGACCACAACAATCTATAGATCTTTTTGCACCTAAAAGGAAGCAGCAAGTATCTGGGTTTGGTCAATTGTTACTGTTCAGGAATTCAAAACTTAGTTTTGTCAGAGCCTCTGATTTTGAAAAGAAACTGAGAATCTGGATTTTTATGTAAATCTCCAGATTTCTAATTAGGGAACTGATTTAAATTATTTTTAAAATACTGGGAAGGCCAAGGGGGATAAAGGAGCACAATAATTTGTGATCACAATATAAGTTGGTCATGGGGACAGTAGTACAGCATGGATAATATAGTCGATTCTGTAACATCTTTTTATGTTGATAAATAGTAACCACACTAGAGGGGGTGAGGATTTAATAATATGGGTTAACTGTTGAACCACTGTATTGTACATTTGAAACCAATATAAGATTGTATATCAACAATACTTCCATTAAAAAAAAAATACTGTTTGGAATTTACCCTAAGAATGCAGCACTCCAGTTTAAAAAAGACAGATGCACCCCTATGTTTATCGCTGCGCTATTTACAATAGCCAAGATATGGAAGCAACCTAAATGTCCATCAGTAGATGAATGGATAAAGAAGATGTGGTACATATACACAATGGAATATTACTCAGCCATAAGAAAAAACAGATCCTTCCATCTGCAACAACATGGATGGAGCTAGAGGGTATTATGCTCAGTGAAATAAGCCAGGCGGAGAAAGACAATTACCAAATGATTTCACTAATATGTGGAGTATAAGAACAAAGGAAAACTGAAGGAACAAAACAGCAGAAGCACAGAACCCAAGAATGGACTAATAGTTACCAAATGGAAAGGGACTGGGGAGGATGGGTGGGAAGGGAGGGACAAGGGTGGGGAAAAAGAAAGGGGACATTACGATTAGCATGTATAGTGTGTGTGGGGGCACAGGGAGGGCTGTGCAACACAGAGAAGACAAGTAGTGATTTTACAGCATCTTACTATGCTGATGAACAGTGACTGTGAAGGGGTATGTGGGGGGTACTTGGTGAAGGGGGGAGCCTAGTAAACATAATGTTCTTCATGTAATTGTAGATTAATGATACCAAAAAAAAAATACTGTGAAGGCCAAATCAAATGTAGGCCTGTAGCCTAAAGTGATAAAATTTAACTAGCAATGTAACATCTCTTAAATTGGTATCAAAAGATATGTTCTTGGAGTCTGTGAGTTTTCAAATTTGAAAAACAATGATGGGCTTCCAGTTAAAGATGGTGGATTGAATACATGCATCTAATTTCTTCCTTCACAAGAAGCCACTAAAACCACCATAATGGAGTTTTTTAAAAAAGTGCAAGCCCAACAAAATAGGCCAAACAAGAGAGGAGGCAATAGCAATACATTTTTGAAAGCTGCAAAGCAGACAGAAGACAGGTAGATGACTTAGCAGACCTGAGAAAACTGGACTATAAATTAATAGTGGGGAAAACTGAGAAGCATTGAACATCTAAAAAGCAGTCAGATCCCAAGACTTCCTACCCCACTGAGTGCAGCTGGGCAACTCCCTGTCCCAACTTTGGAAGATACTGGAGGTCTGGAGATGGACTGTGGCCCAGTTGAGAAGTGCAGTGGTGTACTAAACACAGGAGCATGAAGTGAACTGTACTGGATGCTGAGATATGAGTCCTTTTCCTGCATCCAATTTCCAGAATGCTGATGGAAAAAACTTCACCCTCCATCATGAAAGTAACTGAATAATCATTCTCTCCAGAATCCCCTTGAGGGGAAAGCCCTAAAAATTTAAGTATTGAGTGTTCCCCATCTGAATGGCTCACAGTCAACAAGGCTTACTTACACACTTAGAAGCATCCAACTTATACACTTAGAAGTAAAGCATCCAAACAGCTTTAAAGATTCCACTCTTAAAATATAGTTGGATAAAAGAGAAACAAATCCTACTATTTGCAACAACATGGATGGAGCTAGAGGATACTACGCTCAGTGAAATAAGTCAGGCAGAGAAAGACAAGTACCAAATGATTTCCCTCATTTGTGGAGTGTAACAACGAAACATAACTGAAGGAACAAAATAGCAGCAGACTCACAAACTCCAAGAAGGGACTAGCGGTTACTGAAGGGGAGGGTGGGTGGGGAGGGAGGGAGAAGGGGATTGTGAGGTATCATGGTTAGTGCACAAGGTGTGTGTCGGTCATGGGGAAGACAGAGTAGCACAGAGAAGACAAGTAGGGACTCTCTGGCATCTTACTACACTGATGGACAGTGACTGCAATGGGATATGAGGGGGGACTTGATAATAAGGGTGAATGTAGTAACCAAACTGTTTTTCTTGTGAAACCTTCATAAGAGTGTATATCAATGATACCTTAATAAAAAAAAATTTTAATAATAAAAAAAATGGTTAGACTCCTTTAAACCAAGGATTACCAGACATTTAAAGAAAGCTTCTGACATAAAAAAAAAAAAGTGACCCAAACTGGTGCCCCTCATGAAAAAAAAAAAACCCACAGGATAAAAAAAGCAATAAAGGGGAAAAGTCAGTGCATAGAGAAGAAAACTTTAAAAATTAATATTAATTTATACTCAGATAAAGAACATATTTCCACCATGAAACAAGTACAGGATATGAGTTTTTTTAAAAAGGAATTTTCAGAAAACAAAAAGGAGCTCTTAGACATTAAAAATATAATAGCAAAAATTTTAAACTAAATAGGGGGTTGGGAAAATCAAATTGAGAAAATCTCCCACAAAGTAGAATTAAAAATCAGAGAAGTGGAAAAAATCAAAGTGGAAAATAGAGGAGAAAAGATATTTTAAAAACAACAAAAACTGACCAAAAAAACATTTAAAGGCTCAGTCTAGGAAGCCTAGTATCTCAATAACAGGACTTACAGAAAAAGAAAAATGACAGCACAGAGGGAAGGAAGCTGTCAAGGAAATAATTGAAGAAAATTTCCTGGAACTGAAGGACATTAGTTTTCATAATGAAAAGACTCACTGAAAAGGACTCACAGTGGATGAAATTGACCCCCCAAAGCACAATCACCATGAAATTTCAAAGCACTGGAAACAACAGAAGATCCTGAGTTTTCAGAGAGAAAAAAACAAGTCACATAACAAAGAATCAGTTGCCTCGGACTAAGCACATCAGAAGCTAGAAGGCAGTGGAGCAATGCCTTCAACATTCTGCAGGAAAATAAATTCCAACTAGAATTCTATATCCAGCCAAATTATAAATCAAAGATGAGAGTAAAATAAAGATATCTGCAGGCTGCAAGGTCTCAAAAAATGTACCTTCCATGCACCCTTTCTCAGGAAGCTACTGGAAGATGTGCTCCACCAGAACAAGGGAGTAATAAAAAAGATGAAAACATGGGATACAGGATACAGGAGTGCCAATACAGGAGAGACGTGAAAGGGGGCCCCTGGATGGTGATGAAGGAAGACCTCAACAGCGCACACCAGGCAAAGCAGCCCAGATTTGAGCAGGTCAGAAGGCTCTGGAGAGACTTCTTTGGGTAGTTTAAGTTGACAGACTATCTGATGTTTCTGAACTTTGGAAGGAGATTTAAACAATTGGTGAAGAGTTGGGGGTTAAATTAGTTATAAATACTGTATATAGAAAATTAGGCAAACAAAAAGACAAGACAATTATTAACTCCAGGGGTAACAAAATTGTGAAAGAAATAAAAAAAACAAGAGTTTGCCATTTGTCCTAGTTCTGAATAATGACTATTCAGTCAAAATTATTTAAATATTGATGTAACCAACATTATAGTTTAGCTTCTGGAAGAATGGGGGGATGGGAGGTGCATATTTGTTATGTGCATATATGTCTTGTAAGAAAGAGAACTAAAAAGTTCCATCTTCCTTGGATGCTAATAAATAATGCCCAAGAGTGAAAATATCAAAAAGGAACAATGTAAGCTTGTTATTTATAGACATAGAAGTAAATACCAAAATAATCAGCTAAGAAGTCTCATCTCTGGGGAGGGGTAGTACAGGGTGGTGGATGCCAGGAACTGCAGTTTTTCTCCACAAAATTTTTAGAACTGTTTGTCTTTTTAAACTGTGTATCTGTTTAGCTCTGCTAGAAAATGAAAAATTAAAAACAACTGGCATAGGATTCAAGAGCATGAACTTTGGATCAGGCAGATCTGTGTTTGAGTCTTTGTTGACACTGATGGTATGACCTTCAGTTTATTTAACTGCTTTTCACCTATTTTCTCATCTGAAAAGTGAGGACAGTATTTGCTGTACAGATATCTTGTATGGATTAAGTGATGTAATATTTTTAAGCACACATAGAGTAGTATGTAGCACCTTTGGGCTCTTATTTTGGGGGTTGCTTCTCCAATGTAGAACAAGCAATTAAAATCAGAGGAATGGAAAGGTAAACACAGCAGGGTGTCCCATTTGTCTAGAGTAGGTGGGATGATTTCTGATTCAGTGTTGTCCTGAGGTGGACGCTCAGGGTGTTTTGGGCCAGGCTGATTGAACACTGGGCTCCAACTTAGTGTTGATCTGAAATGGCCCAGCTTTGACTATGACCTTCTCATTTTCGGGTCTTAGAAGAATTTTAAAAAGCTTAATTATATTTTAATTGAGTGAAGAGAACAAATGAAAATGTGCTGATGTATGAAAGAGAAAACCTGAATTAAAGATGAGAAAAAAACTTTTAGACTAGAATAAGTTAATGAAAGATATTATAAGACTTTCTTTTTCAGTCAGCCATCTTTTGCATATGGAGCCAATAGATATATGTGGTCCTACCTGGAGATGGGGGTGGTGGATAAAATGATTTCCTAAGGGTTTATCCAAGTTTTGTAGAACAACGGGAATAGATAGAATAGGGGGCCTTATAAAAAAATCGTGCTGTAAATATTCGAGCACCTTCAACATTGTTTTATTCTTTGCGTCTTTTGATTGGGCATGGAAGGAAGCTACTAATTCTCCCACCCTATGCAGAGACCCCAGAATCCAACAAGAGTGTGTATACTTCCTTCATGAAGTCTCATCGCTGCTATGACCTGATTCCCACAAGCTCCAAATTGGTCGTATTTGATACTTCCCTTCAGGTGAGTGAAATCCTCTTTTCCCTGCCTTCCCCTTCCTTGGAGCCTCTTGTTCAATACCTCTCATCCTGTCTCATCCCAGTGGTAATATCCTCATTCTTCTATGGTGTTTAGTCTCATGTTTTCCCCAGCATACCCAACCCCTGTTCTTTTAAAGTCCTACCCCCTGTGAATTTTCCCTTCATGATTATTACTCTTTGCCTACAGGTGAAGAAAGCTTTCTTTGCTTTAGTGACTAATGGTGTACGAGCTGCCCCTTTGTGGGACAGTAAGAAGCAAAGTTTTGTGGGTAAGCAAAAGTTTGTGCAACACCCTGTGCTGGGCAGGGGAAAAGCTTTGAGCAGTACTGAGGGCTCTTCTCTTGGTCTCTAGGCATGCTGACCATTACCGATTTCATCAATATCCTTCACCGCTACTATAAGTCAGCCTTGGTAAGGAACCTGGGCCCAATGACCCAAAACCACTTTGCCTGCCGAGAGTCCCTCATTCTCATTCCCTTTCTTCCAAACAAATAGCAAGGGATTAATGAAACAGAGATCAGGTCTGAAACTCTATTGCTTCTGCTTCCAGGTACAGATATATGAGCTGGAAGAACACAAGATAGAGACTTGGAGAGGTATGTAGAGAATTGGGGGTTCTAAAAGGACAAAGGGATGGAGAGTTTCCTGGGAAGAGTTTTCCACGATGGTATTTTGTGAACTTCCCTTTTCCCTCCAGAGGTGTACCTACAGGACTCCTTTAAACCACTTGTCTGCATTTCTCCTAATGCCAGGTGAGTTCCAGCTCCCCATTTGTCCAGAAGGGGAAGAGCCTTGCCATCAGCACAGCTAACTCCCTAGACACCCAAAGATTCTGGGGCAGAATAGAGAAAAGACACTTTTCCCAGCCTGCCCCCCCTCCCAACATACACACACATACTCTAGGTCTGGTCTGAACACTGTTCCTCTCCCCCAACTACCAGCTCTCCCTGTTTATAAACACACTCTAAGGAGCTATTTAACCGCCCTCGAGCCCAGCACTGTGGAACTTACCATTATTTCCCACCTTCCCACAGCTTGTTTGATGCTGTCTCTTCATTAATTCGAAACAAGATCCATAGGCTGCCAGTTATTGACCCAGAATCAGGCAACACGTTGTACATCCTCACCCATAAGCGCATCCTCAAGTTCCTCAAATTGTTTGTAAGTGCTCCTCAGCCCAGTTTTTTCCTCTATGCTGGATTGGAGGGGTATCCAAATATCCAATACTGGATTTAGGGGGCTTTGAAAATGAAGCTAATGGTTCTTTCCTCAGATCACTGAGTTCCCCAAGCCAGAATTCATGTCTAAGTCTCTGGAAGAGCTACAGATCGGCACATATGCCAATATCGCTATGGTCCGCACTACCACCCCTGTCTATGTGGCTCTAGGCATCTTTGTACAACACCGAGTGTCTGCCCTGCCAGTGGTGGATGAGAAAGGTGAGAGATTGGGCAGAAGAGGGAGAGCTCCAGGGAAGCCAGGATGGCTCTGGGAAAATCTGCTGCCCTCTCAGCTCAGCCCGGAGGGTGAGTCTGTGCACAGGGGGAGCCTTGGATGCCAGATCCTCCTTGCTGAGCTACCTCTGTCCCCCTAGGGCGTGTGGTGGACATCTACTCCAAGTTTGATGTTATCGTGAGTGATTGTGGATGGGCTGGGAGGTAGGGAAGGGGGTGGGGTATTGAATATGGAGAGGGAGAAGGGTCTCTTCTGGGACCTGAGGGTTTTAGAAGCTTCTAAACTTGCAAATCTTACTTGAAAAGGAATTCAATGAGCTGGGTATGGCTTGTGGGCATGGCTAACAACTGCTCTAAATCCCTCTGGTGAGGTTGGGTAAGCTCAGGGTTTGGGAGCTGACTCCTTTGCTTCACTGCAAGCACCTTCCTCTCTCTCTGCAGAATCTGGCAGCAGAAAAAACCTACAACAACTTAGATGTGTCTGTGACCAAAGCCCTGCAACATCGGTCACATTACTTTGAGGGTGTCCTTAAGTGCTACCTGCATGAGACTCTGGAGACCATCATCAACAGGCTGGTGGAAGCAGAGGTAGGGGGCCAGTGACTCAAATGAGCTGTGGGGAGCAGCTTTGATATTGGGGTTTGGTAAGAAGGGTAGGGGCTGAAGGGCCCACCCTGAGGCTAGTACTAAACATCCCTTTCTCCCTTGTTGCTGTCCTCAGGTTCACCGGCTTGTAGTGGTGGATGAGAATGATGTGGTCAAGGGAATTGTATCTCTGTCTGATATCCTGCAGGCCCTGGTGCTCACAGGTGGAGAAAAGCCCTGAGCCTGGGGAAGGGGTCAGACAGTATCAGGGGATATGCCCTGATGACTGCCTGCCCAAAGCTCTGGGAACCACAGATGAAACCTTGAAAGAATTGTGACTCTGTGTCCTGCTTTGGAGCCCTCTACCCTGCTCCCTGCAAGCTGGGAAAGTATGGGGACAGGAAGGAGAATGTATTTTTAGCTGTCTTCATCCTCACACATACACTTGAGGAAAACATGTAGCCTAGCCCACCCCAGCCCCTGCCCTCTTTGACATAGCCCCCTTTCTGGGTAACCCTCAGGCAAATTCTGATCTCTAAGAGATCCCCAGACCTCACCCAGCCTTTGTTTCTATGTCTGCCTGACTCCACCCTAAGATAATAGCACAACAAAACTCTTCATAAAGATATTTTTATTCATCCTGTTTCATGCTGTATGGAGGAGGCTGAGTCTATTTAGTGACATTTCTTCCCCTAATGGGAGTGGGAGGATTGTGGGGAGGAGGGCCTTTGGGTTCCAAGATGGGGGTTAGCTGGGGGAGGAGGGCAGAATGCTTAGCTGAGGTCATTGCTTTTCATGGCAAACCTAATTAAAATGACAGGAACCTCTTCATGGTATTGCAGTGTTTGATTTCTGCAGTTGACAGACACTACTATGGCTCCAGCCTTCCTACTTCATATGGCTCTTCAACTCATTTCTAACAAGAGCAGCACACATGTACAGACACATGCATATAAAACTGTGGCAGGCACTATTCTCCATGCTTTACATATATTAATCCTTTTAATCCTCAGAACAATAGTAGCTATTCTAGTCTTACAGATTAAAGAAAACCTGAGGCACAGAGAGGCTGAATAACCAGCCCAAGGCCACACATCTAGTAAAAAGTAGAGCTAGGATTTCTACTCAAACAGGCCAGCTCAGGGGATCATACTCTACTATACCAGACTTACTGCCTTTCTAATTATCTGTTCATTACAATTCTCTACCCCGTTCCCTGCAGGCCTCCTTATTACTCACTTCCCCCCTGCTTGGATCATAGCTGGGACCGCGGGAAAATTCTGTAACAGTATGAGGTCTCCAGAGGGTAGACGCACTGAAGGTCTCCTTTAGGCAGAGATGTGGTACCATCATCAACTTTTCTTAGGGAAGGTTGGACTCTGGCTTTTGCTGAACCAGCACTGTCTTTGAATCTACAGATCCCTTGCCATCCTTCCCAGGTTAGAATGCGCTGGGGTTGGGTGGAGGAGCAGCAGGACTATGGTCACCCCATCAGACCTTTCCCTGTGGTGAAACGCTGTGGGCCAAAGCAGTAGTCAGCACCAAACACTCCAGGGACTGCTAGACCGCTGGTTTGTGAGCCAAATTCTGGGTACCATCTCACTTGCCTTGCAGGTATGATACCATTTCCTATCTGAGACCAGAAGCAATTTCAGAGTAACTCCTTGCCCCTGTCTACACTGTGCCTAAGAACTTTCAAGAACCTGGCCATACCATGCTGGTTCCCCAAACCAGGCTTCATAATGGAACATGGGGAAAGCACCAAGGCAGCTTTTTGTGCTGCACGTTGGTTTTTCAGAGGTCCCTGCTCCTGCATTCTTCTCTTCACGGCTCTCACAGCACATTCCCAGACTTAGAGGAGGAAGGCTTCCAAGTTATTAGAATTAGGGTATGTTTATGTATGTGGGGGTGGGTGCCTGGTGGAAAAGACAGATGTCTCCTTATGTCACATTCCATCACGAAGGGGAGTTTGTCTAAGGAGGCAAGGGCTTTAAAAAGCCTTAGGAGTTTGATGGGACTTGGGAAGAAGGAAGGACCTTCAAGCAAAGAGCCATCCGTGCAGCTGGTAGGTGTGAGGGGTGGGGGGCGGTCAAGTGCATAGGATAGGGGGTATTTGAATTCTCTCTAAAGGTCTATATTAGGATGAAGGAAGACTAGGTTTTGTTGCTCTGATTCTCAGTAAGTCTGTTTCTGCCCCCACAACAAGCTTCTTGGCTCCATCTTCTTAAAAGGAAGGGTCTGTACCCGAAGAACTGCGTGCACTTTAGTGGAAAACAAATTGGGATCTCTCTCCTGTTTCTATCCCCCTCAAAACCTAACCAATCAGTCTGAGTGTGAAGATGAAGTAGAAGGAAAGACAATGAACAAAATTTGGGAGCTTCATAGCCTATTCTTACCTATTCCCCTCAGGAAAGGCAGATCATCCCTTCTTGCTCAGGAACCATTGCCATACAGTCTCTTTCCCCACCTCTCTGCACTCCTCCCCTCCATTGGAGCTGCTGCCACGGTTGCCAGGCATGGTTGCTAAGTCTCTGCATGGAAGGGCTGGCGTGGGCTGTGCTGCCACTAACATTACCATGGTGAATCAGGGGACACCTGGTATAGGCTTGCGGGGAGGGATCATGTGGATGTAAGTAAACCCCCCACCCCGGACAGAATGAGCCTCAAAGGTGCACCACTTCAGGAGGCTGAGTGGCTAGGTGTTGTGGGAGTGGTGGTGGGGAGCTCTACACTGGGAAATAGGGGCTGCTTTTATCATTTCAGTTGCTAGAAGGCTGATTTTGCTAAGGAGCACACCATTCCTCTGCCATCCCCTCTGAAAGGGTACAGGTGCATAATAAGCACCCTAGCCTGCCCTCCACAAGGCTGAGCAGAGAGCTGTGTGGGCACAGCACAGTATGACCCCTAAGTCCTGGCTTCTGGATTGGGGGAGAGAGCCTGCTGCTGGGTGCCCAAAGACAAACATCTAGAATGGGAGTGCAGCTTGGATGGCCAAGGCAGACTCCTGTGCCCTGCTGAACCAGCAGCCCTGGGCTGCAACACTGAGAGGGTTAGGAGTTAAGGGTCTGGGAGTCACCTTTTTTGAGCCTGGGGGCGGCAGCTCTCCCCCAGAATCGCCTGAAAGTCGCCACCTCCTCCCTCCACCACATGAAAGCCGGTTACTCATCTCTCTGCACCCGAACAGCCACTGCCGCTAAAAATAGCCCCCCAGCCGTAGGCCAGCCCCTTCTGCACCCCAACCCCATGGAAACCAGCGAGAGTGGCAGGCAGAGACCTTGAGTTCAATGCCCATAACCTCCCTGTAGCGGAAACTGAAGTCTGAGGCAAAAAGTCAGGGGCAGAACCTTGGTGATCTGGAACCTTGAGAAGCAGGAGAATGAAGGGTTAAAACGGCAGGAAGGTTGAAGAAATGGGGGCGGGGGAGGGGGCAGTGTCAGCTTGGCAAGAATAAGAAATCCCCTGCCCACTCCTGCAGGTCCCATCAAGCTTGGGGGACAAGGGCAGTGGGAAGGGGCGCCCATTCCCGGGCCCCAGGGGGCGGCCGTGCACATGGGGGAGGTAGCAGCGCGGAGCCGTCTTCGCTATGTCACATGCGCGCGCACACACACAGACAGGCACACACGTGTGCCCGGGTATATATAGTCCTCAGTCGCTGGGCCCGCTGCTCTGCAGTGGGCGCCGGCTCCCTGGGCTGGGAGGGGGCTCTCGGGGCGGGTGGGAGGGTGGGGGGCCGGGGTGGGGTGGGGCAGAATGCTGGATGGCCAGCTTTTCTCCGAGGGGCCCGACAGCCCCCGTGAGCCCCAGGATGAGGAGTCAGGCAGCTGCCTCTGGGTGCAGAAATCCAAGCTGCTGGTGATCGAAGTGAAGACTATTTCCTGCCATTATAGTCGCTGTGCACCTCCTCGACAGCCCATGGACTTCCAGGCCAGCCACTGGGCCCGCGGGCCCCAGAGCCGCACGTGAGTGAAGGAGGGGTGAGGGGAAGAAAGTGGTGGGGCGGGGAGTGGGTTCCGGACATCCTTGCAGGCACCAGCCAGCTGTGGTGGTCCCCTTCTCTTTCCCATCCCGAGGGCTGAAGCAACCCGCGTTGTCTTGGGGGTACAAGAGTGAGTGTGAGAAAGGACAGGAGGTGAGATGGGGCAGACTCTGTTAAAGTGTGCATGGAGAGATAGAGGAGTCCCGCTTCGACTTCAGCCCTAACATATACGCACGTGCACACGCGCACACACTCACACACACACCCCAAGGCAGCCCTGAGTGGTCTCCAATGCTCCCAGCTCCCCGGACCTCTGCTCCCTTCCCCCACAAACTGCTCACCTGGGTTCCTGCTCATTGTCCCAGGTGTGGGCCGCGCCTGGGATCCCCTGAGCCGCCGCCCCGCCGACCCTGGGCCTCCAGGGTGCTGCAGGAGGCGACCAACTGGCGGACGGGGCCCCCGGCCGAGGCCCGAGCTCGGGAGCAGGAGAAAAGGAAAGCGGCATCGCAGGAGCGGGAGGCCAAGGAGACCGAGAGAAAAAGGCGCAAGGCTGGTGGGGCCCGAAGGAGCCCCCTCGGTCGGCCCCGTGCAGAGCCTCGGAACGCCCCTCGGGTGGCCCAGCCTGCCGGGCTCCCAGCTCCCTCACGACCAGAGCGCGTGGGGCAGGTGGGGCGACCGCCCCGTCCGTTGGCGCAGCTGCAGGGCGACCTAAGGGCGGTGTGGGTGGGGCCCTGGGGAGGTCGGCGGCCAGGGCCCCCAAGCTATGAGGCTCACCTGCTGCTGAGAGGTGCTGCTGGGACAGCCCCGCGACGCCGCTGGGACCGGCCGCCACCCTATGTGGCTCCACCTTCTTACGAAGGCCCCCACAGGACCTTGGGCACTAAGCGAGGCCCCGAGCCCTCCCAGGCGCCCGCCACGTCAGCTCCTGCTCCGACTCTAGCCAGGACAGAGGGAGGGTGCCCAAAGAAGAGGCTGGATCCTCGAATCTACCGAGACGTCCTCGGGGCTTGGGGTCTCCGACAGGGTCGGGGTCTCTTGGGAGGATCCCCAGGCTGTGGAATAGCCAGGCCAAAGCTGGAGTCTGGCAAGGGGGCTGCAGAGAAAAGCCTGGGGCTGGCTGCTGCTGGCGTGAACAGTGGCAGCGACGGCCACCCCCAAACCAAAGCTGCTGGGAGCCCAGGCACGGAGACAGCTTCTGCTGGGTCTGCAACTGCGACCCCCAGAGCCCCGCGTCCGGCTCCCAGGTCCAGGCCCCATGTCAAGGGCTCCGAGGAAGGGAAAGAAAGTAGAGAACAGACCTGGCTCCCTAAATGTTGGATTCCCCCCCTTAGAAAGCAACCGCCGCCCCGACAGAGCCAGACCCTCCCCAGACCTTGGGCTCCAGGAGGCACGGGATGGAGAGAGTCCCTGGGTCATAGAGAGGAAGCGGGACTCGAGACCTTGGAGGGTTGGAAGGCCACCCGCCACGCACACACCCTGCCGCGCAGTTCCCGCGGCCTGGCTCCGGGAGAAGGCGTCTTTGTTATTGACGCCACGTGCGTGGTAATTCGGTCCCAGTATGTTCCGACCCCTCGAACCCAGCATGTGCAGCTTCTGCCCACTGGGGTGCCGCGCGTTGGTGGGGAGGCCCCTAGTCAATCGAAGCGCAACAAGGAGGAGGGTGAGGGGGCCGCGGTCTTTCCCTCGCCTTGCCAAAAGCTGCTGTTGAGCAGTCGCCTTTCACATCAGCCCGGTGCGGGGCAAGGGTTCGAAGCTGAGGGCGGGAAGCCCGCGGACTCCTCATTGGAGGAGCGCGCCTCCCGCATCTTGGGGCTCCCGGTTGACGAAGTAAACCTGCAGGACGCCCACACACAGCTAGGTAGCCCAGAGCACTCAGCCTTAGGCCCAGGGGCTTCGGGAGGCGCAGGCAGTGCCGAAGGCTCCGATCAAGTGGCGGCCGTTCCGCTGCGCGCGGGCCGGGGCTGGGCACGGACCCCGGGGCCCTACGCCGGGGCCCTGAGGGAAGCCGTGTCCCGCATCCGCCGCCACACCGCTCCGGACTCCGACTCGGACGAAGCTGCGGAGCTCAGCGTCCAAAGCGGCTCTTCTGATGGAAGCGACACAGAAGCCTCTGGCGCCTCCTGGCGGAATGAACGGACAAGGCCCCGGGAAGGCGGGAAGACAGCAGAGCTGAGCGACAGTATCCGAGAGATTCTAGACGTCATCAGCCGAGCCGAGGAGGCCCTCTTCGGGGCGAGGGACACTAAGGGGGTCCCACAGGGAAATAGGAAGCTGCAGTGAGAGGCCCTTTCTTGTTTTTGTGTTCCCCAACCCAGCCATCCTAGGGCCATGGTCCCCTTTCTTCCTCAAAAACTTCTTTGTACCCCTTTCTCCCACCCGTTCCCATACTTGAAATAGAAGCTTCCCAAATAAAAGGGAAGGGAGCACATGTCCGTTCATTATATTTTTTTCCAGGAAAGGTGAGGGTGAGCCATAGACTTAAATAGGCTGCTCCATTCAGGGTACTCCGCAAAGGTCTTCAGTAGGGGTCAATGGACTGGTGTGGAGCTGAGCAAAGAGGCCTAGCCAGGGTCAGGTAGGAGGGCAGGGACGGCATAGTCATAGGAGGGCAGCTTCAGGGCAGGTGGAGCCTCTGGACAGAAGGGAGAGGCTATGGACTGAGGTGACCGGGTGACCGAGAGGCCCTTGACAGAAGAGGTTCAGAAACAACCGAAAAGCATTAAAAGTGTTCACTTTGGTGTCACAAGTCTTGGGTTCCAATCCCAACTCTGACACTGACTTGCTGGGTGACTTTAGAAAAGTCACTTTCCCTGCCAGCCCTCCTGGCATGTAAAATGATGGCATTCTAAGGGCCATTCCTGACGTTTTGGAGCCTTTCAGGAGGCTTCTATTTCATCCTCCCCTCCAGAAGCTAAGAGAGTTAGGAGAAAGTGAACAGAAACTGAGTACTTAGGGTGGCTTCATCCTCAATTCAAGAGACTGTTCAGGGTTTGCAGAAGAGCTGAGTAAGTGGCCGAGGGCTCCTAGCCCGATCTCTTAGGTTTAGGTGAGGGCACCCAAAGGCAGGGCAGGATGGCGTCCTTGTCACTGTCCCTGGTCTGTGGTGGTCTGAGCTGGGGAGGGAAGGCAGCCAGTGTATCAGCTTGGGACCTCTCTAGGCCTTCCCGTTTTCCTCCTCCCCAATGTTCCTTAATGGCTCTCTGAATCGTTACCACGGTTTCCCACCCAGGTTGTATCACGCATCTGAAAGGACCCTGAGAATTCCTCGCATTTCTGCCTCTTCCAGAAACAAGCCAGGGAAGGAAAGAGGAGGCTGGTCCCAAAAAGCCTGTAGGTGTGGGGTGTGATACTCGCTGTAGCCACTATGGGGCGCGCGCAGGTCGCAGATTTCCCCGGTAGCTAGTGCCCGAGTTCCCCCTATTCCGGCATTGCCAGTTAATCAATTGATCCCTTTACTGAGCGCGGGTCCCTCGCCTTGCCGCCTCTAGCCGTGCGGTCGGGAGCAGGACTCTGGCCTTCTAGACCTCTGGAGCGCGCCGAGCCCTTCTTTGTACTCATCCACACCGACCCCCTTGGGACCCAGACACTGAAGTCTTTTTGCTCGCAGATCTTGGACACCTCCTCTGTCTCAATTTACTAGCCATGTGAATTTTGCCGAATCACTTCACCTCCCTGAGCCTCAGTTTCCTCATCTGTCACATGGGGGTTTATAAACACCTACCTCTCAGGGTTGTTGTGAGGATTTTACGCGATAATGTATGTAAAGCGTCTTGCACAGTGCCTGCACAGAGTAGGCGCTCAATAAAGCTAAGTTGCCCTTTGTCCAACTTTGGCATCTTCCTTTCACCTACCCATTCTCCACAGTGTCCCGCCCCAAGACTTCTCTACTCCTTCCATTTCGGTGGGAGGTTGGGGGGCGTCCTTTCTTCGATGGAAACTCCCAGCTCACCCCTGTCTGCCCGAGTCCCGAACTCTCCCTTCCTTGCCCCCCGCTGCACCCCCTTTGACTCTTCCCACTACCCCAGCACAAACCCCCAGCCCCCCATTCCGGGTAAGGGCTGAGTCAGCCTGGGTAAATTTAGCCGCCTACTCGGCTGGCGCGGGGGCTTCGCCCAGACTCAGTCGCGGAGTCTTGGCCCGGCCCTCGGCCCCGCCTCTCCCCCCTCCCCCACCGAGTACCGCCAACTCCATCTACCGCTCAGCGTTCAGGTCCCTAACCCTACTCTAAAACCACTTATAATGTTGGTCTCCAATTATCTCAACGCCACTCTCCACCCGCACCCAGAGAGACTGGGCAGGGGGCAGGAGGCCACGGGACTGGACCCTAAATTGCACAGGCAGGCCTTTGTTCTGTGGAGGGAGGGATTGTCTTTGGGCTTCTGAACCTGAGGGGAGAGCACTGGCCAGAGTCACCTGGGAGCATCCATCCCAGAACTTGCCTGGAACCCACACTGCCAAGTTTCAGTTAGCTCTTGCTGGGGGAGGTAAAAGAAGTGGGGGTCACCTTGGGCAGAGATCAAAGCTTCTTGAGGTCTGTCTCCCTTCCACCTACAATTCTTTCTGCAGATTAACTAGTAAGTACTTACTAAGCACCTGAGAGGAACCAGGCACTGAGCTGGGCTCCAGGAAAGAGATATTCAAGGCCTGCCTGATAATGGGGGGTGGAGGGGAACGCACAACTACCGATAGTATTGATCAGTAAGTACTATAAGGAGTCAAACAAGGGAGATCGTACAGATTTTATGAGATCAGGAAAGATCATGGAGGAGGTGGCATCTGAGATAGAACCTGGGAGCAAGGGCCTCAAACACAGGGAACAGCAAAAATAGAGGCATGGATGTGGAGGAAAAGGGTTATGTGTAGGAATTACCAAATGGTCTGGTTTGACTGGAATTGAGGGTACATTCAAAGGAGTTGTGGAAGGTAAAGGCAGGAGTGAAAATTGAGGCCAGGTTGGGTAAGCCTAGTCCAGCTAAGGAGTGTGCCTTGGAACTATGGTCTTGAGAAGAGGATGGACTTCAGACACGGAGAAAGATTGAGGAAGGCCAGGGCAGCCATGACGGCACGTGCCTAGATTTTGCTATAGCTGCGGGCCTCTAGGGTTGGCAGAAGAGGTGAGCTGCATGGGATGTTGGAGGGGCTGGCCCTGTGGAGATGTACTCCACCATACTGCATGTACCTCTTTGTGGCCCAACACTGAGGAGGCCAGTTTCAAAGAGCTCACCCATACTGCTACTGTTGTCAAGAACTAGGGTTGTGCTGTGTTTAAAACATGGACTCTGGGGGGTGACGCCTGGGTTTCAATCTTGCCTCTATCTCATACTAGCTGTGTGACCTTGGGCAAGTTACTCAACCTCTCTGTGCCTGGGGGGGCATCCTCAGTTATGAATCAGAGTTATTAATATTGCTTCTTTCATAGGTTTGTTGGGAGGATTAAATGATTCAATATGTAAAGCACTTAGAACAATGCCTGCTACATAGTAAGTGACATATAAATGTTAAGCTCTGTTTATTATTTCTCTCTAGAGTTATTTCATTAGTTTTGGGTGTATGGGGGACAGGAGGATGGGGAAGAGAGAAGTAGAGGTAGGGGAAGAGAAGGAATAGGCAGCAGAGGCCAGGTGGAGAAGAGAGGGGAGCTCTGGGCTGGAGACAAACAACCCTTTGAATGGATAAATAGTGTACTGGGCTCTTGGGTGGTTAGGGTGTCTCTGCAACACATCCCTACCCCTAGGACTTCCTCCATCTTTGCCTAAGGGTGGAGTCAACACTAGCTGCTAAAGATCTGAGAAGAAAGGGAGAGAGAAGGGGAGGAGCGAACACAGGTCTGGTGGCCAGCCCCTGGTGAGCCATATCTCAGACTGGCCCTGCAGGGCCCTGTGGGT
Source organism: Manis javanica (assembly GCF_040802235.1). Classification (NCBI taxonomy): domain Eukaryota; kingdom Metazoa; phylum Chordata; class Mammalia; order Pholidota; family Manidae; genus Manis; species Manis javanica. The sequence continues at coordinate 88,691,715 of NC_133165.1, forward strand.
GGGAGGCTGGAGGCTCCCTGCTGTGAAAATGACTTCTAAATCTGACTGTGTCTGCCAGCTGTCCAGCCTTGAGTCAGGGCTACAACCACCGGCCACCTTGGGACAGCTTCACAGGTCAGGAGTAGGGACAGCAGACACAGGCGAGCATGGTCAGGCTTCGGTATCAGCCCTCAGGTTAGTGCAGGACCCTCCTGCCCTCCCAGCAACCCGGTTTTCCCAGCGAAGTCCTTTTCTGTCCTAAATGGGGTCCAGTCAAATGGCTTTAGAGCCAAGAGCCCCCTCCCCTTTCAGACTCTCAGGAGAGCACTGGGACTTCCCTAGATAATCCACAAATGGGTAAAAAAAGAAAGAAAAGAAAAAAAGAACCAGGCCAGAGCTCTAGGACTTTAGGGAATTCAGGATCAGGAGTGTTGGGGAGTGGGGTGTGAGGAAGAGAAGACCAGGAGAGATGGCTGAACCTGAGTACATAGGGAGTGTGCAAAATGTGTCTATGGAGAAAAGAGTCAGCATTTACTCAGTTATTCATTAAACATGTATGCCAGGCCCTGGGGACACACAAGAGACTCAGACATGGCTCCTGTCTTCAGAGAGCTCACAATCTAAGGTGTGCATGAGATAAGCGGAGGGATGTGGAAGAGGAAACCCAGTCATTACAGTGCAGGCAGTTCAACATAGTACATGTTAATGAAGACATTCCTGAGGGTCCAGGGGAGTATGAAGGAAGGGGCAGCTCTGAGACTGTGACCTCTGGGGAGTAGGAATATTCCCAGGCTTCTAGGAGACAGGGGCTGAGGGTGCATCTGTCAGTGAAGGAAGTCTCAGTCTGTCCTTCACTAACAGCATACTTTCCCCTCCTCTGCATATCTTGGCATGGGGTGGGCTTCCTCCCTTGAAGTCCCTGGCGCAGCACAGTCTTTTATGAGTCCTTTAAGACTCTTTAGAGAAGAGTTGCTTTGCCCTTCCATTTATCTATGCATGCATCCATCTGTTATACATCCCACTCATCCATCCATCAATCCATCTGTCCCCCACTCACCCATATATCCATCTATCTATTCATCTATTCATCAATCCATCCATCCATTTATCCTCTTAGTGGGAGCATATGTTGTGCCTGTGAGGGATGCTAAGATGAACAAAACATAGAACGCATGTCATCAGGAAGCTGGAAGCCTAGCAGGAAGATGAGGAATATACACAGATAATCATCCATGGAACAGCCAGTATGTGCAGCTAATGCAAGCCCTGCTGAGAAGGTGCTTCAGGAGGGAAGGCCACTTTGCCAAGGAGAATTAGAAGGGTTTCATGGAGGAAAGGACATTGAGACAGGTTTCAACAGAGGGAGATGGGAAAGAGGTGCATTCCAGGGTGTGAGCAAAGGTAGAGAGGTGGGAAAGCACACAGCTTTCATGGGAAACAGAGGAGAATGCAGAGGTGCAGAAGGAGGGGATCCTGAGTGATGTGTAGGAGCCAAATCATGAGGTGTCTCTGGAAAGCAAGGATAAAACATTTGAGATTTAGTGAGAAGAATTGAGGGAGGGGTGAGGGGCAGAGAGTTTTTGAGCTGTGAAGTCCTAGTTGCTTCCTCAGCACCAATAGCATTTCTTCCTGCTGCTTCATTATAATCTTTGTTGGTCTTTTATCTTGTGGAATCCCCTGCTGGACCAAGCTATTCAAGGGTAGTGCCTTTGGTTTAGCTCTGTATCCCCCACAAGCTCCGCCTGGAGCAGGCCCTCAGCAAATGCAGGCAAATGATAAAACTGCCACAGGACACTGACCAGGCAATGCAGCATCAGATATATAGGAAGGTGGGGTGGAGGGGTGAGTGGCTGCTGCCCTGTGTAACCTCTCCATTCTGGAGGGATGACCCTACTTTCTTCGCTGGGGTCTCTCCAGGAGCTCTCCCAACAGACACCACAAGGTGGCTCTCTTTCAACTGTCTCTCGAGTCCTACGTTTGTAGCTGGTGAAGTGCCTATGTGAGAACTCTTCTGGATTGGTCTAGACATTTCCTTCCAGCAAGTGCTGAGATACAACGAAGAGCCTCTATGGAAGAGAAGAGCCAATAGACCCCTAACCCCAATGCAAATGGAGGCCTTATCTATCCATCTTTTCATTTGACAGAACCTACTATGTGTCAGGTACAATGTTATGCTCTTGGAAAAGCAATAGCGACCAAGATGTGGTTCCTGCCCTCAAGGAGCTCATCATCTAGCCGTGACCAAATCTTCCTTTGCTATCTCTTTCTTTTATGTGCAAACACACACCTGTTGCCCAGGGCTGATCCTCTTGACCTGGGAAGCCATCTCTACATGAAATCTACTTTGTGACACTGCTACCCCTCCAAATCCAAGTTTATCCCTAATGGTGCTGCATGGCCACATTAGTGTAACCCCTGGCTGCTCCTTCCCAGGATGGCTCCTCTTGCTCTCCCCGAACTCCCTAACAAGCTCTTTCCTATTCTTTCTTCTAACCTCCCCCATCATATTCACACCCACTCTTCCCAGAGTATACCCAGTATGGATTAGGGCCTCCTAATACCCTATAGCTTGGAGGCTACAAGGACATGAGGATGGATGCACACAACGACTCTGTGAGACCTTGGTGCCACCAGTCCAGAGATGAGGTGTTGGAGAATCTAGAAAACCAAAGGCATCAAAAATGTGCTCCTCTGTGGCCTGAGGGCTCTGCCAGCCAAACCTGTCCTTAGACAGGCTGCCTTCTTTTCTCATCTGCTATCGGGGACCAGGCTTCTCCCTATCTGAAATTCCATAGTGGTGGGTACCGGAGACACTGGTTGGAAGGTGAGGCATTGTGGGACATTGTCCACTTTCCCAACATGCTCCGGGGCTCAACTTAGCCCTTGGCGGGTTTGGAAGAGGAGAGGAGAGGAGGGAGGGTTGGTGTTGAGAGTGGGAGCCAGGCCCATCGAGGTCCCAGGAGTGAATGCTGCATTGTTGGCCAGGCCAGAGTCACAGATAATTACCTCAATTAGTGACAATGGGAGAGTAATAAATACAGGCTTAGTGTCTCCTACCCCACCAGGGCTCCGAAGATTAATCCAGGCTGACGGGCGGGCCCTGAAAGGCATGATGGACAATTCATTAAACTCCCCAAATGCCGCACAACCTGGGCGTGAAGGCTGAGTTAGCCCCCTGGGGGTTGCGCCTTTGTCCCAATTGTGTGTCTCCGCCACAGCAGAGCCGGGCAGCCCCCAGAGAGCAGGGAGGTGAGTGGGGCACCCCTAGCCCAGCCAGGCGGCGGGGGGATTAGGCCTCGGTCCGGCCCTGGTTGCCCTGGCACAGCAGCCCGGCCGGGCTGGAATGTCCGTGGTGGGGAGCAGGCCGAGCGGAGGGGCGGGGCCGACAAGGTGGGGTAAGGGGGGCAGACAAAACCAGGGGCAGGAGGAGTTAATTAGACGACAGCCGAGGAGGGCGAGGGGCCACAATAGGGCTGAGGGGCCTCCAGGGACGGCCCCTTCACTTCCGAGGATTAATAGGGAGGAGGGAGGGGTTCAGCCCCCAGGGAGGAGAGCTGGAAGCTTCCCAGGGTGGCACTGCCCCTTTTTGCTAAGCTTGGCACCTACTTGGCAAGTAGCTGGGAGGCAGGAGGCTCTGGCAGCATGGGCAGGTGGCCCTCAGCATCCCAGAGAGTGGCTCTTTCTTTCTCACATGGCTCCTACATTGGGAGGATGACTGAGGAAGGAGGAGGGAAAGGACCCTCTCATTTATCAGGGAAGTAGTGGAAGCAGGAATGTTTAGGAGCCCTGTTCTCAACACTCCTTGCCAGCTTACTCTGAGGAGCCTGAAGGAGGAACCAGGAGCCTGAAGATTTACCCTTCTTAATGAGGCTGCTAAGTTAAAGCCAATAAGTCTGCAGCTGGGGCCTGTTGGTGTGAACGCCCGGGAGTGGCGGCTGCTGTGCATGCACTTGGGCAGGCAGCTGTGCTTCTGCACAGAGCCTGGTGTTCAGCAGGCCCTCAGAAATGCTTGTTGAAGGAATGAATGAACTTCGGTTTTGCTGAGAGTAAGTGGGCACGAAGTGTCACTGGGTTGCACAGTTGACACAGACTGAGTGGCCTCGGGCCCTTTCTGAGCTCTCAGCCATGGCTCAGGAAGGATAGGGACCCCCACCCCTGAGCCAATGAGCATACGTCCAGGAAAAATGAAGTGGCAGTGGTTCTTTCCCTTTGAAAAGGGCAAAAAAAAAAAAAAAAATACAGTAGCCTCTTGGAAGCCCTACTTCTTCCTGGGCCCCAGGGAACAGGGCAGCCCCGACTCCTCCCAAGGAGCCACCCCACCCTATCCCCTCCCAGGGAATGACAAGGGAGCAAGTTGGCGGCAGTTCCCTGGGCATATTTATAACCTGCTGCTCGCTCACCAGCGTCTGCTTTTAGCCCAGACGGGGGAGGGGGAAGGGGGGTGGTCTGTCTCATGCTGGGCGCCCTGGCTGGGTGTGGAAAGAGTGAGTAAGGGTGAGTGGTGGGCAGCTCTGTATGGATATTCCTGCTCACACCACAGCCAAACAGCTTATTTTCTCCTCATTTTGTTATTTTTCTCCCTCTGGACTGGAGAGAACTGAGCCAGCCTGAGGTGGGGGGGAGGGGGCTAGACCCTGGGGTATTTGCAGCCCCACTGACAGGGTTTTTCCAGGGTGCGTGTGGCAGGGTGTGTGTGGTGCCAGCTTGCTGACCCCCCAGGGACTGTGCAGACCTGCTGGCTTAGTCCGCTCAGCTTTTCCACTCCCCCCAGGATATTTCAGGACGAGTGCCTCCCTCACTTGCTGAGGCCAACCTTGCATCCGGGGTCTCTGGCAGCCTCAGATCTCCCTGGGAGTGTGGCACCTGGGACCTGAAGATCAGAGGTGGGGGAGGATAGCCTGGGTGGATGGGGCAGAGCTGGGGCATCAGACCCATTCTTGAGAACAGTATCCTATGGCAACCCCCTGAGCAGGCTCTGGGCCCTGAGACCTTAATGAGGCCTCTTTCTAGGCATAGCTGCTTTTCTCCCCTGGATTTACCTGCTCTAGCCCTATGTGAGGATGGCACAGATAATCATTATAACAAAATAATTAGCTCCTATGTAGCTATTAGCTTTGTATATCCTAAAGCCCTTTTGGTCACTTTTTGTTTGTTTGTTTTATTAGTGCATGCCACTTGAGAGCCACACCTACACTGCTCTACCCTAACCCCTGCAAGGTCCCAGCCCCTGGAAGTGTAGGGTCTCCATGTGGAGGACTTGAGTATGGGAGTCCGTCCCTAAATCGCATGCATGCGCAGAGGGCTTTACACTTCACTGAGCCTGCATCACACTGCCCTCATTTTCCAACAAAATCTGCTGGTGTGCTTGATTCCCTGACCATCCTGGAAATCCCTCCCAACAGCACTATGTTTCGAACATCACTGTATCCCCAGCATTTGGCATATGCCTAACACAGAAGAGGTGTCTGCAAGTGTTCAAATGGCCTGAGTTTTCATGTACATGATCTCATCCAAACCTCATCACCTTCCTGAAGGAGAGTAGGTATCAATAACCACCCTGTTTAATAGACAAGGCACTGGACGCTGAGAAAGCAACAGATTTGTTGAGGGTTCAGTTAGGGCCAGAATAGGATTCACTACTTTTCCTAACTTTTCTTCTGGCTCCTACATGTCAGCTCAGCCCAGAGCTGCCTAGCTTCTGGGCCTGAAAGCAGTTTCCAGTCTAGGTCTTGTAATTAGAAGTTAAGTGAGAATGGCTGGAACAGTGCCAACCCCTTGACTTCCCACCCTGATGCTTCTCCCTAGTTTGGGTGCTGTCTAGCAGGGGCCCAAGGCCCCTCTTCTGCCTCTGGCAGCCCATTAACTTCTTGTTTTGGAAGCTGGGAGATCTAACAACTCATTGGATTATAGACTGGACATTCTCTGCAGGGCTTCTTTACTGGAAACCCAAGGCCTCTCTGGTGCCATCTACCTAGGATCAGTAGTTTCTGTTCCTCCCCCTCAGCTGCCTTCAGAGCTGAGCTGGTGCTAGCATGGCAGATGGAGTGAAAGGGGAAAGGATGCTTCACAGGGATGAGCAGCTCCTGACTCCATTCCCCTACCCCCACACCCATCCCAAAGGCCAACAGGGGTCAGAGTTCACACATCCAGGGAGAGGTGGGAGGCAGCAAGAACAGCACAAGAGTCCTGGGGAGAGGGGAAATTCTCCAGTCGGCTGGGATCAGTTGTTGCCCTTGGGGGTGGGGTCCCTCATAGCTCCCCCTGACCTTTGGGTCCTCCCTGCAGTGAAGTCTAAGGATTAGGGTAGGCATTAAAGCTTTGGAAGGGGTTAGTGTTTGCTGAAGTTAGGGTTAAGGCTAAGGTTAGACATAGACCTAGGGACGGGAGAGGATTAGAGTTAAAGATAGGTTTAGGACTGTGGGCTGGATTAGTACTCCTGTCGGTGTTGTTAGCAATAGAATCCTCTTTATGGGAACAGCTGGCTTAACAGCTTGGTTATGGACCACATCTGGGTTTCCTTTTGGTTACACTGGTTTAAGCCTAGCCTCTATTAGGTTTCTAGCCCTCCTGTTCTTTTCTTCTCTCCGACCATTATCTCTGAGCTTTTGGGTCCAGGACTAGAGCCCTTCATCTGTTATCTGGGTCCTCTTGAGCCCAAAGTTGGGAGCTGGGGCCCTAACAAAGTGTTGCCTTGTCTTGGGGAGGGGATTACTTTCCCTGCTGTCCAGTGCCCTGACCACAGCTGAAGCAAATGGGCTTCAGAGACCAAAAGCTCTACACCAGGGGCAGTGGCACCCTCTCTGCGTGGGTTTCTCTTTCTTCTTCGGTTTCTTTGCAGAACATAGTGATGGTTATCACTCAGTAGTAGCCATTTTCACAATTCCTCCAGATAGGAAAAGTAGGCACAGTTGTTTAATCCCCATTCAGCAAGGGAAGAAACTGAAGCAGTTGCAGTTATGGACTCGCCCACTATCATACAGCCAGTTGGTGTAGGAATAGAAAGAAGAACACTGCAGGTCTTTTGGCTCCTGACCAGATTCTTCTGGAAACCTGGATCCCCAGTGGTCTTATTAGGGTCATCCAAGGGTCATAATCAGAGGGCCAGGAAACCTCCCAACAATGTATCCCATTTGTTTAAGAGAGGTAAGCAATAGTGTGCTCTGGACTCAAGGAAAAACCGCTAAGTCATTGATAAAAATAGAGATTTTATTCTGCAGAGGAAGATACTACATTGGTGGGGGCGAGGAGCCACTAATAGCTACAGTGGAAGGAAATACTGATTCCGGTAGGCAAAGGCATCTTTGAAATGTTGGGGAGAGGAGAAGAGAGATCAGAAAAGGCTGGAGGGCAAAAGGAGAGAATAATGGAGAGGGACTGAATAGGGATGAAAGTGGTTTCTGCAAACCAGGCTGGAACCCAGCACAATAAATAGTTTTATTTACAACCACCAAACTCGTGGCTTTGTATCCACGTTTCAGTGCAAATTATTTACACACTGATGAGGAGGCAGGACAGGAAGGTGTAGGAGGTGACTGAGGGAGGCATGGTTCACAGCTGTTCAGTAGCTCCACCACAAAGGCTGAGAGAATGGGGGTATATCTGCTGGGTCTCCCAACCTCATTTTCCACATCACCACAGCTGCCCTTTCACCCTGGCACCTCCCAGCTTCAGCTGTAGGTGGGGAGGAGAAGGGCCCTGATGCCCAGGTGTTGTTTAGGGTCTGCACCCTTGGCAGGAGAATTGGAAGAGCATGTGGGGACCTGGAGAAAACAGAGGATAAAGGGAAGGGAGAGAGGCAGGCAGGTCGCTGGCTCATTGGAGAAGGCAGAGCAATATCTTCAGGAGCTGATTCCGACGGGGTAGGGGACAAATCCTTCTCTCACCTCCTGGCCAAGCAGGGGGCAGTGCAAAAAGGGGTCTCCCGCGGAGAGGGAGGGAGGTAGGTTGGGGCAGGTTCATCAGTAAGTCAAGAGGGTTCATTCCGCCCCAGGCAAGTGGTTTCAGGAGTCCCCAGGTAGGAGGAGGTGGGAGAAATGATCGGGTAAGTAAGAATCGCAGGGAATGTGGCAGTCTGGAGGGACTTGGTGGGTGCATATCGGGGTGTTAGGTGCCAGCGAATCTGGGGCTGGGCTTGAGGAGAAGGCTGCTGGGGGCGAGTGCGCGCTGAACCTCACAGACACTCGTGCAGAACGCGCGTGTGCGTGCAGTTGCGGCAGCTGACGTGGCAGCACCAGTGGAAGGTGCAGTTGCAGCGCTCGGTGACGCGCTGTGTACGCGTGCGGTGGCCCCGGCCACAGCAAAGCAGCTCGCAGCCGTCCAGAGCGGGAGACGAGCTGTTGCAGGCGCGCCCCGCCGTGCCAGCTGTACCCAGGCGTCCGCTGTATGTGCAGAAATTGGGCGATTTCTCGAAGTAGACGAGGTCGTGTGGGGAGGGCGGCTTGTGCGCGGGATCTTCAGGCTCAAGGCGCAGCAGTTCCGCCCGCGAGGCGCGGTTGCTGCCGCGGTTGCCATAGAGGACGCGCGAGGCACCGTCGAAGCGGTCGCGCAGCACGTCGCCCACGGCGCGCAGCGTGGGCAGCCGCATCCAGCACGTGCGCACTGTGCACGAGCCGGACATCCCGTGGCACTTGCACTCCTGGCGCATCTCGGAGAACACGGTCTGGGGGAAAGACAGGGCACATTCAGAGCCAGGGCCACCATCCTAGATACCGCCCCCTTCCTGACGTTGCCGGGACCTCTGCAAAGGCCCAGCCCTAGCCGCGCCCAGCGGAAAGGAAGAGCGAAATATCCCGCAGATATTTAGACACCAGGCCCACCTCTGCTCTCTGCCTCAGCCTCGTTTTTGGAGTCTGTGCAATACAGGGGCCTGTAGGCAATACATTCCATGGGCTGCATGACTTACAACCTCTGCGGTTCTACATGCCCTCAGCCACTCTCTTCCATTCTCTGGTTTCCTTCCAAACCTCTCGCTCCCTTAGGACGGCCACTCCTGGTTCTTTACCCTAACCCCTGGCCTTATCGCGGCCTGTTACTTCCCAAGTCCGAGGTTTGCCCCTGCTCAGGGATTCGGGGAGCCCTGACACTGCACATCGAGTGCGGAGCCCCTCAAGCCCCCTCACCGTGCGGCCCGCCTCGTTGTTGTGGAGGTTCATGAGGAAGCGCAGGTCCCGCCCCTTCTCCCCGGAGTCCACAAACTCTCTGCCGAAAAGGCGGCCGAAATCGATGTTGTCGCTGCAGCCCCCCCAATGCCAATCGGGCCCCCCAGGACCACGCCGCCGATAGTCGCACGTGCAGGACTCGATGGAGCCCTCAGAACAGGAGCGCGCCACCGAATGGGTAACCCCGGCCGAGGTTATGGCGAAGATAAATGCTGTTTCTCGACAGCCTGTGAGGGAAGGGAGCAGGGATCAGCGAGGGGGTGCGGCCAGCTCCCTCAGGGAGGGCTTGGGACCCTTGAGTCCCAAGTCCCGACTCCGCCCTTACAGTCCTGAGAGCCAGGCGCCCGGCGGGCTGTGTCGGAAAGCCGTTCTCAGAGAGAAAACACATACGCGGGCATGCAACCCGGTCCACGCTTGTCATCATGCGTTACTGAGGATGGGGTGCATTTTGACTCCTCAGGGGAACTGGGGCAGCCCCAAAGAGAAAAAGAGTAAAGAGGGGAATGGAAGAACTCTGAACCGCCAAGACATATCCGCTGTCCAAACTTTTGGCCTATGTCAGCGATGAAAGCCCTGCTGGGCTAGAGGGAAGACACATGACTAAATCTCAGAGCAGCTTCCCAGACGCCTTTGAGAGGGGCTGCGGAAAGCAGTGGCCAGTGGCCAGGACTCAGAGCTCCCTTTCTCTGGGGCAGTGGTTCAGAAAAGTTAAGCTTCGTGTCCGAGGTGCACGGCTTGAAAGCGCCTGGTAGAACGCGACTGGCCCGGAGCTGGCGCTGTGCATGAAAGCTCTTGGAGTGTTGATCGTGGACGCTGAAGGCGCCCGGGACATCTTCCCTGCACTCACCTGCCCATGCCCTAGGGTGACACCACTTTACCCTGGTCCCGGAAGCGTTACCTTCCTGGGTACCCACCTCGATTGACGATCTTGCCGAAGAGGTGGGGCCCCGAAGCGGTGGGGCAGTTCCAGCGGCGGTTGCGAAACTGCCACTTGCATTCTCGAACAGCGCTCTGCAGCCCTCCGCTCACGCTATGCAGGATCCCCGGGTTCTGGCGGATCAGCCTCCGCTGTTTGCGGCTCAGCAGCTGCAGACTAGGCTCGAGCACCAGTTGCAGACTCTTGGAGTCGGTCAGCAGGTTTGTGGAGGAGGCTACGTTCACGATGCCCCTGGTGAGATGTATGATAGGAGCTCAAGATGTGGAAGGGAACCTGCATCCTAACCAAAAAGGTCGTGCTTCCCTACTCTTCCCGCGGCTATTTCCTTGAGAGAGCGGCGGGAGATCAATAATAAGGTAAAGACTCCGCGCTCCCAGGCTCAGTAGTTTTAAAGGGCTGGGCTTCAGGCTTTTGCGTCCCCAGGAGTCCTTGGGCTGCTCAGGCCCTGGGTTCGGGGACTGGACAGGGGGAGGCATGGGGAGCTGGGCAACTGGATGTCCACCGTGACTCTCACCTGTTGAGCATCCTGAGCGAGGAACTCCTGGCCTGCAGTCTATGCCCACCCAAGGCGTGAAATGCTTAGAGTCCCGCCCTCCTCTTGCCTCCTTTCGGTGCGCACTCCTGGCCTTTCCCTTCTCGAGGCAGAGGAACCTGTGGTATGGCTACCACCGTGAGGCTGGGTTTGGGGCTCAAGTAAGAAGGGCGGTGCTAGATGGCAATGGGTTCCCTTCCTGGCGTATCGTGGGCCGCCGCGGGCGGACCATTCACCCCACTTCAGCAGAACTGGATTCTCTGGAGCACCTCCACTCCAGAGCGCCCCTCTGGTGTCTCAGAGGCAAGTCAGTGCGCTGGAGGGAGCCTGTCTGTGGACGGATCCCAGAGCGTGGGAGCTAGATGGGGCTGGCCCCTGGCTCTGCGCCTCAGGACAAGTGGCGACTCCGCACCAGCTCACTTACCACCATCGACCACTGCTGTTGGCGGCCAGCGCTGCAGGCAGAGCGGCCAGCGCCAGCATCAGTGTAGCAGAAACCCAGCCAGGCAGCAGCGCCCAGTGCCCCATTGCCCGCTCTGTGCTGCAGTTGGGGCGGCTTTGGCTGCTGCCCGCGACAGTGGGACTGGACGCGGCAGTGGCTGCAGTAGCGAGAGTTCGCAGTCTGGCTCTACCAGCCCTGGGGGCGGGCGGCGGACAGCATGGCTAGCGGTCCCGGCTGCTGGGCTGAGGCAGCCACGGCGGGCGGCACCGCCTCTTATAGTTGCGGCGCTGGCTGAAGTGACGATAGGAGGCTGCCCCGCCGGGCCGCACTGTGGCACCAGGACGCACCGGTCAGGGGCTCAGACAATGAGGAGCGAGAGCAGGGCCGTGGCTCCCGCCCGTCTGAGCCGAGAGCTGACGGGCTGGCCGTCGGGGCTCACCCCCGCCCCCTGCCCGGTGGCTCCCGCCTCCGGGCCGGCACTGGCCGCCGACCCCTCCCCTTGGGACGCCCTCCCACGCGCGCCCGCCTCACTCTGCGTCCGGAGCCCGTCGGGGACCAGCGTCCGCCAGGGGGCGTGGCGACAATGTGCTACGGGCAGAATCCGCCTGGAGCCAAGCCGCTTCGCCGCTGGCTATGGGGCTGTCCCCTCGACGTCACCCCGGGTCCCGCTGGCATCCCCTCTCTCTTCTCCATCCTGAATGGAAGAAGGAAAGCTGCGGTTCTGGGCAGCGACTCTGGAGAGACACCTCCCAGGCCAGGAAGCCCCCCACTCCCGATGGCTGAACAGGGAAGGAAAAGGGGGACATTTGGGGTCGGACTGAGACCGTGGTCAGGGAAATCCCGGGGGTGGATTGGGGGGTGAGCTGAACAGAGCCTGGCCATGGGGAGAAACCTGAGGCAATGGCAGTCTGTGCTTGTGGGCGGAAAGGAGCACATACGTGGCTGTGAGTGTGTGGTGTAAGTGGGACAATGCACATGTGAGTGTGCAAATGTGTGTGTGTTCTGATGGTGCACTCATATATGTCGACCTGTGCGGAAACTCCATGTTTTGAGGTGGGATGTTAGGAACCTTTCCAAAGAATCTTGGAATTTAGCTCAGGTCAGAAGGGATCATCTAGTCATCTTGTCACAGACACCACCTGGGGCAGTGCATCATCTCCTGTGTGTCGGGAAGGAGGTGGCAGCCACTGTCAGGAGAGACCCAGAAGACAGACTGACGGAGAGTGTCTGGGACGGTATGTGGAGGTGGGTGGACGGGTGGATGAGTGTGTGTGTGGGTGGCAAGATTAAATATGCATATATGTGTCACTCTCATCCTGTGTACCTTGTGTCATCGTTTGATGTGTCACCCTGTGGCATGTGTCAACCTGTGCATGTCACTGGGGGAGGAGACTGAGCCTGCAACCAAGATTGTATCAAGATGGACAAGGCCTGGAGTGGCTGAGTCTCTGAGGACTAGGCTCAGAAAGGAAGGGCAGTGGAGTAGATGTTGGGTGTGTATGGTGGGAGAAAGCTGGGAAGAGAAGGGCGGCTGGCTAAACTGAACCCAGAATAGGGAACTTGTGCCTCAACATGTCTACTTCTTTTTGGATTTTTCTGACATGTTTTGTGTTCTGGCGCTTTCCACTCTCACCGTGCTAGGATAGTCAATAGTGCTTGCAACCATCTCCTTTTGTGCACTTCTCTCTTCCCTCCCAGGGACTCCAAATAGCTTCAAGGCCACCTTGGTCTCCTACTGAAGTGGCTGCTGCTACCTATATGGGGCATAGAGAGCATTGCCAGCCTGGTTATTATGCCCTCCCACCACACGCAGATGGCTCCTGGAAGGAGAGATCTCCTCCTCTATGTGTCTCCTCTCTCCCCATTTTACAAAGGAAAAAAATAGATTAGGAAGTTGTCCAGGGTCTACACAGCTAATAAATGAATACATTGTGGAGGCAGATTACAACCCAGATCATTTTAGCTCAAAGCCCATGCTCTTTTCATCTTACTCACATTTTGTGAATGTGTACCAACAGCAGGCTGTGGGCCTGTCCCAAAATTGACAGATAAATAGAAATAATAGTTAGAATCTTCCTGTCTCCCTTTTGAATCCTCTCTTTTTCATCTCCCCTGTCTCTAGGTTACTTTCTGACTGAGTATATCAGTCAGAAATAATAAAGAGTTCCTAATTCTAAAGAGTTCCAAGTCTCAGAAATGACCAGGTCTCTCTTCCAAGGCAGAGAAATCATTCTAATGAGTCCATGCCAGGTAAGTTTAATTAATCTTCCTGGGGTATTTACGTTTTAAATGAGATGCATATTAACCCCAATGAAGCCTGCTGGAGGTTATTTTTGAAGGGAATATCCTTCCCAGGCCCTTTGCCTAGTCCAGTATACCTGACTCCTCCAGGGATTCAATTCTGAGGGACAAGATGTACTGGCCCTGCATCCTCCACAGTCCAAAAGCCAGCGGTCTCTGCAGAGGGCCCCTGGTACAGATGGCTCAAGTGAATAGACAAGGTAACATGGGTAGCTTGTCCTTTGTGCCTTAGGACTTTCTTCCCACTGGGGCCTGGGTAGTCTTTAGGACTGGAGGATTGATAAAACCCCATGGAGGTGGGAGGTGCTTCATTTGACTCCACATTACCACCCAAGATTGCTCCATTTCTCTGCTTTCTTCTGCTGCAAAACTCAAAAGGGTTGCTATAATCACTAGCACCAATTTGTTTTCATTATTCTTTCTTTCCACCCAAATGACACCTTTGAACCTACTACACCTCCTTATCAAAATCATCTGTGACCTCCATGTTGCTCTACTGTCAACAATCTGTTCTCATCCTAATCAGCCTTTCAGGAACAGCAGGCAGAGTTGACTGCTTCCTTCTTCTTGAAATACATTCTCACTTGGTTTCTGGAACAGCGTTCCTGCTTTCCTGGATGCTCACCTTCTCATTCTCCTTATCTGGTTCCACCTTGTGTACTCAATTTCTAAACATTGAAGTGCAGCCCAATTCAATCCGGAGCTTCTTTTTAGTCTACAGTCACTCACTCCCTTGGTGAACTATCCATCTCATGCTCCTGAACATATCTCTGGCCCTGCACTTTGGACTTGCACATTTAACACTTGAATAAGTATCTTAAAGTGTATGTCTAGCACTTGAAGGCCTGATTCTTCCCTTGCCCAACCAGTCACCCATCTTAGTAAATGGCAATTCCATCCTTTCAGTTGTTCAGGACAGGGATCTTAGAGTCATCCTTGACTCATCTGTTTGCTTACACTCCATGCCAAATCAATCAACAAATCCTGTCCTTCTGTCTTCAAATTATAGGCAGAATCTGATCCATTCTAACCACTCCACCTGAATGACACTGCTCCGAGCCACTGTCATCTCTCTCCTATATAATGTAATAACCTCCTAACACATCTCCCTGCTTCTACCCTTGCTCTCACAGTTTATTCTCCACACAACAGCCAGAACCATTCTTTCTAAAGTAGAAGTCAGATCATTTTATTCCTCTGCTCAGAATTTTCCATTGATTCCTCATCTCAAAGGAAAAGGCAAAATCTTTACAGTGGCCTAAAAGGCCCTATGTGATCTAACCCTGCTCCTTCCTTGTCCTCTAACTTCATTTTACTCCACTCTCTCCCTTGTGGGTTCTTCCTCCCCAGCACATTGGCCTCCTTGTTAATTCCTTGTACATACCAAGCAAGCTCCTGTCTCAGGATCTTTGCACCTGCTTTTCTGTCTTCTGAAATGCTCTTCCTCAGATGGCTCCATGGGTTTGTTCCCACACTGACTTTTCCTTCCCCCTGTATGAAATGGAATCCTACTACCTATCTCCTTTACCCTACTTTATGTTCCTCTGTATCACTGTTGACTGCAGATAATTAAAGTCTTGAAGTAGAAAACCAGTAGTAAACCACCCCACTGGAATAGGAATAGGGGAGAGAGATGTCAGAGGGGAAAGGGGCATTCCCTTGATATGGAGTCTGGGAAGAAAGCTGGGGACCAGGGCTCAGGGTTTACAAGCAGAGAAGCCTACCTTTTATTTGAAGCACCAGCAGGCGGCACTGCCCCCTTGAGCTGGGAAGGCATCAGCCTCTGGCAAGGAAGGGGGCAAAATTCTGTCTAGGATAATCCTACAGATTTGCTGGGGGAAATGCTGAATGAGAGGATGTTCCTGAGAGTCCAAAGTAGCCGGGCTGCGGACACTTTGGTGCCTCCGGGTGGTGGCCTAATGTGTTGCAGAAGAAGGCGTGTGAGGCAGAGGGTGGGCAGTACAGCTGAGCTCACTGCCGCGGGCGCATCCATCCCTCCTGGGCCTATAATTTGGGTTCCCCGGGCTGGGCCGCCCCTATCAGCGGCTCAGCAATACATGAGTCACCCGGGACCCTGGGCCAAGGCAAACATGATGGGGGGCGGGGGTAGGGAGGAAGAGGAGGCTCCAGAGGCTGAGCTCGGCTTTAGCCACCGCCTCAGTTGCTCGATCCCACAATCTCCAGGGGCCCCCACTCTTTTCCTTGACTCCCGCCCTCCAGGGCCCCAGTGTTCTTCCCAGATTGCTCCCACTACACCCTCCATCATCATGATTGGAAGACAGCCCTTCATTCTTCTCACTGAGGGGAAGGGGAACCAGCTTGCTCTCACTCCCTCCCTGAAGTAATGACAGCCCCTTACTTTCCCCCTCCTGTCATGGCCCCAACCCTTGTCAAGGTCTCTCTGGTTCCTGCCCCTCCCCTTTCCTGGAGCTGGCCGCGTGCTTGGGGTATTAGGCAATGGGTGTGTACCCGCAGCCCTCTCCAGGCCCCGCCTGTTCCACCACCCTCCAGCCGCCTGCGGGTCAGCACTCAGGCCAGCCGGTCGGGCTGAGGGCACTGGGGGCCAGCTCAGGCCACCCAGACTGCCTGCCTGTGGCCTTCTGGCCCAGAGTTAGGCTTCTGCAGAGAGAGAGAACTGGAGTCGGGCCTTGGATTTGGGGCAGGCCGAGTTGGGGAGCCCTGGGGTCACTGAGAAGTTAGAATCTATGGCAATAGTTCTGACCCTGGTCCTTTCTTGGCACCTGACTATACTGCAGACTGACAAACTTAAAATCAGAAGAAACAGTCTGAAACCTGAGGGAGACTCAGAGACACAAAGAGAAATACAAATGTTCAAGAGGTCCCCACGGGAGTAGAGGGTCACAGGAAACCTCATCCTCCTCTTTCAGGGACCTGAGTGAAGTCTCAGGCTGCCATGCAGGAAAAGAGGACAAGGACACTGGTGAGGATTGCTGAATCCAGGTGTAAGGCCAAAAGCTACTGAGATAGGGCTTGCAGATTCTAGTGGCCTCAAAACCACACATGGTTTGATTCTTGGTTCCTCATCAGGAAGGAGGGCAAGAGTTCTAGGGCTCCTTCTCCTCTTCTCTCTGTTCCCAGAGGTGGGGAGGCAGAGAAAAGAAGCCCTCTGTGGTGCTGTCCAGTGGCAGGAACCATGGTACTTCACTTCCCCAGTCTGTTCTGGGTGGTCAATAAATACCCAATAGATGAAAGTCACTGTTGCTTGTTGACAGTTCTGCCCCCCTTAGACTGCAGTGCCCCCTGCAGTTGAGGCAGGACCTGCAGCAGTGCAGGCTGGAAGCTGGCTGCCCAGCAGAGCTACATGGCCACCACCAAGAAAGGGATGACTGTGGCTGTGGGTTTAAGCCCTATGGCTGTGCTTCTCTGGGGGGCCTGTCTCTGAGTCAATGTGCCAGCCTTGGGCACGCGGGGCCAGCCGTGCTTTGGGCTGCGGTCTGGCAGGGGCTGGGGGCGGCTGGGAAGCCTGGGGCCCCTCTCTGGCAAAAATAGCCCACAGTGGTTAGAGCTGGGAGGGTGAGTCAGGCAGGAGCGCGGTGGCGCCTAACCCCTTCACTGCCGCTGCAGCTCCCTAAGGTAGTTTTGCCTCGTCTGTGCATCCCAAGATCAGGCTCTTTCTCTGGCTCTCCTTGGGCTGGGCTCATCTGGGAGTCAGAGGCAGTCCTCATTCCATGTGAAGCAAGTGTGCAAGCCTGGATCTGGAATATGGACCACCAGAGGTGCAGACCTGGGAAGAGCAGGAGACCTCTGCCGGCAAGGATGACTGTAAACAGAGGGAATCAGAGGGGCAGGCTGAAGATCTTCGGGGCTACCAGATCCCCTGTTAAGGCTAAACACTGAGGCCAAAGATGACCCCTCCCAAGGGGCAGGCGCAGGGTTTCTCCCTCCCCTGCTTTGTAGGTGGGTGGAAGCCAAGCCACCCAGAAGGGAGCTTCTCCTGCCAGCTCCTTGTGCCCTGCGGTGTGCTCTCGTGGAGGTCTCCATATGCCAATGTCCAAGGAAGGAAGTTGGTTCTCAGCTCCCTCTTCATTTTGTCAAAGGTACCCTCCAGCCATCCAGCTTTCAGTGGGGAAACTGAGGCAAAGAGCAATGACCACTTGGAGCCAAGGTCCTGGATCCCTAGTCTGGGTCACTGCATCTTCCTTTCGGCCTTGGCGACTCCAGAGCAGGTGAGAGGAACTTGGGCCACCTCCCTCTTCAGTGGGGCCAAGCCTGAACCCCGGCGTCGGGGGAGAGGGTGTGTGTGTGTGTGTTAGCTGGGAGGAGGGGGAGTGGCAGCGCTCCCCGTGTCAAGGCGGGGGGTGGCGGTGCGAGGAGTGGGGTGGGGATGCCCCGGGCTCGGGGAGGGGCTGCAGCTCTGTCAGCCGCGGCAGAGCGCCCGTCATCTGGGTGCGAATAGAGCCAGAGCCCCTAGTCCTTTGCTCGCCTGCTTTCTCGATCACTCCCTCCCTTCCTCCCTCCCTTTCTCCCGCGGCCGCGGCAGCGAAACGGCGGCGAAGAGGAGTGGCCCTGCCCTGGAAGAATGCGGCTCTGCCGAGGGGGCAGAACCCGAGGCGGTCTCCCCAAGGTTTGAGCCCAGGAGATCCAGTCCCACCAGTGGTGGTCCCGCGCCAGAGCAGCTGGAGGTAATAGAACCGGGAAAGCAGGGAGGGCAGGGACGCGCACACGGAGACCAGATAGGCAGGCACACGGGTAGTCAGACGGACAAGCATCCGCCCACAGGGCCACAGAGAGGCAGAGAGAGAACTGAGGATACTGTCAGAGATAAAGACACAGCAAATAAAGGAATGCCCCCAGAATTGGAGGGCGATGAACACGAGAGTGGAGGGGTGGGGACTGAGGCTGGGACCTGTGGGGACCAGACTGGTAACGCGAGGAGAACACGTAGTTAAGAAAAGTGGCAGAGGGGGAAGAGGACTTGGCTTGGCCGCGGTCTGCTTTCAGGTGGGAGCCAGGTTCCTTACCTGACTGCTGCACGTAGCGCCTCCCCTTTTTCCCTACTGGGAGGAAGCGGCTAGAGTCGGTGGGGAGCCCCTTTCTCCACCCTTTTCGCAGAGACTGCCTGCCCTCGACGGCACCTGGAGGCGACACTCTCCCCCACCCCCACCCCGCCGTCTGTAGGTAGTGGGAACCCCCTTCCAATCCCGCCCACTAGCCCTGTGAGGGCAAGAGGCTGTGATGGGTGGAGTGAGCGACTCGTGGGGCCCTCAAAGAGGGAGCGGTGGGGAGGTGGTGGAGCTGTGTTTTGTGAGTCCATATGTCTGAGTTTGCACGTGAGTGTATGTCTGTGTGCCGGGCTTTGTGTCTGGCTGGGTCAGGCTCCCAGAGCGATCCAGTAGGTATTTTTCCTCCAGGGCCCTGGGAGTCTGAGAATCAAGGAGTCATTCTTACTGTTTTGTTTGGGAGGGATGAGAAGGGTCAGGGGGCTGGCACTGGTGAGTTAGGAGCCCAAAGGTGGGCATCCTTCTGGTGCCCAGGCGAGCCACCCTATTCCGGAACCCTCCTTGAGCCTCCCTGTCCCGCAGGCTCTGAGCCATCTGCCCACGGGGGCCTTCGGGCCCGGGCTTCGACATGCCGGAGGAGCCCCGGCCGCGGCCTCCGCCCTCGGGCCTCGCGGGTCTCCTGTTTCTGGCGCTGTGCAGTCGGTGAGCAGTTCCCTCTGTCACCCAGCCTGCAAGAGAAAGCCCTGGACGAAACGGGCGGGAGGAGTCGGAGGGGGCGCGAGACCTGGGCCCCAAGAGACCCTGAAACATCTCCGTTCCCAGGGCCCTAAGCAATGAGATTCTGGGCCTGAAGCTGCCGGGCGAGCCGCCACTGACTGCCAACACCGTGTGCTTGACGCTGTCGGGCCTGAGCAAGCGGCAGCTAGGCCTGTGCCTGCGCAGCCCCGACGTGACGGCGTCCGCGCTTCAGGGCCTGCACATCGCGGTCCACGAGTGTCAGCACCAGCTGCGCGACCAGCGCTGGAACTGCTCGGCGCTCGAGGGCGGCGGCCGCCTGCCGCACCACAGCGCCATCCTCAAGCGCGGTGAGCCTGGCCGGGCGGGTTTGCGCTGCCGCGGCTGAGAGGTGGGGGGCAGGCCGAGGCGAGCGGAGGCGGGAAGGGACGGGTTCACGACTCAGGAAGGGGCCTCTCTGGGAATTCCCCCTGGGAGCCTCACGAATCTGGATTTGGCCACCCGTCTGGGCCCCTGCGCTTCTGATTTCCACCTGCATGCTGCCGGCAAGGCAGCTGCATCCCTGCTCCCCTACCGTAGGGCCCCTCTGTCCTGCCTCCTCCCAGCTCGATCTGGGTTGCACCTGTGAGCTAGAGATGCCCCTAGCCCTGGAAGCTTCAAAAGCCCCCCCCAATCTCTCCCCCAGATTTCTTCCCCCTCCCTCTCTGTGGGACAAGCCCAGGCTGGTGTCCCCAGAGCCTCAGCGGGGGTGGGGTGACGCCCCCAACCATTTAAGGGTTAAACTTACTCCCCTAATTGCTGGGGTTCCCAGGAGTGGAGGCTGGGAACAAAGACCTGATGGCTTTGAAGCCTGGGATCAGCCCCCTCCTCTGTGCTTTGGGGGCCCCAGGTGGCTCTCACCTGAGCAGGTGAAGACCAGCTGGAGGGGCAGAGAACAGGTCACTGCTGGCTTGGTCTGGGAGGTATGGTCTGGGAGGCATTGTTGCTTCTTTCCAGGCCATGCCTTAGTTTACTCCCTGGAGGAGTAAAGATCCATCCAGAACTCAGCTCAAGAGTGGGGGCAGTGCTTTGGGGACTACGGGGTTAATAGGCAGCTGCCATCTGCAGGGGAATTCCCAAGACGTGCGCAAACAGCTTCACCCCTGGAGGGTTGGGGTTGGGGGAGATCAGAAGGCTGGGCCAGGAGCACTCCTCTTGGGGTGGGAGAGTCCTGGCCTCTAAGGAGGTGCTGTCTCTCATTCTCCGAAGGCTCCAGAGAGACCCTGCCTTAAAGGAAGTGAAGGACCCCCTCCTCCACAGGGCCCGGTGTAGGGGAAGGCTTTGATGCCCAAATGAGAAGCGCTACTCCCTAAGCCTGGGAAAGGCTTGTCATCCTGGGCCTCTGTGACCCCCCAAAACATAACAAAGAAGCCAAGAGTTTAAAAGGGCCTTAGGGAAAATCATCCCCACCTCTCTCCCCTTCCCAGCACTTTATAGAGTAATAGCAGGTTAGGATAAACAGAAAGGGCAGTCTTACAGGGTAAATATAAAACTAGAAACTGGAAAGGAGAAGGACAACTCCACAGCTTCAGTGCTTTCTGGGTGTTAGGGTGGTGTAAGGTAGGCTGATTGAAAGACTGATTAAAATAACCTGAAAAAAAAAAAAAAGAACCTAAAATCTCTGCTTCCACCCCACCTAAGCTCCCTGCAGGGCTGGGGAATTTCTAAGGCTTTCAGATGTAGAACTCAGCAAACACATCTTCAAAGACCTCAGGGACTCCCTCCTAGTCCATTCCCAAACCCAGGGGTCTTTCCCTTTAGGCTAGCTCTTTCATCCACACCAGAATATCTCAGATTTACGGAGCGAGAATGGGCCTCAAAGATCATCTCAACTCATTCTCTCCCTTTATAGATGAGGAAACTGAGGCTCTGGGCTTTCTGTTTCCTTCCTTCTCCCATGACTTTCTCCCAAATTACTCAGTTGGTAAATAGCAGGGTCAGGATTCAGTTGAGAACTTCTGAGATTGGCGGGTGGCTGTTTATTTCCTTCCACCTCCCTACTCTCAACTGTTAACTTTAACCACCCCCCCACCACACCGTTTCCACCCCCAGGTTTCCGTGAGAGTGCTTTTTCCTTCTCCATGCTGGCTGCTGGGGTCATGCATGCGGTGGCCACGGCCTGCAGCCTGGGCAAGCTGGGGAGCTGTGGCTGTGGCTGGAAGGGCAATGGTGAGCAGGACCGGCTGAGGGCCAAACTGCTGCAGCTGCAGGCGCTGTCCAGGGGCAAGAGCTTCCCCCACCCCCTGCCCAGCCCAGGCACTGGCTCAAGCCCTGGCCCTGGCCCCCAGGACACATGGGAATGGGGTGGCTGTAACCATGACATGGACTTTGGAGAGAAGTTCTCTCGGGATTTCTTGGATTCCAGGGAAGCTCCCCGGGACATCCAGGCACGAATGCGGATCCACAACAACAGGGTGGGACGCCAGGTATGTGTGTGCAACTTGTCCTGGGTCTCCCTAGCTTTCCAGGCCTGGCTAGAGTTTGCAAGGCACAGCAGAGTAAGAGGATGAGAGTGGTGGGTTATTGTCACTCATCTGGGTGACCTTGAGCAAGTCACTTAACCTCAGTTTTTGCATCTGTTAAAAAAAAAGAGTCTAATGATACTTACCTCACAATGTCATTAAGAGTGAGTTAGCAACTAGAGTACCCGCATAGTGCCTAGTTTGGACAGGTACTCATTATATGGTACCTATTATTACAGCTGCCTTCTTGACAGAATTTAGGGGTGCTTGTGCCAGGCTCCCTTATTTAGCAGTGCTCACTTTGGAGAGAGTACTGAAATGGGAGTCAGGATAACTGAAGTTGAGTCCTGTTGCTAGCTAGTTATCTAAACTGAGTCTCTGTTAGCAGCTAGTGAATTGAAGACTTGGACAAACCACTTTGCTCTGGCTTCAGTTCTCCAACCATGCAGTGACAGCGATGGGTTATTAGTCAGCTTCCCAGTGTCCTTTCTTTTCTGATATTCCATAGCCATTCTTGCCTCTATTTGTCCCTCCCTGTGATCTCTGTTCCCTTCTCTCTCATGTGCCTCTGTGCTCTGTCCTTTTGTTCCAATCCCTTTCCTTTTCTCCACCTCTGATGCTCTAGGTGGTAACTGAAAATCTGAAGCAGAAATGTAAGTGCCATGGTACGTCAGGCAGCTGCCAGTTCAAGACATGCTGGAGGGCTGCTCCAGAGTTCCGGGCAGTGGGGGCAGCTTTGAGAGAGCGACTGGGTCAGGCCATCTTCATCGATATCCACAACCGCAACTCTGGAGCCTTCCAACCCCGCCTGCGTCCCCGTCGCCTCTCAGGAGAGCTGGTCTACTTTGAGAAGTCTCCTGACTTCTGTGAGCGAGACCCCACTGTGGGCTCCCCAGGCACTCGGGGCCGGGCCTGCAACAAGACCAGCCGCTTGCTAGATGGCTGTGGAAGCCTGTGCTGTGGCCGTGGGCACAATGTGCTCCGGCAGACACGAATTGAGCGCTGTCATTGTCGCTTCCATTGGTGCTGCTATGTGCTGTGTGATGAGTGCAAGGTCACAGAGTGGGTTAATGTGTGTAAGTGAGGGTCAGCCTCACCGCAGAGCTGGGAAAGGGGAGGTTCACTTTTTCAGCCCTTTGCTCTGATTTCTGTCCAGGTCAGTCTTGGCCCCTGGAAACTCAAGTATCTACCTGGAAATAGCTTTGGGGTTGGTGCAGATCAGGTGGAGTCTGATGTGTGGCCTTCTCCCCCACAGTAGGCCAGCCTTGGGAGAAGTTGTCACCTGTCTTCTGCTCTTTAAATACCTGAATTGGCAAAGATGAAATGCACTGTATTGCCTCCCTCCACCACCCAAAGGTCCCTTTAACTCTGATGCATACTTTTTTTGGCTGGCAGTCCCTAGAGTTTGACCACTCTTCTCCTTTGAGGGATAGCCCCAGGCATTGTGTGAGCCTAAGACCTATATTCAGAAAGCGAGCACTCACTTGTATTTGCTATTTCCAAACTCCACTGCTGCAGCCTGGGCCCATTTTGTGGGGTATTGGAAGACAGTGAAGAGAGATTTTTCTTGGGGAAGGGACAGATTGCTGGGGGGTGCTTTCTCCTGAGACAGTTGTCTGCCTAGGCCCTTAGGGAGGCTGTCTCCCCACATTCGGATGTTAAGGGGACCCTCCAAAGGTAGAGATTTACCTAGAACTCTGAGCCTCTTTTTCTTTCTTTAGTAGTAGAGGTGGGAATGGATAATTTATTGTACTGAGACTTGTTCTTGGTTCTTGTTTGTAACTAAAATAAATTAAGTTACTGGACCAGTGGATGCAGATGGTGATATTTCTGCCCACACTTCGTTTGGATCCCAGTCCATGGCTTCTTTTCCAGGTTAATCTCCTACCCTCCTACACAATGATTTAATTTATGTATATCCTGCCTGGTTCCACAAAGGATTTAAAATGGTCCTCAGTGACTTAGTTGGTAACTTTTAGTGTGAAAAACCAAGAGAGACTTCAAGGAGTGAGGGGCTAGAGATGCAAACATAGGCCTTATTTACTATGTGCCTCAACTCCAGATTTTGCCTTGGTGGCTGCTCTAGAACAATGGTTGGCGATCCTTCCTCCCCACCCCCCATGCCCTCCCCCAAAGGGTTTGACAGTGAATATATTAGGTTTTTGGGCTTTGTCACAGCTACTCATCTCTGCCTTAATTACTCAACTCTGCTGTTGTCAATCAAAAGCAGCCATAGGCCATGCATAAATGGATGGGCATGGCTTTGTCCAATAAAACTTAATTTGCAGAAATGGACTGCCAGACTGAATTTGGTCCTCTGTAGTTGGTTGATTCCCCTTCCCTACACCACGAGGTCATCTCTGTTCTGGGTTTTTCAAGTCTTGAAAGTATCTCAACATTAAACCTGAACCCAAAAGAGCAGGTGATTTTCTCTCTGGCTCCAAATCAGGGAGCTTGGGAGGCAGATACAAGACTAATAAGAAGCATGTAGAAGGCATTCCAGTACTCAAAAAAGGAGTCTTTTTTGCTCTGAAAACCAGTGAACCAGCATGCTCTCCCACCGAATTATTTGCATATGTATTTTGTCCTTTATTTAGAGCTGTTTTGCATGTAATCTTTGTAAAATAATTCCTTTATCTTTTAGGAGATAACCATAACTATAGAAAACAAAACTGCTTTTATTCCACTCTTTATATTCCCAGTATCTTTGAAACAAATCATTTAGCTTTCAGTTCAGAAAAGGTATATGCATCACACACGTAGAATTTTATGAGTGATTGAACGTTTATGGGGTTGTAAGATGCTTACTCTAACAGGTCATCTTCCCTTGGCCAGGAAATGTAGAAATAGTTCTCTCCACTCCTGTAGGCAATAGATAGATCTGCTACCCAAATGACCCTCAAAATTAGGTGAAATGATGGTAGCACCAGGATAACAAGACATTTTGAGGAGTGTTGGGTTAGGGCAGCACTTTATGGCAAAAGTTTATGTCCCGAATTTCCATTGAGCATTGAAAATTCTGGATTTGGAAATTTGATGGAGGCAGGAAGATATCTCACCCTTCAGGCACTGACTGAGCCTTCTGTGTTTATGGGGGACTTGGGGAAGGATGGGATGCAGCTAGAATGGACAGAGGATATGAAAGAATAATAGTAAGGAATATCCAGAATGGGAATTTCTCACACTCAGGAAGAGGGAGGAGAATCTCCACTGGAGTCACAGCAAGAATATTTCTGCCTTTTCCTGTTTCCTTCCTCTGAATCCCCTTTGGCTTCCTCTCTCTTTCTAGCTGTCTTTTTTCTTCCATCAGACACGCTCTGTGGCAAACTTAAGCCCCAAACCACAACCTTGAGAAATTCCAAATGGATTTTGTCAGCAAGGCCAACACCCCCCTCCCTACCCCTGCTCTCAGCACACGCGCTGGACTCAGACTCAGGGCTGGGGTCAGTGACGGGAGTGGGAGTGTGCAACCCACAGAGAGGGTGGCTACAATTTCAGCTTTTACTTAGTTTCAGTGGTAGCCAGAGGGAGAGAAAAAGCCCAAAGAACCGTAAGTCAGGCCTCTTGGCCTCCTTTGGCTCAGGAAGAGCTCTTCTCTCTCTTACCCTTTCAAGTGGCTGGGAAGCTGGGAGTGGCAGTGGTAGTAGCTGGCTAATTGTCAGCAGGGCGGCACCCCTCCTATCTGGGCTCCTGTTTGCTCCATGGGAAGCACCCAGTGAGGCTGCAGCAGACCGTGGGCTGGGAGATTCCCCAGTCCCCTTCAGCACTTCTGGTTCAAATGCCGTGCTACTTGCCGTGAACCATATTAGGCTGTCTCCATTTCCATCTTTCTGTCACACCTGAGAGACAATCTCCAGAGGATCTGAAGTCTTGGGCAGGGACACTGACACCTCCTATCAGAGTCCCACAAGGCATGATGGTGTGGTTGGGGCCCTAGGGAAGTGGGGGTTATGGGGCATAATTTTGGCGGTCATTTTTGTGGGGGCATAACCTGGCAGGGTGTTCCTAGGAAATTTTAGGAAAAGAAATGGAAAGATTGATCATGGGGAGGTATCACAGGGCCCACTCTAAGAGTCTGTAATAGCACTAAAGGAGTCTTTTGCCATTGAAAATATGGAGCTAAGTAGGGCAAAACTCTTCAGGGCAACAGCCCAGGACAGAAACAATTCTCTTCATTATAAACATGCTCCTTGTTTTTCAACACATCCCTCACAATCCTGAATTAGGGTCTTTTTGGCTTCTCCTTCTAGGGTCATGTTATTTTCCAGGTTAAAATAAGAAAAGAGACTGGGATAAGAGGACGAGGCTGGTGAATGTGTATATCAGAGATGGATGGGGACAAGGGTAAGACAGAGTGTGGCTCTCTACTAGCCTAGTTCTTCTAGGAAGGAGATAAGAAACAAGGCAAAAAATCCAGAAAAGCAACAATTTTGGCTCAAGTCTTGGGGAAGAGCCATGTGTTCCCTTACATTGCTGTAAATGAGGAGAGAAGGTGTGTATGTAAAGAACCTTCTTCTGTTCCTAACATTACTGGTGCCCTTCCATCACATCTGTCACTGTTCCAAGAATCTTCCTATGTCTAGACCAGGTGCAAAAATGAGTGCAAGGGATGTGGGGGTGGGCAGGAAATGAGAAACATGAGTGCAAAGTCTCTCACTTTCTTTGGGATACAAAAATTCATAATCATCTAGGTACACTGCCTCAAACCACACCCCTGAAAGTTAGACTTCAACCATGCCTTTCACATTCCAACTTCTTAACTGGTCCAGAGTCCAGCTGTTTCCTGCAGTCTCTTAAACGTATCACTCTCTACTTCCCTATGGAAAAGGATCTTTACAGACCCCTGAGTAATTAGTCTTCGGTTAAGAGTCGTGAGCAGCAACACTGGTGTAGCGAGGGCTCTCTCGGCATGCAGCTAGCCCTAGGTAAGAAATAAGATGAGGTCTGGAGGAGTAAGTGGGTCACAGCAAGGGCTGTACACTCAAACTCAGCTCCTGGCTTTACCCAAGTAACCCCCGGGCCTCTCCGCGCAACCCGTCTCCAGTATGGCCAACACGCGTGACCTCAGTCCTTAAACTCCAGATTCTGAGCTTAATCCCACTGCCTCATCCCTATACCCAGGCTGCCGCCTCCGCCACCTGCGGCCGCCAGCCCCCACAACTGCCCCCCGCCCGGGCTTCAGCTCCGGCACCCGAATGCCTCTGCAGCAGTCGCTGCCATGGTGATGGATCTCGCGACAACTGCCGCTCGCAGCCGCGCAGCTCTCGCGCGATCGGGGAGGTGGGAAGTATCCCGGTCTGCGGGTGGGGGTTCGCAGCACAGCTCCTGTCGCGGTCGCGGCTTCCGCTGCTAGGTGGAGGGAAGAAAGGAGGGAGCCAGGGAGCGGGGCCGGGGGAGCAGCGGTGCAGAAATCGGCTGTGGGAGTCTGAGTGAGAAGAACGAGAGCCGAGCGGAACCTGCGGGGGCGGAGGCGGCGGTCGTAGCGGCTGAGCTGGGAGCAGGAACAGGTGAGGGGCTGGGGAGGGAAGGGGGGCCGCTGTAGAGCAGAGGCTTGGGGATGGGGTTGCAGATAGAGCCCCCACTTCCTACCCCCCACCCCCCGCCCCTGGCCGGCACTGCCCGGCTTGAGGCGTTGTGGTCTTTCCCATGGAGAGCTCGGAGACGGGGCGCCGGGCCAACCTCAAGCCTGCCCTCTCATTTGAAGGACGCGGAGCTGGGGCGGGGGTGGGGACCCACACGGATTTGTCCTCCGCCTCGCACAGGGGGCGACCTAGGCTGCAGTTAGGGTCCCCTCGCCTGCACAAGGTGGTCTTTCGAGGGGTCGGGGTTGGGGAGGAAAGCAGTACTGGGAGAGGTGATGCGGGGGCGGTGGTGACTGTTTTGTATCCTCTTCCTATTAAAAGACTAGAGAATGCCGCTTTTTCTACCCCTTCACCCCTTTAGTGATAGATTGGAGAGAAACCTTGCCGCGGTGACCACCCCTTCCCCCCATCGTGGGGCAGGGGTACGTTGGCGGCTTAGGCATTAACGTGCTGGGCAGGCTATGGGGGCACTCCAGGGGCACTAGTTTGGTGGAGGTTGCGCCTTTGGTCTTGGGAATCGCTTGTAGGAAATAAGGCAGCAGGTGGGGAGCGGGAGGAGAGGAGTTAGAAGGGGGAGGAGGATCCGATCTTGCTTGAGGAAGAGAGGTGGTGCCTTCCTCCTCCAGGCGAAGCGGGGGCGGTCTCACAGGAGGAGGGAGCATCTTGTCCCTGGTTCTTCTGAGTTTGTGTCTTCCAATCCTCTTTCTTTCTTTAGGAAGTACCAGGATTCCCGGAACAGAAAATGGAGCCATTGCTTACGCCAGTGTTTGAGGGATGGAGGGGGAGGGGGAGTTCTCTCTTAAAACGGGCCACTTGATTAGCAAAGTGGTAGCTCCTCTTGTTGGGGAGTTCCCCTCTTTCTGGGCTGTATTACTGCCGGTATCCCTCTGGCCAGGCCAGGAGGAATGTGGTATGTGGTTAGGAGTGAGAAGAAATAGTGAGGTCATCCGGGTGAGGGAGGTGTAACTTAAAACCTGTCTCTGCTGCTCTTGGATTGGGTCACCCCTGGTCTATGGTATGAATGTTTTATTGGTAGGAGATCTGCTGCAGGAGTCTGATTGCTTGGGTCAGTGCAACAGAACGGAATCTAGTCTCTGCATACTTCTTCTCCCTTGTTAGGTGGTAACAGTCTTCCTGCCCTTTTGTCTGGAGCTTGTTTTTGGGCTGCCTCCACTTATTGTGAAGTGGGGCAGTGACTTGGCCATTGTACATTAGACCAGAGTGTGGATAACATGTCTGTAAAAGCTCATTTTAAGAAAAAAACTAATTGAGTTCATCACAGAATAAATCATTGACATTGGATTCAGCTGGAAGAGCCCCTTGTTTCACATATTCACATGCCTCTTGCCTCCAGCATAGAATTATTACCTTACATAGTCAAATTTTTTTGAGTGTATATCTTGATATTCCTAAGAGACAAAGCTTTTTGAGTGCAGAATTGGAGCTTATCTTGTATCTCCCACAGTGCTTATGCACACAGTAGGCACTCATGATGAATACAGGATGCGAATGGATAGAACTCAGCAAGCTTTCTGACTAGTTTAAGAGAGATGATGTGGCTGTCAGGGAGAGTACCTGGAGAGAGCTAGGTGAGGGAAGGCCTTTAGCCTTTGTAATGAAGAAGTCATGGTCACCTTCCTAAGAGGCACAAAACAAGCATGGCTAATGGGAGCTAAGACCAGTATATATGTATGTATGTATGTGTGTGTGTGTGTGTGTATACAGAATTAGAACACAGTCATTTATTTGAAATCCAGATCCCCTGCTTCCCCATTGTGGACAAAGGGGGATCTCTCCATTAGATGGAAGTCCTTCAAAGTGTCTGAAAATTTGGATCCTGGGGATGGAGGAGGGAGCCAATGTATGTATGTGCTGCCTGGTACAAAATTGGTGCCAGTGAACTGTAGCTGCTATTATTGAGCTGATTGCAAGTATAAAGGAGGACAGACAGCATGCTGGAAAGAGTGGAAGTGAAGTCTTTAGTGCACAAAGAGTCATATTGTATGTTCATCTCTGCTAACTCTCTTTTCCACTGGAGTCATAATAAGAAAATGGACTCAGGGGACAGTGGGCGGAATTTGTTGGTTTGAAGGAGGAACTTCTTTAAAACCAGGTTGGTTAAAACTGAGTAAATTACAGAGGGAAACTGGAATCTGCTTCCCCATATGCCTTTAGAAACGGATGCCAAGAGGCCTGAGACAACGCATATCACTGTGTTTGGCTCTCCTCACCATTTTCGTTGCAGGTGACTTTAGAGGCAAAATGGTGTAGTAATTAAGAGTATGGATGTTGGAATCAGACAAAATTGGGTTCAAATCCTGCCTCTGCTAATTACTAGTTGTATGATTTTGGGGAAATTACCTGTCTTCTCTTAGCTCCATTTTCCATATTTGTTAAGATTTTGATGATAATACCTACTTCATGGTGTTGACATGAGAATTAAATGAAATAATGCATGTAAAGCACTTAGTATTATACAAAGCATATAGTAAGCACCCAGTAAATGTTAGCTGCTATTCATCATCATCATCATCATCATCATCATCATCATAGTAATAATAATATGAGCACTCAGGGATGTCTTACACGAGAGGCTTACAAAAGAAAATCTTGCTGCCTTTGTAGAGGGATGATCGTTACCATGACTTTCTGTGTTGGTCGTAGGCTTCTGAGCAGTGAAGTCTTTTTTTCAGCATGAGCCTCACAAAGGCAGCTCCTGCTGCCTGAGTGGGAGGTTAAGCTGGAGCAAGGCAGGGGCCCTGAACCATCAAGTTGGATGCACGGTGCAGCTGTGGGGCTCAAAAACAGTGTTCGTGTTATAACAGTCAGCGTGACTCCGAGGCAATGGTTGACTCTTCTATAGAAGGACACTCTGATTGACCTAGGTCAAGGACTTAAGATTCCTGGCTCCCAAATGGAGCATCCTCCATTTCCTGGGCCACTCTTTTCATTTAGTCATATCTCCTTTAAATGTCTGCCTCTGAGTATGTTTCAGAATGTACTCTATTAAGGTCCAGAGTTGTGATATCTGTAATTCTGTCTGCCTTTTCCAACATCTGTGGCAAATACAGGTAGAGTGCTAATAAAGCTTTTGGGTAATGAAAAGACATGGGAAACATTTGGAAAGAGTTCCACAAATGTTTGAAGGCTTTGTGTTGTAGCCATGGGAAAGAACTCACTGACTGAGGTAGGGACACCGTGAAGGTGTTAGAGCTTTGTCATGGACTTCTGCAAAGGTTCTTCTGTATTATATGGAAAAGGGCTTGAGATATCAGGGATCTGCCATTATCACCATATCCCGAAAAAAGATGAGATGGCTGGATGTGGCAGATCTCAGGGTACCTTTTAGCTCTCCCATCACTGGTGAGAGCTTGACATAACCGTTTCTTTCTGAACATATACACAAGAATGTCAAGCATGAATGTTTAAACTTCATGATTTAGGATGCAGAACATTTGCTCTCTGTTGTGGTGGTTTTTGCCCTCCCTTTTTAATTAAGTAATCGAACCTTATATAAAATTGTATTTGAATTCTAATACATAAAATGGATAAAAGTAGAGCTGCTCTGGTGGTGGTGGACAGTGGGGGAGCATAATTAGAGCTTTCATCTGGTCCTCCTTTCCCCTAGGCAGCCTCTAAATCCCATACAGAGAACCCTAGAGCTCTGAAAACATGGTAACCACTTCTCTAGTTTGTCCGATGGAGGAAGAGCATCGGGGATCACCTATAGAACATTGTCTTCCTCCACCTCACAAATGTTTTGGTGCCATCGGTAGAACCGTGTCCTCAAAAACAAGCATGTCAGTCACTAGCTACAGATTAGCCATGGTGCTGGATGCTGGGACATGAAACCTAAATGTGGCACGGTCCCTGCTGGCAAGGGCTCATAGTCTAGTGAAGTATTTCCCACATTCCTCATGGCATGCACAAAAAATGACAGCAGTGAGACAGACTTAACTTCTTGCAACCTGAGCTGAGTGGCCCATGGGCTCTAGCCATCCTAAGCTCTCTGCCTAGTACTGATCCAGTACTGATGGGATGTACTGGATGGGATGTGCAGCTGACCTGTAATGCATTAAAGGCACATTATTTAGGAAGTTTCAGCACTGGAAAGCAAAACAGACAAATGTGAATAAAACATGCTGTGGTAAGTCCTAGAGAAGAAGTGTTTTTGAGTTGCTAAGGGATCTACAGACAGCTCTTACTCTTTAAGGTAAGCAGTTGTCTGTCTTCTGTATCCTTAGGCATCTCTACAGTGGTGGCCTTGTCTAAATCATGGCTTCCTGTTTCGTCTGTTCACTTTCATCTTGATGTGCACAGTGAGACCAGATTGGGGGCAAAAGGTTTATTAGGACCTTCAGCAGACTATTCATGGAATCTCAGTGATTTTGTAATTAGGAAAGTGTAGTGTTCTGGATATCTAAAGCTATAGATGTGGGCATTGGAGCAGCCATCGAGTATCAGGAGATGGGGCAGTTGTAAGGTGGTCAGATTCTAAGGATACCACAAGCTGGAAGTTTTGCTTGGAGAGGAGTGCCACAGAATGTTCCAAAGAAACAGATAAGTCTAGTTTTCATCTGGTCACTGTTTTCTCTGGCTCAGCCATGTATTCTGAAAACTCATACTCTGACTTGCTTGCTGAGGTTTGTCCATGGGAAAAGCCAGACCCTTTCCAGGATTTGGATCTCTATTAGACAGGGCAATTTAGGATCCTTCTCCCTTCATACTATGGCCTCCCTCAGGTTACCCTGGAGTACTGGAGTTGTCTTCTGGGACTAGAAAGGAAATGGGCATAATGATTCTGGCCTGAGCCTCAACACTGCCAAATGAGTCAAGTGGAGCCTAATTTTAGTTAGACATGTTTTTGTCTATAACAAGTTATCATTGATTACCTAGTAGCTAAGTTCAAGGCTTTGAACTTTCAGACTTTATCTTAATTTGACCTTTCTGTAGCCTTTAACCCTCCTTCCTTTTTAAAAATGTTCTTTTCTCATTGGTATCTATGATGTCTTACTCTCTTGATTCCCTTTCAACTCTTCTGGTTGCTTCTTATTCTTTTTCCTGGCCTCCTTTTTTGCCCACTGCTTTAGTTGCTGATGGCTCCCAGGTTTCTGCCTTTGGCCTTTTCTCTTGTCCCACTGTATACACTTTCCCAAGATATATCAGTTAGGCTATATCAGTAGCAAAAATAGAAAACACACCTGTGGCTTAAACAATGACTTATTAAAAGCATATAACAAGAGGTCTAGGTGCAACAAGCCAGACACAAAAGGGACTTATATTGTATGATTCTACTTACATGTGGTACTTAGAATAGCCTAATTCATAGAAACAAAGTAGAGTGGTGGTTTCCAGGGGATGAGGGGGTAGGGGAAATGGAGGTTAATGTTTAATAGGTACAGAGTTTCAGTTTGGAAAGATGAAAAAGTTCTGGAGATGGATGGTGGTGATGGTTGCACAATGTGAATGTACTTAATGTCCTTGAACTGCACACTTAAAAATGGTTAAAAATATAAAATGTGTATTTTACCATATGCACACAGAAGTCTAGGAACTAGAATACTTTTTTTTTTAATCCACCAGTTTGGCAGTGTTATTGAAGGACCCAAAATTTCTCCATTTTCTGCTTTGACATCATAGAGTTATGTCTGTCTGTAGCTTCATGATCTGAATTTCTCCAGTATCTCATTCTCCTACATCAACATCCAAAGACTGGACAAGAGAACATTGCTGTATGTCCTTTTTTAAGATTGTGGAAAACTTTCCCAGATGCTCCCAGCAAACATCCTCCACATCCTATTGGCTAGAGTTAATACAGGATCATTCATGACTCTGTCCCTGGCAAGGAAAATGGAATGCACACATCCCTAAGGCTGATCAGTTTTCCTATATCCTAGGGCTGGGGAAGGATATCTCCCCACCGCCGTAATGCCTCCGCCGACATCTGAGCAAATTAGGGGTTCTGTTAAGAACAAAGGGGAAGAAAGAAAGGGAAAGGCAGGCAGTAACTGCTGCCACCCTGGATCATCCCTCTTATAGTTCAACTAACCATCAGTGCAGATAACTCCCAAATATTCAGCCCAAACTTTGCTCCTGAGCTTCAGACTTTAGCACCTTAAAATCAGTGTTTAAATGCATCTTCACTCTCAGATCTGTTCCTTTTGTATTACCTGTCCAGCACCCAGGCCAGAAACCTGGGAATCATCTTTGACTCTTCTACCCTTTCTACATGTAATCAGTCATTAAATCCTGTAGATTCTACTATTTTGATGCTTCAAATCTGTCCTCCTCTCTCTTGTCCCCTCTGGGTGAGAACTTTTGACTTCTCATCTCTGTTATTATACCTCCCAAGTGGTCTCTCTGCCTCTAATCTTTCCCTTATTTAATTTATTCCCTGGACTGCTGTTGGAACAGTCTTTCTAAAGCACATATCTGACCATGTTTACTCAGTATGATCTTTAAAGCCCTTCATGATCTAGCCCCTCCTTATCTTTCCACCCTCATTACTTCCTTTTACTCACCATGCTGCATCCAAATAAACTACCAGGTCCTAGTTGCACCTGGCCTTGCCTAATAACAAGTGCTATCTCAAGTCTTTATGCCTTGCACGTGCTGTTCCCTATTCCCCATTCCCTCTTCTTTATTGTCTGATGACTTCCTATTCTTCCTTAAGGAGTCAGCTCTGGTGTGACTTGAGAATCATGTCTGAGGATCATCCTTTACCTCTCAGTCTTGATTAACTGCTCTAGCTTTCTGTCCCCATAATACTATGTGCTTATCCCATGTATTCTCACGCTGGTTTGTAGTCCTTTGTTTCCTAGTCTTTCTCTTCCATCCGCTGAATGCCATGAAGGCAGAAAATTTTCTTCTCTGTACTCCTAGTTGAGTATGCTCAATAAATGTTTAATGAATGGATGGAAGCTGATATCAGAAGCTTTTTCTTGGCTTTGGGAAATCTTTGAGTCCAGTAGAAGTCATTGAGATATTAATATAGGAGTTCTTGTGTGCTGATTATAGTACTTTTGAGACAAAACTTTAGAAAGTTTACAGAGGTCACAAGCCAGCTGTACTAAGGAAACTAAATACAGGCAGATCCTGCTTTGTTTCCTTAAATTTTATATGTCTACTTCAATGACTGTGCTAAAAATAGCATCTCTATTAGTGATATCTCAATTTGAAAAGTATCTGGGAGCAAAGCTGCTCTTAATGCAATTTCCTGGTAGCAGAGGGTTTGAGAGACTTTGGCCTTCCTTTCCCTGGATCCATGCAGCCTGAAGAGAAGGAGGTGGTGTGAGATCAGGAGCCCCCTCAGAGCTGTCTCAGGACACATGCCTGAGTTAATCACAGGAGTCAGGTGGGGAGAGTGTGTGTGGCAGAGAAGCTGTGACTCTCAGAAGCACCTGGAGAGTGAGGCAGGGATGTTGCTGGAACACACACAGGCCACATGGATGGGCAGTCACAGCAGCAGCTGTCCCCCCCAGGGTGGGGGGGTGGCGATTGGAGGCAGTAAGTAGTCCTCAGTGAGGACATCCTGGAATGAGGCTTCCATCAGGGCTTCATTGAACTCCTGTGGTGTCCCACGCAGATTGTACTGGAACATATTTTTAAAGTCTATTGCTGTTTTTACCACTGATAAAAAGTTTGAGACTGTGAAATAGAACGTTGAGATACCCTCTTTGTTAACAGAGATACTACTGTATTCTATTTTTCATCTTGAGCCGTTCACCTTCAGTGTTAACTGCTGATTCCTGGTTTCTACCAGCCATGGAACCCTGGCATTTTGCCTTATCCACACAAGAGTGCCATCTGTGATAGAAGAGAGTAACTATAGCTATATAGTACCTAGTAAAACAATCCAGGGTTTGTTTGTTTTTTGCTATTCTGCTTCCCAGAGCTTTTCCTAGGAATGCATTATGGTAAAAAGTAAAAGAGCTAGATAGCAAAGGTTTTTGTTCATGACACAAAGCTGAAAATTGCCACCATCCTGGTGGTAGGAGCAGCATGCTATCTGCTAATAGGGACAAATAAAGCCAAGACTCGTAGGAAAGCTGACACCCTCTTTGGAATGCTCTTCTGAGTCAAACTCCTGATTATATTAAAGAGGAGTCATAATGTCCTTTAATTTTAGGGCCCTAGGCTGCCCCAGGCAACCCACTGGAACTACTTGGATATTTCATGAGTTATCCATCAGCTCCATTGTGTACAAAATGGCAAAAGACTATTACATGAGTTTTAGTCTTCTAGTCCTTTCATGGTTCCCAAACCAGTCTTGGTGTCAGATATGTGTCCAAATTGACAGGATACCTCAGCAACCATCTGTGCCTTACACAGAGACACCAAACACTGCTAGGATGGAAGAAATGAGATAAAGATTAGGGTTAAATCAGCCAATGTCTTGATTGAACTCCTACAGTCGGCTAAGTACTGGGAGTGAGGACAGATCCAAAATAAAAGTCATAGCCCTTGCCCATGGAGAATACATGGTTAAATTGAGGGGCTAATAAATGTATAGACCTTTAAAAACAGATAAAAGATCCAGAAGGTAGCAAGTGCCACATGAATGGTTCAGATAATTCAGGGGCCTTGATACAGCATGTTAGCAAATGGAAGTAAGTATAATACTGGGATCAGCATTTGAATCAAGACTTTAGCATCATAGCTTAGCCAAGAAACTGAAGGATGGTGGATGCATGTGCTGGGGGAAGGGATATTTTGCAGCCACTGCTGTACTCATGGTTAGTAATCACTAATTGAAAATAGTTTTGGTCGTGAAGGACAGCAAGATAAATGTGTGGTATAAGTTCAATTCAGAATCTGGGCCAAAGCCTGTTATCTAAACTTTAAAGCAAAATATCATCTGGAGCTGAAGGAAAGGATACCTGAACAGGAGACAAGATAAAAACTAGGAAGACATGGGGAAGGTTTCAGTTTTTAGAGGTAGTGGTGGCAGGACCAGAAGACTGACTACCACAGATTGCGAAGGTTGGAGGGATCTGATCTAACAAGCTGGGCAGGGGTACCCTCCTGCCTCAGGGATCCTTGGAGATCTGTCTGCCTGGGTGGGTTGGGGCAGGATGGGCAGGGAGGATGGCTGGCGGGCCACCTGGCTGCAGCTGAGCCCTGAAGTTGAGCCAGGTCCTCTCCTTGGAGTAGCAGCCCTCCGGGTCAGAGGCAGGGCTCCTCTGGGGATCCTACCAGAAGCACCACGCCTGGCTCATTAGTGGATGTCTGGGGAGGCCTTTGAAGATGAAACACTCCAAAAGCACTCGTTTCTGTTTTTTTGGACAAACTAGTACTTTGGTCTCCAGGGGCTGTTGATCTGGCTCTTTTGTACAAGTCTGGAATTTGCTGGAAACTGAGGAGAATAGGAAAACAAACAAACAAACCTGAAATAGTTTTTGAAAAAGCAACTAAACTCCCACCAAACCCCCATGCTGTAGCTTGTAAATAGGATTCCTCCCCATCCATCTTTCACATTCTTGGGTTTGGGTGCACTCTGTCTTGACCTGTTCCTTAGCCTGCTGGCTTTGGGGTGTGTGTGTGTGTGTGTGTGTCTTTCTGGTTCCCAGACTCTATAGAGAATGCCAGCAGCTGGCATATGGTGATTGCTGAATAAGCTGCCCACTGACGCATGTCTCCCGCAGGCACAGAGAACTGGCTGGCACGGGTGATTCTGAACCCCCATTTCTTTGTTGTTTCAAAAAAGGCATTTCTGTGGCTGTCCTGTGCCATAGAGAAGGGAGGGAAGAAGAGAAGGACTGAATGAATCTGTGATTCTGTCTGTTGGGGCAGTGATGGGGCAGAGAGGCATTTTGTCCCTTCACAGTGGCTCTTACTGTCCCCTTCATTCGTTCAGCAGGTATTTGTTACATGCCCACCATGTACCAGGCATAAGCTGCCAATTTATGTAAGCTGCTAGTGAGATCTGTAGAGACTCTGGGAGTTAAGTTGTTCAACTACTGTGTGCCAGGCACTATTCAAGGGACTGGGAACACAACAGTGAACAGAATAGATATGGAGCTGACATTATGGTAGGAGGAGAAAAACAGTTCAGCAAGAAGCAGATATGTAATGTGTCAGATGGTAAATGCTGTGAAGAAAGTAGGTGGGGTAAAGGGGTAGAGAGTGTGTGTTACAGGTGGTTATGGAAGGCTGCTTTGCAAGGCAACATTCAAACAGAATACCTGAAGGAAGTGAGGGAGTACTCCATGAGGGTTATCTGGGAGAGGAGCATTCCAGGCAGAGTGAATATCAAGTACAAAGCTCTGAGGCAGGAAAGTATAGGGGAATTGACATGGAGTAAGCACAAGGGAGAGTCCTGGGAGGCCTGATGAGAGAAGCAGGGGGAGTACAGACGGCGCAGGACCTTATAGGCCATGGTACAGCTGGGGTTTTACTGAAAGGGAGATAGATACAGGCCAGGAGAGGAACAGAGGAGTAACACGACCTGATTTTGGTTCTCAGTCGGTCTGGCTATGTGGAGAATACACCGAGGCGGGTGAAGAAGAAGCAGGAAATGACATGACTGCCTTGTAGCAGTGACCATGGGGAGCAGCGGTCTGATCCAGTCGGGTCCGAGGATGGGTGGATGGGTCATGGTGAGCCTAGATTTATCTGGCTGAGGAATGAGGGGTGTGGCTTCTCAACCTTCTCACCTCCCAGCACTCACTGCACTATGGTGTGAACAGGGCACCATTTGTGCAGCTGCCAGCATTTAAGAGTGGAAAGACTCAGCCCCTTTTAGTAGTGCTGCTTTCTTATTTCTTCCTCATTAGTTTTGGTATGTAGAGGGAAGGTAGAATTGCAGAAATACAGGAAGGGGAGAAACAGTTTCTTGATTAGAGCAGGGAGCATAAACCTTGGGAACCTGGCAAGCCTGAACCTTGTCGGGAGCCACAAAGAGCCACTCCTCATTCCACTCCCTCCTTTCCCACCCTTTCCAGAAGTCTTAGGATAAGTTACTGGAGGGAGGGGCATTAATGATCTTGCAATGCCTTGGATGTAGTATAGAATGTCAGAACCAAAGGGACTTGAAAAACCATCTAGTCCAACCCCCCTATTTACAGGTGCAGATATGAAGAGGTGAAATAACTTGTCCAGAGTCACACGGGTAAATTACTGGCAGAGCAGGGGTCCTGAGTGTTCAGTGCTTTCTCTCTCCCAAAGGCTCAGGATGTGTCTTAGTGGGACTTGATCTTCATAGTCCTCTCAGGCTCTTGGTTTGTCATGAATGAACTTCTGCCTGACTTTGACAAATCCCATTTACATGAAATCCTGATAAGCAGGTGGTGATAATGAGTTTACATTTCTTTTTCTAGGTTCAGGTCCTCCATACCAGAGACCAGGCCGAAACTGGACTGCCGCTGCCCCCATTTGGGCCCTACTGTCCTCAGAAAGCAGCTGCTGTGATCATGGGGAATATCTTTGGAAACCTTCTCAAGAGCCTGATTGGGAAGAAGGAGATGCGCATCTTGATGGTGGGTCTGGATGCCGCAGGAAAGACCACCATCCTGTATAAGCTGAAACTGGGGGAGATCGTCACCACCATCCCCACCATTGGTAAGGGCTCAGCTTGGATGTAGGCTTTCATGCCAGCAGCCAGCAGCTGAGCCAGGCTGGGGCCTATTCCTAGATCCCCGACCTGGCCAGCAGGCAAGTCCACGTAGTCTGTGGAGTTCAGAGAAGTATGGTTATTTAGCTTACCAGCAGGTGCTGGGCCTACCGTTTGTCCCACCTACCCTGGTCCTCTCTGATTTGGGAACTTCCACGGCCTGTTACTCAGTGGTTGCCCTCAGGCATGGAGCTGGTTTGTTTTCTGTGTTGTTTGGAAAGCAGGTGAAGGGCTTTGATGTTCCTGCCAGAGGCCTGGAATTGCTTCAGGGTAGATCCTCGGTTGCCCTAATCCTGCTTAGGACCTGCCTGTGGAAGAGAGAACATTTGCGTTGTAGTTGGGGCTCCAGATCAGCATTGTCAGCTGGTTTGTATGTGGGGCTGCAGGACTATAGCTCACTTCTTTTTTTCACTGTGCCTTGCAGGCCCCATTTCTTAGCTGTGGCTGACTCTGATGGCCAAGGCATGGGAGTGGGGCTGAGTCATTTCTTGCAGGAGGAAGAATCAGACTGAGAGGAGTGGGAAGAGTTAGCTTATGTTACCCAGGCGATTTTGAACCTCCTGACTGGGCCTCCTCATTGTCTTCACTTTTCTTAGGTTTTCTTTTTAGCCTTTAGGCTACTAGGTCAAGGAACAACAGGTCTGAGGAAGCCTTAGCTTTCTTTCCTGTATTAGATCATGGCCATGGCTAGGGGAAACAGAAACAAACCCACTGGGTACCGTTTGCAGGCCTGGTATTTGAGGCCAAGTAACCATTGCTTGTTTTTTCCAAAGGGTTCAACGTGGAGACAGTAGAATACAAGAACATCAGTTTCACAGTTTGGGATGTGGGTGGCCAGGACAAGATTCGGCCTCTTTGGAGACACTACTTCCAGAACACCCAAGGTAAGGCATACACATTGCCCAGGATCTGGCATGGGTTGGTTGGGTGTGAACAGAAAGTGTGATTGTCATTTTTGGTTATGGACAGCCAACCCTTGGCCTGCTACAGCTGGTAGGGGTGGGAGAAAAGGAGGAAAGAGAATGAATGTTTGGAGGGTGCTGTCTTTTGGTGGTGGAGGAGGGAGTTCATCTCTCGTCTCTGTGCAGTCCATGCTCTGCCTCCCTAGGGTTGATATTTGTGGTCGACAGCAACGATCGGGAGCGAGTGAATGAGGCCCGGGAGGAGCTGATGCGGATGCTGGCGGAGGATGAGTTGCGGGATGCAGTGCTCCTCGTCTTTGCAAACAAACAGGTGAGTCTTCTCTGCACCTCTGGATTTTAGAGAGGGCAGCCTATCTGTGGCAATCACAGGGCCTTGGGGCTCATTGTATGGGGAGCCCTGCAACCATGCTTTCGATTTTGGAAGTATGAGAAATACGAGTAGCTGGCTTCTTCATGCTCCTACCCAGCTTTCATTAGCAACATTTCCATCCTGGTAGCTACATTACCTCAAATCCCTCTTTCACCTTCTCTACTGTCTGTTTTAGTGGAACTGCCTTCACTCCTACGGTCAGACAGACCTGACTCTTTGTCCAGTCTGAATCACCTCTCCCCTGCCCTACCAACCCCATATTTGGTTTGGAACTCCACAGTGGAATGACCCTTGGATCTGGGGTTCTCAGATGACTAGACCCACCACAGGTCCTCAGGATCTGTTCTGGGTTCCTGCAACGGAGGAGGAGAGGGTGCTGGTACATACTCTTTGGTAGATGGGTTCTCTAGAAGCCTTTGTAAGATCCTGAGGATCCTTTTTGTGTATCTTCCTCATACTCCAGGATTTGCCTAATGCTATGAACGCTGCCGAGATCACAGACAAGTTGGGCCTGCATTCTCTACGTCACCGCAACTGGTACATTCAGGCCACCTGTGCCACCAGTGGGGATGGGCTGTATGAAGGCCTGGACTGGCTGGCCAATCAGCTCAAAAACAAGAAATGAGCCAGGCAGCCCTATCTGACCACCCCACCCACCCCAACACACCTGTTGTCTGCCTGCCCCAGCCCTACCCTTTCCTTCGCATTGCCATTGTGGCCAAGGCCCTGGGTATCATGTCCGCATGCCCAACAAGAGCCTTGCCTCCCCTGCGTCCCCCACTCCCCATACCCATGACCAGTCCTCAGTTGCTGTCTTGATGATGAATCATTCCAATTTACTGGATTTAAAACAAAAACAAGATTGTTAATGGTTTCATGGGGTGCCCCTCCCCCCCATCCTCTGAAGTTTGGGAGGTGGGGTGGGGTATTTTCTCTCCGTTTTCTTGGTTTGGCTCTGGTTGCTGTGCTCTTGGCATCTGAGTCCTTTCCCTCTCCCTGCAAGGCCCTCTCCTACCGCTTGCCTTCCTTTCCTTTGCCACTCTCTGTTCTACCTGGAAATTGCACGGGCCTCTCTGTGTGTGCGTGCATGTGTGCGCGTGTATATACATGTATAGAGAGATATATATGTGGGGGCCAGGGAGAAGGGAGAGTGCAGCTCAGGGCTTGGAGCCAGGACACTGCCCACTGTAGCCTATCATCTGCCCTTCCCATGTGGGTGAGGTAAAGGGAAGAAGATGGAGGGAAGGCTGTCCCAATTTTGCACTGGTTTCTCCTTTCTCTGCAGGTAGGTTTTCCTGGATGATAGGACAGATGATGGATTTTCCACCTCCATCTTCCTTATACCCTTCTCTTTACCCAGCATAGGACAGGGAGTGACATTTATCTGTAGATGACTGCAAGGAGATGTCATTCTGCCCTGTCTTGTTAGTGGGAAGGAGAGAGGAACCCCACTCAGTCTTATCAGCCCAGAGTGTTCAGCTGATCCTTCCTTCATCCTTAAATCTGTTCCTCAGGAGCTTGAAGAGATGGTAGCAAGATCATGGGGTGTGTTTTGGGACCCCTAGGGCACTGGGGGGAGGGCCTCAGATCTTCCATCTTCATCCTCTTTTGTTTTTAGGCGTTGATGAAGCATGGCTCAAATGGCTCAATCCTGTTCCTGCTTTCCTCCGCACCCTGCCCTTTATCTTCTGATGTTGGGGGCTGGGTGGTTCATCTGTCCTTTGTCAGAAGTTCCCTCACCCTAGTAGTCCTGCTGGCCTGAGCAGGGCTGGGTGGGTAGTTTAATGGGGAGCAGGGGAGTGGGGGGGACATAGCAGACCTCAATATCAGTCCCCCTATTCTCCAGTTTTCTCTCTTTCTCTAGTCCAGGATGTGTTGAAAGATGAAAGTTTCCTGTTCTGTTTCCAGACCTTCAGACTGTCCTGCTGTCCTTTCCCTCTCCATCCCGACAACTTGCCCTTGCCTTCTTCCCCGTTCCCTCAAATGGATCTGGGGTTGGAGTGGAGGAAACAACTGTGAAGCAGTCGTTGGTGCTGGTGGGATGTAGTTGTTCAGAAGCTGCTGCTACTGCGTCTCTCTTTACAGGGGGTGCTTGTCCCTGAGGTTCTGGCCTGGGTCCTGACTTCTAAGGTTTTTGAGAAGCCGTGGCTTTTCTGTGGGCTCCTGTGTGTGCTGGCTGCGCCCTGAGCTCCAAGATGGCTGCCCGTAACCTTTTTGCTAAGATCAGGGCCTAGGGTTCCCCACAGCATGGCTGAGGGACCCCTTCACGCAGGGTCCAGGCTCCTGCCACCTTTGTCCACAGCAGT
Organism: Manis javanica; assembly: GCF_040802235.1. Classification (NCBI taxonomy): domain Eukaryota; kingdom Metazoa; phylum Chordata; class Mammalia; order Pholidota; family Manidae; genus Manis; species Manis javanica. The sequence goes on from NC_133165.1 coordinate 88,734,053, forward strand.
CAGATCAGTATCCCCCACCCCAGATGGAACTGTGAAAGGGAGGTTCCAGGGGTGTCTCCCTCAGTGCCAGTCTCTTAGTGATCTGTCACCCAAGATGCAGTGGGTATGTGCAGGCCACAGTGCTCTCTAGGAGTGTGTGTGTGTGTGAGAGTGAGTGTGAGTGTGTGTTTGTGGGTGTGGTGGCAAGGGCGGGGGTACTGGGGCTTCTATTTTGTTTTAACTTGTGTTCACTCCCCTGACCCCGCAGATGCTTCCCTCCATACTTTCTTTTACCCCTGTCTGTTTCCTCAGATTTTCTTTGTCCCTGCTCCTCTTGTGGCTTCCTCCCTGAACGCTTTCTTTTGCCTTCTCAACTCAGTCACAGCTGCTGCCTGTTTGTCTCCCCTTTTTCCTTGTTTCTTTCCTACTTTGGTTCCCCACTTTATGTCTTTGTGGTTGGTGAGGACTTCGCATCTTCTGCCTCACTCGCTCTCTGAACCTCCCTAGTTAGATGCCAGTTCCCATTAGGGTTTCCTCATTTTAGGCCCACTCCGTAACTTGTGGTTTGGGGTTCCAGGGACCAGTAGGACCCAGGGTGTTAGGAAGCAGCCCTGGAGGATGCCTTGGTGCAGCTTGAGGCTCTGTCCAGCGGGGGGCAGTAAGTGATTTTGGTAGTATCCATGGCTGTTAGGGCCTTGGCAGGGGCCGGCCTTCTTTACACATTCCCATTCACCTAAAAGCTCTTTTGGGATTGGGTGTTTCGTTCTACTTCTGCCCACTCCATCCCTGACTCTCCTCTGGTGGATTTAATTTTGTGCTTTCCTTTGTTCCAGCCTTTTTTCTCCCTGGGGATCACCCCCCTTCTCCTCTACCTCCAAGTTTGTTAGCAGTGTTATAGTGGTAATTGCAGTTCTGAATCGGTTTTTCACTTCTTTTTTCCTCCTCTGGAATGTAGACTGTGTATATGTTTAATAACTCACCTTCTCTATCCTTGCTCAAAATGTGGGATACGCGATGACTGTGACCCTGGTTGGAAATTAAACTTGTTTTATGCAGCTTTGGAGCAGGCCCTCATCCTTGATGTGCGGCAGTCATGGGACAGTGGTTTAATGGTGAGGGTAGCCCTGTCTCTGGTCCCTTTCTCCAGAGGGCTCCTCCTCTCAGCAGCGGGGTAAGGGTTTCCCTTGCCTGGGGGAGCATTCAGTTGCCGAGGAGCCAAGGCTCACCTCCATTTGGCTTCCTACTTCCCATAACACCCCGAGGGGAGAGGAGAGGAATCGGGCACTCCTCTAGTTCTAAAGGGTTTAACCCTGAACTTAGCCATATTTATCACCTGTTGGCAGACAGTAGGGATGTCAGTGGTTAGAGGGTCCTGAGCTTGGAGTGCTCCACACTGCCTCCACTCTCAGATCTCCTCAGCCCTGCATCAGGTGCTTCTAGCTGGAACAGGGTCCTCTCCTCTATAGACTGGAGTCCCCTCAGCCATCTAGTTCTGGACTTTGGCAGTGAATAAGCATGAAGCGTAAAGGTCTAGGTAGTGTAATGAACTTGATCCTCCTTATGGCTGAAGGCCCTGCATCACCTGTACTTCAGGCCCGTGCTTCCCTTTATCAGAATGCCAAGCCTCATCCAGAGATGCCACAAATTCCTTGAGGGAAAAGACAAGCCTCTGCCCTTCCATCCCACTCCCACTGCTTTTCTCTTCCTCTCCTGCTACTACTATCTGGCTCCAGCTCAAGAAAGGGATGGTGCTACCCATTCTTTGGTGGATAAGGTCTGGGTGAGCCAGGCAGACCTTCTGTACTCTTACCACTTTCTTAAGCTTTGAGGACAGAGGTCTTCCCATCGTGATGTGGGATGGGGACAGGGTTTAGGCACATAATGAGTCGGAGAGTCCCAAGTACTTGTGTGAAGTATATCGTCTGCATTCATTTACCTTACTGCTGCCAGTTTTCCTTTTCAGCTCCCCTCCTGTTACTAAAATAAGCCATCACCCTCAAGGACCAATGCTTCTGCCCTTATGGAACCCTTAAACTACTCCAACCAGACATCTGTTTATCAACCCCATAAGCTTTGAACCTATCCACTTACTCTTCAAAATCAGATAATAACTTCCTCCTCCTATGCTCCTCAAGTTCTGCTTGGTGACTGAGGTTACTGATAAGTTAATGCCTTTCCCAGGTGCTTTATTTGTATACTAATAAATAGGTACCTTCTAGAGCTGCAGCATGTCATAAAATAATGATCATGGACAGGATTTTAGCTGGATGGCAGGCCAGTGGGCGGGGAGGGAGCTTTTAACCCCTGAACAACTTGGGTAAGAGGATGACCTACATATAGTCCCTTTTGCCCCTCAGTAGGATACCAGAAAGGAGGTGAAGGGAGCCCCCTTGTGGCAGTTGCTTAAACCTTCTAGCTTCTTTTATGGGGACATGGGCTGATGGCGGGAGACTTAACCGGGAAGGTAAAGTTTATCATCCAGTTCTTAGGACAAACAGCAACCCCATCTTCCCAGAGCATGAATTGCTTTTAAGTCATGGCTTGGCAGCAGACCTGAGCCTGGGGCCCACTTCATGATAACTTGGGCAAGGGAGATTCCAGAATGAGCCTGGAGAAAGCCAGTGGAAGCTCTTGGATTGGTCCAGATGAGATAGAGGACCAAACTGTCTCCCCTTCACTCCAGAGTATGGGGACAGTAACAGGGAGAATGAGTGTGGGTATGTGTGAGTTTCTCAGACTACAGACTTGTAAGGTTTGAAGGCTCTGGGGATTCCCTGAATCACTTCCAGTTCACATGCCTTGATTGCTCTGAGCAGAAAATTGACAGGTATTATTCAGTACTTTTTTATGTTTCCAGACCTGTGCTTAGAGTGGTGTCAAACACTGCACTGAGGGAGAGACCCAGGAGCCCATTTCCAGGATGCTCTGGAATCCTTCACTACCCCTGTGGAGTAGTGAGTGTTGGGGAGGCCTGTGCAGGGGCATACCCTTTTGCTGCTGCTTGGTGCAGGAAGTGGGATTTTGGGGCATGCAGTCATATTAATACTCAGAAGCTTTGAAGGGTGTGGAGATAGGAGGGCCTAAGTCCACAGTTCTGTTTTCTAACCCTGTAACTGGAGAGATAAGAATATCATGCTGGTCACTGAGGAGTGATAGAATCTAGATGTCTTCCTTCTGCAAATTTTTCATTCTTATCGGGTTCCCTGGCCCTTTTTGCTGGGTTGGGTAAGGATGGCTCCAAGTTCCTGAACAAAGGGAAGAGAGGGTTAGGTCTGAGCATTGAGTATGGCAATGAGAACAGTGCCATCGAAGGCAGTGGTTGGAGGCCTGGAAATGAGGAACTGGGGGCAGTTCTGTTCACCATCAAGGCTGGAAGGTGAGTGCTTATGTGTGTCAATGTCCATGAGCTACAGAAGAAAGTATCTGGACTATAGTGTAGAAGCCAATCTGGCTTCTGAGCTGATTGTGGTGGAACAGAGGACAACATGTGAGCCAGAAGTCTGGCTATGTGCCCAGAGCTGACCAGTTCTACCCATTCACCCTTCCTCCAAATCAGGCACAAAGGGAGCTGTCTCTGAGGTCTGGACAATCAGTCTGGGCCAGGCAGAGGGTTTGAGAACCAACTTGTCCACCTGGCATCCCCCACCTCCACCCCCTCCATCCCACACATTTTTGGGAGCCATTCTAGGACAGAATTGAGTGCAAGGCCTTTAAGGGTTGGGGGACTTAGCCTGGGGCTCTGAACCACTGGAACTTGGATGTTAGCCTCTTTCTGATTTCTGAATATAGGCAACAGGGGTGTTCTCTTGGCTTTAGGTTATTACCTAATTAGAAGATGGGGAATCTGTTTTTGCCTATGTTAGATCTTGCATTGATGAGATGATAACCTCCCTGGCTAAAACAGCCACAGGAGAGAGTGGGGGTGGGAGGTAACACTTCATTTTTTGATAAATGAGTACATAACCATACCTAAGAAGAAAACCTCTAGTTAGCCAGGGTAGGCATACCCTTGAAAATATGGCATTACGTTTTGAAGTCCAGCTTGCATATGCTGACTCACAGCTTTTTATTTATTAACAATCTTAAAAATAAACATATTAAAAGCACTTAAAAAGCAGTGCCCTGCTTACTATCTGGCACATAATAGGCACTCAGCCTTGAATGAATAAATAAAATACTATTGTCCTTAACCAAGCTGGGCATGGTGGGTGCTCCATGAGCCTTGGAAGCCAGGAGACTGTGGCAGAGTTTCTCCTATTTGCCCACAGAGACACCTTGGGGGATGGAGGCCTTCCTGGGAGTGGCCCCCTCATTAAGTTGTGCGTTTAGTCTGGGCTGGGTCGCTCCCTTATGTTTCCCAGAACCATCTCACCTTTTCTCTGTCCTTCAGATTAATCCTAACTTGATCCAAGCTCCTTCCTCCCTTGTCCCTCCTGGGTCCACGTGGGCTTGTGCTGCCCCCTGTGGGTGATATCATTGTCTTGGTTTTGCCCTTTCCATTTCTATTACCACCCTCTCTAACTCTACCCCTACCGCCCACACCAGCTTCCCCTTTTTCCATTCAAGGCCGTCCACAACTAAAGCTTACTTCCCTCTCAAGTACCTCTTTCTCCTGGCTAAATCCCTTACTTTAGCCAAACTGGTCCATTTATTTTCCCCAAATATCTGACCAACTGCCTTTATCCCCTTTCTCACTTGATTAAAAATACCACTTTCCTTAAGATCCACAAAGCTGCCTATGGCCTTGCTAATCACAAGGACTTATTTTCCCATGTCTGTCTCCTTTAGCTCTCTTAGCACAACTCATTCTCCATCTCCTATATATTCCCTTCATTCATGTAATATTTTAAAGTGTATTTTTTTAACCAAAGTAATTTTTATTGCAAAAGATCCATTAATGTGCAGAGCAACATGCAGAACCTGTTCCTCCCTGCTTACCGCCATTCCCATAGGTAGCCACCCTCAGCTATTTGGTGTGCATCCTTCTAGATGCTTTTCTAAATATGTTTACCTACAAACATTTGGGGAGGGATTAGAATATAAATGGGCTTATCACATCTAGTCATGCTTTTTTTTTTTAACTCAAGGGTATATACATTTATCTTAGAGGTTTTCCATGTTAGTATAGTTAGATCTTTTTAATGGTTTTCCAGTATAGCAAAGTATATTATTTATTCAAAATAAAATGTATTGGTCTAGAATCTGTAGTATTTAGGGTACTGTGAAGCTAGTACCTAGGGGACTCCAGATACGATTACAACCTTGTCCTTGCCATCAGAGAGCTGGCTTTTAGAGGAGATGGGGGTGGGGGGTGGGGCATACACAGATAACTACAGCCCAGGGAAACAGTCATGTCCTGGAGTGTATTCCTGAAGTTCAAACTTAAGGAAATTAGGACTCACTATTTGAGCCTGGTTTGGAGGGATCTTGACAAGTGAAGGAAGAGCATGAGCCAGGGCACAGAGCTGAAAACACATGATGCAGGTTCATCTGATGCCAGACCATCCATGAGCAGAAAGGGGATTTGGTTTAGTTCACACACGTTTATTGAGCATCTAAGTGTCAAATGATGGCAATGAGAAGATAGAAATGACAAAGAGGAGGTTCTTGTGTTTAAAAGGCTTTCAGTTTAATGGAATAAAAGCCAAGTTTGGGAAGGCAGATTAGGACCAGATGAAAGCTTTCAACTGGCATGTCAGGCTGAATTTTATTCATTGGATAAGGTGGAGCCATGGCAGGCTTTTTAGTGGGCAGGTGACCTGACTGACACTGAGCAGATAGCCTCAGTGTAAGAATGGGCTAAAGTAGGGACAAGCTAGGGCCGAAGAGCCTTTTTTTTTTTTTTTTTTTTAACAAGATAGAAGTTCATTTCTACCTCAGTTAAAAGGTTTCTGGTGGTAGACAGTTCAGGACTGGTATGGTGGCTCTACAGTTACCTGGGATTTAGACTTCTATCTTTTTGCTTCACCCTTCTAGCATATAACTTCCATCCTCATGGTCATCTCATGGTTTAACATGGCTGCTAGAGTGTAATTCATCTCATCTACATTCCAGGCAGCAGAAAAAAAGAAGGGAAGGAGATTGGGAAAAGGCAGAATAGTACATAATAACACATAGCTTAGCTAAATTAACTCCAAGGAACTTTCTGACAGTCCAGAATACTATTTCTAACACTTCTGTTTATGTCTTAAATTGGCTGGAACTTAATCACATGGCCTTATCCAGGCTTTAAGGAGACCTGGAAATGTAGTTTTGTTTCTTTTTATATGTTCATTTAAATTCTTTACGTTTTAAAAAGTTTATAATTTGCATGCAGTGTAATGCACAGATCTTGTCATGGAGTTTGGTAAATTCTGGCAAATGTGTACACCCATGTAACCCATTTTCCTATCAAGATATAGAGTATTCCATCACACCCAGAAACTCCCTCCTACTGAGGGGACTTCTTTATAAACAACCCAAAAGAGAGAGAGAATGAGGCCTTCATTAGGGTGGTAGCTATGGAAGCTGAAAGAAAGAGTGGAGAAGCTGTGGAGAGAGAATCCAGAGGAGACTGGTTGGATGTGGGAGAGGAGAGAAAGAAGAGAATGCTGATAGCAGAACCATAATAGAAATAGGAACTTGGGAGGGAGGTCTAGATTGTTGCAGCTGGAATGGAGGGGGCAAGAGGAATGAGCCCAGTATCCAATGTGTTGGTTTGAGGTGTTGGTCAAACATCCAGGTAGAGGTACGCAATAGGTATTTGTGTCTAGAGCTTTGAGAAAGCAGTCAGAGCTTAGTGGCATCATGTACCAGAGAGATGCTAAAGAGGACAAGGAACCAAGAAAAGACCCAAGAATTTGGCAACTGAGCTCCCTGATGACTTAGAGGAGTAGAATCCAGATGTCAAGTCTTGAGTGGGCAGTCATGGTTTAAATCATGCAGAAGGGGACTGGGTAGGGCTACCTGAAATAATTTTAAAACCCTTTAAAAACTGAAGTCCTTACACAAACATAAAAGGGATATATGTAGCTGCCTTGTTGACAAGTGTTTGTTGATGAAAGGAGAAAGGAAATGGTAATGTCAGAGGAAAGATCAGGGATTTGTCCCTTAGTTTTGGATATATGGCTCCAATATATATGTCTCCTTTTGGATATATGATCTGAAATTCAAGATGGAAGGGCTGGAAGTGGGAGAGGGATGCTGCCTTTGACAACTGCTGGGGTTGTGTGGGCCAGTCAGGCACTGCTAGGATAGGTGTAAGGAGATAAGTATCTTAAGAAAGAAGAGCAGAGAGCTAATACATTGGACTCAGGCAGTACTGCCTTTGAATTCTCTCTGACACCACTAGCTAGATGGCCTTGGGCAAAATACTTAACCTGAGTACCCTGTTCCTTATCTGTAAAATGGAAACAATTATGCCTACTTTTCAGGATGGTTTTGAGGATTACAAACAAGTGCCTGGCACACAACAGGAAATTGTAAATGGGTGCTGTTATGCGACCCAGCCCCTTGCTACGTGGCCGAACGGTAACGGGTGGGTTAGAATCCGCGACCTCCGGATCTTAGCGGGTTGGGAGGGCTCCCCGCGGCCTCCTCCCTCCAGGAGGTGGGGACAAGGTGGAGGAAGGGCTGCAGGAGGAGGAGCTGGCGCGTTGCGACCCGCCCCGTCCCGTCCAGTGTGGCCTGGGCGCCGAGGGGACTGCTGTCCTAGCAGCGGCCACCCGAGCAGCCTGTCCTGGTGCCCGGTGCCCTGCCCTGCGTCCAGTCATGACCCTGTGCCCCTCACTACTGCCGCTCCGTTGGCTGCTGCTGCTGATCAGTGGGGCGGTGTGCCGGGCTGACGCTGGGTTCGAAACCGAAAGTCCCATCCGGACCCTCCAAGTGGAGACCCTGGTGAGGAGGAGACAGTCCCAGGCCCCGCGGGGGCGGGCCTTGTCGGGAGCGGACCGGGGTTTAAGCGAACTGGGAGCGGGAAGGAGAGGAAGTGCGGGAACTGAGTTGCGGGACACTGGGTGTAGGGGCCAGAACGGGATCTTTGGAGGAGCCTCCGTGACTCCTGCAGTCCGATCATAGGTGGAGCCCCCAGAACCGTGTGCAGAGCCCGCTGCCTTTGGAGACACACTGCACATACACTACACGGTGAGGGGTCTGGGGGGCCGGGGCGGGGCCTGGGGGCGGCGCCCTGCTGAAACACGTCAGCTTTGGGTTGGACACGTGGCAAGCGGTTCGGAGTAACTCCCAGGCTCTGGGGTCGTCCGGCACGTGGCGCGGGGGAGGGGCGCCGCTCTTTTCTGCCCATTTCCCCTGCTTGCTTTTCCACCAGTTCCTCCCTGGCGCAGAGGTGAAGGGTGGCGAGATCTCCCAGAACTGCCAGCCCTTTGGGGCTTCCTGTTCCTTTCTGCCCCGAGGGGAATGCTAGGCAGCAGCTGCTAGGGGGTTGTGGCCGCCTCTAGGCCCAGGTGTGTGTGGTGTGCTTGCTGGGAGGAGAGGTACTAGATGTGCATTCTTGATCCTCTCTCCTGCCAGGGCAGCTTGGCAGATGGGCGCATTATTGACACTTCCCTGACCAGAGACCCTCTGGTTATAGAACTTGGCCAAAAGCAGGTGATCCCAGGTATGTGACCTGTGCCTCCCCTTGCACTTCTTCCCAACTTAAGCCTTTTCTTAGCTTCTTCAACCCCTAGACTACCTTGGAAATGTCCCCAGGGCTCTACCAGACACCTCCTGAGGTTTAAAGTCCACTTCTAACATTCTTCTTCCCCCATATCCCACTGGAAGCCAAAAATTTGAGAAATGGGGAGCTCAACTGAGGGTCAAGGGGGAGCCATTGATCCTCCTCTCCTGGGATTTGGGGAATGTAGGCAGCTTCCTGTACAGTTGTGTCTTCTTCCTCAAGGTCTGGAGCAGAGCCTTCTAGACATGTGTGTGGGGTGAGTATCTGGGCAGGGGTGGGATTGGGTACCCCCCTTTGCATGGGTAGAGGCTTTCTCTGCCCTCCCTGCCTCTAGAGAAGGCAGGAGGACATGGGATAAAGGGCCCTGGCTTCTCACTGGGTAGGTCCAGGTCATTGGGACCCCTGAGGGCATCCAGAACCTCAGTGCCTATATAGCTGTGGATGTCACTGGAGGAGTCGAGACATGGGGGTATGGACACCTTTGCTGGTAACCTGTTTGGTGCTCAGGTGGAAAAGTTAATGTTTTGGTTGTGAATATCCAGAGTTTTCCTGGTGGGGCTTCAGATGGACTAAGGCTGCTGGCCCACCTGGTCCTACCTCTGGCTGTGATTGGCATTCCTTCCCTCAGAGAGAAGCGAAGGGCAATCATTCCTTCTCACTTGGCCTATGGAAAACGGGGATTTCCACCATCTATCCCAGGTAATCTCACTAGGCCTCTTTCTCAGGCAGTCAAAATACCCAGTCCCTAAGAGCCACAGGAAGCTACATACTTTGGAGCATGAGAAGGTCTAAACTCAGTTTGTTGAAAGGGACAGGAGTGGCTGGGGCCTCCTTCTGCAGGACTGCTTTTTTCCTCTTCAGATCATTAACAGGAATTTGAGAGATATAACTTGTTAAGGCCACCTGGCTTGCCCTCTAGCAGCCAGCACCTTTTTAGGGAGGAGACACCTGCTTGAGCCACATACGTCTGTATTGCCTGTGGCTCCCCTCTCAGAACTCTGGACTTCTTCCCTGCCTTTTTCCTACAACTTCAAACTCTGTACAGCTAGTGTGGCTTTTCACCACATCCCCACCCCTCCTTTCAGCATCCACCAGGCAACAGATAGTAAAAATGACCACAGTCAAGTAATTCAAAACAAAATAAAACAAAAAATAATTTTACCCCATAACTTAAAAAACCCTCACAGGTCACTGTTGATATCTGTTCTTGAAGGCTTGAGACTAGAGAGATATCCCTAGGTGCATATCTCTTGCTTTCAGTTATAACAGATGTTTATCATCTAAATTGTGTTGTACTTCAGAGTACCTGGATAAAGTTCTTATCCTAGTTCCAGCTCAGAGGGAGACCCAGAAAGAGGGTTGGGGGACTAAAGAAAAACTCTGACCCAAAGCTCTATTAGCTCCCCATTTCCAGTGCTGTTTCTGTTTGCATTTCTCCCGCTCCTCAGGTAGCCGCATCCTTCTTCCTCTCCAGCTCTTGCATTGAAACACCTATCTTTTCTAACAATCACATTGAGTGTGCTCATTGGTTGGTAGAATTTTAAAAGTTTAAATTCAGTTCATTTCAGCCCTGCAAAGATTCAATCCATGTGGCTGTTTGGAAATGGAGTGCAGAGTTTCTCATGTATAAATGGAGGACAGTCTGTACATTTCAGACCCACAGAAAGTTTTCCCGTGCTGTCAAATATCTGTCACTGACCACAGGCTATACTTGCATATTTTGGGAAAACATGACTACCACCAAATTCTGCTTATAACCCTTCTCTGCCTCTGTTCAAGGGAACTCAACACATTTAAATTCTGCCTGCTTCACAGTTGTTGCTCTGGTGTGGCCTACCCTCCCTATTTTCATTCAGATCCTGAGGCCTGAATACAATGCGCAAGGACTCTAACCCTTACTCCTTTCTGCCTCCAGCGGATGCAGTGCTACAGTTTGACGTGGAGCTGATTGCACTGATCCGAGCCAACTACTGGCAGAAGCTGGTGAAGGGCATTTTGCCTCTGGTAGGCATGGCCACCGTGCCAGCCCTCCTGGGCCTCATTGGGTATCATCTGTACAAAAAGGCCAGCAGACCTAAAGTCTCCAAAAAGAAGCTCAAGGAAGAAAAACGAAACAAGAGCAAAAAGAAATAAATACTAGTTTGAAAAAAACTTCTTTGCATTCTTTACCTGATATTTTCTGAGGCTACTTCTGTAAGAGGGGATGAGGTAAAGGGCTGGGCTCGGGAAAAGGCATTCTGAGTTGGCTCTGGCCTGGCATGGGGGTGGTTGGAGGCTTTGGGTCACCTCTTCCCCTGGCCTTCTCTTCCTGTCCTAACTTACCCCAAGGACTTGTTCTTGAATCTTCCCACAGGATCTCTAGATCCTGAATGGATTTTGGCTCCCCTGGTGCCCTGACTCTGAGCAGCAATGCTTCATTGAGCAGTAAGTCTCCTGATAGTTGCCTAGCTATTCACTCCACTCCCTGGGGCTGCTATATTCCTAGTATCCTCAAAGCAGACTGCTCTGTCCAATATGGCAAAGATAGGAGGAGCCCACCACTCCGTTGAAATTTTTAATAGCAAAATCCTCAGGTCTCTCAAAAAATTCTCTGGGGTTGAGAGGAAATTTTCTTCTTGTGTCACAGGATGTGGGAGATCACATGGGCTGCTTCAATGATGTTGTAAGTGGTTGGAGGTTGGTTGTCACCTGGCTGGGTTGGATGTGTGAACGAGGGCTCAGGTAAGTTGCTCCGATGGTTGACGATGAAGAGTGGATTTAGCTGGCTCAGCACCTCATCACTCACTGAGATGCCATCTAAGTACCGCTTGAGCATCTCCCGCAACTTCCCATTGATTTCTAACAACTGGGCATGTCTGTGTTGGAGGCTCAGTTGTTCCAGTTTCACTTTGTTGTACCTTTTCCAGAAATTCTCCATCCCTGTGTAGTTTGCTATCACCTGGGAGGTGAGTTAAAGGGAGAAGGTGTGTGCTGGGCCCATGGGCAAATGCAGCCCAGTGCCCCCTCCTCCCCAACCTTGAGCAATAGCCTCTGGGCCCCAGGCACTTTACCTTTGCCAGCTCCTCAGTGAGCTCCTCTGGCTTAATTTCCTCTATCTCCCCTTGCTCCTTGGGAGTCAACCCTGATGAATAAAAGGGCAGCACTTTTTCTTCCTCTGTTTCAAATTTCCGACAAATTTCAGCAAGTTTAAGGATCTTTTCACCCTGTTGGAAGCAGGAAGAGACCTTTTATTAGGAAAGAGGGAAATAGTGGAGTTGGTTCCCCTGCTTGAACCCAGGGAAGCTACTCATCCAAATGTAAGATAAGACTAGTAAATACATCCTACACTGAGTGCTTACTGTATGCCAAACACTATTCCAAGTATTTATATTTGCATAAAATTCATTTGTTATGAATTCATTGAAAATGTGAGAAGGGAGAAACGTGGATGTATTCTGAGTGTCCATGTAGGCAGGAAGCAGGAGGAAGCCCTCTTCTGCATCTCTCAAGCCCCTTTCACTCACAGTGAGCCAGGTGTCCCAATTTTGTTCTGACTGCCCTTTGCCCTTTGTTACCTTATCGACAATCTTTCTCAGGACCTTGAGGGTGGTGTTACTTTCCAGAGTGAGTTTGACTAAGTTCTCTTGTGATATTCCCCGGGCCTGAGTCCTTTGGGCCTTAAGTTTACACAGCTGTGCAAGGATCAACTCCTTGTCATCACGAATGTACTGGTTCTGCTCTTCACTCTCATGGCTGTGCACCATGATCTTGCCTTTTAAAATAGTTATGGAATCCTGGAGGAACAAAGTAGATTAGAGGAAACACTTGACTAGCTGAGAGTCTTCAGTGAGAGAGAGGAAAGAACTATCTGGGGACTGAGATCCAAGCAGATCATCTTTCCTGAACCTATGATGGGGCCCAGTGGAAACAGGGGGAAGAGAAATGGGAGAAAAGAGCAGTTAAAGCAGTGTTTCCAGTTGGCTGCACTGACCTGTAGTCTCTGTATTTTTTTCATCTGTGCTTCAATCTCTTTGGAGCTCCTCTCATCCTTCACCTTCAGGGTCTCGAAGGCAACCTTCTGATCCTCTGTGGCATCGGTGTAACTCTTGAGTGCATCCTGGAACCGTCTCCACAGATCTTCTACTGTATTCTCTAGCTGCAGTCTTAAAAAGTGCTTCTCTTCTAAATTCTAGGAAGTTGCCCCAATATAGCTATCAGTAGTGCCCTTTCACTTCCACCGGCAACCTCACCCTCTGAACTGTTTGTAGTCTGGTAGAGAGCAGAAATCACTAAGGAAAATGCCTATAGACACCAGGCAGATGATATAACTAAGTGCTGTGGGCTAGATGGGACCTGTGGGGAACCAAAGAGGAAATGCTCCTGGGGATCGGGGATCGGGGTGGCCCATCTACTCAGCTCCACATGAATGTCCTCATTTGGAACGTGGCCCAGTGCTGCCAGATCTTTTTTCAAGGGAAGTGGAAATTTTGGATTTTTATGTGAAATCTCCCAGTTTTTAAATGTAGTAAGATTATTAAAAACCTTTACAAAACACTGTGGGGCAAAATTAAGACAAAGAACCCCATACCCAAACCCAGGTCTGTAGGCTGGCTAAGTTCACAACCTCCAGGATGGCGGGACGCACTCTGGGCCAAGAGGCAGGAGAACTGGATTCTCCGGGCACCACCGAAGCCCAGCAGCAAGACTTTGGCAGGTCATTTTACCTCTTTGGGCCTTTGTTTTTTCACCTGCAAATCATGGGGTGAAGCCAGATGATCTCTTTGGTGCCTTTTAACTCTAAAATGCATTTTGTTGACATTTCAGAATGGTTTTCCTTCCTGACCAATTTTCACAAAACTACAAAAAGCAGTAGGAGAAATTTCAGTGGCAGCAGGCATTTTATTGTGTCGGTTCAGGGATCTCTCCTAGCTCTAGACGCCTTCAGCATTTTTCTCCCACTTCTTTCCCAGCTCTTGCCCATCTGCTCTCCCCCCATACCTTGTTTTTGAGGTCGTCCCATGTGCTCTGGAACTCCAGCTTGCTTTCATACTCATAATCTATATAATTCTGCTCCATGGCCATGAAGACATCTTGTAGGTAGTGTATCTCTTTTTCATGCTGGTCAATAATTGTCTTCCTATAGGAGATAAGACAGTGTCCCTATTCTGAGGGATAAAGCATAGGGACCAATAATGGCAGCTTAAAGCAGTATATAATAAAACTGAATAGTACAGATTCCTGGGTACTGAAGGATACCAGAGGTAGGAAGGGCTCTATCCTTTTTAGGGCCAGAAAAAATGAATAGAGTAAAATTATTTTGATATTTGAATAAGTAGTATAGTCATTGATACAAAAATCAAAAAGCACAAAAGATTACAGTGAGAAGTCCCCCTCCAATCCCAGTCCCCTTCCAGATGGATTGGCTTCTGATAGTTGAAAGTGGGGGTGAGGGTGACAGACAGGGACCTGGCATGGGCAAAGGGAGGCTAAGGCCACAAGCTTAAACCTAGGTTAGTTTGGAAGGAACACAGGATCTTCTCTGGTGGGGGTCATGTCATAGCCAGGTATAGCTACCTGCTTGCAGGCAGCTCCTTGACAGGATGCTCCCCTGGACTCAAATCATCTCTTAGGCCCCCATACCTTTCTGTCTCAAACTCCTTGGTTAGGGCCTCCAGCTCCATGTTGTAACTTTCCTCTAGGAAGCTGAGCCGGCACCTCTGCAGGGCCAAGAGCTGGTCAATGTTGTGCAAGTGGCTGCACAGGGCATGGGCATGCTGCTGCTCGGCTTCTGACAGGTCCTTAGCTAAAGACTGGGTAGGAAATAGAGTTACTGTTTTGGCTGAATGACATTTGTGTTAGAAAATAAAAAGGTATTCACTGGATAGCTGGATGGCATTTTCCCCTGGTTCCTAATACCAATTCTTTAGCTCTAGGAGTGCTGGTCCTCCTACCTTTGAACGTAAAGTAAGCATGACATCAGGGATCCCCATGTAACTAGCCAGTGTCCTAAGAACAAGGAACATTTACAATGATGGGGCTACTCCTAAAAGGAACCAGGGATTCTTGGAGAAATGGCTGCTTTGAAGTCTGAGGCAGAAAATAAACAAGTTGAATGTAGGGTATCCTGTTTTACAAGATGGCAAATAAGCTATCAGAGACCAATAGGGTCACGTCAAAAGGGCTTAGGAACCAACAGAAGTGGTTCACGGTGGCAGATTACACGGGCACAACATCTCTCATCTTTCAAGCTTCTTCAGTATGACCTTGCCACTCCTCCATCAAGAGGAAGTCTCTTCTTCTATCTCCTTAAATTTGGGAAAACCCTGTGACTACTTGCATCATCAGAAAATGGTGAAAGTGACACTGTGCCAGTTCCAGGCACAGTCCTTACATGGTCTGGCAGCTTTTGCTTCCTGCCTCTTGGAATGCTTATTCTTGGGACGCTCCCTCTAGGAACCCAGTTGTCAAGTTGTAAGAAGTCCAGTGCACGTGGAGAGGCTGTGTGCAAGCATTCCAGTCAATAATCCAGCTAAGCTCCCAGCTGACAGGCAACTACTAGCCAGCTTAGACATCCAGACCAGTCAAGCCTTTGTACAACTCAGCCCCAACTGACATCTGACCAATGGTATGAGAGATCCCAAGCACGAGCCACTCTAGTGAGCTAAGTCAACTTACAGAACCATGAGAGATAATAAACTGTTGTTTTAAGTCACTGATTTAGGGGTGGTTTGTGGTGTAGCAGTAGATAACTGGAACACTTCCACTGGCAAAAAACGGACAGTGTGAGCATCAATAGGATAAAAACTGCAATGAACTGAAAAATATCAAATATGTGTGATTTTGAGTTCATAAGGATACTTAAAAAAAATCAGTTACAATTGGAGTATGCCAGATAACCACTTTTTTTTTTAAACTGGTGTATAAAGGAAAAAGAATCAAGCATTTATCCTGCCTTTCTTATATAAACTATACTTCTGGATAAATGAATGGTAAATGACAGAAAGTCTCTATGAAGTTTTCAAGCTAATTAATGAAAAGAGGAATGAAGCTATTAGGAAATCTGCATTTTGCAACCCTAGTGGATTAATGGGTAATCAACAGCCGTTAACATCAAAAAAAGAGAAATGACTAGACATTGTGTGCCTCCTGATGGAAGAACACAGCACCTTCAAGTTTCTAGGTCCAATTACCAAGATACAGATAATACAGAGGACAGAGTAAGACACTGAACTATGATTCTGCATATTATACAGTTAAAACAAAATAAAATGAGAAGCTGTTCATGGGCTAATGTGGAATAACCCACAGGATATATTAAGTGAAAAAGGCAAGGGCTGGAATAGTATGGAATATTACCACTTGTGTTAAAAAAGGTTTCCTCATGAAACTAACATTTTTAGGAGGAGCATTGGGTGGCTGGAAAGCACTGGTGTGGGGGAACTTTTCTATATATAACTTTCTTATCTTTTGAACTTTGAATAATGTGAATGTATTACTATTCAGAAAAGTAAAACAAATGAAAGCAAATACAACAAAAGAGCATTTACTGAATGCCCACATGAGCCAGGCACCTTGCGTCCACTCACTGTAAACTACCACAACCTCTACACAGAGCTACCTTTTACCTTACATATGTGCTATGGAAAAGGATCTTGGGAACTAGGGGCCTATTCACTCAGTCAACAAATGTTTACTAGACCTGCTATGCACCAGCACTGTGCTGGACCCTGAGGATTCAGAGCACTGGGGAAGGCTTCACAAGAGAGATGTCATTTGTATCAGTCTTAAAGGAGGAGTGAGAGTTTTCCAGAAAGACTGGGGAGATGGGGAAAAGAATTCCGGACAGAGGCAATAGGCACAGCAAAGGCTGGCTGTGTGAAAGCTAAAGGTAGAAGCCTGATCATGAAGGGCTTTGATGTGCTTTATATGGAGTTTGAATTTTATCCTGTGGAAGAGGGGAGCCACTAAGAACGTTTAAGCAGTGGAGTAACAGGGTCAGATTTTTGTTTCAGAAAGCTAATCCTGACAGTCGTATCAACAGTCATCTGGAGGTGGTTGGGTACAAAGACTGGAAGATAGGAGACTACTATTGCAGTAGTCCCTGGGAGAGATAATGCCCAGGTCTGAACTACAGCAGGAGAGTGGGGAAGGAGAGCAGAAGATTTATACAAGACTTAGTAACAGATCACAGATGGAGGCAAAACCTAGGATGACTCCCAGGTTTCTTGGTTGGATGATTTGCTGAATGGCACTAGCCACCCAAATGGAGAATAAAAGGAAAACCTGATTGTGGATGATGAGGAATGGGACTGGCTGGGGAAGGGGCAGCTCATGAGGACAGTACAACAGCAAGAACAGGTATCTAGGAGTCCTGAATATAAGATTTAGAACTCAAGAGAAAAGTCCAAGCTGCATTATAGATCTGGCAGTTTATAGACCTGGGAGTCATGTATAAGTGGTATTTAAAGCCAGGGTAAGTAATCTTAATGAGAAAGACTATCTAGGCTGTAAATACCTGGTTAAGGAGTGAGATGGTCAGACTCAGAAATCTGGGAAATGCCAAGCTCAGGGGATGAAGAGAGGAAGATAAGCTCACAAAGGGGACTAGATGTACATACCCCAGAGGCTGGAGAAAAACCATCAAAGAACGATGTCATGGAAAGCAAAGGGGAGTTTCAGGAAGGAGGGCATGATCAGGGGTGTCAGAGCCATGCAAAAGTCAGGTCAGATGAAGATTAAATGAAAAGTATCCATGATTCAGGCCTCGTGGTCTTTATAAGAGTAGTTTCTTAGAGAAGGGTGGAAATCACATGTTGTGGGGTGCAGGATAAATGGGAAGTGAGGGAGTAGAGAAAGCAAGTGAGGATAACTAATATTTGCACGTTTATTGAGTAGTTTTGGTTATCAGGAATAACTTTGAAGGTGCATAATATTAGCAGTGTGTGATTTACCTATGGCAGGGACTGAAATCATTAAGTGCAAAGCTATTGTGTAAGAAGAAGCTAATTGGCTCAAAGGTGAGCCTGGCTACTGCTCAGCATCCCTAAATGAACGCTGCTGGTTCCCTTCTTAGCAAGTATTTGGTAACTCCCAATAACAGTCTGAAGAAGTCACTTAAAAAGCCATAAGGTATAACTAGTGGGTGAGAAACTCTAATAGATAATGGTTCCTGCAAATCTCGGGGACTCCTAATATGTATCACATGATAGTTGCCCAAAGTCTAAATTTTTTTCCCTAGAGGTTTATGCTGTGAAGGAGAGGGGTGTGTTTTCTAGAGGGGATTATGCCAGGCTGACAATATATATTTTGCTGTTACTGTGAGTTTTTTTTTTCTTGTTTGGTTTTAAGATGGTAAAGACTAAGGAAGAGTCAGTAAATAGAAGTTAAAAATAGGATGAGTGAAGGAATACAGCAAAATCCCTTGGAAAAAAAGATGGTATGAACTCAAGAAACTTCCAAGAGCATAAGGATGGCTGATTGAGTTACTGAGAGATAAAGAACTGCTTTCAACCTCATCCACAGCCCCTGAAGTTGGATCACAGTCAAAACAGAAGTCAGTTAAATAAAGCACTAGAGTGGGAATCGAACTCGTGCTCTTGTCCCAGCTGACTAGCTAAGTGACCTTGGGCAAGCAACTTCCCCTCTCTGGAACTGAGTCTTCTCACTTTGAAATGAAGGGGTGGGACTAAGTTCAAGTCAGATGTCTACTGTCCTACAACTCTAATATTGTGTTATACTGGTTTGCGGTGCTTCCCTGCACACCAAGGAGAATGACTACTCTAAGGAAGGGGGAGAGATGATGCCCAATATTCTATTTTTCATTTCAGTGAAAACTGTTATTACCAATAGCCTGGTTTCATCACTGCTGTGTCTTGTGAGGGCTTTAAATTTGATTAGTAAACTAATAAACTAAAACTAGGCCCATTCTGGATAAGGATGGGGAAAAAAGATGGTAGAGTAGGAAGGCAAGGCAGAAACCTCCTCCCACACACACACCCTGAAAATGACCTGAAGACTGCAGAACAGACCACCTACACCTGGGGAAGAAGAGAAGACCACAAAGAAAAGGGTAAGGTGGCAGAGCCATGATTGAGAGGGACCCCAGCTCTTCCCCCATCCCAGCCCACAGGCAGTGGAGAAATGGAGCCCAGGAACTCTGCACACCTGGCCCTGGAGATCTGCTATGGGAGGATGAGTCCGCATTGCATTGGGATCTGGTGATTAGCAGGGCTGGACACTAGGGACAGTTGGAGCACTCTGGGAGGCTGAGACGTCAGCTGCTTGTGGAGCACAGGCACACTCCACCAGTCCTGCTGAGACCCAAAGCAGAGGCAGCAGTTTGAAAGACTTGCCAGCAGCAGGAAGGGTTCCAGAGGAGCAAGGGGTGGATGGAGCTGTCTCCACAGGAGAAAGATCAGGTGGGTAATACTTGTCCAGCCCTTCCTTGGCCCAGTGGGCTGGGCACTCTCAGGAGCCCCAGATGCTCCATCTCCCTTACTGGCAGCTCAGCCCTGAGGTGCTTCATTGCATACCACAGGTGTGCCGGCCCATTTGGCCCAGCAGTGTAAGACTTTGCTGCCTGGCAGGCAGAGGGAGGCTCCCCTAGCTTTCTTGGCTCTATCTCATCCCAAATGGGGAAGTGTCTGCAGGAGCCAGATCAAAGTGCTTCTTCCTCCCTGTGGGCAGACAAGCCCATTACTGCACTACTCACCACCCCAGCTAGCCTGGCCTCCTGGAAACTGGCGGTGGCCTTAACCCTGTAGCCCCACCATGGCTGTAGGGCAGGCAGAGGACAGCCCCATCTACCATGACCCAAGCGGAAGCCACTGTTCTGATCACAAAGGGCCAACTGAGGAAAGCTGCTGGTCTCAGCAGACTGAGATAAACCACTGCCAGCAGACAGACAGAAAGGCAGCCTCACCCATTGCCCATCAACAGCACCTGGGGCTCCACCACAAAGGAGAACTGAACAGTAAAGAGTCTTAAGCTTCTGGGCACCACAGGACTCCTTTTTCATAAAATCATTACTCTCTAGACCAGAAAGCATAGCAGATCCATCTAATACAAAGGAAGAAACACAGAAACCCTGACAAAATGAGACAGAGGAATATGTTCCAAACAAAACTGCAGGATAAGACACCAGAAAGAGGATTAAATGAAATGGAGATCACCAATTTTCTTGATAAAGATTTCAAAGAAAAAGTTATAAATATGCTCACTGATCTGCAGAAAAGCATTGAAGATCTCAGGGAGGACTTCAACAAAGAGATACAAGAGCTGAAAAAGATCCACTCAGAGGTGAAGGATATAGTAGCAAATGAAATATACAATGGAGGGGATGAAAAATAGACTGCTGCGAGTAGAGGAGACAATGAGATGGAAATTCGAGAACAGGAACACAGTGAAGATGAGGAGCAGAGAAAGAAGGATCTCTGGAATGAAAGAACGCTAAGAGAGCTGTGTGACCAATACAACCAAAAAAGTATTCACATTATAGGGGTACCAGATGGAGAAGATAGAGACAAAATAATAGAAAGTCTCTTTGATGAAATAATTGTTGAAAACCTCCCCAATCTGGGGAGGTCATGGAAGTACACAAAGCCACTAACTAAAGGAACTCCAGGAAGACAGCAGCAAGACATATAATAATTAAAATGACAAAGATTAATGATAAGGAGAGAGTTCTGAAAGCAGTCAGAAAAGAAAAAAGACTGTTTATAAGGGAAACCCCATCAGGCTATCAGCAGACTTCTCAGAAGAAACTTTACATGCCAGAAGGGATTGCCGTGAAATATATATATATATATATATTCATTCATTCATTCATTCTGGTCAGAGAACCTTGGCTACTTCCTTTTTTCTCTTTCCTTTTTTTTTATTAAGGTTTCATTGATATACACTCTCATGCAGGTTTCATATGAGCAATACTGTGATAACTACATTCACCCATATTATAAAGTCCCCTCCACACCCCACTGCAGTCACTGTACATCAGTGTAAAATGCCACAGAGTCACTACTTGTCTTCTCTGTGCTACACTGGGAACTGTAACACCCCCCATACCATGTGTGCCAATCATAATGCCCTTTAATCGCCTTCTCCCTTCCTCCCCACCCACCCATCCCCACCCTTCCCCTTTGGTAACCACTAGCCCCTTCTTGGAGTCTGTGCTGCTATTTTGTTCCTTCAGTTTTGCTTTGTTATACTCCACAAATGACTGAAATAATTTGGTACTTGTCTTTCTCCACCTGGCTTATCTCACTGAGCATAATACCCTCTAGCTCCACCCATGTTGTTGCAAATGGTAGGATTTGTTTTCTTCTCATGGCTGAATAATATTCCATTGTGTATATGTGCCACCTCTTCTTTATCCATTCATTTACTGATGGACACTTAGGTTGCTTCCATTTTCCTTTGGGTAAATTCCTAAGAGTGGAATTGCTGGGTCAAATGGTATTTCTATTTTGAGTTTTTTGAGAAACATTCGTATTGCTTTCCACAATGGTTGAACTAATTTACATTCCCACCAGCAGTGTAGGAGGGTTCCCTTTTTCTGCATCCTCACCAGCATTTGTCTTTTCCTTGTCTTTTTGATGCTGGCCATTCTTACTGGTGTGACGTGATATCTCATTATGGTTTTAATTTGCATTTCCCTGATAATTAACGATGTGGAGCTTTTCATGTGGCTGTTTGCCATCTCAATTTCTTCTTTGGAGAAGTGTCTGTTCAGATCCTCTGCCCATTTTTTAATTGGATTATTTGCTTTATGGGTGCTGAGGCATGTCAGTTCTTTATGTATTTTGAATGTTAACCCCTTGTCAGATAAGTCATATGAATATATTCTCCCATACTGTAGGATGCCTTTTTGTTCTACTGATGGTGTCCTTTGCTGTACAGAATTTTTTAGTTTGATGTAGTCCCGTTTGTTCATTTTTGCTTTTGTTTCCCTTGCTTGAGGAGATATGTTCAGAAAAAAGTTGCTCATGTTCATATTCAAGAGATTTTTGCTATGTTTTCTTTTAAGAGTTTTATGGTTTCATGACTTACTTTCAGGTCTTTGATCCATTTTGAGTTTACTTTTGTGTATGGAGTTAAGACAATAATCCAGTTTCATTTTCTTACATGTAGCTGTCCAGTTTTGTCAACACCAGCTGCTGAAGAGGCTCTCATTTCCCCATTGTATATCTCCATGGGTCCTTTATCATATGTTAATTGACTATATATACTTAGGTTTATATCTGGGCCCTCTATTCTGTTCCAATGATCTATGGGTCTGTTCTTGTGCCAGTACCAAATTGTCTTTCATTTCCCCATTGTATATCTCCATGGGTCCTTTATCATATGTTAATTGACTATATATACTTAGGTTTATATCTGGGCCCTCTATTCTGTTCCAATGATCTATGGGTCTGTTCTTGTGCCAGTACCAAATTGTCTTGATTATTGTGGCTTTGTAGTAGACCTTGAAGTCGGGGAGTGTAATCCCTTCAGCTTTATTCTTCCTTCTCAGGATTGTTTGGGCTATTCGGGGTCTTTTGTGGTTCCATATGAATTTTAGAACTATTTGTTCCAGTTCATTGAAGAATGCCATTGGTATTTTGGTAGGGATTGCACTGAATCTGTATATTGCTTTAGGCAGGATGGCCATTTTGACAATATTAATTCTTCCTACCCAAGAGCATGGGATGAATTTGCATTTGTTAGTGTCCTCTTTAATTTCTCTTCAGAGTGTCTTGTAGTTTTCAGGGTATAGGTCTTTCATCTCCTTGGTTAAGTTTATTCCTAGGTATTTTATTCTTTTTGATGCAATTATGAATGGAATTGTTTTCTTGATTTCTCTTTCTGCTAGTTCATCTTTAGTATACAGGAATGCAACAGATTTCTGTGTATTAATTTTGCATCCTGCAACTTTTCTGAATTCAGTTATTGGTTCTAGTAGTTGGGGGTGGATTCTTTAGGGTTTTTTATGTACAATATCATGTCATCTGCAAAGAGTGACAGTTTAACTTCTTCCTTAGCAATCTGGATGCTTTTTATTCCTTTGTGTTGTCTGATTGCTGTGGCTAAGACCTCCAGTACTATGTTGAATAAAAGTGGGGAAAGTGGGCATCCTTGTCTTGTTCCTGATCTTAAAGGAAAAGCTTTCAGCTTTTTGCTGTTAAGTATGATGTTGGCTGTGGGTTTCTTGTAGATGGCCTTTATTATGTTGAGGTACTTGCCCTCTATACCCATCTTGTTGAGATTTTTTATCATGAATGGATCTTGAATTTTGTTGAATGCTTTTTCAGCATCTATGGGGATGATCATGTGATTTTTGTCCTTCTTTTTGTTGATGTGGTATATGATGTTGATGGATTTTCAAATGTTGTACCATCCTTGCACCCCTGGAATAAATCTTAGTTGATCATGATGGATGATCTTTTTGATGTATTTTTGAATTCAACTTGCTAATATTGTTTAGTATTTTTGCATGTATGTTCATCAGGGATATTGATCTGTAATTTTCTTTTTTTTGTGGTCTCTTTGCCTGGTTTTGTTATTAGAGTGATGCTGGCCTCATAGAATGAATTTGGAAGTATTCCCTCCTCTTCTACTTTTTGGAAAACTTTATGAAGGATGGGTATTCGGTCTTCACTAAACGTCTGATAAAATTCAACAGTGAAGTCATCCAGTCTAGGAGTTTTGTTCTTAGGTAGTTTTTTTATTACCAATTCAATTTTATTGCTGGTAATTGGTCTGTTCAGATTTTCTGTTTCTTCCTGGGTCAGTATTGGAAGGTTGTATTTTTCTAGAACATTGTCAATTTCTACTAGGTTATCCAATTTGTTAGCACATAATTTTTCATAGTGTACTCTAATACTTCTTTGTATTACTATGGTGTCCATAGTGATTTTTCCTTTCTGATTTCTGATTCTGTTTATGTGTGTAGACTCTTTTTTTTCTTGAGAAGTCTGGCTAGGGGTTTATCTATTTTGTTTATTTTCTCAAAGAACCAGCTCCTGCTTTCATAGATTCTTTCTATTGTTTTATTCTTCTTGATTTTATTTAGTTTTGCTTTGATCTTTATTATGTCCCTCCTTCTACTGACTTTGGGCCTCACTTGTTCTTCTTTTTCTAGTTTCATTATTTGTGAGTTTAGAATGTGTTCATTTGGGATTGTTCTTTCCTGAGGTAAGCCTGTATTGCAATATATTTCCCTCTTAGCATGGCCATCACTGTGTCCCACAGATTTTGCAGGGTTGAGTTATTTTCATTTGTCTCCATATATTGCTTGATCTCTGTTTTATTTGGTCATTGATCCATTGATTATTTAGGAGCACATTGTTAAGCCTCCATATGTTTGTGGGCTTTTTTGTTTTCTTGGCATAGTTTATTTCTAGTTTCATACCTTTGTGGTCTGAAAAGCTGGTTGGTACAGTTTCAATCCTTCTGAATTTACTGAGGCTCTTTTTGTGGTCTAGTATATAATTTATTCTTGAAAATATTTCATGAGCACTTGAGAAGAGTGTGTATCTTGCTAATTTTGGGTGGAGTGCTCTGTAGATTGTCTATTAGGTCCATCTGTCCTAATATGTTCTTCAATACCTCTGTCTCCTTATTTTCTGTCTGGTTGTCTGTAATTTGGAGTGAGTGGTGTGTTGAAGTCTCCTAAAATAAATTCATTGCATTCTATTTCCTCCTTTAATTCTTTAGTATTTGTTTCACATATGTAGGTGCACCTGTATTGGTTGCATAGATATTTATAATGGTTATATCCTCCTGTTGGACTGACCTCTTTATCATTTTGTAATGTCCTTCTCTGTCTCTTGTTAGTGTCTTTGTTTTGAAGTCTATTTTGTCTGATACAAGTACTGCAACTCCTGCTTTTTTCTCCCTGTTAGTTGCATGAAATATCTTTTTCCATCCCTTCACTTTCAGTCTGTGTATGTCTTTGGGTTTGAAGTGAATCTCTTGTAGGCAACATATAGAGGGGTCTTGTTTATTTTTTTTTATCTATTCAGTGCCTCTATGTCTTTTGATTGGTGCATTCAGACCATTTACATTTAGGGTGATTATCAATAGATATGTACTTATTGCCATTGCAGGCTTTAGATTCATGGTCACCAAAGGTTCAAGGGTAACTTTTTTACTATGTAACTGTCTAACTTAACTCACTTAGTATGCTATTACAAACACAATCTAAAGGTTCTTTTTTCCCCTTCTTTTTCTTCCCCCTCCATTCTTTTTTATTTTATTTTGATATCATTAATGTACAATTACTTGAACATTGTGGTTACTAGACTCCCCCTATTATCAAGTTCCCCCCACATACCCCATTACAGTCACTGTCCGTCAGTGTAGTAAGATGCTATAGAATCATTACTTGTCTTCTCTGCATATACTGCCTTTCCACTGTCCCCCCGCCCCACTACAATATGTGTGCTAATCATAATGCCATGTTTTCCCCCTTAACCATCCCTTCTCAACATCCTCCCCAGTCCCTTTCCCTTTAGTAACTGTTAGTCCATTCTTGGGTTCTGTGAGTCTGTTGCTGTTTAGTTCCTTCAGTTTTTGCTTTGTTCTTATACGCCACAGATGAGGGAAATCATTTGATACTTGTCTCTCTCTGCCTGGCTTATTTCACTGAGCATAATACCCTCTAGCTCCATCCATGTTGTTGCAAATGGTAGGATTTGTTTTCTTCTTATGGCTGAATAATATTCCATTGTGTATATCTACCACATCTTCTTTATCCATTCATCTACTGATGGACACTTAGGTTGCTTCCATTTCTTGGCTATTGTAAATAGTGCTGTGATAAACATAGGGGTGCATCTGTCTTTTTCAAACTAGGCTGCTGCATTCTTAGGGTAAATTCCTAGGAGTGGAATTCCTGGGTCAAATGGTATTTCTATTTTGAGCTTTTTGAGGAACCTCCATATTGCTTTCCACAATGGTTGAACTAGTTTACATTCCTACCAGCAGTGTAGTAAGGTTCCCCTTTCTTCACATCCTCGCCAACATTTGTTGTTTGTCTTTTGGATGTTGGCCACCCTAACTGGTGTGAGGTGATATCTCATTGTGGTTTTAATTTGCATTTCTCTGATGATTAGCGATGCGGAGCATCTGTTCATGTGCCTATTGGCCATCTGAATTTCTTCTTTGGAGAAGTGTCTGTTCAGTTCCTCTGCCCATTTTTTAATTGGATTATTTGCTTTTTGTTTGTTGAGATGCATGAGCTCGTTATATAATTTGGATGTCAACCCCTTATCAGATATGTCATTTATGAATATATTCTCCCATACTGTAGGATGTCTTTCTGTCCTATTGATGGTATCCTTTGCTGTACAGAGACTTTTTAGTTTGATATAGTCCCACTTGTTCATTTTTGCTTTTGTTTCCCTTGCCCGGGGAGATATGTTCATGAAGAAGTTGTTCATGTTTATGTCCAAGAGATTTTTGCCTATATTTTTTTCTAAGAGTTTTATGGTTTCATGACTTACATTCATGTCTTTGATCCATTTTGAGCTTACTTTTGTGTATGGGGTTAAACAATAATCCAGTTTCATTCTCTTACATGTAGCTGTCCAGTTTTGCCAACACTCCTCCTCCATTCTTTATATATTAGGTATCATATTCTGGACTCTTTGTCTATCCCTTGACTGACTTTGGGGATAGTTGATTTAATGTTGCATTTGCTTAGTAATTAATTTCTTTGCTGTGGTTTCATTTTCTCTGGTGATAGCTATTTAGCCTTAGGAACACTTCCATCTATAGCAGTCCCTCCAAAATATACTGTAGAGACGGTTTATGGGAGGTAACTTTTTTCAAGTTTTGCTTATCTGGAAATTGTTTAATCTCTCCTTCAAATTTAAATGATAATCTTGCTTGGTAGAGTATTCTTGGTTCAAAGCCCTTATGTTTCATTGCATTAAATAGGTCATGCCACTCCCTTCTGGCCTGCAAGGTTTCTGTTGAGAAATCTGATGATAGCCTGATGGGTTTTTCTTTGTATGTGACTTTTTTTCTTTCTCTGGTTGCTTTTAATATTCTGTCCTTATCCTTGATCTTTGTAATTTTAATTATTATATGTCTTGATGTTGTCTTGCTTGGGTCTCTTGTGTTGGGAGATCTTTGCAGCTCCATGGCCTGAGAGGCTATCACCTTCCCCAGCTTGGGGAAGTTTTCAGCAATTACCTCCTCAAAGACACTTTCTATCCCTTTTCTCTCTCTCTTCATCTTCTGGTGCCCTTAAAATGTGAATATTGTTCCATTTGGATTGGTCATACAGTTGTCTCAATATTCTTTCATTCCTAGAGATCCTTTTTTCTGTCTCTGCCTCAGCTTCTTTGTATTCTTGTTCTCTAATTCCTGTTTCATTTATTGTTTCCTCTATTTCATCTAATCTGCTTTTAAATCCCTCCATTGTATGTTTCATTTTGGATACTGTATTTTTCAAAGTTTCTATCTCTTTCTTGAATTCCTCCCTGAGGTCTTGAATATTTTTCTGTAGCTCCATGTTTATGATTTTTATTTTAAAATCTCTTTCAGGAAGATTGGTGAGTCCAGTTTCACTTGTCCCTCTTTCTGGTGTTTGTGGGATTTGGGGTTGAACCAGGTTCTTTTGACATTTCGTATTTGTAGGTGGCACTCACTAGTGCCCAGAAGCTCTACTATTGGAGCTGATCAGCCCCTAGAGCAATGTTGGGGGTCACAGGTGAGCGATGCTGGTGCCTGCCAGGGGGAAAGAGCTCTTTCTTGTTTCCCAGCTGCAGTGGTTGCCTCCACAGCCAGGGCCAGTGGGCCAAGTCTGCAAGGAGAAGCCTCTATGGTATGCCTCTGTAGCTGCTGTAGGTGGGGCTGTCCTTTGGATGGCCTGGTACAATGGCTGGGGCAGCAGGTCTGTGAGCTAGTGCTGGCTGGGAGGAAGGAACAGCAGGCTGCCTATCATGGTGGGGGTCTTTGGAGCTGTGTGGCCAGCCAGTGGGATAGAGCCCTGAAGCTCCCAAAAGTTCCCAATCTGCTGGGCTGAGTGTGCTGGGCTGATTTTGTCCACCTGTCCTTTCTCCAGCAGCAAGCTGTGTGCAATTCTTGCCCTTTTAGCAGCCCTCTCTCTGTTGGGAGGTCTCTCAGAGTGCCTGCCTTTCTTCTGTCCCAGAATGGCCAGTTGTGGGTATCTGTTCTCTACAAGTGGCTGGAATCTCAGTCTCTCTGAGTATTCTGCCTGTCTTAATTTTCCAACCCCACTAATCTCCAGAGCACCATGTAATTTAGGTCCATGTTCCCAGAGCAAATATCCAGGGCTGGGTGTTCAGCAGTCTTAGGCATCTACCCCCTCCCCTGTCCATTTCTCTTCCTCCTGCTGGTGAGGTGGGGTAGGGGAAAGGCTTGGGTCCCTCAGGATCACAGCTTTGCTGCTTTACCCTTTTCCATGAGGTCTTCTCTTTTCCCCATATGTAGGCAGTCTGTTGCAGTCTTCTTACCCGTTGCTCTTTCAGGATTAGTTGTATTTGCTGTATTTTCATATCATATGTGGTTTTGGGAGGAGGTTTCTGTCTCACTTCTCAGGCCTCCATCTTTAAGCCAATCGAGTTGGCTACTTCCTTTTTCAAATATTTAATGTATTGAAACCAAGGACCTTCAACCAAGAATCCTCTACCCAGCAAAATTATTCAAATTTGAAGCAGGGATTAAACAATTCCCATATAAACAAAGGCTTAGGGAATTTATAACAATTAACAACATTATAGGATATGTTAAAGAGACTGCTGTAGATGGAAATTTTCCTAATGCTAAATCATTTTCACTAGTGAAAATAAACCCACAGTAAAGTTAGTAGACCAGTTAATTACTAAGAAGTATGAAATTAAAACATAAGTGGTAAAGCCAACTGTACACAACATCAGTCAAGGGATACACAAAAAGTGCAGATTATGACATCTAATACATAAAGTGTGGAGGAGAAAGAAGAAAAAAACTATTTTTAGACTGTGTTTGAAAAAGAGCAATCATCAACTTAATTAATAGACTGTTATATACTCAGGAAGCTATCCTTGAACCTTACTGTAACCACAAACCTAAAGCCTATAATAGGTACACAAAAAACTAAAAAAGAGAAATCCAATCATAACACTAAAGAAAACCATAAAATAACAAGAGCATAAGAGAGGAAGAAAGGAATAGAGAGGAGCTATAAAAACAACCAGAAAACAATTAATAAAATGGCAGTAAGTACATACCAATCAATAATTACCTTAAATGTAAATAGACTGAATGCACCAATAGAAAGACAGAGTGGCAAAATGGATAAAGAAACAAGACCCACCTATACGCTCCTTACAAGAGACCTATATACATACACAGACTAAAAGTGAAGGGATAGAAAAGGATATTTCATGAAAGGGAGAAAAAAGCAGAAGAAGCAGTACTTATATCAGACAAAATAGACTTCAAAACAAAGAAAGTAACACAAGACAAAGAAGGACATATAATGATAAAGAGGTCAGTCCAAAAAGAGGATATAACCATTATAAATATCTATGAACCCAAAACAGGAGCATGTAAATATGTGAAACAAATACTAACAGAATTAAAGGGAGAAATAGAATGCAACTCATTCATATTAGGAGACTTGAACACACTACTCACATCAATAGATCAACCAGACAGAAAATAAACAAGGAAACAGAGGCACTGAACAATACATTAGATCAGATGGACCTAACAGATATCTACAGAACATTCCACCCAAAAGCAGCAGGATACACATTTTTCTCAAGTGTACATGGAACATTCTCCAGAATAAATTACTTACTAGGCCACAAAAGAGCATCAATAAATTAGAAAAGATTGAAATTACATCAAGCATTTTCTCAGACCACAATGGTATGAAGCTAGAAATAAATTACACAAAGAAAACACAAAAAGTCTATAAACACATGGAGGCCAACCAACATGCTTCTAAATAGTCAATGGATCAATGAACAAATTAAAACAGAAATCAAGCAATACATGGAGAAAAATGAGAACAAAAATACAACAGTCCAATATTTGTGGTATACTGCAAAAGTGGTACTAAGAAGGAAGTACACAGCAATACAGGCCTACCTCAAGAAACAAGAACAATCCCAAATAAACAGTCTAAACTCATAATGAAAGAAACTAGACAAAGAACAAATGAAACCCAAAGTTAGAAGGAGGGACATGATAAAGATCACAGCAGATAAATAATATTGAGAATAATAAAACAATAGAAAAAAATCAATGAAACCAAGAGCTGGTGCTTTGAGAAAATAACAAAATAAATACCCACCTAGCCAGACTTATCAAGAAAAAACTGTACAGAAATAAACAAAATCAGAAACAAAGAAGGAATAGTCACAACAGATACCACAAAAGTACAAAGAATTATTAGAGAAAACTATGAAAAATTACATGCCAACAAACTGAACAACCTAGAAGAAATGGACAACTTCCTAAAAAAATATAACCTTCCAAGACTGACCCAGAAAGAAACAGAAAATTTGAACAGACCAATTACCAGCACTAAGATTGAAGTGGTAATCAAAAACTCCCTACAAAGTCCAGGAACAGATAGTTTCACAGCTGAATTCTACCAAATATTTAAAGAAGAGCTAGTACCCATCCTTCTTAAAGTTTTCCAAGAAGTAGAAGAGGAAGGAATACTTCCAAACTCATTCTATGAGGCCAGCATCACTCTAATACCAAAACCAGCCAAAGACACTACAAAAAAAGAGAAAATTATACACTAATAAATCTGATGAACATAGATGCAAAAATACTCCACAAAATATTAGCAAACTGAATTAAAAAATACATCAAAGGGGTCATCCATCATGACCAAGTGGGATTAATTCCAGGGATGCAAGGATGGTATAATATTCATAAGACAATCCATATCATATACCACATTAACAAAAAGAAGGATAAAACCGCATGATCATCTCAATAGATGTTGAAAAAACATTTGACAAAACTCAACATCCCTTCATGATAAAAACTCTCAACAAAATGGGTATAGAAGGCATGTACTTCAACATAATAAAGGCCATATATGACAAACCCACAGCTAATATCATACTTAATGGAGAAAAGCTGAAAGCTTTTCCTTTAAGATCAGGAGCAGACAAGGATGTCCACTCTCACCACTTTTATTCAACATAGTACTGGATGGAGGTCCTAGCCATGGCAATCAGACAAGAAAGATAAATAAAGGGCATCCAGATTGGTAAGGAAGAAGTTAAACTGTCAGTATTTGCAGATTACATGATATACATAAAAGGCCCTGGGGACTCCACCAAGAGACTGTTAGAACTAATGACTGGATTCAGCAAAGTTGTGAGATAAAAAATTACTATGCAGACATCTGTTGCCTTCCTGTATACTAGCAATGAGCTGGTGGAGGGGGAAATTGGGAAGGTGATTCCATTTGCAGTTGCATCAATGGGAGTAAAATGCCTTGGAGTGAACCTAGCCAGGGAGGTGAGGGAATGCTACTCTGAGAATTGTGAGACACTCATGAGGGAGGTTGAAGAAGACACAAATGAATGGAAATCTATTTCATGGATGTTCATGGATGGAAAGATTAGTATTGTCAAAGTGGCCATCCTGCCCAGGGCAACTTGAAGATTCTGTACAATCCTTATCAGGGTACCAGTGGCATTTTGTGGCGAACTGGAACAAATAATCCTGGGAGTCATATGGAGCTGCGGGAGATGCCAAATAGCAAAGGTAATCCTGAGAGAGAAGAGCAGGGTGGGGGCATTACTCTCCCTGACTTTGGGTCACACTGGTTTGTCATATATGGCCTTTGGGATGCAGCCATCAAAATAGTGTGGTGCTGGTGCAGGAACGGATCTATGGATCCATGGAAGAGAATGGAGAGCCTGGATGTAGACCCATGCATATGTGGTCAATTGATATACAATAGGGGAGCCATGGATGTACAGTGGGGAGAAGACAGCCTCTTCGATGGCTGGTGTTGGGAGGACTGCACAGCTATGTACTGAAGGGTGAAGCTGGATTACTGTCTAACTCCATGCATGGAGGTAAACTCAGAATGGATCAAGGACCTGAATATAAGGCATGAGGCCATGAAACTCTTACAAGAAAACATAGGCAAAAATCTCTTGGATGTAAGTATGATCAATTTTTTCCTGGACACATCTCCTCAAGCAAGGGAAACAAAGTCAGGGATGAACAGGTGTGACTACATCATATCCAAGGGCTTCCATACAGTGGAGGACACCTTTGGGAGAATGAGGGCAGGGGCAGCCTGAAATACATGGGAGAATATATTCATAAACAGTTTATTTGAAGCGGGGTTAATATCCGGAGCATGTAGAGAGCTCATACACCTCAACACCAAAAGGCCAAATAACCCAATTAAAAAATGGGTGGAAGACCTGGGTGGACATTTCTCCAAGGAAGAAATACAGATAGCCACCAGCACATGTGGGGGTGCTCAGCATCACTAATCATGAGGAAGGTGCAGGTCAGGGCCACAATGGTATATCACCTCATACCAGTTGGAATGGATGCTATTCAGGGGACAAAAAGTGGTGGAGAGGTGGGAGCCCCCCTGCACTTTGGTGGGAATGCTGATTGGTGCAGCCACTGTGGAGGGCAGTGTGGAGGGTCCTCAAATGGCTCGAATGGAGGTGCCATTCAACCAGTAATTCCACTTCTGGGAATCTACTCAAAGAAAACAGAATCCCTGATTCAAAAAGATGTGTTCATCCCTGTGTTTGTTTGTTTGTTTGTTTGTTTGTTTCCAAGGTGTGTGTGTGTATGTATATATATATATATATTTGTTTTGTTATTGTTAATCTACAATTACATGACAAACATTATGTTTACTGGGGTCCACCCTTCACCAAGTCGCCCCCCACAAACCACATCACAGTTACTGTCCATCAGCGTGGTAAGATGTTGTAGAATCATTACTTGTCTTCTCTGTGTTACACAGCCCTCCCCATGCCTCTCCCCCACATTATACATGCTAATCATATTGTTTCATTGTATTCCATTATGACCTTTATAGAATTTGATACAAACCAGACTAACCCAGACATCCTGCCCTGAGAAGGAATCAGGGGAGATAGATCTAACCAATCTTCCTGAAAAATAATTAAAAATAAAGGTCATAACCATGCTGATGGAGCTGCAGAGAAATAAGCAAGAACAAAGGATGAAGTCTGGAGGGAGATTACAGAAATGAAACAATCTCTGGAAGGACTTAAGAGCAGACTGGATGAGGTGCAAGAGTCCATTAATGGAATAGAAATCAGAGAACAGGAACACAGAGAAGCTGACCCAGAGAGAGATAAAAGGATCTCCAGGAATGAAATAATATTAAGAGAACTATGTGACCAACCCAAATGGAACAATATCTGCATTATAGGGGTACCAGAAGGAAAACAGAGTGAAAAGGGATAGAAAGTGTATTTGAAGAAATAATTGCTGAAAACTTCCCCAAACTGGGGGAGGAAACCACAGAAGTACACAGAACTCCCAACAGAAGGGACCCAAGGAGGACAACACCATGACACATAATAATTAAAATGGCAAAGATCAAGGACAAGGACAGAGTTTTAAAGACAGCTAGAGAGAGGAAAAAGGTCACCTACAAAGGAAAACCCATCAGGCTAACATCAGACTTCTCAAAAGAAACCTTACAGGCCAGGAGAGAATGGCATGATATATTTAATGCAATGAAACAGAAAGGCCTTGAACCAAGAATACTGTATCCAGCACAATTATCATTTAAATATTAAGGAGGGATTAAACAATTCCCAGACAAACAAAAGTTGAGGGAATTTTTCTCCCACAAACCACCTCTACAGGGTATTTTAGAGGGACTGCTCTAGATGGGAGCACTCCTAAGGCTAAATAGATGTCACCAGAGAAAATAAAATCACAGCAAAGAAAGCAGACCAACCAAATACTAAAAAAAGGCAAAAAATAAAATCAACTACCCACAAAAGCAGTCAAAGAAAACACAAAAGAGTACAGAATAAAACACCCAACATATAAAGAATGGAGGAGGAGGAATAAGAAGGGAGAGAAATAAAGAATCATCAGTGTTTATAATAGCTCAATCAGCAAGTTAAGTTAGACAGTAAGATACTAAAAAAGCTAACCTTGAACCTTCGGTAACCACGAATCTAAAGCCTGCAATGGCAATAAGTACATATCTTTCAATAATCACCCTAAATGAAAATGGACTGAATGCACCAATCAAAGGCAGAGTAATAGAATGGATAAAAAAGCAAGACCCATCTATATGCTGCTTACAAGAGACTCACTTCAAACCCAAAGACATGAACAGACTAAAAGTAAAGGGATGGAAAAAGATATTTCATGCAAACAACAGGAAGAAAAAAGCAGGTGTTGCAGTACTAGTATCAGACAAAATAGACTTCAAAACAAAGAAAGTAACAAGAGATAAAGAAGGACATTACATAATGATAAAGGGCTCAGTCCAACAAGAGGATATAACCATTATAAATATATATGCACCCAACACAGGAGCACCAACATATGTGAAACAAATACTAACAGAACTAAAGGAGGAAATAGAATGCAATGCATTCATTTTAGGAGACTTTAACACACCACTCACTCCAAAAGATGGATCCACCAGACAGAAAATAAGTAAGGACACGGAGGCACTGAACAACACACTAGAACAAATGGACCTAATAGACATCTATAGAGCTCTGCATCCAAAAGCAACAGGATACACATTCTTCTCAAGTGCACATGGAACATTCTCTGGAATAGACCACATACTAGGCCACAAAAAGAACATCAGTAAATTCCAAAAGATTGAAATTCTACCAACCAACTTTTCAGACCACAGAGGTATAAAACTAGAAATAAATTGTACAAAGAAAAAAAAAAGGCTCACAAACACATGGAGGCTTAACAACATGCTCCTAAATAATCAATGGATCAACGAACAAATTAAAATAGAGATCAAGGAATATATGGAAACAAATGGCAACAACAACACAAAGCCCCAACTTCTGTGGGACGCAGCGAAAGCAGTCTTAAGAGGAAAGTATATAGCAATCCAGGCATACTTAAAGAGGGAAGAACAATCCCAAATGAATGGTCTAACATCACAATTATCGAAATTGGAAAAAGTAGAAGGACAAATGAGGCCTAAAGTCAGCAGAAGGAGGGACATAATAAAGATCAGAGAAGAAATAAATAAAATTGAGAAGAATAAAACAATAGAAAAAATCAATGAAACCAAGAGCTGATTCTTTGAGAAAATAAACAAAATAGATAAGCCTTTAGCCAGACTTATTAAGAGAAAAAGAGAATCAACACACATCAACAGAATCAGAAATGAGAAAGGAAACATCACGACGGACCCAACAGAAATACAAAGAATTATTAGAGACTACTGTGAAAACCTATATGCTAAGAAGCTGGAAAACCTAGAAGAAATGGACAACTTCCTAGAAAAATGCAACCTTCCAAGACTGACCAATGAAGAAACACAAAATCTAAACAAACCAATTACCAGCAAAGAAATTGAAGCGGTAATCAAAAAACTACCCAAGAACAAAACCCCTGGGCCAGATGGATTTACCTCGGAATTTTATCAGACACACAGAGAAGACATAATACCCATTCTCCTTAAAGTTTTCCAAAAAATAGAAGAGGAGGGAATACTCCCAAACTCATTCTATGAAGCTAACATCACCCTAATACCAAAACCAGGCAAAGACCCCACCAAAAAAGAAAACTACAGACCAATATCCCTGATGAACCTAGATGCAAAAATACTCAACAAAATATTAGCAAACCCAATTCAAAAATACATCAAAAGGATCATACACCATGACCAAGTGGGATTCATCCCAGGGATGCAAGGATGGTACAACATTCGAAAATCCATCAACATCATCCACCACATCAACAAAAAGAAAGACAAAAACCACATGATTATCTCCATAGATGCTGAAAAAGCATTCAACAAAATTCAACATCCATTCATGATAAAAACTCTCAACAAAATGGGTATAGAGGGCAAGTACCTCAACATAATAAAGGCCATATATGATAAACCCACAGCCAACATCATACTGAACAGTGAGAGGCTGAAAGCTATTCCTCTGAGATTGGGAACAAAGCAGGGATGCCCAATCTCCTCACTGTTATTCAACATAGTACTGGAGGTCCTAGCCATGGCAATTAGACAAAACAAGGAAATACAAGGAATCCAAGTTAGTAAAGAAGAAGTTAAACTGTCACTATTTGCAGATTACATGATATTGTACATAAAAAACCCTAAAGACTCCACTCTGAAACTACTAGAACTGATATCGGAATTCAGCAAAGTTGCAGGATACAAAACTAACACACAGAAATCTGTGGGTTTCCTATACACTAACAATGAACTAATAGAAACAGAAATCAGGAAAAAATTCCATTCACAATTGCATCAAAAAGAATAAAATACTTAGGAATAAACCTTACCAAGAAAGTGAAAGACCTATACCCTGAAAACTATAAGACACTCATAAGAGAAATTAAAGAGGTCACTAACAAATGGAAACTCATCCCGTGCTCTTGGCTAGGAAGAATTAATATCGTCAAAATGGCCATCCTGCCTAAAGGAATATACAGATTTGACACAATCCCTATAAAATAACCAACAACATTCTTCAACAAACTAGAACAAATAGTTCAAAAATTCATATGGAAACAACAAAGACCCCGAATAGCCAAAGCAATCCTGAGAAGGAAAAATAAAGTGGGGAGGGGGGGGCGGTCTCACTCCCCAACTTCAAGCTCTACTACAAAGCCACAGTAATCAAGACAGTTTGGTACTGGCACAAGAACAGAGCCACAGACCAGTGAAACAGAAGAGAGACCCCAGATATTAGCCCAAACATATGGTTGATTAATATGTGATAAAGGAGCCATGGACATACAATGGGGAAATGACAGTCTCTTCAACAGATGGTGCTGGCAGAACTGGACAGCTACATGTAAGAGAATGAAACTGGATCACTGTCTGACCCCATACACAAAAGTAAATTAGAAATGGATCAAAGACCTGAATGTAAGTCACGAAACCATAAAACTCTTAGAAAAAAACATAGGCAAAAATCTCTTGGGCATAAACATGAGTGACTTCTTCATGAACATATCTCCCCAGGGAAGGGAAAAAAAATAAAAATGGACAAGTGGGACTACATCAAGCTGAAAAGCTCCTCTACAGCAAAGGACACCATCAATAGAACAAAAAGGTACCCTACAGTATGGGAGAATATATTCATAAATGACAGATCCAATAAAGGGTTGACATCCAAAATATATAAAGAGCTCACGCACCACAACAAACAAAAAGCAAATAATCCAATTAAAAAATGGGCACAGGAGCTGAACAGACAGTTCTCCAAAGAAGAAATTCAGATGGCCAACAGACACATGAAAAGATGCTCCACACTGCTAGTTATCAGAGAAATGCAAATTAAAACCACAATGAGATATCACCTCACACTAGTAAGGATCGCCACCATGCAAAAGACAAACAACAAGAAATGTTAGAGAGGTTGCAGAGAAAGGGGAACCCTCCTACACTGTTGGTGGGAATGTAAATTAATTCAACCACTATGGAAAGCAGTATGGAGGTTCCTCAAAAAGCTCAAAATAGAAATACCATTTGACCCAGGAATTCCACTCCTAGGAATTTACCCTAAGAATGCAGCAGCCCAGTTTGAAAAAGACATATGCACCCCTATGTTTATCACAGCACTATTTACAATAGCCAAGAAATGGAAGCAACCTAAGTGTCCATCAGTAGATGAATGGATAAAGAAGATGTGGTAGATATACACAATGGAATATTATTCAGCCATAAGAAAAAAACAAATCCTACCATTTGCAACAACATGGATGGAGCTAGAGGGCATTATGCTCAGTGAAATAAGCCAGGTGGAGAAAGACAAATACCAAATGATTTCACTCATATGTGGAGTATAAGAACAAAGAAAAACTGAAGGAACAAAACAGCAGCAGAATTACAGAACCCAAGAATGGACTAACAGTTACCAAAGGGCAAGGGACTGGGGAAAATGGGAGGGAAGGGAGAGATAAGGGTGGGGGACAAAGAAAGGGTGTATTATGATTAGCATGTATAATGCTGAGGGGGGCATGGGGAGCGCTGTGCAACACAGAGAAGACAAGTAGTGATTCTACAACATCTTACTACACTGATGGACAGTGACTGTAATGGGGTTTGTTGGGGGGACTTGGTGAAGTGGGGACCCTAGTAAAAATAATGTTCTTCATGTAATTGTAGATTAATGATAACAAAAACAACAATAACAACAACAAAAGCAAAACAGAATGAGCAAAACAGCAGTAGACTCATAGACATAGACAGTGAGAAGTGAGTAGTGGTTACCATGGAGGTGGGGAAGGGGAGGGGGAGAAAAGGGCACAAAAATTTTCAGTCATAATATAAGTTGGTCACAGGGATAGTAGTACAGCATGAAGAATATAGCCAATGATTCTGTAACATCTTTCTGTGGTGACAGACAGTAACCACACTAGAAGTGGTGAGGATTTAATAATATGGGTAACTGTTGAACCACTGTGTTGTGTATTTGAAACGAACATAAGATTGTATATCAACTATACTTTCAAAGAAGCAAAGAAATCACAAATGCATGATTGAGAAAACATGATACTTAGTGAAAGAATTATATCCATCTTAGAAATGAACAGTTCAAAGGAAACTAACTTGATTAAATAGTTATGTAGACTCTACGTGTTCCTCTAAAAGACACTATTCATTTTGTTTGTATGTCTTTGTACATTTATTTCTATCATGTACTTTCCCAGAAAGAAAAAATTAAGAAGTTAACAAAACAGAGATATTACCTGCTTTCTCTAATCACACTTCAATAAAAATTAAGGAAATACATATAAAGATGACAAAAAACATAACAGAAATTAAGAAATGCACTTCTAGATAACCTTTGGATCAAAGAGAACATCAAAGATAAGTTATAAACTATTTATTAAGCAATGAAAAGGATACTTAACACCAAAACTTATGGGGCATTTGAAAGCTGAATGTAGAAGGAAATATTTGCCTTTAAATAAGTTTATTATTAAATAAGAAAAAAAACAGAACTCAGTCTTCATTTTAAGAAATCAGGAAAGTAACAAAGTTCCTGTAACTCTAACATTAAAAAAACCTAAATACTAAAACCAATGAAACAAAGCAAAAATACGAGAAAGAATACATACATAAATAAATCGGTTCTTTGAAAACAAATAAATTATAGGATCTGATTAAGGGAAAGCAAAACTATACACAATAAGGCATGAGAAAGGAGAAATACAACATATTCAACAAAAATTAAAAGAATTACGAGAATACTACTGGCAATTCTTTAACAACAAATAAATTTTTTAAAAAAACAGGCCCATTCTATTAAGAGATGAGACCAAGGCAGTCATGTTGAAGTGTTTCCTTGGATAGAAGGCCTACCTTGATGACACTGTCCTTGCAGTCCACCACTCGTTCAAATGTTTGGCGGAGGATCTCAATGTCCTTATGAAGCTCTCTGGTCTTGACTTCCCTAAGGACAGTTCTCCATTGTGTGTTAATCTTATTAAGGTTCAGAGCACTGTTGTGCTCCTCCTTGGCCAGCTTATCCTATGTGAAGTAATAAATACACCCAAGGAGGTCAGGACCAAAAGTCCTGATACAGTATAACAAACAAGATCACAGTTTGTCGGCTAACACAGTACCCTTTATCTTTTGTGCAAGACCAAAGCTCTTGAAGGCTAACACCAGGGAGTTCCTGTTCTTGTTTTGGGAAGGTCCTGATGTAAGACAGGCAACAGCCCAAAGGCGTTTTAGGGAGGGCAAGGGTGAGAATTTCCTTCAGAGAGAAGGCATTAGAGCAGGATGTTGTTAGTGACCCATTTCCAGGGAGAACATTAGAATTTCAGACAGCTTGGGCAGCTGATACCATCTACTGTCCCAGTTATGAGGCTCAGTTGTGACTCCATACCACCTACCCCCTTCCATGCTTCACAGAGAGCTGCCCCTCCCCCCAAACAGTGTAACTCAAAATCTAAGTATATCCGGGTCTCAAGATTTGCAGAGGAAGGGAGGCCAGCATGAAAATGAGGCTGCCATAATGGCAGGGTCAAGGCCGCAGGGGTGTGTGGGTTGGGCAGGGAGTAATGCAGAAAGCCATTACCTTCAAGAACTGGCTCAGGAGCCTCTCTTTCTTCTTGGCCATCTCCTCCTCTGCCAGCAACTTCTGCTGAAACAAAAGCAGCTGCTCCTCATCGGAGAGGGGCGTCTTGGCCTTCTTCCCTTTCTTGGGCATAGCTGAGTAGGAGACTGGATCTGGGCAAGTATCCTCGGACTGCCTCCGCCGGCTGTAGACGGGAAAGGAGGAAAACGTCCCCAAAATGGGGCCTTCTGGAACTGCGCCTGGACGGTGGTGGGACCTTAGATCTCAGTCTTCAGGGAAGAAAGGGGCTGGAATAGCAGGGAATTTGGATCTCCAGCCGAAAGACGCATCTCCGTCTCCTAGCAACGAGGATCTGGCCAAACTCTCGCTTTGGAAGGCAAGAAGTCCTGACTTGGAGCGCCCTCTGCCGGCTGGAGGACCGCAGTCACTTTTTAAAGGGGTCACTTTACCTCTCAAAACCCTAACCTCACTGAAACGTTTAAAACCTTTTTGGGGGGTTGTTTTTCAGAGAATACCCATATTTAAGAATACAGATAACTTTTTGGAAAGAGTATGGAGAAATGGGAACCCTTTTAAACTGCCAATGGGAATGTAAAATGGTACAGTCACTTTGGAAAACAGGTTGGCAGTCTCTTAAAATGTTAAACATAAATTTACCAGCAATTTCACTATTAGATGTCGGTCTAAGAAAAATGGAAATGTATCCACACAGACTTGCACAGGAATGTTCTTAGCAGCATTACTCATAATAGCCCAATTGAAAACAACCTAAATGTCCATCAACATGAGAGCAAGTAGACAAAATATGCTCTTTCCATACAATGGAATACTATTCAGCAACAAGAGGGATTAAACTGCATGCTCGGTGGAAGAAGCCATAGACAAGAGACCACATGTTGTAAGGTTCCATTTGTATGATCTATCCAGCAAAGGCAAAGCTATAAAATGAGGAAATAGACTACCAATGCCTGGGGGAGGGAGAAGGAAGATTAATATTAAATGTGCGTGACACATCATACTGGGTTGATGAAAATGTTCTAAAACTGAGTTATGTTGGACTTGATAAATCTGATTTTAAAAAATCATTTAATTGTACACTTGAAAAGGGTGAATTATATGACATGCAAAAATGTGCCTCAATAAAATTGTTTTAAATATGAGATACAATGCATGTATTTAAATATTAGGTATAATGTATTAGCTCTCCAGAGTTCTCCAGAGAGAACTAATACCAACAGAAACAATATATATATATATATATATATATATACACATCTGAAGTTTCAGTCTGAGTCCAAAGGCCAGAAAAGACCAATGTTCCAACTCAAGCAGTCAGGCAGAAGGAACTCCCTCTTACTCAGTACTTTTCTTCTATGCACACCTTCAACTGATTGGATGAGGCTCGCCCACATTAGAGAGGGCAATCTGCTACATTCACTCTACCAGTTCAAGTGTTAATGTCATCCAGAAACACTTTCACAGACATACCCAGAATAATGTTTAGCCAAATGTCTGGATACCTGTGGCAGTCAAGCTGACATAAAATTAACCATCACAAATCTAACTCTTATTAATTTCCATCTTCTTAAAGCACACTCAGTCTCCAAATAAAGACAATAACAAGGTCATAATACTTAAATACTATGATGTAAAGTCAATAAAGCTTATATTACATGATAAAGGAATAAGAGGGAAGAAAACAAAGATATTTTATTTTTGTACACAGCATTCATAACAAAATAAGGAGGAACTATCATGAAAATTATAGTTTTGAATTACAGAAATTACATTTCTGTAACTGGCTATGTGGATGTAGCTGGCAATTTAGAACTACCTTCTTCCACTATCCATTCTGTAATCTCTTTGCCTTCAGTAAACACCTCAGCTGGTCATCGTTCTTTACCTTGTGGGGTGACTCAAACTCTCATTCCTGAAGGATCTAAGCCATTAGTAGTGTTGCCTGGATTGGGTTGTAGTAGTTTTCCATCAACCTAATCATGCATGGTAATACTAAGAGACATCCTTAGGGATCTCCTATACCCAAGACATTCTCTTCTTTATCTCCATATGGAGCAGTGGTCCAATTTCCCCTTGGTAGTTAATATCAATCACCCCAGCTAACCTGGTAACTCCCTTTCTTGCCTGTTGATTAAAAGGTGTGAGGAGCCCTAAGTGGCTGGGTGACAGTCTTAACTTCCAGTTCAATGGATCATTGTGTGTCACGTGGTGGGAGCTAGGACTTCTAGGCCAGCAGAGCATAAGGTTGCAGGAACAGGGGGTAAAAATTTTACTAGTGGGTCATAAGGATAATGGTGCCATTTCCACCCTTTGATTCCTGGATGTGTGAATCCAGGCTATGGGAGAAACAGTACCATATACTGGACGCTGGTTCAGAGCATATACAGTCTTCTGGAGAAACCCCAGCTCTGCAAGGTACTGTCACCTAGCCGGCACTGTGACTGAGTCTTCAAAAAGCCCGTCCACCATTCTGTCAAACCAGCTGCTTCAGGATGGTGGGGTACATGGTGAAACCAGTGAATTACATGAGCATGGTTCCATTGCCAGACTTCATTTGCTGTGAAGTGACTTCCTTAATTAAAAGTAATGCTGTGTGGAGAAGACAAGTACTGATTCTATAGCATCTTACTACACTGATGGACAGTGACTGTAATGGGGTACGTGGTGGGGACTTGATAATAGGGGGAGTCTAGAAACCATAATGTTGTTCATGTAATTGTACATTAATGATAGCAAAATAAAATAATATATATGAGGGGAAAAAAAGTAATGCTGTGTGAAATACCATGACAGTTCATAAGACATTCGGTAAATCTATGGATGGTAGTTTTGGCAAGAAGCATTGCATGCAGAGAAGGCAAGTCTGCATCCAGAATAAATGTTTATTCCTGTAAGAACAAAACAGTGCCCCTTCTATGATGGAAATGGTCCACTGTAATCAATCTGCTCATCCAGAGGAATGGTGCTATGTCAGAGACACAGTGTTGGTCTCTGCTGCTGGTAGACTGGCACTCAGTGATTGCCATGGCCAGGCTGGCCTTGAGGAGTGGAAGTCCATGTGGCTGAGCCCATGAACAATCCCTTTCCTGCCACCATGGTCACTTTGTTCATGAGCCCTGTTGGATGGTGACAGGAGTGGCAGGGGAAAGTGACTGACTGGTATCCGGGAATGGGTCATTCTATCTATTTGATTATTAAAATCCTCTTCTGAGGATACTTTTTGTGAGCATTCACATGGGACACAAATATCTTTGCATTTTTTGTCCATTTAGAGAGGTCTCTCCACATACTTCTTCACCAAATTTCCATGTTGCTAAATGTTCAACTATGTTCCTTCTAAATCCCACCTCATCCAGCCAAACCTGGGCCACAGCCAAGGAATCAGTATATGGTCACATGTCTGGCCATTTTTCCTCCCAAGAAAAGTGAACAACCAAGTGCACTGCTCAAAAGTGTGCCTACTGGAAATATTTCCCTTCCTACCATCCTTCAGAGATGCTCCAGAAAGGGGCTGTAGTGCTACAGTTGTCCACATTTGGGTGGTGCCTGCATATTTTTCAGGATCATCTGTAAACTAGGCCTAAGTCTTTTCCTCTGTCAACTGATTGTAGGGA
Source organism: Manis javanica (assembly GCF_040802235.1). Taxonomy (NCBI): domain Eukaryota; kingdom Metazoa; phylum Chordata; class Mammalia; order Pholidota; family Manidae; genus Manis; species Manis javanica. The sequence continues at coordinate 88,777,546 of NC_133165.1, forward strand.
AATCCTTTGGTGCAGGCTGAGAGAGAGAAGGCTGTGGGGAACTTTGGGCATTTGGGCCACTTCATTTAACTTACTTGGGCCTTCAGGGCCTACTCAGGCCCAGACTCACACATTCCAATTTCAAATGATGATGGAGTACTGCTTTGCAAGCCTAACTTTATGGCTTGGTGGGTCAGATAACACCTAACTCATGAGGAAGAGCTCAGGTCACATAGTAGCTTGGTGGCCCATTGTTGAGCCTTCAGTATCTATTAAGGCCCAGTAGCAGGTCAAGAGCTGTGTCAAAAGAGTAGTTATCTGCGGAGGATGGCATGCCTTTGCTCCAAAATCCTGAGAGCTTTTGCTGTGATTTCACCCATAAGGGTCTGCCAAAGGCTCCAAATGGCATCCTCATTGGTCACTGACACTTCAAGCACCCCTGGATCTGCTGGATCATGAGCCCAAGTGGCAGAGCAGTGTGTACAGCATGCTGATCTGTTGCAGAGCCTTCTTTTTTCTATGCTACACTCAAAACTAGAAGCTTTTCAGGTCACTCGGTAAGTGGGCCAGAGTAACACACTCAAATGAGGAATATGTTGCCTCGCAAATCCAAAGAGGCCCAATAAAATGTTGTGCCTATTTTTCAGTTGTACGAGGGGCCAGATGCAACAACTTATCCTTCGCTTTAGAAGGAATATCTCAACGTACCTCACACCAATGGACCCCTAGAAATTCACTGAGCTGGAAGGCCTCTGAACTTTGACCAGATTGATAAACCACTCTCTGACATACAAATGTCTTCCCAATAAGTTCAGAGTAGTTGCCGCTTCTTGTTCATGGGATCCATAATGTCATCAATGTAACGGACAAGTGTGATATCTTTTGGAAGGGAAAGATGTCAAGAAGAATGTCAGGTACTAGTTACCAGGATCAAAGGAGGATTCTAACTGCCTGGAAGATAGCAAAGACCAGCACAGCGCCAGTCACCAGGAATCAAAGTCCAAACACTTCTGCCCATTGCATCTCAGTATCAGAGTTGACAAGGAAGACACAACACAGTCAAGTACTGGATGAAATAATGGTTTACTCTAAGACAGAAGAGACAGGCCAAGATCAGCTTCAATAGTGGGTGTTGGTCCTCTATGGCCAGTGGGTGCCTCCTGGAAGTCCATGCATAGCAGATGACCTACAAGGACCCCTTCTGGTGTCACAGTAGAAAGACCCCTCTACTTCCCCCATGGAGTCTGAAAAATCTGGGGGCATATCTGAGGGCTGTTTGATGCACACACTTAAGCAAAACAAAAAATTACACATTGAGCATGAAGCACAGAAGGTTACTCCCACACAGAGTGATAAGCCCAGCAGAGACTGTGTGGGCTCTTTATCTCTTGATAAGAAAGTGTTCCAGGCCCACCACAATTAGCCAATGCCATAAGTTTTTGTAAGGCAGACCATTCTGATTTCTGCCTTGATTCTGCTGTCCATTATGGTAACCATTCCCACCGTGCCTCTGGTAGTTGAGTTGCTGCCACTTGACCCCTGCAACCCTGGTATCCAATCACTCCCATTCCATTTAAGTTTCCCAATTCATCGACTGCAGTTCCCATGGTAAAGTTTGGCCTACAGAGAAGAGCAATCACAGAGCTCTTCAAGGATACTGAGGCCCCTCTCACAAAATTTTTTTCTCACAGTCATGAAAGGTATGTCTTTTGGACCTTCCCAGTGTGTGTGAGTAAATCTTAAATGACAAATCCACCGTGAGATTCCAGTTTTCCTAAGCCTTTAAATGCCTTCTTATGCTTTAAACCAAGGCAGGTCCAGCATTTCCAGCTTGCTTACCATGGGTCACATTTTGGCCCATGTTTCAATCAACCAACCAAACTCTTAGAACCCTTTCTAACTCCTAGAGCTGCAACATTAAATGCAGAATCCCTGCTTAACGAGCCCGTATCAATAAATTTGGTCTGATCTAACATTATTTTCCTTCCACCATTATCCCACACCCTTAGTACCCATTTCCACACATGTTCTCTGGATTTCTGTGTGCATAAATGGGAAAACTCAAGTAGTGTTTTTGAAGTGTAGTATACCTCCTCATGGGTCACACTTTCCACCTCACTTTTAGGGGCCTGCTGGGACTTGAGTCGAGTTATAGGTCTAAAGCAAAGAGGGGTGGTGGGAATATATCCTGAGGAGAATCAGCGGTGTCTTGCATGGCAGCTGCCTCAGAAGAGGCCATTATGATTTCCTCAGACAGGTTGATTCCCTCGTATCAGGCGTAGGGAGGCCAATACTACTGGGGGTGGGGAGGCCTTTCCAGTGGCAAAGAAGGCTCATTGGAATTTAGAGTGTCAGTGTTGCTGACCTTATCAGGGTCTTCCTACACATACCCATTCCAACTTTCAAGATCCTAATTCTTTTCCAGTCAATGCTCTCCATTTAACAGTAGACACCCCCGTGAGGCTGAAGAACCACTTGATTTATAATTCAGCAGGATGAGATTTTGGGTTTAATTTTCAGCCATCTCAGCCCTGCAGCTACTGGTAATAAGGGTGTCCTTGGGAGCACACATAGAAGCTTTCAGGTCATTTTTGTGGCATTTGAATTGGACATTTGACTCTCTATGCTCTTTTATTTTTTCCTTTATCTTTCATTCTTTCCTTATTTCATCTAGTAACAGTAGGATCAATCAGCTAATTAATTATTTTTGTTACTTTGCCAAAAATGTTAGAATATATCATTATACACAATCTCCCAGATCCTTATTTATTTTAAGTGGTTGATTAGGAGTACCCAATGGTGGTATTTTGTATATCTCTATTGTCAGATCATGCCATGGATCATCAGCGCTCTCTTTACTACTGGAAATAGTAGTCATTAGCAACTTTACATCTAATCAGATTAGAGAACCAATTCAGAAAACTCATCTTTAAAATTTTGTTTAGAACCACTCCCAGTACCAACCAAAATCTGTATTAGTAAGGTTCTCCAGAGAAACAGAACCAGTAAGAGATTAGATAGATAGGTAGATTTACTTATTAGAAAGAATTGGCTTCCATGATTATGGAGACTAAGAAGTCCCAAGATCTTTAGTCAGCACACGGTAGTGTTGACTAAAGTATTGGTATTACCTTTATTTGAACTGTATATAAATAAGATCATAAGCATGTATTACTTGTATAGTACTTCTGTTCTACTGTCAGTGGACATTTGGGTTGTTTCCAGTCGAGAGCTATCATGACAGTGGTATTCTTGGACATACTCCTTGGGGCCCAGGTGCATGCACTTCCAGGGTGTATACATGTACTGGTTCCCAGAGTATGCAGATATTAAACTACCAGAATAGACTGAGCTGTTTCCCAAAGTGGTTATGTCAATTTACACCCCACCAGCAGTGTAAAAGAATTCTTATTGTTCCATAGCCTTCCCAGTGCTTGATATTTTCAGTCTTTCTAATTGGAGTGTGTCTGGTGGGTGTGTATTTTCTTTATGTTAATGAAATCACACACCCTTTCCAATGTTTATTTGCCATTTGGACATCCTCTTTTGTGGTGCAACTATTCAAATTTCTTGCTCATTTTTATATTAGGTTGTATGTCCCTCTTTTACTGATTTGTAGTAGTTCATTTTAGATTCTGGATATAAGTCCTTTATCAGTATACATGTTCAAAAAAATTTTTTTCCCAGCTTTTGGCTTAACTTTTCACTTCCTTTTTTGAAAAATTTAATTCACATACCCTAATATTCAACCTTTGTCTTTTTACCTTTTTAATGATGTTTTGCTTGTTTTTAACCAACAGAATATATTTAAAAATTAAAATAATCAAATGTATCAGTTTTTTCTTTAGGCTTACTGTTTCTTTTTTGTGTACTGTTTGGGAAGTCTTTCCCTATCCTAAGGTCATAAAGATGGGTTCCTACCTTATTTTCTAGAAGCTTAATTGTTCTGTCTTTTACATTTATATCTAAAATTCCTCTGGAGTTGATTTGTGTATAGTAACTTTATATGTGCCTTGGGGATACTTCCCCACTGCTTTGCACCGCCCCCTTTGCCATAAATCAAGTGTCCATCTACCTGTGGGTTTGTGCTTCAATTCTTAATTCCAAGTCCGATTGGCTTGTTTCTTTATTCCTGTACCAAACCATACTGTCTTAATCATTATAACCTTGTTATAAGTCTTGATGTATGCTCGACCAAGAGTTCACATCTTACTTTTCTTGAAGAGTGTCTTGGTTATTCTTGACCTTTTGAGTTTTTACATACATCAATAAATCAGCTTGTCAGTTTCCATTAAAAAACCCTGTTGAAATTTTATGAGGGATTGCAGTGAATCTCTAGATAAGTTTGGGGAGAACTGGCATCTTTACATTATCAAGTCTTCCAATTGATGAGTATGATACATCCTTCTATTTATTGGGGTCTTCTTTAATTTCTCTTAACATTGTTATATAGTTTTCCTATTAGAGGTCCTAAGCATATTTTGTTAGAATTATTTTTAGATATATATTTTTTCAAATGTAAATGGCATCTCTTAAAATTTATGTTTGCAGTTTAGTGCTGAAATTAATTTATATAAAGTGCTAATTTTTGAAAATCGATCTTACATTCAGCAATATGGCTAAAATCACATCTTTTTTTTGGTACTATTAATCTACAGTTACATGAGGAACATTATGTTTACTAGACACCCCCCTTCACCAAGTCCCCCCCACATACCCCATTAGTCACTGTCCATCAGCATAGTAAGATGCTGTAAAATCACTACTTGTCTTCTCTGTGTTGCACAGCTCTCCCCGTGCCCCCCCATATTATACATGCTAATTGTAAGGCCCCCTTTCTTCTCCCCCCCCACTTCTTCCTCCCTTCCTACCCATTCTCCCTAGTCCTTTTCCCTTTGGTAACTGTTAGTCCTTCTTTGGGTTCTGTGATTCTGCTGCTGTTTTGTTCCTTCAGTTTTTCCTTTGTTCTTATATTCCACATATGAGTGAAATCATTTGGTACTTGTCTTTCTCCACCTGGCTTATTTCACTGAGCATAATACCCTCTAGCTCCATTCATGTTGTTGCAAATGTTAGGATTTGTAAAATCACATCTTTTTATAACTTATGTTTAGCTTTTTTCCTTTTTTGGCTTCCTGAATGGTTACCACCTCTAGGAAATGTTAAACAAAATTTAATAGAAAAATGATAGGGGCTTTTTTTTGTTGATCTCAAAGGGAAAGAGTTCAACATTTTACTGCTAAGTGTGATGTTTGCTTATGGGGATTTTGATAATTCTTTATCAGATTTAAAAAATTCTCACTTATTCTTTAGTTTATTAGGCTTGATTGTTTTAAATCATGAATGGATATTGAATTTTACCACTTTTCCACATCTGTTGCTCCAAACTTCCTCCTTTGTCATAAATCAAATATCCATGTATGGGGACAAAGTCATTTGATCTTGTTTTTTCATGTTTAGTTCATGTAGTGAATTCCATTGATTTTCAAATGTTAAAATAACTTCATTTTTTGACTAAGGTGAACACAATCATGATATACTACCCTTTTTGTGTATGGCTAGATACAATTTGCTTATAGTAAAGCAAATATAGGATTTTGCTTTTATAAGATGCAAAATCCTTGATCATGAGTATAACTTCCTTTTTTGTAATGTCCTTATCAGGTTTGGTATCAAGGTAATGCTAACCTAATAAAATGAACTGGGGAGAACAGCCCTTCTTTTTATTATTTGGAAGAACTTGTGTCCAATTGGCATTATTTCTTTCTTGAATGTTTGGTGGAATTTACTGGGTGCCACATTTACGCCTGGCATGTGATTGTGGAAATTTTTCAGATAAGAGCTTTGTTGAGATATAATTCACATACCATACAATTCACCCACATAAAATGTTTGATTGGATGGTTTTCTATACATTCACAGAGTTGTGCAACCATCCCCACAATCAATTTTAGGACCTTTCCACCTCCCCCAAAAAGAAACCCCAAACCATTAGCAGCCACTCCCCTTTTGAGGGAATGTTTTTACTTACAGATTTAATTATGAGTTTTCTGCTTCCTTCATGGACAGGTCCAGTGCTTGCTTTTCTGGGTTAGCTCCTCCCTGAGACTTGTGCTCCAGGATCACTGTCAGCAAACAACAAGACATTGACTGTCTGTGGCACTGTGCTGGGCACAGGGACAAACAGAAGGGAGATGAGTGAATAGGGCAAATGAACCCAGGCTCTATAAACCGCTGGGTTTTAATACCAGGTTAGTGCCGAGCCTTTGAACAAGCTTAAATTCTGAATCTGCAACTTTTTCTGCCAAGTGGGGAGAGTAATCATTTCTCTGTTTTTCAGGACTGGGGTGGGACAAATGAGAAAATGTGTGTAAAAGCACTTCAAAAATTGTAAAGTATCCAGGTGTTATTATTGAAGGGTTGGCAGTTTAGCTAAGGAAACACAATAAATACAGATATATAAGCAAGAACAACAATACCTTTTTGAGCACTCACTATGAGCCAACCGCTATATTAAGGGCTGTGTGTGCGTTACCTCACTGGGTTCTTGGAATAATCCTGTGAAGTAAGTGCTGCTATTATTTTTATTTTACCCTGACAGATGAGAAAAGTGATGCTTAGAGGGGTTAAGTAAGTCACTTAAGGCTGGATGGATTAGTTGGGACTGACCAGGGGCCCCTTAGAAGACAGCATTTACCGCCAGTCAAGAAAGCTGCCTATCCTCACAGGGGCAAGGTATTCCAATAACCCTTAAGAAGCAATCCCGCCCCCCGCCCCCCGCCCCCGACATCTTTTCTCTTTTGCCCCCATCTCATCCCCCACCTCTTCCCCAATCTAGATTCTTCTCATAGCTTCACAAATCAGCTCCGGGATGGATGCAGAGGCTGTTGTTTCCATGGTGATGTGGGGAGGCTGGCACACCGCACACCAAGTGTAGGCGATGCAGAGAATTGGCTCAGGATCCGAAGGTGTCGGCAGTGGCCAGGCTCCAGGAGGAGAGCGATCCATGAGAAACCCAGGTCCGAGTGACTGGACCTCTCTTGAACTCTAGAAGACCCTCCACCCCCTCTGCGCCCCCTGCCCTCCCTAAACTCCTAATTTCGGAGTAGAAGATAGGAGCCCGGGAAGGGAAGCGGTGGAGGCGCTAATACAGAAGCTACTGCCCCTGCATGGTTGGTGGACGAAGCGTTACCTTGGCGGGAAAGACTGCCCTTGGGGGCCGCCCCCTGTTTTCCCCTTCGCTGCTCTGAGCTCGTCCTCTGAGCCGCCAGGCTCTCGGCTGGGGCGCGAACCGGAGCAGGGCAGCCAGTAGGGGGCAGAGTCTCCCTCGTTCAAAGCTTTGAAGGACTCCGTCAGCTCCCGTCGCCCCTGCTCTCACCAGGCTTATTTTCAGCTGACAGGCTGCAAAGGCGCAGTAGGGGGATTTCAGGACAGAAGTCAGGCTCTGGTAGGGGCTGTGAGCCTCTGAAGCTTTGGTCTTACGTTGTGGGCCCCCCTGGAGAGAGGGATATTTAGGGCCACAGAATTAAGGGCTGAAGTGGCAAAGGTTTCTGCTGAGGTTTTTCTTGATCTACTGAAAACATTAACACCCTAACGCTGCGGAGGAGGCGTAGTAATCCATTCAGAAACTGTTCATTGAGTGTCAATGATTATATTCACAGATGGATGCATCCAATCAAAAACAAATGTTTGCAGAATGCCTACAGTGGTTCTTAACCCTTTGTGTGTGTGTGTGTGTGTGTGTGTGTGTGTGTGTAGAGGGGTGTTATATATCCTTTGAGATTACAGACTATCTCCCAGAAAGAATGCATTACAAATCTATAAACATTTTTGTATGATTTTGGCAACTTTATGAATCCATGGGCCCTAGGATATAAACTCCTGCTCTGTTATAGACCTTGTGCTGGGGACTAAGGATACTGGCAAATTAGATAAATATGATCCCTTCCCTGCCTAAGCTTGCCAAGCTGGTGGGAGTCACAGCTAAGTAAGAGATACTTAAAGACAGTGGGGAAATTCAAGTGCTGGGAGACCCACCTACTTGACCAGGGGCCTTCCGGAAGGCTTCCTGGAAGAAGTGACAGGTAAGCTGAGACCTGAGGAAGGAGTAGGACTGGAGAGAAATGAGGCTTGAGAGCCAAGTGCCAGTGTAGGCCCTGGGGTACAACGGGGAACGGGAGACAGCTGCTGCCCTCAAGGACACAGAGAAGAAAGGTGGCGGTGACTATGCTGAAGTATAAGTTCCAACCAGGAATGAGTATAAAGTGGTAGGGGAGCATCTAGGAGGAGTTTTAACCTCAGTCTTAGGGTCAGGCCCAGGGCCTGGGAAATGCAGCTCAGTGATACATTCAGTGTATCCAGAATACCCTCAGTCTCTGAAAAACAGCTGGAAGGGGAAGAGGGAGGGGGGAAACACGAGTGCACCTTGATTTAACTGCAGCCTACCATTAGGAACATCTTTTATTCTGGGGGTGAGGAGGGCCGGGCTGGAGCAGCTCAGCTCTGCCTACTTCTCTAAGGACTGTAGTTGCAGCCAGAGGCAGCCTTGGCTAGAGAAGTGGGTAAGGAGAGAGAACAGTAGGTTTGGCCCCAGGCTCCTTGCTGTAGGCCTAGGTGTAGACCTGGGAGAGCATGGGCTGAGGCAGGTAAGCAGATGTGGCAGTGATTTATTGCCAGTGATTTACTTTACAACATTCACATAGTACTTACTATATGCCAGGCAGTGTCCTAAACCCTGAAATTTAACTCATAACACTCCTAGGAGATAGGCATGATCAGCACCCTCATTTTACACATGGGGAAACTGAGGCAGAGAAGAGTTAAGTAACTTGGCCAGATCAGACAGCAAGTAAGTGACAGAGCCACTCTGAACCTAGCCAGGCTGGCTCTAGAGTTTGTGCTCTTCACCACTAAACTCAGCTACCTCTAGAGAGGAAAGACAGTTGCCTGGATTAAGAACTGAACCTAGGCCTCCCGTGCAAGACACATGAGAATTCTACCATTCCACCTACTACGACTGATAAAATACAGCCATGTCTGCTATGTGCGAGGAGCCATGGGGAATGGTAAGGCCTTGCAACTGTGGGAAGCTGCCAGACACTTTGGACTAGGAATCCAGGACTGGAGAGGGAGGGACAACTAGTTAAGAGATGAGATTAGGGAACTGGGTAAAATGAAAACTCCCTTGCTAATGTAACCTCTTCCCAGTCTCCCCTTACTCACAATTTTCTAGTCACAATTGTTCTTTCCTGCCCCAGGGCCTTTTTACTTGCCATTGTCACTGCCCTGAACACTCTCCCACCCACATACATACATGCAACAAACATACCCCACTTTTCCCCAAGCTGGCCCCCACTCATCCTTCAGATCTCAGCCTCACTGTGGCTTCTTCAGAGAGGCCCTCTTAGAGACAATCTCTGACTTAGATCCCTTCTGGTGTTCTCTCATGGTAGTATCCTATTACTTTCTTTTATAACCTACATCATAATATAGATTATAGATTCTGTTGTTTTATTCATTTAATCCCTATCTCTCTCATTAGACTGTAAACTCCCTGGGGACAAAGACCCCATCTTATTCTCCAAATCTTACCCCTGGCACAATGCTGGGCACTTACAGATACTCCCTAATATTTTGCTCAATGAGTATGTGAATCTAGAGGGATTACAGTCCAGTGCTTCTTTTCCTCCAGCATATGGCCCATAGGCAGTTATTTACCTCCTTGAATAGTCCCAGTGGCAAATAACTCACTACTTCACTAACAGGCCCATTCTACTTTTGAAGAGATCTAATAGAGAAAGTTCTTCCATATCAAAGAAAAATCTGATTCCCTTTTACTTCTTGGTCCTAGTTTAGCCCTATATTTAGCTATGTGCAATCAAGATAGTCCTTTAAACAGTTGCAGACAGCCATCTTGCTTGCCCCCTCTGCCCTCAATCCTCTGTGCCATCTTAACCGTCTTTCAGCTTCAGAAGGCTTAGCTTCTTCACCCTTCCCTAACCCCTTTCTCAAGAAACATCCACTTCAGTTGGCACTCAGATCTGTAGCCTGATTTATTAAATATTACCATCCCCCTAGCCACTCCAGCAGCTGGAAAACAAGTCCAACAGGGTGAAGGAGAACAGGGCGGGGAAAGGGAGAAAAGAAAGCTGTTTGTTTCTCACTGCTGAGCTGGGGATACCTTTCTCCAGGACACAATATTGTTAGTGATGGTTGGGATCCCGGGCTAGTCCTGAACCACATATACCGTTGTCAGCTGCATTCTGAGTCAAGTGGCCTTTCTGGACCCATTTAATACCTTTCCTCTGGGAAAAATGTTATTGGGTTCCAAACAGCCAAGTTATATATAAACCTTTATATATAAACCCTTTAGATAACCAGCTTACAAATTGGGAACTGCTTTTATAGAAGTATTTAGGTAACACTGAGTGGGAGGGTAAAGGGTTGAGAACAAAGTGGGCTTGCTCAGAAATGTTTCCAAGAGGTTCTTAAAACAAAAGTGGGGAAAGTGGTAAGGCACACAGGCTTTCGAGCCAGACAAACCTGGGTTCAAATCCCATTTCTGCCCTGTACGGGCTGTGAGACTCGCTAGCTTTATCTAACTTCCCCTCAGGCTTCTCTAAGAAAAGAGAACACTCATTTTTACCTCAGAGATTTTGAGGGAGCATTAAAGAGAGGTCGTGTATATTGCCTTCAGCACAGTGCCTGGCACACGAGTGTTGATAAATGGTCGATTTGGAATGTTTTCAAAATGGGAGTCTTTGCCCTCCACGTGAAGTAACAGGATTGGTGACCTGCTGCAGCCCCTGACCCCAACGTGCAGCAGGAACCCAAGCTGATCACAGAGGACTGCCCTCTGCCTTCCCTAAAGAGTTGTGCCCAAGGCTGATGACGAAAAGGGGGCTCCAGAGGGGAGTTAGGGGGACAAAGGAGTAGGGGTTTGTGTGTCCTCGAAGGCCAGTGCTTCTGTGCACATTGTTTCTGTAGAGGTGTGTGTCTGTCTGGCTCCTGTGTGGCTCTCATGACTGTGTGTGTCAGGATGACAATGTATGCAAACGTTCTGCCTGTCAGTGGGACTCCGGAGATGCGCCTCTCTCTCTCCTCTCTCTCTCTCTCTCTCTCTCTCTCTCTCTCTCTCTCTCTCTCTCTCTCTCTCTCTCTCTCTCTCTCGGGCTCCAATATTCAGCTCTTTGCAGTCCCAGTCCTTATCACTTAGCTGTCTGCCCTCTGGCCTCTTCCCTTTGTTTACCAATTTGGCTGGCTTTCTCCTCTGGGAACAAAGGAGGTGTTGAGTTCTGGGCCGTGCTCGGCTCCAGCTGCACCACCCCCATGCCCTCCCCTTTCCAGGAGCGTCGCCCTGCTGTCTCAGGCAAACCCCTTGGTTCTGAGAGGCCTCTTCCCACAGTCCCAGGGAGAGAGGAGGCTGAGCTTCTCATTGGCACACCTTTTTTCTCACCCTCTGGCCCCTATTCCAGTCCCCAACGAGGCCCCTGAAGCTTCACTTGTCTAGGCTGCAGGCAGCTCCTCTCCCCATTGTCTGGCCAGGATTTGGAAGCTCTGGTTTCCATAGCAACCCCTGGGCATTTAATTAAGGGAGGAGGCCTTCATCTCTGCTAGTTGCCCATTCCAAATCTCTAACCGAAAAGGATACCCTGAGGGGGTGAGGAAAAACCATTGTCCTCCAGTATAGTGCAATTCTGGCTTCTCTGCAGAGCGCAGTATAGCTTTCCCAGTCCACCCCCTCCCACCTGCCACCCCATCCCCACCTCACATCAGAGCAGACTGGGGAGACCTCTCAAGCCAGCTAGGGCAAACCCCAAGGGGTTTCCAGCGGTGCCAAGCAATTGTCGTAAGCCACCCCCTGCCCCTTACAGTCTGTTGAGTTGTTTATTGGGCTATTGGGGTGGAGATGAGGTGCGAGATAATCAACACCGGCTCTACTATCCAATTGCTTTATCATGGAATGGGGTTAGGGGCTTTACGAAACCCCTGAAATTAAATGTAAAATGTGGTATATAAGTTCCTTATAAGCTTTTTCCTGGGTTCTGGGCACATAGCTTTAAGCAGATTCTCAAAAGTTATCTGGATCTCGTAATGGGGTTTGTGGGGGGGACTTGGTGAAGTGGGGAGCCTAGTAAACATAATGTTCTTCATGTAATTGTAGATTAATGATACAAAAAAAAAGTTATTTGGATCTCAAAAAGGTCCCCCAGCTCTGCCATTTACCAGCTGTGAGACCTTAGGAAAATTGCTTAATCTCTCTGTGCCTCTGAGTCCTCATCTGTAAAATGGGAATAATAGTACCTACTTCACAAGGTTGTTGGTGTCTGGTGAGCACTCAGTAAGGGGTTGTTGTTATGGTTTTTACTGCTATGAGAGAGGGCTAAACGGAGGAGCCCCACCTTCTCTGTCCAGTACCCACACCCCCTCAAGGTGGCAGGTTCGCCCTCTCAGTGGGAGGCATTCACCCCCGCCCTCCTCAGCCCCCCTCTGCCCCACCCGGGCTGCTGGAAAGTGCTGCAGACTCTGATCGGAAGCTGGCAGTTTTCAAGAGCCTCGTCACAGGGTGGAATTTCCAAGCTCTGTAACTGAGTTATCCTAGTTCCTGAAATTCCTGCCTCGGATTTCTCAGCTCTTGCTGTGACCACTTTTCCCCATTCCTGGTTAGGTTACTTTGTGTGTGTGTTTCCTTCTCATTATATTTTTAGACTTTGGGAAAAATAAACACAGTTCATGCACTAGCACCTTTCTGCTCTTTCGGTTCTTCACAGGCATGGGGGTGGGGCACTTCTTTCCCCTGACTGGTCTTCAACCCTGCCCCCCCCCCCCCCCCCCCCGCCCTTTTACCTTCTGTAGAAAATTCCCAGATTTATCCCACCCATCTCACTTCCTCTGCCTCTCCCCGCCCCTCAGCACCGATGAATGAAGATTGTACCACAATTCTGAACTGTATGTGTCCCTGGGTCATTTATCCTGTTTATATTTTTATCTTGTCTTCTTCCTGGAGACTTCCCCTACTGTGGCACTTTTTACCTTCAGTAGAGGCAACTCTACCTGTGGCCCTTGGGTGTCCCACTGCAATAGCATCCTAATTCAAAGGAGTCGCCAGGAGTCAGGCGAACCTAGGACCCTGCACCCCACCAGTTATGTTTGGGCTTCATCATCAATAAACAAGTATTTACCCAAGAGAGTTGTAGAGAGGTTTAAGTGAAATAAAACCAGACAGTGCTAAGCACAGTGTATGAACGTGGCAAAGGCCTTGGTAATGGAGCTGCTATTCCCTGGACCTGAGGCTGCTCCAGGACACAGGGTTATTTCTCAGCCCTCTTTCCTGTCAACTCAGTTAACCCCGCAGCCAGAGTCAGAAGACAAAGTGAGACGGGGAGGCCTGAGAATTAGATTGGGGAGGGCAAGAGAAAGGGATTTGGATTGAATAATAATAAGAGTTTAATATCAACAAATTGTTAATAAGAACAGAGTTCAGCGCTTTCTGTGGTAACTACGTCTTCTCCCCCTCAGGGAAGAGGAGGGGTTGGATAGACTGAGGTTGCCCTTCAGGGGAATGTCCCAGCTGTGGCTGAAAACCTGGCTCAGGAAATGGAAAGCCCTTACTGAGGAAGCTGAGGCTCACAGAGGTTGTGGCTTGTCTAAGGTCAAAAGTCAGTAAGTGCTGGGCCCTGGACATACACCTCAATCAGCTGAATGCAGAGCCAAGGCTTTTTAAAGAACAAGTAGGCTGTTCCCGGAAGCCAGGAGCCCTGTGGGGTCAGGTGGGAAGGCAGGCTGAGTGGAGACTCCCAGTTTGCTTAAGATTCACAATCCCCAGGAAGTGTTGGAAAAAAAACATGAGGTAATGTAATTAATACCATCCCGGTTTGAGACATAAAACAGCTCAGGGAGAGGTTGAGAAATTTTCCCAAGCTCATGCAACTAGTAACTGCGAGGGCCAGGATTCAAACCTAGATATGTGGCCTGAGCCTGGCTCTCAGCCTGTGCTGCCTCTGGAAGTTGGAGTCAGGTTTTGAATCTGGTCCGGCTGACTCCTGAGCTGGAGTGCTAACGACATTCAGTGCCACCTCTTCTGCCCTCAGAGAACTGGGGATTGAGGGAGACAGTGCAAGCAGTGCACAGCACACAGGGATCAACTGGTTGGGCTCTTTATGTCTGGCTGGTCTCCAGTTTTGCCTTTCCATTATTTGCTCTGTGCCCTGCTTTATACCCTTGGCCTTCATCAGCCTGGAAGCAAGGCCCTTCCTCAGTATTTGCCCTCATTCCTCACACAGGAGATTGCCTGACCCTCTCTGTCCTGCCTGCCGCTGGATTCTGGCTGTCTGGAGCATATCCTCTGTGTGTTCTGGAAAACTGGCTGTAGGTAGAGCTAAAGGGCTCTCTGAGGACCAGTCCAACCTTGTAGTTTGTAGATGAGGATGCTGGGGCCCGAAGGGAGAAGGAGTCTTGATTAGAATCATTCCTCTAGTTCATCTATGAACATAAACTGAGCACCTACTATGCTCTTAGCACTATGCTAGGCCCTGTGGCAGGAAACAATACCGAGAAATCCCTGCCTCCACAGAATCTACCTTATCACAGGGGAGGAGAAAGACAATCAACAAAAACTTAGGTAAACAAAACACATAAACTAGAAAAATATCCAAGTAACAAATGCCAGAGAACATGAAAGAGAATGATCAGGTGGCTATTTTAGTCCAGCTGACCTCTCTGGACAGCTGACCCTAAACCTGAGATCTAAGGATAAAAAGGTGGCAGTTGGGACAATCAAGGAGAAGGGCATTCCTGCAGAGGGAAAGCAATGAAAAGGCCCTGAGTTTAATCAGAGTACATTGTACTTAGTACAGGTAAATGTTTCAGGAAACTTTAATTACAGTATAAATGTATATATGTGTGTGCTATATATATATGTGTATATGTGCATGTATATGTATGTAAAGTGTGAGTGTGCATATGGTTTGGGTTGTGTTGTAACATGTATTTCTGACTTGTGAACAGAAGAGTTTGAAAGCCATTGCTGGGGGAATGGAAACAAGGTTCAATATGGCAGGAGCACAGTAGGAGAGAAGAACACAGGAGATGAGGTCGGTCAGACAGGACAATGTACGGCCCTATGAGGCAGGATAAGAAATTGGATTTTATTCAAAGTAGACGTACCCTTGTAGGAAGACTCAAGCAAAGGATGGCCATGATCTGTGTAGTTTCTCGTTTTTGTTTTCAATCTACCCATTTAGAAATAGAGAAAAGTCTCCTTACAGTCATTTCCCCACCAAAACAGGTTTGTCTCACTTTTGCAGGCAGGAAATTTGGGGGCAAAAAGGAGAGAGCTGTCCATGTTTGCCAGATCAAGAAAGACCTCCCAGAGGGGCCAGGAGAGTAGAGGCACCAAACTCCCCAAGGCGGCTGCAATGAAGGGGGAGCAGGAGTTCCAGAGAGGGTGGCGAGGGGCGGGAGGTTATGGAGGTGGCTGGCCTTGGGCAACTGGAGAGGGAGCAGGTTTGGCTCAGGGTCCACTTCATTTCCCAGCTTCCTGAGGTCCTTTCCTCCCTTAGAATTCCCCCTGGCATGAGGCCTCCCTACCACTCACCCAGCAAGTGCCCTGGCAGGAAGGCCTCCATGCTGCGGCCTTGCCAGTCACCTGTACTCCAAATGCCTGCTCCCTGCAGGGCTTCTGTGGATGCTCCTGGGGCCACCTCCTCCTCCTCTGTGCCTCCACTCCTACCCTCTGTGTAGCCCGATCCAGGCAGAACACAGGTTTCTTCAGGACCACCATCTTTGCTGCATCCCTCTATACCCCCTCCTGCCCCATCCTCAGCCAGCCCCATGCTTTCCTCCTAATTCTTAGTCCAGGCCAGGTAGTTTTTTTGCTTTCGTTTTTGTTTTTGTTGTCTTTTCTCCTCTTACATTCATCTTTGCTCACACACAGACACATGAATTCAGTGGTCCTCTTCCCTGGCCTCCGTCTCTTGCTTCTAAGCCATCCCTTTCCCCTAGAATATTCCCTATACCCTGGCCCACCTCTCAGCATCCTACTCTTGTTTTATATCATAAATCAGTGCTACTTCCTCCAGAAGCTTTCCTGGAAAAGATTCCTTTTCCCTTGTGTTTCTTCTTTTGATCTCAGACTCACATAACAACCTCAGCTTCCAGGAAGAGGAGCAGATAAAGAGCACGAGAAGGAGAAAAGCCCCAGGAATGGGCCTGGCAAATATACCTAGGCTCTGGTTTTTTTCTGTGGTACATAAACAATTTCACAGAATACCAACATCAAGCAAGGCCACTCTATGACCACGATAGCTCAAGAACAAGACCCCTCTGTAGTCATATCCAAACTCAGACAAAAACAAGAACATTATCCAAGCCACAAAATGACCAAACATCCCCCAATCTTAGCTAATACAGTGGCTGCAGCTTTAACAATCACAGCTCTTGCCCTGCTTCATTCCTCCCACCTTCTAATAAGATTTATTGAGGAACTTAAATGTAGAATTCCCTGCTTTCTGACAGCATCCAACCCAGAGCCAAGCCTCGCTTCCTTGACCTTTCCCCAGATCAGCAAATGTAAACCCCAGTCCTTTCTAACGTCCTTTTCCTGGAGGCTCCAGGTTCCACCATTGTGGGCATTCTCCTTGTTGAAATGAGTCCATAACCCTATTTTGTTAAACTGTAAGTATTTATTGGTAGTCTTTAGCTAGAGGACGTTGACAGAACAACATACTAGTCCGTGGGTTTTTTTAAACTACAAACTCCTATATTTTGGATTCTAAGTGCATTTTATGATAGTTTATGGTATGCTATTTTAGCATCGGATCTCCTTTCCTGATCACGTCCTCAGGCAAACCGCCCCACACCCTACCCTGCCAACTGACTGGATTTATTCTTTAGTTCTGGGGCATGTAACATCCTCCTGCATCCATACGCCTCCCTTCCCATCTTATAACAGGTTGTAGGCGAGGTGAAACCACCCTCTTCCAAAGACTTCCACAGCACCTATCCAGACCTGACCCCTCCCTCCTCAGCACTCTTACTGCACTCGATTTTAATAAATTACCCACAGGGCTCTTGCTTTCTCACCCCTTATATATTTCCACAAACATATATAGCTGTAAACTCCCTGAAGTCAAGGACTGAGTCTTGAAAATTTGGTTCTCTCTGTAGTGGCTGCTCCAGTTAAAAATGCCCAGGCAAGGTCAGGTGTTCTCCAAACATCAGGGGCTAGGGATCCCTGATGTCACGAGAAGGTATGGTTTATGATGGAGGAGTGGAGCACCTGTGTGATATTAAGGAACCTGAGAATGGGCCTTGCCCTGCCAGGTTCCTGGGGAACATAGGTGGCGGGGGACTGGGAGCTCTCTGTAAGGATCCCTAGGGCAGAGAGAGTACTTGGCTTGTGTACTCAGTGGTAAGAGACGGGGTGAATTTGGATTTGCTATCATCATGAACAGCTTTGTGTATTACATCACTGTCCCAGATAGGAAACTTATCGGCGTAATCAGAGACAAAAAAAAGGTAGGGCAGCCCTGAGCTTTGAACATGTGGTGTACACACACACACACACACACACACACACACACACACACACACACACGATATCGAATCTAGTGTTTTTTTTTGTTGTTGTTTTATCATTAATCTACAATTACATGAAGAACATTATGTTTACTAGACACCCCCCTTCACCAAGTCCCCCCCACATACCTGTTCACAGTCACTGTCCATGAACATAGTAGGATGCTGTAAAATCACTACTTGTCTTCTCTGTGTTGCACAGCCTTCCCTGTGCCTCCCCCAACTATACATGTTAATTGTAATGCCCCCTTTCTTTTTTCCCGCCCTTATCCCTCCCTTCCCACCCGTCCTCCCCAGTCCCTTTCCCTTTGGTAATTTTTAGTCCATTCTTGGGTTCTGTGAGTCTGCTGCTGTTTTGTTCCTTCAGTTTTTTCTTTGTTCTTATACTCCACATATGAGTGAAATCATTTGGTACTTGTCTTTCCCCACCTGGCTTATTTCACTGAGCATAATACCCTCTAGCTCCATCCATGTTGTTGCAAATGGTAGGATCTGTTTTTTTCTTATAGCTGAGTAATATTCCATTGCGTATATGTACCACATCTTCTTTATCCATTCATCTACTGATGGACATTTAGGTTGCTTCCATATCTTGGCTATTGTAAATAGTGCAGCGATAAACACAGGGGTGCATCTGTCTTTTTCAAACTGGAGTGCTGCATTCTTGGGGTAAATTCCTAGAAGTGGAATTCCTGGGTCAAAAGGTATTTCTATTTTGAGCCTTTTGAGGAACCTCCATACTGCTTTCCACAATGGTTGAACTAATTTACATTCCCACCAGCAGTGTAGGAGAGTTCCCCTTTCTCCACAACCTGGCCAACATTTGTTGTTGTTTGTCTTTTGGATGGTAGCCATCCTTACTGGTGTGAGATGATATCTCATTGTAGTTTTAATTTGCATTTCTCTTATGACAAGTGATGTGGAGCATCTTTTCATGTGTCTGTTGGCCATATGAATTTCTTCTTTAGAGAACTGTCTATTCAGCTCCCCTGCCCATTTTTTAATTGGATTATTTGCTTTTTGTTTGTTGAGGTGTGTGAGCTCTTTATATATTTTGGATGTCAACCCTTTATCGGATTTGTCATTTATGAATATATTCTCCCATAATGTAGGATACCTTTTTGTTCTATTGATGGTGTCCTTTGCTGTAGAGGAGCTTTTCAGCTTGATGTAGTCCCATTTGTTCATTTTTGCTTTTGTTTCCCTTGCCCGGGGAGATATGTTCATGAAGAAGTCACTCATGTTTATGTTTAAGAGATTTTTGCCTATGTTTGTTTCTAAGAGTTTTATGGTTTCATGACTTACATTCAAGTCTTTGATCCATTTCGAATTTACTTTTGTGTATGGGGTTAGACAGTGATCCAGTTTCATTCTCTTACATGTAGCTGTCCAGTTTTGCCAGCACCATCTATTGAAGAGACTGTCATTTCCCCATTGTATGTCCATGGCCCCTTTATCGAATATTAGTTGACCATATATGTCTGGGTTAATGTTTGGAGTCTCTAATCTGTTCCACTGGTCTGTTGCTCTGTTCTTGTGCCAGTACCAAATTGTCTTGATTACTATGGCTTTGTAGTAGAGCTTGAAGTTGGGGAGTGAGATCCCCCGACTTTATTCTTCCTTCTCAGGATTGCTTTAGTTTTTCGGGGTCTTTGGTGTTTTCATATGAATTTTTGAACTATTTGTTCCAGTTCATTGAAGAATGCTGTTGGTAGTTTGATAGGGATTGCCTCAAATCTGTATATTGCTTTGGGCAGGATGGCCATTTTGACGATATTAATTCTTCCTAGCCAGGAGCATGGGATGAGTTTCCATTTGTTAGTGTCCTCTTTCATTTCTCTTCAGAGTGTCTTATAGTTTTCAGGGTATAGGTCTTTCACTTCCTTGGTTAGGTTTATTCCTAGGTATTTTATTCTTTTTGTGCTGTTGTGAATGGAATTGTCTTCCTGATTTCTCTTTCTATTAGTTCATTGTTAGTGTATAGGAAAACCACAGATTTCTGTGTGTTAGTTTTGTATCCTGCAACTTTGCTGAATTCCGATATTAGCTCTAGTAGTTTCAGAGTGGAGTCTTTAGGGTTTTTTATGTACAATATCATGTCATCTGCAAATAGTGACAGTTTAACTTCTTCTTTACCAATCTGGATTCCTTGTATTTCTTTGTTTTGTCTGATTGCCATGGCTAGGACCTCCAGTACTATGTTGAATAACAGTGGGGAGATTGGGCATCCCTGTCTTGTTCCCGATCTCAGAGGAATAGCTTTCAGCCTCTCGCTGTTCAGTATGATGTTGGCTGTGGGTTTATCATATATGGCCTTTATTATGTTGAGGTACTTGCCCTCTATACCCATTTTGTTGAGAGTTTTTGTCATGAATGGATGTTGAATTTTGTTGAATGCTTTTTCAGCATCTATGGAGATGATCATGTGGTTTTTGTCTTTCTTTTTGTTGATGTGGTGGATGATGTTGATGGATTTTTGAATGTTGTACCATCCTTGCATCCCTGGGATGAATCCCACTTGGTCATGGTGTATGATCCTTTTGATGTATTTTTGAATTGGGTTTGCTAATATTTTGTTGAGTATTTTTGCATCTATGTTTATCAGGGATATATTGGTCTGTAGTTTTCTTTTTTGGTGGGGTCTTTGTCTGGTTTTGGTATTAGGGTGATGTTGGCTTCATAAAATGAGTTTGGGAGTATTCCCTTCTCTTCTATTTTTTTGAAAACTTTAAGGAGAATGGTTATTATGTCTTCTCTGTATGGCTGATAAAATTCCGAGGTGAATCCAACTGGCCCGAGGGTTTTGTTTTTGGTAGTTTTTTGATTACCGCTTCAATTTCGTTGCTGGTAATAGGTCTGTTTAGATTTTCTGTTTCTTTCTGGGTCAGTCTTGGAAGGTTGTATTTTTCTAGGAAGTTGTCCATTTCTCCTAGGTTTCCCAGGTTCTTAGCATATAGGTTTTCATAGTACTCTCTAATAATTCTTTGTATTTCTGTTGGGTCCGTCGTGATTTTTCCTTTCTCGTTTCTGATTCTGTTGATGTGTGTTGGCTCTCTTTTCCTCTTAGTAAGTCTGGCTAGAGGCTTATCTATTTTGTTTATTTTCTCAAAGAATCAGCTCTTGGTTTTATTGATTTTTTCTAATGTTTTATTCTTCTCAATTTTATTTATTTCTTCTCTGATCTTTATTATGTCCCTCCTTCTGCTGACTTTAGGCCTCATTTGTTCTTCTTTTTCCAATTTCGATAATTGTGATGTTAGACCATTCATTTGGGATTGTTCTTCCCTCTTTAAGTATGCCTGGATTGCTATATACTTTCCTCTTAAGACTGCTTTCTCTGCGTCCCACAGAAGTTGGGGCTTTGTGTTGTTGTCATTTGTTTCCATATATTCCTTGATCTCTATTTTAATTTGTTCGTTGATCCATTGATTATTTAGGAGCATGTTGTTAAGCCTCCATGTGTTTGTGAGTCTTTTTTTTTCTTTGTACAATTTATTTCTATTTTTTATACCTCTGTGGTCTGAAAAGTTGGTTGGTAGAATTTCAATCTTTTGGAATTTACTGAGGCTCTTTTTGTGGCCTAGTATGTGGTCTATTCTGGAGAATGTTCCATGTGCACTTGAGAAGAATGTGTATCCTGTTGCTTTTGAATGCAGAGATCTATAGATGTCTATTAGGTCCGTTTGTTCTAGTGTGTTGTTCAGTGCCTCCGTGTCCTTTCTTATTTTCTGTCCGGTGAATCTATCCTTTGGAGTGAGTGGCGTGTTGAAGTCTCCTAAAATGAATGCAATCTAGTGGTTTTTTAAGTGTATTCCTTGGAGGTACCCCAGTTGGGGAGAGAAAGCTGAGTGAGCCCCACTCCAAATTCCCTCATTCCGATTCAACCAGAGCAGTTTTAATCGTCTTTTGTGTTTGCAGATTCTGCTAAGATGGAGTTTACTATATGCAAACAACACCATGGAGATAAAATCAGCCAAATCCAGACTATGGAAGCCTCTGTAGAATAAACAACCTGGTTTCTTCAGCAAATTGTAAGGGAAAAAAAAGGGAGGCGGAAACTATGAAATAAAAGACACTTAAGAGCCACATCAACGAAATTCAATGTGAGGACCTTGTTTAGATTCTGATTTGAATAAATCAGTGTATGACACAACTGGGAAAATTGGAACATTGGATGTTTGGGGATATTAAGGAGCTATTTATTTTAGTTGTGATAATGGTATTGTGATTATGTTCACAAAGAGTCCTTTTCTTTTAGAGATGAATACTGAAATATCTATAGATTAAATGATACAATACCTAAAATTTGTTTTAAAATCATCCAGTACAGGAGTTGTAGTGGAGGGAAAAGTGGGTATAGACAAATTTTGTTGATAATTGTGGAAGCTGGCTGATGGGTACATAAGGGCTCATTGTATTATTCTTTCTACCTTTTTAAATGTTCAAACATTTCCACAAACATAAGAAGCTTTAAAAAAATAAGTTACAGGTGACTACATAAAGATTTGGAATGATAACTTTATTTTTTAAAGTAACAGCTATGAAGATACAGCTCACATACCATACAATTCACCAACTTAAAACTGTACCGTGCAGTGGTTTTTAGTATATTCACAGAATTGTTACAACCAGTACCACAATCAAATTTGGAAGATTTTCATCACCCCAAAAAGAAGTTCCCAGTCCACTTTCCTCAATCCCTGCAGCCCTGGCAACCACTCATCTACTTTCTGTCTCTTTGGATTTGCCTATTCTGGACATTTCACACAAATGGAATCACACAACATACGGTGTTTCGAAGTTTAACTTGGTTTTAAACTTTTCTGGTTTTGATAGGAAAGGGCGATCTTGTAAATTCACTACTCTGGCTGTGGATTTTTAAATAAAGACTTGAAAGAGGTTTAAACAAATGGGGGGATAGGGGAACATAGTCTAACTGCTTTAAAAGAGAAAGGCTCAAACTACTTCTCTAGTCCAACCTCTCACATTACATTTAAGGAAACAGGGACCCAGAGAGGGAAATGACTTCCCCAAATGCACCCATCCTGTTAAAGGCAGAACTAGGGCCACACCCAGACCCATTGAGCTTTTGCTCCATTCTTTTTTCATGTTGCCGCAATGCCTTCTGACCTCACACACATACACGCAGCTTTTCCCACTATAACTCATAAACTTGTGTTTATGAGTCAAAAGTATCACTGGAGGCGCATCTTGAGGATCAGCATAAGGGGGCTGCTCGTCTCAGAGCTCAGCCTTTCTGCTGCCCTACCCTGAAAGGCAGCTACCCAGGGGAGAATCAGTTTTAGCACCAACTCCCAGAATTTCTATCTCAGAGGGGCTCAGGAATGGCAATCTTGCGAGAAGCTGGAGGAAGTTATTTGCATAGTGGGAACAATTTTTACTTATTTTGAATGTTTTTTTTTGGAGTGGCTGGTGGTGGGTGTGTGCAGAGAGGGAGGCTGGTACAGAATATGGGGAAGAGAGAGGACTAAAGCCTTTGGGGCTGCCATTGGAAGGAAGCTGGTTAAGGGTTAAGGGGATGTACAGGCACCTCACTGATGCCTCCGGAACTGAGTCCAGAAGAGACTGAGGGTGGGAACAGAGGAAGATGAGGCAGTCTGATCTTACAGCTGTTCCTGGAACTCTCCCAAACCATACTTACGGGCAGCTCAGAGAGGCTGTCAGGTTGCTAAAAAAGAAGGACAAATTCTATAGACAGAACATTATCTGAGGGCTGAGGATGAGGCCTGGGGGACAGCAGAGGAGGAAGAAACTTCCAGAGAGCCTGGGAGAGGAGCGTAACCAGCTGATGACAGCACCTGGATAGCTCTCTACTCCAGAGGTTCCCTTAGGTGATTCCTGATCCAGAAGTAGGTAGAGGACAGTGTAGACCTTAGCCCTCCTAGCTGAGAGTCCTCAGCCAAGTAACTTGGACTTAGATGTCACAGGATTTGACAGGAGGCATAGGGGCTAGCCTACATTCTCAAAATAGCCTCCATTCTTCTGTCTATAGTGGGCATTGGAAATACCAAAGACATCTTAACGATCTGCTTCTTTGGGTTTGGGAAAGACTTTTAAATATCCTCTCTAACAGGGAAAATATCCCTGGGTGGGTAGCAACAACAGTGAATTAGAGTAAGCCCAGATGGAACAAGACCCAGGGTGTGCTCTAGAGAAGCTGGGCTTGGCAAGGTGAAGGGACCTAAAGATAAGTTCTGGGGTGCTCTTATTTCTGCCCAAGGTCAGCCTTAATTCAGTCCCTGAACTCCAGGAGGGCTTCTTTGGACTGTCTTGGTTTCTGAGTGATCCGTGGACTATCCAAGCTGTGTATATCCCATGGTTCTGTCTATTGGAAAGGCTCCTTAAGATGTAAGGGCTCTGAGGGGCAGGGCTGGTAGGCAGTTATGTGGCTCATCTTAACTTTAGATTGCCCTGCAGCTCTCTAATCCCAAGGTCCCAGGCCCAGTTTTCCAGCCTGGACTTTAATCAGGTGACGTACATGGTGCGTTGGCATCAATAGGTGTCAGCCTGGAACTGGACCTGGGTCTGATTCATCCAGGAAGCTGAGCCCAGGTAGCAGAACAAACACCCCTAAGCAGCTCCTGCCAGGCACCGGGTGAGAGGTTGTCTGGCCAAACAGACAGTGACTTTGTTCGCTTTGTTCTCCTCTCTCTCATCCCCACCTGGCAGACTCCCTCATTCCTTCCTCTCAGCCCACCTCTGGGTCAGGAGCTGTGTGTTTTTATTCCAGATGAGGTGAGAAGGCTTTTTTATTCACTTATTTTTTGGGGGTGAAGGTGATTCCTGAGGTAGAGGCTTGGGTGTTACAGCAGATGATAAAGGGGTACAGCCAGAACTTCTGGAAGGGGGAGACAGAGTGGTTTGGATGAGAATTAGATGGAACAAAGAGGTCAGAGATCTTTGAGGCCACCCCCACCCCCACCCCGGTCCCCCCATGTCACCTGTCTACAGTTTAAGCAGGTCCTGCTCTTCTGGAGACAACTCCGGTGTGACCTCACTTTCCGGAGTTCATGACTAGCTTGTTGTTTTTGACACTCATTTGTGGATAGTCAAGACCATTAAATTTTGCTTCACATCGGCCCCCCGTTTATAATACAAATGCAAATCAGCGTGGGAATCCCCTTTCGGAGGAAGCAACGGTGCAGCTTTAAGAGAAAGAGAGGGGAGGAAGAGGGCGCTGACTCAGATCCTCCTACCATTGGCTGCTGTTGGGGATCCCACCGCAGGGATTGGCCTTAACAGAGTCCGCCTCCTCTTGTGATTGGCTCATCCATGGAGATATAAGGCGGCTGTGCCGGCCTCCTTTTCATTTGGAGGGAGTCAGGGAACTCGGCCGAGGTTGCTCGCTGAGACGCACCTGGTGCAATCCTTTCCTCTCTGAATCCGAGTCGAAGTTCTGCGGAGGCTTAAGCCATGAAGGAGAGACGGCCCCCTCAGCCAGTCGTGGCCAGATGTAAGCTCGTTCTGGTGGGGGACGTGCAGTGTGGGAAGACGGCGATGTTACAGGTGTTAGCGAAGGACTGCTATCCCGAGGTGAGCTGCCTGCCCGCTGGCCAGCGTTCCTCCTCGTCCACCCACCTGGGGCTAGATTTCCACCTGCCCAGGGGAGCTGTCTCCTCATCCCCACTCCATCCTCTGCCGCTTTCTGGCTGGACGACCGCCCTGCCTTAGCTTCCCCTGGGACCTGTTCCACTTCTGCCGCCCCGCCGGCTCCTCCTCACCTCTTCACCCATAGGCCCTGATCAGATCCCCTCCTACATCCCTCATCCTGGAGTCTACTCTTGGGAGAGGGGCCTGGAGGCATCTGAGAATCTGGGGTTTCTTCTCCACGTAATACCTGCCTGATCCTCACCCCATTCTCAGGGGTTGTAGGGGCTCATCCCCAGACAGGTTTCTGCTGCCCTGCTGGTCCAAGAGGCTTGTGGGAGAAGATAAAGAGCTAGAACTGGATTGTGGCTCTGAAATTGTGAAACAGACAAATGTGGAGAAAAGAGAAATCTGTGTGTGTGTGTGTGTGTGTGTGTGTTCCTAAACATCTAGGATATGGGGTGGGGGGGGCTTGTCCCTGGCTGGAAGGTATTCAGATTTCTTACTGTAATAGAGCAAAGTCCCTGTGCCTTTACATTCCCCTCCCTCTTGTCCCATGTAGTCTCTCCTGCCCCAGGTATCCCCTCCTCTGGCCTCTTGCCTTCTGCCACTTTTGTGTCTCACTAGGGTGAGTAGTGAGCCTGACCTAATGGGAGGATTACAAGGGTCAGGGTGCCCAGGGTGTGAATAGTTCCTCTCTCTTCACAGACGTATGTGCCCACTGTATTTGAGAATTACACAGCCTGCTTGGAGACTGAGGAACAGAGAGTGGAGCTCAGTCTCTGGGACACCTCAGGTAAGACTGTTGGCCCCAGATGCCCCCTTCCCACTGCTACTGGTCTGCTGCAGCCGCCGTCTTTTAGAAGTTGTTTCCCTCTCTGATGGGGGGAAGGAATATGGTGCTTGCCAAGAAAGCAAAGAAAGGAACCTGGAAATTCCTGGGTTGGGGGGGTGGGGTGAGGTTTGGTCAACTCAGCTGGCTAATGCAGGGGTGCAGAGTGGGTGAGCCCCAGAAGCCACTCACTTCTTTTGGTCTAGCTCCATCCTTCAGAGGACTGGGTTGCTGAGCAAATACTAGAGGGACACAGTTAGATAGGACTTCTCCACTTCCACTCCCTGTCACCCACCCAGCACACACGCACACAGCCCTCACTGCCCCAGAGCAAATCTGAGCAGTAAGAGGCAGGAGGCAGTGCTGCTGGAGGCAGTTGCCGTTGAGGCAGGGAGACAAGACTGCTTTCGGGGAATCTTGCCCCTGACTCCGTTTTCTCTCCTGCATTCCATCTTGGGCCACTGCTGTCTGCCTGCCGCAGCTCAGCTCCACTCGTCATACGCTGCGGCTCAGCGGTGAAGCGATGCATCATCGATGTTTTGGGGGGTGGGGGAGATGGCTTCATATGGGGCATGGTCACCTTATGTATAGCGGGGAGCTGTTGGTTTTGACCATTTTTTCCCATACTGGGCTGAGGTAGAAGATGCTCTGTCTTTCTGGAATGTACAAAGCAATATTTTTTCCAGCTCTCAACCCCTCAGTGCTAGGCTATCCTTGCTTTGATTCTGACCCCCTCTTGTTATCTCTTTTACTCCAGTCCTTTTTTAATAGACTGGGCTCAAGAGTCATAATTAAGGACTAAAAGCCAGGAATGGGAGAAAGAAAATAAAATCTAATTTCTCTAAAAATGCATATTCAGGCTGAGTTTAAAGAGGTACTATAAATCACTAGGGGTTTCCTGTTACATATAATAAATGTGTCACCTTTCTCCTCCAAAGAGCAATTGTTTGCATGATCCAATTTTGAGGTCTGAAAAGATTGGGGGTAGGGGATGGATAAACAGAAAATGAGACTTCCTCTTGTTCTCTCCTCCCCAAAACAAAGCCAAACAAAAATTTCTCAAGCTGGTAGGCCTTCCTCCGGTGCAGTTCCAGGGGTTGGGAGGCAGGGTTCTGGTTATCCTGGGCTGTGCTGTGCTGGCTGGATCGGACCGGAATGCAGCTTAGCTGCATGATGTATGGTTTTTGTCTGCTGTACCCAGCTCACTTCTCAATCTTCCTGGAATCTTGCTCCAGGTATCTCTTTTTTACTACCACTGCCCCCAAACAGCCCCTTCTCATCCCCTTCCACAGTCAGAACGCAGCCCTTGAATCCCAATCCTAATAAAGGAAAATCAGCAAGTTGGTCTCTCCCATGTCGCATCCCCACCCCCCAGTTTTCGAAAGGATGCAGGCTATCAGCGATCCTCAAACTCTCTTTCAAATCAGGTACCCACAAGGAAGGAGGACGTGGCAGGGGTGTGTAGGATGCGGCTTCCTAACATGGGGCCAGGGTCGATCCTGTTCCCATTCTTCACTTGCTGCTTCTAGGGGAGGGGATGGCTTGGAGTCAGAAGGGAGGCCCTCCCCTTTGCCCCTCTCCGCTCCCCACCCCTCCCCTCCCCCCTGCTGCAGTGCTCCTTTTGCTTAGTGCTGTACGCTGAGACCCCACCTCAGAGAGGGGAGAAGGGCGGACTGCTGAAGGAGCAGATAGCCCAACGCCCTCTTACTCCTTTTTTTTTTTTACAAGCCCCCCCACCAAGCTTGGATTCCCCCCAGTTTCCATGGTGATTGTGGTGCAGGGAGAGGGGCTGCTTGCTATTCTGAGCACGGATTGTCTGGGTTCCAAATCTGCTACTGTTCCTTCCCTGGGATGGACAAGGGCAAGCTCAGCTCCTAGCATTCTCTCACATTGGACCACCTGGGTCTGCACTGCCTACTCCCGTCCCAGTGAAGGACCCTTACCAGTTGAGCCTCTAAGTCTTCAGCTCCTAGTGCCTCTGTCTTTGAGACTGCCTCCCTGAGATCTTGGGGGTAGGGGCTGCAGCTTTTTGGGTGGAGGAGGAGTGGGGAGAACAACGAATCCTTGGTGTTCTCCCTCCCCTGCCAGCCTCCTAGAGTTCTGACCCCATGGCAGAGAAGCAGGGCAGCCGGTTATATAATAGGCAGGTTTGTTTCTTCACTGGGGAGACCCAGGAGCAGAGGTTGGACAGCAGACAGACTCTAGAAAAGACCTTGAAAATAAGCCCAGTGTCTCCTCAGGGATGGGAACAGCTTCCTCTGGGTCTCAAAACTGGTAGGTCTTAAATTAAGGCCACTGAAGGAGACCAGACAGGTCCCAACTGTGCTCCACTCACCCCCATTTATTTTGCCTCCTTCCCATTTTTTAGGGCTGAGGAAGATGATATTTTTGCACTGCCTTCTGGTCAGGTCCCAAGCTTCCAGGCTGTAGCACATTCCCCTGGAAGATGGGTGGGGCCAGCTAACCTAAGGGACCAAGAATGGTATTCCCAGGGCTCTTTAGGCTTAGGCATATAGGTGAGAGAATATGCCATGCCTCACAATCAGCTCTTTCTCCCCATACCAGGATCTCCGTATTATGACAATGTCCGTCCACTCTGCTACAGTGATTCAGATGCAGTATTACTATGTTTTGATATCAGCCGTCCAGAGACAGTGGACAGTGCACTCAAGAAGGTAAGTATGGATAAACTCTACAATCTGTAGTTCAGCTTGAGAATGAAAGGAGTCTTGGAGACTTTGTCATCTAATGTCCGCTTGTGCAACAGGAAGAAGCTGAGGCCCAGGAAGGGAGAGATTTGCTCGAGGCCATACCATTGGCTAAAGCCCTGGGACTAGAACCCAGTTCTCCTACCGCCTGCCTCCTGCCTTTGCCACTATCTTATACTGCTCTGGTGCAGCAAGGCAGGGTGGTGTTGAAAACTCAGGAAGTGAAGGATTTAGAGTCAGAGAACGTTTTAGTGTTAATGGTTGAGGGTCAGGGATGGGGGCTTGTATGGGGCAAGCCAGGAAAGCTTGAGCAGAATTGCTGGTGGGAGATGCTGTCTGTACTGAGGATCTTGCACTGCTGGATGCTGCCTGTACTGCTGGATGGCAAGATCTGCCTGTACTGAGGATTCCCAGGATACCTTGTGGAACCAGCCTAGTTTCTCAGCAGACTCTGGGATTATCTCCTTCCCTTGAGAAGAGACAGGTTGGCTTCCTCCTGGCTTTCTGGATTTACAAAGCCCTTTGACTTGGTTCAGGAGGCATATCCATACCCCGTATGTTCAGCAGAGAATGGGAGGAGACTGGCCCCTGGGCTTTTTCTCTGGTGACTGGGCTGTTGAATGAGGTGACAGGCTCTTGGGTCACACTCCTGAGGCCCCAAAGTCCTCACGGACAGGCAGATGATGTAATGATACTGCTGTGTGTGGTGGTGATGCTGATTCAGAGGGAGGGCAGGGCTGTTCAGAGTGATAAGCTGGACGGTGTGTGTGATGTTGCCAACAGGGCTTCTCGAGGTGTCTGTCAGCCCCTAACTCTCCTTCCTTCCTCCTTCCCCATTCCTTTCTTCTTGCCATGGCTCTTCAGTGGAGGACTGAAATCCTAGATTATTGTCCCAGCACCCGTGTTTTGCTTATTGGCTGTAAGACAGACCTGCGAACAGACCTGAGCACTCTGCTGGAGTTGTCCCACCAGCAACAGGCTCCCATCTCCTATGAGCAGGTGTGTGTTGGGGGGTAGGGTGGGGAAGGCTTCAACAGAGGACTTGAAATGTGGCCCTTGCTGAAACCTTTGTCATCACAGCGAGAGAGAATTGGTATTCTGGGGGCCACCGATTAGTAGGAAGCTAGTCACCAGGAAAGAGGTGGTGAACTTATTTACCCCAAATTATGCTATAGGTTGGCAGATAAGCCATTCCTGTGTGCACCAGTGTTTCTCAGATTGCTTTTTCTGGACCACCTGCATTAAAATCACTGGACGTGATTGTCAGAATTCCTGACTCCAGACCAATAGAATCACTCCAGGAGACAGATATGGGAATTGCATTTTTAATGAAATCCCTGGGTAATTTCTTATGCACATGGGAAAATAAGGACTATTTATTTTTTTTGGGGGGGGGACTATTTATTTTAAACCACTGTTTCACATTAGAATCATCTGGGGAGCTCTTA
Organism: Manis javanica; assembly: GCF_040802235.1. Lineage (NCBI taxonomy): Eukaryota > Metazoa > Chordata > Mammalia > Pholidota > Manidae > Manis > Manis javanica. Next base: position 88,807,698 of record NC_133165.1, read on the forward strand.
AAAATACTATGGCTTAGGCCCTACCCCAGAAATTCTCATTTGGTCTGGTATCAATATGGTTTTAAAAGTGTTCCAGGTAATTCTAAGGTATAGTCAAGCTTCACCTTCAGAAGATAATCAGCAGAGGGTGGTGGTGGGAGATTGGGAGTTGGGTCTCATTGGGAGTAGCCCTGGGGAGTGACCATTAACCATAGAAAACAGTGCTTCTGAGCCACTGGGGACCACTGCATTGATGACCTCCTGTTCCCACCCTACCCCACACAGGGCTGTGCAATAGCCAAGCAGCTGGGTGCAGAAATCTACCTGGAAGGCTCGGCTTTCACCTCAGAAAAGAGTATCCACAGCATCTTCCGGATGGCGTCCATGGTGTGTCTGAACAAGCCCAGCCAAATGCCCCCAAAGAGCCCGGTCCGAAGCCTCTCCAAGCGGCTGCTCCACCTCCCAAGTCGTTCCGAACTCATCTCTTCTACCTTCAAGAAGGAAAAGGCCAAAAGCTGTTCCATTATGTGAAGTGGGGGTTGGAGAGGGGAGACAACCTCCCACTTCCTCCCTTGGGTTGCAGAGGCACGGGGAGAGGGAGGCTAAGACAATTTAGGACACTGGACACGAGTTTTTCAGACGGCCATGGCGAGGGCTTGGAAGGAGACAGGAATGGGGCGAGGAAAGAGCCAGGCCCGGCCTGAGGACCTGACACTGAGAACCATCACACCCCAAGCCAGGCACTAGGTTGTGGTGGGGCAGCTGCCCTGGTGCCCGCCCCCCCGGCTCCAGAGGAAGGAAAGGTGTGGGGCTGTGGGGGACATGCTGGCCTCATAGGCTTAGGGGCCTACAGGAGCCTCACCTTCAGCATCATGCCTCTTCCACACAGCACTTCCATGTGGGTCAGGGGACGGGAGGGGTTCCAGAGCCCTTCCCTTCCCCTCTGAGGAGGCCACAGAGGAGTGGGAAGTGGGGAAGCCAAGGGGCAGCTCCCTTGGGAGCTGAGGCCAGGTGCTTCATACTTGAAATCAGAAGGGCAGGAGCTGGTCAGGGCCAATGAGAAGGAAACTTCATCTTTGCATAGCCCATGACTCATGGAGAGGTGATGTCATACATTCACATGCTTTTCACCGGAGTCCCCAGGGTCCAAGGGAGAAGCCCCAGACCCCCTTCTCTTGCAGTATGGGGGTGGGGGTCATCAGACTTCCTCTGCCCTTAGGGCAGCACAGCTGGTATTTGTTTTATAGACTCTTGTCTTTGGAATTTGGGGGGAGGGGGGAATGTTTCAATCTGTTACACGTTCTGTGTTTAAAGAAGAAAAACTATTTATTAATGAAAAATATAACACATGTAAAGAAGTTGGCTCTGTTTTCTTAGTTTCTTTCTCTGTTTCCTTTGGTATAAGGAGGAAATAGCTGTCCTGGGGCCCTTTCTGTAGGTGCAGAGAGACTGCCTCTGCTGTTCCCTGGTGCCTCCAACAAGGATCTCCTCCCTCTCCCCTACATGCCACCCCAGCCCAACCCTGCCCAGTCTTGTGAAGCCAGTGAAGGTCTCAGCCCTAGAGCAGGGTTTCTCAACCTTGGAACAAGTAACATTTTGGACTAGGTAACTCTCTGCTGTGGGGGCTGCCTTAGGTGTTGAGGGTGTTTAACAGCGCCGTTGGCTTCTCTGTGCTAGATGTCAGTAGCACCCCTTAGTTGTCACAACTAAAAACGTCTCCAGATACTGCTAAATGTCCTGTGGGACAAAATCACTCCTGGTTAAGAACCATTGCCCTAGAGAGTCTAGAAGAGAGAGACGAGGTTCTGCAAAACCATCAGTAGAGGATTCAAACTGCTGAGATCCTACCTCTTCAGAAGGGGCACAGACTGAAGTCAAGGTTGGGGGAAGGTTCCTGTGGTTCTGGTATCTGAGTTCCAGGAGAGGTGATGTCTTCTGCTTTCTTGTCCTTCCAACTCCACTGCCTCCTGATGGCAGTTCAGGGGCCTTACCACCTCTTCTCTTCAGTGACATATGGCTCTTTCCAGGTTTCATAGCATGCTGGAAGCAAAAAATTTACTCTATATTGAACACTTAACTGTTTGCTCAGCACTGTGCTGACAGTGTTACCCACATTATCCCATTTAACCTCATGAATGATAATAGCTAACATTAAATGTTTACTATGGGTCAGGGGAGATTATGAGTTCTTTATATGTTACTCCTGTGATAACCCCATGGGGTACTACCTACTTCATTTTACAGATGAGGAAACTGAGGTTCAGAGAAATTAGTTAATGTGCCCAAGGTCACATGGCTAGAAAGTGAGAGAGCCTGGATACAAATCTAGGCAACCTGGCTTCAGAATACACACTTTTCACTGCTATGCTATCTTGTCCTTTGAAACCACGTCAGATTATTACCCTTATTTTATAAATGAAGAAATAGATAAGCCCGAGATGCCATATAACTTGTACTAGATCATATTGCTAGTAAGTAATGGAGTCAGGATTGAAGCAATGTCTCAATGTTAATTACAGTTCCATGGACCCCTTACTGCTAGCTAGGTTGTACCCATATAGGAGACTATGGTCTTTACTAGAAAGTAGTCCCTGTTTTTCCATCTCCCAAGATGTGTGGGTGAACTAGCAGGTTAGGACAAACCATGAAATCACCCTTTAAACTCAGTGTCTTAACATCTGTCATGAGAAAGGTGTGCACAACTACTGGGGGATCTCTAAAACTATGAACTTGGACAAGCTTTCTGGGTCTCAATTTACTCATCTTTAAAGAAGGTGAAGAATGGTAGCCTGGAAATGGGGAAGGAACGTGGACTCTGAAGTTAAATGAACCTGCAGTTGAATCCTGGTTTATTCTTTTAACTATGTGGCCTTGAAGACATAATTAATCAGTAAAACTGAGGTAATACCCATCTCATACTTTTATGAGAACTAAGTAAAATAAGTAATGTAGGTAAGTGTCCAGCATGAGTTGGGCACTTGGAATATTCTCAGTAAATAGCTGCAGCTCTGAAGTCTACATCTTTGGTCTGATTGTTAGCTGGGGTTCTGTTCTGTGAGTTGAGAGCCCTCTTGTGTTCACTGGTTTAGTTACACCTAGAATATCTCAGACATCCTTTCCCTTCAGTTCTCTCTCTGGGGTAGAAGTGGGCAGGCAAAGGCTGCAGAGTTCTAAGGGCAGAAGTGTGCTTCTCCCAGGGTTTCTTTGGGCTATTGTACACAATGCTCAGGGCTTTAGGATTTTTTGGTTTATCCTGAGATTCTGCTTGAGGAGAACTGAACACATATTCAGTGAGCAAAGCAAGACCTACTGCCACATGGGATTGAAAACAAAACGCTTATGGTGGGAAAATGGGAAGGAAGGAGGCATTAGGCACTTCCTGGCATATATCTAAACCATCCAAAAAGTTATGTTTTTGGTTTGTTCATTTGTTTGCTTTTTAGAGGTGTGTGTGTGTGTGTGTGTGTGTGTATGTGAATTATGTACCATAAGACCCAAGAAAAAGCGAATGTACAATATATACAATTCAGGGTAAAAAAATCTCAGTGGAGGACTTAAGAGGAGGGACTCGGAAGAAGAAAAGCAAAAAATACGAAAATAGCCCAACAACTAACTGGCCAGATTCCAAAGGGCAAGAAAATGAGGAAGCTAGGGTCCCATCCAGAACGTTGAGAAAACAAGTGCCACAGCCTAGGCAATACCATCTTTCCAGGAGGCCTCTGAAATCCATTGTGTGGGCTCAGTTTGAGTTGTCACAGTAACTTGGGTTGTTATTGCAGGACTAGGTTGCTGAAATGTCCCTAAACGGGATAGTCCCCCACAATGAAGTATCCCACTCTCATTGCTAAATACTAGGCTACTCTTGTTAACCTTCAGTTTGTCCACCTGTAAAATGGGGCTAATAATCCATCTCACAGGTTTTTGTTTTTTGTAAAAACGCTTTTCTATAAATGGTAAAAGCATTTATTGTTACTGCAGTTGTTAGTTGCAGTTTTGTGCTATTGATATCTAAGAAAGACCTTAAACCCCTCCGGTGAAAGCCACAGGCCATGAGAATCATTTACTGCAGTTTCTGGGAAGACTAGCATATGCTAGGAAGACTCCGTTGCGAGGGAACCTTCACATGTGAGCCGAGCCACGGGAAAGTGTCCTGTAGATTCAAATGCTTGGTGAACCACATTGCCCAGCAGACCCCGCGGCCCCAAGCCGGCGCTCTTTCCGTGCATTCTGGGATAGGTAGTTCATAGGCAATCGTTGTTGCCCTGAACTGCTCAGCACCAGGAACTCGCCGTCCCAGGGTGCCGCGCGGCCAGGGGTACAGCTCGGCGACCAGGAAATGGGAAAGATGGCGGCTACTCGGCTACGTTGAGGCCGCGTTGGGCGGTTCAGACTGGAGAGTGGTGAGTTCTGGGCGACAGAGGCGGTTCACACGAGTTTGCAGAGAAGGCGAGAGTGCGTGTACGGGGGTGGCCGCCGCCCCCGGAACGAGCCGGGGAGGAACGCCTCAGGGAAGGGGCACGACCCCGGAAAGCTCTGGGGGGCAGAAGCTAAGGGGCGCGGGCCCCAGCGGGGAGTGCTGGCTGCTGAGGGTACCGACCACCTGGACAATGTATTTGCTCATGGGTATAGCACCTATGATACTCCAAGTCTGATCTTATTCCTTCATGTTAAGCATATTCCTTCCTTTAGCCAAAGTGGAGCTCTGGCTTTTCTCCCAGAACCAAGTCAATGTTTTCCCGCCGCTGGGCCTCCTGTATTATTTCTTTTGCCGGGAATGACTTTTTCCCCCTTACCCTCAATTACCTATCTTCAGATTTTACCTATATTTAAATGCTCAAAGCCACTTCTTGTATAGATCTTTCCAAGTCTCCTTTTACAAACGAAAGGAAACTTTTTAATTGAACTCCTGTAATACTTTATCTGAGCCTTCATCCTGGTATGTGCCTCATACCCTGTGGATGTTCTATAAACTTTCCCAGGACAGGTTCTTTCCTGTTTCCTTTTGTAACTCACACAGTGCCTTGCATATAGTGAATGCTTGATAAATATTAGTTTAATTAAAAAAAGAATCTGTGCTGTGCAACAAGAACTGAGGAACTAAAAAATCTGGAGGTTTGCAGGGAAGGCTGCTGGGAAGCAGTGGCCAGGCCGAGCCTGGTTATCTGGCTCTTGTGATAAGTATAACCTATATTTGCCTTTATTTACATCTTCATATTTTCAGCTCTCATTCTCTTCTAAACTCAACTCCACTCAGGCTTCTATTCTCTCCATGCTATCCAAACATCTCTTGTCAAAATCACCAGTCATCTCCATTTTTCCAAATGCAAGGGTCACTTCCCTAACTCCTAGTCATTCTCCACTTGACACAATTAACCACTCCCTCCCTGAAAACACATTTTTGGCTTTTGTAATGCCATACTTTACTTTTTTTCCCTCTTTCTTCTCACTGGCTTTAGCTTCTTTATAGTCATTTCCTCTGGCTTTCCCAATGCCTGACCTCTAAATGTATAGTATTTCAGAACTCAGTCTTGGGTCCTCTTCTGTTTTCTTTATTATACTGCCCACATAGGTCATATTATTCAGTGTTTCATGGCTTTAAAAGTCATCTGTGATACTTACCTGGCAGGGGAGGTACCACAAGGGTGGTTTTCCTAGGGCAAGGCTTATCCACTGCACTCGGATGTGCTGACACCTGTGATTTCCCCAAATATGGGAAACTCGACTGCATAATTTGTGGTAGTGGGGTAGTGTACTTTCCCCTGGAAAAATAAAATAAAAGCCACCGGGGTATTGATGACTCAAATTTTTGTTGCCAGGCTCTCCTGAGTTCTAGCATTGCCTTTTTAACTGCCTTCCAGGAATTTCCACTTGGTTTTCTGACTGACAGAAACTTTTGACTTCCTCCTAAATATGTTCCTCCCCAGTCCTCTCCAGTCACTAATGGCACCATGAACCATTAGGTTGGTCAAACCATAAATTTAAGAACTATCTTTGTGACCCCTCTTCCCTTTTTCCCTTGATCAGTAAGTCCTATCAGCTGTGCCTCCAAAGTATAACTTGTAACTGTCTACTTCTTTCCATCTCCATTGCCACCTTCCTAGAACAAGCCATTGTCATCTCTTGCCTAGACCAGTGTAATATCATTCTTAGTGGTTCTGTTTTGACTCTTGCCTTCTTACTCTGTATTTTTTTTGCAAGTCACCAAATTCTTTTAAACTGTAGAATTAGATATCACTTTCTGTTTAATACCCATATAAGTTTCCCATTGCAGTTAGATTAAAATCCAAGTTCATTTACCCTGGCTTAGAACACATTTTTTCTCTCTCCTTTTTTTTTTTTTTTGAGAGGGCATCTCTCATATTTATTGATCAAATGGTTGTTAACAACAATAAAATTCTGTACAGGGGACTCAATGCACAATCATTAATCAACCCCAAGCCTAATTCTCAACAGTCTCCAATCTTCTGAAGCATAACGAACAAGTTCTTACATGGTGAACAAGTTTAGAACACATTTTATAATCTGCCTTCTGCCTATCTCCCTGAACTCATCTTGAATCAGTTGTTATCCTGGGTCACTTCCACTCAGCCACACAAGTCTGTTTTTAATTGGCAAACATGCTAAGCTACTTCCTGCCCCAGTGTCATAATACTTGCTGCCCCTTCTACACAATAAGTTATTTTTCTTGATCTTTTCAGGTTTTCTCTTTCCCATCATTCAAGTCTCAGGTTACATGTCATCTAAAAAATCTTTGCTGAACCCTTTATCATCATATTACCATTTTATTCTCTTCAGCAATGCCCATTAGTATTTGAAATAATGTTTTTCCGCCTGTTGTCTGTGTCACTGGAATTTAAGTGTTATAAGATCAGAGACTTTGTTTTGTTTACTGCTACATCTCCAATATGTAGAACAGTTTCTGGCGCTTACCAGGTGCTCAATGAATAGTTGTTGAGAGTATGAATGATGTCCAGGATGTTTTATAAAGAAAGATAGTCTTACTTTTGAATTTTTTTTTTTTAGGGCTATAAGTGGAAGAGACATAAGTGTAATTTACATGTGATAGGCATGATGTACTGATACAGAACATTCATTTGTTTTTCAGTCAATTGTAAGATAAAATGGATTGTCTCCACCTTTTAAAAGTGCTTCTTACTCATTTTCCTTTTCTTTATGCATTCTCTCTTAAAGGCATATGGCAAGAAATTACATGGGAAAGGGGATTGTAAGCTAAAGCTTAGGGAACTGATGTTCTAACTGAACCATTTGGGGATTAAGTAAGTTCTCAGAAATGTATTCCAAGTCTTAGGGATGGTGGTGGTAGGGCAGAGGTAGATTCAGACTTGCTGTCAGTTTAGCTCCTGGCTGAAGAGGATTTTGTAGTTTGAAGGACAGCTGACAATGTGGCATGCTGTTCAGTGTCCCCCAGGCAGGAGGAGAACAGAACAAATTCCTGCTCAAACTTCATGGGACTGGGTAATGATCAAGCTGTGAAAATCTGAGTAGGGAATGTCAGTCAGAATGTCTGTGACCTTTTCAGTAGATGAATGGATAAAGAAGATGTGGTACATATACACAATGGAATATTACTCAGCCATAAGAAAAAAACAGAACCTACCATTTGCAACAACATGGATGGAGCTAGAGGGTATTATGCTCAGTGAAATAAGCCAGGCGGAGAAAGACAAGTACCAAATGATTTCACTCATATGTGGAGTTTAAGAACAAAGGAAAACTGAAGGAACAAAACAGCAGCAGACTCACAGAACCCAAGAATGGACTAACAGTTACCAAAGGGAAAGGAACTGGGGAGGATGGGTGGGAAGGGAGGGATAAGGGTGGGGAAAAAGAAAGGGGGCATTACAATTAGCATGTATAGTGTCGGGGGAGGGGCATGGGGGAGGGCTGTGCAACACAGAGAAGACAAGTAGTGATTTTACAGCATCTTGCTACGCTGATGGACAGTGACTGTGAAGGGGTATGTGCGGGGGGTGGGGGGGGACTTGAAGTGGGGAGCCTAATGAACATAATGTCCTTCATGTAATTGTAGATTAATGGTACCAAAATAAAAATAAAAATAAAAAGAATGTCTGTGACCTCCAATTTTTAGTACCTTCCTTTCTTTTTTAGTCTGAAATAATTATAGATCCACAAAAGTCAGGGGAAAAAAAAAGGCATGGAATTCCTGTGTTCCCTTCTCCAGGTTTTTCCCATTGCATAACTATACGAACCTGTCTCATAATCTGAGTAAAAGTGAGTTTGTTTCTCCATTTAAATTTTGGTTTTCTTCAGGGTGCTGATTATAATCCCAAATCTCAAAGTTAAACTTTTTTCTCTTTTAAGCTTTCTTTATGAGCTCAAGGGAACTGATCTTTCTTAGATGTGTTTGTGGTGACTGATCCTGGAGGGTTGGCAGATCTAATAGACTCCTGAGATAAACAATACAGATGTTTATAGAGGAAGCCGGTACACTATTCATTCACTAACATTTCTTAAAATACTCCTAATTATAAAAATAAGGAATTATAATTTATAAAATTTGTATTTTATATACCACTATAAGGCATATATTTTATATAAAATAAGGCATATTCATTGTATACTTTTGGAAATAAGTATGTACAAAAAGGAATTGCAGAGAGACAGTATAGTATAAATGAAAGCAGGTGGGCCTCTGGAGCCAGCCCACCTGGACAACTGTGAGTCCACAGGCAAATTACTTTATTTTTTAAATTATTTATTTATTTGTTTTTATTATGGTATCATTAATATACAATCACATGAGCAACATTGTGGTTACTAGATTCTCCCCCTTATCAAGTCCCCACCACGTACCCCATTACAGTCACTGTCTATCAGCATAGTAAGATCAGGCAAGTTACTTTAGAGCCCTGAGCTTCAGTTTCCTCATCGATGAGGTAGGCCTCCAGAATATCTACCTCATTGAGTTGTTATGAGGCTAAGTAGATTATCTATAAACAGTTTAGAGCAGTACTTAGGATATAGTAAGTACCCCCTTTTTCCATGACAGATGGCAGGAGAGCTGGCTGACAAGAAGGATCGTGACACATCACCTTCCAAGGAAGAAAGGAAGCGATCTCGGACTCCTGACAGAGAACGGGACAGAGACCGGGACCGGAAGGTCTCCCCATCAAAAGACAGGAAGCGGCATCGGTCTAGGGAGAGGCGCCGTGGAGGCAGCCGTTCTCGCTCTCGTTCCCGTTCCAAGTCTACGGACAGGTAAAGTGACTTCGTATGCCTCTTACGTGGGAAAGGAGAGTATATTTCAGACCTCTCTGTTCTTGATTCCTCTGATGCCTCCAGTATCAGGACATTAATTTTAATATATTTCTCCATACCTGGTGACCCAGTAGCTCTTAAAGGTTAAGAGGGAACTTGTAAGATGAAGGTCCAGATGATGGAGGAAGATAGTTCATCTGTTCATATAGGCTAGGGCCTGGCATTCTCATTGATACTCAGCAGTAACAACTCTGATCTATGAGACTTTCTTAGAATTCCCTCATAACTTCCCCCAGAAACACATTCCTCAATTTGTAAAATACTACTTTGGGGAGAAATGAGAATGAGAACCTTCTTAAGGCTGCAGTGAAGCAGATACTCTGGAAATGTCATGTGATTTGTTACATTTGGTGTCTCCAGAGAACGACGGCACAAAGAACGAGAACGAGATAAGGAGCGTGATCGGAATAAGAAGGACCGAGATCGGGATAAGGACGGGCACAGACGGGACAAGGACCGGAAACGATCCAGGTACCTGGGGGAGTGGGAGTGGCCTTAGGGGTGTGCTCTCATCTCCCTCTTTGTATCTGAGGTGGTTCAACTTTTCAGGAAAGGAAGTTTTTCTTCACGGGTTCTATTGGTACTTACTGCAGAGCTGTCTCTGCTTTAGAAGCCCTGCATCTTCTTTAGGAAGTATAACTGGTTAGTGAAGGCACAACCCTTTGAGTGTCTGCTTAGAATTTGGAAATAAGTTTGAGAAGGTTGCAAGTCTACAAAATTTGCTTTATCTCCATTGGACCATTCAGTTTTCTACCCTGGATACACAACATATGTTTGTTGGGATACCTTAATGCCCTGGTCTCTTGATCTCTTTCCTCTGGAAACTTTCTACAGAGGTTTTATTAGGCTCTGAGTGTGTAGGTTAGATTTCAGAGCAAAGGACAGGTTTCTCATAACAAACACGGTGGGGTTGTTTGAGATTTCCTGTAGGTTAAGCTTTTGTGGGTGTGGGGGAGGATTGCTGGGACTGGTAGGAAGGTAAATGAGGAGGGGACATAATATTAGCAGTATCTGGGAGGGGTGTACGTGAGTGGCCATGTAGCCGAAATTTATTGTGTATTAGGAAGTTAAACAGGATTTTTTTCTCCAGTGTGCTGCTACTATTTAGAGGAAATATTTTTGATGTCAGTAGTGAAGACCCACTTGCCAGAAGAGATTAGTCTCAGAAAAGGAAATTCAGGTAGAATGAAGCCAAGACAGGCCTATCATTAGGTCTCAGAGCAGGCAGAGTGACCAGGCCTGCAAAAGGAGCGACAGGCTGTGATAGAGGACCGTGCCACCAGTCTCACTGAGCCATGTGAAAATGTCCTTCCATACTCATCCAAGTGCAGGTGTAAGACAGTTTCCTATTCTTTTCCCTTAAAGTTTATCTCCTGGCCGAGGAAAAGATTTTAAATCTCGGAAAGACAGAGACTTGAAGAAGGATGAAGAGGATGAACATGGTGATAAGAAACCTAAGGTAAAGGAGAGGAAGGATTTTTCTCATCTTTCTCTTTGAGTCCTATTTTGTCTTTCTTCAAGGGAGAGAGATTTTATGGACTGAAGTCCTTTGTGTTCTATCTTCAGGCCCAGCCATTGTCCCTGGAGGAACTTCTGGCCAAGAAAAAGGCTGAGGAAGAAGCTGAGGCTAAGGTGAGAACTGGAGAGTTTGTATTAGTTGGCTAGGGCTGCATGACAGAACACCACAGACTGAGTGACTTAAACAACCAAAATTTATTTTCTCATGGTTTTAGAGACTGGAAGTCTAAACAGGGTGGTTTTTTCTGAGGTCTCTCTACTTGGCTTGTAGGTGGATGTTTTTCCATCTTCCCGTATCATCCCTTGGTGTATGCATGACCTGGGTGTCTTTGTATCCAAATTCTCTCTTACTAGAACACCAGTCAGTTTGGAGTAGGGTCCACCTACTCCAAATCATTGTACTTTAACTATCTCTTTAAGGGCTCTGTGTCCAAGTGCAGTCACATGCTGAGGTACTAGGGGTTAGGGCTTCAACATAGGAACTTTGAGGGGGAACATAATTCAGCCCCTAACAGGGTCCTAGTTTTCCTTAACAGGTTTAATGCCTGAGCAAATACTTCCAGGTTCCCTGCTGTCTCCCCATCAGTGATGTGATTATATCCTGCTTGCAGATACTTTGTTTACAGTTCCAATCTATTTTATAGCCCAAGTTCCTCTCCAAAGCAGAACGAGAGGCTGAAGCCCTAAAGCGAAGGCAGCAGGAGGTGGAGGAGCGGCAGAGGATGCTTGAAGAAGAGAGGAAGAAAAGGAAACAGTTTCAAGACTTGGGCAGGAAAATGTTGGGTTCGTTTTCCTGCCATGGGTAGCCCCAGATAGGGTAGTAAACAGTAGGATGGGGTTTTGTCACTCAGGAGGCCAGATGCCTGCTTGCACTCGAATTTAGAAAAGGGAAGAATGGGGTAAGTTTCTGAGAAGAATATCTTTCAGTTGGGTCTTATTTCCCTTGTGCCATCTTAATGTATCTCCCACTTTTTCCTCATCTGGTGCCCTGGATCCCCCCATGCTCTCTCTTTCCTTCCCCCGAGCTAGCTGTTCTGCAGCTTTGCTTTCTTTGGCCCGCAGAAGACCCTCAGGAGCGGGAGCGACGGGAACGCAGGGAGAGGATGGAGCGGGAGACCAACGGAAATGAGGATGAGGAGGGGCGGCAAAAGATCCGAGAGGAGAAGGACAAGAGCAAGGAACTGCACGCCATTAAGGTGCCAGCCAGGGCTCCGTCTTCACTCTGCCCGCACAGAAAATGAGGCTTGCGTTTGGTCATTTTGACTCTGTGTGAGGTTCAGGCCTCCTGTCTGATGGGTTCTGTGTTCTATCCCTGGGCAGGAGCGCTACCTAGGGGGCATCAAGAAGCGGCGCCGAACAAGGCATCTCAATGACCGCAAGTTTGTCTTTGAGTGGGACGCGTCTGAGGACACATCCATCGACTACAACCCCCTGTGAGTGCCTTTGGGCCTTGGCGTGGGTCTTTTAAAGCAGGCAGTTCCTAGAGAGTGCTGGTGACTACAGAGACAGAAGGAAGTTACCCAGTCCTGTGGGTGAGGGAACACCCCGGCCATCCTGGCCAACGGCATATATACTGGCAGTTTGCCCTTCCCTCCTGCTGCTGAGCAGCTCCCTCTCTGTTTTTCTTCGTCTCACTCCCAGGTACAAAGAACGGCACCAGGTACAGTTGTTGGGGCGAGGCTTCATTGCAGGCATTGACCTAAAGCAGCAGAAACGAGAGCAGTCACGTTTCTACGGAGACCTAATGGAGAAGAGGCGGACTCTGGAAGAGAAGGAGCAGGAGGAGTGAGTAGTCCCGGCGACGGGTGGTTGGGCCCAGCCCAGAGTCTGCAGAAGGCAGTGGAGGACACTGAGCCGGCTTCCTCCTCGTCCTGCTCCAGGGCCAGACTCCGCAAACTTCGGAAGAAGGAGGCCAAGCAGCGCTGGGATGATAGGCATTGGTCCCAGAAGAAGTTAGATGAGATGACAGACAGGGACTGGCGTATCTTCCGTGAGGACTACAGCATCACCACCAAAGGTGGCAAGATCCCCAATCCTATCAGATCCTGGAAAGACTCTTCTCTGCCCCCACACATCTTGGAGGTTATTGATAAGTGTGGCTACAAGGTGAGGAGGGGCAGATTGGCCCAGAAGACGTGACATGTTTCGACATTCTAGGGGATACAAGCTTAGTTTGTGAGCTGAGAGCTTTGTTCCTTGATTATTTGGTGCCTTCTCTGCCAGGGGGCACTAAGTGATGTTGTCCATCACCAAAGTATTGGCTTTGGTGATTGTGGTTCTTCTTGGGTCCCCATTCCTGTCCACTGTGCTTGGTGTCCTCCCACTGTGCTAGCATGCATGCCCACTCTCAGCAGTAGCCCAGCTAGTATAATTCCATCATACTCATTGCTTCCTCTGGGTCTCTGCAGGAACCAACACCTATCCAGCGTCAGGCAATTCCCATTGGGCTCCAGAATCGTGACATCATTGGTGTGGCTGAGACTGGCAGCGGCAAGACGGCAGCCTTCCTCATCCCACTGCTGGTCTGGATCACCACTCTCCCCAAAATTGACAGGTGGGGTCAGTGGGCACCAGTTAGAGTGGGTTTTTGGCTGGGTAGAAAAAGTGAAGGTGGCAAATGAGCATTTGGTTTTCTTTTTAAGTATGTGATCAGAAGCTCCCTTCTTTAGTCTGGGTCAGAAATTAAGGAATAATTGGACCATGATATCAAAGAAGTATGATTTTATCTTTGGCAAGACCTACTCCCTAGAAAACTTGGCTATCTTGGGGTCTCTGATTTTTAAGGGTGAGCACTGCATACTTTTACCACCTCCTTCCCTATTCCCATGACTGTCCTTAAAAGTAACTTTGTCTTATTCCTGTTTGTGATTGGATGGGAACCAAAGCTCATGAAATTGTGGGGTGCCCTATTTACCACAGGATCGAAGAGTCAGACCAGGGCCCTTATGCCATCATCCTGGCCCCCACTCGTGAGTTGGCTCAGCAGATTGAGGAAGAGACCATCAAGTTTGGGAAGCCGCTGGGCATCCGCACTGTGGCTGTCATTGGCGGCATCTCCAGAGAAGACCAGGGCTTCAGGCTGCGCATGGGTTGTGAGGTTTGTTCACCTTGCCAACAGCCAGCCCATCATTTGGGAAGGCTGTCAGGGAGCTCTGTTTCTAGTTTCTGCCATAGATGTACAGTAAAATGAAGAAAAGGGCTGGTTTATATATACATACATATGTGCTATTTTTTATTAAGAACTTAATGTACTGTGGTTTGTACTGTGCCCAACACTTAATTCTCACAATCACCACATGAGAATGGATAGTAGTAACTCCATTTGACAGGTGAAGCTGAGGCTCAGGTTAATAACTTGCCTGAAGTCATAGCCAGCAGTGAGCAGAGCTGAGATTCATATCCAAAGCCTGCACTCTTAATCATTTGCTGGACCGTGTCATTGACTCTGTCTTCTCACGACAAGGGAGGAGAGCTTTTTACAAGAAGTCTGCTGTAGGAATTGACTTTTTGCAGACTTATTAATATAATCCCCTTATACAGCCCCTCCACAGTCTCCTTTACTCTGTCTTCCATCTAAGAGAGTTCCTTGCCTCCTCTGTCTAACTCCTGGACCTTACTCAGAGACCCCATTCATTCCTGAAAAAGTCCCAAGTAGCAAGCAGTGATTTCATGCCCGCTCTCAGGAAGCTTCACTGCCAAACAGAATTGGAGGTTGGGGTCCAAGTTCCTCAGCATTGGAGGTCTGTTGCCCTAGTGGGTGGAGAGTTCACAGGAGGGAGAAGAAAAGGGTACCTGCTGGGGTTGCATATGATTCCACTGTACTCCCCCAGATTGTGATTGCTACCCCAGGACGTCTGATTGATGTGCTGGAGAACCGCTACCTCGTGCTAAGCCGCTGTACCTATGTGGTTCTGGATGAGGCAGATAGGATGATTGACATGGGCTTTGAGCCTGACGTCCAGAAGATCCTGGAACACATGCCTGTCAGCAACCAGAAGCCAGACACGGACGAGGCTGAGGATCCTGAGAAGATGTTGGCCAACTTCGAGTCAGGAAAACATAAGTACCGCCAAGTAAGACTGCTGCTAAGTGGGGCCAGGTTGCCAAACCTGCTCCAGGGCCCTTCTTGCCCTAGGTAGGCCTAGCGCCCCTGTTACCAGGATGGTGGGGCTTGCCAGGTACAGCTCTCAGGCAATCCTAGCAGTGTAGCCGTTTAGCTTAGCCCTGGAGACAGGATGCCAAAGAGTCATGCACCTGCCCACCATAGGTGCTAGCAAAGGCTCCCAGCGCTTGCTCTTCATCGTAAGATGTAAAGTACCTTGATGAACAGATACTGAAAAAAGAAGTGGGAAGGCAAAGGGCACCATTTCTAAGGTGATTTCTGTCAAAGTGTGCACCATGGCTCATTTCAGACTCTAGCCTAGGCTCTGCTGCCTGTAGTGGTGGTGGGATTCATGACTGCGTCTGCCTGGGCGCAGGGCTGAGCTTCCTGTTTTCATAGACAGTCATGTTCACGGCCACCATGCCCCCAGCTGTGGAGCGCCTGGCTCGGAGCTATCTTCGGCGACCTGCAGTGGTGTACATTGGCTCTGCAGGCAAGCCCCATGAGCGTGTGGAACAGAAGGTCTTTCTCATGTCAGAGTCCGAGAAGAGGTATGGGGGGCAGCCAAGCCAGGGGAAGTGGGATTGAGAAGGGGCTTTATCAATGCGAGTGGTGGCTGGAGGGCGATGGTTCAGTCCTGCTGAAGAGCTTGTGTCTCCTTGTCCCGGATATACGGGCATTGAGGATCTTGGGATTGGGGTTCCTAGATCAGGGTTGGGCATTTCACTTGGAGTAGGAGATAGGACACATCTAATTTTTCTCTTCTTTCTCTTCTCCCAGGAAAAAGTTGCTGGCAATCTTGGAGCAAGGCTTTGATCCACCCATCATCATTTTTGTCAACCAGAAGAAGGGCTGTGATGTTTTGGCTAAATCCCTGGAAAAGATGGGGGTGTGTCTGGCAGGGGAGAGCAAAGTCTGGTCTCTTTGGGGCTACTTTCTGAAACTAGACGGGCCCCCTAAGTTCCTGCTTTCAATTTTCAACTATTCCTTAACCTCTCCCATATTCAACATGTTGGGACCAGGGGGAAAAGGATGATTTAGTGGGGATAGGGAGGGCTGGGTCAGAGGCCACAACACCCTGTCCATTCTGGGGATGCTGGCCAGAGCTGCCTTGTATCTTCCTCCAAGTGGCCTGGGGCCAGGAGAGGTTTTGAGACACACATCCTGGCAGCATCTGGGGGTGTGCAATAGTGAATCAGTGTGTTTGTGTTCGTATATGTTTGGGAGAGGACATGGTGTGGTCGGGAGGGAGATGGTGATCAGTGTCCTTTACCCCTGATAGTCATGTTGAGGGGAAGATTTGTCCTCTCCATTCAGTACTTAAACTTGCTCATCCTGCTTTCTACCCTAATCTCTTACCCTCCTCTCTTTGACTGCTTCTCATCTCTCTGGCTCCATGTCTCACCCCCAATTCTTTACCTTTGACCTTACCCTGCTTCTTCCTGCCACACTACACCATTGTCTCCCAGCTCTGCCTGCAGCTCACCTGGTTTCTGCTTATTTTCAGTCACACTCCTTTCTCCTGCCTCTTTCCCCTTCTGCCCTGCTGCTCTCTGGAACCCTCCCTCTCTGTCCCTGTCCGTCTTGACCTCTATGTCTTCCCATGATCCCATTGCTTTTTCTTTATCTCCGCATTCTTCCAACAGTACAATGCGTGTACACTGCATGGTGGAAAAGGCCAGGAGCAGCGAGAGTTTGCACTGTCCAACCTCAAGGCTGGGGCCAAGGATATTTTGGTGGCTACAGATGTGGCAGGTCGTGGTATTGACATCCAAGATGTGTCTATGGTTGTCAACTATGACATGGCCAAAAACATTGAAGGTAAGTGCAGCACCAATCCAATAAAGGGAGACCCCTTGTCTCTTGAAGTCAGGGTGCCCCTCTGAGGAGGCAGTTGCTGCCATCTTGCCACTCCAGTCTAGGACTGCTTGTCCCCCTGGAAGACTCTCCTGTATTTCATTCGTGTGGGTTGTTGCCCCATCACCTGGGATTGCTCTCTGTTTCAAGGTGTGGAACACACGAGCTGGGCCACTGGCACTTAGTGTGGTAGGATGACTCCCATGAGTAGCGGCAGTGGGTAGAGGGCACTGTTTGCTGCCCTCGGAGGTGAGGTGGGAAGGTGATGTCTTTAGAAGTGGAGGCTGCAGGCACTGCTCTCCATTGCATCTGGCCTGGTGCCCTGAGTGACATTCCTCCCCTCCCCAGATTACATCCACCGCATTGGCCGCACGGGTCGGGCAGGCAAGAGTGGTGTGGCCATCACCTTCCTCACCAAAGAGGACTCTGCTGTGTTCTACGAGCTGAAGCAAGCCATCCTGGAGAGCCCAGTGTCCACCTGTCCCCCAGAGCTAGCCAACCACCCAGATGCCCAGCACAAGCCAGGCACTATCCTCACCAAGAAGCGCCGGGAAGAGACCATCTTTGCCTGACATGGCATTCTTCCCACAGGACCGTCATCTCTTCTTTCAGGTCCTCATGCTTGTGGGGCCTTAAGAAACAGTGAGCCTCCCTGGCCCGGACGCTCAGGCTTGAAGTCCTGAGTGTGGGGCTGCAAAAGGAGAGGAGGCTGCTGTAGGAGGCAAGAACAAGTTGCTACAGATTTTGGCCCCGCTCTGCCCCTCTGGCAGGCTTTGGGATTGCATTGGGCCATAGCTCTTGCCAGTTATGGGGGCAGCCAGTTGGCATTGCCTCCCAGGCCGAACAAAAACGTGGCTGCTGGGATGGGACTTATTCGGGACAGCTTTGACTGTGGAAGCTGCCGTAGCGTCATTGCCCTAGATGACCTGGGGGATCCAGCACTGTGAGGATTATGGACTTTGGACTCTTTCTGTCATTTTGACAGCTGTTTGCCCTTTTGGATTGTAAAACAAGTTGAGAGCCTTGTTTAGAGCTGTGCATGGCCCCTATGCCAAGGGGTGCTGTGCACTCTAGGCATCCCTCACCCAGGGAATTTTTTGGTGGAGTGGGTACATGGTGAGCTGGCTGTGTCCATCTTAAAGTCACTGAGTGAAATTTCTGTTTTCTATTCTCTGAGAAGATGAGTTTTTATGTTCTGGGAATAAGTACATGACTATTAAGGTAGTATCTAGTACTAGCTAAACTCAGGTTCTCTCTGGTCCCACAGAAGACAGGGCATGGTGGGTTGACTTGGGAGATGAAAGAAAATCATACCCAGAGAAGAGCCTAGGGTCTTAGCTGATAGTCTAAGTCTATAGGATGCACTTGAGGAAAGATAGAAAAGCCATTGACAGCAGGGTCACAATGCCTTTGCCCTCACCTGCTCCAGCCTCATTTAACTTGCTCTTGGGAGCTTTGAACAGGGTGAGATAGGAAAGCAGCTGTGAGACCTTGGCAGGCAAGGCAGTTATAACCGCCCCCACCTGTTTCAGTGTGCCTGCCCCCCCACCCCACCCCCACAGAGTCTTCAGTACCTTTGCCTGTGGCTCCCTAATTGCCAAGCCCTCTGCTCACAGGAGGGGTGGAGATGGGCCCCAGAGCAGAGTGATGAACTGGGCCAGCTGAGTTAGGCTGTGGGGAGAGGGCTGCACGGCTCACCACCCCAATACCACTCAAAAGAGCTGGGCAGTACATGGAGTTGAAGTTGCAACTACTTTCTGGGCCTTTCTGCCCTGAGGCAGGGACCATGTATGGCTGTGACTCAGCCTCTTCTTTCCCACCTCCCAGAAAAGTCTTTTCTATGCTGCTGGATGTTTCCCTCCAGGCCCTGGTTGTGATGGGATGGCGGAGAGGGTACCTGGGAGTGTAGTGCCTGCCCTGGCTCTCCTTTTCCCCTTCCCACTCGGTGCGTCTGTAGTGAGAGACCAGGGTATTTCTTTACCTCCTCCAGACTTGGACCGTGCAATGAGGAACCTGGCTACCTGAGCCAACAGACATAGAACAGGAGCCCGAGGGATGGCATGTGTTTATTAGTGATGACAGGTGGGACAGGTTCTTGTGTAACATGCTCTATAGATCACATACTAGAGCCGTAAGGCAAGGCTAGCGGTAGACAGGGCCTCTGGGGTCTGCCCACTGTGTCATATCTCTCCTCATCTAACCCTAACTTTACAAGCAGCAGCTATGAGGGAATAAAGTCTGGAGCTCATATCCCCCAGGAGGCATGAGGGCCAAGAACAGAAATGATGGGATGCAAGAGTGAAAGGATGAGGGGCAAGGAGGCCCCCAAACTGTTCCATACATTCTCTACTATATGTACCCTCCCTTTCCAAACCCCAAGCCCAGTTGGCTCCTGTCTGCCATTTGGCTTGACCATGTTCCTGGTCCCTGGTCCTGTCAGATCTTAACTACCTGGCAGGTGAGGAGAGTCCTTCACTTAAGAACTTCAGCTGTGAGGCCTTTCGCCCCAGCCTATCCTGCTCCAATCCTGTGTGTGGATGCCCCACCCCAGCTGACGGGATGGGAGTGCCACCCTGTTGGGCTTTGATTGTCTTACTTCTAATATGTGGCAGTGAGGTGAGTGGAGGCCCTTGGACCCCAAAGCCCAACCGTTGAGTCCCTTGACTGTTAGGACTTGTGCCTACTCAGAGACCTTGCTTCCTCATGCCATGCTGCCCACACCTCTACCGTCTTGTCACTTTGATGGGGCATCCCTTCCCTGAGTCTGGTGGGAAGGCCCCTGCTAAGGGGATCCTGGCCTGAGGGCACTGCCCAGTGGGGCAGCTTCTTGTGCAGGAGGACAAAAAGCCAGGGGTGCAGCACACACAGCTAGTACCTGGAATGGGAGCCTGGGGGGGGGGTCACTGTGCCCAGGAGGTAAGGGGGCCCCCTGCTTCCCCTGGAACCTTGGGAGCACTGGCAGCCCTGGATCTGGGGCTGGGCAGGGGCTTTTGGGGGCTGAGCCTAGTGTCAGCCCAATGCCAGTCTAACTCCAGCCTGCCTGGAGGGGGTGCCCAGCCAGCTGTGCCTGTGCCTGCTAGGGGAGGGCAGCAGGAGGCTATCAGTAGCTATCCTTGGGCCAAGGCCGATTGCGCTGCCAGTTCCGGTCATTGTGGTTGTGCTCCGAGTCCTGGGCTAGGAGTCGGTCTTGGGGGTCGTGCCCATTGGCACTAGGCAGCCCCGAGGTGTGTTGGCGATGAGGCTGGTACAGGTCCTGGTAGGTGTCTGCATAGTCCTCTTCCAGGTGGCGGGAGCTACGCTGCGAAGATCCTGTCCAGGCTTGGCGGGAGCTCTCGCTGGCCTCATCTGAGGGCATCAAGCTGTCCCGCTCCAGGGGTGAGTGCTCCTCGCCACGCTCCCCCAGCAGCTGCTGGTTCTGGGGGCAGAACAACTCAGTGAGGCAGTGCAGGACCCCACCTCCTCCCACCTGCACTCTCAGTTCTGGGGAACTGGAGATAGTGCAAGGAAGAAGCATACTGGGCCATTCTCCCACTTCAGGCATGGGAAGCGGGAGCTGCTGTTGACTCCCACACAATTCAGGCTCTTCTTCCTCCAAGACAGACTGGGAGAAAGGTTCGGAGACTGTTTCTTTTGAGCCCTAACAAGGGAACGTCTGACTACCCATCTTACTAATTCCTTCTCATCAGAAGTTCCCTCACCCTTCTACCCTAGCTCTGCAGAGCAGAGCTCAGTTCCCCAGCCCTTTGGCCTTCAAAGTGGAGGCCAAGGACAATCCTCTGGGCTGGGAGGGGGCAGTGCTTTGGCTGGCTTAGCCTGAACATCTGTACCCACTGGAAATGGTTACCTGAAGGCTAGGGATGGCACTGGGAGGGCCCAGAAGGCCAGGGCCAGGGGCTGGATGGTGGGTGGCCCGCCAATAAACCTCCAGGTACTCGGCCAGGTGCTCACAGGCATCCTCCAGCTGGTTCTCATCCAGAATCACATCAAATGACTCCTGGGGAGGGAAGGGCAAGAGGGAATGTTGGCTTCCTCTCAGCAGCAGCCCCCACCCATCTCCATTACTCCCCTAGCCCTGGAAGAGCAAGAGTGGGCACAGAAGTAGCTGACACAGGCACTCACCGGTGGGCACTGGACCAGCTTATCATATGCCATCATCTGTACCGTCAGGTGCTTCATCTGTGACTTCCCCCGGGAGCGGATGAGGCGCTGGAGTACCTGAGGGGAAGGGGTGGAGCTAGGCCTGGAGTTTCTGGGGGCCCTCGGCAGACCTGGGTTTAGAAGGAACTGGGCATTCCCCAACTTGTGATACAGCATCAGCGGCAGGCCAGGATGACTCAGCACGGTGTTAAGGGGCAGGAGGGGCAGGGCACTCGAGCCCTTGAGCGGGAACCAAGCAGAGCTGCACTGCATTCTAGGAGGGCAGCCCTAGGGGCCTCCCGCATCACCGCTGCCATCTTACCTTCGGAGAGGACACTTTGACAAAGACGATGATAGGAGCCAGTGAGGTCTTGGCCAGCTGTGCTGGGTGGTTGATGGTGTCAGCATCCAACACTACCAGCTGCAGGGATTTGGCCAGCTCGAATATGCGCTCGATTTCACTCTGCACTTCAGCTATGGAGGGAGCTAGTGAGCCACAATGCTCACCAGCAGCTCACCCACTTTACTCCAGTGGAGCTCCCAAATGGCGGACGGGAAGGAATTGGAGGGACAGGGTATTCATCAAGGCCTGGGCAGGCAGAGGAACAGGGAACTGAAGAGACGGGTGGGCTCTTGCCAATCCTGGGGCAGGTAGAGAAGGAGTTGGGCAGGAAGGCAAGGCTCTGGGGAAGAGAAAGGTGGGAGGGAGGTTCTCACTAACGCCTGGGTGGGCAGAGGAGGACATAGGGACTTCTCACCAATGCTGGAGCGGGCCGAGGAACGCTCGATGATGGTCCTCTTGCCAGGATTGTTGAGCACGGATCGCTTTGCCAGTGAGAGGTCAGCTGTGACACGGGTGATGGAGATCCTGGTGGGGGGCAGGGGGTGGGTGGAGTCTCAACTCACCTAAATTTTAAACCCTAGGGCCCTCCTTCCTCAGGTCCCACTAACTTTTCCTTTAGAGGAGCCTTGCTACAGGCATCTCGAAGGAGACAATGACCTCTCTGGTTCTCATGCCACCCAACGCCAGAGGAACCTACCTGCCATCAAACCTATGTTTGAGGAAGTCGAAGAGAGCCTTCTGCATCATGTCTGTGACCTGAGTGAGAGGGGTGGGGGCAGGCACAGAGCTCAGGGCCCTCTTGGGGAGGGGCAGCATCCTTGGCATAGCCCTGGATGCAACCCCCTCCACACACAGACCTTGTGGGGGCAGAGAACACCGCCTCCCACTGTCCCTTGGGCCTTCCTGAGGCAGGCCCTGTAGAGGTGACCCTGGGGTCGGGGACCTTCTCTCACCTCATAACCTTTCAGAGAGGGTCCCACCAGCACCACAGGCCGCATGGAGGGCACCACATCATATGGGGGAACGTGTTCCGCCTGCAGAACAGACACACAGTCAGGCAAAGTCATGGCCTGTGGCCTGCCCAATGCCTGACTGGTGTGGGGCAGATTCAGAAGTTCTGGGCCCCCTCCCTGCTCTGTCCTCCTGCCCCTCCAACAGTGGTTGCCCAGAAACCTGTCCCCACAGCTATTAGCCATGAACCCCACAGCTATTAGCCATGAACCCCCCAGCCCAGGTCCCTTCCTTGACTCACCTGCTTTTGCTTCTGCTTGGCTTTTGGAAAAGGAAATAAAATATTGAAGTTGGTGAAGGGGGAAAAGGCCCTGGGGGGGATGGAATTCCCTTCCCCAGGGGAGATAACTGGGCTTCTCCCAGCTCCTTTGATCCCTCCACCAACCCTTTCCCACACAGTTCATCTGGGGAGGCTCTCCCCCTGTCCCAGTTACCCACCCACCCAAAACAGGTGGACTGCGGGGAGGCTACCTAGAGATGGAGGAGGGGAGCGTCGGTTGCCAATGTCACTCAGGCTGGAGGGGTTCCCAGATCTCCTGAGAGCAGAAAGGATGTTCAATAAATCTGTGTGTGTATGTTCTACACATTATTTAACAATTGTGTATGTTTCCTACAGTTCAGCTAGTGAAGGAGGCGTTCACATGGCGTGCATCAGTGTGTACACTGTTGGATCTGTGAGGTGGAGGTGTGCATCGGTTGGGTGTGAGTGCAGGTGTGGGGATGCGCCGGCAGGTAAACGCACAGGTTTGGGCGCGTGTTGGTTCGGTCGCAGCCCTGTGGCTCACCTGGCCTTCTGCTCCTGCTTGAGCCGGATGCTTTCCAGGCGCTGGGGGCTGGGGATGAAAGCGATGTCCCCGCCCTCCTTCACTAGCCGCCCGATCCACCAGTCGTTGCTGTACTTCTGGGGGTGGGGCGGAACGGGGAGGGGTGGGGAGAGGAGGCGGTCAGGCCTTGGCTGGGCTCCTCAGTTGGGAAGCCTTCGGAACTGCTGGGTAGGGAGGAGGAGGAGAAGGCGCCAGAGGGAAGGGCAGCAAGGTGTAAACCCCCAAGATTCCAGCCTGAGGCGTCACGGCCGCCGTCCTGGGGACCTAAGAGGCAGTTTATCTAACTGCTCACTTTACACACACGGAGACTGAGAGGCCCAAGCCATGAGTCAAAAGGATAAGGACCCTAGGGATTGGGTTTGGCTATTAGGGGTATGTGGATGTGTGTTAAGGATGAGAAATGAAGAGGTTGGGGAATTGTTTATAGATTGAGGACTGAAGTAAAAGGCATGGGAAATGGGGCAAGAGAAGAGAAATTTAGTAGCTCCCATTTGGTGGGTCTGGGGAGGGGGCTGGTCACCTCTTTAATGTGCAGAAAATCTTTGGCCTCAAAGTTGACTCCAGAGCCCTGGACCGGGCACTCTTCGTCCAGTACACCACAGTAGCTGACATTGGTCCTCACAGCAAATGCCACAGGTTTGTGCTGGAGAATTTGGTCATTGGTGCCAATGAAGGGAGCCTCAGAGCACCCCTTCCAGTTCCAGCACCCCAGCAGCAGGCACTGGAGCCCCCGTTATCCACCCATCTCACACACACATTCTTTCACATCCACATACTTCTGCTCATTGACCCCTAGAGATTTAGGACCTAGCGCAGGTTTCCCCCAGGACTGGCTTGGCCGGCCTCCAGCCTGCAAGACCATACCTTGGCCCTTTCAAGCTGTTGCTGAGCCTGGCTCTCCACTTCCCGCCGGGCACTCTCCCGGTCCTCCTCCAGGGAGACGTCTGAGTCCAGAGATGGGCGGCTGGTATATGAGTCGGCTGAACCCTGGCAGAGGGAGAGTCTGTGACCCTTGGGCTCTGGTGTGGAGGGCAGGATAGAGGCACCCTCTGAACTCTACAGCCCTGGAGGAAGGCCATGTTGGTGCCAGGCAACCCAGCCAGGAGCAGAACCCTGGGGATGGAGGGAGGGGGTCTTTGGTAACCTGAGCCAGGACAGTCTCTGAGTCCTGCCCTAGGAAGGGCCTCTGGGTGACTGTCTCCCCAACTCCAGCCTCTCAGTGTCCCCAGGGGTGGCTGGGCCCCCCAGTCCCTGCTATCTGTCTGAGAAGGGCTCCAGTGCCATTGGGGCTGCAAGAGAACAGGCCCAATTCACATGAGCTAAGATCTGCCCCTCCCCACCAGCCTATTAATACTGCAGCTTTGAATAGAGCATTCACTTCCCTCTTTCCTTCCTTTTCTCCCCTCCACCATGTCCTCAGAGACAGAGGGAAGGGAAATGAAAATGATACATTTGAGATGACTCTCAATCCAGGAGACCCTGCCCTCTTGTTCACATCAGCATGCAAAGCAGCCTGGATGTTATTTAAAATGCCTGGCAGGAGTACGGCCAGCTGGGAATACTCAAGAGATGCTGGCTGGCATGGCACTGGTACTGAGGGTCGGGATATAGCCATCTGCCCCCCTTAGATCTCATCTCCCTCAGTCCCTACCCTTCCAAGGTGAAGGGGAGGACACAGAGCTGTCAACTTTGGGAAGTTACTTCCTCTCTACTCTCCCCAACCCCCAACTCTTTCCTCTCACACCTGCTGGGGCAACTGGCCAGGTGTGGGCAGCAAACAAGACACAGACAGAGCAGGCAACACAAAGATATCTCCCTGGGCCCTGGGAGGCTGGGCCACACCTACCACCTGGCCTACTTCTCCCCACTACTTCCCCAAGGGGATATCAGCCCTGGAGGAAGGCCATGTTGGTGCCAGGCAACCCAGCCAGGAGCAGAACCCTGGGGATGGAGGGAGGGGGTCTTTGGTAACCTGAGCCAGGACAGTCTCTGAGTCCTGCCCTAGGAAGGGCCTCTGGGTGATGAAGCTGCATTAGGAGAGCTGCAGAGCACACCTTCAAGGCCAGAAGGGAGGTGCATAAATGAGCAAGGGAGACTGGACCTCAGCCCAGGAGGATAGAAGTCAGGATGTCTGGGTTTTCCCCTTCAGTCTATGGAAAAGGGAATCCTGTTTTTGCCTCAGTTTGCCGTCTTTATGATCAGAGACCTGAAATGGTACTTCCATCAGTTCTGAGGTTCAGGTAGCAGAGATCAGGTATGGGCCTAGAGAAGGGGTCCATGTGGGAAAATACATGTGCATGTGTGCAGGGAAGGGCTTTTAGAATGTTCTCGGGCCAAGAAGCATTCCCATCAAGCCCATGTGCATGACTGCCTACAGAAGGCAGCTGCCTCTCAGTGGGGAAGACGAACTCACATACCAGCTGCTGTCTGCCCTGCCCTTTGCCCCAGCCTCACCATGGGCAAGAGGGCTGGTCAGACTGATGTCAGCCCAGGCCCTGGAGCCTAAGCTAAAGACAATGTCTGCGGTAGACCAAAGGCATGCAGATAGCTCAAGTGGGGCAAAGTCTTCCATTTTATAGGAGTAGAGTCTGCTGTTCCTCAAGAGAGACACGAACAAAATAAAGGCCAGCTTGGCAGCGGAATAAAGAGCTGCTGAGCACCAGAAAGAACCTTTGCACTGTCAGTAGAGTGGGGGGACCTCCTTCTAGGGGTTCTAGACACAGGAGATACCTCTGTGGGAGGCAGCTGTCTGATGTGAATAGGGGCCACCAGGCCAGGAGACGGTAGGCAAGGCAGATGACCACTCACTTTGGTAAGGATACATTAGATGCTGCCCAGATGCCCAGATCTATGCCAGGAGAGGAGTCTGACCTTTACCCTCTACTTTCCAGGCTATCAGCCTGTTTTGTAATCTTACTGTCCCTGCCTGGGGCATGTGGGTTACCTGGCCTCTCACCCTAGGTTGGCAATGACAAGATCTCCCCCTAAATGTTTAATGAGTATGCTAGGAATGGAACCCCCTCTTCATTACTCCCAAGTCCTCAGAGCTCACCTATCTCTCAAGCTGGGGTATCACCTTGGGAGGCCAGGGATGCCCTGCCAGACATACTCTGGGGTATTGCCTCTCCCCTGCCCCCCTTATGCCAAAACAGCCAGAGGCTCAGTACTTTGGAGCTGCTGGGATTTGGCACAGTGCCCTGGTGGTGCCCCCCTTGCCTGGTGAGTGTGTGGGCAGGCTGCAGCTCCACTCTTGCCTGGCACGGGGGAAGGAGAGGAGGGAGATGAGCCGGTGGATTTATTTAGAGTCTGATCTCCCTCCCACTGCTTGAGAGGGGGCCTCAGGGAGAGCAGGGAGCCAGGCAAGAGAAGGGAAGTGGGGGAGGGTGATCCAGGAACCACAGAGGGGTGGAGAGGGAGCGGAGCAACAGGTTAGCAGGCTGTCCCCAACATCATCGCCAGGTCAGTCTTTACCTTGCGACAGCCCTGCCTTCTCACCAAGGATAGGAAGAAACTTCTAGGGCCCTCCAGCCCCACAGAGAGGTTGGTTCTCAAGCTCAGGCACCCTGGGCCATGCCAGCTGTCCCTTCAACTCTCAGAAAGAGGTGTCCACTAGAGCCTTGAAAATCATTTGCTCCAGCTGCAATGTAATTAGCCCCAGAGGCTCAATAGGGAACTGAGCCCAGCAGGAGCCTAGTCCCAGAAAAGGACTCATAGCTGCTTACTCTGAGACCTGTAACTCATCTATCCTGGGCCTGGCAAGAGATGGGAGGAGACTCAAACACTCACCTTTCGACCCTGGAGCGCTCTACCCGCCATACCTCTCAGGGACCTCCCTCCAAGCCATCTAGTGGTCCTCTTCTAAAGGGCCTTCTTGAAGGATGTTTGAGAGAGGGCCTGACAAGCTGCTCTCCATCCTTGTCCCATCTTTCCAGGCATTCTCCCTGCTCTCTGAGCTCCGGGAATCACTGCCTAATGAGCTGATTTGTCTCAGTGGGTCAGGAGATAAAAGCAAAAAGGAGAATTAAATATTTATCGGTTGCCTGGTTCTCTGAGCAAAGAGCTTCCTCTCCATCCCCAGGTCCTCAGCTGTCTGGCCTCACCTCCAGGCCCTCCATGCTGTGCAAGAGCTCAGGATGCATGCGCTCTGAGGATGCCTCAGCAGGAGGCATGGAATGCATGGGGTTCTGTCAGCTGGCCCACCCATGTTCCCCTGTGCTGGGTGCCTGGTTTGCAGCCTGGGAGAGAAGCTGGGCCAGAGGCAGGGTGAGGAGATAAGGCAATGCTCAGGAACTGGACACCAGAGGGGATAATGGAGATCCTTCTGTCTGAGGAGGCTGGGACCTGATTCTCTGATGTTCTCCCAGGCTCCCTAAATCTGTCCTTTACTTGAGGCACAGGAGGTCTGGACTATCCCTCTCCCCATCAGCCCTAGCTTCTCCAGTAGCTGTTGTGCTCAGACCCCATAAATCCTCCTGTGGGAACCCCAGACATTGCGTGTGCTCTGTTTAAAGCCTCTGTGCCTTCAACCTCCAGCCCTTCTGCCCTCTACCCTTCTGTCTTGGGCTTTGGAGCCACCTGCTTGAGCTTTCCCCCACAGTACCCCCTCTTTGAATACAGCTAATGACCCTTGGTCTAGGACTGGGCTACTGGGGAGCCCTTGGCAGGAAAATCCATCTCCCCACTTTCCTGCAACGCCCCCCTACGCGCCCTGACCCGCCACTGAGGCGTTTTTCAAAGTCCAGAAGTAGGGGAAGGTCCAGTGAAGAAGAGGTGTCACCCTAACTTCCCCACCCCCACCCTCACCGTGGGCACTCACCGCCTCCGAGTCCTCAAACCCGGGCACGTAGGAGTCGTCATACATGGGGGAGTCCGGGTGGGGGGAAGCGAGCGGCGCCGGGGGCGGGAGCGGCCCGGAGGCAGGGGTGAGGACAGCGGGCCGCGCCCGGGAGATGCCACCAAGCCCCGCAGCCCTGCGGGCGGCGGCGGAAAGCGAGAGAGCGCAAAGGAGGGAGCAAGCCGTGAAGACCAGCTGCTCGGAGCTCAAATCACCGCTTTCCCCTCTCCCTACCCCCCAAACCCTGCCGGTCCCACCCCGAGCGCCGCTGAGGAATCTGGCGCCTGCTCCTACAACAATAGTGCCCGCCCACCTGACACCCCCTCCCCGGGAGCTGGCGGGGTGGCGGCGGGGGCGCCGGCCTCCCGGGGAGCCCGAGACCCGGCCGGGAAAGAGGGTGGTGGACCGGAGCTTGGGAGAAGGTGGGTTCCCCAGGCACCTATGGGGCAGAGGGGCGGCGGGGAGGAAGGGGAGGAGAGACTGCGGGCGGGGCGGATCCAGGCTCGGAGGAGGCGGGGCGAGGAGAGCTGCGGAGACAGAGACGCTCGGCAACCCAGGAAATACTCCGCCGGGAAACAAAGGGCTGGGGCGGAGGAGGGAGGCCGCGTTGACTGGGAGGGGGTGAGACCCGAGCCGAGGAAGGACAAGGCGCAAGTTACGGGGAGGCAGAATTGGGAGAAAGGAGGCACGGAGGCAGAGGGAGGAAACGGGGAGAGACAGGAAACTGGGGAGACAGAAGATGCGGGGCGGGAGGGGGGGCGATCAGACAGCGGTGGGGGGGAAGGGCCCCAGGTGAGAGGGCGGTGTGTCTGGGCCTCGGCGGTCCGCAGTGGTTTGGGAAGGAATAGGTTTGGCGACCCCAAGCCAATACCATGAAAGTAGCCGCTGCCCCAACAGGTGCTCGGGCCCCTTCGGGCTGGGACCCAGCAGTAAAAGGGCCTTGTACAACCCATGCAAAGGAGGGGGCGGTTGGCTTGGCCACCCTACACCTGTTGCGCGGGCAGATTTAATCCTAGTCTGGCCAGGATGGGGGTTCCCTTTCTCACTTCCTCACCAAGGACTGTACCAGGCAGTGCCAAGGTATCCGTGGGAACTAGGGTAGGGAGGGGCTTTTTAAGCTGAGCCTAAAGGGAGGGGGAATTGTGTGGCTGGGACAGATGATGGGGTTCTGGCCACACTGGGGTTGGGAGCCTGGAAAGCAGGTCTCCCCAGAGTCAACTAGTGGAAGGACAGATTCCCTCCTTAGCAAAAGGATGGGGTTGGGGTGGTTGGTGTCCTACTTGGAGCCACATGTTCCACTCTGCACCAGTCTCCTTCAAAGGAGCCCTGAGACTTGAAGTTAAGAGACAGAGCACACTTTCCCAAAGATCCACCTATTTGAGCTCCTTCCTTTTTTCCATCTCCTAAGCAAAATTATTCCTTTGAATTTTGATTGCCTACTTGTCCCTCCCACCCCCGCGCTCAGCCCCCCATCCAACCCAGAGGGAGATGTGAAATAGACAGACAGGGTTACACTTGGAGAGCTTCTGATATCGGTCCTCCATTCCCAGTTTCTCATACCCAGGAGGGTGAGTCAGGAATCTCATCTCTTTACCTTCCTGGGCTACAAGGGGTTTAGGAAACCAAAAACTCTGATAGGGTTTGATGAGATCTATGGGAGAGAGAGGAAGACCACCCAAACCCAACTGGCTTCTCACCTACGTCACTTATGTTCCCTTGCAAGAAAAAGGAAGAGAAGGAGCCTTATTTTAAGACTATCTTTAGTCCGCCTTGAGTCTGTCTACTCCAGTGGGTAGTGTGGTCTAGCCCTGCCCAGCATCTTCCTCCTGCTGGCTTTGGCAAATGACTTAGTTGGAGCCACTATGGCTGAGGGGACCAGTTACTACTAGGGAGGCAGTCCGCTTTCACCATTCCCACTCCTGAGTCCAGCACTGCTTGGGGGTGGTAATACATTGGATTCTTCTGGATTGGAAGTTCCCAGGTCTTCTTTTTTGCCCTCTCTGTTCCTCAGTATACCTGATATCCTCCTCTTTTATTCTCTGCCTCTTCAATTTTTTCTGTCCTTCCAGAAGGGTAAAAAAAGGAGGCCTGAGGTGTGAAAGAATAAAACCCTCAAGGTGCTCT
Source organism: Manis javanica (assembly GCF_040802235.1). NCBI lineage: Eukaryota > Metazoa > Chordata > Mammalia > Pholidota > Manidae > Manis > Manis javanica. The sequence goes on from NC_133165.1 coordinate 88,837,727, forward strand.
GTCCTGAGAGATGATTCTAATGAAGAAGACAGCTGCTGAGGCATCTGCTTTTCTCCCCGTCCTTGAATCTACTTTCCTGGCCTCTCCTTTTGGGATCCTTCCTGCCTGGGGACTGTAGATAACAGTGAACCTGCCATCAGCAGCCTCACTCTTTCCTCACACACCTTGTTGTCTTCATCCCCATCTGGGACAATGGTGTCTAAGTCTGCTCACTTAGCGTGAGTTGCCATGCCAACCACCCCCAGGAGATGGGTTCAAGTTCCTCATTCCTGGGCCTATCCCCTGGGTCTTGCAGGAGCTTCAGAGCCTCTCTCTCACTTTTCCTTATCTCTGAGTTACTACTCAATGCGCCCTTCCATTTCTCACCTCACTCACACCTGCCTGCTCCAGTTCTCATGCCAACCTAGTGACTTCCTGTCCTGTAATGAGACATGTGTCTGTCAGTATCCATGTGGCTCCTAACGCCTCTCCCCACCTCTCCCCACCTCTTTTTTTTTTTTTCTGTGACTGAGCATAAAGGGAGAGAGCTGAAGGTTAAAAAATGATTAAAGGAGAGGATTCCTCCTGCCCTCCTCTTTCTAGGAGAGTGCTGTTAGAGTGGCAGCTGGCAGGTACCCAAGGTATGGAAGCTGGACATAAGGGGAGGAAACCAGGTTTGGGAGCTGGAGATACTGGGAACCTCCAGAATACATTTTAGCTTCTCCTCTGAGTGCCCCCAGGAAGCTGGGCAGATTCCAATCCCTGAGCATTGAATGGGGAAACCGAGGCAGGAGCTAGACCTCTGGGAAGTCCTTCTCCCCAGCAGTCTTTAAGATCTGGGTGAAGCCAAAGCCCCTAACATTTTAGCTGCTAGCTGCCCCCAGGGAACCAAGAGAGGGACACCAGGGATGTTTGGCAGAGCCCTCCTCTCTCCGTTCTCTTTTCTAACCCCTTTTGTCTCTCTGCAGGAAATCCTCCGCTCCACTGCCCAGTCCCGGTACTTAGAAATTGGCAGCTCTCGCCGTTCCCTCCTTTCTTACCCGCCTCTCCACCCAGTCACCCAGAACCTCACCTTCTTGGTCTCCCTCCCTATCACTGCAGTCTCCCCCAAATATGGGCCTTCTTCCTTGCCTGGAGTGGGGAGGGGCCCGCGCATTTACCTCATTCAGCAGGAAGGTTGCACTGGAGTCAGAAAAAGACATAGACCGCGCTAGCGGCCTCTCCCCCTCCCCCGGGCCCGGGGCTCCGGGGCGAGAGCACGACCCGGCCGCCGCTCTGCACGCTGGCTCCCGCCCGCACGCCGGGCCTCGCCCCACTCCCGCTCGGCTCCGCCGCCGGCTCCCTTCCCTCTCTCCGGGTTCCTCCCCCTTTTCCTCTTCCCTCGTCCCCCCCTTTCCCTCCTCCCTCTCTTTCCTTTCTCGCCGCGTCGGTCAATCTCTCCCTCTCCTGTCGCCTTTCAGCCCCGCTCTTTCCATTTCCATCTCTACTACCTGCTCTCTACGGTCCCCGCGGTTTATCTGGGTGCCCCCCACTGTCCTTCCTTTCCCAGATTTCGCCTCCCTTCTCCGACCGCGCCCCTTCTTCTTCCTCAACTCCCTCCCCAGAAACGGTAGGGACTCGGAAGCTCCCCGCGCCGCGGGCAGAAGGGCGGGAGTAGCTCCAGGGCTGCAGGGCTGCGGAGCTTTAGGCAGAAGGTTCCTCTGCCTGCCGGCCCCCTGCGCCGAGCGCGGCCGGTCTTGCGGCGCCGACTAAGGCAGGCGCCGCGGTCCCAGCGCCTTCGACCCCGACCTCAGCAGAGGAAAGGATCGAAAAGGAAGCCTGGCTCGTGTGCCGCTCGCTAGCTCCAGTGTCAACGCGCCCCCCTCTGGGATCCGGGGAAGAGAAGGTCCCCCCCGCCCCGCCCCATCATCCCAGACCCAGATCCTACGGCTCCGGGGAGATTCAACTGCACTCAGCCCAGCCGGGATGCGCCCGCGCCTGGGAGTCTCTACTGTTACTCCTCTCTCCAGGGTTCGGGCCCCGCGAGACCCAGCCCGCAGAGGCAAAGGGCAAGGCGAGGCGAGGCGAGGCGGCTCCTTCTCCAACGGCTGCAGCGCCCCCTTGCCCCACTCGTCGGTGGCCGCTTGCTCGCGGGGTCCAGTCTGTCGGCCGGCGGCTGGGGGTCCGGCCCTACCAGCAGGAGGCGCTGCCCTGGCCAGAGCAGAGGGGCCTCAGCTCGGAGCCAGAACCCCACCGAAGCCTAGGACGGACCTCTCTCCTCCTTCCAGGAGCTGTGGTCCCATCTCCAGGCCCCCAGTATGGGACTCTGGGCTGCACTCTATCCCACCCCCCGGGGGCGGGGGGCTCCTTTGAGACACTTGGCTTCTCTGGGGCCCTAGACATCTCCTACCTCCATCTTGGTCTCCAGGGGCGCCCCGGCCTGGCCTGGGCAGCAGGGAGTACAGAGTCGCGGGACTGCTCCTCGGGTCAGTGCCCCCTCCCGCCCCCTTCGGCGGGCACGTCAAACAGGACAAGCCCAAGTTCTGGAGGGGGAAAGGGGAGCAGGGGTGTAGCCCCAACCAGCTCTCTCCCTGCACCCTTCCGAGCGGATCAGCCTCTTATTGGTCCCTCCACACACCCAACACATCTAGGCTGGACTCTTCTCCATTCCAGGGACCAGAGGGCGAGGGCGGGGCGTCTGGCCCCCTGGCACGGATGGACATACCCTGAAGCTGAATTACTGGGGTCTCCAACTTCCTCTCGGGACCAGCTAGAACTCTCCCCTTTCAGTTCGAGGGCGTCCTGACATGTCCTGCTCTGCCCTTCTTTTAACTCCCCTGGGGGTTCCCAGAACCCCTCCTCTCAGTCCTCTCATCCCCTGGGGATCTTGGAAGGCTTCTCTCCCCTTGCTGTTAAGTCGGCCATCTGCTAGTCCCCATTCCAGAAGAGTTAAATTGGGGAAGAAACCATTCTCCTCGCGTCTCCCCCAGCTCCTCCTCAGCCTGGAAAGTGCTTTGGGAGGACACCGCCTCCCCTCCCTCTGCGACTAGTCCAACGGGTCCAAGGATCTCCTACCCACCACCTTCCCCCAAGTTACTTAGCTTCAATTATTCAAGAGATAAGGAGGTTGCGTGTGTGTTATTAAAATGTGTGCGCGCAGAGGTTTCTATGATTTTTATTTTGTTTTGTTTTATGGCTCTAATAGAGGGAGCAGAAGCTTTGCCTCTCATTTGACAATAAGACCTGGAGGGAGAGAGGTGCATCCCGCTCCCCCCAACACACACACACCCCTGCTGACCACAGCTAATGGACTAGCTCCTCTGGGCCTTGGGGCAGCTTAGGTTTCCAAAGGAAAAGGGGGATGGGGTTTGCTGGCCAAGACAAGCAATTGTCCCTGGCTTTCCCCTCCCTCCCTCTTCTCCCTCCACTCTCCCAGAACCTACAACCATCTTTCTTGCCCTACCCTTACTTTAAAATAGAAATATCAATGACTTCTTTCCTATCAGAGGGAATCTGAGGTATATAGGGGCAGCTCTGCACCCTTTACTTTTTCTCATTTTCATTCCAGCTGCTGAACCACATACCTCTCTCCTTTATGCTGTGGAGAGAAGGTAGGAACCTCAGAGCTAGAGCTGGGAGCCCTGGCCCCCAGAACTGTCCCCTCCCAGCCAGATCTGCTCCGGGGCTGATGACTGGCAGGATTTTCCCTTTTCAGGTCCTGTCCAAGACCTACACCCTCTTCCTCACTACTCAGGTAGTCCGTCTCTGGCTCTGACCTCACAGTATCTGGCACCTTGCTGAGAGGGGCCTCTCCTGGATGCACCAGTGTGCTGTGCCTTCACTTGGCACCTTCAGGGCCTCAGCTCCAACACAGGGGCCCCCAGGGCTTCCCAGGGAGCCTTCATCCCTTCTCCCTGGGGTCAGTGCACCCTATTCTCTGATCTTCAGACCCCCAGGTTGTCAGAACCTCGGGGTATCTGACAGTGCCTTGGCTAGTCCTTCTGGCTGGTCTTTGTGCAGACACAGGCATGCCCTGGGGGTTGCCCTACTGATCTAGTGGTGGATTTCAATCCCCAGAAACTGCACTTCACTCAGTGGCCCTGGCATTTAAAAGTCTGTGTACCACAGGGACAGGGAACAAAGATCACCATGTCCTTTCCTTTGTTATCTCTTACTACTGAGACCAAAAAAGGTCTCCCTGTCTCTTCTGAGAACTCTCTGTGGAAGTAGCTTCCACAGGGACTCCCCATTGCCAACTCCAAATACTACTCTGAGGAAGTTCCTTTAACATCAAACCTCAGTCCCTCCTGCTGCAATCTGTCTTCTTTTTCTGGGCACCACCTCTGGGCCCATGGTGATATTTGATGCTCTAGGTGCTTTTAGGCTCCATCCCCTGATGCAGCATTTGCTATAAATGTGTCTGAAAGGTTTCTTGCAGACAGTAGCCCCAAAGAGTGTACCTTCCTTCTCATGCCATGTCTCTCTGGAGGGACTGGCTCTCTGGAGGGGCTATAGCTTCAAAGCCCAATTATTGCCCCCTCTGGGTGGGCTGTGTGATTGCTCTGCAGATTTGGGGGTCCCTTCTGGTACCTGGGAAGGAGGGAAGGTGAGAGGGCTGATATGGTTGGCTCTCATTCTCTTGCTGTTCAGGAGTCTGGCTCAGGTGCTTGATAGTAGGTGTTTATTTTAGTTTAAGATCTCAGTTCCCCTCTGCATCCATGGTATGTGGTGGGTGATACCAATTCCACAGAATGAATTGGAGTGAGGAAAGAGGCTGGGACATGAGCAGAACTCTAGGGCTCCTCCCAGTGGGAGGAAGGGGTATTTGCATCAGGCTCCCTAGGATGGCTTGGGGAAGAGGAACGGCCTAAACTCTGTCTCTTGTCTTCTCTCCTTCACTCTGGCCAAACTCAACACTTTAGGACTATGAATCACAGCACTGTCCAAGGGGTCAGTTTAAGACCTTCTTCCACTCCTACATGTTTATAAGTTCTATAAACATCAGAGGTTAGCTGGAGAAGCTGGGGTTTATAAGGAGTAGGGGGTAGGGTATCCCTGGAAGGGGTTCTGAGATATTTGACTCAGATTACAGGTCTAAGTGGGGGGAGCTCTTTGGGAAAAGAGTACCTCAAGTGGGCGTAGCTGAGGCATCTCAGGGCTTCCAAAAGTCTGGGACAGAGGGGACTTGGGCATCTTTTAGGAGGGCCGGGCTGCTGCCAAGAGGTTGCCAGGGGCCTCAAGAAGACTCAGAACAATGGGGAAGCAGGCTGACCCTGACTTATAACTGGATGAGTAGGGAGGAGGGACTGTGCTTGCATCCTTCCTCGCCACTCCAGTCCTGGGGCTTCTTTGTCTCTCACTGCATCCCTGATCTCAGCCCAGATCACAGCCCCTCTTGAATGCAGAACAGGGTGGAAGAGCCCTCTACTCCAGCCCCACTCCTACCACTCTCAGTTTAAGGACCTGAGCTGTGGATCTCCAGTTTGGAATGAGGGCATGGTGCCTGCAGCCTCTCTGGGAATGAATAATTCAAAAGCAGCATAGTGCTCGATGCTTTCAGCTGCCCCTCGGGCCCACCATTTCCTCTCTCTGCTTCTCACTGCTCCCTCACCAGCTGCAAGGGGAATGAGGCCTAGGAGCCCGGGAAGGGGGTGTTCGGGAGAGGCAGGACCTGGATAGGATGGGAAAGTGCCAACTCACACCTTGGGGAGAGGCCTCCTGGGGAGGAGGGGAGATAGCTGGTGAAGAGCTGTGGCCCCTCTTCTTTGATCAGGAGGGCAAGGGAGCTGGCAGCCACCTTGGAGCCAGGTTGAAAAGTGAGACTGAAGACCCTTGACCTGAGCAACTCCCAGACTGTGGACTCCTATATGCCTCTGGGGTAACACAGGGCCAGAAGGAGTCTAGGTTCTTCTTGGAGTCAGCACCTGCAAGGGCGTGAGGTCATTCAGAGATGCTCTGTGCCTTCCCAAGAAATAACATCTTGCTGAGAGTGGAAAACTGCGAAGCTGCTAGAAGTGTATTACAGGCTGAGGATGGGTGCAGTTACATAGGCCATCTGGCATGGTGGAAAGAACACAGGATTTGAAGTCTGAGAACCAGAGGGCAAGTCCTAATTCTACCACTAACAGGTTGCAAGCAAGTCACATTTTCTCAGAAATTGAGTTTTCTTACCTTTTAAAAGGGGAAGGAACAGTGTTAAAAGGGGAAAAACAGTGCTTACTTCACAAGAGGTTCTGTGAGAATTCCACAGGTATGTTTGTGTTCTCTAAAGTGTAAATTGAAAAGTAAAAGTTAGTTGTTATGATTGGGGGGGTGAGAATATCCTACACAGGGAAGCAGCATGTAGTGGAGAGGATCGGTACAGAGTCATGCCCTGGGTTTTAGTTGCTGTCCTGTGATTGACCCTTAGTCCTTCCTCTTGAGAGGTTAAATGACTTTTCAAAGGCCACAATCAAGTCAATGGTTGAACTGGATTCAGACCCAGATCTTCAGATTTTGCCTCTTGGGTTCTTTCCATTACACCACACGGTGTCCTCTGACCTTCCAAGTGCTCAATACTGGGGACTTCCTCTGAAAGGCCCCGATATCCAGATGCCACTGAGATTACTACTTCATTCCTTTGTATCATGTGTGGCCACACCCCTCTCTCCTTCAGGAATAATGCAGCGAGTACATTTCTTTAACTTTCCCCTGAGGCAGCATGAATAATATTATCAAGTTTTTGGAATGCAGTTTAAAAAGTAACCATTTATTATTACAAAAACAGTACTTATATATTGTAGAAAATTAGAAAATACAGGTAAGCAACAAGACAAAACAATCAAAACACAGTATTCCCACCACCTAGAAATGACCACCATGAACACTTTGGGTGTAATCCTTCTAGAGTTGCTTTCTTAAATTAAAAAAAATGAAGATCTAACTTATGGTCATAAAATGCACAAAAAATATTAAATGTACAACTACATGATTTTTGCATTCATATCTATCTGATAACCACATCCAAGTCAAGGTCTACAGCATTGTCCTCACCCCAGAAGTTTTCCTCATGTACCTTCGTGGTCAGTATCCAGCCTCCCACAGTAATAGCTATTCAGGTTCTTATCACCATAGATTAGATTTGCCTGTTCTTGCACTTCATATAAAAAGGATCGTACAGTGTGTACTCTTTTGTACCTGGCTTCTTTCCCACAGCATTATATTTTTGAGATTCATCCTTGCTGCATTTATCAGCAATTTGCTTTTTTTTTGCTGTTTTAGTATTTCCTTGTTAGAATATACTGTAATTAATTTATCCATTCACCTGTTGATGACCTTTTAGGATGATTTCAATTTTGTCTAAGTGAATAAAATTGCTATGAACATTCTTGAGCATGAACTCATTTCTCTTGTATATATATACCTAGAAATGAAATTGCTGGTTTATAGAGTAGGCTATATTTTTATTTTATGCACACACACATACACAAATGGTTTTTTTTTTTTTTTTTTTAGCAAAGTGAGATCATAATCAACATGCTATTTTGAACCCTTTTTTTTTTCTTTCAACAGTCTCCACCTTTCCATTTCATTATCTTTCAAATATCTCTAATTGGCCCAAAAATGTCTCTTGGAGCTGATATGACCTAGTCCGTATCTAATCGAGAACCACACATTGCATCTGGTAGTTGTATCTTGTTAAGAGCCTCTCCTTAGGTCCTTGCTGGCTGTTGGCTGGGTACATCAGTTTCCTGTCCTGTGGACCTCTGCCTGGGGCTACACTCAACATGGCAGCTTACATCTGAGAGGGAGAATAGAACTTGCCTTCTTTTTGTAACCTTAGTTTGGAAGTGACTTTTCATCATTCTGTGGCATTTTATGCCATAAAAGCAGTCACTGGATCCAGCCCACACTCTGAGGGTGGGGATTACACGAGGACTTGAATCAGTATCGGAAGGCAGGGATCACTGGGAGCCTTTCTAGAGCTGTCTACCAATACCTTACAGGTGATGGGCCACGCTTTATCTTCACATGGGAAGGTACATAGTAGTAATTTAAAGGCCACTTTCATACATATACAACGCAAATACTACCTCCATTTTATAGATGAGAAAACTGAACTTCAGAGCGAGCTTCCTTTTTCACCCTGTCTAAAGCCGGTTTTGCCAGTTAGCTCTTACCACATGTTAATTGTCTACAACACACTTTCAAAAAATAAACTTTATTTTTTAGAGTAGTTTTAAGTTCACAGCAAAGTTGAGTGGAAAGTGCAGAGGTTTCCCATCTGCCCTGTGCCCCTACACATGCACAGCCTCCCCACTAGGAGCAGCATGCCCCACGAGAGTGGGATGTTTGTTACCATCAACAGTCTGATTCTGATGCCTCATCATCACGCAAAGTCCACTGTTGACATTAAGGTTCACTCTTGGTGTTGCACGTTCTGTGGGTTTGGACAGATCATAATGACATGTATCCACCATTATAGTATCATACAGAATAGGTTCACTGCCCTAAAAATCCCCTGTGCTCTGCTTATTCATCCCTCTCTTCCTCCACCCCTTGGCTTTTTCCAGAATGTGGCATAGTTGGATTTATACTATGTGTAGCTAGATTCTGCAGTGCACCTTCTATGCAATTTTCTTGTTCATTCCTTTACTTGTTTATTATCTGCCTTCCTGGACTAGAATGCAAGTTGCCTGAGGTCAGGAAGCTTGTTTGTCTTCTTACTTAGCACTGTATCCCTAGTACCTGGAATTGTGCCTGCTACCCAGTAGGTATTTAATGAATATTTGTTGAAAAGAAGAATATGTTTTGAGGTTTGTCCCCGTCACATTCTAATTGATTGGAATCCAAGTCTCCTTAACTTTACAACCCAAACTGATCTATTCATTACGCCACATGGGGAAGAAAAAATGGTGGTGGTGAGGGGGAACAGAGAAGGGAAAGGACAGGAGGAATCAAGGGAAGAGAGAAGTAGGTTCACAGGCAAATAGATATTCTACAAAAATCCAGTTGGCCAAGGAGGCAGCTCTGGACAGCTCCCCTTTCGCCTTAGAGCTCTGCCCCATCGGGGACATAATCCCTTTGTCCTGGTTCCTCTTGACGTAGTTGAGAGAGGGTCACATTTATTTTAAGCAAACATAAAACTTGACCTAGTATTACGGAAGGACAAATAGAAAATAAACAATGGAAATGCATGAACTGTAAAATAGTCCAGGAGATACTGGAGTAAGAAGTTCCCATTCTCACTTCAGTTACTTTTATCCCCGATCCCAGACTTGGGCCCTTTGCATATCTTGTCTCCCAGATAACTGCTACCCAATTCCAAAGGGTTTTTTACAATTTTTGCCACCCCCTTGTATGCTGTCCTGGTTTCCCTGCCTCCCAGCTCCCAGCTTGGTGGGTGCTTTGTTTGCTGTGGTGGGTGTGGAGGCACATTAGATGCCCTAAGCATTACAAAAGATAACGAGGATCCCTACTTAGTGAAAAAAAATTCAATTCAACAAATAATTCAAGTATAAAAAAAAGTAAGTCTAACAAAATTTTGAAAATTTTCATCCCACATTTGATATTTACGGTAAAATGTCAAATATCATCTTATTGCAAAATAAATATTTTTTTAGTGCCCCTGCTTTACTGGCACTTGGCACTCAGCATCCTTATTGAGTAAATATTCAATACAAGCCCCCTACCCCCACCCCACCTCTGTGGGAGATGTGAAATTTAGGGGAACTGCAGTACATTGTCACTTCCCTCATTTGGAGTATTTTCATGCTGACATTAAAACTCTGAACTGGCACCAAATGATTTCACTTATCTGTAGAGCATAAGAACAAAGCAAAAACTGAAGGAACAAAACAGCAGCAGACTCACAGAACCGAAGAATGGACTAACAGTTGCCAAAGGGAAAGGAACTGGGTGGGGGGTAGGAAGGGAGGGAGAAGAGGAATAAGGGGTATTCCGATTAGCACACATAATGTAGGGGGCAGGGCACGGGGAAGGCAGTATAGCACAGAGAAGACAAGTAGTTACTCTATAGCATCTTACTATGCTGATGGACAGTGACTGTAATGGGGTATGTGGTGGGGACTTGATAATGGGGGGGAACATGTGCCCATGTGATTTTATATTAATGATACCACAATAAACAAAAACAAAAACAAAAACAAAAAACTCTGAACTCACATTTCCCCAGATTTTTCTCTTGAAAAAATTTGAACCTTTCTGTAGGTTTAAAATTGCAGGAATAATATAATGAATGCATATGCCTTTCACCTAGATTCACTGATTGTTAACATTTTCCCACCTTTGCTAAGTAGACCCGTGTTTGTGCTGAACCATTTGAGAGTAAGTTGCAGATATCAACTTCATTCCTAAATACTTCATCATGTATTTGCCCAGAACAGAGCCATTGCTACAAAACCGCAGAACATTATCACACTCAGGAAATTTAACATTGTTACAATATTGTCTAAAGTATAGTCTGTTTCAAAGTTCCTCAATTGTCCCAACAATACTCCTTAACTTAAAAAAAAATCGGATCCAGTTGAGCATCATGCATTACATTTAGTTATGACTCTCTAGTTTCCTTGAAAGTTTAACAGTTTCCCAGCTGATTTTTTCCCCCATAGCAATGATATTTTTTAATAGAGCAGGCCAATTGTTTGAGATATATACCTCAATTTGTTTCCTTATGATTAAATTCAATTTAAACATTTTTAGTAAGAAAACGTCCTTCATAGGAGACATAAGGGCCCTTCCCAGTACATCCCATTGCGGGCATATGATGTCTGTTTGTCCCATTTTGGTGATGTTAAATTTGATCACTTGATTAAGGTGGCCTTCATGCTATTTTTCCTAACCAGGGAGGATGTTATCTTGGGAGGAGAGAAATGAGGACAGTTGGAAAGAAGAGTGAGGAGAACAAAGAGAAGAGGCCCAGAAGGGAAAGGCCATGGCTGTCTATCATTTTTCCCCAGGGCCAAGACTGCATGAAGTGACCAGGAGCCTCCTGGTCTCTGCCACAGAAGTCACAAGCCTTGGATCCACTTCTAGCCAAGCCCAGCAGCGACTGAAGTTCTTCCTCCCCGCTTCCCTACCCCTGGGCCCAAGTCCTGAACTAAGGGCTGAGATCCACCTGGGTCAAAACCAAATTAAAAAAGGATCCTTGTTTGAGCAGATGCTCCCCACATCTGTGTGATAGTGCTGGTCATAAGCAGGCAATAACCGACTTCTGGGGGTGGTTCTCTACCCTAGGCTTTTCCAGGACCCTTTTTCTTCCTGATCTGAAGGATCAAGCACAATACAGAAGGGGAAATGTCGTATGCTGGAAACTTTTTTATTGACATTATCTCTAAGTCAATGACAACCATCTCTACTCCTTACTTTTGTTCAGTGCTCATGGAAGAATATTAGTGAATTTGTATATATCTGTGACTATATATTCACAGCCCTAAAATGGGAGCCCTCTGTGGCTTATGAGATGAAGAAGTTTGATATTTGTTAAATATTCCTTTTAGTCCCTCTCACCTCTTATACACACATATAAAGCTGGCTTTCTGGACTGTTTTTGGCAAGAGTAAAAGCAACTTATTTTTTTTGTCTCATTAATATACAATTACATGAGCAACATTGTGGTCACTAGATACCCCCCATTATCAAGTCCCCACCACATCTCCATTACAGTCGCTGTCCATCAGCACAGTAAGATGCTATAGAGTCACTATTTGTCTTCTCTGTGCTATACTGTCTTCCCTATGTCCCCACCTGCTAATCGTAATGCCCCTTATTCCCCTTATCCCTCCCTTCCCAACCCTTCCCACCAGTCCCTTTCCCTTTGGTAATTGTTAGTCCATTTTTGGGTTCTGTGAGTCTGCTGCTGTTTTGTTCCTTCAGTTTTTTCTTTGTTCTTATACTCCACAGATGAGTGAAATCATTTGGTACTTGTCTTTCTCCACCTGGCTCATTTCACTGAGCATTATACCCTCTAGCTCCATCCATGTTGTTGCAAATGGTAGGATTTGTCTTCTTCTTATGGCTGAATAATATTCCATTGTGTATATGTACCACATTTTCTTTATCCATTCATCTACTGATGGACACTTAGGTTGCTTCCATTTCTTGGCTATTGTAAATAGTGCTGTGATAAACATAGGGGTGCATATGTCTTTTTCAAACTGGGCTGCTGCATTCTTAGGGTAAATTCCTAGGAGTAGAATTCCTGGGTCAAATGGTATGTCTATTTTTAGTTTTTTGAGGAACCTCCATACTGCTTTCCACAATGGTTGAACTAATTTATATTCCCACCAGCAGTGTAGGAGGGTTCCCCTTTCTTCATATCCTCGTCAACATTTGTTGTTGTTTGTGTTTTGGATGGTGGCCATCCTAACTGGTGTGAGGTGATATCTCATTGGTTTTAATTTGCATTTCTCTGATAATTAGCGATGTGGAGCATCTTTTCTTGTGCCTGTTGACCATCTGAATTTTTTCTTTGGAGAAATGTCTGTTCAGACACTCTGCCCATTTTTTAATTGGATTATTTGCTTTTTGTTGAGGCATGTGAGCTCTTTATATATTTTGGATGTCAACTCCTTATGGGATATATCATTTATGAATATATTCTCCCATACTGTAGGATGCCTTTTTGTTCTACTGATGGTGTCCTTTGCTGTACAGAAGCTTTTTAGTTTGATATAGTCCCACTTGTTCATTTTTGCTTTTGTTTCCCTTGCCCAGGGAGATATGCTCATGAAAAAGTTGCTCATGTTTATATTCAGGAGATTTTTGCCTATGTTTTCTTCTAAGAGTTTTATAGTTTCATGACTTACATTCAGGTCTTTGATCCATTTCGAATTTACTTTTGTGTATGGAGTTAGACAGTAATCCGGTTTCATTCTCTTACATGTAGCTGTCCAGTTTTGCCAACACCAGTTGTAGAAGAGACTGTCATTTCCCCATTGTATATCCATGACTGCTTTATCATATATTAATTGATCATATATGCTTGGGTTAATATCTGGACTCTCTATTCTGTTCCACTGGTCTATGAGTCTGTTCTTGTGCCAGACAAATTGTCTTGATTACTGTGGTTTTGTAGTAGAGCTTGAAGTTAGGAAGTGAGGTTCCCCCCACTTTATTCTTCCTTCTCAGGATTGAAAAGCAACTTAAAAAAAATGGCAACTACTTAGCCAAGGAGATTGGGACACAAAGTAAGAATGACCTTATGACTCTCTCCTTACTACTATAAAAAATTTTAAGGAAAATTGTAGGCATAATGCTATTTTACCACTAAGTACTGTAGTACTATCAAAAAGAACATTTTCTTAGAGCAACAAAATAACATTATCCCTCCTAACACAATTCAAGTTTTCCCATTTCTAATGGGGGTTAATTTTGATGGATTTAGGTTGAGTGGGGACTTGAAAAGCCAAGGAGGAAAGGGGATTTTGAACAGAACCTGGAATGATGACTCACAGCTACCTCACTGTGGCAGGCTGACTGAAAACTGGCCCCAAATGATCCCCTTTTCTGTGTTCATGCTTTTGGGTAATCTCCTGCTGCACATGGAATGGCCTAGTGACCTGCTTCTAGTCTGTCAAACACAGCAAAAGTGATGGGATGGCACTTCTGTGATTAGGCTACCAGAGACTGTGACTTCCGTTCTGCGGGCCAACTCTGTCCCTTGCTGGCTTTGCTGAAGCAAGCTGCCATGTTGGAGAGGCCCATATGGCCAGGAGCTGAGGCCCTCAGTCCAACAGTCTGCAGGAACTGAGTCCTGTCAACAATCACCTCAGTTTAGAATTGGCGTCTCCCTCATTTGAGCCTCAGATGAGACTGCAGCCCTGGCTCACATCTTGATGGCAGCTTTGTAAGAGCCCAAAGCAGAGCGCCCAGCTAAGTCATGCCCAGATTCCTGATCTTCAGTAAATATGAGATAATAAATATGTTATATTAAGATACCAAATATATGGTCATTTGGTATGCAGCAATAGATAACTAATATACTCATTTGATAAAACAGCCTTGCATGTGGAGATCATTGTTATTATCCCTTTTTATTGAGTAGGACACTGAGGCTCAGAGAAGCTTGATCAGTTGTCCAAAGTACCAGCCATCTTCTTACTTCCGAAAACAGCAACAGACCCCAACTAATGTGAAAAGAAAAGGCATTTATTAGAAGGGTACAGAATAACTTGCTCATAGAATCAATGGAAAGGCCAGAGTACCAAGCTTTAAAATGAGGCAGGAACAAGGGAAAGAGGCAGCAGGTACCATGGAAGAGTCTGGTTTGGGGGCTTCTGCCACAGTCACTGGAATTTTAGTGAATTTGTGTATATCTGTGACTATATATTCTGACAGCAGAATGAGTTCTAAACGCTTCTTCACATAGCTCATAGCTCCATGCTCAAAGCTCTTGTGGGGTGCTTGATGGTCTGAACTTGGATTAGCTTCGCACATGTTGGTGCCTTGGATCAGCTCATGGTAGGTGTTTAAATGTTTATTCGATTCAGAAAAAAGAGACAAGTCTGGCAATAGATGGAGGGCTAGTTCATGCTCTAAGGCTCTCAGAAACTGATGTGGCCCCTTAGCCTTAATAGGATGACATTCCCAGCTCTTCCCAGGATTTCTGAATTTCCTGTACTGCCCAGAGAACTGGTGGCCACAGGAGAAGGTTGTAGCCCAAGTAGTGAAAAGCTAGGGAGAGTATGGGATGCAGTGTCAGGAATACGCCACCAGAGGGCAAAGGAGACTCAGAAATCTACGAAGGGAGCATGCGGGTACTGGGGCAGCAGAATGGGGTGTTGGAGAAGGCTGAGGAAGTTTGGCTTGACTGAGGCTCTGGGGACCCAGAGGACAAGCATTGGTGTGGGCACCAACAGGTTTCTCTTGTCCCTGTGGCCTGGATGCACCCTCTTCCTACTGTTGGAGCTTTGGGCTCTCCCTGTCTTTGCTCGGAGATCTTGGGAGAACTTTGGACTTTATTTTTATGGCATCAATTTTCCAACTGTAAACACTACCCACCACCCCATCAACCCAGCTCAGCACTGGAGTAGAGGGCAGGGGTGGGGTGAGGGGTGTGCCTCTGGCCCTGAAAAAGGGGCAAGGCTGGGATGGGCAGTGGCTTCCCTAACCTGGAGCTTCGTATGGCAACAGGGCAAGAGGTGGTGGGTTTGTAACAAGTAGTGCTTAGCACAGTGCCTGGCATAGCGTAGGTGCTCTCAATAAATATTTGTCAGTTGCTGATAATTATCTGATACAGATAAACCATGCAGAAGGAACCAAGGCAGGCCATTCCTGAGTCCTTCCACTTCTCAACAGCCCACTATTACCATTCTTTTCTAAGCCACTGCTTTTTCTTCCTGGACCACTATGATCACTTCCTAAGGGGTTTCCTTTTTATCACTTGATCCGTCAGTTTATTCTCTACCCAGCAGCCAACATGATTTTTTAAAACTATAAATCAGATCATGCCACTGCCAAATTTAGCATTTTCCAAAGGGTTCTCATTAGGCTTTGAATGAAATCAAGACTGCTTACCCTGGCCCAGAGCTTCTACATTAGCTAGGGCATGCCTCCCTTTCTCACCTTGTCTTGTACTTTCTTCGTCCGACAGACTGGATTTCAGCTTCACTGACTTTCTGTTTCTTGAATAGTAATCTTGCTATTGCCTTAGGACTTTTGCTTTAGTTATCCCCTCTGCTTGGAATGCTCTTTGCCCAGATTCTTTGCATGGCTGACTCCTTGTCATTAAGGTCTCCCTGTAAACATCACTTCCTAAGAAAGGCATATTCTCAACAACCCAACCTAAGTTTCTCTTCCAGTCGCTTCCTACCCATTCCCTTTTCTGATTACACTTGTCACCATCAATTATCCTTTCATCTATTCATTGGTTTCTTGTCTCCTCCCACTAAAAGGCAGGTTCCATGAGAATAGAGAGCTAGTCTTCTGAGTTAAATTACTGTATCCCTGGCACCTATTAATAGAATAGTACCTGGCCATAGTAGGCACTCAATACATATTTATGGAAAGAATGGATAAATGAGTGAATGGTGCAGGGCTAAGAAATAGGGAATGGAAATTTGTATCCCTCTGGAGTTTACAGTCAATCATTCATTATCATGGGTGGTAGTGGTTGTGGAACTGGTGGTGGCCAAGCCTCCTCCAACCGTGGGACCTAGAGGAAGTCAAGAGTCTTGGTGGTGGTGGTGGTAGCAGCAGTCACATGGGGGTGGCGAAGTGCGCAGGGTATATATGCTGGATTGAATGAATGTTGTTTTTACACATCTTTCTTACTTTCAGAAAATGTAATGTGCAGAAATCTGATCTTTAAGACAGAAAAGTCAAGGAATTGTTATTTTCACTGTAAGAGGAATCCTTGCTTTATAAAAGGGAGTAGGCTGAGGCTTGCTTAGCTATTTGGCGAACAATCCAGGGAAGGCTAAGGAGACTCAAGCCCATCCATTTGTTACATTACAGGGTGTTTTCAGCCCTAGATATTTACAGTGTCATCAAGATACTTATGGCTAGATAGAACTTGCATTTACATATAGTATACTCTCCTTTGTAGGAATTTCCTTTTCCTGAAAATGAAAGGCTGAGAATATATCACTATGTGACTGTCTGTATTAGGAAAACCAGGGCTACTGAGACCAAGCTGGACTTGAAGAAATAGAAGGAGTTCATGCCAGTTGCCTTTTTCTTTTTTCTCTTCTGTCAGGATTAAAACCATCCAAATGGTCCTGATTTACTGTTTATTTTCCACCCTGGGCTAGGAAAAGAGTATTTCTGAATATTTTACTTATTGTAGTGGCTCTCAAACTAGGCTCAGTAGGGCTGGTTCTCCACAAGCTGGGTCAAGGTGTTCTGCCATGAAAACTGAGTAATGGCCATCTTGTCCAGTTCAAAGAAAAAAAATCGAATAGGTAGCATTTTCTAAATTCTAAGGTTTTTCCAAAATCTTTTTCTAAGACTTGGTGCCTATGATTCTAGACTCTATTAGACCTGACATAGCACAAACTGATGTGTTTAATTACTTTAATTTGTTAATATTTCATCATATTCTGCTAAGAGTACTTCTTATGGGGGCTCAGAGTAAGTCTGAGAACTACTGTCAGAGACCACATTATTGAACCTCTCTGTGTCTCATCTATTCCCTTTCCAAGATGAAGATAATAATAGCATCGTGTAGTTGTCATGAATTATTTTATGCCAAGGACTCGCAACCTAGTAAGTGCTACATAAGTGCTTGCTATTGTAATTACTAAAAACATAGCAGCCAAATTAGATCATTTTAAGACCATTTCCTACTCTAATAGCCTATACATTTAAAGCTCAATAATTGAGTATTTTCTGTGTACTAGTTCATATTTCCTATCTAGGAAATAAGAAACTGGACTAATTTTTAAGGCCAGTTTATAGTGCTAAAAATAGATCTTCTGTGTAAGGTGCTGATGGTAGCCCTGACCTTCAGGAACAGGAAATGGAATTTAGGAGGCCAGACTGACACACCAGCCATACACAAAGGCAGAGGAGGCCAGTGCGATTTAAAGTGCACAGAGCCAGACCCCTAGCGTATTTCTCCAGCTTATTTGGTTGGTATCCACTTTTTTTTTCACTTCAAAGGCAAAACCTTTCATTCCAAAATATAATGTTTCATAATGCACACATTTCTTTTTCTCAATTGTTTTTTGTGTTTTCCTTATATGGCCTATAAACATATTATTCTAAGAGGTATATGGTAGACACTAGATTCAGGCTGGAGAGGAAATTTTGATAGTGGCAAAGAACACTGGCTACTTGAAGGGAAAAGTCAGGCAAAGGGGCCCCAAAGGTCAAATTACAGGCTAGGCCTGAACAACCGAGAATCATATATGGCAGAATAAACTATCCCTTTCTCAGTTTCATTTCCCATTTTCAAACATTTTAACCAACATTGTTCTATCTAATCTTCACATCCTTTAAGAAAGACAAGGCAGATAGTTTTATCCCCATTATATAGATGAGGCTCCAGGAAAGTAAGTGGTGATTTACCCAAAGCATATAGTTTGCAATTACATATGGCTGATAAGTAGTGGAAAGGATTCTCCTAATTCTTCCCCTCTTCCTTGCCTCCAAGCTCTGTCCTGGGTTTAGGAATCCAGTGGGGATTTGGCTTGGACAAGACATGGGTTTTGAAGGACAGGAATGCAGGGAGGGCAGGGTCTGAGGAAGGGGCAGCCTCAGATATCTAGGTTGTGGGACCCTGGGTGGGGAAGGGGCTGCTGAAGGAAGAAGGAGCTTCAGGTCTGCCAGAAGGAACCGCCAAGCCAGACAGCCAGACCTCTAAGGGAAGCCAGGCAAGCTGTCCTCTTCCCAGCTCTTCAGGCATGGCACTCTAGAAAGTCAGACTCACCGGCATCCTGGGAATTCACCCTCTCCCCCATCTTTCTAACCGTCAAAGGGTTAAGCAGCTGTCTCTTGATTTTCCTATCACCCAGGTAACTTGGGTCTCTGCTTTGTGGGAGAAAAGGTGTGAAATAAATGAAAGTCCCAAACAATTTCTCAGTATGTGCACCTAGCAATGCACCAAACCTCCAACAGAGAGGCACAACTCTTTGCGTAGAAGGTGGACGGGGAGTCTCTGCTCCGCGGCAGGTGCAGGCGATGAGCTCTCCAGATGGAGTGGGGCCAGTGGGCAGCAGGAGACGGCCCCTTCCTAGTCTCCTTTCTGGGCTCTGGATGCCCCAGAGGGTTGGGGGGGAGGAGAAAAGTGGTGCGGGGAAGCAGGCCACACACACCTGGCGCCTTGTGGAATGAAATCTTAATTAATTATTAAACTGAGTTCCCGCGGGAGGAGCAGGGCCGGGGCAGGCCTGGAGGGAATGGCAGGGTGGGGGCTGGGGCTGGGGGCGGGAGGAAGGGGGCAGTGAGGAGTGGGCGCTGGGCGCCGGATCAGCCCCTGGGGTCCCTGACCGGAAGGAAGCTGACCCTCCTTGTGCGGGGAGGGGGGCGGTCGCTGTGAGAGCGAGCGCGTGTGCGGGTGCGGTGGGGGACCCCCGGGGAGGGCGGGCGGAGACTGCAGCAGGATGCGGCACGCGGGTGGGGGCCAGAGGCCGCCGGCAGGACGCCCCCCTCCCGCCGGGGTCTTGATCCCAGAACAGTAGCCGCTTGTTTGCCCAGGACTGAAGGAGGGAGCGGCCTGGGGGGAGGGGGGGTGCGCGGAGGGAGGGTCCCATTCTTTGGTCTCCCCGACCCGTGCCCCGTTCCCGGGAAGGGGAGTGGGCCGCCCGGCCCGGCTTCTCGGGAGGCGGAGGGGGAGGAGGTGCCCAGACAAAAGGAGCTTGTGCCTTTAAGGCGGGGAGTCCGGGAGCCGGCGGGGAGGGGACTTCTGGATCCGGGGTAGAGGGCGGCTGCGCTGGACAACAAGGGAGGGGGCGAGGGCCGGACGGGCCGCGGGCGGCGGGAGGGACGGCCGGGACGCGCGGGCACCCAGCAGGACCGTGGCGCGGCCGGCCGGCCGGCCGGAGCCCGCGGGGGCGGCGGGGCGGGGGCCCGGGGGAGGCGCCGACCCCGGCCGGCAGGTGAGACCGCGCGGGCCGGTGTCGGGGAAGCGGCGGCGCGGGGCGCTCGGGCTCGGTGCGGCTTGAAGACTCCCGCGCGGCCCCCGAGAGTTTTTCGGTGGGGGCGCAGGAGCCTGGGATGGGTGGGCCCCGTACGGCCTGGGGGGAGCCTGCGGCCGTGGGCGCTGGAGGTCAGGGAGATGGGGAAGCAAGGACTCCGAGCTCCCCGCCCTCACCCGGTGCCGCATGCCTCCCTGCCTCACCCTCCGCCCGGGCGAGTTCCTGGCTCCTTCGATCAGGCGAAAGGCATGTGCTGGGGGAGGGGCTGCCCTGAGGTCTGTGCAGGGGCTGTGGGGTGAGCCTCCGCTTTGGAGGTGGGTGTGAGCGTGGCTGGGGAAGGGGAGGCAGCCTGGGCAGAGGGAGGTATGCCCTTGGCAGAGTGCCCCGACCGACCCCGTACCTCAAACCGCGGGAATGAAAGGGGTGGTGTTCAGGCCCTCGCGGGTGGGCTGGGGGCACAGACTTTATGCAGAACAGGCTGTGGGGCCTGACGAAAACCCGAGGTGGAATCAATCAGTCAGTGGGGACTCTCCCCATGCCTTCCCCATCGCCAGAGTGCTCCTGTGAGGTACAGGATCCCAGTGGGGTTTGTGGGGGTTGGAGGTGGAGGTGGGAGCCCTCTACCTGGAGGGGACACCAAGGCCTGGGGAAGCAGGGAGGCCCCGATGGACTTCCACAGTCGTGGCCTGAGGGCGCTCCTCTACATCTGGGATTGAGGCCCACGTCCCAGCATGGTGGGCGGTGCTGGCACCGAAGGGCTCTGCCTGGGCAGTGCCTTCTGCCTTGAACTTTCTGAAGTTGTTTTATATCCCTGGGAGCCTCCTTTTGCCAAGGAGGGCAAGGGCAGAGGGGCGCTGGAGACAGGATGGATGGAGGTAGCCCGGAAGAGGGTTTGGGCGAGGGAGCAGGCAGAGCCATCCTTGGGGCCCAGCCTTGGCTGGCTTCAGACTCTGGGTCTCAGGCTGGAGGGTCAGGCTTTGGGAGGGACTTGAGGTCAGGAGGCACAGGGCCTCCTTCTTCCAGGCTGAATGGACATGCTTCCGGCTGTGGGAGCTGGTGGTTCCTGGAGTAGCAGATGGAGGAGACCATGACCCTGGAGGAGGAGGGTGTGTGCAGCACAGGCTCAGGAGCCCTGTCTCTGGGGAAGAGGAGGTGGTCTGTGGCTCATAGTGCTGGGTTCCTGGATGAGGAGGTTTGGGGACCATATAGGGAAATTTTGTGGTTTTGAACAGTGCCCTCCCCTGTTCCCTGCCATTCCAGTCTGGTATGGGGTGCCAGGAGTGCAGGCAGTGCCTGGAGTGAAGTCCCAGGTGGGATGGTTGCAGTTGGACAATTACAGAGCTCTGAAGCTATCCCCTGGTGGGGTCAGAGTGTTCTTGGGGTTGTTATATGTTCCCCTGGACAGTGGCTGCCCCTTCCTCTGTGCATATGAGCCAGATGCTTGGGTATGCTTCCAGGGGCTGGGAACGTGGCCAGAAAAAGGTCCTTTGGGAACAGAGGTCTGAGCCAGTGTTGGGGGTGGGGAGGGAGTAAGCACAGGGCAGGGGACTGGTGAGTGGGAGGAGGCTGCAGCAAAATGTCATTGAGGGGGGAACCTGCTCACTCTGGGCTTTGTCTCCAGCAGCTGTGGGGACTGACCGCCGGGGACACAGGGACTGATTGCACCAGGCGTGTGGCTGGGGAGATGTGTATTCTTGTTCATGACTTTCCTGTCTCTCCATCTCTCGGACACTGGCAGAGTCCTGGATTCAAAATGGTGTAGGGTGGGGAGAAGAACTCATAATTACCGAGTGTGTATGAAGTGACAGGTACTGTTAGATTCTTTCCTCACAGCTTAACCATTCCCATTTTACAGATGAAGAAACTGACACATGGAGGTTAAGTAACTTCTCCAAAGCTATATAGCTAGTGAATCATCACACTAAGGTTTGAAACCTGGGTTTTGCTCCAAAGATCATGCTTCTAATGAAGTATTTTGAAAAGCCAGGCTTTCTTTGGTGACCTCTTGCAAATGTCAGCCTGACCAAAAGCCTTGGATTTCTGATCTGTCCCTCTAGATGGGGCTGTTGGTGATGTTAAAGAGTTGAAGGGCATGCTGCCCTGTGGGATAGAGGAGAAGGAATGCCCAGAGTACTGGGCTGAGACTGAACCAGGGATGGGGGCTTCCTGTGTGCAGAGGACCCCAGCCTGCCTTCTGCTTTGTGCACCCCTGGGTGTCAGCTTGGAGCGCCACTTGTCTTGGTTGAGTGTCTGGTCTTGTGGCCACCTGGGGCAAGTGCTGAATACTCTCCCCGTGTCCCCTAGTGAGTACAGATGTCAGCACTGCTGTCTGAAGGTTTAAGTCCGCTCCCTGTGGGCAAGAAGGAGTGTGGCCCTGGCGGACACACAGGCATCCATGGATGAGAGAGCTCTCATCCTCATCCTCACTTTCTTCAGCGCTGGCTCAGCTCACAGATACATTGCAGGTGTTGTCATGGAGTCCTCCCACCCTACTTCTAGACACTTCCTTCTAGGAGACCTGAGATCTAGGGCTGATGTGGTTAGGCATGATCTCTGTAACTGAGGCCAGCCATATAAAACTGCCATGGACCTGAGTTTCTTTTTTTGTTTTCTCCTGTCAAATCTATCCTGTGCCCCAGGTGGCCACACAAGCAGCTTTACAGGTTTTTGGTGAAGATCCAATGGAATTAGACATGTGAAAGGACCTTGAAAAGTTTAAAGCACAAAGTGCACAGGTGTATTTTTTCCATCCATCCACTCATCATCCACTCAACGAACATTTATTTAGACTCTGCAGATACAGCAGTGAACAAAACAGGCCCAAGTCCTTGCCCTCATGAGGTTGACATTCCAGTCAGGAGAGACACAATGAACGAACAAGAAAAAGATATAGAATGGCAGTTGCTGATAAGAGCTGTGGAGAAAAATAAGGCATAAAGCTGGTAAGAGTGATAGGGAACGCCAGGAAAGGGGGTTGCTATTTTCAGAATGGTCAGGGAAGGACTCAGTGATAAGGGGACATTTGAGTCGTGACCCAGAGGTGCTGCTGTTCCAGGCAGAAGGAACAGCGGGCACCAAGGTCCCAGGGTGGCCTGCGCACAGTGTTGGCGAGCAGCAAAGAGGCTCATAGGACGGGGCTGCAGTGAGAAAGAGCAAGAACCAGAGAGGACTGTCATGATCAGCTTTTTATTTCACCTTAGCTGCTCTATGCCAGTACCCTTGAGCTTGATTGCTTTCTATCTTGTTGACATACATTTATTGAGTCCTTGCTGTGAGCTGGGTGCTGGGGATAAGGCACTGAGCAAATCAGAATCTCTGCCTCACAAAGTTTATAGTCAGAGGGGTGGTGACACAATTGAACAAGAGACAGTTTAGTAACTGTGGTAAGTACTCTGGAGGGACCGTACAGGGGCTAAGCAGGGGACCAGACTGAGTCCAGATGGGGGAGCCGGACCTCTTCCCTGAGGAAATCATATTAAACTGTGACCTGAGGGAGAAGTTGAATTTAGCTTATGCGTAGTGTGCATGTGAGTGTGGTGCTGAAGGGTGTGGAGATTCTCTTTTGTACAGAGGTCCCCGACTGGCAGTTTACAGGCTGAATTCATTCCATAGATGTGGTTTCTTTGGCTTGTGGTGTTGAAAAAAGTGAATTACTTGCTAACATTAAGAAGTCAGGAGATGTCACATTAAAATCTAGGTTTTTTTTCAGCTTCTGTTGAAAAATCCTAAGATGAGGCTCCACTGGGAAGCCAGGGACAAGTCTTCCTGTCCGTGGTGTGGGTGGAGCTTGTCCCCAGGATCAGGCTGTGCACTCTGTAGTCCCTCCCTCCCAGATCTCCTGAACCCTGGGTGCTTCTGCTCATTGACAAGGCATCTGAGTTTGTCACCACCAAGAAATCAGTGCTTTTTAGAGAAGAGGGGGATGTGTAAGTGGACTGCTTTGGAGTAGACAGATTGGATTAGAATCTTGATCCTCCACCTGTGTGGCTACTTGATCTTGAGCAAATTACTTCACCCACCCCTGTTGCAGTTTCCTCACCTGTAGAGTGGGGATACTGTTGTCTTTCTCCATAAGTATATGAGAATGAAGTGGCCGAAGAGCTTAGCTTGGCGATGGGATGTGCTCTGTTAATACTAACATAACTGGTGTTGGCAGGTGGTGATGGTGGTATTAATTCCAGCTCGTTCCTTTCTTCCTAGCAGCATGTCATGGTTTGGTGGCCTCCTGGTCCCCAAAGTGGATGAACGGAAAACAGCCTGGGGTGAACGCAATGGGCAGAAGCGTCTGCGCCATGGCCCTCGGACCAGTGGCTTCTGCACACCCCGCTACATGAGCTGCCTCCGGGATGCACAGCCACCTAGCCCCACCCCTGCAGCTCCCCCTCAGTGCCTGTGGCAGAACGAGGCCTTCACGCGGAGGGGTGGCCTGGGCAAGAGCACGGAGCTGGGGCTGCGGGCAGTGGCTCTGGGCTTTGAGGACACTGAGGCAACGGTGGCTGTCGGGGCAGCTGAGGTGGCACCTGATGTGGCACCCAGGAGCAGGCGATCCTGTTGGCGCCGTCTGGCGCGGGTATTCCAATCCAAGCAGTTCCGCTCGGCCAAGCTGGAGCGCCTGTACCAGCGGTACTTCTTCCAAATGAACCAGAGCAGCCTGACGCTGCTGATGGCGGTGCTCCTGCTGCTAATGGCAGTGCTTCTGGCCTTTCATGCTGCGCCTGCGGTCCCTCAGCCGGCCTATGTGGCCCTGCTGGCTTGTGCTGCGGCCCTCTTCGTGGCACTCATGGTGGTTTGTAACCGACACAGCTTCCGCCAGGACTCCATGTGGGTGGTGAGCTACGTGGTCCTGGGCATCCTTGCGGCTGTGCAGGTCGGGGGTGCCCTGGCAGCCAACCCCCACAGCCCCTCTGTTGGCCTCTGGTGCCCTGTGTTCTTTGTCTACATCACCTACACGCTCCTACCCATCCGCATGCGGGCAGCTGTCTTCAGTGGACTGGGCCTCTCCACCTTGCACCTGATCTTGGCCTGGCAACTCAACCGGTGGGATGCCTTCCTCTGGAAGCAGGTGGGTGGTCAGGGAGGAATTGAGGGCACCAGGCAGGGAATGAGAAGTCTGGTCCTGAGGGAGGCTGAGCCATGGGTGGATAGCCCTGCAGGAATGTCTGGCTCTATTTGGGAGGAGGGGCAAGTGATGGGAGGTCAAGTTTCAGGGGGCCAGCCTCCATTTGGGATCTGGGGCAGAGAGCACCGCTGAGGGCAGAAAGGGCTCCCGGACCCAAGCCTGTCCTCTGTTACCATGGGCCACAGTCTGTAGCTTTGTCCTGAGGCCTTTGAGATAGTGTAGCCTGAAGAGACATAATGTAGGGCTAGAGGTGGGAACGTGATCTTTAGCCTGGGGTGGGGGCAGGGCTGAGAGGGCAGTGTGGGCTAGTCCAGGACTTGGCATCTTTGGCCTCAAATTGACCCCTGCAACTCAGGCTCTGTACCATCCCTGAGAAGCAGCTCTAAGTGGTGATTTGGAGGGATCAAGCAGGTTTTGGGTGGCGTTAGCAAGGGCAGAGTTGTCTCTGCTGGACCAAGGCCACTTGTGAATGGGGTTGGACTGTAGAAGAGAGGGTATTAGGGCCTGATCTCATCCCCACCTTCCCCTGCTGAGCATCAGTGTCTGGCAGCCTTGCCTTGAAGTTCTCTGCCCGTGCTGGCTACTGCCTTCAGGATCTGAGTGCTGTGTGAGGTAGGGCTTGCCAGCACCGTGATGGGTGAGAAATGAAGGCTTTGGCTGCAGGCGGACCTTGTTGTCCAATGGCCTGCCTTCTTCCCTCTGAGATCTCAGACAACCAAACTTGCCTCTCCCAGCCTTAGTTTCCCAGTCTGTAAAACTGGGTTAAAAATAGTATCTACCTCATGATGTTACTGTTAGGGCCCCACCCTCTCTCAGCTTGGAGCAGAACCTGACAGGGCAGCTTCCCACCTGGGGCCGGGGAGGTGTGGGGAGTGCCGCAGGGGATGGTACCCAGGGAAAGGTCTTCCAGGAAGTCCCTTTCACAGGGATGTGGTCGGTCTTCTGGCTCAGCCCCCTGACCAGGGAGTAGAGACTACAGTGTCTTGTCCAGCTGATCCTCCAGGGGCTGCTTGTAGGCACAGTCCCTCAGCCAACACACCTCATGATCCTGCCACTGGCACCCTGATTTAGAGGGTGCTGTTTTCTGTCTTGTTCAAGGTTTGCGGGCATCAGCCTCTGCCTTGCCCAGAGCTTGTGGCCTGTAGCCCCCCAGCCCCACCCACAAAAAGGAAGTTGCCTGGGGCTCCCAGGGTGAGAAGCTGGGTGCCCTGGCATGATGCCCTTTCCCGCCCAGCCCGACAGCCCATGCTCTGGAACAGAATGTACCTTTTTAAAAGTAACTTTATAGCCATTTGTTTGTGGAGCATGTGCCCACAAGGCACTGTCAGACCTCTTAAAGGGCCAGGGTCCTTCTGCCTCTGCTGGGCCCCCACTTATTGCCAGGGTAGGCATCACACTGGGCTTCAGGGAGGTAGTGCCTCCCTACTCCTCATCCTCTCTGATTGGCCAGAGGTGGGTGGGTGTCCCTTCCCTGCCTTCAGCTGGCATGGTGCCCAGAGCCAGGCCCAGGACTTGATTAGGGAGGCACAACCTCATGGAGGTCAGGGCCGTGCCAACCTCCTACCTCCTGACGGGCACCTGGCTGAATCCTCATGCAGTGGGTCTTGGCAGGCACATTCTTGGGGGTTGGATGGAGAAAGTTGCCCCTGCCCCTGTGCCAGTCCTTGGGGCCAGGGTTGCCCATACCCCTACTCTGAGGTGAGAATGACTTCTTGCACCAAGTTTGCCTATGGGTTGCTGGATGGGGTGGGGCTGTGGCCTCCTTTCTGAGCTCTTTGGGTAGCTCCTTCCCAGATCCAGCCCTGCTCACACTCACTGGAAAGAGCTTTCATTCTCCTCTGACCACGCATTCAGACCCACTGAGCAGTTTCATCCAGGGACCCTGGTCCAGCCTGGAGTCCCCTCCGGTGCCCTGGCATCTGTTTTTTCTCTCAGTTGGATAAGGGTCTGTGAACAGATCTATTTCAGTCTCTTGTCCCTCTTGTCCCCCTTCTCCTTCTCTCTACCATGACTCACATTTTCCTCTTGGGCTCCTGGGGCCAGGAAGGGAAGTTGCCTGGTTTGCCCCCCTTCCTTCTCCCCCACTGGGGGCTATTCTTAGAACCCCCTGAGGGAGACAGTGTGCCCCTTTCTTCACCCCAGCTGCTGACCTGAGAAGGAAACTGGGAGGTCAATCCTCGAGGGTCAGAGCTAGACATGGCTTGTGGGGTTCTGGACCCACACCTCCATTTTACCTTAGAAAAATAATACTGAGGTCCTGGAGATTAAGTGACCCACCCAAGTTTGCAGGACTACAGTTCTGCTTCTGAGCAGAGCCCAGAATTCCTGGTTTCCGGTTGGTGCTCTTTCCCTCCCTTCTCCCCAAACCAGAGCCTTACCAGAGCCAACACGGGTGGAGCCACAAGTGCCAGGTTAACCCCTGCGTTTCCAGAAACATTGAGGCCGGCTTCAATGTAGACTTGCTCTTTAGTCAGTTCTGCTGCTGCTGATTGGTGGCTGAACATCTTGGGATCAGAGTCCAAGGGTATGGGGCCTGGCTGGGCCAAGTGTTGGGAGTGGCTGGTCATGGCAGCAGCCCATCCCAGTTAGGAAGGGTTCTTCGAGTCAGTAGAATGGATGACTCCCATGCCTGGGCTCTGAGGCTGAGCCTCACGAGCCTGCGTGAGTGGCGTGAACGGGAATATTGGAAACCTGGATGCATTATGCAGTAAGGCAGGTCACAGGCTTCGCAGTCTGACTGTCCTGCACTCAAGTCCCACACCAGCCACTGCCAGCTGTGTGATCTTGGGCAAGTCACTTAGCTTCTATGTGCCCTAGTCCCCTATCCTTTAAAATGAGATAGTGTCACCTACTTCATAGAGTTGTAAGAAACCCATTAGTTACCATATAGAAGGCTCCTAAAGAATCCAGGCACTTTGTAGATAGCCAACAGATTAGCTCCAGTAATAATAATAACAGTAATAATTATTACTGTTATTATTATTATATGAAATTATGTGAGGGTATGGAGGACCTTCAGAGAGCTGCTTCTTTTCCCTTTCTAGGTTCTAGATGAAGAAACAGATCTAGAGAGATGAGGTGACTTGTCCTGGGCACTCCCAGGATGATGTAGTGCTCAGGTTTCCAGGGATTGACCTGGAAGGAGAGCCACGGGCAGAAGGATTTGCCTTTTGCCTTTTGTTTGGATAATGGTGGGGCAGGAATCATAGTGTGCTGGGCTCAGCTCCATGACCTACCTGGCCCTGGTTAGTGCTTCTGTTCCCAGGAGCTGCAAAAAAAATCTCACTTCTAGCTATGGAGTGCTCTAGGCAGGGGGCTGGCGTCCTGTGGAGAACAGGGGAGACGTATTGCAGTGGGGAGGGACAGACAGGGCACAGGATCCCAGTTTCCTTCCCAAAGGAGTGCAACTATAGAGAGCCTGGCAAGGTGTGCCTGTGGGAGGTGTGTGCGTGCGTGCGTGTGTGTGGTGACCCATCTGCCTCTGCCACCCTCCTGCAGCTCGGTGCCAACATGCTGCTGTTCCTCTGCACCAACGTCATCGGTATCTGCACACACTACCCAGCTGAGGTGTCTCAGCGCCAGGCCTTTCAGGAGACCCGTGGTTACATCCAGGCCCGGCTGCACCTGCAGCACGAGAATCGGCAGCAGGTGGGGCTGTCCTCTGTGGCTAGGGCCTCCCTGACCTCACCCCGAAGTAACTTGCAGACTAGATCTGCTGCTTTGTACAACTTTGTGGAATAAGTGGGCAAGGCCCCGCAATGGTGCATAACATAGGCCCTAGGACACTGGGCTTCCTGCCCTGTTCCAGGTGGGAGGGAGTGGATGGGAGCACATCTGAGGAGCTGAATGGGAAGTGGTCAGAGAGGGCTGGGATATATGTTGCTGTGGTTCTGACTGGGGAGGTCCATCAGGGAAGCACAGGTCTCCAGACAGGTCTGGGTGGGCTCTGGGGATGTGGAGGGACCAGAAGGTATGAAAGTTTGAGATCAAGAAAATAGTGGCACCCTGTTGGAACTACTGGCCTAGGAGCGGCTGCTGCTGTCGGTA
The DNA here is from genome assembly GCF_040802235.1 of Manis javanica. Lineage (NCBI taxonomy): Eukaryota > Metazoa > Chordata > Mammalia > Pholidota > Manidae > Manis > Manis javanica. The sequence goes on from NC_133165.1 coordinate 88,866,428, forward strand.
TTGCCCCAGCATGTTGCCATGGAGATGAAAGAAGACATCAACACAAAGAAAGAAGACATGATGTTCCACAAAATCTACATCCAGAAGCACGACAATGTCAGGTAGGCTGGGAGTGGGAGGCTTGCAGGACAGGTCGGGGGATCTGGGACTTTCTGAGGGCCCTTGCATCTTCTGCCATCTTTCACAGCATCCTGTTTGCGGACATTGAAGGCTTCACCAGCCTGGCATCGCAGTGCACTGCTCAGGAGCTGGTCATGACCCTGAACGAGCTCTTTGCCCGGTTTGACAAGCTGGCTGCGGTGAGGGTGCTGGGGCTTGGGAAGGGCCGGCCTTAGTGAGAGCACAGCCTCGTGGCGCAGCCTGCGGGGATGGGGCAGAAGGGGTCTGCAGCAAGGGTGGTGCGCTAGGTAGGTCAGGTGGGCAAGAAGAAAGTAAAGGTAACTCTCCCACTACCCCTTTTCCTTTAGGAAAATCACTGCCTGAGGATCAAGATCTTAGGGGACTGCTACTACTGTGTGTCAGGGCTGCCAGAGGCCCGGGCAGACCATGCCCACTGCTGTGTGGAGATGGGGGTGGACATGATTGAGGCCATCTCGTAAGCAGTGCCCCTCGCAGGCTTCCCGGAAGTGAGGGTGCCCTGGCCTGCTCCTCCCCTCTCATATGTCCTTGGGACTTTTCCTCAGTCTTAGCTGTTTGTCTGTCTTTGAGATCCATTGCCAGGGAGGTTAATGGATTTTTCTTGACTCCAGCCAGCTGGGGTGGGGTAGGGAAAGCCGTGGCGGGGGGCACTGGGGCTGGGGAGAACACCAGCTCAGCAGGGCTGAGGGGAGAACAGTGATTCCTCCTTTCCTGGTTCAGTTCCACAAGATGCTCCTGGGCCCTTGCTGGCAAACACAGTTCTCAAATTGTTCCTTGAGCCCCATGCAAGCTTCTGCCCACGTCCAGCCAAGGCTGTGCTCCCGTGCCCTGTGTCTGGGTCCGTCCTTGCCCTCTTGGCTCCAAGGGGGTTGAGGGCCTGGGCTCTGAGCTGGGGGTGGGGAAGACTGTTCCAGGAGCTGAGCCGGAACTGCCTCCTCCCAGGCTGGTTCGTGAAGTGACGGGTGTGAATGTGAACATGCGTGTGGGCATCCACAGTGGGCGTGTGCACTGCGGCGTCCTTGGTCTGCGGAAATGGCAGTTTGATGTGTGGTCCAATGATGTGACTCTGGCCAACCATATGGAGGCGGGGGGCCGGGCCGGGTGAGTGTGGGGCCCAGGTGGTGAGGGATGGGAGTAAGGAGGGAGAGCCCAGGTCTCACCTCCCTGTCCGCTCACAGCCGCATCCACATCACTCGGGCCACACTGCAGTACCTGAACGGGGACTACGAGGTGGAGCCAGGTCGCGGCGGCGAGCGCAATGCATACCTCAAGGAGCAGCACACTGAGACCTTCCTCATCCTGGGAGCCAGCCAGAAACGGGTCAGGCTGGGGTGGGGTGCGGCAGGGCCAGGCAGGGAGAAGAGCAAGTGGGGGGAGTGGGCAGAGGTCTGGGCCGCTCTTCTGAGCCTGTGCTGCCCTCACAGAAAGAGGAGAAGGCCATGCTGGCTAAGCTGCAGCGGACACGGGCCAACTCCATGGAGGGACTGATGCCACGCTGGGTACCCGACCGCGCCTTCTCCCGGACCAAGGACTCTAAGGCTTTCCGCCAGATGGTGAGGGCCTGCAGCACCAGGACCTGGGCCTCACGTCCCAGCACTCTTTGTCTCCTTCCCTCTTCTGCCTTCTGTGTGTGGCCGCCATCTCCATGTTTGGCTTTCCATATTGGGGTAGGAGGGATGATTCCATGCCAGGGGTCCCAAGCTATGGGGAGGAGCCCTCAGCACAGTGTTGGGATGGGGAAGGGCTTGTAGAGGTGAAGGAGGGGGTCTGCCCATCACCTCACTTGCACACTCTGTCCCCTCCTCCAGGGCATTGATGATTCCAGCAAAGACAAGTAAGTCAGATCACTGAGGAGGGAGAAGGCCCTTATACCCTGGGACTGGGCTGTGGGTTGCCAAAATCCCCTCCTTCCTGGATCCTGGATGTGTCATGGGGAGCAGGTGCCCCACACTCGGCTCACATTCCCTCCTTTGGGTGCTGCCCACGCCCTCCCTTCTCATTGCTTCTCACATGGCAATGCTCATGCACCTGGTGAAGTCATGCCCCCTGCCCTCAGCCGGGGCGCCCAAGATGCCCTGAACCCTGAGGATGAGGTAGATGAGTTCCTGGGCCGTGCCATTGATGCTCGTAGTATTGACCAACTGCGCAAGGACCATGTGCGCCGGTTTTTGCTCACCTTCCAGAGAGAGGATCTTGAAAAGAAGGTTTGGGGGATGCAAAAGCAGAAGGACAAGGCCTGGGGGAGGAGGGGAGGGCCTGGCGGGAAAGTCTGAGGGGTTTTCTGGGGAGTGAGGACGTGACCACAGGGCAGGGTGGGGATTCCTATCAACTGGGCCAGCCCCACTTGAGGCACCTGGTGCTGCTCGCCTCCCGCAGGGCAGAGCCTACTGCCCAGCCCAGCCTCCTCTCCCTCAGTACTCGAGGAAGGTGGACCCCCGCTTCGGAGCCTATGTGGCCTGTGCCCTGCTGGTCTTCTGCTTCATCTGTTTCATCCAGCTCCTAGTCTTCCCACGGTGAGAGCCCTGTCCCTTGCTCAGCTCTCTTCCCTCCACCCCTTCCTAACTACCCAGGCAAGTCCACAGCCCTGAAGCCTGCCCCCTGCCCCTCTGGGGAGTGGGACAAGGACACCCAGATCTTCCAGAATGACGTTTTTCCTGGCCCTCTTTTGCCCCAGCTCAACCCTCCTGCTTGGGATCTATGCCAGCATCTTTCTGCTGTTGCTGATCACAGTGCTGACCTGTGCCATATACTCCTGTGGCTCTGTATGTTGGGGTCCCTCCAAGGCTGGTGGAGAGCACAGGCTGGGCCAGGGTGGGGACCACATTGGGAGAGGGAGAAGAAGACTGTGCCTCCCCCATTGGACCCCATCCCTGGTTGGCTTGAAAGCCTCCAGTCCTCAGCCTCTGCCTCCCCACAGCTCTTCCCCGTGGCCCTGCAACGCCTGTCCCGCAGCATCGTCCGCTCCCGGGCACACAGCACTGCCGTTGGCATCTTTTCGGTCCTGCTTGTGTTCACCTCTGCCATTGCCAACATGGTAAAAGTCCAGTGGAAATCCTTCTGTCCCTCCTCTGTGCTAAGCACTGCTCTGGATGCTGGGGGTGAGAGGAATAAGACACGTTTTCTGCCCTCAGGGAGCTCGTTATCCTAAAGGAGGGGGTTAGGTTACTTCCAGGTCCCCCTCCTCCTCACCCACCCCACCTGCTGTCCTTCCTCAGTGAGAACTTTAGCCTCTGGAGTTTAAGGCACCTGGGCATGGCTCTTGTGACCCCTCCTCTCCTTGGTCACCCTGACATACCTCCCCCAACTTTGGCAGTTCACCTGTAACCACACCCCCTTACGGACCTGCGCAGCCCGGATGCTGAATTTAACGCCGGCCATCATCACTGCCTGCCACCTACAGCAGCTCAATTACTCTCTGGGCCTGGATGCTCCCCTGTGTGAGGGCACCGCACCCACCTGCAGCTTCCCCGAGGTGTCCGAGCAGGGCACAGGCGGGGACGGGGGCTCCCGATCAGTATATTGGCTCCTCTGTGCCAGGCCTCGTGATGGGCACTGGGGACCCAGGATCTCACTGGATACCTGACTCTAGGAGCAGCAGGGGCCCTGGTGTGTGGGGGGCTGGCTGTGGAGGGTGAAGGAGGTTTGGGTTTGAGGCTGTGGAGGGGAGCTGAGGCCAGGCAGGGGAGTGCAGGCTCTGCCTGCACAGGGGCGCTGTGGCTGCTGCCTCCACCCAACACTGCTCTGCTGTCACCCTCAGTACTTCATCGGGAACATGCTGTTGAGTCTCTTGGCCAGCTCTGTCTTCCTGCATATCAGCAGCATTGGGAAGCTGGCCATGGTCTTTGCTCTGGGGCTCGTCTACTTGGCACTGCTGCTGTTGGGTCCCCCAGCTACCATCTTTGACAACTATGACCTGCTGCTTGGTGTCCATGGCTTGTGAGTTTATCCTCAGTCCTGTTAATGCCCCAGGAGCCTCCTGTCATCCCCACCTGGTGCCCAGGCCCCTTGTGCCCCTGTAATGCCGATGCTCAGTTCTCACTTGTGGGGGAAGGAGGCAGTGGAGGAGCCCCCAGCACATGACCTCAAACAGTCTCTCCAAGAAGCCCCCAGTCCTGGGAGATCCCCAGGCCTTCAGGCTAGACAGTGAGGAGAAAATTCCCTCTAGCATCTGTGTGGTGCCTTCATATCCCCTTTCTTAACCAACTGTGTGTCACCCAGCTGCTTGGTGGCAGAGCCCTGGCTAGAAACCAAACCTCTGACTCCTGCTTGAGGGCTTTGCCTGGGACACCACCCTGGCTTTTCCTCTGCAAAAACCCACCCCTTGTGATATGTGGCCATAGCTTGGTCAGGTAGAAAAAGCCTCTGATGTCTGCTCTGCTGCTCGTTGGCTGTGTGACCTTTGACAGGTGAGTTAACTTCTCAGAGCCTCAATTTCCTCAAATGGCACTGCCACGTGGGTCACAAAGTTGTTGCAGAGATTTGTAGTCACTGACACTTGTTGAAGGCTTACTGCATGCCAGCACTGTGCTAAGCCTTTTGCATGCATTATTTAGATCTGATCCCTCTTTTATTGATGAGGAAACTGCAGTTTAGAGAGTTAAGCAATTCCAGGTCACATAGCTGGTAAGTAGAGGAGCCAGAAGTGAAACCTGCTCTTAACCTCTACTTTTAATGAGTTAATATAGGCAAAACCCCTAGCCCAGTGCCTGATTTATGGCATGTGCTCAGTAAATGCAGTGTCCACCTCCCTTCCCATGTCCCCACCCTGCACCCAGGAGGAACTGATGACTTTGTCTCTTGTATCTTCCTGCCAGGGCTTCATCCAATGGGACCTTTGATGGGCTGGACTGGTGAGTGAGCGTTCTGGGCAGTGATGGGTAGGGCTGCCAGGTGCCTCCTTCAGATGCTGAGCTTGCCTCTGCTTACCCTCAGCCCAGCTGCAGGGAGGGTGGCACTCAAATATATGACCCCTGTGATACTGCTGGTGTTTGCGCTGGCGCTGTATCTGCATGCCCAGCAGGTGGAATCCACTGCTCGCCTGGACTTCCTCTGGAAACTGCAGGTGACTGTGTGGGCCTCTTGGGGAGGAGAAGGATCCTGCAGAGCCTCTGCCAAGGCAGAAGTGTGTCTTGTTAGCTGGCTAAGGCTCAGGCTACCCCAAGCCCACCCTGGCTCCATGCCTCCTCCCTGCCCACCCCTTCTGCCCGGCCTCACCCTGCCCCTGCCCCCCTCACCTGTTCTTCAGGCTTCATCTCTCCTTTCCTTTCCTCTTCCGTGTGATTCCCTCTGATGCCCAGCTCTAGGCATGGGCTGCTGGCACCACCCCCTTGTGATTGTTGGGCAATGGGTGTTGGGTGTGGTGTCCACAGGCAACAGGGGAGAAGGAGGAGATGGAGGAGCTCCAGGCATACAACCGGAGGCTGCTGCATAACATTCTGCCCAAGGACGTGGCTGCCCACTTCCTGGCCCGGGAGCGCCGGAATGATGAGCTCTACTATCAGTCCTGTGAGTGTGTGGCCGTCATGTTTGCTTCCATTGCCAACTTCTCTGAGTTCTACGTGGAGCTGGAGGCAAACAATGAGGGTGTCGAGTGCCTGCGGCTGCTCAATGAAATCATCGCAGACTTTGATGAGGTACTTGTCCAGGCTGCTGATGCTGGCAAAGTGAGGGGACTTGGGGACTTGGGGAGTGGGGAAAACTCTGTATGAGATGACCAGGATGGGAGGGGGTGGGTGGAACTAGAAGGGAGAGTTGATGGGACCCAGAGATGTCAGGGGTAGGGGTGAGGGTAGGTACAGCGAAGGTAAGGACAGAGGCCCGTGAAGGTATCTGAGGCAGCAAGGAGGTCAGTCCTGGTGGGGCAGGATCAGCTGGTTGGGGTGCAAAGAAGGACGTGAGAAAGGTTCTGTGGAGGGGGCAGGAGAGAGACCAGGTGGGTGTCATTGAAGACGGCAGTAATCTGTGGACAGGGCCCCATGAGGCCAAGAAAGAAAGATGGTCCCCTAATAGATAAAATGAAAGCAAAATGTGAGGAAGTGGGCCGAATACCCAGGTCAGGAATGGGGTGTTCACTGTTCTCCATGGAAGTCACTTCTTCACTCTGGGACTCAGTTTCCCAAAAGGTGAGGGTTGGAATAATTGATGCCTAATATCCCTTCTGTGGGTCTGGAGTTTGTGAGCTGTTGAAGTTGACTTGAAGCTGTGTGCTCAAGTCCTGGCCTGTGGTTCTGCCCAGCGAAGGAGGCCTGTTTTCCTAGCTCCTCAGTCCTGTGCTGAGAGCAGCAGCCAAGAACGGGGCTTACTCACCTACAGGAGGGGAGTGTTCAGACAGGGAAGTGGGAAGGGCCAAGGCGGGGCACGAAATGAACACCGGGACAGGGGGGTTTGGCCTCTTTGCCTTGACAGCCAGGTCTCCCTGTGCCGTTCAGATCATCAGCGAGGAGCGGTTCCGGCAGCTGGAGAAGATCAAGACAATTGGTAGCACTTACATGGCCGCCTCTGGGCTGAACGCCAGCACCTATGATCAGGCAGGCCGCTCCCACATCACTGCGCTTGCGGACTACGCCATGCGGCTCATGGAGCAGATGAAGCACATCAATGAGCACTCCTTCAACAACTTCCAGATGAAGATCGGTGAGGGCTTGGCTGCCCTGCAGGTTTTCCCAGGACTGTTTCCGGGTGGAGCCCAGGGAGCGGGCTGGGGGCAGCTTTACAGACTCCCCATGAGGACTCCTGCAGGGTTTCCCTTTCTCCTACCTCCTATATCATCTGATGTTATCAGAGATCATTTATTGAGGGCCTACTGTGTCTTTGGCATTTTTCCTAGACATTTCTGAGCACATTTTAATCCTCACATTATTATCCCCTTTTACAGATAAGGAGACTGACTCAGAAAGATTAAATAATTCAGCCAAGGTCAAATAGCTAGTTGGTGGCTGAACTTGGATTTGAAACCAGGTTAATCTAAATTTCAGGGCCTGTGGCCCTTACCCATGGCCAGTCTGATAAGATGCACTTCCTGTCAGATGAAGTGGTGGGTGAGAGGCTTGGTTAATAGCATGTGTTCTGGAGTCAGGCTGGTTGAATTCTGGCTGTTTCACATACTTCTTTAGCAAGTCACCTAACCTCTCTAAGCTTCACTTAGCTCATCTGTAAAATGGGGATAATGATAACTACCTTATAGGGCTGTTGAGAGGATGAAATAATGGAAAATGCTGACCACAGTGGTTGGCCCTAAGGGAGCATTCAGTAGATTAGTGACTGTTACAGCATGACTGTCTTGACTCAGGGAAGCTCCTCAGCTCACATGCCCAGATCTTCCATTCTTTACAATCAGGACACTTGTCCCTTTACTACTTTCTTCTCTGGGTCCTTCTAAAGGTGCCAGGAGGTAGGATGACCCCCTGGGCTGGCCCTGTAACATCCACTGGTCTGAGTTTCTTGCTGTCCCCATCCCAGGGCTGAACATGGGCCCAGTCGTGGCAGGCGTCATTGGGGCTCGGAAGCCGCAGTATGACATCTGGGGGAACACAGTGAATGTCTCTAGCCGTATGGATAGCACGGGGGTCCCTGACCGAATCCAGGTGAGGTGGATGTGAGCAGAGGCTGGGAGGGATATGGGTCTGGAGGGCTTCCGCAGGCTCCTGTGCAGTCAGCTAGGACGGGTAGAGTAGCAATGTTCTGTAGTTGGTGGGGTGAGGGTTGGGGAGGGGAGCTGGCATGACTAAAGAAGCCCTGGGCCCCTGCAAGTATAGCAGGAAGGATCCTGGGCTAAGTGGGCTCCCCTCCTCCCCTCAGGTGACCACGGACCTGTACCAGGTTCTAGCGGCCAAGGGCTACCAGCTGGAATGTCGAGGGGTGGTCAAGGTGAAGGGCAAGGGGGAGATGACCACCTACTTCCTCAATGGGGGCCCCAGCAGTTAGCAGGGCCCAGCTACAAATTCAGCAGAAGGGACCAAGGTGGGCATTTGAGTGGACTCTGTGCTCGCTGGGTGGAACTGTGGCAGGGGCTCAGACCCTGGTGACCACAGAAGGGAAAACCTCAGCAGGCTGTGCATGGACCATGTTTGTCTGCCCTCAGGCTGGTGAATGAGGGGATACCAAGAGGATTACGCAAGTGACTTTCTCTTTTTACTGGGGTAGGGCTGTTCCCTCTCCTTCCTTCCAGCTTTTGGGAGCAGGGGATAGGGCAGCAGCAGACCTGAGAAATTACAATGGCAGCTTGCCTTGCTTACGTTTCCTTGTCTGTCTGGGCAGCAGACTCAGGGCTGGGCCCTTTCTTTCCCTTTTTCCTGGGAACATTTTGTACAAAGACTGGTGCAGGCATGACAGTGCCTGTCCCATGCTTGCCTTCACTGTGCCTGCACCCCCAGCACCGGTCCTGGGTGCCCCCAGCTCCAGCCAGGTCTCCCTTCTCTGCACAGGGAAGAGGAGGGAGATGCTCTAGGGAACTAGCTCTGTCTATATATCAGGGGAATGTTTCCATTTGCCAAATCCTAGTCCCGTGATCTGTCCCCAAAGGGGAACAAAGGGACTTTCAACAGCTCAGATTTAGCCCCAGTTCCCGCACAGCTCCAGGGAAAGGGGCATCTGGCCTCATTGGTACTGTGAAAATGCCCAGTAGAGAGCAAGCACGTGTGTAGGGATGTCAAAAGATCAGGAGCTGAAAGGTCACCTGCAGGTGCCAAAGCAGCAGGCTGACCAGGGAACAGGGTGGGGCCAGACTCTGATCTGAGGGCCCCGATGGGGTCAGAGTTAGGTCACTCTGCCCCAGTGCTCTCTTGCTGTCTGCTGGCAGTGGAGTGGAGCATCTCTACCCCATCTGTTGCCAAGTAGAGAAGGGTCAGGGCATGGAGGAAGATGACCCTTATCCCAAGCTTGTCCTCCCAGGTCTCTGGTAGTGGGGAGGGCCTGTGTGTCTGTGTAATGTGCGGGCATGTTGGCTTCGCGTATGTGTTTCCCAGGCCTGCGTGTGTCCTCGTGCTCCTGCTCCTCAGCTCTCCACCCTGGGTTGCCTCTCTCCTTTAGGCCTCTGTCTTCTGGGAATCAGGCAGGGTTTCCCATTTCAGAGGATGGGGAAATGCCTAGGTTGCACAGGAGTGGGATGGGGCACAGTAGCAAGAGAGGAGCCCTGGGGAGAAGAGTCCTTTTTGTGCCAAATCCCTAAGTGCCATTTGGGGGCCGCGTGTGCAGCATGACTGTCTCCCTGCCTAGGGCAGGGGCCTAAGCACCTGCTTCAGCCCCAGTGCTCCATGCACTTGAACTGTCTGGGCTCAGGAATTTTCTGGGTTCTGCATCTGGTGTCCTGGGACTCTGTATGCACTGGGACTGGGATAGCATGGGATCCCTCTGAGCACCCAGGTACTGGTACTAGGGGATGGGGCAGGCAACCCTGAAACTTGGGCCTTCCTCAGCCTTCAGCTTGAGTCTAGCACATTTCTGGCTCCCCTATCCCCGTGAAGCCTGCAAGGGCTGGCTGGAGGGATTCCCTTCCTATCCCTGCCTGCCTTTTACCCCTTTTCCCGCAACCTCCTTGTCTCTGGCCTGCATTAACTGGTGCCTTGGTTTCTCTGTTTGTCCCTATTTAAACCAGAGGCATTAGCCTGAATTTTGCTTGAAGACTGCTTTGTCTTGGAGGCAGTTAGAGAGGCAGAGGAGAGAGAGTTGGGAGTTGAAGGGGCAGGTGACACTCTGCCCTTCCTCACGCCTGCTGACTCTAGCTCCTTGCAAAGGCCTGATTTCTGGCTTGTACAGCCTGCCTTGGGGGATCTTCATACATCCACTGAGTGAACCATCAGGCATTTCATTAGTCAAGGCAGGAGGAGGGGAAAAGCCTACCTGGTCCGGATGGAAAATCAGCTCCCCTTCCCTCAGCCATATCTTTGGATAGGAAGGGACTGTGTGGAGCCCTAGGGTCGGGGTGAGTTGTGTAAGGAGACCAGAGTGGAAGACGTCAGTCTTAGGTGACTTGTCTCTCCTTCTTGCCAGGGCGAGGAGCCTGTCCACACCTTAGCTCCCTGTACCACAGTGCCCGCCATGCCCTTACCCCAGCTACCACTGCCCCCTTCCTCACCAGTTGATAGGGGAGTCAGTGCATGGGAGGCCAATGGACTTTGGTTTTATAATGTAACCACTGTGGGAGTGAGGGTGGGGGGAGTACCATGTATTTCAGTGAAATATTTAATATATTTAAATATCAATAAAATCAAACTCTTTGTAAAATTCCTTGTTCTCTGCAGATGTTCTGGGTTCAGGGTTGGGTCAGAAGTGTCAGAGGGTGGTACAGGAGGCAGCCTCCTGCTCAGGGGCTCTGTGGACCTCTCTTGCCTGTGGTCAGAGGGCTTCCTTTGCTTTTTTCCTTGCCAAGGTGAAGCTACAGTTTCTTCAGGGAGCATGACTACTCTAGGCTCTTTAGCATCATGAGGACCAGTGTGTATCTTCCCAGATTTGTTGCTTTGCCGCCTGCCACGCCTAAGGTCAAGAACCCATGTGGTGGTCTTTCTAGTGCCCTGGCCCCTTCCAAACCAAACACCAAGTTCTGGCTCCTTCAAGAATCTCTTGCACATCTACTCTTGCAGGGGTTTGGGCACTGGAATAATTTCCCACCTCACTTTCAGTGCACACCGGTTACTTCCAATCCAATCTGTTTATTCTGCTTTCTCTATCCTCTCCCCCCTTTAGTGGACCATGAGGACCAGGACACCTTCCTCTTTCCATTCTTTGCCCTCCTTCCACAGTCCAACTTGTCCTTCTGCAAACACATCTTGCTCAATACAGACTGAAGGTTCTGTCACTGAGAGTAGAGTGATCCATAAACCTGGAAAAGAGAGAGAGGGTCTCAGATTCAGCCAGGCAGGGCTGGAGTGGGTGGGTGGGAGGTCCTTAAACATAGCTCCCAAGACTACCTCAGGACACAATGGGCAGTAGTGGTGATGAGAAAGTAGGGCTCCTTGGTGGTTGGAGAGGAGGGGAAGGAGCAACGAAGCGGGTGGAAACATCCCTGGACTCCCACAGCAATGTTAGACATTGTCTTATGCCTGCTCAGAAGTCATATCCAGAAGGTGAAACGCAAAGACACAGACAAGTCTGCTTTGAATGCCATCACTGCCCAGATTCTGGGGCCAGTTTTCCCTGGTAAGACCCAAACCTCCTCTTCTATTCCCTGACGAAATAAACCGCCTCTAAGGATTTAACTGAAGAGAGGGAGTACTTCCCTTGGTCTCCCACCCTCAACCTCCCCAAGCCTAACCTGGTCATTGGGCTCTTAATGAGGCAATGGCGAGAGCTCCGGATCCATGGCATGGTTTCCTCTGGGCGCACTCCTGGATCATGGGACCGCCAGAAGCTGAAGTTCTGAGCATCAGTCAAAGGAACTCTAAAGACCTGATTGGGGACTGAATGGTTGGGGGAAGGGCAGATTATGAAACTTCTTTGAGCTCTCTGCTCCCTTTTGTGCCTCAGGGAAGCACAAGCTGACCAGGTACTGAGAAGTCCTGGGAATCTGGTCACCACACCTGGCTTCACTTTTGGATTCCAGCATCTTACACCCTTCATGGCCAGTTGAATCACTGTTGGTTCTTCCTGCTGCTACTAACTAAGCCCATCTCCAAGAGAGCTTTCCCCAGGAGCTAAGAGGGTGGGAAAACAAGTGGTCAGCACACTTGGGAAATATGTAAGATGGGCCCACCGGCTCTTTTTTTTTTCTTTTCTAGGCTTAATCATTCCAAGTTCCTTCCCTCTCTGAAATAATCCCTTCCTTTGCTCATTCCAGATTATTCTCTGAAATTTAGCAATGATACCACCTCATGTTTTGATACTGCTAATAGATGCATTTGTCAAATGCATATCATGTTTTAAATGTAGTAGGTGTCAAGATTTTGAAATAGTATCTGACTTATCTAGATTTCATTTTCACTTAGTATTTGGATAAATCTAATTATACCAGTATGTAAAATCTGTATATTTTTTTAAACTTATAATTATAGCCTAATAGTCTGGCTATATAGTCCTTATAATAGTTAAAAAAAAATTCCTAATATACCATTGAGTAGATGTTACATTTTTCTTTTAGCTGTTTTGCTATTGATAATAAGCTATTAAAAAGTTTTGCTATTAGGAATAACTTAGGTATTCCATAGGTACTCTCAGATACTCCTCTTCATGCATATTTATATATATATATATATTTAATTTCTGAAAATATTTTATTTTTTAAATTAAACATTATTTTGAGATAATTATAGATTCACATGCAGTTCTAAGAAATGACACAAAGAGATCCTGAGTACTCTTTACTCAGTCCCCCCAGTGGTAACATCTTGAAAACCTGTGGTACTATATATATTACAATCTGGATATTAACATAGTGATACAGAGCAGTTCCTTTACCACAGGGTCCTAGAGTTACCCGTTTGTAGACATCCTTCCACTGCACCACTCCCCACTTGTTGATCAATAATGTACTCATCATTTCTCTAATTTTGTCATTTTAAGAATGTTATATAAATGGCATCATACAGTCTAATCTTTTGGGGATTGGCTTTCTTTACACAGCATAATTTCCTGGAGATGCCTACATGGTATCATATGTATCAGTAGTTTGTCCTAGATGCTTTTTTAAATGTACATTTTCTCTAACTTTTACAACAATGCAAGAGTATTATTCCTGTTTTCAGATGGTTCAGATAGGTTAAGTGGTTAAAGCAACTTGCCCAAGGTTGCACAACTAGTTTGGAGTTTAAATGCAGGTCAAACTCTAAAGCCAGTGCTGGGTCTACCACTCCTCACAGGCATAGTGTGATAATATACAAAGTACTTTTCCAAATGTCTTTGTTTTAATGCTCACAACAATTCTGTAAGATTGGTAGAGTAGGCATTTGCTGTTTTTTTTTTTTAATGAAAAGAAAGCAGATTAATAAGGGATAAATGGGCTGTGGATTAAAAGAGAAAAATGAGGCCAAAATACCAAGATCTTTCAGGCCTCCCAGTCAGGTATGGCAGCTCCATGATTTCATTTAGGCAGTGTCACCTCACGGAGACAGGGTTAAAGGAAATCTCAGCACAGGCTTCATTAAGAGCTAGGTGTATTCGGTGGATTCCCATTTTCCTTGATTTCCTTCTGTGGGTTGAGTTGCCACTACTGCCGTTTTAACAAAAGTGTGGGTGTGAGGTCCTATTTTATGACATGTTCTGCCAGAATCTTCCAAATCCCTCAACATGGTAGGAGGAGGTGTGGTAGCTTTTAAGTGTCCTCTGGCTGTCCCCAGTCACTGTCCCTGCCTTCCAGACAATCAGATCAAAAGAATTAGGGCATTTATTAATTTGGTTTTCTTATCCCTACAAGAGCTCATTAATTATACACATTCTCATTTTCATATGTAATATTCTCATCTCTTAAGGGCAACAAGTTTGTCAACGTTTGAGATGGTTTTTGATACATTTTGTTATACCAACATTATTAAAATAAACATTTTGGGTCAAAATATAAAAGAATAAATAAAGGATAAACAACTACCCAAAGTGAGACACTTAAAAGGCAGAACTAGGACTCAAATCTGAATCTCCTGCACCTGATTCAAATTTTTTTTATCTTGCTCAATCCACCATTCAAGTTCGCTTTCTCCTTCCTCTTCTCAGTCTCTTGTTTTTTCTTTTTCCTGCCCCAGAACCACATCCCAGCCATTCTTTAGGAACTTGGACATACCTGTTCTGTCCCTAGCATGGTGCCCACTCTAAGATATTTACATGTCTTTAACAACACCTTCCGTACAGCTTCATGATACCTTGTATGGCTATTCTGGTGCACAGAGTAATTCCCATCTTCTGAGAAAATTGGGGGAAGCCTAGTGGGCAACAGTTCCTTCTGGTCTGAAATGAGAGCAGACTTGCTCTGAGTACTTAGCAAATGGGGCAATTTGATTTTCTGTCTCTGGTCTCCATGTCAACCAGGCATATGACAGGGATCTCTCCTAGCTACTCACATCTGATTCTCAGGATCTCAGGAAGCTAGTCACCATGTTTGTGACAAAGGGGAGGGAGGGAGAACCCAGCTATCACAGATGTCCCTTACATTCCCCTGCTCCTTGGTTTTGAGAGGGCCCCTGCTGGAATCAGTATATTAACAAAATACTTAAGGTTACTGCAGGTGAAAAAGGCCCCTTATCTGGATGGACACTCCTTTTCTGGGCTTGGCATATTTGCAGAGTTTCAATTGGTTTCATAGAAGTTATGTTTGAGGTAAGTCTTCGAGGGTAAGGAGTTCAAGTTCATAGTAGTCAGGAAGTGGATTTCAGGCAACAATACCAAGTGGGTTAGAAGCATTAGTGAAGTCTCAGAGAGCTATAAGGACTTGGAACCTGATCAGTGCTAGGGAAAGCAGAGAGGGATAGGGAATGGAGCTGGAGAGGTAGGGTAGGCTAAGGTAGGGTAGGGTGCTGTAGTACAGACCTAGCATTCTTATAGGAGTTTGGGAACCCCCTCTGAGGCAAAACCTGTAGCCCATAATAGAGGCTGAAAAGACCAGATCTTCCTTTCCCACTGCTATGGTATGAATGTCTAGGTCATCCCCCACTTCCAGATTCATATGTTGAAAACCTAATGCCCAAGGTGATGGCATTTGGAGGTAGGGTCTTTGGGAGGTGATCAGGTCACGAGGGTTCTGCCCTCATGAATGGAATTACTGCCCTTATAAAAGAGGTACTGAGAGAGCTCCTTTGCCCTTCGACCTTGTGAGGTTACAAACAGAGGTCTACAACCCGAAAGTGGGCCCTTACCTGACTACACTGACACCCTGATCTTGGACTCACAGCTTCTAGAACTACGAGAAAGAAATTTCCATAGTTTCTAAGCCACCAAATCTGTAGTATTTTGTTATAGCAGCCTGAATGCACTAAGCTACCCAGCACCTCTTGTAGCTAGGGCATGTGCAAAGAGTTTTGGCTAGGTCTATCAAACACACCTGCTTCAGAGTTTCAATCAAAGATGAGGTTGCAAAGAAGTAGGAACCATGTTATGTCTCTGTTGATGGGAATTTGCAGCAGTATGGCTGCATCTTGTTTCTAGCAGCGGTGTCCAGGCTCTGGTATCCTTCATGACAGCAGTGCCCCTGCAGCACTGAATGTACTAGTGTCTATGCCCAACCAGGGCTGGGGCATGATTCTGAGAATTATTTCTGGTTACTACCCACCAAGCTTGGTTCTGTTCCCTCTACAGCTTTTATGGACTTCCAATATTCTTTTTTAAAAAACCACTTTGTTGTATAATTGACATACAAAAAGTTGTACATATTTTATATATAACTTAATGAGTGTGTAGGTAAGTATACACCTGTGAAAACACCACAATCTATGTCATAAGCATATCCATCCTCTTCAAAAATTTCCTCACACACTCTTTACTTATTGTTATTTTGTGATAAGAACATTAACACAAGATCTACCCTCTGCCTATTTTTAAGTACACAGTACAGTGTTGTTCACTATAGGCTTTATGCTGTGCAGTAGGCCTCTAGGACTTGACTCATCTTGTGTAGCTGTGACTTTGTGCCCTTTGACTAATACCTGTTTCCCTTTTCTCCCCCACCCCTGATAACTACCATTCCACTCTCTGCTTCCACGAGTTGGACTATTTTAGATTCCTCATATAAGTGGTATCATGTAGTATTTGTTCTTCTGTATCTGGCTTATGTCACTTACATAATATCCTCCAGTTTCATTCATGCACAAATGGCATGATTTCCTTCTTTTTTAAGGCTGAATGGGTACATATATCCATTTTATGTATATACTGCATTTTACCCATTCATGCATTGATAGACACATGTTGATTCCATGTCTTGACTACTGTGAATAATGCTGCAGTGAAAATGGCAGTGCAGATACATTTTTGAGATAGTAATTTCAGTTCCTCTGTGTATATACCCAGAAATGGGATTGCTGGAGCAGATGGTAGTTATATTTTTAATTTTTTGAGGAACCTGTATACTGTTTTCCATGGTGGTTGCACCAATTTACATTTCTACCAATAGAGTACAGGGGTTTCCTTTTCTCCCCATTCTTGCCAACACTTGTTATCTTTTATTAGTAACAGGCGCTTTAACAGGTGTGAGGTGATATCTCATTGTGGTTTTAATATGTATTTCCCTGATGATTAGTTGTGTTGAGTATCTTTTCATATACTGTACTGGTTGGCTATTTGTGTGTCTTCTTTGGAGAAATGTCTGTGCAGAACTTCTGCCCATTCTTTAATCTTTTTTGTTGTTTTTTATAGGAGTTCTTTATATATTTTGGATATTAACACTTTGTCAAATATAGGGTTTGCAAATATTTTCTCCCATTCCATAGGCTGCCTTTTCATTTTATTGTTTCCTTTGCTGTGCAGGTTTTTTGGTTTGATGTAATCCCACCAGTATTTAAAAAAAATAAGTCCATGTTCTGCTTAAATAGGCTAGATTTAGCTTAAATCTCAGAATACTGAGCATGTCAGGAACTGTATTAAATTTGCCATTCTGAGAATTGTTGAGATTGCTGCCTCACTTCTGGTGGAGGATGGGGATACCACTTCTGTTATGGAGTTCTTCCTCAGCTCTGCTTTCCCCTTCATCCTGGCTTGGCCCCACTCACTCATCACCTCTGTCCTTCCTCCCTCCTTTTTGTACCCCAATGGAAATCTCTCTCTATATTTTCTGTCTGATATAATGACATGACCAGAGTGGGCCACTCTTTGGATCCCTTTCCTCAACAGTTGGAGGACTTGGAGAAGCAGCAGAGTTCCAGAAGCCTGAACTGAACCAAGGGGCTAATTTGTACTTCATTACAGGTTACAGCCATGAGGGGCCGGTTCCTGGAAGTAGTGTCATTTGAGTTTGGTTATTTGACTTTGAGCAAGGTGTGGGTGGCAGAAAGCCCAGGCCAAGTATGTATAGACAAGGAGAAAGAGCAAGAGCATATTTCTAGTGGGCAATGGGACTGGACTGTGTGTAATTATTGGTCTGGGTACAGGTGACAGTGGAAGCTCTTTATCTGGTTCTGAGACCTCAGCTGATTGTCCTTAAGGGTACAGTCAGATGATGTTCTTCATCATCTCAGTTTCCAAGTAGTGGGTTCCCAGCTTCTCAAATAGATGGCTACCATGTGCCCCATGGTGTGCTGGACAGAAGGCATCTACTTGGCTGCCTTCTACCTGAGTTAAGCACCAGCTGCAACACTCTCTGATTCAGTTTTTGGTAACGTGCAGCTTCCCCAAACTTCCAAATTTTGGCAGCCCCCTGGGGTACAAGATAGTAAGGGGTAGAAGACTCATGCCACAGCTATTGTGAAAGGGCTGTTCTGGGTGGAGGGATGTGATGGGCTTTTTATAAGCAAACTACTGGGCAAGGTAGATGAATCCATCAGTTTGTTGGTAGACAGTATAACAGAGGTTCTTCATCTGCCCAGTTAATACTATGGTCCATATAGTTTTGGGTGGTAAACAGATATGAAGAGCCCTGACAGCTTCTAGAATGGGGCCATAAATTGGGAGTTGCCGTAAGACCACATTTGATGCTTTGAATGGACCATGAAGAACATCTGAAGTGGTGTAAAAGTACTGGGTGGATCCTCCACTTATCCAAATGAATGTTGCAGATTTCTCAATATTATAGGCTTCCGGGGCCACTGGGCTGGTCATAAAATCTTAGTTATCCACTACTTTGCCCATTGCCTCTGTTAGTTGGAACTGAGACTGATTTGCCAGTGTTTTCAGGTCAAAGAAGTTTTAGAATTGGTCTGTCTCAGGGCTCCCAGAATTCTGACTTCCAGGTTAGGGTATTTGCCTGCCATTTCCAGATGCTTAGTATAGAGTGGTAATTTCTAACACACGTTACTTGCAGTTGTCTTGAAGTTGGTGTCACTGCAAGCAGAGCAATACCACCCCGACTAGAAATTCTAACAAGATCAGTTTGAGAAAATGTGTTGTACATAAAAAATGACCATGTCTAGGAGGTCATATAAAATTCTGGGCATTAATTCCTTGAAGTTGGTTGTTGCATTAACATGAACTGAAACTGGCTGGAGTGTGTTTGGAAGGCTATCTTGCACTTACTGATACAGGGAATTGTCAGTGCTTTGGGACGAGGTGGACAGGAGCATGAGTCCAGGAAACCAGATGAATCCTTATGGCACATTTGACATATGGGGGCAGTTCCTTTGCTTCTGTGTCCCCCCAAATCTTTTTCAACTGCATGTTGTTCAGGATTCGGAGCACAGGGGAAATAGATGGGGCAGAAGACAATAGGCTGAAGTTCTGGCTACAGACTGCTGAGGTGAGATGGACTATGTGGATCTTCTAGAGATAACAATAATTAAAAAAGCTAATACTTAGTGAACATGCTCTGTACAACTATAAAAGGTAGGTACTATTATTATCTTATTTTACAAATGGGGGAGCAAAGGCCCAAAGAAGTTTAGTAATTTCTCCAAGGTCCCATAACTAGCCTATGGCAGAGACATGAGTTTAACCCAAGCAGTTTGGCTCCAGAGCTTTATCCTCTTAACCACCCCACTAAACTGACTCTTAAAATAATCTAGTTAGGGCTTCCAGGAAAGACCAAGGATAAGGGAAAACATGGACTGATAGAACTAGTTTCTTGATGGGCTCCCCTGTGTATAGGTCAATGGAGGTCCTGTCAAACCTGTCTGCTCACTCTGGAGCAGCCTTGAGTTGGGTGTAGGACTTGTTATCATTACCTTGTTCCAGAGGCAGATCCTTGCCTCCCAGAGCACCAATGAAATGTGGAATATCTTTTCCTATGGCCAGCAAGGGAGTCAAGGGAGCTGAGAGGACTGGAATCTGGTGGGCCTCTCTGCTGTGGATTGAATGAGTCCCATGGGGGGAAAACCAGAGGGGAAAGACTGAGCCCCTGTAAAAAAAAAAAGTGGCTTATCTTCTGCAGTAGACACAGTCATCCACCTTGGAGGTGCCCTACTGACGTTTTGGCAGATTGTAGCTGAGGAGCCTGAGTACCTTCTCCTCTCTAGTTTCAGATGCACAGGGGATGATGGTCTGTAGCAGCTATGAGATGTATGGGTTGTTTCCAAGATACACTTGTATAACTTCAGTAGGTTTATCCATTTGGAAAGGGGGAGGGGCTCAGAGGCTTTGGCTAGTTCATTTTTGGCTGAATTGTGCAATTCATGAACCTGTTTGAAAAGCCAGAACTAGAGTGCCCTCTGCTGGCGTCTAAGAATGGCATCCCCCAACTTGTCTCCTACAGGTGGGTCACCAAACAGGCTGCTCAGAGTGGTCAGGAGACCTAGGAGGTTGAGCAGAGAACATTCCAGCCAGGGCGGGGAAAACCACCTATTATATCTTCTGACCAGATCCAGAAAATGAGAACGCGGCTGAGATGTGCTCAGCTTTTACCAAGTACTTGAGCTTTTCTGTAAAAGAGATTCATTTGAACTGAAGTAAAAGCGACTCTGAGGATTAGTTTGTGAATTCTTCTGGGAAGAGGAATGATAAAGGCAGCAGTGGAGGAAGATGGACGCCCTTTGGATGTGCAGAGCTTAGAGACTGTTGTGTTGTGGCTAGAGGGTAGTCGCTAGACAGTCAGCAGGGAGAGGTCATTTGTCTCAACTGCCTCAAGACAAGAACAAGCATAACCTCTTCCTGCTACCCACCATTGACTTGTCTCTGGGTTCCTGTCAGTGGGAAATATCCTGGGTGTAGATTTGTGTTATGATGAGGTCTAGCTTGACGTAGGGTTTTCATATAATAAGACAAGGGAATTGTCTCAGCTAAGGGCCAGTTAAAAGGGAATTTGTCTGAAATCAAGACCAAGACACTGCTGGATCAAGAGGAGTGTCCAAGTATGAAGCTAAGAACAGAAAGAAGATCTGAGTTCAAAGGTGGTGAGATAGATTCAGCAAAGAAAAGGACAGAGATAGGGCCATGCTCTCCTGGGCAGGACAGAAAAGGGAAAGCTTAGGCACTCAAGAGACCAGGACATAGGGTGAATGAACTCTGAAGTTCAGGTGAACCTGTAGGGGCTGCCAGTTTAGTGTCTGGAAAGGTGAGTATGGGCGGGGCAGGAATCTATTAACTGGTAGACATGAGAGTTCCAGTCACTGGTTAGGAGTCCTTTTTTTTATTTTTTTTATTTTGGTATCATTAATCTACAATTACAGAAAGAACATTATGTTTACTAGGTTCCCCCCTTCACAAGTCCCCCCCACATACCCCTTCACAGTCACTGTCCATCTGCATAGTAAGATGCTATAAAATCACTACTTGTCTTCTCTGTGTTGCGCAGCCCTCCCCGTGCCCCCACGCACTATACATGCTAATCGCAATGCCCTCTTTCTTCTTCCCCGCCCTTATTCCTCCCTTCCCACCCATCATCCCCAGTCCCTTTCCCTTTGGTAACTATTAGTCCATTCTTGGGTTCTGTGATTCTGCTGCTGTTTTGTTCCTTCAGTTTTCCTTTGTTCTTATAAGGAGTCCTTTTTTGTGGGCAGCTGTTACTGATCTTTCAGGGCCTAGATGAAATATCCTTTGAAGCCAGACAGTATTTTTTCTTCTCAAGGAAACTTGTGATTAAAAATACTACTTTCTATTACTATTTGACCCAATTATTCCACTCCTGGGAATTTACCCAACAAGATCCCTGATTCGAAAAGACATATGCATCCCTATGTTTATTGCTGCACTATTTACAATAGCCAAGATATAGATGCAACCCAAGTGTCCATCAATAGATGAATGGATAAATAAGATGTGGTACATATACACAATGGAATATTACTCAGCCATAAAAAGAAAAGAAATCCTACCATTTGCAACAACATGGATGGAGCTATAGGGTATTATGCTCAGTGAAGTAAGCCATGCAGAGAAAGAGAAATACCAAATGACTTCACTCATTTGTGTATTATAAAAACAAACAAAACTGAAGGGACAAGATAGCAGGCTCAGACACTGAGAAGGGACTAGTGGTTACTAAAGGGGAGGGTTTGGAGAGTGTGGGTGGGGAGGGAGAAGGGGACTAAGGGGCACTATAATTCAATCACAATACAGGTAGGTCACAGGGAAGGCAGTACAGCATGGAGAAGACAAGTAATGATTATATAGCATATTACGCTGATAGACAGTGACTGCAATGGCAGTGGGGGGATGAGGACTTGACAATATGGGTGAATGATGAAACCAGTGTTTTTTATGTGAAACCATTATAAGATTGTATATCAATGATACTTTAATAAAAAGAAATATTGATTTCTAGGTACCCTATCCTGGAAAGTATGTCTTGAGAAGTGGACAAAGATTTTCCAGTCATAAGGAAAGGTAGACATTCTGTATGTACTATGGTTTATAACTTTACCTCTGATCATGTACAGTTTCATGTGCTAGGTTTGGGATATATCACATACATTATTTCATTTCATCTCTTCAACAAATATATAAGGAAGGTATTGCCATCTTCACTGACAGGTAAGGAAATTGAGGCACTCTGAATTTGCTTAGTGTGAACTAGCTCCTTGAATCTGAACAACTTTGGGTATCTGATAAGACTGAGTTTCTGAAGTCCAGGATGGGCCAAAGTATGCTCCCTATGCCGTTTTCTTTTTTTGATTTTTCTATTTTGGTTCCTCATCAGGAGGAGAGGAAAGGAAAGAGGCAGACACTGGCAGAATATTTGGTTACATCTGTTGACTCACTTCTATGAGGTTTCAGTATGACAAAAATAAGGAAAACTTGAGTGGGCCCTTTTGAATAGAATGTTAATATACTCACACCTACTGGGAGGAAAAAAACCCTATCTTCTTTTAATGAAAAAATTGTGAATGACTTAAAAATATCATTACAGTAAGAGTGTTAAGAAAAGTGTTGATATTAATAGGCTCATTTTTATGGTTGTTGTTAAGGCCATACCTGAAGGGCCAGTTAGGAGTGTGGCTTCAGCATGAAGAACAGGTGTGCTAGTGCAGGTGGGCCAAAAAGACTCAAGCCACTTGAGTGAACGTATTAACAAGATGAAATCAGCCAGAAGGAGAGTGGGGCCAGAGAATCGTTCTGGAGACAAGTGTGGATTACAGATCAGAATCCTGCAAGGTTTTCTGGGTTGTGGAATTAAGGGTGAGCATAGAGTCAGGAACTGTGGGTCCTTGAAATAATGGGTGTAGAAATTGGGATTAGAAAGACTGGGGTAAGCAAGATATATGTGGGCTTGCTAGGAGCCAAATAAAATGCTGTATTTTATACATACCATCCCTGCCTGCTTTGTGATTTCCCAAATAAGTTCTGAACTAACAGAAGTTATGAGGCAAGTTCCCCATTATGGTGGTCCACAGGCCCAAATTTCTGCCAGCTGACCATATTAGAAGCAATTTTAGCTGTGTCGGAATTCACAACCATCTGAGCTCTGTTGCACTTCTCTGTATATATGTTAAATAAAGTGAGAGCTAAGAACTTATGGTTTAATTTAGCAAATGGTACTAGATACGAGCATTGGTGTGGAGTGGTGGGGGCAAGAGCCTGATAGGTGTAGGAAAAGAGGTTGGCAGAAGATTTGGAAAGCATGACCAGACAACTCTTTTGAGGAATTTTTCTCCTTGGAGGGGCAGAGAAATATGAAATGTAGGGCTTTTTTTTAAGATGGAAGAAATTACAGTAAGCACATATGTAGATAGGAATTGTCACAGATGGAAAAACTGATGTGATAGTGTGCAAAGAATATTCGAGCAGTATACTTGAATTGGCAAAAAGATGGTATCTGATGCACATTGGAGGGATTGGCATTAATATGTGCACAGATGTAGGTACTAATCATTCTAGAAAGACTAAATGTCCTAAGAGGAGAGCCAAATACAAACACCTTCATCTTGATAGGTTTCTCTGGAGCTCAACACTCCAACTCCCTGGAGTTTCATAGCCTCATACTGAGCTCCTAGAGTCAGCCTACGTGATCCAGAGTGTGGCCCCATGGACCCGGACTTCAGCTCTGGGGGGGCTCAAGAGGCTTCAGGGAAATATGAACAGAATAGATGGAAGTCTGAATGACATGGTTAATGCCAAACTTGACATTCAGGCTGCTTGAATGTCTTTGTGGAAAGGGTGGTAGTGCCAGAAATATTGTTCTAATGTTCCTTTTGTTACAAGGCTGTGGATGACGGGCAGAGTACACAGGTATTTCAGGATGTGCACAATTAAAATGCTTGTCAGAAGTAGGAGATGAGTTACAGGATTCTGACTGGAATATAGTGAAAGCTAGGCTGACATGTGCATACAGTGAGACAACGAATTTGACCGGATCTGTACTGTTGGAACTCAACTAGGAGTTGGGAGGGGTGCAAGTTGTAGCACTCCAAAATCTTATGACTATAGACTATCTACGGTTAAAAGAACATATGGGATGTGAACAGATCCCAGAAATGGGCTGCTTTAATTTGTCTGATTTCTCTCAGACTGTTCAAGCACAGCTGGACAATATCCATCATATCATAGACAAATTTTCACAAATGCCTAGGGTGCCTAAATGGTTTTCTTGGCTTCACTGGAGATGGATGGTAATTATAGATTTGCTTTGTTTATGTCACCATATTCCTATTATGTTAATATGTGTGTGCAAATTAGTTAGTAGTTTAAAACCTATACATACTTAAGATACTCTACAAGAAGATATGTCAAAGAAATCATCAATCCTCCTATGTTTTCTTCCATATGCTACATCTATAGCTTTTCTTCTTCCTTCCTAATTACAACCCTTAAATAGAATTCATGCCTCATATCGAATTTACCGAGCATAATTCCTCCAGGTGGTAAAGATACCTCGAGACAAGTGCTAGTCATAGAAGCCACGGGGCATAAATCTGCAAAGAAGTAAAAAGCTAACCTTTTCAAACAATATGGATTCTCTCTCACTTACCAACTTTACATCTCCCTGTATGGCCCCGGAAGATGACTGGTTAGCCAGAGACGGGTAAGATTCCTCAAGGGAGGAACAACCTAAGACAGGCACAGTCGCAGGGGGGCCATCAGGTAAGAATTTGGGGATCAACAGAGGTGAGGCTCAGAACCTCACCCCCCCTGCTTTGAGAGAAATCTTCTGCATCTGTGGATGTTTTGCTGCCCTTGTCTAGCTTGGATTAATACTTAGTCAATAGGCACACACCTGATCATCTGATCATCTACATTTGCCCTCTTACAGCACTAAACTATGTTTTCTACCTTTATCTTGCATCTACCTACCACTTCAGCATTTTATTAAAAATAAAAATAATAATAATAATAAAGGGAGAAATGTGGGATCAACATATAAATCAAGTACAAAAATCAAACGAATATTAATATTTGACCTGATTGTTTATAGGTCATAATGCGTGATCAAAACCGAAAGTTTCTGTGATGAATGCCCTTGTACTGTTCACCATGTAAGAATTTATTCACTATGTAAGAATTCGTTCACCATGTAAGAACTTGTTCGTTATGCTTCAGAAGATTGGAGACTGACGAGAATTAGGCTTGAGATGGATTAATGATTGTACATTGAGCATTGACCCCCCTATACTGAATTTTATTGTTGTTAACAACCATTTGATCAATAAATATGAGACATGCCCTCTCAAAAAAAAAAAATGGACCTCTCCAAGTTACTCTCCATCATGGGATCTGCAAACTCAGTTGCTTATAAGAGTCAAGAAGATAATGTTTATGAGTAAAGCAAGCTGAGTAAGAAACCTGCCCTGTCTAAAGAAGCCATTGTTACTTTACTTAAAAATGTTTTCACCAGTAATTCCAGTAAAGTTTGAGTTTAAAGCACAGAAAACAAATCAAATGATTGTTTTGGTATCTGCATGTAACAGCTGGATCATATAATGATGACTCAGTGATGTGTGTATGACAGAGAGAGAAATCAGAAGGAACCAAACCATTAGTCTTTCCAGTGTTGCAGAACATTACTCTGGAGTTGTAGAATGTTGTAAGTCTTGGGAAGTTTCCCAGGGGCTATGAGAGAAGGTTACTAGGTGTTGACTCCACAAAGAAGTTTCCAAGTCAATAATTATTGCCATTAGCTGAGCAAAAAGTTACTGTTCAGCTCTAGTGAATGGGCTCCTGGCAATCTTGAGAACACCTTTTGGGGAACAGAGAATAACTGTAAAGCCCACCTGACATTTGAACTCAGGGTTTGGGCGTTAATTATTTTCCTAGAAAGGCTGACCATCAATCATTTGTAGAGTGGTCTGCTCACAGCAAAAGACCTCTGTCATTTGTCCACACTGTTTAAAAATGAGCACAGGCATAGGTGTTTGACAATTTGGAATCAAATTCTGGTTCTATCACTGTGACCCTGGATAAATAAGCTAACCTCTTTGTACCTCAATTTCCTTTTTTGTAAAAAGGGAATAGTAATACTTAGCTCACAGGAGTTTGAGAGGATTAAATGGAATGTAGAGTGCTCAGTGCAATGCCTAGCATACAGTATATACTAAATAAAGTTATTATTAATTGCTTGAACCACAAAATTAGGGATTAATTAAAAGTTAGTAAGTGGACCTCCTTTGTCCAAATCTTGAAAGTTAACAAGAGGGTGAAGGAGGAAGTGAGGGGGAAGGGTGAAGCTAGCAGGGGAGTAGGGGTGGCAAATGTGATGTCCAGTCTTTCCTCTAACCTTGCAATTTAGGCCAACAGTTTGCCACAGACTCCTACCTCTGACAGTCCACCATTAGTATTAAAAAACTGGGGTAAGCAGATGATATCAGGATACTTCCCTATCATTTCATAGTGGACTCTAGTTTTTGTGAAGTGAAGTCTATTGCTCTGCCTGGTCTACAAAGAAATTGATCAGAAACGAGACCCAAGTGCTTTTGGATTAGTACAAAGTCCTGTTTACTTATGTTTAAGTAGCTAATTGGATAAGAAAACCCCAGGCTTGGTACTTAGTTCTCCCATCTTGAGAAATCCTATCTAGTAGGGGCAGGCAGGGTTGCAGCAACCAGGAACAAGGGAAATTTGTGGGTTGCGGCAAGTGTTTTTCTCTGTAAGAGGGTGAAGAGCTTATATGGAGACACTAGAAGCTTCATGGTATAATGCCAGGATCCAGGAGGGTGGGAACAAGCAGAGAAGGGCTGGTATAGGGCTATTAAGGGATTTCTAGGGTCCCTTAGTGGGACCTTTTGTACAAATCTTACCTGAAAGTTAGATATGTAAAACAGATCTTCTTTAATGGAATTAAAGAGAGGACAGAGAATGCCCAAAGGAAGCCAATTGCTGTAAGACCATTCCTCAATATTAATTATATGCTTTATACTTCTCCAGTTACCCCTTCCTCTCAACCCAAAACAACTTTTGCTTCAGTAATTGCTTATACTTAATATCCTTCACATGTGTTCTCTATTCTGCCTGGAATACCTTTTTTCTTCCACTCCTGTGCTTCCAAACAATCTTTCAAAACCTTGATCAGTTGTCACATTTTCTGCAAAGCCTCCCCCTAGCTTCCTGTTTTAGTCATTCAATTTCATTTATTCATTCATTCATCCTACAAATATTTATTGAGCCTCTATTATGTATGAGGCACTGGTAGGCACTGTTGATATAATACAGATCTGGTATTTATGCACTGCCTACTAAAAATCTTTCAATGGCTCCCCATAAAGTTAAAATGCTTAGCATGGCTAACAGGATCCTCAATTATCTGGCCCTGGCCTAGTTTTTAAGGTCTGCTTCCCAGCACCTCTCTGCTTTATCCTTTTTCTGTACCCAAGAACTTGGGAGTTTACTTAACATGGCTCTCTCTCAAGTCTCTGTTCTTTTGTCTGTGTGATATTCCCTTCTTGCTACTTGGTAAGCTCCAATTATCTTTTAACACTCAATTCTGTAAGTATTTCCTGTGTGAGTTATTCTCTAGAGGGTCCCCATTCTCGTTTCAAATCCAATAGCATCAGGTTCTCTTATGATTCTATTTCATTCCATATTTAATTTTCATATACTATGTGGCAAATTTTTTGTTCACATACTTAACCTTCATCTGATAGCCACTTTATGGCAGAGGCCTTGTCCTATCCATCTTTCTAAACCCATACCAACATAAAGCCTGGCACATAGTTGGTGCTTAGTAATGTTGACTAAATAAGCAAGTGAATTAGAATACATAT
Organism: Manis javanica; assembly: GCF_040802235.1. Lineage (NCBI taxonomy): Eukaryota > Metazoa > Chordata > Mammalia > Pholidota > Manidae > Manis > Manis javanica. Next base: position 88,893,691 of record NC_133165.1, read on the forward strand.
ATTTAGTTGAACAAACTGGGTGTCTTAATAAGGATATTAGACGGCAGGAGAGGAAAGCTGAATGGATGCTCTCCCTACTTCATAATTTTAACTAATGTAATTGTTAATTTTGGGGTACACAGCTCCAACCCAAGGTAGGAAAGGAAATGGCTAATAAGTGGCCCTTCAAACTGTCTACTCTATATTCCTCTTACTTGTTTCTTCAGTTGTGTCCCTTTTCTTGTTCCAAAAGGAATTTTGATATCCTAATAGATGTAAATTGAAGAAGGCCATCTCAGCTCCTCCTTGTCCTCTTCTGGAATGTCCAGGCTGGAGCACTGGACACTTCTTTTTGGTAACCATGGTAATATTCTGAAGAATTACTATGACTGATGCTCCCTTTGTCTAAGTAGGCACAGGCTTTATGTGTTCACAGTGGAGCTGGACTGGGCTAAATAAACTTCAGGAAAATGGAGGAATCAAATGCCAGTTACCCTTTTCCTTGCCCTAGTCTTATTTATACTGTAGGCTTCAGAAGGCAGTGAGAGAAAGAGCACTGACTTGGGCTCAAATCTTAGTTTTGCCATATTCCAGGTGTGTGACTTGGAAGATATTAAACCTCAGTGTTTTTACTTAAAAAAATGGCAATGTTATCTATTTCACAGTTACGAGAATTAAATAACGTACATAAATTTCCTTAGCATAGTGTTCAGAATCTAATGAATCCTTAACAGTATTTAAATCTGAATATGGTACTTCCAATGAATCTTTATTTCCAGCAACAGTGTGCTGAACCAGTTGTACCAACTTTTGAGAGCTGCTTGTTGAATTTTCAGAACTTTGACTTGGTTGTTAAATAAGCCATTATTAAGAATTAAGAACCTAAACTTATAAGTTATAATTATAATTATAATATTTAAATTATATTAAAAATAAAGGTAGTAAATCCTAAAAATTCTTCTCTTCCTAATTATTTTACATTTTACTACAATCTATGCTTATGAGATTATTTAGATCTATTATATCTAGATAGTCTGTTGTTTTCATTCTTTCTTATCTTTGCTTTTCAGGTTGGAAAGTTTCAGTGGTCATATCTTCAAATTCATTGATTCTTTCCTTGGTCATGTCCAGTGTACTGATAAGCTCATGAAGGACATTATTTCTGTTAGTGTTTTTTTTTTATTTCTAATATTTCCTTTTGATTATTTTTTAGAGTTTTCATCTCTTTCACTACATTACTCACCTATTCTTACATTCTGTCTACTTTTTTCCATTTGCGTTCTTAGCATATTAATCAGTTATTTTAAATTTCCAGTTTGATAATTCCAAAATTTTTGCCATATGAGTCTGGTTCTGATACTTGCTTTGCCTGTTTAGTCTGAAGTTTTTGCCTTTGAGGATACCTTGTAATTTTTTTGTAAAAAGTCAGAAATTATATATTGGGCAAGACAGATCTTAAGTTTTATGTTTATCTGGCTGGGAGTTCAGCCATGTTTCCTATTTGCTATAGCTGTGTCAGAGGCTAAAATTTCCTTAAATGTCCTTGTCTTTGTTTCCTTTGTTGTCTTTGGGTTTCCCTAGAGACTCCTTCTTAAGCATTTGTGTTTGTAGTTTTCATTGTAATCCTGTTGTTAAACAGGAGCCCTACTGATGCGCAGGTAAAGTGGGTAGAAGGGAAGTGTTCTATGATCCTATTAAGTCTCAGTCATTCAGTGAGTTTGTATCCCTGGACTGTGTGCTTCACAATGTTTCTTTCAGTGTTTTCCTCTTCTTAAGTGACACAAGAAGGCTAAAGGAGGTTAGAGCTAATTATTTTCCTTCTCTCACATTGCTTAGGATGTTAAATAGTTTTCTTGTGGCAGGCCTTTGTTAAGCAGAATTGAATACTCTGTGTTTATTTCAAAATGGTTACTTTTTCCCTTCTCCCTGCCAGAAGGATGAGGGCATTTTTTTCCAGTCTTCATAGTAATTAATACCTGTGGGGCTCTTGGAAGCAAAACTCACAAAAATGTGGGGGGCCCTTAAGGCTGGGCCCCCAGTTCTTTTTAATCTCTTAATCTAGTTCATGCTCTGTTTTAAGCAATTAGACAGCTGCCTTTTAAGTATACCTACCAGTTTCTGGTTCCAAAGGTAATTTTTGCTCCTAGTAAACCATGATTCTCTCTTCTTCCTGTTGTGATTTTACCTGTCTCTTGTTTTTGTGGTGGTGATTTGCCCTGCCACTTCAATTCTCTGATGGATCTAAGAAGGGCGGATTTTTGGTTTGTTCAGTTCTTTTTGGTTATTTTGAGAACAGAGTGATGACTTTTTAGCTCTTAACATGTCAGACTGGAAACCAGAAGTCCCCGTCTGTTGTGTCTGTATGGAGGAAATACTACGTAATGGTGTGTTCATCTCTTCCCAGTTTCATGATCAGTGATGTTATGTTGGTAGCTTGAAACTGGCCATGGTGGGAGAACTTACACTACATAAATTGGCAAATGCTACAAAGGTTTGTTTTGTTTTGTTGATTGTCTAGACTTAAGAAAGTGTCAGAGAAAATGTTAATAATGTAGATTAAAAGTATGTCAAGTCTTTAGTCATTACATTGTCAGTAGTACAGAAAATTGGAATATTCTTTCAGTATTCAATAGCTGTTATCCAATTCAGCAAAGACTGTGCTCAAGTCACTGACCAATAAGTGAACTTCCCACATAAATCTCGTTTCACTTTCATGTTACTGATAATTGCAAATGAAAATGTCAACCAGCAGTCAAAAAGCTATATTTGTTTGTCAAATGCAATAATAGGTTGGTGTTTGATTCAAGAGTCTGGCAAAACTCAAAGCATTCTGTGAGAATCAGTTGGCTATAAGAAATGTATAATAAAGAAAACTATATTTTACTTACCATAAACAGCATGCTACACATCCTTTATATTGGTAGATTTTATAGTAAATTTATGTACATATACATACACATACAATTATTTTTCTGGAGAGCTGTCTGTTCATAAATTTACCAGTCCATGCATACCATGGCCAATTATAAGCTATCAATGTATTATCACTGAATGTGGAGTTGGAGATCGTTATGAGTAGTATACCATCTTTTCGTATTTTAATTTGGGGACTATATAAATGCTGGGGAGAAACTTTTAACAGTAGTAAATGGTAATGATTGACAAAACTGAAAAATGTCATTCATAAGCACAATACAAAGTACAATCAAACCATTTTATATATATATATATATATTCTAATCAGGTATAATCCTATGCCCAGAACAAGATAAATCTGGTGAATAGGAAGAGTAGCCTTATTTATAAGAAATGGAGTCCTATTTAAATTTTAATAAAAAAGGGAAAATTCCTCTGGTTTAAGATATTGTCAATTGTTCTTCAAGGGTAATGTAGAAGATTCTTATTATTTTGACAATAAACATGTATTGAACACCTACCATGTGCCAGATGGTATTCTGTCTGGATGCAGACATGACAATTAAAATCACATAGCTAGTTTAATGAATAGCTGGGAATTTTGAGAATATTTTATACTAAGTGAAATATGCCAGTCACAGAAAGACAAATATATATGAGGTATCTAAAGTAATCAACCTCATAGAAAGTAGAATGGGGGTTTGTCAGTGTTGGGGTGAGGGGGAAATGGGGAGTTGTTCAATGGGTATAGAGCTTCAGTTTTGCAAAATGAAAAAGTAAAGTTGACACTACTGAACACTTAAAAATGGTTAAGAGGGTTTAAAAAAAAATAGCTGGGATTTGAATTCAAGCCTGACTCAAAAATTCATGTTTAGCAATTATGTTATAACTGCTACCTACTTTCAAGTATTTCATCTTCAGTCAAAGACTATTTCCTTTTTCTGATTACACAGGTTCCCCTTTCTGTATGGCAGGGTAGCAAGCCTTGGTTAGCAGCTGAATTGCTTGAAGCTTGATAGATATCAGAGTTTTTTCTTGGGAGACTGGCATACTCAGCCAGGAAAGTAAATTCAAAATGGAGTCATCAATTCAAGAGATTAAGTGGAGAACCAAACACAGCTTAGAGAATTAGGCAAGGGGGATCTGGGGGAAATAACTTTGGCTGTTTAAAAGACAACATACATGACTAGTGACTGAAAAAGAGCTTATTCTATTAAAGAAGTCTATGATGGAAGAAGTTTTAAATCCCAAGTTTCTTTAATGTTAGAACCTGAAGTAATTTAAATCTTCCTAAGCCTCAATTTTTCCAGAGGAATATGGAGCTAATGCTTACTGTAGGCAATATATGGCAGAGGAGGGCCTGAAATGGAAGGAAATACTTCTGAGAATTAGAATTAAATTTACTGGGTGGGAGCAGCTATAGCTAGAAATGACAAAACTCAAAATATTATAAAAGACAAAGGATTCTAATATTATACAAATTTAATCAAGGTAAATGGAGTGTTCTAGAATAGCGAGAATAGTTTGCTAGACTGGAATGAACAATGTAATTAGTTGATTTTAAAATCTACACTAATAAGCAGTGTAGTGTAGGCCAAACAACAGGTAATCTCCATGAGCCTCAGTTTCTTTATTGTAGGGTGTTGTGAGCATTTATTTGACAAATATTTATTGACTGGGCTAGGACTGTAGTAGGTAGGTACTAGGTATACAAAAAAGAAGGCATTTCAATATGACGTAATAAAAGCTAAGATCTACTAAATGTTTTCTATATTACAAATGTGTTCCACACATTAAATCTTCATTTATTTCTCCTCACAACCTAAAACTGTTATCACTTACACTTATACAAAAGGCACAAAGCGGTTAAATATCTTGTCCAGAATCAAACAACCATCAAGCGTTGGAGGTAGGATACATCTAAGGACACGAATTTACAAATACGTGCATGTGCAGGGTGGTGAGGAGAGCTTTCCACACTGAAAGAGCAGTTTCACTTCACGCGTCCGCAAAACAGGGATTAAAATACTCTTACCTCCTGAGGTTGTGGTAATAAACGAATAGTACATTTAAGTTGGTATTGTGCCTGAGACATGGTAAGCGGTAAATTAGTGCTATTAATTTGATTCCATTACACTGAGTCACTGCGGCCAAGGAACGTATGTTTTTCACGGCTTTGGCTACATATTGTAAGAGGCTTTTCAAAGCGGTAATTTAAATTGCTACAACATTACGTAAGAGCCTTCTAGTTGCTTTATGTAACGATTATACGGCAGGGCCACTCTCTTAGACTACCGTTTTTAGTTTTTGACAGTCTCACCTATTTTCACTGTCAAGTCCTTCATCCGCCACGTTGTATCTCCACTTCCTCCACAAACGAAGTACTCGGAGAAACCGCCAAGCGGCGCGAGGGCGGGCGCCTCACCCCGCCACGAGAGTTCCCCTACCCACCTCGCCCAGGGCGCGAAGGCTCGAGCCAGTTCTCGCGCGAGGAGGCGTGGTTTGAACGATAACTTCTAGCCCTACCCTACCTCCCAAGGATCACGTGACTGGCGCGTGCGTCCTCGACCCAAGGTCTTTCCTGGTCGCCTACTGGCTGTTACCTCGGTTACAGGCTGTCGCGAGGTCCATTCTGGAAGTGGACCGTTTAGTTGTCACGGCTTGTCGGAAGCGTGTCACATAGCCTAGCCTTCGCGGAAGTTCGTCACGTCGCAGTTGCTCCCGCACAGCGGATGTTTATCGCTGCTTAGGTGACGCTGAAAAGTGTTTGCAGCCTTCGCCGCTGCCTTCTGCTTGAAGCACTATGGAGGGAGAGAGAAAGAACAACAACAAACGGTGGTATTTTACTCGAGAACAGCTGGAAAACAGCCCATCCCGTCGTTTGGGCCTGGACGCAGATAAAGAACTTTCATACCGCCAGCAGGCGGCCAATCTGCTCCAAGACATGGGGCAACGACTTAATGTGTATCCTTGCGGCCTAGGCCTTCAGCCTTGGAGTCAGTCCCGCCCTGCTCGGGCGTCCAGGCCTGAGGCTGTGTCAGGGTCGGAACCCGGGAGAGGGTGGGCAGGGGCTGGATGTCTAGGTGGGAGAGCCTACGACGGGGCGGGCTGAAATTCAGTGTTCGCGCGGGGGAAGCGAGGCAGAGTTAATTTCCCGCTCGTTCACCCGTGCCACCAGCCTTGCTGGGAATTCGTATCCCTCTCGGTTTAGTGGTTAAACCAGCTCTTCCTAGTCCCTTTCGGTATGTTCTGATTTCCTGGTCTGGTAACTGAGATTCGGCTTCTCCGCTATGCCCTAGGGATTTCGTGGAGGTTTCACTGTTGATGGCTGCTGCTTTCGCTTAGTGTGTAAAGAGAGTTTTTGAGAAATTCAGTTCCTGAGGATATTATAAAGGGTGGCCTGAAAGTAATGCGCCACCATTGCTCAAAATCTGTCCTCTTATTTACTGGCTGTTCAAGAAACTTGTCAGATTCTTCGTTTTCTTGTCTGTAAAATGGGGTGGTATCTCTTGCGTTTGATTTCTGGGCCCACCATAGTGCTTCACGCTTAAATATTCAAAAAGTAGTTACCGTTTCAGTTTTATAGAATTTCAGAGGAAGGAAGGGTGTCAGTTTATAGATTTGTAGAAATGTAGACCTACAGATCTAATGTTTTAAAAACCGGTTTAGGAAGTACTTACTGGTTTTTAAGTTCCCCTGAGTGCTAATCTATTCGTTTTCGTCATATTTCAAAGATGAGGTAATTTAGTGACTTATTTTTAGTGATTTAGATTTTAATTCTAGTACTTTTTTCCCCTTCAGGTATTTTTGTTTGTCAGAAAGTTGTCGAAAACATAATTAATTTTGTAGCAGAGAGAGTAAAGTTTTAGAACTCTTTCCAGTCTGGAAGTGAAAAATTATTCTTGAGTGCAACTTCCATTTAAATGTGTTACTGGCTGTAATGTTTGTCTTAAAGTTGTGCTGACCTGCAAGGAGGTGTCCTCATTATTGCTGATACCCAATTTGTTTCCCAAGCATCGAGCCAGTTAAGCTTTTTGTTAGAAGTTCAGTTTCAGTGCATCCTAGCTCTTTTCTTTTATGTGTGTTACTGTTATTAAGGTTGTTGTGGTCCTCGGACTGCTTCATCTCAATACCCCACATTGTCTTCTGAGGTCTTTAGAAGTAAGGCATTAAATTTTTTTTCTTTTAGGGAGTGAATATCAAATTATTTCATCGTAGTTCTGGTCCCAGGGATCACCTTATGAGATGGCTTGGTTGTGAGTGAAGTGCAACTGAAAAGTTAATTGCTGGAGCTTAGAAGGTGAGGTAATAGTGAAGAAATACCTAGGGGCCAGATAAGGGAAAGGGTTGTAAATCATGTGAAGAGATAATACTGAGCTAATGGAGCACCTTTGCAGCATTTTCAGTAGGCAAGTAGTAGATTTAGATCTTAGTTTTGTTTATATTCCTTCTTGATCCACACATGCTGAGAAGCTTGCTCATATATTAACTCAGTAAATTTATATTGAATACCTGTTATGTGTAAGGCATTTTGCTAATGTCAGTTGGTGATTAGTGATTTGGTGAAAGCAACCCAACTTGCTCTTTAATTTGGAGAGAGACCTATGATTTTCACTTAGGAGCATCTGCTGTGCTTGGCTGCATGGTCCTTTTGGGAAGATGTAGGGGTTGTATTTTTGGGAGTTGTACAGTCTGTTTGTTTTGAGACCTTAACTTGAACATTTTTAGTTCGCAGTTGACTATCAACACTGCGATAGTATACATGCATCGATTCTACATGATTCAGTCCTTTACACAGTTCCATCGAAATGTAAGTATGAGTTTTTTTTATATAGTGTAATTCTTTCATGGTTGATTCTAACTTCATATTTCTTTTGTGGCTGATCTTTGCTGCTGAACTGGAATTTGAAGTTTAGAATTTAGTGTTGACTGCTTTCATTATGTGTCACACTGCTGTTATGAATCCAGTGTCTAGCAGTTGTTTGGTAGATTTAGTGTATCTTAGAGTAGGAGGATTCTCTAATAAAGAAATGAATTGTTGAACATTTAAACTTAACATTTTTGGGTCGGGAGCAACTAAGCTTAATTTAAATGTAGTTTTTGAAGTGGTAAATAATATGGTCATAAAGAAATGAGTGAATGTAAGTTACTTAGATTTTCTAAAATTGGGTAAAATTCCAATCAGTGCCTGGTTGGAGAGGGAAGGAAAGGTATGTTATGTGATGACTGGGGGATGACACTTAAGACAGGAAAAATAAAACAATAGTAATAAAGGGATTTTTTTTTCTGGACAGAATTGTAAATAGTGCTATTTTCAGTTTTGCTACCTGAAATGGTCCTATTTAACATTATTATAAGTGACTTGGAAGCAAGCATAGTGATATCTCAGTTGAAGGTAAGACTATATTTGTTTAATTGAATCACAAGGTGGTAGAGGTAAACTTGATAAATACTTCATATGGATTTGTGACTCAAATACTTCTTTTTTATTAAAGGTTGTTCTGAGGAAGTGTTTAAGGCTTATCCTTAGCCTGATGGGTTTGTGCTCTTTTTTTAATCCCATAGGAAGAGAATCTGTGAAGCTAGATATTACTCTTTTAAGATATTGACAGACTCAGTATTGGGAGTAACTACACAGGAAACCCTTTGGATTGTGGATTAAGTATTCCTGATTTTTCCTGATTATACAGTCAGTTTGACTTTCTTTTACCCATAGACCCTCTGCCTCTAGCTATGCCCTACCTCTGGTTACAAGCTGTCTTGCCAGTTGTGAAAGTTTTCTACATTTATGCCCTTTTGTTATGTTAAAGATTTGAAATCCAGGATGAAATACTTGCAAACCAATTTGTCCACTTTGTGTGTGTGTGTGTGTGTGTGTGTGTGTGTGTGTGTGTGTATATATACTTTCCCTACTTTTACATTTTAAATTACAGCTTATTTCTTGTGTGTTAAGTTTAGCAAGGATAGAGATTCACTGTTCTGTGTATCCTCCAAAGCACTTTGAGTAAACTTGAATGAATGAATGAATGAATGATCTGTTAGTTCTCCAGTATGGAGATATCCTCTGTGAAATTACTGCATTTCTTTTACTCCTGGCTCTTGCCTTTTCCATCTTGATCCATTGAAATATTCTTACTAAGATTCGGGAGAAGTTCTGAGGTTTCCCTGATCACCAACAGTTACATTTATGTCATAATTTCTCTAGTTTCTTACATTGTTTAGTGACTGAGTTTGTTCTCTACCTGTGTATTGGTTTGAGCCCTCCCCACTCCAGTGCTTTCTATGTAAAACCCCTTGAATATAGTAATACTACATTTTGAATTCCTCTTTTAAAGATTTGTGCTTCCCTATTTATAATTGAGATAATGAACATACAGTAAAATTCATCCTTTTAAAGTTGTATATTTCACTGCTTTTTAGTATATTTGCAAAGTTGTATAACCATTACCATGATCTAATTCCATAATTAGATTTATAATTCTGAATGTAATTAACTTATATCACCCCAGAAAGAAACTTCTCATGCATTATTAGTCACTCCTATTCTCATCTTCTCCCAGCCCCTGGCAACCACTAATCTACTTTCAGTTTACTCTAAAAAATATATATATATAGTAAGTGCTATGATACAAACTTAAGGAATCTCAAATAGAAAGCTGACTGTTTACATCTAGTAGCCTCTTGCATAAAGAGCTTTCATTGAGAGTTTGTTGAAGGATTGATTTTTGGAAGTGGATGTGGGTTAATAGATAGGAGGAGGGGAAACCGTTTTAAATAGAGGAAAAAGCTTAAGCAAGAGGTGATGGAGTTGAGGCAAAGAACTTGGTTTGAGACTTAGTTCTTATTTAAATCAACCTTGATCTAGAAATAAATAATAAATATGATTTATTTTCTTTTCATCCAGTCTGTGGCCCCAGCAGCCTTATTTCTAGCTGCTAAAATAGAAGAACAGCCAAAAAAATTGGAAAACGTCATCAAGGTAGCACATACTTGTCTCCATCCACAGGAATCACTTCCTGATACTAGGAGTGAGGTAGGGGATTAATTATACATATCTGTTTTTCTTTTTTTATTTATATCCTAACTTAGTTTTGTAACTTTGATTTACTAAAGTCTGAATGGGAGCTGTTAAACTTTTAGTGTTTGTTTTTCTTTAACAAAAGCATCATAGAAATTTTGTAACAAAAGTTAATTGTTTTTATTATAATAAAATTAGAAAATGCAGAAAAAACAAGAAAATACACCACTTATGTATAATTTGGACCACAGATATATAAGTGAACCATTATTATTTCTACCTGCTTTTCTGTGATTAGCTATGTATGTATATATTTTGTATCTTTTTCCACTTACTATATCCCAAGTATTTTCCCATCTTGTTAATTCTCTACTTTATTTAAATGTTGAGATATTATTTCACTATGTACATAAATATATTTTAATCATCTATGAAGATAATTTCCAACTTTTCACTGTTAATATTATAAAGAACATTCTTATGGATAAATTTTATTGTAGATTCTTTTAAGAAATGAGCCCAGTCATTTTTTTCTTTAACTTTTTAAGAAATTACAAAAGTTATATATTTACATTATAAAAGAATCCAAACACTTAAGAATCATTTAAAATAAAACTTAAAGCTCATCTCCCCTCCTCTTAGGAGGACACTTCCGATTATGGTTCCGGTATATATTCTTCCAGACCTTTATCCTGTGCATGTACACATAGCTTTTTTTCCTTCCATCCTTCTTTGACTTTATTAAAGAAGAGAAACTCTTTTGGCTTTAGAAGTCAGTGATTGGGGAGTGATGAGCTGTGAGAAATTGAGAGGTTTGACATTTGTCATTGCTTGGAGAAAAAATTTAAGTATTTCTGTTACTAGATGATTTAGGTCGCTTACAATGGATACATAAATTATAAATATTTATTTATCAAATAGATAAATGTAATTGTGTGTTCTAAACATATTGGACAAACTTTTTTTTGGATATTAGCCCCTAATTATATGAATTGTTTTGCATTGCCATGTCTTCATTTTCTCTTTGGGCTATATCATTGTCTCTTGTTGAAAGAGTTATTGCTCTGAACTTTTATTTAAGTTTTAATTAGTAAATGGCATAGGTCCATAGAACTGACCAAATAAGACAGTAAAACAAAAAGTCATCCTCACTTTTTTTTCTTCTTTAAAGTATATTTATATAACTTCTCATCTGAGTCTTAATTCCTTATGAGGTGGGGAATCTTAGGAGAGGAGATTTTCTTCATTTCATGCCAAAGGAGAACTAGCAGAGTTTAAGTCCTTATTAAACTTATTTGAGACCATAAAGTTAAGTAGAAAATTAACCAAAACATAGATCTCTTAACTTTTGACCCAAGTCTTACTCTTCTAGACTTCTTGACCAGTGTTGCCTGGTAGAAATATAATAGGAGTCACATATGTAGTTTAAAATTTCAAACTTTTCATTAAAATTAATTTTAAACCTTCATGTAAAAAAAGTGAAATTAATTTTAATAATATATTTTATATATTTTGGTTAACACCAAGTATTGTTATTTTGGCATATAGCCAATACTAAAACATTATTAATGATGCAGTTTACATTGTCACCATTTTTTTTAAATTAAATCTTCAAATTCCAGTGTATATTCTACACTCACAGCACATTTCAGTTTAGTGTAGCTACATTTCAAGCGCTCAATAGCCATGTGTAGATAGAGGCTACAGTATTGGTAGGTATATAAATCTGAGTGATTTTTTTTTGTTGATTCCCTTTTTCTGTTGAACTCTTTTATTAATTTTTAGAAATCTAGCATTACCCCAAAGAGGAAGATTTACCAGGACTCAAAAATTTGTGATTGCTTACAGTGTTGTAAATGTATTTTGATGATGTTGAAAAAATGTATTTTTAATTTTTTTGTGTCTATATCACATGTTAGTCTGAAAATGAACCAAATCTTTGGTGCTTTTTCTGTAGCTGTTTATGAATAAAGTGTTATTTCTCAGTATACCACTTTCTTTGATTTTTTTCCTTTAAAAGGAAAATTTGTACTACCTAGTCATAAGGATTCTATTTCAGTTTTTATTCCACCTCCTAACGCTATCCCTGCCTTTGTTGCTTTGGTTTCTCTGCGAGGGATTGTTAGAATTGTATACATTTTATATATTGTGTATCTGTCTTCTCATCTGCAGACCTACTTGCAACAAGTTCAAGATCTAGTGATAATAGAAAGCATAATTCTACAGACTTTAGGTAAGATTATTTTCCTTTAAAACACTAAAAAAAAAATATGTAATATAATAACTTTAAAATTTGCAAAATAGGAAACAGGAAGAAAATTTTTTGTGAAGGTGTTTGCAAATTGTGAAGGTTGTAGAGCTTAGAGGTTAACCCTGGCCTATACCACAAAAAGAATGCACTTGTAGCTGACCTTTGAAATTACACTTTATTAATAGTTTTTTTTTTCATTCTAAAGTTCATGATTTGCTTTTAAGGTTTTACGATTTTTAACTTCTGATAAATAATGGCAGAAACTAAACTTTTTTCCTCCAGGGATTTTTATGACCAGTTTGTCATTATATTTTATAACAGCATTTGTTTTTAAAATTGGAAGTCAGTGTTTAGAAAGTAGAGTGGAAATGGGAGAATAAAAGCTATAGTGGTTGATTGGCAACCCTGATGATGTTTTATTATTATCTTTTTTATCAGAGAGACTGCCTTTAAAAGATTAGCAAATATGGAAAAGAAAGTTATTTTTTTAAAATTTCTTTTGGGCTATCATTTTTCTCTTCTTTAGGTAGGGGAGATTTTCACGACTTAAGTTGGAAAGTTACTGGTACAGCTGTATTTTATTGCATACACACAGAGAGTTCTTCAAAGTTTCTGAAATTAAGTTCTGCTAATTAACTTTCTACTTTAAATTATCTTTAAGGTAACCATATTTTGGGGACAATGATGTCTTTCTGGTAGAATAAATTTTTATTAAAATTTTAATGTAGAAACCAGTAAAATCTAATTTGCAGGAGTCATACTTTCAGAATAATTAGCATCATACAAATATCTCAATTGAATTTCTTGTATGTAAAAATTGTATTTACATATGCAAAAAAGAGAAATTTAAGAAAAATTTTATTGATACACAATTCTTCCTCAAGTCATTTAGTAAAGACCATTTGGGGTTGGATAAACTTATCAGCTCTGATTGTAATTAAGATGACGAAAAGAAACAAAACTAAGGTAAGAGAAGACTAGGTTTTAAAATGTTTTCTTAAGATCAGGCTTTAAAAGTTACCACTTGAGTGACTGCTTCTTCCAACCTTAAATTCTATTGTCCCTAGAATTTTGTGATAGAAATTATTGGTTCTTCTGGGGTCTTGAGACTGCATGAGCTTTTTTATCTTAGTGGTATCTTCTAGCTCAAAATAAAAGCATCTTTGGAGGTAATGTGTCTTAGAGAAGAGCATGCTGCATACTTTGTTGTGACCCTTTTAGTCTCTGAACAGCAATTTTGGGAGAGGAAATTGAGGGAGACCTTTAATGATGACTCAGAGAAAAAGAAGTATAAAATGTCTCAAATATCTCTAGCTTTTTAATCAGGTATTTTTTTTTTTTAGGCTTTGAACTAACAATTGATCACCCACATACATATGTGGTGAAGTGTACTCAACTTGTTCGAGGTAAGAAATCCCAGCTTGATGTGGCTGTCTTAAATTGTTTTATCATTTCGAGGCCTCTTTATTGTTTTACCATTTAGAGGCTATGATTTGAGGTTGAAAAATATATAACATAGCTGCTTTGGTCAAAAGTTAAATTGAAAGGCCTACTTGGCTTAAGTCAGAATGAGTGGGTTTCCTGTTGGTTCTTATATGTTTTTAGGTGCTGCTCTCTTGTTAAAGAGAACATCTTGAGGATGTTTGTCAAAGCTGGGGACACATTTTGAAAAGTCACCAAATCATAAATGTAGCAGTTTTAAGGATGTCTTTGGAATGGGTGATCTTAATTTACAGGCCATCCAGAGGATCATCTAGAGTTTATTTGAACTTATTTCCATGATTAACAATCCCTTGGCAGAAACTTCTTTTTATTCTAATTTTACCTTAGTAGCTATAATTGCATGAAAACTGTTCCTTTATTTAAATAGTAGTATCAAGAATATCTAGCTACCTTTGTGTATTTAAGTGCCTTTTATAGTTTTGTAGACCAAACTGATAATTGGCCTTATTTTATATTTTGCTAATGTGTGTTTCATCTGAAAATTCCCAAAGTTTTCCCAAGTTCTTTATATTTTGAAAGCATTAAAAAGTTTACATTGAATGAGGAGGATAGGGTTAAATAAGATGGGTGTATGGTGATATTGAAAACAGTAAATTTTAAGGAGAATTAAGGTTTGCTGTGTCACCCAGAGCAGGTTTTTTTGAAGGAGAAATGTGATTATTTTTCATTGTAATATAGTAAATAATTTGTTATTTGATGATTTAGGGTTAAATCACAGACTACTCAATTAAAAATTTGTCTTTTTATTTATTTTTTTTAAAGCACAAATCACTTTTCCCAAATATGTAATATGTCAAGGTCTCCTGACATATTACCTTGACATACCTGACATAATAGTATATAATATATACTATTATGATCTTGGCCTCCAAATTAGATCATCCCCCAGTTCAGTATTTCTCAGTGAACCCTTGTAACGGGATTTTTGGGTTACCTGTTAAAAATGCTTGTGTCCTCCAAACATACTGAGTCAAACTCTAGGGAGGTTGTCCAGGAGTTGCATTTTAAATAAGTAGTACCCTAGGTACTTGGTGTGCAGAAGAAATCATAAGTCCCCAAGTCTGGAAGCAGCATAATTATTAATATTATAATTAAATTATAATTTGTCTCCTTTGGTAGAATATAAACATCAGGTGGTCCCTCATTCACTATATTCTTTACTTTGCAGATATTAAGTGTTTACTAAATAATTGTTGTGAATGAATGGAAATAATTACTTTCCCACCCCCCTTTTTTTTTTTAGCAAGCAAGGACTTGGCACAGACTTCTTACTTCATGGCAACCAACAGGTTTTATTTTAATTTTTTTTCCCTTCTATTTTTGGGATAGGAGTTTATGGTGGGTTGAACTTGTTACTTTTTGATAGGTATATGAAAAATGTTAGATCTGGCACTTAGTAAACCAAAACCCAAGATGCAGACATGGCTCTTTAACACAGTGTGTTAGAGACAACTCTCTGGTGAATATTGGTTTTTCTGCACAATTTTCATGTTGTACCTCTGGTGCTTTTTAATTTGCTAAGATGATGTGATTAAGTACTACTGATTGTTTGGTAACTTACTCAATTCTGCATGTGTTACTTTGCTTTAAAATATCCAAGAGCATAATTCTGAAAGTTTGGATAAACTTGGGGTTCATTGACAGTGACTGAAAATTTAATTTGGAGGATTCAGCAATAATTAGGATATTTAAAAGACTCCTTTTTCTTCCCTTACTCCCAGATAAGTGAGCATACATATGTGTGAAGGAGTTGTAATACTTCCTTCCCTTTAAAAAATTTTTTTATTACATATTTGTACTACCAAATAACTTGCTCATTTGCATCTCCAATTTATTGGTTGTTCATGGAAACCAAAGATACTCCTGATGACTGTCAGGGCTTAGAAGTTCATTTTTGTAGCCTGATTGTGAAATACACCATTTGTCACACATATTCCCACTTAAGAGAGTGATTGTCTATTCATTATTTTAAGTAGACCAGAACTGTGATTGGCAAGAGACAAAATAATTTTAAGGGGATTTTCTGAAGTATTTGATTTAGGGACTACACACACCAAAAATCTTAAAATTTTCCTTAATTTCTGAACTTACTTTTAGAATAAAAAAAAACAAATGGAGCACACAGTCTGTTTTGTTTTGTTTTTTTATATTTTGGGGTATTTTTGTTTATCAGTGTGTGGAATGAGTGACGTGTAGTCAGAAAATTTGGAAATGTTGTTACCTGCTCAGATGGTTAATGAAAATTACAAAAGTGCTGGATCTGAGAGAGCAGTAGATATTTCTCCACCCTTTTTTGCTCTGGTGGTTTTGTTTATTTATTTTTCCCCTTCCCTTTTAAAACAAGGAGAGTTTTAACTTTGGGTTCAGAATTGATAGCTTCTGACACTCTCTTGTTTCCTTCCCTCTGATTCAGCCTACATTTGACCACATTTAGCCTGCAGTACACACCTCCTGTGGTGGCCTGTGTTTGCATTCATCTGGCTTGCAAGTGGTCCAACTGGGAGATCCCAGTCTCAACTGATGGGAAGCACTGGTGGGAGTATGTTGATGCCACTGTGACCTTGGAACTTTTAGATGGTAAGTTTTAGAGTAAGGGACTTTGAAATCAAATACTTGCTCTTAATCTGTCACAAAGCTGGCCAAAAGTGACTTCAGATGAAAGTAGTTGAGGCTATTCTTTCTTTTATTTTATTTTATTTTGGTATCTTTAATATATACTATTATGAGCAACATTGTGGTCACTAGATTCCCCTCTTTATCAAATCCCCACCACATACCCCATTATAGTCACTGTCCATGAGCATAGTAAGATGCTGTAGAGTCTCTACTTGTCTTCTCTGTGCTATACTGCCTTCCCTGTGCCCACCCCTTTAATTACGTGTGCTAATCATAGTGCCCCTTATTCCCCTTATCCCTCCCTTCCCACCCATCCTCCCCAATCCCTTTCCCTTTGGTAACTGTTAGTCCATTCTTGGGTTCTGTGAATCTGCTGCTGTTTTGTTCCTTCAGTTTTTTCTTTGTTCTTATGAGGCTATTCTTGTTTGATTACTTCTGCCTCTCTGAGTTTTTCTTATATGTTCTGTTTCATTTGTAGAACTGACACATGAATTTCTACAAATTCTGGAGAAAACCCCCAACAGACTCAAACGAATTCGGAATTGGAGGGTAAGAATTATTGCTGTCATCTTGTGGAATAAAACCACTTTCTTTTGACCACACAGTATTCACAGTGTTCCAGAATTGGTATGTTCCCTAGGTTTGGAATTTCCCTTTTTATAATTATGCAGTAATCAGGACTTCAACTTCATAGCTTGGTTACTGGCCCAGAAATTAATAGTTGTAGCAGGATTGGTTTTGGGTTGTGCAACTCTTGTGATAGTAGTCATTTGTTCAGCAACATGAGTTGAATATTTTCTTTGTGGAGACTGTTAGGGAAAAAATGTGACTAACGAGTCAATGAGTGTTAATTTCTGGTAGAGGAAAGAGAATTACAGACTTAGAGCTGGTATCACATGTCTTTGACATTACCTGCTTTTTTTTTTTTTTAAGGTATCATTGATGAACAATCTTATGAAGGTTTCACATGAGCAACATTGTCGTTTCAACATTCACCCATATTATCAAGTTCTCCCCCACACCTCATTGCAGTCACTATCCATAAGCGTAGTAAGATGGTATAGAGTCATTACTTATCTTCCCATGCTATACTGTCTTCCCTGTGACCTACCTATATTATATTATATGACATTACCTGCTTTTTAAATGGAGTTTAGAATTTTGTTTTTGTATACAGGCTACAGTTGTATTTCAAATGTTTTTCAGTCTTACTTAGAGATAATGGAATCATTCCTTTTTCTCCACCTGAGTAGAAAGTTTGTTTAAAGTTTGTTCCCTGTATTTCTCTGAAATCAGATTGATAAGTTTAATTTCATTCTCCTGAGTTCAGTGAGTTGCAGAAATGAATTTGCCTAATGTTCAAAAGTGGCTTATGAGCATATTGGTCTTTTACTTTTAAAATCTCACCAGAATTTCTAGAATTTGCTTTGGACTAACTGCAGTCATTAGTAGTCATAAGAAGGCATAGATGTTCATGAATGAATTTTAGATGTGCACAAATTCATTTTTTATTGCCTGGTAGCACTGGTATAGATTGCTGTAACTATTTTTTTTTTTTTATAAAACACAACATAAAATTTACCCTTTTAGCAAATTTAAGTATAAAATACTATATTGATTACTATAGGCACTATGCTGTGGGTCTTATTCATCTTGTATAACTGAAATTTTGTATCCTTTGATTAATATGTGCTCCTTTCCCCCTCCCCACAGTCCCTGGCCACCACTTTTCTACTCTCCTCTTACGAGTTTGACTAGTTTAAGTTCCTCACACAAGTTAAATCATGCAGTATTTATTTTTGTGTGTCTGGCTTATTTCAGTCAGCAAAAGGTCTTCCGGGTTCATTCATGTTGTTGCAAATGGCAGGATTTCTTTCTTTTTAAAAAAACTGTGGTAAAGTACATAATGTAAGACTTACCATCTTAACCATTTTTAGGTGTACAGTTCAGTGTTATTAAATACATTCATGTTGTCATGTAATGACATTATCAGCATTATCATCCACCTGTAATGTCTTGTAAACAGTAACTTCCCATTTCCCTAGTGCCCGGCAACTACAGTTATACATTCTGTCATAAGGATTTGACTATTTTAAGTGCCTCACATAAGTGGAATTATGCAGTATTTGGTTTTATGTGTCTGGCTTATTTCACCTAGCATAATGTCCTCAAGGTTAATCCATGTTGTACCATATTGTAGAATTTTGTTTCTTTTAAAGGCTGAATAATATTTTGTTGTGTTGATGTGCCACATTTTGCTTATCCATTCATCTTTTGATGGACATCTGAGTTGCTTCTATGTTTTAGCTATTGTGAACACTGCTGTAAACATGGGTACAAATGTCTTTTCAAGACCCTGCTTTTAGTTCTTTTGGGTATATATTCAGAAGTAGAATTGTTGGATTATATGGTAGTTTTATTTTTAAGTTTTTAAGGAACTGCCAATGTTTTCTACAGCAACTGAACCATTTTACATTCCCACCAATGGTACATAAGGTTTCCATTTTCTTTACATCTTGACCACCCTTTTTTTTTCTTTTTTTGATAGTAGCCATCCTAGTTGGTGTGAAATGGTATCTCATTGTAGTTCTGATTTGTTTTTCTCTAATGATTAATGATGTTATGCATTGTCTTCTGTGCTTATTAGCCATTTGTGTGTCTTTGGAGAAATGTCTATTCAAGTCCTCTGCCCATTTTTCTATTGGATTTTTGTTGTTGAGTTTTAGGCATTCTCTCTATATTCTGGAATTGAATCCCTTATCATTTATATAATTTGCAAATTTTTTTCCCATTCTGTGGGTTACCTTTTTTACTCTGTTGATAGTGTCTTTTGATGCACAAAGTTTAAAAATTTTAATAAAGCCCAAATTTTCCATTCTTTTCTTTTGTTACCTGTGCCATTGGTGTCATATCCAAGATACTGCCAAATCCGGTGTCATGAAACTTTTATCCTAAGTTTTTTTCTAGAGTTTTATTGTTTTAGGTCTTAACATTTATTCATCTTGAATTAATTTTTGTGTGTTAGGTAAGGGTCCAACTTCATTGTTTTGCATGTGAATATCCAATATTCCCAGCACCATTTGTTGAAGAGATTGACCTTTTCCCTTTGAATGGTCTTGGCACCCTTGTCAGGAATCATTTGACCATATATGGGAGAGTTTATTTCTGGGCTCTCTATTCTGTTCCATTTGTCTATATGTCTGTCTTATGCCAGTACCACACTGTTTTGATTATAGTAACATATTAGTAAGTTTTGGAATCAAGAAGTGTGAATTCTCCAGTTTTGTTCTTCATTTTCAAGATTGTTTTGACTGTATGGGGGCTCTTGAGATTCCATATGAATTTTAGGTTTGGTTTTTCTGTTTATGCAAAAAACATCATTGGGATTTTGATAGGTGTTGCACTGAATCTGTAAATTGCTTTGGGTAATAAGCACATTTTAATAATATTAAGCCTTCAAATCCAGAACGTGGGATGAATTTATGTTGTATTTAATTTCTTTCAGCAGTGTTTTGCAGTTTTCATTGTACACGTTTTTCACCTCCTTGGTTAATTCCTAAGTACTTTATTCTTTTATTTATTTTTATTTTTTATTTTGGTATCATTGATCTACAATTACATGAGGAACATTATGTTTACTAGACTCCCCCCTTCACCAAATCCCACCGACAAACCCCATTACAGTCACTGCCCATCAGCATAGTAAGATGCTGTAGACTCACTACTTGTCTTCTCTGTTTTTTGCACAGCCCTTCCTGTGCCTCCCCCCACATTATACATGCTAATCTTAATGGCCCCTTTCTTCCCCCGCTCTCCTTATCCCTCCCTTCCCACCCATACTCTCCAGTCCCTTTCCCTTTGGTAACTGTTTTGTTCCTTCAGTTTTTCTTTCCTCTTATGCTCCACATATGAGTGAAGTCATTTGGTACTTGTCTTTCTCCGCCTGGCTTATTTCACTGAGCATAATACCCTCTAGCTCCATCCATGTTGTTGCAAATTGTAGGATTTGTTTTCTTCTTATGGCTGAATAATATTCCATTGTGTATATGTACCACATCTTCTTTATCCATTCATCTACTGATGGACACTTAGGTTGCTTCCATTTCTTGGCTATTGTAAATAGTGCTGTGATAAACAGAGGGGTGCATCTGTCTTTTTCAAACTGGGCTGCTGTATTCTTAGAGTAAATTCCTAGGAGTGGAATTGCTGGGTCAAATGGTATTTCTATTTTGAGCTTTTTGAGGAATTTCCATACTGCTTTCCACAATGGTTGAACTAATTTACATTCCCACCAGCAGTGTAGGAGGGTTCCCCTTTCTCCACATCCTCACCAGCATTTGTTGTTGTTTGTCTTTTGGATGTTGGCTATCCTTACTGGTGTGAGGTGATACCTCATTGTGGTTTTAATTTGCATTTCTCTGATGATTAGCAATGTGGAACATCTTTTCATGTGTCTGTTGGCCATCTGAATTTCTTCTTTGGAGAACTGTCTGTTCAGCTCCTCTGCCCATTTTTTAATTGGATTGTTTGCTTTTTGTTTGTTGAGGTGTGTGAGCTATTTATATATTTTGGATGTTAACCCTTTATCGGATCTGTCATTTATGAATATATTCTCCCATACTGTAGGATGCCTTTTTTGTTCTATTGATGGTGTCCTTTGCTGTACAGAAGGTTTTCAGCTTGATATAGTCCCACTTGTTCATTTTTGCTTTTGTTTCCCTTGCCCGGGGAGATATGTTCATGAAGTCACTCATGTTTATGTCCAAGAGATTTTTGCCTATGTATTTTCCTAATAGTTTTATAGTTTCATGACTTACATTCAGGTCTTTGATCCATTTCGAATTTACTTTTGTGCATGGGGTTTGAAAATGATCCAGTTTCATTCTCTTACATGTATCTGTCCAGTTTTGCCAACACCAGCTGTTGAAGAGGTTGTCATTTCCCCATTGTATATCCATGGCTCCTTTATCATATATTAATTGACCGTATATGTTTTGGTTAATATCTGGACTCTCTATTCTGTTCAGCTGGTCTGTGGGTCTGTTCTTGTGCCAGTACTGAATTGTCTTGATTACTGTGGCTTTGTAGTAGAGCTTAAAGTTGGGAAGCGAGATCCCCCCCACTTTATTCTTCCTTCTCAGGATTGTTTTGGCTATTCGGGGTCTTTGGTGTTTCCATATGAATTTTTGAACTATTTGTTCCAGTTCGTTGAAGAATGCTGTTGGTAATTTGATAGGGATTGCATTGAATCTGTAGATTGCTTTGGGCAGGATGGCTATTTTGACAATATTAATTCTTCCTAGCCAAGAGCATGGGATGAGTTTCCATTTGTTAGTGTCCTCTTTAATTTCTCTTAAGAGTGTCTTGTAGTTCTCAGACTATAGGTCTTTGACTTTCTTGGTTAGGTTAATTCCTAGGTATTTTATTCTTTTAGATGCAGTTGTGAATGGAATTGTTTTCCTGATTTCTCTTTCTGTTATTTCATTGTTAGTCTATAGGAGAGCCACAGATTTCTGTGTATTAATTTTGTATCCTGCAACTTTGCTGAATTCTGATATTAGTTCTAGTAGTTTTGGAGTGGGGTCTTTAGGGTTTTTTATGTACAATATCATGTCATCTGCAAATAGTGACAGTTTGACTTCTTCTTTACCAATCTGGATTCCTTGTATTTCTTTGTTTTGTCTGATTGCCGTGGCTAGGACCTCCAGTACTATGTTGAATAACAGTGGGGAGAGTGGGCATCCCTGTCTTGTTCCCAATCTTAGAGGAAAAGCTTTCAGCTTCTCGCTGTTCAGTATGGTGTTGGCTGTGAGTTTATCATATATGGCCTTTATTATATTGAGGTACTTGCCCTCTATACCCATTTGTTGAGCATTTTTATCATGAATGGATGTTGAATTTTGTTGAATGCTTTTTCAGCATCTATGGAGATGATCATGTGGTTTTTGTCCTTCTTTTTGTTTATGTGGTGGATGATGTTGATGGATTTTTGAATGTTGTACCATCCTTGAATCCCTGAGATGAATCCCACTTGGTCATGGTGTATGATCCTTTTGATGTATTTTTGATGTATATATTTTGTTGAGTATTTTTGCAACTACGTTCATTAGGGATGTTGGCCTGTAAGTTTCTTTTTTGGTGGGGTCTTTGCCTGGTTTTGGTATTAGGGTGATGCTGGCTTCATAGAATGAGTTCGGGAATATTCCCTCCTCTTCTGTTTTTTTGGAAAACTTTAAGGAAAATGGGTATTATGACTTCTCTGTATGTCTGATAAAATTCCAAGGTAAATCCATCTGGCCTGGGAGTTTTGCTCTTGGGCAGTTTTTTGATTACCACTTCAATTTTGTTGCTGGTAATTGGTCTGTTTATATTTTGTGTTTCTTCCTTGGTCAGTCTTGGAAGGTTGTATTTTTCTAGGAAGTTGTCTGTTTCTTCTAGGTTTTCCAGCTTGTTAGCATATAGGTGTTCATAGTAGTCTCTAATAATTCTTTGTATTTCTGTGGGGTCTGTTGTGATTTTTCCTTTCTCATTTCTGATTCTGTTGATGTGTGTAGTATAGATTCTCTTTTTCTCTTAGTAAGTCTGGCTAGGGGCTTATCTATTTTGTTTATTTTCTCAAAGAACCAGCTCTTGGTTTCATTGATTTTTTTCTATTGTTTTATTGTTCTCAATTTTATTTATTTCTTCTCTGATCTTTATTATGTCCCTCCTTCTGCTGACCTTAGGCCTCATTTGTTCTTCTTTTTCCAATTTTGATAATTGTGACTTTAGACTATTCATTTGGGATTGTTCTTCCTTCTTTAAATATGCCTGGATTGCTATATACTTTCCTCTTAGAACTGCTTTTGCTGCATCCCACAGAAGTTGGGGCTTTGTGTTGTTGTTGTCATTTGTCTCCATATATTGCTTGATCTCTATTTTAATTTGGTCATTGATCCATTGATTATTTAGGAGCAATTTGTTAAGTTTCCATGTGTTTGTGAGCCTTTTTGCTTTCTTTGTACAATTTATTTCTAGTTTTATGCCTTTGTGGTCTGAGAAGTTGGTTGTTAGAATTTCAATTTTTTTGTATTTACTGAAGCTCTTTTTGTGGCCTAGTATGTGGTCTATTCTGGAAAATGTTCCATGTGCACTTGGGAAGAATGTGTATCCTGTTGCTTTTGGATGCAGAGATCTATAGATGTCTATTAGGTCCATTTGTTCTAGTGTGTTGTTCAGTGCCTCCGTGTCTTTACTCATTTTCTGTCTGGTGGATCTATCTTTTGGAGTGAGTGGTGTGTTAAAGTCTCCTAAAATGAATGCATTGCATTCTATTTCCTCCTTTAGTTCTGTTAGTATTTGTTTCACATATGCTGGTGCTCCTGTGTTGGGTGCATATATAGGTGCATATATATTTATAATGGTTATATCCTCTTGTTGGACTGAGCCCTTTATCATTATGTAATGTCCTTCTTTATCTCTTGTTACTTTCTTTGTTTTGAAGTCTATTTTGTCTGATACTAGTACTGCAACACCTGCTTTTTTCTCCCTGTTGTTTGCATGAAATATCTTTTTCCATCCGTTTACTTTTAGTCTGTTCATGTCTTTGGGTTTGAAGTGAGTCTCTTGTAAGCAGCATATAGATGGGTCTTGCTTTTTTATCCATTCTATTACTCTGTGTCTTTTGATTGGTACATTCAGTCCATTTACATTTAGGGTGATTATTGAAAGATATGTACTTATTGCTGTTGCAGGCTTTAGATTCATGGTTACCAAAGGTTCAAGGTTAATTTTCTTACTACCTCAGAGTCTAACTTAACTCACTTAATATGCTGTTACAAACACAATCTAAAGATTCTTTTTTTTTTTCTCCTCCTTTTTCTTCTTCCTCCATTCTTTATATATTAGATATCATATTCTGTGTTCTTTGTCTATCCCTTGATTGACTTTGGGGATAGTTATTTTAATTTTGCATTTGTTTAATAATTGGCTGTTCTACTTTCTTTACTGTGGTTTTGTTACCTCTGGTGACAGCTATCCCGCCTTAGGAACACTTCCATCTGTAGCAGTCCTTCCAAAATAGACTATAGAGATGGTTTGTGGGAGGTAAATTCTCTCAGCTTTTGCTTCTCTTGAAATTGTTTAATCCCTCCTTCAAATTTAAATGATAATCTTGCTGGATAAAGTAAGCTTGGTTCCAGGCCCTTCTGCTTCATTGCATTAAATACATCATGCCACTTCCTTCTGGCCTGTAAAGTTTCTGCTGAGAAGTCTGATGTTAGCTTGATGGGCTTTTTCTGGTATGTGATCTTATTTCTCTCTCTGGCTGCTTTTAATAGTCTGTCCTTAATCTTGATCTTTGCCAGTTTTATTATTACATGTCTTGGTCTTGTCTTCCTTGGGTCCCTTGCATTGGGAGATCTGTGCACCTCCATTGCCTGAGAGACTATCTCCTTACCCAGATTGGGGAAGTTTTCAGCAACTACCTCCTCAAAGACACTTTCTATCCCTTTCTGTCTCTCTTCCTCTTCTGGTACCCCTATAATGCGAATATTGTTCTGTTTGGATTGGTCACACAGTTCTCTCAATATTCTTAGAGATTCTTTTTTCTCTCTGTGCCTCAGCTTCTTTGTATTCCTCTTCTCTAGTTTCTATTTCATTTATCATCTCCTCCACCGTATCCAACCTGCTTTTAATACCCTCCATTGTGCTCTTCAACAATTGGATCTCCGACCTGAATTCATTCCTGAGTTCTTGGGTGTCTTTCCATACCTCCATTAGAATGTTGATGATTTTTATTTTGAACTCCCTTTCAGGGAGAGTCACGAGGTCCCTGTCATTTAAATCTTTCTCTGAAGTTGTCTTACTCTGGACCAGGTTACTTTGGCGTTTCAGAGTTATATATGGCGCCCTCTCGTGTCCAGTAGCTCTACTCTGGAGCTGCTCAGCCCCTGAAGCAATGTTGGGGGTCGCAGGGGAGCAGTATTGGTACCTGGGGGGAGGAAAGAGCTGTTTCCTGCTTTCCTGCAGCTATGCCTGTCTCCACTGCCTGAACCAGTGGGCCGAGCACATAGGTATAAGCTTTTGTCCCAGAGCAGCCGGATATGGATGCCTACTTTCCACAAGCGGCTGGAATCCCAGTGTCTCCAGGAATTCTGCCTGTATTAGCTTTCCAACCCCTTAATCACCCGAGTATCATGAAAGCACCATGAAACATAGGTTTATGCTCCCAGAGCAGATCTCCAGAGCTAGGTATTCAGCAGTCCCAGGCCTTGCACTCCCTCCCTGTTCCATTTCTCTTACTCTGCCGGTGAGCTGGGGTGGGGTAAGGGCTTGGGTCCTGCTGGGCCATGGCACTGATATGTTACCCTGTTCTGTGAGGTCTGCTCTTTTCTCCAGGTGTGTGCAGTCTGGCACTGTCCTCTTTCCTGTTACTCTCAGGATTAGTTGCACCAACTGTATTTTCTAATTGTATACGGTTTTAGGAGGAAGCCTCTGTCTCTCCTCTCATACCGCCATCTTTAATCCCTTCAGTTTAGATACCTTTTATTTCTTTTTCTTGTCTACTTGATTTGATGATAATTTCCAGTACTGTGTTGAAAGTTGGCAACCTTGCCTTATTCTAAATCTTAGAGGAAAAGCTTTCAGGTCTTTCACAATGGAGTATGAAGTTTGCTCTTGGTTTTTCATGATATGGCTTTTATTATGTTGAGGTATTTCCTTCTTTCTTTGTTGAGTTTTCATCATGAAAGGCTGTTGAATTTTGTCAAATGCTTTTTCTGCATCAGTTGAGAAGATCATGTGGTTTTTTGTTTTGTTGTGTTTGTCTGGCATATTACATGGATCAGTTTTCATATGTTGAGTCATCCTTGCATTCCCGAAATAATTCCCACTTGTTCATGGCTTGTAATACATTTAAAATGCTACTGAATTCAGTTTGGTGCTACTTTATTGAGAAATTTTGCATCAATAGTCATAATGGATATTGGCCAGTTTTCTTGTAGTAATTTTGTGTGGCATTGGTATCAGGGTAATACTGGCCTCAGAATGAGTTGAGAAGTATTCCCTCCTCTTTAAATTTTTGGGAGTTTGAAAAGGATTGGTATATTCTTTAAATGTTTCACAGTATTCACCAGTGAAGCTGTCAGAACCAGGTGTTTTCCATGTTGGAGATTTTTTGTTTCTGATTGAAATTGCCTTACTAGTTGCAGGTCTATTCAGATTTTGTATTTCTTCAGATTTTGTCTTGGTAGCTTTTATGTTTCTAGGAATTTATCCATTTCATCTAGATTATCCAATTAGTTGGTGTATAATTAGTATTCCTAAAATTCTTTGTTACAGTAGACTTGGTAGCAGTGTCTCCCATTTTTTGTATCTGATTTACCTAGTTTGAGTCTTCTGTCTTTTTTTCTTAAGTCCATCTAGCCAAGGGTTTATTTTACTGATATTTTCAGAGAACTGACTTTTGGTTTAATTGTTTTTCTCTATTCAATTTTCTATTTTGTTTATTGCTGCTGCAGTCTTTATTATTTCCTTCCTTCTGATTGCTTTGGGTCTTTGTTTTTCTTTTTCCAGTTCCTTAAGTTCTAAAGTTAGTTAATTTGAGATCTTGTTTTTTGATGAAAACGTTTATAGCTCTAAGTTTCTTGCTTAGCACCATTTTCACTGTGTCCCATGGGTTTTGATATGTTGGGTTTTTGTTTCCATTTATTCCTAGGTATTTTCTAATTGTCTTTTTAATTTTTTCTTTGATCCATTGGCTGTTTAAAATTGTGTTTAATTTCTACAATTTTGTGTATTTTTCTAGTTTTTCTGTTGTTACGGATTTCTAACCATTTCCCATTGTGGTCAGAAAAGATAATTTGTATGATGTTTGTCTTTCAAATATTTATTGAGTCTTAGTTTGTGGCTTACTTAACGGGTCTATCCATGTGGTCTGTTGTATAACATGAAAATGTTCCCTGTGAACTTGAAGTTGCTGGGTACAGTGTTCTGTGTATGTCTGTTAGATCTAGTTAGTTTATTTTTTAGGTCCTCTATTTCCTTATCTTCTGTCTGGTTGTTTTATCCATTGTTTTGAGTGGGATATTGAAGAGTCCAGCTATTCTTCTAAAACTTTCTGTTTCTCCCTTCAACTCTGTTAGTTTTTGCTTCCCATATTTTGATGGTTTGTCATTAGGTGTGTAAGTGTTTATTTATAATTGTATCTTATTGCTCTTTTGAGTCTTTTATTAATATGTAATGTTGTTCTTTGTTCCTTGAAAGCTTTTGGTTTAAAGTATATTTTGTCTGATAATCAGTACAGCCTCCCTTGCTCTCTTTTGGTTACTGTTTGCATGGTGCATGTTTTTCTTCCCCTTCACTTTTGACCTCTGAGTCTTAGGACCTCAGTTGCTTGTAGAGGGCATGTAATGTTTTTATCCATTCTGACAATCTCTGTTTTCATTGGAGAGTTTAATCCTTTTACAGTTAAAGTAATTATAGATAAGGAAGTACTTCTGTCAAAATGCTATTTGTTTTCTAAATATTTTAGGTTTTTGTCCTTCATTTCCTGCATGACTGTCTTCTTTTGTGTTTAGCTAATTTTTTAAGTGAAAATTTTAAATTCTCTTATTTCCTTTTGTGTATATTCTATAGCTATTTCTTTGTAACACCATAGAGATTACATTTAACATCCTAAAGTTATAATAATTTGAATTTATATCAGTTTAATTTCAATAACTTATAAAACTTCATTCCTTTATAGTTGTGTCCTCACCCTTTTTGGTTGTTGCTGTCACAAAATTATATCTTTACATAATATGTGCCCCAAAACATAAACTAATAATCCTTTTAAATACATTAAGGTTATACAGAAAATAGGATTTGAGTTACAAACCAAAGCTATAGTAATACTAGCTTTTGTTTTTTTCCCTAAAATGTATTACTCTTTTAAGTCATGTAGAAAACAAAAAGTGCAGTTACAAACCATTGTTATAGTAGTAGTAGCTTTTTAAGCTACTACTTTGTTTACCTTTATTGAGATCTTTATTTCTCCATGTAGCTTCAAATTACCGGCAAATCTCCTTTCATTTCACAGGACCCCTTAGCATTCTTCTAAGCCTGGTCTAGTGGTCATGAACTCTCAGCTTTTTTCTGGAAATGTCTTAATTTCTTCCTCATTTTTGGTGGACATTTTTGTTAGATATAGGATTCTAGTTGACAGTGTTAATACCGGTTTGACAGTATTTTTCATTTAGCACTTGGAATATTTGGTCCACTATCTTCTGACCTCCAAAGTTTCTGATGAGAAATCTCATGATTTTATTGAGGATACCTTGTACATGAGGATTCACTTCTCTCTTGCTGATTTCAAGATTCTCTCTTTGGCTTTTGAAAGTTTGATTATAATGTTTCTTGGTGTGTGTCTGAGTTTATCTTACTTGGGGTTCGTTGAGTTTCTTGAATGTTTGTCTTCGTGTCTTTCATCAAATTTGGGAATTCTTCAGCCATTATTTTTTTGTATATTCTCTCTCTCTCTCTCTCTCTCTCTCTTTCTCTCTTGCTTGCTCCTCCTTCTGGAACCTTCTCATGGTGCATGTGCTGGTCCATTTGACTGTGTCCCATTGGTCCCTTAGACTCTGTTTATTTGCTGCAGCTTCTTTCGTTCTGTTCCTGAGACTTGATACTTTCCATTGTCCTATCTTCAGGTTGGCTGATGCTTCCTTCTGCCTGCTGAAATCTGCCTTTGAATATCTCCAGTAAATTTTTTCATTTTAGTTACTGTACTTTTCAGCTCCAGAAATTCTTTTTGGCTTCTTTTTAGGTTTTCTGCATCCTCATTGATATTTCCATTTTGTTCATAGATCATTTTCTCGACTCTCTTCACATCTTCCTTTAGTTTTTTGAGTATCTTTAAGGGAGTTATGTTGAAGTTTTTGTGTAGTATATCTGCCATCAGGTCTTTTTCAGGGTTAGTTTCAGTATTTTTTTTACCTTTGAATGGGCCATACTTCCCTGTTCTTTATGTGCCTTGGATTTTTTTTATTGAACACTGGGTATTTATAAAT
Organism: Manis javanica; assembly: GCF_040802235.1. Classification (NCBI taxonomy): domain Eukaryota; kingdom Metazoa; phylum Chordata; class Mammalia; order Pholidota; family Manidae; genus Manis; species Manis javanica. Next base: position 88,923,002 of record NC_133165.1, read on the forward strand.
ACAGTAACTCTAGAAATCAGAATCTCTCCCTTCCCCAGGGTTTGCTGTTTTTGTTAGTGTTTTTGGTTATTTGGGGGGAAGCACTTGATTGTTGTAATCCTGAGGACAACCTGAGGTATAAGCTTAAGGTCTTTTCTGAGTCTTTCCTAGCATATGTGTGGTCACTTCCTAATTTTTCTTGTTTATGCAGTTGCTTTTGAATGTCCTACTCTTTAATGTCTGGCTCTTAAAAGGGAAAAAAGCAAAGAAAAGAAGTGGGGGAAGAAAGCATGCTGGCTTTTAAACTCTGGAAGTCAGTTCAGCCAGAAGGGGTGGGGCTTGCATCTACAAGCAGAGATGGGGCAATAGTGGATGCCTGCCTCTTTGTCTCTACCTCTGTAGTCAGAAGCAACAATCAGGGATCAGAGCACAGAGCCCTGATATTTGGTGGGTAGAGTCTTTTTTGTTGGGCCTGGTTGCCCTAAGGTACATGTAAGCCATTCTAGGAACAGGTTTACAGTTGCTTGCTACATGACTGCGGGTAGGAGATGGGTAGTTACTATTGAGGTGAAATTGACAGAAATTAACCCTGATTTACTGCCCAGAGCTTACCCTGGAAGTGTCAGGCCTTCAACCAGACTCCAGAGTTTCAGAATAGTTACCTCAGAGAGATTCTGTCAGTGAAGTTGTTTAGGTGGGGAGAGGGATTCCATGTACTTACTACTCCGCCGTCTTCCCAGAATCCTCTTCCTCCCTTTTTAAGGCTAAATAATTTTACATTGGATGTATATACATTTTCTTTATCTTTTCATCTGTCAGTGGATACTTGGGTTGCATCTGTATCTTTGCTGTTGTGAATAATGCTGCAGTGAACAAGGGAATGCAGATCTCTCTGAGATCTTGTTTGTGATTCTTGATTAAAGAGTAAAATATTACTTCTTCTGATGACTGTAATTATCAATCTCATGTTAGAGTAGACGCCTGCTTACAGACTATCTAAAAATTCCAGGGTCACAGCCAGCAGTCTCCTCATTTCAGTGTTTTTTCCATTTAATAAATTACCTGGAGTGAACAGATGTCATTTGCTTCATTCTAGGCCTGCCAGGCTCCCCAGAAAACAAAAGCAGATGACCGAGGAGCAGATGAAAACACTTCGGAGCAGACAATCCTCAACATGATTTCTCAGAGCTCTTCAGATACAACTATTGCAGGTTTAATGAGCATGTCAAGTACTTCTACTACAAGTTCAGTGCCTTCCCTTCCTACTCCTGAAGAGTCATCCAGCAACTTAAGCAATGTGGAAGTGTTGCCGACTGAGTGCTGGCTGCCTTCCCAACCTCCTTTTAAACTAGAACCTGCTCATCAGACTAGTGAGAATTTAGCACTTGTTGATCATTCCTTGCAACAGGACAGTTCAAATGTGTTTATTCCCCAGAAGCAGAATAGTAAGAGTGTGCCGTCAGCTAAAGTGTCACTGAAAGAATACCGTGCAAAGCATGCGGAAGAGTTGGCTGCCCAGAAGAGGCAATTGGAGAATATGGAAGCCAATGTGAAGTCACAATATGCATATGCTGCCCAGAATCTCCTGTCTCACCATGATAGCCATTCTTCAGTCATTCTGAAAATGCCCATAGAGGGCTCAGAAAACCCTGAACGGCCTTTTCTGGAAAAGGCTGACAAAGCAGCTCTCAAAATGAGAATCCCAGTGGCAGTTGGAGATAAAGCTGCCTCTTCAAAACCAGAGGAGATAAAAATGCGCATTAAAGTCCATGCTGCAGCTGACAAGCTCAGTGCTATAGATGACGGTGTCACAAAGAGCCAAGAGCACAAAGAAAAGCACAAGACTCATCCATCTAATCATCATCATCATCACAATCACCACCCAAACAATCACTCTCACCAACAGCTTCCTATTGGTACTGGGAACAAACGTCCAGGTGATCCAAAACATAGTAGCCAGACAAGCACCTTAGCACACAAAACCTATAGCTGGTCTAGTTCTTTCTCTAACAGTTCTACTCGTAAAAGGGGCCCCCCTGAAGAGACTGGAGGGGCAGTGTTTGATCATCCAGCCAAGATTGCCAAGAGTACTAAATCCTCTTCCATAAATTTCTCCTTCCCTCCCCTTCCTACAGTGGCCCAGTTGCCTGGGCATAGCTCAGACATGAGTGGCCTTTCTTTTTCACAGCCCAGCTGTAAAACTCGAGTTCCTTATATGAAACTCGATAAAGGGCGCACTGGAGCCAATGGTCACAATGCAGCCCAGACGATAGACTATCAAGATACTGTGAATATGCTTCACTCCCTTCTCAGTGCCCAGGGTGTTCAGCCCACTCCACCCCCTGCGTTTGAATTTGTTCATTCCTATGGAGAATATCTGAATCCACGGGCTGGTGGAATGTCCTCCAGATCTGGTAATACAGACAAACCCCGGCTACCACCTCTACCATCAGAACCTCCTCCACCACTTCCACCCCTTCCTAAGTAAAAAAAGAAAAAGAAGAGGAAAAGACTTATGTGAAAACACATACTTTTTTTTTTTAACTACTGATTCTGGACTAAGAAAATTACTTCCCTTATGAAATACATCACCCTTCTTGGACTAGGGAATAAATACTGAGGTGTAGGTGGGAGGGTGGTAAAGGGGCTTGGTTATTATATCTACTGCCTCAGAAATTTATTTTATTATAGTTTTTACTGGTATTAGAGAGGTGAGAATGTGTTGAAGCTGTGAAGGATTAAGAATACTTTATTCTTGGCCTCTCCACCTCCTAATTAGGTTGATTAGAGTTAGTATCTTCCCTCTTCTTGCCAGGACTGAAATATGGAAGGTTTGTTTATCAAACACTTGTGGATCCTTTTGGTGTTTAATATATCAGAAGAGAGGAAGTGTTTAAACATCAAAATCTTTTAAGAGACTTAAAAAAAATAATTTAAAGAAAGTAAGTTATCTGTTTAGTTTTTATATATAATTGGGGAGGGAATAAGGATATTACTGTGTGTATAAGATACATAGCAGTGACTTCTGGGGGGTGGGATTCAAGGGTTGGGGGGATGTGCAAGGGGAATGGAGTGTTTGACTTTTGGCCATGAGTTCTGAGATAGGCTCCAGCCACTTGAAGTGTTGAGACCTTTAAGTATGTATGTGAGTGTGGGTATGTGTGTTTTTAAGTGTGTGTAAAACCATGTTCACACCCTGTCCCTCACCATTCTCACTTCCCAACAGTCTACTAGAGAGAACATGGTGTGGCCTTTAGAATGTAAAGGAAGGAAGAGGCATGTATTTAACATGTATTTTCCCTGGTCTTTATGTTGTAGTTGAGTGGTAGCCTTCTAAATTATAGTTGGGGCAAGTGCAGCCAATGGCCTCACTCTGGATGCCATCATAAAAACTTCTTTTTTAACCTTTACCCTTTTTCAAAGATGGGGATGAGGAAGGAGGATTGGAGAGCAAGGCCAGCTTCTGTCCTACAGAATTGGGTGTGTCTTTTTCAAGTCTGGCTTTGGGAAAATGTTTAAGAGCATCCTCTGTGAAAGCCCGGACTATATATGAGAATTCTTCTGGGAGAAGCCATGCAGCTAGAAGATACTGAAAACAACAGAATTATGATTGGGAATTCTTAGGATATTTTATTTTAAATTACATTATAATGCAAGACTTGTTTTTTATTTGTGTATATGAAGGGAAACACCTGCAGCCTCAATTTTTGCGGCCCATACAACTTCAGAGATTGGAGCTTGTGAATTTAACAGTACTGGTGTCATGAGGGTGAGCAGGCTGAGCCCACAGATACTGTTAATGTTCAGATTGTCCACCTTTGGGAGCTTTAGCTTCTAGGCACAGGATTTTCAGGAGATATCTAAAAGCCTTTAAAAAATATCAATCAGGAGTCCTATTTTTAGGGATGTTTGATTATCCCAAATTTTAGGAGTGAACATTTTGTTGAGGAAGGAAATCTTCCAAGAGGCTAGAAAATTCTAAGCCAAGTTGTCTTTAACTAAAAATGCCATCAAGCCACAGATCATTTGGAGTAATATTCTTGGTCTTCATGGCATTTTTTGGTGTGGAAAAGATGATGGAAATTGAATTTGTCTTCTAGTTTTTAATGCATCTTCCTTCACACCAAATATTCTTTATAGAGAAGATGAATTTTTTTTTCATTGGAAGTCATAGGAAGGTAGGAGTTGTGCTGCTACTTGCCAGGAAGAGGTTGGGGAAAAACTGAGGCAGCTGGAATTGATGGTGCATTAACCTAATATGAGAAGGAATTTGTACAGTAAACCTTAAGGTGAATTAGCATCCTGTGTCTCTGCTTATTTGAACTGTCTGGAGTACTTGCCATTGCTATGTAAATAAGCTCTTTGCTGACCTATAAACTGTAATATTCTGGACTTGGAATGTCACTTCATTTCTATAGATGGCATTTTTCTCCTTGATATTTTCTGTGTTGTTCTCGGTAATTGATAGATGTGTTTACTAAATTTAGGCTTTCTAATTGTCTAGATTTTGTTTGTTGGAGTCTCCTTTTCTTCCTGAACTTCCCAAAAGGTTTAGTTTGTATCTGTATCTTTGTGGAATTGATGATCACTGATTTGATGATGAAAATGTCTTTTCCAGCTTTCAGTTTTTCACACCAAATGTCATTATTTCTAATGATATGCACTCTCATATACATAGCCACTTGGCCTCATAGCAGTTCTCCATGGCATGGAGTTGGTTGCTTAGAACTTTGTCAGGAGTAAACTAGAAAAAAGTGTTTATTAAAGCCGAAGAGCTGCATTATGCTGCACAGTCTGGCCTTTGCACTAGTACATCATTGCTGATACAGATCAACTTAGGGACTTTACTATATTAAGGCCTCCTGATGCTGTTTTAAGTTACCTGCAGTATCTGCTTTTAGACTTATGCATGTCTGGGCTCTCTCTGAAGTTGCTGCATTGTCTTTGGGCTAGTAGATGTGCCTGTTAGGTAGCATGGCTGTTAAGTCCAAATTCCATAAACTTAGGCTTCAAAGGGTTGTGTGGTTTCTAAACTGTGTCTTCTCTACCCTCACACCTTCAGAGGGTGAGAAATGGGGATTTGTACAGCGAAAGTTAGTCTAGTAAATGGCTTTTTTTCCCCCCGACTTTTAAACCTAGACTATCAAGGATATATGTGGTAAAACAGGTCTGTCTGGAGCCTCAGGTTCTGTAAATCGTGCTCCTAAAACTTTGCTTGCCCCTCATGTTGGTAAAAAAATGCCTGTGGATTGTCCTTGGGGCTTTTAGTCAGATGTCTGTGTTTCTGTTAGCCGAACTCCAGTGAAGCATTAATCTAAAAGCTATATTGGTCTTCTGAAGTATCAGTTATGCTTTCTGGGTTTAGAAAGTGCTTAGGAATTAGTCTAGTGTGTTTCCATATCTGAGACCCCCAGCTTCCTCTTTTTTAAAAAGCGATTTTAGTGTTTGATTTAATATATCCTTTTTCATAGTTCTGTGTTATTGGCTTCACCAGTGTTGATAGAGAAAATTTAAATCTCCAGTTGGAAGCAGCAATGGATCAGGATATAGAAATAAATCATGGTAACATCAGTGCTGAATGTCCTTAAACCTCTGCTGCCTAATTCCCTGTATTGAAAATGCATACCCTTCATACTTTGCATCTGGACAAAGGCAATTAGAGGAGTCTTATCCTGGTATGATTGGGTTTTCAACATACTGTGTTTTCCACAGAAACACAGGAACAGTGGGGCTTGGATCTGATTAATTTTTGAAAAGGATTATTTGCTGATGAATTATTTTCTAATAAATGCTAGGAAAAGGGAGATTCTAGAACATCTTGGAAGTTGGGATACAAATATTATTGTCTTGGGTTTGGGAGAATTAAAGCAGTCTATGCAACCCTTCACATGGTGAGAAATAAGCCCTCCACAGCCCCACTAAGGTTTCAGTATCTTTGATACCTCTCCAGATTTCTTGTGTTGCTGCTTGTTAACAACCCAACTGAGTGTTTGCTCCTGATGGTTTAAGAAACGTTCATGTTGTATCACACTGTCAGGTTTTATTTTGTCTTTTTCTTCTTCTGTAGATGTGAATTTAAAACAAGTATGGTATTGTAATCCAATCAAATGGAGTGGTCTGGAAAGAGAATTATTTTTTAAATGGGAGGTCCTTCCATTTTAATGTTTCTGAAGTTTTTAATATGAACTTGGCATTGGAAAAGGGAGGGAAAGAAACTGAATGTTTACCAAAAATCTGTGTCTACTTCCCCTTTATGTGAGTTTGTATTCATGGTTGAATGAAAAGGAGAGAAAGACTCTTGAGTTTTCTGTTGCCATGTTAAACATGGAGAGGGATGCTTGACAGCATGCTAATTGAAGCCAGAGAAAGTATGTCTCCATCAGGTCATCAGAAACTCTTCAGCCAAAAGCTGAGAACCAAACTGATTAGTGGTTGATCACACTGGAATTGGTTATAAGATATAAGTGCTGGCTGGGTTAAACACCCAGGGAAAAGGATGCAGTAGCCTAACTTAGTGTTAACCTGTGATTCTGGGTTTGAAACTGACTTTTCCTTATCCTACTCCACACACCTAAAACTCTTTTCTTATTAGACCAAAGAGCAAAGAAGAAGAAGAAGAAAAAACTAGTAAAACACCTTACCAATCTATGTCACTCAGGTACAATTTTGTGGTAATATTTTTGCCTGCTTTCTTTGTATTGCTCTTAAGAGCTCTTTGTCAGCATTTTATTCTGCTGTTGCCTCTATCCTCCTTGGGGCATCTCAGTTCTGGATGCTACCCCTGGGATCTCTACTGCTGTTCAGTGAGTGGTAGGATGTAAGGGACCATTACAGTAAGGGCTCTTTGTAAAAATTTCAAAAAAAATTTTTTTAAATTTAAAAATGGATGCTGTATACATTTTATAGTCTGGCTATCAGTTTGATATCTTGCTGTCAAGTATGTTTCTCAATCTGTATCCATCCCATCAATAAATGTTAATGATATAAAACACTCATCTGTGTACTGAGTCTTCATATTAGTCTTTAACTGTCGTTTTATTGATATCATTATTTTTGTTTTAGTTTTGGTAGCAGTATGTACTTGTTATTGTACAAGAACCTGGGGAAATTGAGTTGATTGGAAAGACCTGAGATTTTATCACTGTGAACCTGATTAGTATAGAGAATGATGGGAAACATAGTATTTATAGTGTATACTATAGACAGTATAGAGGTGATGGGTTTTTCAGAGGGGGAAAAAACCCTCATTCTATATTGTTACATGGATTCCTGAAAGAGTAACTGGGATACACAAAATACAGCCCTAGTAGATGATAACAACACATACTGCTTATCTAACAAGCACCATTAACATGATTCATAATTTTATCCTTGGCTCTGCGAAAAATCTGAAATGTTGGTATAGATATAGCAGCACGTTTGGAAGAAGAAAATCGCATTCTTGGTGGTGCCTGGAAAAATTCATAGTGAGTACTCAGCCTTTTTCTGGGATATAAAACCATACACACAAGGCAAATCTTTTAAATTACACATTGAAAGGAAAAGAATTTTTATGCTAAAATACTCCAAAACTAACACAAAGTTAGTAGTAGCTACAGTTAAAAAGCTCCAAAGGGAAAAAAAGATTAATTTAACAGAATGATACCTGTGAAAAAAGATGAATTCTGTTCATTCCTTCCATTTTCTAAAATAAGATAATTTAAGATTTTTGCTGTACCTCTCTTGAAATTTGTGTAAGTTGCTGACATTTTAGGAATTCTAGTTTAGTTTGAATGGGAAAGAAAAGCAGTAAATGAATGTGGAAATGGACGATACTACAAAATAATGAAATTTAGTGATTTGCCTTTGTTAAGAGTTAATATCAATTGTGTCATCTTTGGGAATAGATGAGGTATAAATCAGTGTAAGGGTTGTGTACAACTGGATCCCCAGTTAAAGGGTTTGTTAAACTGATAAAGAGCCAGGCTTCAACTTATGATCAATACCTATGTCATTGTGCTCCCTGATGCTCTGACAGCCAGTAAGATTGGCTTGATCTTTACCATTCAATGTTCTCTAGTAAGTTTGAAGCTCCTCCTATGACTTACTTGGATTTCCTTAGAGGCTTGTATTTACTGTAATCTCTAGCTCTGGGGCCTACTTCTGAATTAATTTGTCTTACAGATTGTCACACATGTGCTACCTCTGTGTGTGCACATGTGCTACCTTTTTTGCATTGTGGAATCCAACCTCTTATTTCACATAACACTCAGGACCATCAGATTCCAAAAAACCAGAGTGATGAAAGAAAATAAGACAAAATTGAATGCTAGATACTCCTTTTCTAAAAAGCAGTTTCAGGAACTTCCCTGCCTTTCATTTATTCCTTCACCAGAAAATTGTACCTTCCAAGTATTACATACTAAAGAGTACTGATGAGAATATGGCAATAGACAGAACAAGCATCCTGCCCTTGTGGAACTTATATTCTAGTTGCAGGGGAAACAAAACAATATATTCAATAAGTACTTTGAAGAAATAAGTACTTTGCAGGGAAGGAAGGCTAGGGAGTGTGTGTATGTGTGTGTGTGTAGGTAAGCAGAGATTTTGAAATTGGAAATAAGATGGCTAGGGAGGAAGACCTCATGAAGTTATAATTCAGCGAAGACCTGAAAGGTTTGAGAGAGTAGGCTATGGGAAGAGTTGGGGTAAGATCATTGCAGGAAACAACTGGATAGGTTCTAGGGTGAGAACATGCTGGCATGTTTGAGAAACAGCGAGGCGGTCAGTGTAGCTAGTACGGAGATGAAGAGGGGAGAGTAGTAAATGGGGTTAGAGAGGCAATGGAAGGCTAGATACTGTAAGACCTTTTAAACCACTGTAAAGATAGTGAAATCGGGCACCACTGAAAAATTTGAGATGTGATGTAGCTTAAGTTTCAGTGTTCATTTGGGCTGTGTATTGAAAATGGATTGTAGGGGTCAAGGGTAAGGAGGTAAGGAGGCTTTCACAGTGATTAAGGTGAAAGAGGAGAGTAGCTTGGATTAGGTTGGAAGTGCTAAAAATGAGAGTTATGTATCTTGAAGTTGGAGCCAGTAGGTTGGAAGGTTGGAAGAGAAGGCAAGGATGATTCCTGGTATTTGGCCTCACTGGAAAGATGGAGTTGTCATCCTGAGATGAGGATAACTGCTAGAAGAGCAGGAATTTGACATTCATTCATTCTCTTTCTCATCACTCCCCCTTTTCTCTAGAATAGCCCCCAAAACTCCAAATTCTCAAAAATTCTCTTTCAAGAATTCATCTTTCCAACCTCAGTACAGCCTCAGGTCTACTTCAACCTATTAATAGTTAGCAAAATATTCGGTGGGTTAAAAACAGGTAACTACTCTGTTAAATAGCACAAAGAATTTGGCAAAATCTTGACCCTTTAATAATATCTGCCCCTTCCCCATTTAGAAGGAGGTGGCTCTAAATAGTCATTTTTTAATCTTGGGCTTAGCAGGAGGATTTTTTTTTCAACCAAGACCTTCAGTTAGACCCTCTAGTGGAAGAAAGTCTTTGTTGCATTCCTATCTAGTCCTTAATGCCTCTCTATTGTTCACTGTAATTTTAATATTAAGTAATTTTATCAAGTTAATAAATTGAATTATTAATAAATAATAAAGCTATACTTTTAATGTTCCTTTTTGGTATTACTACACTTGGTTGAATGTCTAATTCCCATATTTTGAGTTCGAATTTAAAGTTTGAGTGATAGGGTGTTTATAATAAATGTTTTCTTTGTGCCCCTGCTTAAGGTTGGAGTGTTTGCTTATGCATATAAATCATAGTTGCTATTGATATTATGTTTGTATTGCATCCATAATCCCAAACTGCTTCAGAATGTTTACTCCAAAAGAGAGGGTTATCTCTCTTGTTCTCAGATATTCCCAGTGCCTGGGATTTACGTGTTCAATAAATATTTGCTTAATGAATGAATTTCAGGAAAGGCCTTCCAGGGCTGCACTAATCATTGGAAAGGCACCTCTCCTGCCCACCCAAACCCCCATTTTTGTTTTAATCCTTTCTTGTGCCTAAACTGACTACTGTTCTTGAGCACTGTAGAGTCTATGCTTGCTTCTGCTGTGAATCATGCTTACCTACTCACTAGTAGTGGAGAAAGATAATAACAGCAGGTAAGGGAGCTTGGGAAGGTTGGGATGCAAAAAACATCCAGAAGTGTCATGGGGAGAAAGTGTTGGTTCATTTCTAGGAGTGAAGGAGATGAAAGAAGAGAGAAACTTTTAATTAAAAATTACTTAAAGGCGAGTATCATAATTTTTCCAAGTGGTAAAGATACCTCAAGACAAATGTAGGGCATAGAAGCCACAGGGCATAAATCTGCAAAGAAGTAAAAAGCTAACCTTTTCAAACAATATTGCTTCTCTCTCACTTTCCAACTTTACATTTCCCTGTATGGCCCCGGAAGATGACTGGTTAGCCAGAGATGGGTAAGATTCCTCAAGGGAGGAACAACCTAAGACAGGCACAGTTGCAGGGGGGCCATCAGGTGAGAATTTGGGGATCAACAGAGGTGAGGCTTAGAACCTCACCCCCCTGTTTTGAGAGAAATCTGCATCCGTGGATGTTTTGTTGCCCTTGTCTAGCTTGGATTAATACTTAGTCTAGAGGCACACACCTGATCATCTACATTTGCCCTCTTCCAGCACTAAACTATGTTTTCTACCTTTATCTTGCATCTACCTACCACTTCAGTATTTTATTAAAAAAAAAAATAATAATAATAAGGGAGAAATGTGGGATTTACATATAAATCAAGTATAAAAATCAAACGAATATTCACATTTGACCTGATTGTTTATAGTTCATAATGCGTGATCAAAACCGAAAGTTTCTGTGATGACTGCCCTTGCACTGTTCACCATGTAAAAACTTATGCACTATGTAAGAATATGTTCACCATGTAAGAACTTGTTCGTTATGCTTCAGAAGATTGGAGACTGTTGAGAATTAGGCTTGGGGTTGCTTAATGATTGTGCATTGAGTCCCCTGTACAGAATTTTATTGTTGTTAACAACCATTTGATCAATAAATATGAGAGATGCCCTCTCCAAAAAAAAAAAAATTACTTAAAGGATGATAAAATTGGGATTGTGCCTGCCATTTCTATATACCTGCATTATTTAGCATGGAATTTTGGAGAATCAGGACCTAAGCCAGAACTCCCATTTCCTTATTCTCAGTCCAATGTTCTTTACTATATGAGAAGCAGTAAGGGATAAAGGATGAGCGCTGGGTCTTCCTCCATACTAGACACGCGCCCATTCTGGTCGTCAGTTATTTTGTGCGTATAATGAAGATAGATAATAGCCTCTACCTCTTGGGGTTGCTCTGAAAATTAAATGTTTGTAATTTCTCAGACTAAGTGAATACTCAAAAAATGTTTCAACAAATGAACTGCTCGCAAAAGAAAACTAAAGCCTTTTCCTGTATTAAACAGTAAGAATCAAATGTACAGTGATCCTTTGTCCTCTATGTCTGATTTTTTACCCTCGTGTAGGGCTGGTGAGGTAGTAGCAGCCTATGACCACAGACAGAGCGGCCTAAAGCACCATGAAAACCCTTCACGCTGCGAGGTGGAAAAACAACTACACCCGGCAAAGCGGGTCTGGAAACCAGAGTTCCCGCCTTCTCACTCTCCGGGGCGGAGTTGCTGACTGACTGACAGGTCGTCTCAGCCACCCAAGCCGCTCATCTTCTCAGCGCCCCGCCCTCCCAGGCATGATAGGTAGCTGGCCTCGGCCAATGGTGACACATCGCCATAGGCGCAGTAGCCAATCAGCAGTTGGGAGCCCGGAAAGGAGCGGGGCCGAGTTAGAAGCTGGTGGCGCGGCTGGAGGGTGAGTCGCGCGGTGGGTGAGGTAAGTTGGAGGCAGTACCTGCTCTTCGCATTTGAATTTATGCTGCTGCTTCGTCCCGCATTCTCGCTCAGAGCTGCTCTTGTGCCTCAGTCAGCTTGGGGGACGCTTTCCTTCTATAGGCTCTCAGGAGCTAGTCTCCAGTGCTCTTAGCCGGAGGACAAAATGGCGCGTGCACGGGCCGCGGAGGCCGAGCAGGGCCCAGCTGTGGGCTCTGAGGCGGGCCGGGACAAAGGCGGCGTGTGGGAAGGCGGAGGCGGGGCGCGGACGGCGGCGTGGCTGCGGCCGCGTGGGACCGGCGCTGGCGCTTCCCCCTCGTGCCGCCGCCGTGCGGTGGCTTGAGATACATTCAACGTGGTGGCGAGGTGGTGGCGGGCATGGAGGTGAGGCAGATCCCCTGAGGCCTGGGGAGACCCTGGCGGAGGGGAGCGTGTCTTTTAGGAAATACCCGCCGTCCGCCCGAATACTGTGGAGCTGGAATTTTCAGGTAAGGTAAGGCTTTTAATCTTTCGTGTGACCCTGCAGGTTTTGGTATGAACAGGATTCGGATTCACGTCTTGCCGACCAATCGGGGGAGAATCACCCCAGTGCCCAGGTCTCAGGAGCCTCTGTCTTGTTCATTCACTCATCGCCCATGCTCCCAACCTCGTCTGGAGGGGCAAGAGTTTTGCATTAAGCATATCCTTGAGGACAAAAATGCCCCCTTCAAGCAGTGTAGTTATGTATCGACGAAGAATGGCAAAAGATGTCCCAGTGCTGCCCCGAAGCCTGAGAAGAAAGATGGGTATATACGTACAGATATCTGTTGTTTGTGCTTGGAGAGCGACGGGGTAATTGGTATGACGTGGGCTTGGGCGTAGTTGCTGCGGTTTTTGGGAATCTGCTTGTGAAATTGGATTTACGGCTTTATCCTTAAACATTAAAAATGGTGGAAACCAGGAGGAGACATTTCCAGTTGGGCCACTCAGTTAATCTCTTTGGAGCTTTTTCCCTTATCTGTAAAATAAAGGGATATTCTAGATTATTCTTAATCTCTGGGGTCCATAGTTCTTTTTGCCATCCCTGAAATTTTGTTAATATGCAAAATTGTATATATGTGTATTTTTCTGGGAAAGGCTTTATATAGCTTTTATCTTACAAGCCAAAGTGTGCAGAAACACACCTTGGCTAGATAATTCTGCATGTATCTTTCAGATTTAAAACTGTCATTCACAATTTTAATTTCTACATTACTTATGTTATGTATCTAAAATGTAGAGTTGCCTTCCAGAACTAATTTTGAAAGATGAAAGTGGATCTTTTTGATGTATTGTTAAGATGATATCATCATTTTTATAGTTGGAATGTTTTGTTTGATGGATAGAGCACTAGATTATGCTACTTGGATTTCCCTTCAGTAATGCCAAACGAGTTGCCCATACTCCTGTTAAATTACTCTGCCTCACTAGCCTTTTAAATTTATAAATGAAGGTAATAGTCATTTTAATTTGTGATTTAAAGGTTGGTGATTGTGAAAGTCATTGAACTCTTTTAAGGAAAAATCTGAGCATTAAATGTTAGTATTTTGTCTCTTTAGGGTGTCCTTCTGTGCTGAACATGCCCGTAGGAATGCTCTGGCACTTCATGCTCAAATGAAGAAGACCAGTCCAGGGCCTATGGGTGAAACACTCTTGTGCCAGCTGAGCTCATATGCTAAGACAGAGCTGGGATCCCAGACTACAGAAAGTAGCCGCAGTGAAGCCAGCCGAATTCTGGGTAAGGATCTTAGGAGGAAGAAAGTTAAGAAAAAACTTTGGCTTTAGCACAGTGCCTTGAACATATATGGTACTTGATAATACTATATTTTTGTTAATTCATTGGCAACTTAGTGAGAATTCCAGGATTGCTTTGTTGTTCACCAGTTCTTTTCAGTTTGAAGTAGTATTCGCTTAGGTTTACTTTCCTGCGTTTATGACCATTTCATTCATTGCTGTTTTTATGCTTATAAATCTTTGTTATGTAATGTAATTTCAGGAAACAAGGATAATTTTGAGTTGAACTTTTTAGACTATGGTTAACTCATAAGTAATCTTACCTGGGTTGTATTTTTTTTAAGCCAATGTTATTTGCCAGTACCTTTTGACTAAGTTTTTTTGAATTTTAAGGCTTGGGTTGATATGTTAAGTAATCTACTTTTGTGTGGTGGAGTTACAGAGGTGGAAAATCTTAATGGCTGCTCTCCCTTCCTTGCCTCAGATGAAGAGAGCTGGAGTGATGGGGAGCAGGAACCCATTACTGTGGATCAGACATGGCGAGGGGACCCTGACAGTGAAGCTGATAGCATAGACAGCGATCAAGAAGATCCCCTGAAGTAAGTTGTAACTCCATACAATGTTTTTATATAAATATTTTATGTAGTTAGAATGTGATATATAGTAGCATGCTGCTAATAGATAATAACCTTTGAGGGTTGAAGATAGATACTTGTAATTATAGCTTCTGTATATTAAAGTGTCATGGCGCACTACCATCTTGCAGCAAGTCAGGATTTGATTTTTTTTTAGAAGTCTTGTAATTTGGGAAAATTTTTGGACATCAAATTCTATACATGACAGTATAGGGGAAAAAATACGATATGGGAGATGGGTTGAGAAATACTTAGAACAGTCAGAGAAGAAAGTTGATGTGAATGAGTTCCTGGCTGAAACCTCAGGAGTAATAAAGTGATTGTATTTGATTTATTACTCTTTTTTGGCAAAGTTACAGTTTACGGGCTTCTATTTTAAAGAAAAATAAAAAGGTGTTCCAGAATTCCCTTTGGTTTCATGCCTAAGAAAGGGAAACTGAGAAACCCAGAAGTGAGTAATCAGCCTAATTATATATATGTATGTATGTGTATATATATATATATATTCTTTTTCACTTACATAAGTTTATTGAGCACCTTCTATATACCATGGACTGTTCTAGGTACTAGAAATACAGGTTGTTTTTTTTCCCGTTCATTGTCCATTTTTTTAAACTTATTGGATATAACTGACAAATCAAATTGTAATATATTTAAAATATACAAAATGGTGGTTATACATATATATTGTGAAGGGATTCCCACGAGTTAATTGACACATCCATTGTGTTCCATATATGCCTCTTGTTGGTAGTGGTATTTTTGCTTCTTTGATTGATTGCTTTAAAAAAATTTTTTTTAATTTTGTTATCATTAATCTATAATTACATGAAGAACATTATGTTTACTAGGCTCCTCCCTTCACCAAGTCCCCCCGACAAACCCCATTAGAGTCACTGTCCATCAGCATAGTAAAATGTTGTAGAATCACTACTTATCTTCTCTGTGTTGCACAGCCCTCCCCTTTCCCCCACCCCCCACATTATACATGCTAATCATAATAGCCCCTTTCTTCTTCCCCGCCCTTATCCCTCCCTTCCCTCCTATCCTCCCCAGTCCCTTTCCCTATGGTCACTGTTAGTCCCTTCTTGGGTTCTGTGATTCTGCTGCTGTTTTGTTCCTTCAATTTTTCTTTGTTCTTATACTCCACATATGAGTGAAATCGTTTGGTATTTGTCTTTCTCCGCTTGGCTTATTTCACTGAGCATAGTACCCTCTAGCTCCTTCCATGTTGTTGCAAACTGTAGGATTTGTTTTCTTCTTATGGCTGAATAATACTCCATTGTGTATATGTTCCACATCTTCTTTATCCATTCATCTACTGATGGACACTTAGGTTGCTTCCATTTCTTGGCTATTGTAAATAGTACTGTGATAAACATAGGGGTGCATATGTCTTTTTCAAACTGGGCTGCTGCATTCTTAGGGTAAATTCCTAGAAGTGGAATTCCTGGGTTAAATGGTATTTCTATTTTGAGCTTTTTGAGGAACCTCGATACTGCTTTCCACAATGGTTGAACTAATTTACATTCCCACCAGCAGTGTAGAAGGGTTCCCTTTTCTTCACAACCTCACCAACATTTGTTGTTGTTTGTCTTTTGGATGGTAGCCATCCTTACTGGTGTGAGGTGATATGTCATTGTGGTTTTAATTTGCATTTCTCTGATAACTAGCAATATGGAGCATCTTTTCATGTGCCTGTTGGCCATCTGAATTTCTTCTTTGGAGAACTGTCTGTTCAGTTCCTCTGCCCATTTTTTAAATGGATTATTTGGTTTTTGTTTGCTGAGGTGCGTAAGCTATTTATATATTTTGGATGTCAACCCTTTATCGGATCTGTCATTTACGAATATACTCTCCCATACTGTAGGGTACCTTTTTGTTCTATTGATGGTGTCCTTTGCTGTAGAGAAGCTTTTCAGCTTGATGTAGTCCCACTTGTCCATTTTTGCTTTTGTTTCCCTTGCCTGGGGAGATATGTTCATGAAGAAGTCGCTAATGTTTATTTCCAAGAGAGTTTTAATTTTTGCCTATGTTTTTTTCTAAGAGTTTTATGGTTTCATGACTTACATTCAGGTCTTTGATCCATTTTGAATTTACTTTTTTTTTGTTATCATTAATCTACATTTACATGAAGATTATTATGTTTACTAGGCTCTCCCCTATACCAGGTCCCCCCTATAAACTCCTTTATAGTCACTGTCCATCAGCATAGCAAAATGTTGTAGAATCACTACTTGTCTTCTCTGTGTTGTACAGCCCTCCCCTTCCCCCCCCATTATGTATGCTAATCTTAATACCCCCCTTGTTCCCCCCACCCCCCTATCCCTCCCTACCCACCCATCCTCCCCAGTCCCTTTCCCTTTGGTACCTGTTAGTCCATTCTTGGGTTCTGTGATTCTGCTGCTGTTTTGTTCCTTCAGTTTTTCCTTTGTTCTTATACTCCACAGATTAGTGAAATCATTTGGTATTTCTCTTTCTCCGCTTGGCTTATTTTGCTGAGCATAATACTTTCCAGCTCCATCCATGTTGCTGCAAATGGTAGGATTTGCCCTCTTCTTATGGCTGAGTAGTATTCCATTGTGTATATGTACCACATCTTTATCCATTCATCTACCGATGGACATTTAGGTTGCTTCCAATTCTTGGCTATTATAAATAATGCTGCAATAAACATAGGGGTGCATCTGTCTTTCTCAAACTTGATTGCTGTGTTCTTAGGGTAAATTCCTAGGAGTGGAATTCCTGGGTCAAATGGTAAGTCTGTTTTGAGCATTTTGATGAACCTCCATACTGCTTTCCACAATGGTTGAACTAATTTACATTCCCACCAGCAGTGTAGGAGGGTTCCGCTTTCTCCACAGCCTCGCCAACATTTCTTGTTGTTTGTCTTTTGGATGGCAGCCATCCTTACTGGTGTGAGGTGATACTTCATTGTAGTTTTAATTTGCATTTCTCTGATAATTAGCGATGTGGAGCATCTTTTCATGTGTCTGTTGGCCATCTGTATTTCTTTTTTGGAGAACCGTCTGTTCAGTTCCTCTGCCCATTTTTTAATTGGGTTATTTGTTTTTTGTTTGTTGAGGTGTGTGAGCTCTTTATATATTGTGGATGTCAAGCCTTTATCGGATCTGTCATTTACAAATATATTCTCCCATACTGTAGGGTTCCTTTTTGTTCTATTGATGGTGTCTTGCTGTACAAAAGCTTTTCAGCTTAATATAGTCCAACTTGTTCATTTTTGCTGTTGTTTTCCTTGCCCCGGGAGATATGTTCAAGAAGAGGTCACTCATGTTTATGTCTAAGAGGTTTTTGCCTATGTTTTTTTCCAAGAGTTTTGTGGTTTCATGACTTACATTCAGGTCTTTGATTCATCTGGAATTTAGTTTTGTATATGGGGTTAGACAGTGGTCCAGTTTCATTCTCCTACATGTAGCTGTCCAGTTTTGCCAGCACCATCTGTTGAAGAGACTGTCATTTCCCCATGGTATGTCCATGGCTCCTTTTGCTTGGGTTCATGTCTGGAGTCTCTAATCTGTTCCACTGGTCTGTTGCTCTGTTCTTGTGCCAGTACCAAATTGTCTTGATTACTATGGCTTTGTAGTAGAGCTTGAAGTTGGGAAGTGAGATCCCCCCTTCTTTATTCTTCTTTCTCAGGATTGCTTTGGCTATTCGGGGTCTTTGGTTTTTCCATATGAATTTTTGAGCTATTCCAGTTCGTTGAAGAATGTTGTTGGTAATTTGATAGGGATTGCATCAAATCTGTATATTGCTTTGGGCAGGATGGCCATTTTGATATTAATTCTTCCTAGCTAAGAGCATGGGATGAGTTTCCATTTGTTAGCGTCCTCTTTAATTTCTCTTTAGAGTGTCTTATAGTTTTCAGGGTATAGGTCTTTCACTTCTTTGGTTAGGTTAATTCCTAGGTATTTTATTCTTTTTGATGCAATTGTGAATGGAATTGTTTGCCTGATTTCTCTTTCTGTTGCTTCGTTGTTAATGTATAGGAAAGCCACAGATTTCTGTGTGTTAATTTTGTATCCTGCAACTTTGCTGTATTCCATTATCAGTTCTAGTAGTTTTGGAGTGGAGTCTTTGGGGTTTTTTATGTACAATATCATGTCATCTGCAAATAGTGACAGTTTTAACTTTTTCTTTACCAATCTGGATCCCTTGTATTTCTTTGTTTTGTCTGATTGCCATGGCTAGGACCTCCAGTACTATGTTGAATAACAGTGGGGAGAGTGGGCATCCCTGTCTTGTTCCCAATCTTAGAGGAAAAGCTTTCAGCTTCTCGCTGTTCAGTATGATGTTGGCTGTGGGTTTATCATATATGGCCTTTATTATGTTATGGTCCTTGCCTTGTATACCCATTTTGCTGAGAGTTTTTATCGTGAATGGATGTTGAATTTTGTCAAATGCTTTTTCAGCATCTATGGAGATGATCATGTGGTTTTTGTCTTTTTGTTGATGTGGTGGATGATGTTGATGGGTTTTTGAATGTTGTACCATCCTTGCATTGCTGGGATGAATCCTTCTTGGTCATGGTGTATGATCCTTTTGATGTATTTTTGAATTGGGTTTGCTAATATTTTGTTGAGTATTTTTGCATCTATGTTCATCCGGTATATTGGTCTGTAATTTTCTTTTTTGGTGGGGTCTTTGCCTGGTTTTGGTATTAGGGTAATGTCGGCTTCATAGAATTGAGTTTGGGAGTATTCCCTCCTCTTCTATTTTTTGGAAAACTTTAAGGAGAATGGGTATTATGTCTTCTCTGTATGTCTGATAAAATTCCTAGGTAAATCCATCTGGCCCGGGGGTTTTGTTCTTGGGTAGTTTTTTGATTACCACTTCAGTTTCTTTGCTGGTAATTGGTTTGTTTAGATTTTGTGCCTCTTCCTTGGTCAGTTTTGGAAGGTTGTATTTTTCTAAGTTGTCCATTTCTTCTAGGTTTTCCAGCTTGTTAACATATAGATTTTCATAGTATTCTCTAATAATTCTTTGTATTTCTGTGGGGTCTGTTGTGAGTTTTCCTTTCTCGATTCTGATTCTGTTGATGTCTGTTGACTCTCTTTTTCTCTTAGTAAGTCTGGCTAGGGGCTTATCTATTTTGTTTATTTTCTCAAAGAACCAGCTCTTGATTTCATTGATTTTTTTCTGTTGTTTTATTCTTCTCAATTTTATTTATTTCTTCTCTGATCTTTATTATGTCCCTCCTTCTGCTGACTTTAGGCCTCATTTGTTCTTCTTTTTCCAATTTCGATAATTGTGACGTTAGACTATTCATTTGGGATTGTTCTTCCTTCTTTAAATATGCCTGGATTGCTATATATTTTCCTCCTAAGACTGCTTTAGCTGCGTTCCACAGAAGTTGGGGCTTTGTGTTGTTGTTGTCATTTGTTTCCATATATTGCTTGATCTCTATTTTAATTTATTGGTTGATCCACTGATTATTTAGGAGCATGTTGTTAAGCCTCCATGTATTTGTGAGCCGTTTTGCTTTCTTTGTACAATTTATTTCTAGTTTTATACCTTTGTGGTCTGAAAAGTTGGTTGGTAGGATTTCAGTTTTTTTGAATTTACTGAGGCTCTTTCTGTGTCCTAGTATGTGGTCTATTCTGGAAAATGTTCCATGTGCACTTGAGAAGAATGTGTATCCTGTTGCTTTTGGGTGTAGAGTTCTATAGATGTCTCTTAGGTCCATCTGTTCTAGTGTGTTTTTCAGTGCCTCTGTGTCCTTACTTATTTTCTGTCCGGTGGATCTATTCTTTGGAGTGAGTGGTGTGTTGAAGTCTCCTAAAATGAATGCACTGCATTCTGTTTCCTCCTTTAGTTCTGTTAGTATTTGTTTCACATATGCTGGTGCTCCTGTGTTGGGTGCATATATATTTATAATGGTTATATCCTCTTGTTGGACTGAGCCCTTTATCATTATGTAATGTCCTTCTTTATCTCTCGTTACTTTGTTTTGAAGTCTATTTTGTCTGATACTAGTACTTCAAGACCTGCTTTTTTCTCCCTGTTGTTTGCATGAAATATCTTTTTCCATCCCTTGACTTTTAGTCTGTGCATGTCTTTGGGTTTGAAGTGAGTCTCTTGTAAGCAGCATATAGATGGGTCTTGCTTTTTTATCCATTCTATTACTCTGTCTTTTGATTGGTGCATTCAGTCTGTTTACATTTAGGGTGACTGTTGAAAGATATGTAGTTATTGCTATTGCAGGCTTTAGATTCGTGGTTATCAAAGGTTCAATGTTAGCTTCTTTAGTGTCTTTCTGTCTAACAACTCGCTTATTGAGCTATTAGAAACACTCTGGTTATACTTTATTTCTCTCACTTCTTATTCCTCCTCCATTCTTTATATGTTGGTTGTTTTATTCTGCTCTTTTGTGTTTCCTTTAACTGCTTTTTGTGGGTAGTTGATTTTATTTTTTGCCGTTAGTATTTGCTTGGTCTGCTTTCTTTGCTGTGATTTTATTTTCTCTGTTGACATCTATTTAGTCTTAGGAGTGCTCCCATCTAGAACAGTCCCTCAAAAATACGTGGTGGGGGTGGTTTGTTGGGGGGGAAATTCCTTCAACTTTTGCTTGTCTGGGAATTGTTTAATCGCGGCTTCATATTTAAATGATAATCATGCTGGATACAGCATCCTTGGTTCAAGGCCCTTCTGTTTCATTGCATTAAATATATTATGCCATTCTCTTCTGGCCTGTAAGGTTACTGTTGAGAAGTCTGATGATAGCCTAATGGGTTTTCCTTTGTAGGTGACCTTTTTCCTCTCTCTGGCTTCCTTTAAAACTCTTCCCTTGTCCTTGATCTTTTTGCCAGTTTAATTATTGTGTGTCTAGGTGTTGTCCTCCCTGGGTCCCTTCTTTTGGGAGTTCTGTATACTTCCATGGTCCGAACGATTATTTCCTGCCCCAGTTTGGAGAAATTTTCAGCAATTATTTCTTTAAATACACTTTCTATCCCTTTTTTTCTCTCTTCTACTTCTGGTACCCCTATAATGCGAATATTGTTCCCTTTGGATTGGTCACACAGTTCTCTTAATATTGATTCATTCCTGGAGATCCTTTTATCTCTCTCTTTCTATCCCTTTTTTTCTCTCCTGGTACCCCTATAATGCGAATATTGTTCCCTTTGGATTGGTTACACACTTCTCTTAATATTGATTCATTCTTTGAGATTCTCCCTTTGGATTGGTCATACACTTCTCTTAATATTGATTGATTCCTGGAGATACTTTTATCTCTCTCTGTGTCAGGTTCTATGCATTCCTGTTCTTTGGTTTCTATTCCATCAATGGCCTCTTGCATCTTATCCATTCTGCTTAAAAATCCTTCCAGAGATTGTTTCATTTCTGTAATCTCCTTCCATACTTCATCCCTTAGCTGTTGCGTATTTGTCTGCAGCTCCATCAGCATGGTTATGACCTTTATTTTGAATTCTTTTTCAGGGAAATTGGTTGGGTCTATCTCCCCAGATTCCTTCTTAAAGGAGGATGTCTGGGTTAGTCTGTTCTGTATCAAAATCTTTTGCCTTTTCATGGCGATAGAGGTATTTGTGGGGAGCTGGCGTGTGTGATGACTGGGAGAACGTCCCTTCTTGCTGGTTTGTGGCCTTCCTCTCCTGGGAGAACAGTGACCTCTAGCGGCTTGTGCTGGGCTGCTGCACGCAGACGGAGTTTCTGATTCTTCCCTCGCTGCTGTGAAAGAAGCTCTGCCCTACTGCCTCATGCTGCCTCTCTACTGTGGCAGAGTGGCATTGGAGGGGAAATGGGCGGGAGACTGTTTATCTCCGTGAGAGGCCTCTAAGCGGTTAGGGCGCCCGGAGTTCCCTGGGATACCCAGCTTCTGGGCTAAGTGTCCCAGGACGCTTCCATCCATCTGTGAGGTCCCTTTCCCTTTAAGACTTTCAAAAAGCATTTGCTTTTCTTTGTCCCAGGGGCGCTGGCTGTGGGTACCTGCTCACAGGTCTTACTGTCTTGTTTCCCTAGTTTCCAGCACCCCACGCATGCACTGTGTGTCTGTACTCTAGTGCAGGTGGCTAGAGCTGGGTGTTTAGCAGTCCTGGGCTCCCTCTCCCTCCCTGCTCCGACTCGTCTCCTCCTGCTGGGAGTTGGGGTGAGGGGCACTCGGGTCCCGCTGTGCTGGGGTTTGTATCTTACCCCCTTTGTGAGGCGCTGGGTTCTCACAGATGTTGATGTAGTCTGGCTGTTGTCCTATGTCTTCTGGTCTCTCTTTTAGGAATAGTTGTATTTTCAAAAATATATATGGTTTTGGGAGGAGATTTCCGCTGCTCTACTCACACCATCTTGGCTCCACCCCCTGAAAAGTTTTTAATCCCCCCTTCAAATTTAAATGATAACCTTGCTGGGTAGAGTATTCTTGGTTCAAGGCCCTTCTGCTTCATTGCATTAAATATATCATGCCACTCCCTTCTGGCCTTTAAGGTTTCTGTTGAGAAGTCTGATGATAGACTGATGGGTGTTCTTCTGTATGTGATCTTTTTTTCTCTCTAGCTGCTTTTCAAAGTCTGTATTTATCCTTCATCTTTGCCATTTTAATTATTATGTGTCTTGATGTCTTCCTTGGGTCTCTTGTGTTGGGAGATCTGTGCATCTTCATGGCTTGAGAGACTATCTCCTTCCCCAGATAGGGGAACTTTTAAGCATTTACCTCCTCAATTTCACTTTCTATCCCTTTTTCTCTCTCCTCTTCTTCTGGTACCCATATAGTGCAAATATTGTTCCATTTGGATTGGTCACACAGTTCTCCCAATATTCTTTAATTCTTAGAGATTCTTTTTTCTCTCTGTGCCTCAGCTTCTTTGTGTTCCTCTTCTCTAGTTTCTATTCCATTTACCGTCTCTTCTACTACATCTAATCTGCTTTTAAATCCCTCCATTGTATGTTTCATTTCATACAAGTCAAGGAATTTCTTAATTGAATCTCTGACTTAAATTCATTCCCGAGTTCTTGAATATTTTTCTGTACCTCCATAGGCATGTTTACGATTTTTATTTTGAACTCTCAGGGAGATTGGTGAGTTCAGTTTCATTTGGCCCTTTTTCTGGGGTTTGTGAGATTTTGGTCTGAATCATGTTCTTTTGATGTTTCGTTTTTCTGTGTGGTGCCCTCTTGTGCCCCGAAGCTCCAGTCTCGAGCTGCTCAGCCCATAGAGTGAGGTTGGGGGTTGTAGTGGAGTGGAGCTGGTGCCTGGGGGGGAGGAAAGATCTGTTTCCTTACTCCCATCTGCAGTGCTTGTCTCCCATATCAGAGCCAGTAGGCCAAGCACACAGTTGTAAGCCTCTGTGCTTGGCGTCTCCAGCTTTTGTAGGTGGGGCCTCCCTCTGGCTAGCCTGATGGCAGCACAGTAACAGCCGGTTTGTCATTTGGTGCTAGCAGGCTAGGAGGGAGGCACAGCAGGCAGCGTATCACAGTGGGGTGCCTCGGAGCTGGGCAGCCAGCCAGGGGTATGGAGCGCCTGAAGCTCCTCAGCATTCCCAATCTGCTGGGCAGAGGGCGCACAGACAACCTTGTCCAGCTCTTCCTTCTCCCATGCACCAAGCTCCATGCAAACCCCGCCCCTTCAGCAGCTCTCTTGCTGCTAGGAAGCCTCTTAGACTGCCTGCCTTTTCTCTGACACAGAGCGGTCAGATGTGGATCCCAAACTCCACAAACGGCCAGAATTTCAGTCTCAAGCAGTCCGCCTGCCCTAGCTCCCCAACATCCAGAGCAGCACACAGTATAGGTTTCTGTTCACAAAGCAGACCTCCAGGGCTGGGTGTTCAGCAGTCCCAGGCTTCCACCCCCTCCCCACTCTGTTTCTCTTACTTCTGCTGGTGATCTGCGGTGGGGGAAGGCCCTGGTCCTGCTGGATCAAGGCTTTCATACATTACCCTGTTTTGCGAGGTCTGCTCTGTTCATGCGGTCTGCATGCAGTCCGGTGTAGCCTTGTTTCTTGTTGCTGTTTTAGGGTT
This sequence comes from Manis javanica, assembly GCF_040802235.1. Lineage (NCBI taxonomy): Eukaryota > Metazoa > Chordata > Mammalia > Pholidota > Manidae > Manis > Manis javanica. Next base: position 88,947,244 of record NC_133165.1, read on the forward strand.
AGTTGTGTTACTTAACTATATTTTTGTACTAATTGTGGTTTTGGGAGGAGTTATTTGTCTCACCTCTCATGTTGCCATCTTGAATCTCTGTCTGAACTTAGTGTGCTTTCTTAAGCTTTGCTGAATTCTGTTTTCATCCAGACATGCTGGTGTATACACAGCAGAAGAAGTGGCCCTGATTATGCGTGAGAAGCTAATCCGTTTGCAGTCTTTGTACATTGATCAGTTTAAACGACTTCAGCATCTGCTCAAAGAGAAAAAGCGACGTTACTTACATAATCGCAAAGTGGAACATGAAGCTCTAGGCAAGTTTTATGCCAGTTCCAAAAAGCTATAGTGGGTGCATCATGTGGATTTGGTAGTAGTTAGAAAGAGTTATTTCTGTCTTGGTATCTGGATTGAAGGAGAAGTTGCTTTTGAAATTGCTTATCTTGTGGCAAGATATCCCTATGTACTTCTTGTTAATTTGGAGAAGCATCCTTGATTGTTGCTTGGCAAATAACATCTTGACGATTGCTGCTTTTCAGGTAGTAGTCTTCTGACTGGCCCAGAGGGACTTTTGGCGAAAGAACGAGAGAACTTAAAGCGTTTAAAATGTCTTAGGCGGTATCGTCAGCGCTATGGAGTGGAAGCCTTACTACATAGGCAACTAAAGGAACGCAGAATGTTGGCCACAGATAGTGCTGCCCAACAGGTAATTTGTGTACGGTTTGCTTTATTTATAAAGTTAGGATAATTGTCAAAATGCTATTGTATAAGCTTGGCTCTGGAATCTAAATTGGGCGCGGAGTGAATTGAAAAGAGTGTGTATATCTGGAAGTCTGGAGACATGGGTTCTAATCTCAGTTCCCTTCAGACCAGTTCTGTGTCTGCACAGGTAACTTCTCTGGGTGTCCCTACTCATCTAAAAATTGCAGTGTTGCCATAGAACTCAATTCTTTGATTCAGAAATTCTTCAGTTCAGAAGTAGACAAAGTTGTTAAGACTGTGTTGCTTAGGAATCTTGTTTTAGAAGATGGGAAGTAAGGTTCATAGGAAGCAGAGTTAAGTGATTATTATTAAATTTGTTTCTCAAGCCTTTGGTCTTTGCATCAATAAGTGTTTTCTATTTTTATCTAATTGTTGAGGCTCTGCATAAGATTACAATTTTTTAAAGAGGGTTTTGCTCCAAGACAAAATAATTTGAAAAACCATTAGGCTATATCACACTTTAATAGTATACATAATAGGTGTATTTTGGATTAGTGTTGATGTATTATTTGGACAATAGGTTTAAAAATTTTTTTCCTTTTGCATAGTTTTGGTGAATACGTCATGTTGAATTTTTTTAGCTTTTAAGGATGTACCTTATATGTTGAGAAACAAAGTATTCTCATGATAATTGGTTACATTTTCTTTTGTGGGTCTGTTTTAATTGATCTGTTTTCTCTGTTTTAGGCCCATACCACTCGTTCCAGTCAGAGGTGCTTGGCCTTCGTGGATGATGTTCGTTGTTCCAATCAATCTCTTCCAATGACCAGACATTGTCTTACTCGTATCTTTTTACTGTGTTCAGCTTGCTAGCTAGATTGAAGGGTGGTGGGAATCTCTGTGATAGTTTGCTTAATTGAAGGTCTTTTTTACCTGTGGCCCTGAATCAAGGCCGGCAGTGTGCTGAAGCTGTTGGTTTCAAGCAGGAGCCTAAACAAATGTCTTTCTATGGTCTGTTGGCCATTTCAGAACTTTGGAAATGTAATGGTCAATTCATTGGAAAGAAACATCTGAGTCTTAGTGGTAGATATGAGTTAATATTTATTTGTAGTTAGGTAATATTGGGATTCCAAAATATAAAGGTTCTTGATTTAATTAGTTGATTAGATTTACAATCTGTTAATCCAATTACTTAAAAAAATTACTGTGGGTTTTCCACCAAAAACAATAGGATGATTCTGAACTGTGAGCTTCCTTTGAGTATTATTCTGTATGTCAGGCCCCAAAATTACATGTTTTACTCTTCATTCACATGGGAAACTTAATGTTTCCAAAAGTGGGATGAAACACTGCCCCTTCCCTGCCCACACACTGAATTTGTCCTTGAGCTGTCATAACATCTCTTAATTCTGCTATGGGACCACATTTACTATTGGGCTAGAAAACTTGATTGCCTATTGGATTATAAAAGTATAACTTTATAATGGACATAGTTTGAGCAAATTGCTTTCACAATAAAAGCGTTTGTTAATAGGGTAGTCTTCATTGTATAAAAGGCATAAATTTTGCTGGATTTCACTTGCCCGGCAAGAGATATAAAATATTTGGAAAGTAAAATATTTAATAGGAGGAATAATCTTCTCTTGGTCTTTAGAAAGGAAAACTGATCTTTTTCTGTTTGGTTTATTAAATATTTAACTAATTTATTATTGCAATAAATGTTTAGTAGAGAATTACTGTCCTCAATAAAAATGCTTGTGCATACTAATTAAAAACTAAAGATAATTGCTCAAAATATAATTCGGCAAAGGCTGTTTGTGGACAGATTTAAAAGTAGAAGTAACTGTTGAAAAGTTTGTCTTGTAAATAAATGAAATAGGAAGTAAATTGAAGTTCATGAATCTATAAATTTGATACTTGTACATATGTTACTGTAAGTAAGTGAGCAAATTTCAAAAGTTGATGAGGGTCTTGTAAAATGGGCCTTTCTAAACATTGCCGGTGGGAATATATAAAGCGGTATAAGCTTTTTAGAAAGCAGTTTGATAATATTCATATTCTTTGATATGTTAATGTCAGTTGTGGGAATTTATTTTAAGGAGGTAGTCAAATGGAGGCCAGTATTTATAAAATTCCTCCAACTGGAGATAGCCTTAAACTTTTCAGAGATTGGGCAGAGAGAAGAAAATTGTGATACATAAGGAATACATTCAGGCATTGAACATGTTTGACAAAATTAATGAATGATACAATGTTTGATAGTAACAAAAATAGGATATGGAATTGTTCAGAATATGTTTTAACTACATGGCATTAAATACTGGGAGGGAATGTCATAGAAATGTGATTAATTTTGATGGGGTTATGAATGCCTTTTTTTCTTCTGCTTTGTACTTTTCAGGTTTTCAGGGAGCTTGAATTTTATAAGGCAAAAAACCCAATTTACAGATGTTAAGGAGTATTTTAGGCTTATAGTACTATATTTACATTAATATTTTAGAAAGTACTGTTGAAAATAAAATATATTTGAAAAGAGAAGGGAAATACTATTTTTTCTTTTATGCTCTTTTCCTTTCCACTCCATAGTTGCCTAAGTTACTTACCCTTCCTTAAGTCCTTATTCCAGAGAAAGATGCGACTGCCATTGGTGACCTGTTAACTCTTTACTCTGGTCTAATGGAGACAGCACTGGACTGAAAAGTGAAGGACCCAGACTCTAGTTGTAGGTCAACCATTCCCTTCTCTTTGTCTCTTTTGGCCCCACTGAAAGGAAAGGGGGTGGAGGATGGTGGTAATGTGTTCCCAGGGTATTTGGTATTAAGTAAGAGACTTGTGAAAGTCCTTTGAATTCCATGAATAAAGTACCAGTTAAAACACTTAATATAATGGGTTAACGTTTTAAATATTAATAATTTAATAAGATTGGCCTTTTTAATCACATTAGAGACTTTAGATTTTAAGTACATACAGACTGCAAATCTGATTGTTCCTAACTCATATGTTTGTTCATTAGATCATTTTCATTCAGTAAATATTTGTTTACTTTCACTGTTCCTTTAGAGTAGTAGTTCTTAACTGAGGGCCATTTTGTCCCCCATGGTGAAATGTGTGGAGACAGTTTGGCTTGTCCTAAACCAGGGGTGAGGGTGCTACTGACATCTAGTGGGTAGAGGCCAAGAACGCTGCTAAGGGTCCTACAGTGCACAGGATCATCAGTAAGGTCAGTAGTGCCGAGGTTGTGAAACCCTGCCTTAGAGTTTAGTAATTTCCAAGAACAGACTGAAAGAAGTGGCTTTATTCAAGAAGTTTTAATTTGCTTTAAAAATTATAATGTATATTAGATACTTTAATTTTTAAAAATTACCTTAAAATTTTTGGATAAAAATTAACTATAATTTCATAATCATGATACAATCAATTTACAGAATATTTTGCTTTCTGGTTTAAAAATAAGCCCAAGTTTGAAATAACATGTTACCTATAGTATATTAAATAACTTAATAAATGTTAATCTAGGGAAAATACCATGTAAAGTCTTAAAGAAGTGGTAATACTTGAATAAAATACATTTTGTAGAGTAACTTGAACTGGAATTTTGTTATTTTATCTAAGCATGCTTTCAATTTTGATTCATCCTACAGAGCTTTGCCAACTTGGAAATATAGCCCTTTTCTGCTTTTACCCTTTACAGAAGTTGATAGAGCTCCCGGAATGTTTCTGGTGTAATTCCTTTTTCACAGGCCCTCATAAGCAAAATTATCCCTTTCTCTTTGGGATCTTAATAGAACGCCCCTACACTAACACCCCAACCAATTCCCCTACCCAAAAGTAGGGGGATGGCCATTTGTTTTTATTTCCTATCAGAATAAGATGGCTAGTTACCATTACTAGAACTTCTATTTTCTCCCGTTCCTTGCTGCTTTAGGCAAATTTGTCATGTAAATATTGGAAACGAGTTGAAAATCTTTGGCAGACTTTTTGCCAGCCTGCTTAACAGAGTGGAGACAACATTATCTCTCTTTGACACTTGGTGGAGGCCTCTGCAAGCTGTATTTGCAATTGCCATGACATGTTTCTTCTGAATAGGTGTAAATTCCTAAGATTGTTATTGCTCTTTGTTTAACATTATGTTTTCACACGTTTTGTGTTTGATCCTCATGAGGGAGAACAAGATTAGTGTCTAGTTGAAAAGACTAGGATCCTGAAATGTAGATTGGGGACTAATTTTAAATTACTGGTGGAGTTATAATTAGATGCTAGTGAATGTACTTATTTTAAGAAGTAACTTTAAAAATGGCTAACTACATTTGGTTCTGTATCAGATGGAACCAATTATCTTGTGTGGTCCAGACCTTGAGGTTTCATGGCAGACAACTCTTATATTTTGTACCTCCGATCGATCTATTTTATTTCCCTTGACCGTTTTTCTGCAGATATTTGTCAGGACACAAATCAGGTTCTCTTCAAATGCTGCCAGGGGTCTGAAGAGGTACCCTGCAACAAACCAGTTCCTGTAAGCCTCTCTGAGGATCCCTGCTGCCCACTGCATTTCCAGTTGCCTCCTCAGATGTATAAGCCCGAGCAGGTACTGTCTGTGCCAGACGATCTGGAAGCCGGCCCCATGGATCTGTACTTGAGTGCTGCTGAGCTTCAGCCCACTGAGAGTTTACCTCTGGAGTTCAGTGATGTAAGTTAGAGAAGCTCTGCTCTGGTTGGGTGTCCAGTGATGTAAGAGAACCTCTGCTCTGGTTGGCCCTTGAGGCAAGGCCTTATTTATTAATGGTGAGAATAAGTTAGTCTTTTGGTCAGGAGAATTGATAAAGTTTTTGAAATGATGTATGTATGGTTGTATTTGTATTTAGCATATTCATTTGAGTCACTTTAAATTTGCAGAAGTTCTTTTTCTGAGGGAATGATAAGGAAAATTGTAAACTAAGGGAAGTTGTAAGTCGACTGGTTAGATTTGGTGTAGCCAGGAAATTTGATACCTATTCACAAGATCAGTAGAGTCTTAATATAAACAAATTCTGATATCCACTCTTGACATTGTAAACTTGTGTTTGGCTCTGTTGTAAGGATTTTCATTTTCAGGTTAATACATCCCCCAGAAATAACACACAACTTAGCTCTGGCTACTGTTTTTTCATGTTTGATGTTATTACCAATTGCATTGTGAATGGACTAGAACAACAGTGATCTCCCTAAGTATTTACTTTTACAGCCTTCTAAGTATGTGTACTACTCTGTGCTTTTCAGCTTGTTCTTTTTTTGGTATCGGTTCATGAACCGTTTGATTTTGTTTCTGTATTTAGCACTACCCTACTATTGAGATTGGGGATCAATTGATACTCCATCTCTCTTGGCACTTTGCTTATTTAACCTTTAGCCTGCTGGGTAAAGGTCTTCATCACTTTTATTCTGAAGATGAATCTTCTGAATTTCCTAATAAAGGTGTCACGTATAAATGTTTAAGGTGGCAAATTGGAAAATTCAGTATAGGTTACAAGATTGTTTACTAAGGGTAAAAGGGAGGTTTGGGTGGCTTTGAGGGTATTGCTCACTAAATGCCAGGATAGAGTAATACCTGAAAAAGAAAAAGTGGTGTTGAGAATAAACATTGCAATTTTTTTTCTTACTTTCTCTTTTTTTGGTTAAGTACTGTCTACACGCTTATTAAACTTTAGATTTTCATTACTTCATTTAAAATAAAATAATTTCTGTTATAATCCTGATTATAATTGCTTTTTAAAAAGTTTCTTTCACACATAATCAATGAATGTGAGAACTGGAAAGGGGTTTTCGAGATTATATACTTCAGTGTTTCCCAGACTTTTCCAATGGAATGTTGAAGATAATAAATGAATAGAGAGCTGTAGATTGATAAGGATGGGTTTTTGTCCACTTCCCTTCATTTTACATGTGAAAAAAACCAGAGTGGGGCTTTTTTTTTTTAAACTTAGTAACATGAGTAGTTTTTTTTTTATAGGGTCTAAAAAATCACCTAATCACTACATTATCAGATTCTCTTCAAATATTAATGTACATATGGAGAACCTAGCACATGTATTTTATGTAGACCTACTAGGTTATTTTTATTTCATCTGATTGTTAATTTCCAGAGCTGTTTGTTTTGTCTTTTTGCTTTTCCTCTACCTGGTTTTGCCACATTAGTTTTAAATGGTGTTTTCTTTCTCAACCTTTGGTAATTTGGATTTGAGAAAATATGACTGTTTGAAAATATCTCTTCAAATACATTATATTCTTGTTTGCTCTTTGGAGAATATTTACACAAAATCATTAAAGAGATTATAAAATGTGTTCATAGGTGAAAACTGACATTTGAGGAATCTTAATTTTAAAGATATTTAAAAATATGTTGTTTTATCTGTTAATCCATATTTGTGGCATGATTTTTTAAAAGAATGGATGAGAAGTAGTCGTACTTTTGAGAATCCAGTGGGCTTCTAAGAGGGACCTTTGTTAGAGCTTTAAAAATGATAAATACTAATTTGTACTTGATCATCTACTGTGTTCATATTAATGTACTTAGACCAACTACACTGGTCATTAAAAATAAAATTTTGTGCTTAATCTTTGGAAGTAAAAATTCTGTAGAAGGTGTTGAAACAAAAAGCAGTTTAGAAAAGAATTTTTGTCCTCTCACAAATTCTGGATTTATTTGTTGGTATAAACTTTTGCTGGGAAAAAATTATTTCTTAAATGTATGAATTTTACCAAGCAGTCTTGTTACTTATATTCTGCCTTAGATAATCATTTCTGTAACTTGTTAATAACTTCTGGTAACTTTATTTATGGGAGAATCCGGTACTGGATATTAATATGGATAAAAATTCAGCCTTTATTCTGGACATTACTTTTGCCTGTTTTCTGTGCTTTGATCCAAGGATGCTTGCCAAGTAACAACCTTTTATACCCTAATCCTATTACTTTGAGATTATTCTTTTTTTTTATTAAGGTGTCATTGTTACATAATCTTAGGAAGGTTTTTACAACATTCATCCATATTATCAAGTGCCCTGCACAAACTTCATTATAGTCACTGTCCAGCCTAGTAAGATGCTATAGGGTTGCTCTCTTTTTTTGTGTGTGATTTCTGAGCTCTGTTTTTGAGCTCAAGAAAATGTGGATTCTGTCTGTCCTGAAATTTATGTCTCCAAACATTCTTGTTATGGTAGGTGTTTCTGCTGATCCTTTCTTCCCCTTTTATTTTATATTCTTTTGCCCAATTTTAATTCCTGTAACAGACAAAATTGTGAATATATGAGAAAATCCTTATCAGTATTTATCTGTGTGTGTGTACACACACACACACACACACACACACCTACAGTTGTTACCTTGAGACTTGGAAACCTTTTGCCTCACCATTTAAATGAGTTCTTTTAAATTCCAAGTTAATTATTTATAAAATAATTGTGTATAGTACAAGAATTGGAGAAAGCGTCTTACAGTTTTAACTGTGTGATAACATTGGTTTCTGTGGTACAGAAGTTTTTGATATATCCGAAATGGACATCAGGTGGCCAACTTTATCCTTTACCCTATGTTTCTGCTTAAATTGAGCAGCTTTAAGTCTGGTACATTCTTTAATTATATTCTTTTCTGAAGCTTAATTATTGTGAAGATGTGTTTCTTGTTTTTGGTGATTAACACACGAGAGAAAGGGAAAGGATTTCAAACTCTTAGACTTACTGAAAAGTGAAGAACTAAGCTCCTCTTAAAGCTACATTACTGGCAACATAGAGCCTCTATAGTGTGGATTGGGCACAGGGGACTACAAACCCTTGGGTGTTTTTCACTCTTGGTAGGGAGAGTTTAGCAGTAGATTCTTAAAATTGATGACATGAAAGTCAGTTTGACATACCGTCTGAGCCTTTGCAATGCTTTAGGCCCTGAATCAAGACTGACAGTTTGCTGTTTGTAGCTGTTTGTGTCAAACAGGAGCTAAGAGCAATTTTCCTATGGTCTCTTGGCCATTCAGCACCCCAATGGGAATGGCCAGTTCAGTTGGAAGACACAAAGTCTATGTGATATAATGTCTTTCTTTTTAACAGCAATTGGACTACGTTAGCTTTAAGAATCAGGGACTTAACTCTGTGGGGATAGGGACTTAACCAAAATTGTATTTCCTAGCTATTTAGAGATACATTGAATTTTTTTGTCCTTCTTTTCTCTTCCTTCTACCTTTCTGTCTCATCTCTCCCTGGCTTGCTTTGTGGCTGTTAGGACATTAATCAGAAAATCTCATACTGCCCAAGTTTTTAGAGCAGCATTTCATTTTCATTGGTAATGATGCTGCTTGTCCATATTAGACTCACCACCGGTGAACTTAGATGTTGACTATAGTTAGTCTTAGAGGGAATATGCTTTTTTTCTTAGTAAGCAATAAAAAAATTATGGTAAAATATTCCTGAAAATTTAAACCATTTTAACCATTTTTAAGTGTTCAGTTCAGTGGTATTACATACATTCATGATATTCTTCAGCCATCACTACTGTCCATTTCTGAAACTTCCATCAGCCCACAGACTGAAACTATTACTTCCTTCTTACTCTCTCCCCAATCTGCTGCTAGCATATCCTATTTTCTGTCTCTGAATTTTCCTATTTAATCAATATGCTTTTTTAGCTATTATAGGGGTCTGTCCTTTATACTTGGCAGCAAGAAAAATTCTTGGTGTTTTTGTGTCTGAATCCCATTTGTTGGACATTCAGGGAAAATCTTATTTTAATTAAAGGTAGGCAGGATGTGAGGGAGTTATTTTGAGATTTATTAAAAAATATGCCAACATGAGCTTATTGGTTCCTTTGGTATTGCTGAGACTTTTTTATTTGTTTTCCTAGGACTTGGATGTTGTGGGTGATGGTATGCAGTGCCCTCCTTCACCCTTGCTTTTTGATCCTTCACTAACCCTTGAAGATTGTTCGGTCAAAGAAATCGCTGAAGGCCCAGTGGATATTTTGGCAAGTGAAGAACAACCCCAGCCAAGCTTCACTCATATAGTGACTCAGCCAGGCAGAGATTCCCTGCTGGCTCTCCCTAACATGCACTCCCAGGGAGAGGGGTTGTCATCACAAGTAGACTGTAAAGGTACCCCAGAAGGCAGTTCTGCAGATGGGCTCTTAGGACATCTAATGGCCCCTGGCTCCCATATCTCAGCAGAGCACAAATTTAGTTCGTTAACTAGAAAAGGTTAAGACAAGTAATCTAGGTCAGTTGGACTTTTTAAGGGAGAGTTCCACACTGGAATTGTATTCATCCTACAGAGTAAGGACAAGTAAGGTGATTTGATTTTTTTCTTTTGACACTTGGGTGGCCCTGACTGAAGACCAGCAGTTATACTGTAGCTGTTGGTTTCAAGCAGAGGCCTAAAGGACTGTCTTCCTGTGATCATCTGGCTGTTCTGGAACCTCAGCAAAGAATGGCTGTTTCATTGGAAGAAACAACCCACAGCTCTCCCTCCCATTTTGAGAGCCTCAGGAATGATGCAAGTAATGACTTTAAGGGTCAGGGATAGTTGTACAGGAGGAGCAACTTCCCAGAGTATTTTATTTCTGCTGTCTTATTCTTGTTGCTACTCTACATGGGCATTGATAAAGTCAGATTTATGCTTCAGATCACAATGAATGAATTTGTAACCAAAGTGACTTTCTTTTAACAGGGCCAGATGCAGATGGCTGGAGATGGGTGCAGATCACAGGGACCTCGAAATTCTGAGAAAGTCTGTGCATCATTGCCTCAAAGTGGAGTGGCTACTGCAAATGGGAAGCCAGAACCCAGTTCTTTCAGTTGATAGTTTGTTTTGGGAAACATTTGACTTTGGAGGATTTGAATTTCCCATTCTTTAACCAAATATTTCTAACCATCTCTCACTAAAGGACAACCCAGACTACCTTACCTTGTTTTTCTTCTGGGTTATTGAGTGTTGTAGTCCAACATAAGCCAAATTTTTGGGGAAGGGACCAGTAGTGTCTAAAAGTTGGGGGTGTTTTCGTACTCTAGGCAAGGATGAGAGAGATTGTGATTCTTGTCAGAGCTACTGCGATTGGGGGAGTTTTGGGGCTGTGCCTAAGGGGAGAGACATCTATCTAACAGCCTGTGTTTTAGCCTTTCCTCACTTCTCACCTGATTGGGCAATCTGAACCCCCTCTTCCTAATGACCTCTGATCTGTAACATCTGAGAAAATAGCCCACAGGACTGGGCCTTCCTTATCCATCCATCTTGCTTGTAACTATGTAAATTTCTGTAGTGGCTGTCTTCTGTAAGATTCAGCAAAATTACTGTATATAGTTTCTATTAAATGTTAAAATGTTATGAAAATGTAAATTGCTTGAATGCATGTTTTGTTTGTATTTGAGTATACACACACACACACACACATTTTTGGGGTCCTTAGGGAGCTGTCTCTGGGAAAATGGAAAACGAGACAGATACGCTTCCATCCAAGAAGTAAATACATTAGTGACTTGTTTGAGTTTGGAGGATAAGATAAAAAACCTGAAAGAAGTAAATGGAAAAGGGTGGGACTTCCTTATTAAAGCCTACCAGTTCCAAACATTCTTTTTATCCTCTTCTCTCTGCCCCTTCTTCCCACTCCCATTTCTTCCTCACAATGAGTGCCTGATTATCATCTCAGAATTCTCCAGGGCTAAGCATGTATTTGTGAAACTTCAGAGAAGTTGGACCTGATGCTAGATCACAGAGGTAGGCATAAAATGTCAAGATAATTTTATGATTAATTGAAGGGTAGGGTTAACAGGAGTTCAGGTTGTCTTATTACAGGCATATCTGGGAAATTCTGTGGGTCTGGTTCTAGACCACCACAATAAAGTGACTATCACAATAAAGGGAGTCAAATGAATTTTTTAGTTTCCTAGTGCATATAAAAGTTACATTCACACTATACTGTAGTCTGTTATGTGTATAATAGCATTTTAAACTGTACATGCCTTAAAAAATATTACCAAAAAGTGCTAATCTGAGCTTTCAGTGAGTCATAATCTCTTGCTGGTGGAGGGTCTTGATGTTGATGGCTGCTGACAGACCAGGGTGGTTGCTGAAGTCTGAAGTGGCTGAGGCAGTTTCTTAATGTAGCAATGAAGTTTGCCACACTTGACGGACTTGTCCTTTCATGAACAGTTTCTCTGTAGCAGGCAATGCTGTTTGGTAGCACATTTGGATGATTTGATAAAATAATCTTTATTGTAAGAATATAGTATATCATACATGTGCAAAGTATGTGTTAATTGACTGCTTATCTGTAAGGTTTCGGGTCAACAGTATGCTGTTAAATTCCTGGGAGTCAGAGATACGGATTTCTGATGGTGTGAGGCAGCTCTAACCCCCCTCCTTTCAAGGGCTAACTGTATTTTGACTTCTTCCAATGAGTTACAAATGTTCTTAATTGTATCTCCAATGGTGAGTCCTTTCGAGAAGATTTTCTATTTAGTTTTCTCAGATCCATTAGAATCACTCTGTGGCAACTATATAGCCTTAATGAAATATATTTCTTAAGTAATGAGACTTGAAAGTTGAAATTACCCCTTGATCCATGGGGCTGCAGAATGGATACCGCGTTAGCACATATGAAAATATAATAATATTGTTCATCTCCATCAGAGTTCTTAGGTGACCAGGTGCATTGTCAATGAGCAGTGATATTTTGAAAGGAATCTTTTTTTCTGAGCAGTAGGTCTCAGCAGTGGGCTTAATGTAGTGAACCATGTTGTAAACAGATGTGCTGTCATCCAGGCTTAGTTCTGTTTATTGAGTGCAGGCAGAATAGAGTAACTTATTCTTAAGGGCATTAGGACTTTCAGAAAGGTCACTGAGCGTTGGCTTCAATTTAAAATCATCAGCTGCATTAGCCTCTAACAGGTTAGCCTGTCTTGAAGATTCAAAGCCAGTGACTGACTGCTCTCTAGCTATGAAAGTTCTACATGGCATTTTCCAACACAACCTGTTTGTTTACATTGAAAATCTTGTGTAGTGTAGCCACTTTGATTAATTACCTTAGGTCTTCTGGATAACTTGCTGCAGCTCCTTCGTCAGCACTTGCTTCACCTTGTACTTTTATGTTGTGGAGGCAGCTTCTTTGCTTAAATGTCATGAACCAACCTCTGTTAGCTTCATACTTTTCTTCTGCAGCCTCATCTCTCTCAGCCTTAGAATTGAGAGTCAGGGCCTTGCTCTGGATTGGGCTTTGGCTAAAGGGAATATTGTGGCTGGTTTCATCTTCTATCCAGACCACTCAAACTTTCTCCTATCAGCAGTAAGGCTTTTTTGCTCTCTTATCATTTGTGTGTGTGTTCACTGGACTACTACTTAATCTTCAAGAATTTTCTCTCTTCATTCACAACTTGTCCATTTGGTACAAGAGGCCTAGCTTTTGGCCTATCTCACTAAGGAGGAACATGGCTTCCTCACTAAGCTTAATCATTTCTAGCTTTTGATTTAAAATGAGAGATGCCACTTGCTTTCACTTGAACACAGAGGCCATTGTAGGATTATTGGCCTGATTTCAGTAATGTGTCTCAGGGAACAGAGGCCCAAGGAGGGAGAGAGGCAGGGGAACTGCATTGTCAGTGGGGCAGTCAGAGCAGACGTTCATTGATTAAATTCGCCTTCTTAACGTGTGTGGTTCGTAATGCCCTCAACGGTTAAAATAGTAACATCAGGGATCATTGATCACAGATCACCAAACAAATACAATAATTAGTTTGAAATATGAGGATTATCAGATGTGACAGATGACATGAAGTCAGCAAATGATTTTGGAAAAATGGCACTTGTAGACAATGCAGCATTACCACAAACCTTTAATTTGTAAAAAATGCAGTATCTGTGCAGCACAATGAAAGGAGATATGTCTGCTATACTACAATGTGTGTGACTAGGCCAAAAGGTTGCCTTCTGTAAGAACTAAACTGAAGAAGCAGAGAAGAGGTTTTACACCATCACTTTAGCTTTAGTTTAAATATTTACAGCCAGAGAATGTTTGAAGGTAATTCAGAACCCACTTCAGGTGAATTCCAGAGATCACCTTCCATAGGTCTTGCAGTGTACTTATTTTTTTAGTTTTTAATTCCTGCTGCTCTCTAGTACTTCTTACACTATCCACAAAGATGAACCTGGCTATGAACATAAACATGCCTGCTCCTGCAAAAGGATTAGATAATAGAATATACTCATTGTTTTGAAAAGTTACAGATCACTGGCATCTACATCCCCAAAATTGTTCTGTAGATTAACAGGCCTATGACTACTTTTCTTGGTTGTGGAGGTACTCATGGAGACTAGAGAATCTGTGTTCTTAGCACCCTAGAAATTCTAATGGTCACTCCTTTGCAAACCTAGTAATGTGGGACCATACGCACATAGCTACCCCTACTGCAAGGTTCTGTCTTCTGTTAGGCATGGAAAACAGGATTTGGTAGGACGGGTCTCAAGCAGTACCTTGTTTGAGAAAGTGCTAGGCTGATGGAACCCCTAAGCAAAGGTTTCCTATTAGAAGAAATGGCCTAGTGCCCCACTGTGCTCAGTCATTGGTAGCGTCTTATGAATGTGGCCTCAGTGTGACACCTTGGTAGATCCAGAGGTGAGGAAATGGGGCTGTCAGTTAACTGCTTGCAGTAGGTTCTCTTGAAAAGATCTGGGTGACATACCTTTATGGCCACTACAATGCCGTTCTTGTGCCAGACATGCATTTCTCCATGCATGTTTACAGTTGCTGGGGCCTCCCTTACAAGGAAGGCAGGTTAGGGGCACAGTTTGTAACTCCCATTGCTGTAGTTTGTCTTTGGCTACAGCTTACAGTCATATTCCTCCAGTAAACATTCTAAATTCCTTTCATCCTTGGTTATCACGTTGGTAGGTTTCGAAAGCTTACCTGGTGGTGTGAACTCAATTCATTACTGAGGAGTCTTGAGGCTTTTGGTAATACCTTCCTAAACCCAGGGTTGCTGGACATGTTCAGTTGCAGTTGGGCAAGAGAGTACCAAGCTGTACTTGTAGATAGAATAACCATATCCCAAGATGTCCATACCGAACCCCTTGGTCCTGTGGACATGATACATGGCAAAAAGGACTGTGTAGATGTGGTTAAGGTTAAGAGTTTTGAGATGGGGGGAGTATCCTGGATTATTCAGGTGGGCCCAATCTAATCACAAATTCTTAAAAGCAGAGAACCTTTCCAAACTTTGATCAGAGAGACAATGGTGTAAGAGGGATTTGATGTTGGTTCAGAGATGTGTGGGACTATTACAATGACCAGAGAAGTCTCTAGTTGCTGAGGCCCCCAGCTGACAGCCAGCAAAGAATCAGATTGTCCTATGCTACTTGTGACTGAGTTTTGCCAATAACTGAATGAATAGGACATGAACTCTGCTAGAGTCTACAGAAAGGAACATAACCTGTCCATACCTTGATTTTAGTCTGGTGAGACTTCTACTGGGCTTACAACCTAAACACTAAGGTAATACATTTGTGTTGTTGAGTTTGTGACAGTGCTGGTAGGTTGGAGTCCGTGTCAGCATAGCCTCCATCTCACTGTGTCCACTTTGTTTATGTGTGCATCCTAGCTTTAAGGTGGCTGATAATGAAAAATGGCTAATAGCAATTAAGTCATTTTGTCCACTTGGTTGTTCAGTGCCTTTTCCGTGAGGATACTTTGTTGGCATTCATAGGTGATGAAAAATACACCTCACATTTCGTACACATTCCCATGAGTCTTGTCACATGTCTCTACTTTACCCTCTGATTTTCTAGTCCTTTTTCTTCCAGTTTCCTGACCAACCAGCCAGACAGATGTCTGACACATGAAAAGATGCTAAATCACCAGGGAAATGGTAAATCAAAACCCCAGTGAGATGTCACCTTACACCAGTCAGAATGGCTGATATCAAAAAGGCAAGAAATGTTGACAAGGGTGTGGAGAAAAGGCAACCCTTGTGCACTGTTGGTGGGAATGTAAATTGGTACAGCTACTTTGGAAAACAGTATGGAAGCTCCTCAAACAAAAATAGAAATACCATATGACTTAGTAATTCCATTTCTGGGAATTTACCTGAAGAAAACAAAATCACTAATTCTAAAAGATACATGCATCCCTATGCTTATTGCAGCATTATTTACAACAGCCGATATATGGAAGCAACCTAAGAGCCCATTGATAGATGAATGGATAAAGAAGATGTGGTACATAGGCACGATGGAGTATTAGTTATAAAAAAATGAAATCTTGCCATTTGCCACAATATGGATGGACCTAGAGAGTGTTATACTATGTGAAGTAAGCCAAAGACAAATACCATATGATTTCACTTATATGTGGAATCTAAAAAATGAAACAAGTGAATAAGAAACAAAAGAGAAATAGACTCATAAACATGGAGAACAAACTGGTGGTTGCTATGTGGAAGGTGGTAAGGGGATGGGCAAAATTGGTGAAGGAGATAAAGAGGGACAAACTTCCAATTATAAAATAATTAAGTCACAGGGATGAGAAGTGTAGCATAGGGTATATAATCAGTAATGTAATATCTGTGTGGTGATGGTAACTACACTTATTGTGAGCATTTTGTATACAATTGTTGAATTACTATGCTGTACATCTGAAACCAATATAATGTATATCAACTATATTTCACTAAAAGAAAATGACAAAAAAAACTTATTTAATTGAAGACTTCCTGATTTCTCCAGATGTTTATCAGGTTCAGTAGTCTTTCCTAAGAACCAAATTTGGGTTGAGTTCTTTTCTGTTGGATTTGTGTTTTCTACTTTTTTAATTGTAATTTTACCTTTATTATTTCTTCCTACTTTTTTTTGGCCTCAAATCTTTATTTTATTTTTATTTTGTTATCATTAATCTATAATTACATGAAGAACATTATGTTTACTAGGGTCCCCCCTTCACCAAGTCCCCCCCACAAACCCCATTACAATCACTGTCCATCAGCGTAGTAAGATGTTGTAGAATCACTGCTTGTCTTCTCTGTGTTGCACAGCACTCCCCATGCCCCCCAACATTATACATGCTAATTGTAATACCCCCTTTCTTTCTCCCTGCCCTTGTCCCTCCCTTCCCTCCCATCCTCCCCAGTCCCTTTCCCTTTGGTAACTGCTAGTCCATTCTTGGGTTCTGTGAGTCTGCTGCTGTTTTGTTCCTTCAGTTTTTCTTTGTATACTCCACATATGAGTGAAATCATTTGGTATATGTCTTTCTCCGCCTGGCTTATTTCACTGAGCATAATACCCTGTAGCTCCATCCAAGTCTTTTATTTTTATATCTAATACTGCTGTTGTTTTAAAGTATATTTGGCCTGATATTAATATATGTACTGGTTTTCTTTTCATTAGTGTTTGCAAATCTTTTTTTCTTTGGTTATAATTAATGTACAATTACATGAGCAACATTATGGTTACTAGACTCCCCCTATTATGAAGTCCCCACCACATACCCCATTACAGTCCCTGTCCATCAGTGTGGTAAGATGCTGTAGAATCATTACTTGTCTTCTCTGTGTTACACAGCCCTTCCTGTGTCCGCCCCCCACCGCTACATTATGTGTGCTAATTGGAATACCCCTTATCCCCCCTTATCTCTCCCTTCCCTCCCATCCTCCCCAGTCCCTCTCCATTTGGTAACTGTTAGTCCATTCTTGGGTTCTGTGATTCTGCTGCTGTTTTGTTCCTTCAGTTTTTCTTTGTTATACTCCACATATGAGTGAAATCATTTGGTACTTGTCTTTCTCCGCCTGGCTTATTTCACTGAGCATAATACCCTCTAGTTCCATCCATGTTGTTGCAAATGGTAGGATTTGTTTTCTTCTTACAGTTGAATAATATTCCATTGTGTGTATGTACCACATCTTCTTTATCCATTCATCTGCTGATGGACACTTAGTTGCTTCCATTTCTTGGCTATTGTAAATAATGCTGCGATAAACATAGGGGTCTATATGTCTTTTTCAAACTGGGCTGCTGCATTCTTTGGGTAAATTCCTAGGAGTAGAATTTCTGGGTCTAATGGTATTTCTATTTTTAGTGTTTTGAGGAATTTCCATACTGCTTTCCACAATGGTTGAACTAATTTACATTCCCACCAGCAGTGTAGGAAGGTTCCCTTTTCTCCATATCCTCGCCACCATTTGTTGATGTTTGTCTTTTGGATGTTGGCCATTCTAACTGGTGTGAGGTGATATCTCATTGTGGTTTTAATTTGCATTTCTCTGATTATTAGCAATGTGGAACATCTTTTCATGTGTCTGTTGGCCATCTGAATTTCTTCTTTGGAGAACTGTCTGTTCAGCTCCTCTGCCCATTTTTTAATTGGATTATTTGTTTTTTGTTTGTTGAGGTGGGTGAGCTCTTTATATATTTTGGATGTCAAGCCTTTAACGGATCTGTCATTTACAAATATATTCTCCCATACTGTAGGGTACCTTTTTGTTCTATTGATGGTGTCTTTTGCTGTACAGAAGCTTTTCAGCTTAATATAGTCCCATTTGTTCATTTTTGCTGTTGTTTTCCTTGCCCGGGGAGATATGTTCAAGAAGAGGTCACTCATGTTGTCTAAGAGGTTTTTGCCTATGTTTTTTTCCAAGAGTTTTATGGTTTCATGACTTACATTCATGTCTTTGATTCATCTGGAGTTTAGTTTTGTGTATGGGGTTAGACAGTGGTCCAGTTTCATTCTCCTACATGTAGCTGTCCAGTTTTATCAACACCAGCTATTGAAGAGGCTGTGATTTCCCCATTGTATATCCATGGCTCCTTTATCATATATTAATTGACCATATATGCTTGGGTTTATATCTGTGCTCTCTAGTCTGTTCCATTGGTCTGTGCCTCTGTTCTTCTGCCAGTACCAAATTGTCTTGATTACTGTGGCTTTATAGTAGAGCCTGAAGTCAGGGAGTGTCATTCCCCCAGCTTTATTCTTCCTTCTCAGGATGGCTTTGGCTATTCTGAGTCTTTTGTGGTTCTATATGGATTTTTCGAACTATTTGCTCTAGTTCATTGAAGAATGCTGTTGGTATTTTGATAGGGATTGCATTGAATCTGTAGATTGGTTTAGACGGGATGGCCATTTTGACAATATTATTTCTTCCTATCCATGAGCATGGGATGTGTTTTCATTTATCGGTTTCTTCTCTCTTTTCTCTCATGAGTGTCTTGTAGTTTTTAGAGTATAGGTCTTTCACTTCCTTGGTTAGGTTTATTCCTAGGTATTTTATTCTTTTTGATGCAATTGTGAATGGAATTGTTTTCCTGATTTCTCTTGCTGCTAGTTCATTGTTAGTGTATAGGAATGCAACAGATTTTTGTGTATTAATTTTGCATCCTGCAACTTTACTGAATTCAGATATTATGTCTAGTAGTGTTGGAGTGGATTCTTTAGGGTTTTTTATGTACAATATCATGTCATCTGCAAACAGGGATAGTTTAACCTCTTCCTTACTAATATGGATGCCTTTTATTTCTTTGTGTTGTCTGATTGCCATGGCTAGGACCTCTAGAACTATGTTGAATAGAAGTGGGAGAGTGGGCATCCTTGTCTTGTTGCATTTCTTTTTACCATTGTTTTATTTATATATTTTTGTCATTGAAGTGCATCACTGACATACAATATCCCATTAGTTTCAGGCATAAATCATAGTGATTCACTGTTTTTCTACATTATGAGATGATCCCCACAATAAATCTATGGTTATCATAACCATCATTTTAGATCCAACTTTTCTGTACTTTTACTTTCAATGTTAGTTTTGTAAACAGCATATGGTTACATTTTATTTTATCCAGTCTTAATAGTTCTCT
This sequence comes from Manis javanica, assembly GCF_040802235.1. NCBI lineage: Eukaryota > Metazoa > Chordata > Mammalia > Pholidota > Manidae > Manis > Manis javanica. The sequence goes on from NC_133165.1 coordinate 88,966,779, forward strand.
TTTACTGAAGCATTTAGACATTTCAGTTTTTATGTGAATTTTTATTTATTTTGACTTTATTCTTGAAGGATATTTTATCAGGTATAGCATTCTTGGCTTGGCAATTGTTTTCTTTCAGGACTATTTCTGGCTTTCACTGCTGTTATTCTTTCAGGATTTATCATTTTGTCTCACCCATCCATTCTGGGGCTGCTTGTAAGATTTAAGATATCTATGTATGCTCTTTGAGAATTACTGGGCTCTGTGTGTGTATATATGTATGTATATGTGTTTATATATATATTATTTGAATTAGAATCCATAAAAAGTTCACACATGTTAGTTGATACATCTTTACATTTTTTTGTAGACATTACTCATTTTTCTTTCTTTTTCCAATTTTCTTAAATAAAATAGATTATCCTGTAGAGTTTTCACAGTCTGAATTTAGCTGATTCCATCTCTCTAGTGTAGTTTAACATGTTATTCTGTCATCTGTATTTGAAAATTGGCAGCTGAGGCCAGAGCCTTGATTAGATTCGGGTTCATTGTTTTGGGAAGTCTACTTCATAGGTTGTATTGTCTTCTTCCATCAGGAAGGTACATATATGTGGTTGTCTTTCTTTTTGTGTTAATGGCAGCCATTTGATGCTCAGTGCCTAGATCTACTGATTCATTAGGAGTTGAAAATGATGATATTCTAACTTTATTTCTTCTTTGCTTATTATCTGGAAAACCTCTATGAAGAGACATTTCTCCTTCTCTTCTATTTGGTTATCCAGTGGTACAGTTTGTATAGGAAAGGCAGAATAAATGCTTAATTCTTTCTTCCTTCTCTTCCCTTCCTTTTCCCAGAATAATGAGTTGGTTCATTAGCATCTTGTAAAAGCAATCAGTTTTTAAAGTTATAATAAAAAACTTACAGATTTAAGCATTTTTGATGTATTTTAGTCCATTACAGTTAAAATCCTTAATACTTAAATATGTCCTATCTTTGACCAGATGGAGGTTCTTGAAATTGACTTCTGAGTCCTTTTGTTATGGGTTGAGTTTATTCTCCTCTGTTCTTGTCCCCCCTGCAACAAAGAGTTGAAAGGCAGAAGAAACACAGTAGTGAAGCAGAGTGGAAGTTTTATTTAATGCACTCCAAGAGAGGAGCAGGACAGAGTCAAAGTAGGCAAAGGCATGCTGTTTACTGTGAGGCTTCTCTTTATGGGGTTTTTGGCAGGGGAGAGAAGTCCTTGGTTGACAGTCTTTGGCCTTGGAGGCCTGGTCTAATTGGTGAAATGGAGACATGGGCTGTGCTCTGATGGTTACTGTGCTTGTCTTCTGATATTTTCTTTTTCTGGGGAGTGTTTGGACATTCCAAGAACTCCTGGTCCTTGAAACTTCAACTGATTAACTCTGTGAGTCTTTTCTGTCTCTCTGGTTTTATCTGGTTCATGCTTTGAGACCCTTTCAGTGGACTTTACTGGCATTCTCTCTCTCCACCATGCTTATGTCTACTTTTATACCTAACACTATTGATGTGACCTCAGTAGTCTTTGATAGTTTCTTTGCTATTTTTATGCCAATATGTTTTAGGCTTATCTCATTCATTTCCTGCTTCAAACCTAGGTTCACCCATTTCTACAATGAGCCCTGGTTCCTTTATAACAGGAGATGGTGCTAGGGATGCCCATTGCTACCGGATTGGTCATTGTTTCTAGATATTTTCAGTGAACAGAGATAGGAAATATTTCTTTTTCTCTCTTTTCAAAAAGATGTAATGCCTCATGGTTTCATGCTGATACTTAAAATTCAAATTCAGGATTAAACGGTTTTAATTTAGCCTCTTCTATCTCATATCTGTTCTTTATTTTTGTTGTGTTGGGCATCTCAGTTCTCAGTGCCACCAGGGATGATAAAATTAGAATATAACCTAATTGCACATTTGCTTTATTGCACCTTATAAACACAAAATTTTCAGAATAACAATCTCAATACTGATTCTTCTCGCACAAGATGGCAGAGTATGAAGGCAAGTTGGAGAACTACTCACATACCAAGGAAGCAACTACAGCAAAGACAACTAACTTTGAAAATGACCTGAAATCTGCAGAACAGACCACTTAGACCAGGTGAAGATGAGAAGACCACACACAGAAAAGGGTAAAGTGGCAGAGCTGCAATCCAGCAGGACCCAAGCCCTTCCCCCATTCCAACCCACTGGCGGGAGGAAGAGGAACAGAGAAGGGAGGGACTAGGCACCCAGGAACTCTGCACACCTGGCCCTGGAGATCTGCTCCAGGAACACGAGTCCCCATTGCATTGGGTTCTGGTGATTAGTGGGGCTGCATGCCAGAGTCAGTTGGAATACTCTTGGAGGCTGAGACACCAACTGCCTGTGGAGGACAGGCATACTCTGCTAGTCCTGCTGAGACCTGACACAGAGGAAGCAGTGTGAATTTCAAAGCACACACAACCCACAGCACAGGACATAAAATACCGCACACCACCCACAACCATGCTGCCATGGTTGTGTTGAGTGTCTGCTCGTTGAAAGACTTGCCAGAAGTGGGAGGGAAGCCAGAGGGGCAAGGGTTGGATGGAGCTATCTCTGCAGGAGAAAGGGCAGGTGGGTGATACCTTCCCAGCCCTCCCTCAGCCCAACAGGTCCAGCACTCTCAGGATCCCCAGATGGTCCGTCCCTCTAACTGGCGACTCAGCCTCAAGTTCCCTGCACACTGCTAAGGTGCCAGCCCACTAAGCCCAGCACTGTAGGACTTTGCTGCCTGGCTTTCAGAAGCAGACTCTCTCAGCTTTCATGGCCCTGTTTCAGCCCAAGTGGGGAGGGGCCTGCAGGAGCCAGCTCCAAGAGCTCTTTCCTCCCCCTGGGTGGCCAACCCTATGCTGCATGCTTGCTGCTGCTAGGGGTTATTGTGTGACTCAGTGCAGCAGCTATGAGCCAGTGGGGCTTGACTAGCTGCCTCCACCCTGCTGGCGTGGCCTCCTACCATGCGTGTTGAGCTGCCTCTGTGAGCCTGTGTGCCGCTCCACTGCATTCCCTGCTGCCTCAATGAACCTCCCAGAAAAAAGATTACTCTGTGCATCCAAGCTTTGCCCCTCTGGCTTCCCTCCCACGTCTGGCAAGTCTTTCAATGAGCATACACTCATATGACTTGTTGCTGTGAGCCCTCCTACCGTGAAGTTTGCCGGCACTGCTGAGACCCTGAGGGCTCTGCAACTGGGCAACTTGCCACCACCAGATGCCCATGCACTCTGCCATTGTGCAACTTGCTGAGTGACCACCCCACTCACCCCATTAACCCAGAAGCCCTGCCACCACTGCAGTTCAGCCATAAGGCAGGCAGGGGGTGGTCCACCCATAACAATCCCAGTAGAAGTTACTACTCTCTCTGATCACAAAGGGCCAACTGAGGCAAACTGCCAGCCTCAGCAGACTGAGATAAATTACTGCTGGCAGAGAGACAGAAAGCTCACCTCTCCCATTGAACACCAATAGCAACTGGGGCTCCATCACAAAGGAGAATGTTTCTGGATACCCCAGGATGGCTTCTTCATAAAGGCATTGCTCTCTAGACCAAGAAAGCATGGCAGATCCATCTAGAACAAAGGAAGAAACACAGGAACCCTGACAAAATGAGGAGGCAGAGGAATATGTTCCAAACAAAACTATACAGGGTAAGACCAGAAAGAGGGCTAAATGAAAGGGAGCTCACCAGTCTTCTTGATAAAGAATTCAAAGTAAGTCATAAATATGTTCAGTGATCTGCAGTAAAGTGTTGAAGATCTCAGGGAGGACTTCAAGAAAGAGATACAAGAGCTGAAAAAGATCCACTCAGAGCTGAAGGATATAGTAACTGAAATGAAATATACAATGAATAATAGACTGCTGCAAGTAGAGGAGCAATCAATGAGATGGAAATTAGAGAACAGGAACACAACAAAGCTGAGGAATAGAAAGAAAGAAGGATCTCTAGGAATGAAAGAGTGATAAAGGAGCTGTGTGACCAATCCAAACAAAGCTATTTACATAATAGGGGTACCAGCAGGGGAAGGGAGACACAAAGGGATAGAAAGTCTCTAAGGAAATAATTATTGAAAACTTCCCCAATGTGGGGAAGGTAATAGACACTCAGGTCATGGAATCGCAGAGATTCCCTAACAAAAGGAATCTCAGGAAGACAATACCAAGACATAGAATAATTAAAATGGCAAAGATTAAGGATAAGGATAGAGTATTGAAATCAGAGAAAAAAGATTACTTATAAGGGAAACCCCATCAGGCTATCAGTAGACATCTCAGCAGAAACTTTACAGACCAGAAGGGACTGGCATGAAATATTTAATGTGCTGAAATAGAGGGAACTTCAACAGAGAATCCTCTACACAGAAAGATCATCATTCAAATTTGAAGCAGGGATTAAACAATTTCCAGATAAATGAAGATGCAGGGAATTTATAACCACTAAACCAGCAGTACATGATATGTTAAAGTGACTGCTGTAGAAGGAAATATTCCTAAGGCCATATAGTTTTCACCAGTGAAAATAAACTCACAGTAAAAGTAGTAGACCAATTCATTACCAAGCAAGTATGAAGTTAAAACAGAAGTAGCAAAACCAACTGTAAACAAAATTGGTCAAGGGATACACAAAAAGTGCAGATTATGACATCTAATACATAAAGTGTGGAAGAGGAAGAAGAAAAAAGTACTTTTATATTTTGAAACAGAGCAATTAGCAACTTAATATAGGCTGTTCTATAGTTAGGAAACTATCCTTAACCTTTGGTAAAGTAACCACAAACCTAAAGCCTATAATAGATACATAAAAAATTAAAACAGAGAAATCCAACCACAACACTAAAGAAAACCATTAAATAACAAGAGTATAAAAGAGGAAGAAAGGAACAGAGAGGAGCTATAAAAAAAGCCAGAAAAAAATTAATAAATGTCAGTAAGTACATACCTATCAATAATTACCTTAAATGTAAATGGACTGATCAATACCAGATGGCTTCACAGCGGAATTCTACCAAACGTTTGAAGAAGAGCTAATATGTATTCTTCTTTACGTATTCCAAAAAGTGAAAGAGGAGGGAATACTTCCAAACTTATTCTATGAGACCAGCATCACTCTAGTACCAAAACCAGGCAAAGACACTACAAAAAAAGAAAATTACAGACCAATATCCCTGATGAATATAGAGGCAAAATCCTCAACAAAGTATTAGCAAAGCAAATTAAAACATATATAAAAATGATCATCCATTATGACCAAGTGGGATTTATTCCAGGGATGCAAGGATAGTATAATACTCATAAATCAATCCATACGATACACCACATTAACAAAAAGGATAAAAATTACGATTGAGATGTCAGTAGATGCTGAAAAAGCATTTGACAAAATTCAACATCCATTCATGAAAAAACTCTCAACAAAATGTATATAGATGGTATGTACCTCAACATAAAAAATACCATATATACAATTGGAAGCCAAGATGGCAGCGTGAGTAGAGCAGTGGAAATCTCCTCCCAAAACCACATATATTTATGAAAATATAACAAAGACAACTCTTCCTAGAATAGAGACCAGAGGACACAGGACAACATCCAGACCACATCCACACCTGCGAGAATCCAGCACCTCGCAAAGGGGGTAAGATACAAGCCCTGGCCCGGTGGGTCCCGAGCGCCCCTCACGCCAGCTCCCGGCGGGAGGAGAGGAGTCAGCAGGGAGGGAGAGGGAGCCCAGGACTGCTGAACACCCAGCCCCAGCCATCCGGACCAGAGCACAGACACAGTGCATGCGTGGGGTCCTGGATACTAGGGAAACAGGGCAGCAAGACTGGTGAGCAGGTCCCTGAGGCCAACGCCCTAAGACAAAGAAAAGCGAGCGGCTTTTTAAAAAAACAAATTATTTAATTTTTTTTTTTTGGCGAGTGCTTTTTGGAAGTCTTAAAGGGACAAGGACCCCAAAATCGGACAGAAGCATCCTGGGACACTTAGTCCAGAGGCAGGGAATCTGGGGATCTCTGGGCACTCTAACCCCCTGGGCAGCAGGGAGCACGGAGGCCCCTCACGGAGATAAATAGCCTTCGGCCGCTCCCCCTCCAATGTGGCTCCACCATTTTGGAGCAGCAGCCCGAGCCAGGCCATGCCCACAGCAACAGCGGAGATAAACTCCATAGCAGCCGGGCAGGAAGCAAAAGCCCTGTCTGCGTGCAGCTGCCCAGCACAAGCCACTAGAGGTCACTGTTCTCCCAGGAGAGGAAGGCCACAAACCAACAAGAAGGGAAGTTCTTCCAGCTGTCACTAGTCCCAGCTCTGCAAACTATTTCTATCACCATGAAAAGGCAAAATTACAGGCAAACCAAGATCACAGAGACAACACCAGAGGAGACAGACCTAACCAGTCTTCCTGAAAAAGAATTCAAAATAAAAATCATAAACATGCTGATGGAGATGCAGAGAAATATGCAGGAGCTAAGTGATGAAGTCCGGAGGGAGATCACAGATGCCAGGTAGGAGATTACAGAAGTGAAACAAACTCTGGAAGGATTTATAAGCAGATTGGATAAGATGCAAGAGGCCATTGATGGAATAGAAACCAGAGAACAGGAATGCATAGAAGCTGACATAGAGAGAGATAAAAGGATCTCCAGGAATGAAACAATATTAAGAGAATGGTGTGACCAATCCAAAGAGAACAATATCCGTATTATGGGGGTACCAGAAGAAGAAGAGAAAAAGGGATAGAAAGTGTCTTTGAAGAAATAATTGTTGAAAACTTCCCCAAACTGGGGGAGGAAATAATCGAACATACCACAGAAATATGCAGAACTCCCAACAGAAAGTACCCAAGGAGGACAACACCAAGACACATAATAATTAAAATGGCAAAGATCAAGGACAAGGAAAGAGTTTTAAAGGCAGCTAGAGAGAAAAAGGTCACCTATAAAGGAAAACCCATCAGGCTATCATCAAACTTCTCAACAGAAACCTTACAGGCCAGAAGAGAATGGCATGATATATTTAATGCAATGAAACAGAAGGGCCTTGAACCAAAGATACTGTATCCAGCATGATTATCATTTAAATATGATGGAGGGATTAAACAATTCCCAGACAAGCAAAAGTTGAGGGAATTTGCCTCCCACAAACCACCTCTACAGGGCATCTTACAGGGACTGCTCTAGATGGGAGCACTTCTAAGAAGAGCACAGAACAAAACACCCAATATATGAAGAATGGAGGAGGAGGAATAAGAAGGGAGAGAAGAAAAGAATCTCCAGACAGTGTATATAACAGCTCAATAAGCGAGCTAAGTTAGGCAGTAAGACACTAAAGTGACTCACCTTGAAACTTTGGTAACCATGAATTTAAAGCCTGCCATGGCAATAAGTACATATCTTTCAATAGTCACCCTAAATGTAAATGGACTTAATGCACCAATCAGAAGACACAGAGTAACAGAATGGATAAAAAAGCAAGACCCATCTATATGCTGCTTACAAGAAACTCACCTCAAACCCAAAGACATGCACAGACTAAAAGTCAAGGGATGAAAAAACATATTTCAGGCAAACAACAGAGAGAAGAAAGCAGGGGTTGCAATACTAGTATCAGACAAAATAGACTTCAAAACAAAGAAAGTAACAAGAGATAAAGAAGTGCACTACATAATGATAAAGGGCTCAGTCCAACAAGAGGATATAACCATTATAAATATATATGCACCCAACACAGGAGCACCAGCATATGTGAAACAAATACTAACAGAACTAAAGGGGGAAATAGACTGCAATGCAGTCATTTTAGGAGACTTCAACACACCACTCACTCCAAAGGATAGATCCACCAGGTAGAAAATAAGTAAGGACACAGAGGCACTGAACAACACACTAGAACAGATGGACCTAATAGACATCTATAGAACTCTACATCCAAAAGCAACAGGATATACATTCTTCTCAAGTGCACATGGAACATTCCCCAGAATAGACCACATACTAGCCCACAAAAAGAGCCTCAGTAAATTTCAAAATATTGAAATTCTACCAACCAACTTTTCAGACCACAAAGGTGTAAAACTAGAAATAAATTCTACAAAGAAAACAAAAAGGCTCACAAACACATGGAGGCTTAACAGCATGCTCCTAAATAATCAATGGATGAACGAACAAATTAAAATAGAGATTAAGCAATATATGGAAACAAATGACAACAACAACATAAAGCCCCAACTTTTGTGAGATGCAGTGAAAGCAGTCTTAAGCAGAAAGTATATAGCGATCCAGGCACACTTGAAGAAGGAAGAATAATCCCAAATGAATAGCCTAACATCACAATTATCAAAACTGGAAAAAGAAGAACAAATGAGGCCTAAAGTCAGCAGAAGGAGGGTCATAATAAAGATCAGAGAAGAAATAAACAAAATTGAGAAGAATAAAACAATAGCAAAAATCAATGAAACCAAGAGCTTGTTCTTTGAGAAAATAAACAAAATAGATAAGCCTCTAGCCAAACTTACTAAGAGAAAAAGAGAATCAACACAAATTAAGAGAATCAGAAATGAGAACCGAAAAATCACGACAGACCCCACAGAAATACAAAGAATTATTAAAGACTACTATGAAAACCTATATGCCAACAAGCTGGAAAATCTAGCTTCCTAGACAACTTCCTAGAAAAATACAACCTTCCAAGACTGACCAAGGAAGAAACACAAAAGTTAAACAAACCAATTACGAGCAAAGAAATTGAAATGGTAATAAAAAATCTACCCAAGAACAAAACCCCCAGGCTGGACGGATTTACCTCGGAATTTTATCAGACACACAGAGAAGACATAATACCCATACTCCTTAAAGTTTTCCAAAAAATAGAAGAAGAAGGAATACTCCCAAACTCATTCTATGAAGCCAACATCACCCTAATACCAAAACCAGGCAAAGACCCCACCAAAAAAGAAAATTACAGACCAATATCCCTGATGAATGTAGATGCAAAAATGCTCAATAAAATATTAGCAAACTGAATTCAAAAATATATCAAAAGGATCATACACCATGACCAAGTGGGATTCATCCCAGGGATGCAAGGATGGTACAACATTCGAAAATCCATCAACATCATCCACCACATCAACAAAAAGAAAGACAAAATCCACATGATCATCTCCATAGATGCTGAGAAAGCATTCGCCAAAATTCAACATCCATTCATGATAAAAACTCTCAGCAAAATGGGTATAAAGGGCAAGTACCTCAACATAATAAAGGCCATATATGATAAACCCACAGCCAACATTATACTGAACAGCGAGAAGCTGAAAGCTTTTCCTCTGAGATCGGGAACAAGACAGGGATGCCCACTCTCCCCACTGTTATTCAACATAGTACTGGAGGTCCTAGCCATGGCAATCAGACAAAACAAAGAAATACAAGGAATCCAGATTGGTAAAGAAGAAGTTAAACTGTCACTATTTGCAGATGACATGATATTGTACATAAAAAACCCTAAAGACTCCACTCCAAAACTACTAGAACTGATATCAGAATACAGCAAAGTTACAGGATACAAAATTAACACAGAAATCTGTGGCTTTCCTATATACTAACAATGAACCAATAGAAAGAGAAATCAGGAAAACAACTCCATTCACAATTGCATCAAAAAGAATAAAGTACCTAAGAATAAACCTAACCAAAGAAGTGAAAGACCTATACCCTGAAAAACTACAAGTCACTCTTGAGAGAAATTAAAGGGGACAGTAACAAATGGAAACTAATCCCATGCTCGTGGCTAGGAAGAATTAATATCATTAAAATGGTCATCCTGCCCAAAGCAATATACAGATTTGATGCAATCCCTATCAAATTACCTGCAACATTCCTCAATGAACTGGAACAAATACTTCAAAAATTCATATGGAAACACCAAAGACCCCGAATAGCCAAAGCAATCCTGAGAAAGAAGAATAAAGTAGGGGGGATCTCACTCCCCAACTTCAAGCTCTACTACAAAGCCATAGTAATCAAGACAATTTGGTACTGGCACAAGAACAGAGCAACAGACCAGTGGAACAGATTAGAGACTCCAGACATTAATCCAAACATATATGGTCAATTAACATTTGATAAAGGAGCCATGGACATACAATGGCAAAGTGACAGTCTCTTCAACAGATGGTGCTGGCAAAACTGGACAGCTACATGTAGGAGAATGAAACTGGACCATTGTCTAACCCCATACACAAAACTAAACTCCAGATTAATCAAAGACCTGAATGTAAGTCATGAAACCACAAAACTCTTGGAAAAAAACATAGGCAAAAACCTCTTAGACATAAACATGAGTGACCTCTTCTTGAACATATCTCCCCAGGCAAGGAAAACAACAGCAAAAATGAACAAATGGGACTATATTAAGCTGAAAAGCTTCTGTACAGCAAAAGACACCATCAATAGAACAAAAAGGTACCCTACAGTATGGGAGAATATATTTGTAAATGACAGATCCGTTAAAGGCTTGACATCCAAAATATATAAAGAGCTCACCCACCTCAACAAACAAAAAACAAATAATCCAATTAAAAAATGGGCAGGGGAACTGAACAGACAGTTCTCCAAAAAAGAAATACAGATGGCTAACAGACACATGTAAAGATGCTCCACATCGCTAATTATCAGAGAAATGCAAATTAAAACCACAAAAAGGTATCACCTCACACCAGTAAGGATGGCTACCATCCAAAAGAGAAAGAACAACAAATGTTTGTGAGGTTGTGGAGAAAAGGGAACCCTCCTACACTGTTGGTGGGAATGTAAATTAGTTCAACCATTGTGGATAGCAGTATGGAGGTTCCTCTAAAAGCTCAAAATAGAAATACCATTTAACCCAGGAATTCCACTTCTAGGAATTTACCCTAAGAATGCAGCAGCCCAGTTTGAAAAAGACAGATGCACCCTATGTTTATCACAGCACTATTTACAATAGCCAAGAAATGGAAGCAACCTAAGTGTCCATCAGTAGATGAATGGATAAAGAAGATGTGGTACATATACACAATGGAATATAATTCAGCCATAAGAAGAAAAGAAATCCTACAATTTGCAACAACATGGATGGAGCTAGCGGGTATTATGCTCAGTGAAATAAGCCAAGTGGAGAAAGACAAATACCAAGTGATTTCACTCATATGTGGAGTATAAGAACAAAGAAAAATTGAAGGAACAAAACAGCAGCAGAGTCACAGAACCCAAGAAGGGACTAACAGTGACCAAAGGGAAAGGGACTGGGGAGAATAGGAGGGAAGGGAGGGATAAGGAGGGGAAGAAGAAAGGGGGTATTATGATTAGCATTCATAATGGGGGGGTGGGAGAAAGGGGAGGGCTGTACAACACAGAGAAGACAAGTAGTGATTCTATAACATTTTGCTATGCTGATGGACAGTGACTGTAAAGGGGTTTATGGGGGGGTCCTGGTATAGGGGAGAGCATAGTAAAAATAATATTCTTCATGTACTTGTGGATTAATGATAACAAGAAAAAAAAAAAGAAAGAAAAGTGGGATTACTCCCTGATAGAATAAAACTAACTGTAAATCAATGATTAATACATGCTTTAGATATCATTAATTATGATCATTTAAAGGGTGTCAGATGATCAGCTGTGGAAATACATTTTTCTGGTAATATTCCTTTCTCTAAAAAAAAAAAAAAAGAAGCAGTTCCTGTGTGGTGATCTCGAATAGGTTCTTCACAATGGTATAAAGGGCATATCAAAGTGTGGGCAAAGGGTTTGTTTGTGTTTATACAGAGGATCAAAGCCTAATTTGGCTACCCAGAAAATGAATTAAGATACGATATGAAGAAGAACTTCCAACATCAACATTCTCTGGAAGAGTCATTCCAGAAGGTGATCATCAAAAAACTTCAACAAAGATCCTGGCACTGTTGCAGTTGTAGCTGCATTCATCCCACCGGTTCCTGGACTTCCCATTGGAATGAAGAAGGAGATATCTAAGCTGGCCTGTGCATACAGTAAAATAACAAATTTGACTGGATCTATATTGTCGGAACTCAACCAAGAATTAGGAGAAGTGCAAGTTGCAGTGCTCCAAAATTGTGCGACTATAGACTATCTACTGTTAAAAGAACATATGGGATGTGAACAGTTTCCAGGAATGTGTTGTTTTAATTCGTCTGATTTTTCTCAAACTATTCAAATTCAGTTAGACAATATCCATCATATCATTGATAAGTTTTCACAAATGCCTAGGGTGCCTAACTGGTTTTTTGGTTTCACTGGAGATGGCTGGTAATTGTAGGTCTGCTTTGGTTATGTAGCTGTATTCCTATTATGTTAACGTGTGTATGCAATTTAATTAGTAGTTTAAAACCTATACATGCTTATGTTACTCTACAAGAAGATATGTCAAAGAAATAATCAATCTTCTCATGTTTTCTTCCATCTGCTACTTCTATAGCTTTTCTTCTTCCTTCCTAATTACAACCCTTAAGTAGAATTCATGCCTCATATAGAAATTACCAAATATCATAATTCTTCCAAGTGGTAAAGATACCTCAAGACAAATGCTGGGCATAGAAGCCACAGGGCATAAATCTGCAAAGAAGTAAAAAGCTAACCTTTTCAAACAATATTGCTTCTCTCTCACTTATCAACTTTACATTTCCCTGTATGGCCCCTGAAGATGACTGGTTAGCCAGAGACGGGTAAGATTCCTCAAGGGAAGAACAACCTAAGACAGGCACAGTCAGAGGGGGGCCATCAGGTGAGAAATTGGGGATCAACAGAGGTGAGGCTTAGAACCTCACCCCCCTGTTTTGAGAGAAATCTGCCTCCGTGGGTGTTTTATTGCCCTTGTCTAGCTTGGATTAATACTTAGTCTATAGGCACACACCTGATCATCTTCATTTGCCCTCTTCCAGCACTAAACTATGTGTTCTACCTTTATCTTGCATCTACCTACCACTTCAGCATTTTATTAAAAAAAATAATAATAAGAGGGGAGAAATGTGGGATTCACATATAAATCAAGTATAAAAAATCAAACAAATATTCATATTTGACCTGATTATTTATAGTTCATAATGCGTGATCAAAACCGAAAGTTTCTGTGATGACTACCTTGCACTGTTCACCATGTAAGAACTTATTCACTATGTAAGAATTTGTTCACCATGTAAGAACTTGTTCGTTATGCTTCAGAAGATTGGAGACTGTTGAGAATTAGGCTTGGGGTTGCTTAATGATTGTGCATTGAGTCCCCTATACAGAATTTTATTGTTGTTAACAACCATTTGATCAATAAATATGAGAGATGCCCTCTCAAAAAAAAATACCATATATGACAAGCCCACAGCTGACATAATACTTAATGGTGGAAAGCTGAAAGCTTTTCCTTTAAGATCAGGAGCAAGACAAGGATGTCCACTCTCACCACTTTTATTCAACATAGTACTGGAGGTCCAAACCATGGTCATCAGACAAAACAAAAAGGTAAAAGGCATCTAAATTGGCAAAGAAGAACAACCATCACTGTTTGTAGATGACATGCTATTATACATAGAAAACTCTAAAGACTCCATGAAAATACTATTAGAACTAATAACTGAATTCAGCAAAGTTTCAGGATACAAAATTAATACACAGAAATCTGTTGTGTCTCTATATACTAACAATGAACTAGCAGGAAGATAAATTAGGAAAACAATTTTTGTTGACATTTGAATAAAAAAAGAATAAAATACCTAGGAAGAAACCTTACCAGGGAAGTGAAAGACCTGTACTATGAAAACTGTAAGACACTCATGAGAGAAATTAAAGAAGACACAAATAAGTGGAAATATATCCCATGCTCATGGGTAGGAAGAATTAATATTGTCAAAATGGCCATCCTGCCCAAAGCAATTTACAGATTCAATGCAATCCCTATCAAAATACCAACAATAATTTCTGGTGAATTAGGACAAATAATTCTAAAATTCATATGGAACCAAAAAAGACCCTGAATAGCCAAAGCAATCCTGAGAAAGAAGAACAAAGCTGGGGGATTATGCTCCATGACTTCAAGCTATATTACAAAATAAAGTAATCAAAACAGTTTGGTACTGGCACAAAAACAGACCCATAGATCAATTTCACAGACTAGAGAACCCAGATATATGGTCAATTAATGTATGATAAAGGAGCCATGGACATACAATGGGGAAAAGATAGTCTCTTCAATAACTGGTGTTGGGAAATCTGGACAGTTACAGTCAGGAGAATGAATCTGGATTACTGTTAAACTCCATACACAAAAGTAAACTGTGGACCAGAATTTCTTAAGATGCCCAATCAAAAGAAATAGGCAGGAAATGACCTTTTTCAAGAGACTGAATGAAGTGTGAAGGTTACAATGTCAGGCTTACTTGCTCCGAGTGTCATGGTGATAGGAAAAGGATTGAAGTAATGTAATGGGAATGGGATTTTATGTAACTAATATGTTACATAAAAAATGGTACATAAAAAATTCTTCAAAAAATGGTGCTTAGCACCAAGCACTGTTTTCCATGGTGTCCAACAATTATTGCGTAGCAATATAATATCGTAAGATTTTGCAAGTGAGAACGGTCTGTCTCTTGTCTGCATTTTCCTGGGACTATAAAAGATCATACTGAAGCTATCAAAAACAAACACAAAAGCAAACATAATGTTAATATCTTCAATAAATGTTTCAGTCACACCTAGGCCTGGGGCCATTCTGTATTTTTCAGTGACTTTGCATGTGTCCTTTTTGTTCCATTGTGGATCTATTTTTTAGTTAAATATTCTCCAAGGTCAGTCATTTGCTGTATGTACAAGCCTTGATGGGGTACCTCACTTGGTGGGATAACTACGGGTAGTTGCTTTTGCATACCACCCATAGCATATATGTATATCTATCCTATTCTGGATTTTATTTCTTCCTTGCACACTTTCACTCTGCTGCTGTCTTGCCTTGTATTTGGGCATCAATTGATAAATAAATGAACCTAGAACCTGATCCAAATGCATTTGTTGAGTACTTTCTAATGTTCCAGGTATTACATTAAGTTCTTGGGATCCCCAGGTGGATAGATTACCTCTGCCCTCTTGGTGCTTGTACTCTAGTGTGAGAGGAAATTAGTTCCCATCTCTTCTCACACCCCTATTTCAGAGCTCTGAGTCTTCCTGAACCCTAAGCCATCCCTCTTTATAAATCAGCTCCACTTGATGGCAGCTTTTTTCCTTACCTGATGTCTGCTCCCTGGTGTCAGGGATCTTGGAAGCAAGTGCTAAAATGACCAGCATAAGTTCTGTACTTCAGTGCTTTCAGTTACTCTCCTTTCTCCTGTCTCCCATGAGGACCACATTCACACCAAGGCTGTGATTTGCACAGCCTTCTCAAACCAATGACTGAGTGTGGCAGAGGTACTGAGGCAGGCCCATTTCTGGGAGATTTGGGTTCCTCTGATGAATGACTCATGGACTACCTGTCTGACTCATGGACTTCCTGCTGACCTTGGCAAATGTGTTGAATTGCACCGTACTCTAGGATGCTTCTACCCAACCTGTTTTCTTTCCCTCTCTCCTTTCCAAGGGCCAGACATGCTTTGTAGTTGATGGCTCTCTTAGTCTTCTCTAGCTCCACCACTGTTTCCCCTCAGATCTTTGCACACTGAATCCCATCTTGGCACCTGCTTTTTGGAGAACCTGGACTTATACATGCAGTATTTAAAAAACTTATCTCCCATGAAACCAAGAGCTGGTTCTTCAAGAAAATAAACAAAATAGATAAGCCTCTCGCCAGACTTATTAAGAGAAAAAGAGAGTCAACACACATCAACAGAATCAGAAACGAGAAAGGAAAAATCACGATGGATCCAACAGAAATACAAAGAATTATTAAAGAATACTATGAAAACCTATATGCTAACAAACTGGAAAACCTAGGAGAAATGGACAACTTCCTAGAAAAATACAACCTTCCAAGACTGACCCAGAAAGAAACAGAAAATCTAAACAGACCAATTACCAGCAACGAAATTGAAGCGGTAATCAAAAAACTACCCAAGAACAAAACTCCCGGGCCAGATGGATTTACCTCGGAATTTTATCAGACATACAGAGAAGACATAACACCCATACTCCTTAAAGTTTTCCAAAAAATAAAAGAGGACGGAATACTCCCAAACTCATTCTATGAAGCCAACATCACCCTAATACCAAAACCAGGCAAAGACCCCACCAAAAAAGAAAACTATAGACCAATATCCCTGATGAACAAAGATGCAAAAATACTCAACAAAATATTAGCAAACCGAATTCAAAACTACATCAAGAGGATAATACACCATGACCAAGTGGGATTCATCCCAGGGATGCAAGGATGGTACAACATTCAAAAATCCATCAACATCATCTACCACATCAACAAAAAGAAGGACAAAAACTACACGATCATGTCCATAGGTGCTGAAAAAGCATTCGACAAAATTCAACATCCATTCATGATAAAAACTCTCAACAAAATGGGTATAGAGGGCAAGTACCTCAACATAATAAAGGCCATATATGATAAACCCACAGCTAACATCATACTGAACAGTGAGAGGCTGAAAGCTTTTCCTCTGAGATCGGGAACAAGACAGGGATGCCCACTCTCCCCACTGTTATTCAACGTGGTACTGGAGGTCCTAGCCATGGCAATCAGACAAAACAAAGAAATACAAGGAATCCAGATTGGTAAAGAAGAAGTCAAACTGTCACTATTTGCAGATGACATGATATTGTACATAAAAAACCCTAAACACTCCACTGCAAAACTACTAGAACTAATATCGAAATTCAGCAAAGTTGCAGGATACAAAATTAGCACACAGAAATCTGTAGCTTTCCTATACATGAACAATGAACTAATAGAAAGAGAAATCAGGAAAACAACTCCATTCACAATTGCATCAAAAAGAATAAAATACCTAGGAGTAAACCTAACCAAGGAAGTGAAAGACCTATACCCTGAAAACTACAAGACACTCTTAAGAGAAATTAAAGAGGTCACTAACAAATGGAGACTCATCCCATGCTCCTGGCTAGGAAGACTTAATATCATCAAAATGGCCACCCTGCCCAAAGGAATATACAGATTTGATGCAATCCTTATCAAATTACCAACAGCATTCTTCAATGAACTGGAACAAATAGTTAAAAAATTCATATGGAACCACCAAAGACCCCCAATAGGCAATACAATCCTGAGAAGGAAGAATAATGTGGGGGTGGGGGGGATCTTGCTTCCCAACTTCAAGCTCTACTACAAAGCCACAGTAATCAAGACAATTTGGTACTGGCACAAGAACAGAGCCACAGATCAGTGGAACAGAATAGGGACTCCAGACATTAACCCAAACATATATGGCCAATTAATATACGATAAAGGAGCCATGGACATACAATGGGGAAATGACAGTCTCTTCAACAGATGGTGCTGTCCAAACTGGACAGCTACATGTAAGAGAATGAAACTGGATCACTGTCTAACCCCATACACAAAAGTAAACTCCAAATGGATCAAAGACCTGAATGTAAGTCATGAAACCATAAAACTCTTAGAAGAAAACATAGGCAAAAATCTCATGGACATAAACATGAGTGACTTCTTCATGAACGTATCTCCCTGGGCAAGGGAAACAAAGGCAAAAATGAACAAGTGGGACTATATCAAGCTAAAAAGCTTCTATACAGCAAAGGACACCATCAATAGAACAAAATGTTATCTTACAGTATGGGAGAACATATTCATAAATGACAGATCCGATAAAGGGTTGACATCTAAAATATATAAAGAGCTCACATGCCTCAACAAACAAATAACAAATAATCCAATTGAAAAATGGGCAGAGGAGCTGAATAGACAGTTCTCTAAAGAAGAAATCCAGATGGCCAACAGGCACATGAAAAGATTCTCCACATCGCTAATCATCAGAGAAATGCAAATTAAAACCACAATGAGATATCACCTCACACCAGTAAGGATTGCCATCATCAAAAAGACAAACAACAACAAATGTTGGCAAGGGTGTGGACAAAGGGGAACCCTCCTAGACTGCTGGTGGGAATGTAAATTAGTTCAACCATTGTGGAAAGCAGTATGGAGGTTCCTCAGCATGCTCAAAATAGAAATACCATTTGACCCAGGAATACCACTCCTAGGAATTTACCCTAAGAATGCAGCACTCCATTTTGAAAAAGACAGGTGCACCCTATGTTTATCACTGCACTATTTACAATAGCCAAGATATGGAAGCAACCTAAATGTCCATCAGTAGATGAATGGTTAAAGAAGATGTGGTACATATACACAATGGAATATTACTCAGCTATAAGAAAAAAACAGATCCTACCATTTGCAACAATATGGATGGAGCTAGAGGGTATTATGCTCAGTGAAATAAGCCAGGCAGAGAAAGACAAGTACCAAATTATTTCACTCATCTGTGGAGTATAAGAACAAAGGAAAACTGAAGGAACAAAACAGCAACAGAATCACAGAACCCAAGAATGGACTAATACTTACCAAAGGGAAAGGGACTGGGGAGGATGGGTGTGAAGGGAGGGATAAGGGCGGGGAAAAAGAAAGAGGGTCTTACGATTAGCATGTATAGTGCGTGGGGGGCCCAGGGAAGGCTGTGCAACACAGAGAAGACAAGTAGTGATTTTACAGCATCTTACTATGCAGATGGACAATGACTGTGAAGGGGTATGTGGGGGGGACTTGGTGAAGCGGGGAGCCTAGTAAACATAATGTTCTTCATGTAATTGTAGATTAATGATACCAAAATAAAAAAAAACAAAAACCAAAAAAAACTTATCTCCCTCAAGAAGCCTTTCTAGCTTCTTGACCTCTGCCTATCCTAAACCAGACAGATTGTTTCTTTTTTCTTTTTTTTTTTTTTATGCCCAGGCTAATGGCTGGACGATCTCTTTTTGGTCAATACTGGAGGATAGTCTCACAATTTTCCAGCTTGGGCTCTAGAAATTGGTTGCTTTTGGTTCTACATAAATTTCCTGGTAATCTTATGTGTAATTTGCCTTATACTTATAACTGTCCTAATTGTGTATATGGTGTGTGCTTAGGTTTCTGGTATCCTTCGGATGATCTTTTAATCTTTGTCATAAATAAAAATTACGTCAATTTTGGAGATACTGTAGGTGGAGGACTTGAAGGCTGGGGTTCGTGGTTGAAGAATGAGAGGCTTGTTCTCGGTGGGCCATTCCCATAGGGACAAGTGTTTTCTTTTTATAGAACAATTCTTTAGCAAATAACTTATAAATAGAATCTGGTGGTGCTGAATTGTGGTGCAGAAATATTCAAGCTAGAAATTTTAGTTTTACTTCTGCTATTTGAGCTGTTATAAGCTATGGAGTAAAAATAATGCATTGTAGTTACTGAACATAAATAGCAGGAGCTGTAGTAAGGGGTTTGCATACATTATCTTACTTAATCCTCACAAATGCAATGAGATGGGTTAACCACCATTTCACAATTGAGGTTGTAGATCTCAGAGAAATTAAAGAAATTGCCCAAAACACAGAGCTAGTAGGAGCCCTGTTCAGATTTCAATTTGGGGTTTTCTTATACCCAAAGACTGTGTTCTTACTCCCTCCACTAACTTGCCCTCAGTGTAGCAACTCCCTCCATGTTTGCTGTCTGCCTTACAGTGGATAGTCTGGTCTAGGTAGAGAACATTTTTTTCTTTGATATATTCTTGCCTTGTCTGTCACAGAGGCAATTTATCCTCATAATTAGACAGGGCTGTGGGAGCACAAGTCTTTCAAATTTCAGCAATAACTCTTGACTTTCTGAGGAGCTCTTGAGATTCTGTTTCCTGGGCTTTAAAAGAGACACTTGCCTTTCATCGAACAATTGTTAACAAATGAAAAACTGTTCTATTTGCTCTAGTGGGGAGATTCAAGCTTCACCTTCTAGGTTCTTCTGATTTGACTGAGACTTTCAGTGAGGAAAAGTATGCACTGGTTAAGTAAGCCAGACAACTCTAGAGATGGGCCATACAAGATCTTATAAAATCTAAATCTTGTTATAAATCTCATATTGCCTTCACAAAAGTCCCAATTAGGGCCTCATGGGAAGATATACTGGGTTTTGCAATCAGTTTTGGAAATAAGGATATATTCCAGTGCACAATAAACCGCAATAGAAAATAAAACTAGTACTTAAACATTGTCTTTGCTTTAATCATTAGTTAAAATATAATTTATGTAGTCAATGATGTGGCTTAGAGGAAAATACAGTTTTTGGAAACAGAAGCATTTTAATCATTGAAAAAAATCTGACTGAAACTACAACTGAAGAGTCCAAAGTAACAAATATGTTGAAATACAACTGCTGTGAACAAGTAGAAAAACAAAGAGGATGTATTTATTCCCAGAATGAGCTAGGCTATCATAACTTACTTTTCAAATCTAAAATTGAGAACATTTACAAGTTTTTACTATGAAAACATAAAAATATTTATAGGAACAAAGGTAACTTGAGTTAACTTGAAGTGTTATATATATTGGCAGTGGCTTAAAATTAATAAAGTTTACTGTAATATCATTTGAAATAGACCAATTATTTGTAACTTCTTCCCAATTTTTACTTTGTATTTTAAAGGATAAAAACACATTATTTGATATTCTATTTCCTGGGTCATCTTGTAGGACATGGAAATCCATCAAAATAGGGTCCACCACTTAAGCCATCTTTGTTTTCCTAAGTTCTAAAGAAATTCTGTAAAATAATTATTTTATTATTTCTTTCCTTTTTTTCATGCCAAAGAAGCAAAGAAGGGGAAACTTTCTAAAAATGGTGGTGGTTGTAATCATTAAATGCCTGAGAAGACAAAATGAGAATAGAAACATATTTGGAGGTCTGGATTTCACATTTAGGAGGATGACTATTTTTGGCTAATTTTTGTTTGTTTATTTTGTTTTCTGTGGGTCTTATGCTTTCCAATTACTACTTAAAACTGGAATTCTTATATCAAGAATTTTTCTTTGAGTTTCTCAAACTAAGTAAAAATGTAAGTGAGTTTTAGGAGACCAGTGATTACTTTTTATCCTCCCTTGTCTTCAAAAGTAATTGAGAGAGAGTACTAGAGTCAGATACATGGAAAACAAAATATTAGTTTGTTTGCATATCAATAGAATTGATAAAACTTAGATTAGAGGATGTGACTCAGGTGCCCAGTCCCAGTGAGCTGAGTGCGCAGATTGTTTCTTTTTTAACCTCCCTTTTATCACTGCTTGTTTGAATGTCTGTTATTCATGTATTTATTATTATTACATGGCTTACTATTCTTTGGCTTCTGTCTCCTTATTTAATGAAAATTATTGATTACCTATAGTGTGCCAGCACTGTGATGGCATTGGTCTTATTCTGTAGATGAATTCTTGGTAGCTGTGAATATAGCAAATGCTCATAAGTTTTTGTTGAATTAAGTTTTAGCATTAGATGGCTGTCACTGCTTTGCTCAGCTGGAGAAGAAATCCTGGACACAAAGTGGAAGCATGGTGCATCTGTCAGTTTTACTATCTATGATCTGAGGAAGGGCCAGCCTCGGGGGTTGGTTTTGTCTGCTCCTTTCTACAAGCTGTCATGGATGCAGTGACTAGTCATGAACACTAGGGGGCACTAGGGAGACAGAGTGGGCATCTTTTTCAGTATGGAAGGGCCCTCCAGGGCTAGGGGAGTCTGCCCAAGCTCGGGAAGAGTGGGGAAAGATGCGAAGAAGGGGGCAGAAATCAGGTTAAGAGCATAAAGGGAAAAGGAGAGGGAAAGAAAGCAGTAAAGAGGAAGCGTAGAGGAGGAACAGATTTTGTAATGGATGAGGTCTCTGGCATCACATCAAACTTCGTCAACACATTTCCCTATCCACCTCTTACCAAGTCTACAACCACCCTAATTTGTGACACTATTGTGTCTCACCTGAAAGACAACACCTCTCAATTATCTCCTATGACCACACCTACCCCCTTCTCACCTGTTTTCCACACAGTCCCCAGGTAATCTTCAGAAAATGTAAACCTTGTTGTGTTACTCCCTTTGCTTAAAAACCTTTCAGCAACTCCTCTTGGACTTAGGATAAAGACCAAATTCCTTGCTATGGACTCCAATGGCTGCATAGTCTGTCTTCAGCCTCACCTCACCTGACTTGTTTCTCCACACTTGTTTCACTAATGTGCCAAACTCCCTTCTGCTTCAGGGCTTTGCACGTGACTTTTCTCCCTCTAGAGTGTTTCCGTCAACTTCTCTTCAACTCTCTCATTCTTGGTCAACTCCTACTTACCCTGCAGACACCATCTCATTTTCCTAGGGAGGCCTTTCCTGGCCACTGGGATGGGTTCTCTCTTTCTTTGCGTTCATAATAACACCCTCACAATTGTAGTGTATGGGTGTTTGTGAAAGTATTTGTTTAATGTTTGTCTCCTCTTTTAAACTCTAGAACTGTAATAATAGAGACTGTTACTGTTTTACTCACTGCTGTATCCCTACCTCTGCATAGTGCCTAGAGTATATCGGCATCCAATAACTATTAATAGAAAAACTGAATAAGAGTGGGTGATGATCAGATTGGGTGGAGGTGGGGTCACCCCTTGGGGGGAGTCACTTAGCAGTAGGAACCTGGGTGGATGAGACTGTTCTCATTCCCAGAGGGGATCAGCAGGGTGGAGATGGGGTTACTGTGAAGTGTAAAGCATTAGAAGGCGTGGGAGACCTGTTGCTCTAAGAGCCCTCCTGCCTGTGTCTGATGCTGTCATAGCATTTAGGACTCCTTTCTGCTTTTTCCACTCCTTATTCCATTTTCACTCTCAAATTATAGGGTATTTCTTCTCCTGTTCTCTTCCTCAGAATTCACTGGATGCCTAAATCTCATATCCTTTTGGATTGGTTTTACACTATAGATTACTAGAACTGAGAGAGTTACTACTGTGTCACTAGTACCACCTCCATTGGCTTACACCTTCTTAGTGCTTCTGTGCACTAGCACTGCTTTGTATTTATCTCCATTTTACAGACGAGGAAGCTAAGGCATTGGAGATTATTTAATTTGCCCAAGGTATTTTATGTATTACCTAGTCCAGTCCTCTTATATAAAAAGAGAGGAAACCAAGACCCAGAAATATTACCTACCTACCCAGTAACACCAAATGCATTCAGTTTCTAGGGCTGCTGTAACAAAGTGCTACAAACTGGTGGCTTACAACAGTTCTGGAGGCTAGAAGACTGAAGCCAAAATGTTGGCAGCATCATGGTCCCTCTGAAACCCGTAATGAAGAGTCCTTCCTTGCTAGTTCCTAGCTTCTGGTGTTTGCCAGCAGTTTTTGGCATCTTTTGACTTGCAGTTTCATAACCCCTCTCTCTGTCTTCATCAGCACATGTTGGTTTCCCTGTATTTCTCTGAATCTTCACCTGGCTGTCTTCTCAAGGACACCACTAGTCTTGGACTAGGGGCCCACGTTCTCCAATATAATCTCATGTTAACTAATTACATCTGCAATGACCCTGTTTCCAAATAAGGTCACATCTTAGGTCCTGGAGTTAGGGCTCCAATGTACCTTTTCTTGGGGGACACGGTTCAAGCCATGTCACCAAGTACTTAGTGTCAGAGGTGGTACAAGAATCCGGGTAGACTCATGCGTAGGATCACTTTACTTGGTGCTCTATATGAGTCCATATTCTCGCTTTTTATTTTTTATTGCAATAAAGTTGATATACAATATTATGTATGATATACAACATTATGTACAACATAGTGACTTGATAATTTATACATTACTGGATGCCTGCCATAATAGGTGTAGTTACCCGTTATCATGAGCCCATATTCTTGTAATTCATTTATCCCACATGCATTGGATATAATAAATTTTGGTGGAATCTCTTCCCCTACAGGTAGAGTACAGTTTTGAGATTTATATCTAATTGTCTTGCTCATGGTTGATCCTTACCAGTTCTATTTTTTTAAACAGCATTTTTTGAGGCATAATTGATACACAGTAACCTGCACATAATTAAAGTATATGGTTTAATAGATTTTGATGTAAGTATAAACCCTTGAAACCAGTACCAAAGTAAAGATAGTAAACATAGCCATTTCTCTGAAAACTTTACTTTTGTCCCTGTGTAGCTTCTCCCCCGAATTCCATCTACCCCATCCCCGAGCAACCACTCATTTGCTTTCTGTCACTCTAAATAAGTTTGCATTTTCTAGAGTTTTATGTAAGTGGAATTATACAGTATGCTCTCTTCTTTTTGGTCTGGCTTCTTTCATTCAGCATAATTATTTTGATTTTCAATTATATGATTGTGTGGCCTTTTATTTATTTTATAGTATCCACTTATATGGATATATCACAACTTGTTTATTCATTTATATATTGACACATATTTGGCTCAGTTCCAGACTTTGGCTATTACAAACAAGGCTTTTAGGAACACTAGTGTTTGTACATGTGTTTGTATGGGTTTACACATTTCCTTTATTCTTGGTAGACACATAGGAGTGGAATGGCTGGATTAACCTGAAAAGTTATTTCCCAAAATGGTTTTACCATTTTATATTCTTAGAAGCAGTGTATGAGAGTTCATTCCTTTGCATCCTTGTCAGTACTTGGTATGGTCAGTCTTTTTAATTTTATCCATTTGAATCAGTATGAAGTGTACCTTATTGTGGTTTCAATTAGCTTTACCTAATGATAAGCTTTTGGTCAGAGGCTTAGTAGCTGTCCAGTATCTTCTTCGGTGGAGTGGCTGTTCCAAGTGCCCCTACTTTTGGCTGTAGTTGTCCGAGAGGGGTCTGTAACCCTGGTCCAGACTTTTCTTTCCCTTCCCTTGAGCTATGAGGTCCATATTACTCAAATAAGGATTTCTTAAAATTCAAACAATAAAACCAATCTCCTTTTTCTAGAGAAAAGGAAGCTTATCGGTTTTGAATAAAATGAGACTGTACAATATCAAAGCATTTGTTGTGTGTGGCATGAGTTTTCCTATCCAGAGAAAAACTTTCCTGACTCAAGTGTGTTGGTGGCCATTCTCTACACTGGGGTGTCTTCTACTGTGGGGTAAATGATTGCTTGACCTTCTTTCTAGTGCAGTTCCCCTCTGCTTGATCCTTTGGTGTAGCAAGAAAAAAAATAGGAAGATCATATTTTAAGGACAGGTGTTTTGTTTGATTCAGTGGCTGTGTGGCAAACTAATTCAAAGTCCAGTTTATATTTAGCTTTTGGGATGATTGAAAGAGTCTACTATTACCTATTCTGCTTCTTTCAGTTTAAAAATTTTTTTATCTCTTAAATAAGCAGAAAAGTTCACACCTGTTTAAATCATAGATGTGTCTGTTATTTGCTCTTCTAATAACACAGAGAGCTCTGAGATGAATAAAAGATAACAAAAGCAGCCATATGGATAGACAGTTGATTCAGCGCCATTTATTGAAAATTCCTCCTTTCTCCACGGCAGTACAGTGCTACCTCTGTCCTATCAGCTGATCACTTTTGTGAGCGTCACCATTCTGTTCCACTATTTGCCTATCTTCTTACAAATACTGCACTATCTTAATTACTGTAGCTTTGTAATAGGTCTTGATATCGCGTAGTGTGAGTCTTCTGGTTTGGCTTTCTTTACATCACCTCAGCTATTTCTTAGTGGACTTTTATTGGATTAAAAAGAATAATGTTGCATTTTCAAGGCGAATAAAAATGTCCCACATCCAAAGCTCGGTCAAGAGAAGTGCCCCAAAGAAAAAAATTAACTTTTGTTCCGTAAATGCAGAGCCTGTGTTTACAAAAAAATATGTATGCACTCTCATCATTGGTTTTATGTAGAGAGGAAAGGCACTGCATTCGATTTTGATTAAGGGCCCATTTATATCAGTTACTGGTTGGATCATTCTGGGTGGAGACTCTAGGTTCCCTTCCTGGGTTTGCAGTATAACAAATGGCAGGGTCCCTATCTAAATCCCTTTTCTGGGCAACTAACCACAAATTAAGGGCTCAGTAAAAACATTTTAACTAAACGTAATGCAAATCCATGAAGGGAGGTACAGAATCCATGTCCTCACATAAAAGTCTTGCTAGTAATTTAAGTCAGAGTAGGTGTGTGGTGGAGAGTGAAGGAGATGGCTCTGAGACATTATGTGGGTGGGGAAGGGTAGTGGTCAGACTTTTTGTTGTGTCATAAACCACCCAAAATTCAGTGACTTATGGAACATTTATTTTTCTTGCTCTTGGAATGGAGTGGGGAGGGGACTCTATTTTAGAAGCCAGGATTTGGGCTGAAATCAAGTCTGTTCCACATGTTTTATCCTGGGGCCCAGGTGGTAGTAGGGGGACAGTGGACACCTGGGGCGTGCTTTCTTCTGGCAATCACAGGAGCACAGGAGGCCAAACAGAACCACACAAGTACATTCTTAGTTTTTGCTTGTGTTGCATCTGCTAACATTGCATTGGCAAAGCAAGTCACATGACCAAGCTCAACATCTGCGTGATGGAGGAATATACTCTGTCCATTGCAGTGCTCTGGATGATCACGTGACGGTGGGTGAGTGGCGGGTGAGAAATTGGGAATCATTATTCACCTACCACAGGAAGGGACAGTGTTCTTGAGCTGAGAGAACCTACCCTGCTGCCTCTGGGAATGTGGACTGGCAGAAGACGTCTTCCAGAAAAATTGGGGGAGAATTAGTCCTGATAAGGAGCTGTATAGTACTGGTGCCAGAGTACAGGCTGGCCTCTATTTTCTCTTTACTTTACCCTTGTTTACAATAGTATTGTAACAGGACATCGGTTGCCTAGCTAAGGACTATATTTCCCAGGCTGCCTTGCAGCTAAGGATGGCATGTGGTTAAATTACATCTTTGGAGTATAAATGGAAGTGATGGTATCTCTTTCAGGCCTGCACCTTTAAACATTTTATGTGTGTTTCTCCAAATTTATTCCCCTTCCTAAAAATTGGAGTATGGAGTGCCTTCAGGCCAGCTCTGTCCATGTAGTTGAGGACAACACCCTGTGGCAGTGCTTCTCAAATTTCTCTGTGCATAAGGATCACCTGGAGAGTGATCCTTATTAAAAGATTAGGTTAAAACAGATTAAAACGAGGATTCAGTGGGTCTGCAAGAAATTCAAGAATTTGCATTTCTAACAAGTTCCCCGGTGAGGCTGATGCTGCTGGTCTGTGGACCACACTTCCAGTAGCAGTGCTGTAGAGGATGATGGAGATGTAGGATGGAAAGAATCTGAGTTTCTGAATGTCTGTGGGGGACAAGGGAGCCTGTCTATGAACCTTGGATTGCTTTGTGAAAGCACCATATTTTTGAGACTTTGTTACAGGGCTTAGTCATTTATCCTAGCCAACATGATCATCCTAACATTCTGCCAATCTTTCCCTCTGTCTAAACCAAATCTCTCCCACAATTTTCTTCTGTTTCATTTTGAACTCTTCTTCCTGATAGTGAATAATATTATCCACCTCTACTAAATGAAAGTCTTAAGAGCTGGCCTCTGGAATGCCATATTCAAGTGTCGATTTTAGCCTCAAGCTGTTCTCAAGCAAGGATTTGCCTTCACTATCTTTCCCATGGAGATATGGGAAACTTAAGTGATGGGCTTTCTCCTTTCTATATCATGTAGCAAGTCTCGCTCAAAACCCAGCCCTTAAACATGTGACTTGAGACAGTTTAACTTGAGTAACATTTATTTTGGAGGCAGAGATGGGGGAGGATTCAGAGCTTCCAATAATCTTGAGGAATTACTCTGCCTTCTGGGCCATCTTTTCTAGGAGCCATATTCAAGGACAGTCTCACAGCTTACAGCTGGCCAGGTATGTGGACAAATCCTTGCCTTTGCAGTGTTTTACCCAGGCCACCCTAAGGATAGAGAAATAAAGTATAGATCAGATGCAGGGGCAGGAGTTTGTAAGGGACTCACTCAGCTGAGAGGGAATGTAGGATCTGCAAGCTGGAGTCAGTGTATGCTGTAGGAGAGTCCCAGACAGGAAGGGCTTGCCCATCTAAAACACATCTGGATGGGGGCTGCAGTGATGTCTGGGGTGAAGGTGTCACAATATTATTCTGCCTCACTTCACATCAGGAGGACAGTCTCCACTCCTTACAAAACTCAGGGAAAATCCTACAGCATAGATGCTACTTATATTAGCATCCCAGATACTGCCTGGGCCTATCCCTGCCAGAGTGGCTGGTCTCTGCCCTTCATGTTCTCCTTACCAGGCAGACATCCCATTAGGATCTTTCACAACCCTCTTGGCACAGGAGATGTCATCACTGATGTTATCATCCATAAATTCTGAAAGGAAAAGCAAATGAGTGTGGAGAGAAAAATCCCTTTTCATGCTTTAATAACCAGTCCTTTTTTGAGGGGAATTCCTAGAGGAAATGGAGCCTTGAGGTTCAGAAACTTTTCATCTCTGGAGCCCTTCTGTGTGTTTACCTTCCATCCTGCATTGGTTTTCTTGCCTTTTGTTAGACTCTGTCTCTGAGCATTGTTCCTTCCAGTGGGCATCCAGGACCCGATGGACCAGGGACAGCCTTTGTTTTTAGGAAACTGCTTAGTGCGTGCAGAGTATTGTGTGTGGGTGTGTGGAATAGTGATGCAGTGGTGTGTGTACTAGAAACACGACAACACATCTTCAGGGATGGGAACCTAGGAAGGTGAGGCTTAGTTAGGGGTCAGTGTGTCTTTCTTCCTCCATTTTGGCAGGAGGATCTCTGTGGAACCCTGTTTTAGTGTTAGGACTATTTAGGGTCCCTTTATTCCCTGCACTCAGCTTCCCAGCACAGGCTGAGTGTTGGTGTTAGGGAATAGTGTATTCAGTTTTGCACCTATTGAACCACCCCCACCTCGCCCAGTCCTCGGAGGAGATAGAGTCCTTACTGCTGCATAACGTGTTGCAGGCATTTGCTGAGGAATGCTTGCTGTCTTTGCACCACCACTTGTTGTTCAGCTGGAAGAGCCCATAGTCACTACTTCCATTGGCATTATCTCCATTAAAGGCCCGGGTGTTGAAGTTGCTCTCATACTGAGCCAGGCAGACCCCTGTGTCAGAGAGAGCAAAAGGTGTGGACAGAAAAGGGAGAGTGCTCCATGGTGAGACACAACTTTTGCTGTACTAGAACTACCAGAAAAGAAAGTTTGTTAAGAGTGAAATGAAAAGACAATTGGGTCCTCAGTGTCAGAGTTCATTTATGTATTCCCCCGTCACAAGCAATAATTAGCCCACGGTAAGTACATAATAACCATTTATTAAATAAATGCATTTGGAATGTCCAATGATCAATCGATCACAGTCTGCTCCTCAGTTTTCCTTTCCAGCCTTCTCTCCCAGTACAATATCCAACAGTTTCCGTGTATATTCACTTTGCTCTATATCCCAAAGTATACACAACAGAAGAAGTGGACAAGTAGTGGAGGAGAATCCTAGGAAGTCCAATAAAACCATCCTTGAGAGTGACAAGAGTGAGTGTGTTTGGCATGGAGAAAAATGAAGATACTCAAGGAAAATTGAAATAGTTTCACATGTTCTTACCAGCGAGGCAGGTGACTGGGGTTCTTGACCCTTCTTGCACCCTTGTCATTGCCTCACCTTCTGATCTCACAGTCCCCATCTAACTCCCTTGTGACACTAGTAAAAAAGCCTTTAGAAGAACATAGCAGATGTAGGCTATTGTTTGACAGACAAAAGGGCAGGGGAGAGAATGGCGGGCAGCACCTATTGTTCTGGAGACCTGGACTGCAAGAAGGCAGGGGAAGGCAAAGGTGATGGCAGCAGAGCCAGAAGTCGTTAGGTTAGCCTCTGGGTATGTCCAAGGAAATATTCTAGGCCGTTGGGTGCGAAGGTGATTTGGGGGAGAAGCACAAGAAAATCTCTTGTAGGTAAGATAATTTCTGGTGGAAAGAGAGAAAAGGAGAACCAGATGTAATTACAGGGCAGAGGGGGCAGAGACAGGAAGAGCAGTCAGGGGAGTGGGAGAGAGCCTTAACAAAGGAGTGAATGACAAGTGCAAAGGGTGGGATTGCTTGGCTAGGGAGGACGACCTCTTTGGGCAGAGACAGAAAGGATGGACGAGTAGTTTATACTCACAGTCTTCCAGGCTGTAGCCGTAGTAGCCATCCATTCCCGCGGCTTTCAGCACATGGGCCAGCTCACACTTGGAGAAGATTTTGGCCTCATAAGCTGCAAAGAAGCAGCTGAGGAGGGAGAGGATCAAAATGGACCTCATTTCTGTAGCTGGTGGAATCCAAGACTGCTGTGTCCAGGACGCTGACGTCTCTTATACCCTCCAGGCACAAAGGTGTCTCTAAGTGTGCAGTCGTGCTGGCATCTATGCCAGGAAGGACTTGACTGCCCAAGACAAATTCTCCAAACTGCTCAGTCAGTGTGAACTTCAGGGAAGGGAATGTAACCGAGAATGGTACCAGGAATAAAGTCTTGGTGTGAAGAGGGGTGCTGTCCTGGATTTAGGCAAGTGCATGGGGGGAAATGGGGAGAGAAGGGAGTTGGTAGCAGCAAAAAAGTGATTTTCAAGGGCTTGTGCTTTTGTTGGAAGGTTCCCAAAGGGCATTGTCCATCTATGCTTTGCTGAACTTTGACTCATTATCTGTGCTTGGCTGAAGGTCTTTTCCTTCTTAATCTAGTGGGGCATCCATGATGACTATCACTGGGTTTGGAGGGATTGAAGACCTTCTGGTGTCTAAAATCAGTAAATGTTGAACAGACCACTAGAACCTAAATCCATAATATCGTGGTGTCTGAAAGAAGTCATCAGATCTGAATCCCCAACCATACTTGAATTCCCTCTAATGTCTGTGATCACTGATCATCAAACAGTTTGTATTTGTCAGGGTTATCCAGAGAAACAGAACCAGTAGGACATTTATATACATATAAAATAAGTTATTGGCTCATGTGATTATGGAGGCTGAGAAGTAGAACTGATTGTGTAAATTCCAGTTTGATGAGTCTGAATCTGAAGGCAGGAGAAGACCAATATCCCCGATCAAATACAATCAGACAGAGAAATAATTCTTATCTAGCCTTTTATTCTATTCAGGCATTTAGCAGACTGGATGGGGCCCATTCACATTGGAGAGGGCAATGTACTTTACTTATCTAACAATTCAATGTTAATCTCATCTGGAAACACTCTAAGAAACATACCCAGAAATAATGTTTAACCAATTATCTGGGCACCCTGTGGTCCAGTCAAGTTTATGCATAAAATTAACTATCACGTATTTGTTGAGTTGGTACAGTGATGAGACGTGTGATATCCTGAAGACCACCATTCCATTCTCTGAAATATTTCTTGATTATTTTTCTTGCATTCATTCAGTATTTATTGGGCATGTACTGAGTGCCAGATATGGTGTAAATTATTAAAACATTTCTTTATTGAGCCAGAATGTGCCTCCTTATATCCTCTTTCCACTGGTCTCAGGCCACAAGATACAAGTCTCTTTTTACATAATTGTAGTTATTAAGCATCAACTGTGAGTCAGATAAACTATTAAGCACATTGCATACTTTTTAAAAATTAAGTATCATTGATATATAATCTTATGAAGGTTTCACATGAACAAAATTGTGTTTTCAACATTCACCCATATTATCAAGTCTTTACCACCCTCCACCCTCCCATTGCAGTCACTGTCTATCAGCATAGTAGGATGCTATAGTCATTACTTGTCTTCTCCATGCTGGACTACATTGCCTGTTTTTTTAAACCATTCAATCCCCATACCAACTCTATGAGGAGGAACTGATATGTATTTTTACATACATTGAGTACATTTGTGAATGAGGAACTAAAACTTTTAAGGGAATAATTAGCTTCCTGTTGTTGAAGAATAAATGGTAGAGTTGAAATTTGCACTAAGGAAGGCTGAATCTAGAGATCAGTCTTTTAGTCACCACTCAAAGGGTACTCCCAACACCGGTCTTCATGTCCCTCAAGATTCTCGTCATGCTCCCACACCAAGTATTTATTTCTAGTAACCATTTCTTGTCTAACAGAGTTTCTTCATCTCTTGCTCATTTCCAGCCTAGACTGTCAATATTCTTAAATCTAGGGTTTGGAGCTAAATGAAAAATACATCAAAATCTTTATGAGTCCAGACAATTTTGAACTTTCTGGGATAAAGTAAAATAAATGAGTCTGATGCAGAAGAAATTTTAGGAAGATCTTAAATGACTGTGGGAGGGTGCAGGTAAATGACCAACAAGCTTGGGTACTAGCAAAAATATGGAGAAATTGCTGAATTTGTGTTTATAGGAAGATGGCTTTTAGTTCTTATTATAAGTTGCAAGGAAGGAAGGTGAGAACAATTTTCTGTTCTCTAAAGAATAAAAAGTAGTTTGAGGCAGCACCATGCACTGACCAATAAAAACAAAAATCAAAAGGGAAAAACAAACAAAAACAATAAAAAACAAATGGAAAGTCCTGGACATTAATCAGGAGGAAACTAAAGAGAATGTAGACATTGCCTTGAAACAAACCATGGCTCATCCTAATATACCACGTGGTGCTGGTGACTGTAATAGTAGAAACTGGTATTAAAACAGAAGGTAGTCCAGATAATGATGAATATTTTCCTCTATATGGTGGAAAAATGTACATAATGTAAAATTTACCATTTTAAACATTAAAAAATTTTTTTGGTATCATTAATATACAATTGCATGAGCAACATTATGGTTACTAGACTCCCACCATTATCAAGTCCCCACCACATACCCCATTACAGTCACTGTCCATCAGTGTGGGAAGATGCTATAGAATTACTACTTATCCTCTCTGTGTTACACTGCCTTCCCCATGCCCCCCTCCACTACATTGTGTGTGCTAATCGTAATGCCCCCTTTTCCCCCTTATTCCTCCCTTCCCACCCATCCTCCCCAGTCCCTTTCCCTTTGGAACTGTTAGTCTATTCTTGGGTTCTGTGATTCTGCTGCTGTTTTGTTCCTTCAGTTTTTGCCTTGTTCTTATACTCCACGGATGAGTGAAATCGTTTGATAGTTGTCTTTCTCCATCTGGCTTATTTCACTGAGCATAATACCCTCCAGCTCCATCCATGTTGTTGCAAATGGTAGGATTTGTGTTCTTCTTATGGCTTAATAATATTCCATTGTGTATATGTACCACATTTTCATTATCCATTCATTTACTGATGGACACTTAGGTTGCTTCCATTTCTTGGCTATTGTAAATAGTGCTGCGATAAACATAGGGGTGCATATGTCTTTTTCAAATTGGGCTGCTGCATTCTTAGGGTAAATTCCTAGGACTGGAATTCCTGGGTCAAATTTCTATTTTGAGTTTTTTGAGGAATTTCCATACTGCTTTCCACAATGGTTGAACTAATTTACATTCTCACCAGCAGTGTGGGAGGGTTCCCCTTTCTCCACATCCTCACCAGCATTTGTTGTTATTTGTCTTTTGGATGTTGGCTATCCTTACTGGTGTGAGGTGATATCTCATTGTGGTTTTAATTTTCATTTCTCTGATGATAAGCGATGTGGAACATCTTTTCATGTGCCTGTTGGCCACCTGAGTTTCTTCTTTGGAGAAGTGTCTGTTCAGCTCCTCTGCCCATTTTTTAATTGGCTAATTTGCTTTTTGTTTGTTGAGGTGCATGAGCTCTTTATATAATTTGGATGTCAACCCCTTATTGGATCTGTCATTTATGAATATATTCTCCCATACTGTAGGATACCTTTTTGTTCTACTGATGGTGTCTTTTGCTGTACAGAAGCTTTTTAGTTTGATATAGTCCCACTTATTCATTTTTGCCTTTGTTTCCCTTGCCTGGGGAGATATGTTCATGAAGCAGTTGCTAATATTTATATCCAAGGGATTTTTGCCTATGTTTTTTCTAAGAGTTTTATGGGTTCATGACTTATATTCATGTCTTTGATCCATCTGGAGTTTACTTACGTGTATGGTGTTAGACAATAATGCAGTTTCATTCTCTTACATGTAGCTGTCCAGTTTTGCTAACACCAGGAGCTGAAGAGGCTGTCATTTCCCCATTGTATGTCCATGGCTCCTCTATCATATATTAATTGACCATATATGCTTTGGTTAATATCTGGACTCTTTATTCTGTTCCACTGGTCTATGTGTCTGTTCTTGTGCCAGCACCAAATTGTCTTGATTACTGTGGCTTTGTAGTAGAGCTTGAAGTTGGGGAGCGATATTGCCCTGCTTTAATCTTCATTTGTCTTGCTTTTGAAGCACTGTATTTCTTAAAAATTTTGCTTACTGTATATAGAGTATCTCAAAACATGGGTTTACAATGCAGTATTGAGAAGTCCTATTAATAAAAATTTTAATGCAATCCATTAAAAATGTGTTCCTTTTCATTAGGAAAATGAACATGTGGTCCAAGTGGAGGAATCTGGGAAAGGTTTCTTGACTCTCTCCTTTCCTCTTTGCTTCTTTCCTTCCTCATCTCCCATTTGTTCTTTTTCTTGTCCTTTCCATTATCCCTTTGCTTCTCTCTCTTTCTACTTCCCTGTTCCCTGTTTCCCTCTTCCTCCTTCCCTTCCCTTTTCTTCTTTTTACTTTCCTTCTTTGACTCTTTCTCCAAGGATTTCTCCTCTACTTAGGTCCAGTTGTCTTTTGATAAGTCACCTCACAGTATCATTTCAGTCCTTAATCCCAGGTAAGAGGAAGGACCTGCCGTACTTCTTGTTTATATGTAACCAGGGTTCTGCTAAAGGAAAGGGTTGGTTCTCAATGATGTTGTGAACCAAGAGCCAAGTGTCTCCCTAATTCCCTTGAGGAGGGGTAGGGTGAGGGCAGAAACTAATATATGTGAAAATGTGTCATAGGCCAAGCAAAACACAGAGATAGAGGAAGTTATTGTATGTATTTCATATAATTTTCACAACAGCCCTTGAAGTATGTATGTATGTGTGTGTGTATGTATGTATGATTATTATTCCTTTCATATTGCAGATGAGGCCTCTGAAACTCAAAGAAGTTAAGTAAGTAATTTGCCTAAGCAACTGTGTGGTAGAGCAGGAATCAAAACACAGCAGGTCTTCTTTCCTCTTTACCACAGTACCATGTATATTTGACTACTAAGTGAAAGGATATCCATTTGAATGGGAATTTATGGCTTCAGGAGTGTGCAGGGAACTGCTTGTGGGGGATCAAGTGGTGGCTACTGTGAGGGGAACTTAGAATTTTTCAAAACCTTTGAAGTAATACCATAAAGATGTCCCCATGCCATATACATGCCTTGGACCCATAGCTCCTGTGGCTGTTGGACCATTCCTTACCTGCCTCTAGGCTGTGTTCTCAATGTACCTCATTCAGGGAGTACACAAATGCCTCTGAGCTTGGTGTGCATCATGCATCCTGAGGAGGAAGCTGGGTTCCGTGCTGGGGGAACCTGGTGTGCTCCCTATTCACTCCATCCTGGCCCTCCAGCCAAGGTACTGTCACACACAACACACAATTTCACTTGTGACTTTTATGCAAAGAATATACATCAGGGACATTTTTAATACTCAGATACAGCCTAGGTCCTGCCCACTTCCCAAGCA
Source organism: Manis javanica (assembly GCF_040802235.1). Lineage (NCBI taxonomy): Eukaryota > Metazoa > Chordata > Mammalia > Pholidota > Manidae > Manis > Manis javanica. Next base: position 89,002,429 of record NC_133165.1, read on the forward strand.
ACATTTCAGACAGGGAGATTTCCTATTCTTTTTTTCTTGCTCCGTGTTCCCACTCCACCCAGACAGGTGTTTGTCTGTTCTGGATTTTCCACTTTTTTCCAGAACCTCATTGGCCCTTTTTGTATGTCTACCTGTGTATCTTATTCCCATCTCTTAGGTTTACATCCCTTTACATTCATGAGTATATTCCCTTGTTTCCTATTGTCACCCTCTCACCCCTGGAAACTATGTCCTCCCCTTGCACTGAAAATCACTTGTGACATTAAAAAAATGCAGATCCCTGGGCCTCATTTCTAGAGATTCTGGTTTTGTGAAGCTGGTGAGAGCCTAGAAATCTGCATTTGTGAACAACCACTCCAGGGACTATACCTTGAAAAATGCAATGTATTTCAAATAAAAAAGTTAGAAATGTTTTTGTGTTATTTTTAAAGCCTTCAAACATTCTCTGATGGAGTCAAAATGTCAGAATCCTCTCATTGGGTTTTATTTCCTCCTTTTCTCATTTAATTATCTCCTTCCTTTGCCTTATTGCCTATTGGTCCAATGCCAATGACAAAAGGCTAAGACGGACTCCCAGAGCCCTGCGTAATTGTCTTCCTGGACTTATAAGCATGGATGCATAGAGCTCCTTCCTCACCTCTAAGTGACTTTCCTAAGGTGGAGCTCCATCTGTGTGCAATGATGAGTCTCGTGCCATCGCAACCTACATCATGGCTCTGCAGACTTTAGGCCCAAGAGTTGTGTTTCTGTATTTCTCAGATTTCATTTGAGGCAGGTCATGAGAGCTTATCTTCATTCCAGTTCTCATTACCATCTCCCTAACCCTCCCTTCTCTATCTGCCAACCTTAGTTGCCACCTTAGATTAATAATCAGCAGATGTTTCCCTCTTGGTATTATGCTCTGCCCTCTCTTGCATTCTTTTCAGTATTAACCAGTTCATTTCTCAACTAGTGTTTTTGGAGCATCTGTAGTACTTAGGCCCTGTACCAAAATCATGTACCAAACCACAGCAGGCATGAGGTTTTGATTCTTACTCCATTTCAACAGGAAAAATGAAGTTATCTCATTTTGTTAGACATGTATTTTCTTTTTTTTAAAATTAAGGTTTCACATGAAAAAATGGTAGTTACTACATTCACCCATATTATCAAGTCCCCCCCCACACCCCACAGAAGTCACTGTCCATCAGCATAGTAAGATGCCACAGAGTCACTGCTTGTCTTCATTGTGCTACACTGTCTTCCCCGTGACCCCCCACACACCATGTGTGCCAATAATAATATCCTCAATCCCCTTCTTCCTCCCTACCCACCCACCCTTCCCCACACCACCCGTTTGGTAACCACTAATTCCTTATTGGAGTCTGTGAGTACTCTGCTGTTTTGTTCCTTCAGTTTTCCGTCTTTGTTATACTTCACAAATGAGGGAAATCATTTGGTACTAGTCTTTCTCTGCCTGACTTATTTCACTGAGCATAATACCCTCTAGCTCCATCCATGTTGTTGCAAATGGTAGGATTTGTTTTCTTCTTATGGCTAAATAATATTCCATTGTGTATATGTACCACATCTTCTTTATCCATTCATCTACTGATGGACACTTAGGTGGCTACCATATCTTGGCTGTTGTAAATAGTGCTGTGATAAACATGGGAGTGCATATGTCTTTTTGAATCTGAGATCTTCTTTTATTGGGTAAATTCCTAGGAGTGGAATTATTGGGTCAAATGGTATTTTTATTTTTAGTTTTTTGAGGAACCTCCATATTTCTTTCCACAATGGCTGAACTAATTTACATTCCCAACAGCAGCATAGGAGGGTTCCCCTTTCTCCACATCCTTGCCAGCATTTGTTTTGTTCCTTGTCTTTTTGATGTTGGCCATCCTACATGCTGGATGTTACCATCCTACATGTTGACCATCCTAACTGGTGTGAGGTGATACCTCATGATGGTTTTAAGTTGCATTTCCCTGATAATTAGTGATGTGGAGCATCTTTTCATGTGCCTGTTGGCCGTCTGAATTTCTTATTTGAAGAAGTGTCTGTTCAGATCCTGTGCCCATTTTTTATTGGGTTATTTGCTTTTTGGATGTTGAGGCATGGGAGTTTTAAAATATATTTTGGATGTTAACCCCCTGTCAGATACGTTGTTTACGAATATATTCTCCCATATTGTAGGATGCTTTTTTGTTCTACTGATTGTATCTTTTGCTGTACAGAAGATTTTTCGTCTGATGTAGTTCCATTTGTTCATTTTTGCTTTTGGTTCCCTTGCCTGAGGAGATGTGTTCAGGAGAAAGTTGCTCGTGTTTATATTCAAGAGATTTTTGCCTATGTTTTAATCTAAGAGTTTTATGGTTTCATGACTTACATTCAGGTCTTTGATCCATCTTGAGTTTACTTTTGTGTATGGAGTTAGACAATAATCCAGTTTCATTCTCTTACATGTAGCTGTCCAGTTTTGCCAATACCAGCTGTTGAAGAGACTGTCATTTCCCCATTGTATATTCATGGCTCCTTTATCATATATTAATTGACCATATATGCTTGGGTTTATATCTGGGTTTTCTATTGTGTTCCATTGATCTATGGGTCTGTTCTTGTGCCAGTATCAAATTGTCTTGATTACTATGGCCTTGTAGTAGAGCTTGAAGTCGAGAGCATAATCACCCCAGCTTTATTCTTCCTTCTTAGGGTTGCTTTGGCTATTTGGGGTCTTTTGTGGTTCCATATGAATTTTAGAACTATTTTCTCTAGTTCGTTGAAGAATGCTGTTGGTATTTTGATAGGGATTGTATTGAATCTGTAGATTGCTTTAGGCAGGATGGCCATTTGGGCAATATTAATTCTTCCTACCCATGAGCATGGGATATATTTCCATTTATTGGTGTCTTCTATAATTCCTCTCATGAATGTCTTATAGTTTTCAGGGTATATAGGTGTTTCACCTCCTTGGTTAGGTTTATTCCTAGGTATTTAATTCTTTGTGATGTAATTGTGAATGGAATTGTTTTCCTGATTTCTCTTGCTGCTAGTTCATCATTAGTGTATAGGAATGCAACATATTTCTCTGTACTGATTTTGTATCCTGCAACTTTGCTGAGTTCAGTTATTAGTTCTAGTATTTTTGGGGTGGATTCTTTAGGGTTTTTTATGTACAATATCAGGTCATCTGCAAACAGTGACAGTTTAATTTCTTCCTTACCAATCTGGATGCCTTTTATTTCTTTGTGTTATCTAATTTCTGTGGTTAGGATCTCCAGTACTACATTGGGTAAAAGTGGTGAGAGTGGGCATCCTTGTCTTTTTCCTGATCTTAAAGGAAAAGCTTTCAGCTTCTCACTGTTAAGTATGATGCTGGCTGTGGGTTTGTCGTATATGGCCTTTATTACGTCTTGCCCTCTATATGCATTTTGTTGACAGTTTTTATCATGAATGGATGTTGAATTTTGTTGAATGGTTTTTCAGCGTCTATGGAGATGATCATGTGATTTTTGTCCTTTTTGTTGATGTGGTATAGGATGTTGCTGGATTTTTGAATATTGTGTCATCCTTGCATCCTTGGAATAAATCCCACTTGATCATGATGGGTGATCTTTTTGATGTATTTTTGAATTCCATTTGCTAATATTTTGTTGAGTATTTTTGCATCTATGTTCATCAGGGATATTGGTCTGTAATTTTCTATTTTTGTGGTGTGTTTGTTTTTGGTATTAGAGTGATGTTGGCCTATTAGTATGAGTTTGGAAGTATTCCCTCCTATTCTGGGTATTATGTCTTCACTAAACATTTGATAAAATTCTGTGGTGAAGTCATCTGGTCCAGGAATTTTGTTCTTAGGTAGTTTTTTGATTACCAGTTCAATTTCCTTGCTGCTAATTGGTCTGTTCAGATTTTCTGTTTCTTCCTGGGTCAGTCTTGGAAGGTTGTATTTTTCTAGAAAGTGGTCCATTTCTTCTAGGTTATCCAATTTGTTAGCATATAATTTTTCACATTCTCTAGTAATTATTTATGTTTCTGTGGTGTCCATAGTGATTTTTCCTTACTCATTTCTGATTCTGTTTATGTGTGTAGACTCTTTTTTTCTTGGTAAGTCTGGTTAGAGGTTTATCTACTTTGTTTATTTTCTCAAAGAACCATCTCCTGGTTTCACTGATTCTTTCTATTGTTTTATTCTTCTCGATTTTATTTATGTCTGTTTATATCTGTTTTGATCTTTACTATGTCCCTCCTTCTACTGACTTTGGGCCTCATTTGTTTTTCTTTTTCTAGTTTCATCAATTGTAAGTTTAAACTGATCATATGTGATTGTTCTATTTATTGAGGTAAGACTGTATTGTAATATACTTCCCTCTTAGCACAGCCTTTGCTTTGTCTCACACATTTTGTGGTGTTGAGTTATTGTTTTCATTTGTCTATGTATATTGCTTGATCTCTGTTTTTATTTGGTCACTTACCCATTGATTATTTAAGAGCATGTTGTGAAACCTCCATGTGTTTGTGGGCTTTTTTGTTTTCTTTGCATAATTTATTTCTAGTTTCATACCTTTGTGGTCTGAAAAGCTGGTTGGTACAATTTCAATCCTTCAGAGTTTACTGAGGCTCTTATTGTGGTATATGTCTAGTATATGACCTATTCTTGAAAATGTCCCATGTGCAATTGAGAAGAATGTCTATCCTGCTGCTTTTGGGTGGAGTGCTCTGTAGTTGTCCCTTAGGTCCATCTGTTCTAATGTGTTGTTCAGTGCCTCTGTCTCCTTACTTATTTTATGTCTGGTTTATCTGTCCTTTGGAGTGAGTGGTGTGTTGAAGTCTCCTAAAATGAATGCATTGCATTCAATTTCCCCCTTTAATTCTGTTAGTATTTGTTTCACATATGTAGGTGCTCCTGTGTTGGGTACATAGATATTTATAATGGTTATATCCTCCTGTTGGACTGACCCCTTTATCATTATGTAATGTCCATATTTGTCTCATGTTACTTTCTTTGTTTTTAAGTCTATCTTGTCTGATACAAGTACTGCAACACCTGCCATTTTCTCCCTATTAGTTGGATGAAATATATTTTTCCATCCCTTGACTTTTAGTCTGTGTATGTCTCTGGGTTTGAAGTGAGTCTTTTGCAGGCAGCATGTAGATGGGCCACATTGTTTATCTATTCTGTAACTCTATATCTTTTGACTGGTGCATTCAGACCATTTACATTTAGGGTGATTATGAATAGATAAGTACTTATTGCCATTGCAGGGTTTATATTCATGGTTACCGAAGGTTCAAGGATAGTTTCTTTACTATCTAACAGTATAACTTCACTCTGTACACTATTACAAACACAATCTAAAGGTTCTTTTTTTCCCTCACTTCTTTTTCTTTCTCCTCCATTCTTTGTATATTAGGTATCATATTCTGTACTCTTTGTCTATTCCTTGACTGACTTTGGGGGTAGCTAATTAAATTTTGCATTTGCTTAGTAATTGGTATTCTTTCTTTACTGTGGGTTTATTTCCTCTGGTTACAGCTCTTTAGCTTTAGAAGCACTTCCATTTATAGCATTCCCTCCAAAATACACTGTAGAGATGGTTTGTGGGTGGTAAATTCTATCAGCTTTTGCTTATGTGGAAATTGTTAAATCCCTCCTTCAAATATAAATAATAATCTTTCCGGGTAGAGTGTTCTTGGTTTGAGGCCCTTCTGCTTCATTGCATTAAATATATCATGCCATTCCCTTCTGGCCTTTAAGGTTTCTGTTGAGAAGTCTGATGATAGACTGATGGGTGTTCTTCTGTATGTGATCTTTTTTTCTCTCTCTGCCTACTTTTAATACTCTGTCTTTATCCTTGATCTTTGCTATTTTAATTATTATATGTCTTGGTGTTGTCTTCCTTATGTCCCTTGTGTTGGGAGATCTGCACACCTCCATGGCCTGAGGGACTATCTCCTTCCCCAGATTGTGGAAGTTTTTAGCAATTACTTCCTCAAAGACACTTTCTATCCCTTTTTCTCTCTCTTCTTATTCTGGTACCCCTATAATGAGAATATTGTTCTGTTTGGATTGGTCACAGAGTTCTCTTAATATTCTTTCATTCCTAGAGATCATTTTTTCCATCTGTGCCTCAGCTTCTTTGTATTCCTTTACTCTAATTTCTATTTCATTTACAGTCTCCTTTACTTCATCTAATCTGCTTTTAAATCCCTCCATTGTAAGTTTCATTTCAGATACTGTATTTTTCAAAGGTTCTATCTCTTTCTTGAATTCCTCCCTGAGGTCTTGAATATTTTTCTGTAGCACTGTGAGCATGTTTATGATTTTTATTTTGAAATGATTTTCAGGAAGATTGGTGAGTTCAGTTTCACTTGGCCATTTTTCTTGGGTTTGTGGGATTTTGGTTTGTACCAGGTTCTTTTGATGTTTCATAGTTGTAAAAATAACTTGGTGTAGGCAGTGCCCCCCTAGTGCCCAGAAGCTCTACTCTCTGGAGCTGCTCAGCCCATGGAGTGATGGTAGGGGTTGTAGGCTAGTGGTGCTGGTGCTTGCCAGGGAGGATAGAGGTCTTTCCTGCTTCCTGCCTGCAGTGCCTTCTTCTCCTGCCATGGCCAGTGGGCTGAGCATGCAGGGAGGAGCCTCTATGTTATGAACTTGTAGCTGCCATAGGTGGGACCACCCTCTGGCTGGCGTGGTGCATTGGCATGGGCTGACGGTTTGCGAGCCAGTGCTGGCTGGGAGGAAGGTGTGGCAGTGGGGAGCCTCAGAGCTGCATTGCCAGCCAGGGGGATGGATCACCTGAAGCTCCTGAAAGTTCTCATCCTGCTGGGCTGAGTGTACCAGGACAATTTTGTCCACCTGTCTTTTCTCCTGAGCAGCAAGCTCTGTGCAATCCTTGCCCCTTTAGCAGCCCTCTCACTGTTGGTAAGTCTCTCAGAGTGTCCACTTTTCTTTTGCTCTATAGTGGCCTGTTGTGGGTCCCTGTTCTCCACAAATGGCTGGAATCTCAGTCTCTCCAAGTAGTCTACCTGTATTAGCTTTCCAACCCCACTAATCTCCAGAGCACTATGTAGGGCAGGTTTGTACTCCCAGAGCAGATATCCAGGGCAGGGTGTTCGGCACTCTTAGGCCCCTACCCCCTCCCTGCTCCATCTCTCTTTTTACCGCTGGTGAGCTGGGGTTGGGGAGGGGCTTGGGTCCTGCTGGATCACGGCTTTGGTACTTAACCCTTTTCCATGAGGTCTGCTCTTTTCACCATGTGAGGCTGTCTGCTGCAGCCATCTTTCCTGTTGCTCTTTCAGGATTTGTTGCATTTGCTATATTTTCATATTATATGTGGTTTTGGGAGGAGGTTTCTCTCTCACCTCTCATGCCACCATCTTCAAACCCCTCCTTGAGACATCTGATTTCTATCCCACAGTCTCCCTCTTTTCTTCACAGTGATCTTCAGGCCTTTGAGGAAGGGGCTACGCTGAAATCCATGAAGATGTCAATAGCTGTCCTGTGCCCCTCAGTGGGTTCTGTCCTGGGATGAGCTTTGCCCAGAGCCTCTGTAGGGCCCCCTTTCCCTCTTGGTTCTTGAGGCTGTAGATGATGGGGTTGACGATAGGGGTGAGCACAGTGTAGAGGACAGAAATGGCCTTTTGGAGCAGGAGGGCCATGTGGTCTGTTGGGGCTTCATAAACCACAATGAGGGTGCCATAAAACACTCCAACTACACTGAGGTGAGAGGAACATGTGGAGAAGGCTTTCTGCCTGCCATGGCCTGAAGGTATCCACAGCACAGTCCTCAAATGAAGGAATAGGATGCCACAATCAACAGGAATAGAGCCAGTGTCCGGAAACCTGAGATGCTCACTCCAACTTCACACACGACCCCCACTTCCCCACAGAACAGTCCTACAACTGGAGCAAAGTCACAGAAGTAGTGGTCAATTGCCCTGTTGCTGGGCAAACAGCAGAGGGGCTGGCAGGGCCAAAGTAAAGGCAGAGAAGGAGAAGTCACTGAACCAGGCTCCAGTGGCCAGGCAGCCACACAACCAGGTGCTCCTAAGGGCAGGGTAGTGAAGGGGTGGCAGATGGCCAGGTAAGGGGCATAGGACATGCAGAGAGCAGGAGGCACTTGACTGCAGCCAGCGAGGCAGACATGTAGAACTGGACCAGACAGCTGACCAGCAAGATGGTTTCTCTCCCTGCTGGGAAGCTGTGCAACAACTGAGGCACAATGTTGGAAGTCTAGCCAATCTCCAGTAGGGAGAAGTGGCAGAGGAAGAAGTACATGGCTGTGTGAAGAGTCTTACTGGAGGCCACGGCCAGCACAATGAGTGTGTTGCCCCCGCCTGTTACCACGTAGATGGCCATAAAGAGGGTGAAGGGGAGGAAGCCCAGGTGTTGCAGCTCCTTGAAGCCGACTAGGATCAGCCAGGTGGGCTGATTCTGTCACCTCTGGCTGCTTTCTCATCTAGATCTGGATCCAAGAGAAAAGAAGAGGGTAATATTGACCAAAATTCTACTATGAACACAAACTACGCTTGGCTTATTCATTTATTCATCATAGCAAGTACTGAAGACAGGCTTTATTGTCTCATTTCTTATGGAAGATAGTCTGAGACTGAGAGAGAATAAGTCAATTATTCAATGACATTATGGCGGAGTCATGATCTGAACCCAGATTTGCTTGACTCTAAACCTTCTGCACAGTCTTCTATCCTAAAGTGCTTTCTCCAGTCCTTCCTTAGTGGTAGAAATGTCAGTATCAAAGAGCAGCTTAGGGCTCTTGCAATCATCAGTGAGCTGTTGCCTAGCAATCCTGGTTGAGCATCAACAGGAGAACCACTCCTGGTGAGCTCTTTTGGGAGGGTGAGAAGGGTGCCCATGACTTTACAGGGAGGTGGTCCTACTCTGAGGCTAGGCACATTCCTGAAGCAGCCACTCTTTTCAGACTATTTTCCCTTTCCAAGAAAATGAGACTTGGAAACCCCAATAAGCAGTCTAGATCATTTACTCTGTAAGAGAAAAAAAATGTAGAAAGATCTGAATTAACTCAGATCCCACTTCCCTGGGAAGACGTTCCTTTTCTGTGGACAAGTGCTCTGGTGACCAGTGGGTAAAGCAGTCTTCAAACTTTGCTTAGTCTTTCATCAGTTTGTTGGAAGGTGGGAATATTTTGGGTCACACATTTGGTCACATGGGGGTGTGTTTATGTAGAGTGAATAGAATAACTTTCATATGTATTTGAACATAATTTGTCTTCTATATATTAGTGACTTCTTAGTGAGCCAGGGAGAGACTTGAATTGAAGGTGGAATAGGACCCTGGGTTTAGCAGAAAGATTGAGCAAGGGAAGAAACTAGTGAAACTAACTGAACCAACTAACCAGTCAGCTGACCCAAAACTTCTCAAGTCTGGATCACTCAGTGCTTATCAAAACGTTATTATTGCTCAGGCTAACCAGTAAATTTGACCTTGGTACCTGATAAAATTCTCAAATAGATGTTTTTCAGAGCCCTTGAAAGTCTCATAAGGAGACATTGTTAGGAGCTATGTAATGCTAATTATAATGTGAAGCTTCACAGAGTGTCCTTTATTAATAGGATCAATAATTTAGTGGATTAGGAGAAAGGAAAGAAAAAGGACCTTCATTTCAACAAAGTTTCATGAAAAGATGATGACTGTGAGCTTAAGGATAATACTCGTAGTTTGGCTACTATACACTAAAATTATTCATTCATAACTGAAAATCTGGAGAAAGATGTCAAGTGAAAATGAGTGGTTTTGGGGATCTTATTTCAGCAGTGTCTTTGACAGATGTAGCAAACAGGCATGGCTCATCAAACTTCAGGTGACATGAAGCAAAGAGGAGAAACCAATATTAGAAGTGATGGAATTATAATTCAAAATAATTCCATTTTTTGGAATGCTAGACTAAAAACAAGATGAAATTTAGCAGGGACACTTATCAAATCTGCATGTAGACTGTAACAATAAGCTGAAAAGTAAGCTGGGAAGGGTAAGACCTGACTTAGTAGCCATGTGAAAAGTTGAGATTCTTGTTGACTGTTATGAAGTAGGACTTGGGAGCTGTGAAGTATGAGGAACATACAATAATGTGGAGATGTTTAATCTGCAAAAGACAAAACTAATAGCTGTTTTAAAAATTGGATGGATTCTTATGAAGACAAGGATTATAGTTGACCTGTAGAAACTCAGAGGACAGAATAAGGACCAAGGGAATGGAAAACCCATACCCACCTACCTGCACTGCTTTCACAGAAGTGATTCTTATGGGGCTAACTGTTGTTATTTACAGCATGATTTTGAGGTATGAAAATAAGGTGTGAGGCTCACTGGGCAGGTTCAGAGTGGGGAAAATGGAGTTTCTTCCTAGAGCCTCCAGAAGTTTGTTGGCAAATAAAGGCCCTATTCATTGGAACCTCTTAGAACAAACACAAGACATTTAAAAAAAATAGCAAACTCTCCTGAATTTGCTTAGGTTGGATTAGAGGTGGTCCTCTCTGTAGGCAGAGTAGGGTTGGCCCAGATGAATTCTAAATATTCAGACTCAGGGGAAAGGCGGCCTGACCTGCTTTAGGCTTGGAGTCAGCTCCTTCCCTCCTGACTGTTTTCCCCTGGACTAAATTCTTCTGCCATCTGAGAGCTCTGTGGACTTTCTTTTCCTTTTCTGTGGAAGCTCCATGTTATGGGCTTCTCCTTACCCCAGGGTGGTTACAGAGAACTGCTGTTCTATATGTGCTGCTATGGACACTACAGCCATTTCTAGAGCAGGACAGCCTCCTTCCCTTGTGGGGTCGAAGAACAGCCTCCCTGGACAGGAGATGTAGCTCGGAGCCAACCGGAGCTCCTGCATCTATGTTATGCTCCCAGGGGAATGTTCTAGTTCACCAGGGACAACATCCAGGTGTTTCACTCAAATCTAATGACCTCATCATTATGAAATAGGGAATGATTGGGAAGACAAGAATAGCCACAATTAAAATCAACAGTTACATAATACTTCATAATTCATAAAGCAAATTTTAACTTACTTAATAAATACCTAATGCTCAGAATGAACCTCAAGGTGAAATACAGTATGCTGTGATTTGTTCTTGCAGCAATGGGATGGATTATCTTGAGTATGACCTACAAGGGCTAGATTAGCAGTCTTTCTACTCTGGCATGGTTTAGGACTTTAATTGTTTTAATCTTTTAGCAGGGAGGAGGCAAGAAGAAACTGTCATATAATTCTGTAGATAATTTTTTTAGTTTAGTTTCATGGTTTAATATAAAGCTAGGTCAGGCCCCTTCAAGATAGTGGAAGCAGATAGTAAAATGCAGAATGGCAATGTGAGGAAATATAGCAGAAATATGCTGCAGAAATATAGCACTGAGTTCCTTCCATATGAATACAGAGAACAGATCTAGCACAGGAACAAGACAGGGACTGGGTTTTCCTAATAATAGACTAGGATGGCACTTCCTGGAAAAAACTGGACAAGTGTCTTACCTCAATAGGTGAAAGGCAGAGTGGAGACCTGGGGGAGGAAAATGTGACCAACAGGGAAGTAATTAGCTTATTTTCTTTGAGGGAGTAGTTAAGAATAAAATATGGGTGCCTAAGTCTTGGGTTGTGGAAAGAACCTGACAGAGGTCAGATGAAAAAGAGAATAGGGCTTTTTGTAGGTAGAAAGGAAAGCCAGTGTTTATTGACTTAGAATCTATGATAATAGTAACAAAAATATCCAACTTGTGTTTAAAAGGTTGTTTTAATTTCAGCTATTTTTATGAGGGGTTATCTGTGAATTTTAAAATCAAAATGAAAGATATATATGCTGTTTTCTAGGTATTAGGTTATGTTTTTTTGTATAAAAGTATGTCAGGCATTAATTAGTTCAATAAATATTTATTGAGTATTTAAGATCTGTCAGGCACTATTCTAGACTTGAATTATGTAACAGTAAACAATATGAAGTTTGGCTTGTTATCTATTTACTAGTTTCAGTCACCCATGCTTTGATGATGGCTCCATCATCAAAAGACACCCTCTTTGTCCTTAGCTGGCTTTCCTGATGCAGAAATCCTGTCTGGGACAAATTCACTTTCGTAGGACTAGCTTCTTGTATCCTTCATTTCAATTCACTGATATAAACATCAAGAGTGAATGGAGAGAATGTGAAGAGAAGGATGTGGCAAAATCAGATTGCAAAATAACAATATTAAATAAAAGAGAACCTTTATTGAATAGTCCCTATGTGCTAGGTACTCTGATAAGTTTTACAAAATTATCTCATTGAAACCTCACAAGATTTATAGGAGGTAGTTGTTATTATTATCTATAATTTATCTGCAACTATTACCAGGATTGTACAGTTAGTAAGTGGTGGAACAGAATTAAAACCTGACATGACATAGTTTTGCCTTTGGATAGCAGAGCATATGGGTGAGTAGAAGATATTAAGAAAAGAAGAAAACTGTGCTTGGTTGGCCTGGAAATAAGATTTAGTTGGTCCATGAAAACTATCTTCAGATGTTTGCTGCCTCCTGACGATAAGTATTGTGGAAGAGACACATAGATGTACAGACATACACAAAATGTACCCCAACTTGGCTCCTACTGATTGTCAAAATTACATCCTGGAAAAAGTATAAAGTGGATGTTATCAAACAATGGCCTTAGTCATTAACAAACAAAGTCTCAATAAAGCACTCTTACAATACCTCACTATGAGCAGTAAAACTTCCTGGTGAGTCCTGCAGGATGAACTTGTTGCAAAATATGTTTGCAGATTATACGTGAACTAATATTCTCAATAAAGCTGTTAGTTTAATACAGCAAAATGTTGGAGAATGTTCAATAAAAATAAAGTTTGACTTTTGGAATAACTGATCATCCTGTGTTAATCTTCATTGAGGTAATTAGATAGGCAGGCCAAATGTCTTTCAAGACTAATTTTGGATTATGGCAATTAAAACAAGTGAACAGCACATATGCGTTAAAACAACTCCATTAGTTAAAAATATATTTGCTTCTAGTTTATTATTTGCATTTTTACATAGTTGTGATTATTGTAATATATCCAATTGTAATACTGGTATTACACCTAACATTTTATTGTGAGTACTTCATATATCCCTCCATTTAAAATAATCTTGTAATATTCATTATGTAGATGTAGCACAGTTTGCCTAACCACTGAAGCTTTGACTTGGAGGAACCCTAGACCATGTGTATTCCAACATTCAACTAGGTGGGAGGGTCATTTATCCTCTTCTTACATATTTCTACCGATAAGAAGACAGTGTATTTTAGGGTTTCTAACTTATTCAACACATATGTTTTTGAACACCATAACATAATCAGCATAATTGGATGGTTAAGACATAGAATTTTTCTGCCAATAACTATGGTACAATATGGGAGGTGATAACTGCCAGAAAAGAGCACAGTTTGTTGGGATTTCAGAGAATGGAGTAAGGGAAGTTAATGGAGAGGGTATAATATCAACTAGAATTAAAAGGGTACCAAAGTTTTAGAAAGTTAAAAGTGAAGGTTAAGGGTCTTTAGCTTCTTCCTGTGAAGGAGTAACTGGAGCCAGATTAGCTCTGCTGGTGTAAACAACTACATAATGGACAATATACATGAAATATTTGTTTCAGCTATTGGAAAACATACAGCACAGGACTGTAATTGCCAAGAGAAGGGAAACAAAGTGAGAAGGGAAACAATTAAAGAGCCCTACTGTCACCCAGCTTTTTGCCTTCACCTTTTGCCTTTCAAGATCCTAGACTTAGGAGGATCAGAGCATGATTGTCTTGCCGAGTAGAAGGGACAGAGATCAGTTTGGGGAGGCAGAGACTCTTCGAATTTGTGGGGTGGAAAAGGAGGGAGGCATGCAGAGAAAGATTCTAGAAGCCTGTAAATGGATTCCCTGCAAGACTAACTGAATATTACTAGAAGCTGTAAATTAGTAACTACTGGAATTCATACAAAGTGGGAGATATTTGAGTTCCAATCAACCAGAATGCAGAAACCTCATTGGAAATCGGGAGCATTTAGTAGATGCTTCAGAAAGTCCACACCTTAGGAATAGTATTAAACTAACCCAAGAACAAAGGCTAGTCTAGACCCACTCTAACAAAATTTAAGGACAAGTCTTGAAAAGATTGAACATCAATTATCTTAACTGTCTATCAATACACAGCCAAAACTTTGTAAAGAAAGGCAATACAATTCAGACACTCAACAACAGAACATCCATAAAACAATTAGTAGAAACGTTAAGAAGCAGAGAAATGTGACCACTAGGCAGAGAAAGGATATCATGAGGCAGTACAGGACATCAACAAGATGGCAGAACAGGAAACTCCAGACATTCCTTCCAACGTGGAGACAAAGATTTAACAACAATATATGAATCAGTTACCTTTGTAAGAAATCCAGGAACCAGTTGAGATTTCTAGATAGGGATATCATTGTTAGACTTGGGGACTTCATGTTTTTCTGCTTCATCTACTCATTGGGTGCCTTCTTTGTCATCAATACAAAGACAAATCTGAAACAATGTAAACAGGGAAAATTCATGCTTTACTTTATTAAAACCTAATAGGACCCAATGGAATGGGAGACCCTCCTACTCCCAGTTCAGTGAATAGATGTAATATCCTACCTCACCTCTCCTGCTGGTGACTCAGGGACTAGCTTAGAGCTTCTTCCATCCCTGCTGGAGATTCAACTGCCCTGAGTCTGGGTGCAGTGACATCAGTCTGCTCTTCAAGTGATTATGAAGAAGTGTATCTTCCATTGCTTATATTGGAGGAAGAAGAGTGGACACTTGTTGGAATAAGCCATCTGTGGTTTTGCGAAAGTGATCACCTCAGATTTGAAAGCTTATGTTGTTTAGGTGTATTCCTGAGACTGAGTACAAATTTATGCCTAATCTTTTGAAGCCAGCAGACTGCAAACATGGATAAACAGAAAATAAATGCTCATATTTTTTTCCTGAAAATGGTAAAGGCTATTTTTGTAACAGACAAAAAAAGATTCCTGCACTCTAGGCAAGTACAAAGCCAAACACACTGAAGCCCAGTGGGAAAATTTCTGGCATTCATTCACCTTCTCTGGGCTTAGCATGGCATGACTGGGAGGAAACCCCCCAAATCCTGACTTCTTCCTTGAGAGGGAAAGGAATAAAATGCATTTCCAATGTTCTGATTTTTTGGATGCTACCAAGGGACTGGTTTCTGTCTTGCCTGAATCTAAGCCCGGACGGGAATGGGATGTCAGGTTGGGGGCCACTGAGAACAAAGGAATCAACGTGGCTTCGTCTAGTACCAGAGTTTGCAGTACCACAGACAGACACTAAGTGGCACTACAGTACCACAGCTTTCTACAGCATCAGAGAAGCTGAAGTATTGCAGATAGACACAAGGGGATCTTTAGTAGGAACTGGCATACCTCTTTAGGAGATTATGTGTACAAACCCAGACAGGATACATCCCCAGAAAAGGCTTTAGAGGTCTCTAGATTCTCTGCTTGGGCTGATGGAGAAAGTCTTTCTTGAATGAAACCAGACCGCAAAGACTGGGAAAGGTAGCTGAATTTAAATGAAATCCCAAAAGAAAATAACACAACATACTTTTAAATATGATACAGAATTTAAAACACAAAAGCATAAAAAGTAGTTTTAAATTTATGTTAGTAGTTACAAATCTTTGTTAGTGAATACACATATAGAAAGAATCATTTTCTCTGGGCACAGTAGGAGTAAATTAGAAATTCATAGTATCTGAGTATATATGTCAATATATAATTGACATGTAACATTATGTTAGTTATAATATAATGCTATATGCTGAGCATAATGTTAAATATTAAATATTGAACATAATGATTCAATATTTGTATATGTTGTGAAATGATCACCACAATAAGTCTAATTAGCATCCATCACCACATACAGCTGTGAATTTTTTTCTTGTGATGAGAACTTTTAAGATCTATTCTCTCAGCAACTTTCAAATATACAATACAGTATTAACTATCACCACCAGCAATATACTTCTAAGTAACTCTAGTGTAAAGAAAGAAATCACAGGGGAAATTAGGAAATATTTTTAATTAAATGATAAGAATTACATGGCGTATAAAAATTTGGGCATTGCATTTGAAACAACATGGATAGACCTAAAGGTATCATGCTAAGTGAAATAAGGCAGGCAGTAAAAGACAAATACCATATATTTCACTTATTTGTAGAATTTAAAAAACAAAACAAAATTAACAAAATAGCAATAGACTCATAGACACTGAGAAGTGACTGGTGGTTACCAAGGAGGGATTGAGGTATAAAGGTTGAGGGGATAAAGGGGCACAAAAGTTCTCAATCATAATATAAGTTCATCACAGTGATGGCAGTACAGCATGGAGAATATAGTCAATGATTTTATAACATCTTCCTGTGTTGACAGATAGCAACTGTACTAGTGGGGGTGAGGATTTAATAAATAGGTAATTGTTGAACTACTTTGTTGCATACTTGAAAAACAATATAAGATTGTATACCAATGATACTTCGGTAAAAAAGATTGTATATCAATATTAATTCAATTGAAAGATTTGGGCATTGCAGCTAAAGCAGTGCTTAGCAGGAATTTTAAATACTTACATTGGAAAAGATAAAAATTTAAAATCAATAATCTAAGCTTCCACCTTAAGAGGCTACCTAAAGAATAGCTAGACAAACTTGAAGAAATAGAACAAAGGAAATAAAGAGTGGACATCAATGAAATACAGAAGGAACCAACAATAGAGAAAAATCAATAAAACAAAAAAATAACCTCTTTGAAAAAATCAATAAAATTGATATTCAGCTAGGTTAACCCAGATTAAGCGCAAATTATCAATATGAAATAGGAGACACTACTACAGACACTATAGATATTAACAGAATAAAAAGGCAATGTTGTGAACAATCATATGCCAATAAACTTGATAATTTAAGTGAAATGGACAAATTATTTGAAAGATACCAATTACCAAAACTGGCACAAGAATTAATAAAAATCTGGATAACCATATATCTACAAAATAAATTAAATTCACAAGTTAAAACTTTCCCACTATGAAAACTCCAGACCCAGATGGCTTCACTGGCAAATTATTTAAAATTATAAGTTAAGAAATAATACAGACCCTTAAGAAACTCTCTCAGAAGCTAGAGGAGAAGGGAACATTTCCTAATTTGTTTTGTGGGCCAGAAAAATCCAGAATAATATTAAAATCTAACAAAGGCATTATAGAAAAAGAAAATCACAGATCAGTATCCCTCATGAATACAGACAGAAAAATATCCTTAACAAAATTTTAGCAAATTAATTCCAGCAGTATATAAATGTGCTCATATATCATGATCAAGTGTGGCTTATTTCAGGAATGTAAGATTAGTTTAATATTAGAAAATGAATCAATGTATTCACCATGTTAAAGAACAAAAGAGAAAAATAAATGCAGAAAAAAATGTGAAAAATTTCATAGTAATAAAAACTCTGAGTACATTACCATCTTTATTTTGATGCATAAAATGACATGATTATGTATACAGAAAATACTAGAGAAACTACAAATACCAGAACTAATGAGTGGGTTTGACAATTTTGCAGAATACAGGGTTAATATACAAAAGCTAACTTTGTGTCTATTAACTAGCAATAAACAATCAGAAAATGAAATTTAGCATGCCTTTTAAAATAACATCAAACACATGGTAAATATAACAAAATGTGAGCAAGATGTACACAGAGAAAATGAGAAAACAGAAATTATTTAGTATAATGAGAAATATACCATATTCATGGATTAGAAGATTCGATATTGTTAATATGTCAGCTCTTCCCAAATTTATCTATAGATTTAATGCAATCTCAAATAAAAAATTCCACCAGGATTTTTTGTTAGAAATTAGAAGAGACAAATAAAACTAGGAAATTAAAAAATACATGGAAATCAAAGGATCTGAAATGGCTAGGACAATTTTGTAAAAGAAAACCTCAAGGTTTATCATCAAGCTATAGTAATCAAAATAGTGTAGTATTAGCAAAAGATATATTATATATGGAACAAAGTAGGAGTATAGAAATTGATGAACATAACATTTTCAGTTGCTTTTTGGCAAAGATGCCAAAAGTAATTCAATAGGATGAAGGGAGTCTTTTCAGCAAATGTTCTGGGACAACTGGGTAGATATAAAAAACTTACTGAACAACTGTCCATATAGAAAAAAAAAACTCAAACCAAATGCTGACCACACACAAAAACTAACTCAAAATATATTATACCTCTAAATGACAAATCTAAAGCGATAATGTTTCTAGAGGAAAACATAAGGGAGATGACTTGGAGTATGTAGGCAAAAATTTCTTAGCTGGGACACAGAAGACACTAGATGTAAAAGAGAAAAATGATAAATTGGACTTTATCAAAGTAAACTTGCACTCTTCAAGTGATACTATTAAGAAAATGAGAAGGCAAGCTATAGATTAAGAGAAAATATTAACTATAAATATATCTGGAAAAGAAATTGTATCTCGTACATACAAAAAACTCTTCCAACTTAGTAAGAAGACAATATGATAAAAAATGATAACATGCACTCTTTTTCCATACTCCGATTGTCTCTAGGAGGAAGAGGGAGTTGGCAATGGACCCTTACTGTATTTTCTGACTGCCTCACTTGTATTACCCCTGAGGCCTCCTTTGTTCCTGAAGTACGCTGGGGACATCCTGCTTCTAAGAACCAGCCCTACAAGAAACAAAGGTATGAACAAAGCCAGATGGGGAACAGGATCATGCTTGGAACTCACTCTGGACAGAGAACAATACCTGGTATAGATTACAGATTAGGGGAAGGGAAGGCAAAATGGGGTAAGAATATTTAAGGAAGCTGGCAGGCTCATGGTTTCTGTGTTGGCATGTCCAGTCTTTCTTCATCCCCTTCCTGGATAAAGGTGCCAGTGCCCCTGAAGTTTTCTCTACAAATAAGAGGTGGTGAAGCAGTGTGGTTGCCCCATTTCAGATTCTTGAGGGAAGCCAAAATGGTGTCCTTTGTCTCTCTGCTTTTGGTGGGCATCATGTTCCCTGCCCTCCAGGCCAAACAATTTACAAAATGCGAGCTGTCCCAGGTGCTGAGGGACATGGACGGCTATGGAAGCATCACTCTCCCTGAATGTGAGTTCCTCCTCTGCTTTGCTTCTTCCCATTCTCCATCTGCTTCTGACTTCACCCTCCTTTCCCTCCCCTTTTCCTCTCCTCTTTCACTCAATTATCGAATACTCCTCATATTCTTTGCCTATCTGTTTACTTTTTTATCACATTTATTCATATATCTTTCCTTTCTACCACGGTCTGATCCTTTTCGGAACTCTTCTTTCCATCTCATCAAAATGCTCTGTGATATACCATATTTGGAGGTTGGCTGGAGAGCCTTTTCCTGTCTGGGAATACAGGTCCCCATTTATGCTGTGCCTAGACATCTTTGTGACACCTCTTTCTCATCTTTCCCTCAGGGATCTGCACAATATTTCACATCAGTGGTTATGACACACAAACCATAGTCAATAATAGTGGCAGCACAGAATACGGAGTCTTCCAGATCAATAATAAACTTTGGTGCAGAGATAATCAGAACCCTCAGTCAAGGAACATCTGTGATATCTCCTGTGACAGTGAGTAGCCTTTTTTTACCCTGTTTCTCTGTTTTTCTGGAGCTTACCCCTGGGATAACTTCCTTTTCGGTGTCAAACCTCTAGCTTCACTGCTTTGGATGCCACATCAACTGTGGGACTTGGATTGATAGTACCAAGTAAGGAGTTGTTAGAATTTTTCATGATCACCAAATCCAGTTAGCAGTCCCCTGAAGTTAACAGGTAGTTGATCTTTGCTGTCTGGGGATCTTGAAGGCTGATACCATACATTTTCAGAGTAAATCGGTTGATGGAGTTGACAGTTTCTTGAAGTTGAGATGCCCCAGAGAGCGAAGGGAGTCCCTATCCAGGGGAAGGCATTACTGTATTAGCTTTCTCATTTAGAAAGGCAACGGGCATAAGCCTCCAGTTCAGAGAAGGGCCAGACTACGGGATCCAGGGAAGAGGGAAACTCATTACCTTTCTTGGTAATACTTAGCTGTCTCACTCCTTTTCCTGTAACTCTTGCCAGAGCTCCTGGATGATGACCTTACTGATGACATGATGTGTGCCAAGAAGATCCTGGATAACGAGGGCATTGACTACTGGTGAATCCCTTTCCTATTTTCTATTTCCCCCTTCCCCACCTTCTCAGCCCTTTAGGCCCAGCACCACTCCCCTCTCTCCCTTTCCCCTGGTCATTTAATCTGGAATGTAGTCTCCAACACAAAACTCTTTGAGCAAACTCAGGTCTCAAAATTTTAAGCCTTTCAGACCACTCCTGTTGAGCGATTTTCCCAATAAAATTTCCTTATTAGAGGGCTGAGACCCAGGCCTCCCCTCACCTGGACTAGGACATCTAATTTTACTTGTTTAGTCCTAGACCCCAAAGTAAGCCCTTGGAACCATTGTACATCTTCTCTACCCTACAATTCTCTTGAAGTTTAAAAATAGTGGATCCTATCCCATTAGGTGGCTTGGTGTCTCTTGCCATTTGGCTAGGAAAGCCTTTCTGTAATTTCCATCCACACTCTTCCAGCTGAGCTCTTCTGGGGATGAAGCTAGAGGGAAGATTGAGCTGGAATCCAGTGAGCCAATGGCCTTGTCTCCTTTTCCATTATCAGGCTGGCCCATAAACCACTCTGCTCTGAGAAGCTGGACCAGTGGCTCTGTGAGAAGTTGTGAGTGTCTGCTGTCTTTGCTGCTTCTTTGCCCACTTCGTGTCCCTGGAACTCCTCTTCCCTACAGCTACCTCAGTTTGCTTCTTTCCACCCCCTTGAAGCTCATTTGTCTCTGAGCCCTGGGCCCTGCAGTGACACCAATGGACACTTGAGGACTATGCTCCAGGGATGTGTGACTTTTTACTCTTGCTTAGTGCCCCTGATGGAACTTTGACTACAGCAACAGATTCCATCTCTGTCCTGAATAAAGGGCCTGATTTCAAGTGGCTGGTGGTATTTTTTTCCTGGAGGGAAAAGGAGGAAATAGTGTGAGTGGGTAGACACTGAGGCCATAGGTCACAGCTGCCTTCCATCTCTACAGAAGAGGAAATACTCTGAACTTATAACAGAAAGATGGAGCTTATTTTCTGTTCCAGCTCAATTTAACAAACAGTTGATCACCTAGCATCTTCAAAGAACCACAAAGGGGATCCAGCATTGACTAGAAGGGTCTCTGCCCTCAAGGGCTAGTGGGAAAGAGAATCAATTAATAGATTAATTAAATTAAATAAAAAAGATATTGAATTGATAATTAAAAACATTAATAATTATAATACAAGGACTAGTGTCATGAGCCTCATAAAAGAGGTTAGAAATGTTCCCTGAGCATCCAGAAGAGGAAACATAATTTATATAGGGGTGAGGGGCAGTGGGGAAAGGGATCAAGGAAGGATTCATGAAAGGCATGGTGTGTAAGCTGGTGTTGAAGTTCGGGTGGGTTTTGATAGGTGGAGATGTGAGGCGGGAAAAGGACAGCAAGGGGAGGGGCTCCAGGAATCTGAACGGGATGACTTGAGGAGGTTGAGAGATCTTCTTGCCCTTGAAATAAGGAGATACCTTCACAAAGAGCTGTGAGAGGGACGCCCTCTGGGAACCAGAGATAAGAACGACCCTCACAGTCAGCTCAGAAACAGAAGAACATGCACACCTGGGGCCTTTGGGTTTGGACGCCGTACTCCTTGCTGCTTCGCTTGCTTTTAAGGAGGACGTTTGCAGAACATTATTTATTCTAATGATTATGGGGAATGTGACAGAAAGGACATTAAGAGCTTTGGGTCATCAAGCCTGTTTCTGCTCCTCACTGACAGTCCCCACCTGGGCAAGTCAGCTTAGTCCTCTGGGAGCCAATTTCCTCGTCTTAAAATGAAGGTTTTCTCTAGTGGTTTTTCTGAGCTACCTTCTGGCTTTGACAATCTAGCATTCCCGAAGTCCAGCATGACCTTCACATGTCTGATTAACTGAGGTCTCCTTGAGTGCCTGTTCTTCTGCCTTCCCAAGATGTCCAATACACTGATTACACTCCTACCACCTCCTATGCCTGCTGGGGGTTTAGGAGTCAAACCTTACTTCCTTTGTCTCAGAGACAACAGCTGCTACCAAATAAAACCTTCATGGCCTGTTTAGGGATGTATAGGGCCAGGCAAGGGATGGAGAGGCCATCTCTCCCCTATGCTTAATGATAAACTTGCAGGAAATACAATATTCATCATATGATTGCGGCATGCATTAAAACACAATGTGATGCATCTCCCAGGGTTATTGCATGTTACCCCTTTCTTAATTATGGAACAAAGGTTTTCCCCCAAGTCTACAGGGTTTTAGGAGTAACCCCTGTGTATGGGAGTGCAGGTTGGAGGGCCATTCCTCCCAGTGAGCTCACAAATCTACTTCTTACTTTTTACCCCTGCCTCAGTTATGCCCTCAGGATGTCATATGCTCTAGCAAATACAAGGGACCCGTTCTTGGTGGTGGCCAGAACAGAAATGTAACTAAAGCTGGGCTAGACAGGTTGACTTACACTTTGTGCTAAGACAAAAGCAAGAGAGGGAGAGGCAGAAAGGGGAGGGGTAGAAAGGACAAGAAATATTTCTTATTGTGAAATAACTGGCATACATCACTGCATAAGTTTAAGGTGGACAGTGTGATGGTTTGATTTACATACATTGTGAAATGGTTATCACCATAGGTTCACCTAAGACCCATCATCTCATATGAGGCAATATAAGGAAAGGAAAGAAGAAAAGAAAAAACATTTCTCCTTGTGATGAGAAACCCCTGTTAACTTCCCTGTGCATCACACAGCGGTGGTAGCTGGGCTTATCTGGTACATTGCATCCCTAGCACTTATTTATCTTATAACTGGAAATTCGCACCTTTTGACCCTCTTCCTCCACTTCCCTCTTCCCCACCCCCAGCCCCTCTGTACCCCGAGGTCTTTTCTACGAACTTGGGTCTTTGTTCTTGTTGTTTTAGATTCCACCTGGGGGTGAGATCATACACTGTTTGTCTTTCTCTGTCTGATTTCTTGTACTAAGCATAATGCCTTCAAGTCTGCTCATGCTGTTGCAAATGGTAAGATTTCCTCATTTTTTTATGTCTGAATAATATTCCACCACATATATATACACCACAGTTTTGTTATCCATTCATCCGTCAGTGGACACTTAGGTTGCTTCTGTGTCTTGGCTTTTGTAAATAAGGCTGCCATGCAGTTCGAATTAGTGTTTTTATCTTGCTAAGGTAAACTCCCCCAGAGTGGAACTGCTGGATAAGATGGAAGCTGTATTGTTACTGTTTTGAGGACATTCCATACTGTCTCTGTGACGATCTTCCTGTGCAGGGACTAGGCCCCCTGGGTGGGTGTCTTCTGCTCTGTGGAGATTTCCCCAACCAGCCTGACTGAGGAAGGGCACTGGGGTCACAGGAACTAATTCCTTTGATTCCAAAAAGAATGAATGCAGGGATAACAGAGTGGCGATGGCTCTTCATGTCTCCTCTCCCTTCTCACAACTTTTCCTTCCGTCAGGAGGTGGCAGCGGAGCCTGGGCTAGAAGGGAAGCCTGGGCCTCTTGGCCAGCATCTTCCTCAGAGCTGCCTTCACCTCCCGGTTCTTCAGACTGTAGATGAGGGGGTTTAGCAGTGGGGTCACCACACTGTACTGCACGGAGAGCACTTGCTCCAGGACGGAGCCTGATGCAGGAGTCATGTACCTTGAAAGGAATTATACAGAGGACTGTACTGAGCTCAGGCCAATGGTCAAAGCACTGCTGGCAGCCACACTCCATCCCATCCCAGGGACTCTGCAACGAGAGCTGAGATGACTATCACTGGCAGCAGGACCAGGAGATGACTGCATGGTCAGGGACAGCAGTTGGCCTTCTCACATTGCGGCCTTCAAATGCCTCCAAACAGAGCCTTGTGCAGAGCTTCAGAGGAGCTGCCCCGAGGAGGAAGGAAGCTCTGTGGCGTCTCAAGGGCGGCAGGTTAGGACAGAGCTAACAGCGGTGTGGCGCATCTCCATAGCACTGCATACTCTTGCAAACATCTTTCCTTACTAGTTATAATATTATGAGGCTATTTTTCTCTAATTTTCCTTATAGATACAATGGCATATTCTCATCTTGTGATGATCAGTCCTTGCAAACTGTGTGCTTAGGCCGATAATGCTGTCACAGTTCCCCACATTTATGGCTCTGGGAGTTGTCCTCAGAATCACAGCACATTATTTATTTTATTTTATTGTATTTGTTTTTATTTTTGCTATCATTAATCTACAATTACATGAAGAACACTATGTTTACCAGGCTCCCTCCCTCACCGAGTCCACCCCCCCACACCCCACTACAGTCACTATCCTTCAGAGTTGCAAGATGCTGTATAATCACCACCTGTCTTCTCTGTGTTGCACAGCCCTTCCCGTAATCCCCCACAACACTATACATGCTAATCGCAATGCCCCCTTTCTTTTTCCCCACCCTTATCCCTCCCTTCCCACCCATCATCCCCAGTCCCTTTTCCTTTGGTAACTGTTAGTCCATTCTTGGGTTCTGTGATTCTGCTACAGCACATTATTTTTATAATGGTTAGTGGAACAAACATTTGCCCTTTTAAGTGCATTTTTCTTTGGCTTAGAAAAGAGACCAAACTTGGCAAACAAAGGGAAAAATTTTAAAAATGTGTTAAGCACAATATATGAATCCAAAATAATGAGATAAAATTTTTGGCTACATCTTGTTACCTATCACTGGAAATATTTACCAAAGAAGCATTGCAATGCTACCATCATCACTGAATGTTCTCTGTGTATCCTGGTGTGCTTGGTTAGAAAAGATATTCATTTTCTACTGTCATTGTTTTTCATCTAATTTATCTCTCCTGGCATTTCTGTGGAGTTGGTAGGAGAAATCTTATTGCCCCCCTATGGCCTGAGGAAACTGACATGGAGAGAGAAGAGCTCTCCTGGACCACCCCTTATCATCCTTTCCCACCCCTCACTTCTCTCTAAGTCACAAGCAAGTGAGAAAACCCATTGCCAGTTCACTAGTAGAGGAAATAGACCATTAATCATTCTGTCTCCTGGTAAGGGAGGCCTCGTCAGCTAGAGCTGTTTATGTTCAACAGAGCATGGTAGGAAAGAGCATGAGGTTTGAAATCAGTGAGACATGGTTTATGTTGTGTCCCCATTAGTAGCTTGTTCTGGGACCTTTGAGAAATCACCTTGTTACTCCTGAAACTCAGGTTCCACATTTGAAAATGGGGTTACTACTGTTTCTCCTTTGGTGTGCTGCCTACTGAAATTAGGCTTGACCATGTAAAGCGGCTGGTATAGAGCAGGTGCCTAATAAGTAGATACAGCACAAATAAGCTTTGAAGACATCATGTTCCTGTAGGAAAGAAAGGTGGCACCTGTTTCATGGGTGATACATTAAAAAAATTTTTTTGTTTAGCACTGAATAAAAATCTACCAAAGATCTCTGATTTCCTCTTGAGAACCCTCAAATCATAGGTTAATAAAGTAGGTCAAAGCTTTAGTTCTCACATCAAATCATTTTTTCAGTTAGACACCTGAGGCCTCAGAAAGAAAATGAAATTGTTATAATTAGACCACAGCAGAGCCAGAACTGGAACCCAGGCCTTCTGAATTCCAGTTCAGTTACTTTCCTGCTACTTTGAAATGCTCTTTTTTATAGACCAAGGCTACTTTAGGGTAAGGAATAGCCTACATTTACAGTCAGGAGGTTGTTAGTACGTACATACCTGAAAACTCCTGAACCGTAAAAGATGGCGACCACAAGAAAATGAGAAGAGCAGGTGGAGAAGATCTTGCTCCAGCCCACGGCAGAGTTGGTGCCCAGAGCTGTCATGATGATGCGGGTGTAGGAACCCAGCAACAGGACAAGGGTGCCAAGGCCCAGGACTGCCATGGTGGTCAGGATGGAGGCAACACTGATGGAGGTGTCTGAACAGGCCAACACGAGCACAGGGGGAAGCTCACAGGCGAAACTACGGATGAGGTTCGGGCCACAGAAGTGCTGCTGAGCCAGGAGGATGATGTTCACCAGGCTGGTCCCCATTCCTATGGCCCAGGATGCTCCCACCAGGCCAGTACATACCTTTCTGTTCATAGCCACCACATACAGCAGCGGGTGGCACACAGCCTGGAACCGGTCGTAGGCCATGACTGAAAGGAGGCAAGCTTCAGTGGCCCCAGAAAACAAGACCAGGGAGATCTGCATGAAACACTCGATGAAGGATATAGTCTTCCACTTGAACAGAAGGTTCTGCAGCAGCTTAGGTACAATGACTGAGGAATAGAAAGCATCCAGGAAGGAGAGGTGACTCAGGAAGAAGTACATGGGCGTGTGGAGGTGGGAATCAGCCCTGATCACCAGCAGCAGCGTCAGGTTCCCCGTGAGGGTCAGGAGGTAAACCGCCAGGAAGAGCACGGAGAGCCCAGCCTGGACCTGAGGGTTGTCGGACAGTCCTTGGAGAACAAACGTGGGGACGGTGGTCACGTTGCCAAGTTCCATGGAGCCGTCAGGTTCCCTCTCAGAGGGACAGGAGTGGAAGGGAACGCTCAGATGGCTGATGAGTGTCAGAGCAGGCCTGGGCGTGAGGCAGCGTGGGTAAAGCTTCCTGGCTTACCCAGGACACTTCCTGCAGCAGAGGCCCCCCAGCCAGGTCAGACCGCCGCAGCCCTTCCCAGCTCAAGGCAGTGACCTGTCGGCCGAGTGGGGGAGGTGGGAAGGAAGAGCGTAGAGAATCGGACCTGGAAAGGAGGCAAGAGAGCAGGAGATTCCAACTGGACATGGAAAGGAGGGTTTGGGGACAGGCTCCAGAGCACTGAGAAGCACTGTGTTCAGTTCCAAGAGGATCAGAGCTCAAACCACTGGAGGGGTGACTGGCACGCTGAGTCAGCAAACAACCTCTGGCTGACTGTCAGGTGGTCAGGCCGTGATGGATGTTTGATGACTGGTGAGGGTGCTGTGAGACCTGGTGATGGGACAGAGCCTTCTCTGCCACTGTCAGCCTGCGAGGACATCACCTGATTTTCTCATCTAAAAAACGATCTGGGAAAACTAAATGTTTTCCAAGGTCCACTCCAGCTTATAAATTCTAATGACTGGGGGAGAATCTTCCTTGGGGAGCTCTGGAACTACATGGAAACCCCTTCTTCTCTTCTCTAAAAGCCCAAGCAGAAGTGGCACATGAGCGGGCTGGTTTCATGGAAGCCAGGCAGGAGGAAGCCCTCAGAGTGGAGAGGAGGGTGGTCAGTTCCTCCAAGGCCTTCCCATTTCGGGGCTTCTGTGAATCTATAATGCCCACTGTTTGCACTACAATCTCAGTACTTAACAAGAGAGTCCAAGAAGACTGTGCTATTCTCTGAGTTGGTACCAGCAGATTTGGATAAAGCCAAGTAAGACCTGGGCCATCTTCTGTGCATCGCAAGGATGGTAAAAGCCCAGGACACCTGGCAAAATGGACACTGATAGGGTTCAGAGCAAGGGAAAATGGTCACCCCTCCCTCCTTGGTGGGTAACTCAGGAGGGTGATAAACAGGATCTAAACTCAAGGCATGGCTTGTGCACTCACGGGTTCCCAGAGTGGACAGTTTTAGGAGCAGAAGGGTATGAATGAGAAGGAGATTTGTCTTCACCTGGGCTCCCTTGGCCAACAAGAGATGTTCTCAGTGGGGGATATCTGAGTGGCATCCTTTCCAGCACTGGAGCAACAGCCACAGGTGTGGCCAGGGCTGTGTGGGCTCCCCTCAGCTCTGTCCTTCCAGTAGAAGATGCCGAGGTGGGACTTCTGAGCAAGGAACCATTCCTACAGTCTTTCTGTCCAAGGGGAGGCCTTCTTGACTCTGCCTCCCAAATAACAAAGGACAGAGGGACTTGATCTCAACTCCAGACTGTGGAGAGTGAGAGGGGGTCCCCGGAGAGGCCCCTACACAGGAGGTCTGCTCTGAATCTGAATGATTCTCCAGGGCCAATTATTCCTCCCTGTATCAGTCATGTTCCAGCTGGTTGCATCATACAAGAGGGGCCCTCGGGTGGCCAATAATTTCTAAAGATAACACTATAGAGCTCTAAAGGATTCCTAGTTCTAAAACCTGGAATTTCCTCCCTCCATCATGTGCTTCCTTCTCATTTTGTTATTTTTTAAATTGCATTTATGATTATAAAAATAAAGTGGCAAAAGATAGAATATGAAAATTGTAAACTTTAAAAATGGAAACAAGTTTTTAGAGATATTTTAATGATAAAAGAAAGTAAAAATTGATCATGTCATCCAAAATTAATCCTTTTATTCATTGCAATTCAAATAAAATGCAAATAGATTAAAAACTTTAGAAAAATTTTAAATTGTGGCAAAGTCTTTTATTATGGACACATTTAAACATACACAGAAATAGAAAGAAGAGTGTAATAACCATTCTGTATCCATCATCCAGCATCAACAATTATCACCTCAGGGACCACTTGGGGTTGAAAAAAGGTGGTCTCTTCATTACATGAACAGTCATGTGTCTAAAATATGGGTACACTCTAATACTGAAAGGTAGAAGGGAAGGACAGTACTGAAGAGCAATCATTAGTCTTTGCCATGGATGAGGACTGAATGGTGGTTGGTTGAGTAAGTCCCTAGGAGACAACAAAGCAACAATGTAGAAGGAACTTGGCTGTGCACTCTGAGCCTTGCACTCTGGACCATCCGTACATCTCTGGACTTAGAGAAAAACAATCTTTGTTTGTTTGTTTTCTTTTGTTGAGATCCCTTCTTTAACAACTTAGCTTTTATCTTCCTAAAATAGACTTCTTAGCTGACATAAACTACCTCCAACTTCCCACCTCTGAAAATAAGGTTTCAATAAGCTTCTTTTTTTTGCCTTTAGTAACATGTGTTTGAGTTTATACATCAGGTGCTCTCTGACCTACAAAGGGTCAAAGGAAGTCTTCTCATTGTACACTGACAAAGGGGGAAGGTAAAACATTATTCACAGCAACATGAACTGCGTACTCAGACACAGATCTGCGTGTTATAGAAATACCATAATTCCCAGTCATCCTTGGTTCTTTGTGTAACTTCACACAGGTTATCAGTTACAGGCTCATATGCACTATGATGCTTGGTAGACTTCAGGATTTCTAGTGCATCACAAAATATATTTTGATGTATCAAAGAAGCAAGCCTTACTTCTTGGTGTTTCAAACACAACTAATCTGCATAATCTAGCATTTGGGGGAATCTTCCAGTTCTCTAAAGAATAAAAGCAGAGAGGACACTCAGTGTAAACATACACAGAAGCCATGCTGTAAAGGTGTAAAGATGCCTTCTGCTCCTTCACACTGTGCACAAATTATGTGAATTATCTTGCCTGTCTCTTGGCCCATCACCTAGCTGTCCAGCCATGTTCTGCTCTGTTAAAGGCTTTGCTTTCAAGCAGATATTCTGCAGGGTTGCCTGCAGTCTGTGAAAAAGGCACAATAGGTGATGAAGACTTTGGGGTGGTGGAAACAGTGTCTTTAATTAGATGACTCCCTGAATGTTAATGTCACAGAGAGATTCTGGTGCAGAAAATAACCTTCAGTGTTTTAAATGGATAGTAGATGAAAACATGACATCCAGAAAAAACACACCACCTTCCTGTACAGACCCAGGTGGACCAAATATAGTCAATCTCCATTCATACATGTTGTCTCCCTCAGGCCAGCACTGCATTTAGGAGGGGTTATTTACTGTGATATCATATGAGCCAAGCACCCATGCATACATGTTTGATAAACAATAAACAGCCCTTGAAAAAGGATACTGATAAACAATAACCTAAGAGAACATGGCAGCACTGTATGTCACACATCTGTTCATTCTAGATTCACCTGGTTATTGAGGTGGTCAATTGTGTTTGCTAATGGACTTTGTGCAAAAAGCCCAGGCATCTCACACGTTTATGAAAGAAGATGGTTTCGGAACTTGGGGTGAGGCGCCTCTGAGGTTACAGATACTGGGAGAGACGGGCATTGTCTTTTCTGAGATTAATATTTTAAAGAGATGGTTTTTAGGTCCATAAAAAAGACATTACGGGGCAGTAAAGCTGGAAAGAGGCTTACTTAACTTCTTAAAAGATTTATATGCATTTCAAAGCAACAAGGAAAGAAGTTAAAATGACAAGTTTTCTGAAGTAAATGCTGTAAAAAAAGGGATGGGGGAGAGAAGTCTCTTCCTTTATTTTTCAATGGGGAGAACGAGTATCTTATTTTTAATTTGCATTTGCCCTTACATCATCCAACATACCACCTCTTGTTGGAAAGACTATCATTTCTCCACTGGGTTTCCTTTGTACCTTAAAAAACTCCCTGGGCTATATTTATGTGCTATATTATGGATTCTCTATTCTGATTCACTGACCCACATATCTTTTCCTGTGTTATCCTTTTGCAGATACAACAGTGTGCTGAACAGTGTAACTTTACACAGTCAGCTCTGAAACTGGGTAATGTAAGTCGACCACCTTGGTTCTTCACTGAAATTATTTTGGCTATTTTAGAACCTTTGTTTTTCCAACCTGTTGCCAGTTTCTGCAGGCTAAGGTTGTGAACCCCTTGCCCGGCTGCATGGGGACAGCTCCCATCCCCTCTGGCTGGCTTTGGTGAGTCCCCTGCTTAAGTGGGAGCCTTTTGTTCTGCAGGGAGAGGGGACTGGGCCCCGGAGGGTTTGGCAGCGGCTGCTCCCCAGTCCCAGCTGGCACCAGGGTAGGGCTTTCCTTGGCTTCTTCCCCGTCCTCCTGTGAGAGCCGGGTGGGGTCCCTGGAGGAACGAACTGCTAGAAGGGGGACCCGCCCTGTGACTGCAGCCCTCAGAAGCCCCACGGCCTCACACTCGTGCACATTCAGTGTCCATCCACTTGTCAACATTTCCAGTTTAATCTCCCTACTGGTTTATATGACATCTGGCAGCTTCTGTCCTAGGTAAGCACATGCCTACAAGACACCAATTTCCCCAGATTTCTGAATGGCCATCTTCCATGTAACAGCTCTCTGATGGTCCAGTATAAGTTGCTGATTTTTAGTCTGTCCAGTGTTTTTTTGTTGTAAGGGTGGGTGTGATATCACTCCAGCCCTCTGCATCTCTGGGCTGAAACCAAAAGTCTGAGTTTTTAAATAGGAAAGTCATGGTTCTTGGCTCCAGAATGTCATATTGCACTGTACTTGAATCTCTTCAAATGCCCTCACTGTTTTGTTTTGTTTTGTTTATCTTGTGGTGGTTATTTAGGTCCATGTCTATCTCCTTCGACATTTTTATGCATTGTTCTGATTTTCCTATTTGATGTTTATCTGTCTGTCTCTCTGTACTGTTTTGGTTGGCCCGTTGTGGCAGAAGCCTGGCTGTTGGAGTCCCTTCAGTGACAAGAGTCTCAAGAGAGAACGGGGTCTCCACCTGGGGACCTGTAGTGTAGAGGCACGTTGCCCAACTCACTTCTGGACCCAGACATCTGCCCTCCAGTCTCTGTATGCTTTCCTACCCTCGGGAGGGAAGACAGCTCTGTAGCAGTTCTGCCCCGTATACTTGGCAATCAGATGGAAAGATTCATTTGCATGGGGTAATACCAAGCTTTCACCCACAGGTCCATCACCTGCTGCTGATGTTCCCAGGAACATCCACATGCAGCCCCCGAGAGAAGGGCCTGCAAGCTGTCCTTCTACCAGGACCCCCCCGGGCCTGATGTCTCCAGCTGCCGTTCTGCTCAGGAAAGCCGGGGTGTTTGAATTTGGCACTAGAGAGTATGGGGAGACATGTTCAAGCTGCCAACTCTGTACATTTTTAGATACAGTGACACACTGGATATATTAATGGTCAGCCGTGCTGTGCCTCCAGTTGATTTTGCACATCACTGGTCTGATCCATTAAGTGTTGATCTTATTGTTGCATGCTCAGAGAGAGAAGCCTGTTGCTTTCACTTACAAATTCTTGTGGGAACTTCAGTCATGTCCTCGAGTACTTATAATGTCTTCTTCCTTCAGATAAAATTTTCCCAAACCCAGATACCTTCTAATTTCCTCCTTCCCAAAACCACCAGTTTTCTCTTCGGTTATGGGTATAGGGCAAAATAATCCTTGCTCATTCAGACTTTACTGCATGACCACCCGATCATTCCTCCCAATGCCTTGTGAGAAAACATCCCTGCCCGCTGAGCCGGGCCTCCCTGCTGACCCCGTGCTCTCTATCCCACTCCCACTAAGCTGCAAATCCCTAAGAGCGAGAAGCTTTATGGTGCGGATGGTGAGAGTCACACAGGTTTCCTTTAATAAAGAAGACTCAAAGGCTCCAAACTGACAATTTTCACAAATCCGTGATTTGCCGGAAAAGGATACAATATAGCAACAGCATTAAAATATAGATGCCCCACAGCCAAAGGCTACCTCACAGCAAGAGGTCCAGAGAGGACTGGGGGGAGCTCAGCTGCCTTCCCTCTGCAGGGCCACCCACCCCTGCTTTCTAACTTGGTTAGAAAACACGAAGACTTGAGTGAGACACATCAGAACCAGGAGCTCACACGTACCTGGGTGTGTGGGACAGGCTGCTTCCTTGACTGGTCTGGCAAACTAGCTGCTGCCCCTCGAAGCACCTCTGCAGGGGCAGCAGCCTCCGGAAGATCCAGGGTGAGCCCAAACATTCCCCCTGGAGCTCGCTCAAGGTCTCCTCCACTCAGCGGTGTCCACGGGTGGGGACGCGGCCCCTTTGTCTAAAATCCTCTGTAGCCATTGCAGCAGGGGCTCATCAGGGAGCTGCTTTTAACACACTACAGAATGTCTCAAGTCTTTCACTCAACAGCCTTTTACTTTCACGGCTTCTTGCCCTACATTGTCCCCTTGTCCCACTGAATTTTCTTTTTAGTAGTAACTCGTCTAGCAGGTGTACAGCTAATTTCAGGTATGGTTGCCAGCTTGGCCAGAGAGGGTGAAGCTCACCCGAAGGAGATTCTGACTTTTATTTTTGCTTATATTCAGTTTGCTCATGGAACTGAGTTTTAGAGGACTTGCATCAGTTTGAAATTTCCTGCTAATCCACTTTGCTGGATTCCACTAAAGAAGCAGAAGCTCATATTCTGCACAACTGGCATATTATTTCTTTAAAATCCTCTCACATGACATCACGTGCAGTAACATGCCTTCTCTTCATTCATTTATCTGTGATTCTGAGTATGATTCTGAGTGCTTCATTTCAAGAAAGAACAATCTAGCAGAACCAATCAGAAGGCCGTGTGTGCTTGGGCAGCCGTGGGCTGGGTCGGGCGCCCGGGGGAAGCTGAGCCACTGCCCTGTATTCCCTTAAGTCCCTGCCTGAGGCTGAGCTCTGGTCTCACCTACCTCACAGTTTCCAGTTAACTAGAAGGTAAACTTAGTAGGAGGCACATGGGATTTTCTCCAGGACAGTATTTGAAAGTTCTCCTTTATGGCAACTATTTAAAGCCCAGAAGAAACTATTATTAGGTTAGTTGCGACTTAGGATGGGAGAATAAGAAAGGGAATTAAAAACCGTAACTACTGGTAGAAGGACAGTTTCCACATGGCCACATGGGTCTGAGAATGCCCTTTAGGAATTTTCAGGGGCTCTGAGCTGTGACACATTACTGAGATCCAGGTCGTTTTCTAGTATAGACAAAAGATTTTTAAATTTATACAATGTAATTGTTCTTTATATTGATTAAATGTGAGGACATAACTCCATTCTGGGAAAATTATTGGGCCTTTATTTTGTAGAATTTCTACATTCCAAACATATGATGAATCTTTAAATAATTTGTTAAAGAGTTAATAATTTGAGAATATAAGAATTATTATTAATAATTCCTGCTATGTGTTATTCAAATGGCTAAAGTCAACATTTTTTCTTTTTTGTCTGGTAAGTTAGATAAAGTGTTATCAACACTTATATGGAATTCATGCACAAGAGACAAACTCAGAGGATGCTCCTGCATTAACTTAATCAAGGTCCTGACAACAGAGAATTATAGTGGCAGATCTGAAGGGGAATCCATCCAGAGAACATTCCCTTGTAACTAGAGAAACTACACTTAACAGTATTTCTTCCTTTTCTCTATTTCTTGACCCAATGGGTGGAAATGTAAAATGCAAGTGAAAGGAGATTGAAGTTTACTTTAAGTTCCTCGCTCTCAAATCCAAAAGCAAGATATATGACCTGTTCTAGCCATTCAGTTTGGTTTCAGGGGATAACCCACACTCAAGTAATGGTGTGTTTATTGTAAGAATACATGTGAACAGAATTCCAGGAAAAACCAAACACTGGATCTCATTAAAAAAAAAAAAGGTATTAGAAAGCCAGGACACATGAAGAACAGAGCCTATAGTAGAGCTGGACCAGTTCATATTCATTTAGGCATTTCCCATGGCAGTGGTTCACTGCTTGAGCATTCCCCAGGGAAATATTATTCTAGGACTTGCAGTTTAAACTCTAGAAAAGGTGCGTATGTTTGACTCAGGTTCTATTATATTTACTTAATTTGAATGAGGATCTGTTGGGGAGGAAAGATTTTTGTCTACCCTTCAAGGTTCTTTTGGCTGGTATAAGAATCAGATTAACCTGAGACAGATTAACAGGGAAAGATAAAATTTAATTGTGTACATACAGGGCATCTACACAGACATGAGATTCCAAAAGCAGTCAGGCAAAACGAGGTATATATGTTATCTGGGACTAAGAAGTAGATGGGGTCTGGACGTAAACACAAGGAAGGCAGTTCACAGGAAGACTGGAAAGAATAAATGTTTGGTAAACAAATGTTTTCTTGGGTATCCAGAAACAATGGAACATAGAGACAAATTGATCAAATAGGCCGTGCTAGGTTCCTCCCTGTCTACCACCCCTAGTCCATATTATTCTATGAGTATCTGTGGTGATAACTCCTCCTGGAGCAGGTCCTCTAAATTCTTTTAGGCAGTTAAAGGGAAAGTCAAAGTTTCTTCCTGAGTTTTTTGGATTTTGATTGTTTCAGCTTGAATTAATCTGCACACCAAAGTGGCACATCTTGGTGAGACTTATTCTGAGCTCCTAATGTCCCATCACAGGCTTCTGAATAATCTGTGAGTTAGGTCTTTTCTAATCATTGGCTTGCTTGAGCTTTGTAGTTTCTGAAACTCATTTCCACCTCACATGTTTAAGAATGTTAACAAAATTCAGCTGAGTAAATTTGAATATCTAAATGTCTTTATTAAGCAGTTCATGAATTGAGCAGCATCCTTCTAGTAAATAGACAGGTGCTCTGAGGAGTTGTACAAAATGGAAGGTTTTTATAGGCAGGAGAGTGGGGCAAGAAGTTATTAGCAAAAGAAAAGAAGGGACAGTTTCAGCCCAGGACAACTAACCTTAGGGGGAAGAGAATGGGGCCTTGTGCAGATTACCTCACCTTCTTTTGGGAGCAGGAAGAGGGTTTGTGGCAGATTCCCTCGGTGCTGATTAGAAAATTCCTGAGTGACTACATTTCTGGAGGAGATTGAAACTGCAATTAGATTAGGTATTAAGCCCCGGTCTGGTGACTTGGCTTAGCAGAAGTGACTCCATTTTAGACTTGTAGTTTTCTTTTTAACAAACCCACTTACAAATTGAGAAGCCCTGAACCTCTTCTGTTTTTACATAATACTATCTTTTTCTTTACAACCTTGCCATTTCTTCTTTTTAAAATAGAATTATCATTGATATACAATCTTATATTGGTTTCAAGCATACACAGTGGTTCAACAGTTAATTAAATCCTCATCACCAACTCAAATTATGATTGAGAATTTTTGTGACCTTTTATCCCCCTCATCCTCCCCACCCAAGTACCTCAACTCCTCCCATTTGGTAACTACCAGTCACTTCTCAGTGTCTATGAGTCTACTGCTGTTTTGTTTTGTTTTGTTTTTATATTCTACAAATAAGTGAAATCATATGGTTTTTGCCTTTCTACACCTGGCTTATTTCACTGACCATAATACTCTCTAGTTCTATCCATGTTGTTGCAAATGGCAGGATTTTTATTTTTAATGGCTGAATAATATTCCTTTGTGTATATGTACCACCTCTCCTTTATCCATTCATCTATGAATGGACATTTAGGTTGCTTCCATAACGTGGCTATTGTAAATAATGTGGCAATAAACATAGGGGTGCACATATCTTTTTAAATCAGGGATTTTGTTTTCTTTAGATAAATTCCTAGAAGTGGAATAACTGGGTCATATGATATTTCTATTTTTGCTTTTTTGAGGAACCTCCATACTGCTTT
This sequence comes from Manis javanica, assembly GCF_040802235.1. NCBI lineage: Eukaryota > Metazoa > Chordata > Mammalia > Pholidota > Manidae > Manis > Manis javanica. The sequence goes on from NC_133165.1 coordinate 89,038,876, forward strand.
CCTCAGTGGTTGTAGCAATTTGCATTCCCACCAATAACATAGGAGGGTTCCCTTTTCTCCACATCCTTGCCAATTCTTATTATTTCTTGTCTTTTGGATAGTGGCCATTCTAACTGGTGTGAGCTGATAACTCACTGTGGTTTTGATTTGTATCTCCCTGATGATTAGCAATGTGGAGCATCTTTTCATGTGCCTGTTTGCCATCTGCATTTCTTTGGAAAAATGTCTTTTCAGGTCCTCTGCCCATTTTTAATTGGGATTTTTCTTTTTTGGTGTTGAGGTATATGAGTTTTTTAATATATTTTGGATATTAACCCCTTATCATGTATGTCATTTACAAATATATTCTCCCATACTGTAGACTGCCTTTTTGTTCTGCTGATAGTGTCTTTTGCTGTACAGAAGCTTTTTAGTTTGAAGTAGTCCTACCTGTTCATTTTTGATTTTGTTTCCCTTGCTTGAGGAGATGTGTCCAGGAAAAAGTTGCTCCTGCTTATGTTCAAGAGATTTTTGCCTATGTTGTCTTCTAAGAGTTTTATGGTTTCATGTCTTACATTTAGGTCTTTGATCTATTTCAAGTTTACTTTGTATCTGGATTTAGACAGCAATCCAGTTTCATTCTCTTGCATGTTTCTGTCCAGTTTTCCCAACACCAGTCATTGAAGAGGCTATCTTTTCCTCATTGTATATTCATGGCTACTTTATCATATATTAATTGACCATATATGTGTGAGTTTATATCTGGGCTCTCTATTCTGTTCCATTGATCTAGGGGTCTGTTCTTTACCAGAACCATACTGTTCTGATTACTGTAGCTTTATAGTATAGCTCAAAGTCAGGGAACATAACACCCCCAGCTTTATTCTTTTTTGTCAGAATTGCTTTGGCTATTCAGGATCTTTTGTGGTTCCATATGGATTTAAGATTATTTTCTTTAGTTCATTGAAAAATACATTGGTATTTTGATGAGGATTGCATTAAATCTGTAAATTGCTTTGGGCAGGATGGCCATTTTGACAATATTGATTTTTCCTATCCATGAGCATGGGATAGATTTCCATTTACTGGTGTCTTCTTCAATTTTTCTCATGAGTGTCTTATGGTTTTCAGAGTACCTTGCTGTCTCTTATAGGCAAAAATTCTAATGTTTTGGGAAACATTTATCTCTTCAGACTAGTTTACATTCCAAATTATTTGAATGGATTAATTTATGCTGGGAAGGGAAATGGGTTGATTTTGGTTGACAGTTTTGTTATACAAATCAAGCCAAACTAGTACAAACCAAAACAAATGAAACTGAGACCAGCTGACCTTAGACTGGCAGGAGAATGGACAGGTTTTAGACATGTAAGCTCATCTATGCATATTTTTCTTCTGATTCCACCTCTTCTTTTTTCTGTTCATGTCCTCTAGAGGGACCAGTCTGAATGAGGTGGATGGCTAGGCTAGGGATTAGGAAGGGTTGGCGCAAGAGAAATATCATAATTGCTGGTCGTGTTATCTCAGCTTTTTAACCTTTTCCTCTTCTCTTTAGGGGTTGAGGAAATACTTTCTGGGTGGAGGGAAATATGTCTAAATTAATTAATTTTAAATATTTATATTTTTCCAGCCACTTGAGGTCTGGGTGTAATCCCAGAAATCAGAATTCAGGTGGAAAAGAATGACTTTTCTGAAATGTCCACTGAATTCTGTACCTAAGCCACTGGTACCACATTGAAGATGATTGTAGCTGGATCCAGATAAGATTCTAAGGGAAATACTGAAGTAAGTGAAGTTTGCTTCCATGACACAAACCACAAGCATTGTGGTCCTTTATCCCATTTCAGGTTCTCATGGGGCAGCCAAGGTCTTCTTACTCTTCTGAGTTTCTTATATTATCAGTAATAATTACCCAGACCATTTTGGCCAGTACTAGATGTGTTCCTATCATGTCTTCATTAATCTATCTGTCAGTCATTTCAAGTAAGTAATTTATTTTCTCTGTGTAATTGCACTAAGTAGATACATTTTTAGACATTTATTCTTGGATATTTTCCTGGAAATTCTAAAAGATCATTGGATCTAAGCAAGTTAATAATTTATAATGACATTGATGTTTTTGTCTCTCAGAACATTTTACCAATTTAAATATTTACTAGTTTGAAATTAGTGCTTACTTTTCAATGCAAGATTGAAATAAATCCCTGTTTTAGTTAGTCACAATCAGAGGGTCCATGTTGAAGGCCAGGGGCAGTAAACCATGGACTCTCACAATGTGGGCTTCCATCAGCCTTGCTGACAGGTTGTATGGACTCTCACATAGAACAAAGGTTTTTGAGTATTGGATCTCTAACCCAGTTTCTCCAAAGTCCTTTGGATGTGCTGGAGTTTTCTCAGACTGAAACCTGGAAACAAAAATGAGATGTAGGCAGTTCTACACTGGCAGTAAATGTGGAAAAACTAGAGAGTAAATATGGAGCAAATGTCTGACCAAAATCATAGAGTAAATTGGGAAATTTTCCAGTTAAGATGAATGGACTGAGTTGACTGCTTTCTACTGAAGTATACAAAGAAATTGTTTATTTTGACAAGATTTGATGAATTCAAAGACAGGAAGATTGACTTTTCCATCTGGTTATTCATCTTTGCTGCAGAATCAGAATAATTTGGGCCAGCACACTGGGCTGCAAATTACTCACCAGGTAGAGAGGTAATTTGAATATGGGATCTGTTCAACGGTGGGAGTATAGGAACTTGTCTAAATAAGAAATAAGAAAAGAAAGGAAAGTTAGAAAGAGCAGTTATAAGAAATAAGAAAAGGAAGGAAAGTTAGAAAAATAGGCTGATCCAGCAGGAATGGAATCATGGTGAATTTTTCAGGCAAGAACAACATGAAACTGTTGAAACTGTACAGGGGAAAGCTGGGGAATTCAGAGACAAATCAGAGTTCTGGGTAATTCAGGTTAAGATGACTGTAAACGGTTACCATAACAGGAAGGAGGATCATGAAGAAGAAACAGAGTCTGTGATTTCAATTTGGGTACGAAAAATTTCACCAGATGAGAGTTCAGCCCCAGATGCAGAAAAAGTACAACTGGAAAAAGAGGACAAAGAAATGTGTTCACACAACAATTCCACAAAGGTTAAGTAAGTTATTTATCCAGTCTATTTAGGTAGGTGATCTTGCACAAAGTAGATCCATAATATTTTGAATAATTAGTGAAGTGAGAGAATTGAAATAATGGATAAATGAATGAGTGAATGGAAACATAGATGGAGATGACTGAATTGACAGACAGAATGGGTAATGGAGGGGATAAATGAAATATTAGATGACTAAATAAATGGATGAAATGGTAGATAAATTATCCAATGGATGATGAGTAAGTGTCATGGTTTTAAGCAACCCTCCAAATGTAGACAAAAATGACCTAGTGGGTGTGAGCTGCTTCCTGAGGGGAGGAATACTTTTGCATGTTCTTTATAGGCAAGCACACACAAACACCAGGCTTATATAAAAATGTAAGAACAAGCATGTACATAAGTCCTATACAACATTTTTAGGTTATGTATATATAACTTTTATAATGACGGAAATAAATGAAATGAAAATAATATTGTTTTTGCATAAATTTCCTATACAGACACAGTGATCTAGACCTTAACTGTCCAGTGTGGTAGCTACTAATCACACGAAAATATTTAAATTTAATTTGTATTAATTAAACTTGAATAAAAATAAAGATCTAGTTCCCGGGTTTCACTGGCCGCATTTCTATGGCTTGATAACCACATGTTCCAGTGACTACTTTATTGAGCAGTGCAGATTTAGAACAATTTCATTATCACAGAAACTTCTATTGGACAACAATAGTTTAGACCAGTGGACTTGAATTTTCTAATCTTCTTGGAATTTTATCTGTTTGCTTTTCTAATAAATACTGAGGATTGTTTTTATTCTAGAGCCAATTTGATTATCTTATGGTTTATTATAATAAATAAATGGAAACTTGTTTTATATAAAGATCATGATAACTTAATCAAATAATTTCTGCACATGACATCTCAACCTGTGAGCCCTTCAACAGACCCTTAGCATAGGATGAATCTACAGATGCATATACAATCAGAGTCTAATTATTTAGAAAAATGATTGAATTCATTGTTTTTTTTTTTTTAACTTATGTTGTAATTAACCAAGTGAGTCAGGAACTCACTTCCAGGTAAATTCCCATTGCTTCTTGGAGATCAGCCAAATACTCTTGGCCCAATTTGTCTCCAGTCAACTCTCTCTAGAATAACAAAGGTTCACATATCATGCTTCATGGCATTGTGTCAACCCAGTAGTTCTAAAGGCCACATCTAAGCTAGCTCCACGAGTTTAAACTTGCTGACTTTCTTGAGTGCAGCTGCAAAAGTTCTTGAGTACAAGATTGACTTCAAACTGTGACTATTGGAAATAGCAGAATTGTCGTTCCCCTGAGCTTCTAAGCCAGGGAATTAATGTTCGGGCTGTCTAAACACAGCTGTTCTTAGGATTAGTTAGGCCATATAATCCTATGAGTGGATGAGTCATGTTATAAAGAATCATGTGGAAATCAAAATGATGATATGCTTGGATGAAGACACTTGAGATCATTTGAAAGAAGGAACTTTCCTGTGGCTATTGCAAATTGTTACTGTAGAATCCAGCAATACATTTACTTATCAATAGGATTTTATGAACTTAACCATGTTTCAGTTCATTTATCCTTTTAGAAACTGGACTTAAATCACACTTCCGGGTCTTCCTGGGCATCAGAATGCCCTGTTAGACAGAATCTGCAGGTGATCAGGATTGGGTATGGGAAAGGCTTTGAAGCTGGGGTCATGGATGAAAAATTGGATGTAGATAAATAAGGGCTCAGGAGTCACCCTTGCTGGGTAATGAAATCTGGGCTGGATGTTGCATTATCAGGTACCAAGCAACTCAGGATTAGCTGAAACCAAGAATCAAGCTGCGGCCCCATGGATCCTGAAAGTTATCAAAGAACAGGTGCTAGGCTGTCAGGCCAGTATGGAAACTATGGGTAAGATTATTCAACCAGACCTGATGTTATAAACTAGATATTGAGTCTTAGAAATGAGTAGAAACCAAGGACGGGAACAATCTGGGCGTGAGGAAGGGACTTGGGACTTGGACTGTGAGAAAATGTTTAGGGATCAAGATCAAGAGAGATTCACAACTGCACAGAGTGTTTGAGCAGCTTTCTAGACTGGGGGAGAAAGGTGAGATTACTTCCTTTGGAGCAAGGGTCAGCAGCAACTGACGGTATCAACTGAAGGCAGGGCACAAGCTGTCACAGGACTGCGAGGCTGAGTCCCTGGTCTTCTCTTCCACTCTCCCTGTTCTAGCCTGTCTTAGGCAGTTGTCCAGAGCGTGTTGCTCTGGAGGGGGGCTTCCACCCTGGCTGCTCGTCTGAGCACCGGCATGGTTCTCATTCACATCCTCTGCTTGCTTCCTTGTCCAGAGTTCTCTGCCCAACTCAGATATGCACCCATCCCAGAAAATAGTGTGAGGGCAAGTGCCAAAGGTACACCCACAGCCCTTCATACTTCCTGCCTGGATGATGGTGATGAAAATAATATTAATAGCAGGAAATCAGTCACATGTGCTCCCCTCCCCTTGTGATTGTGAAATGCTGTAACTTTGGGAGGGAACCACTCCAATGCAATTTCTAAATGCCAATCATCAGCTACCTTGGTGATCCCTACATGATCTTCTTATGCCTCCTTCAGGAAGCAGCAAGTGTTGTAACTGTCACAGCAAACACTTTAATTTCTGACAGTGCATTACCCTGCAAGAGAATTTATATATTATCTGACTTCTGCTTCCAATTGTAACCTGAAGTAATAATGGTGATGAAAATAATATTAATGATTTATGAGTGTAGTTATTTTTCTAAATACTTTCTACATATTACATTTTATCCTTGCAAAAACCTTATGAGGTTGGTGCTATTATCACCTCATTTTACAGACAGGAAAAGTCAGATACAGAATAGTTAAGTCACTTGTACAAAATCTTACAGCTAATGAGAGTTGGAGCTGGGATTTGAACTGAGTGACTACACTATATGGCTTATTCACACTCTAGGGTTAACTATAAAGAACTATCCCATTTCCTAATTCTTTACCTTTGAGTGCCTGTTCCTTCAATCTACAGGTCTCTCTGGACAAAGCTTACACTTAAAATCTTTGATCAAGCACCTCAATATTAAGTCATTACTGACTCTTCCATAGAACTTCCATTGCATTTGTGACAATGATTTCTAATTGCCTGTCTTTAATTCACTGAAAGGCATCCTTTAAAATGAGAGACCATGCCTTGTTCCTGTTATATTTAAAGTGACTGACATAAAAGATGGTCTAGTGTAGAAGTGAAAATTTCATTTGCTGATTAGCTGTGATAAAAGAGAATCGATGCAAAGTGCAAACTCACTGGCTAATGGAAGCAACTTCACTGCCGTGATTTTTCACATAATTTTTAGGAAACAACTGTTGTAAATGGCCTTGGGGACCCACAGCACGACCACTGAATTCCTCCTACTTGGGCTTCTTCCTACCCACCTTGCAGGCTGTGCACTTTGGGCTCTTTCTGCAGATTTACCTCCTGACGATGACGGAGAACCTTATGCTGCTGCCGATCGGGACTTATTCCTGCCTCCACACGCCCATGTACTTCTTCCTGAGTCACCTCTCCTTCCTGGATCTTTGTTTATGTTCAGTCATCATGCCCAAGAAGGAGAATCTCCTGTCTGAGATAAAAACCATCTCAGTGAGGGGCTGCCTGGCTCAAGTCTTCTTTGCGTTTATCACTGCAGGATTGAAGCCTGCCTGCTCTCAGTGATGGCCTGCGACCGCTGTGCCACCATCTGCCACCCTCTGCTCTACGGCCAGGTGATGAGGAAACAGCTGTGTGTGCAGCTTGTGTGGGGCTCATGGGTCTTGGGTTTTCTGAACGCTCTTATCAACATCCTCCTAGCTGCCAACTTGGACTTCTGTGAGAACCATGCCATCTGCCACTAAAGCTGTGAGGTGCCCTCTCTCCCACCCCTGTCCTGCTCTGATGTCTCCACCAACCTCATGGTCCTGCTGTGCCCCACCCTCTGCATGGGCTTGGCACCTTCTTCCCAGTCATATCACCCTATGACCGCATTGTGTCTGCCATCCTGAGCATCAGACATACCTCAGGCAGTGATTTTGTTCTGTGGCACAGGTTTTCTCTCTTCTCTCATGCCCACCTCAGGATGCCCCCTGGAGCTGATCTTCTCTGTGCAGTAGATGTGGTCACTCCCATGCTGGATTCCCTCAGCTACAGCCTGGAGAGCAAGGAGGTGAAGGCAGCTGGGAGAAGTACACTGGGAATGTACTTTCCTTGTGACAGGTGGAAAAATAATGCAACAAGATAAAAATATCCAAATGTATGATACTGCCAGACATTGTGTGAGATGACATTAAGAAAAAGTTCCTAGGTCTACACAATGTCAGATGTTAGCTAGTAAATTAACAGTACATAAGAAATGAATACAGAGCTATTACACAGCTGTTAGCTTAGTAAAAATAAAGAGAAAATAACAGGATAAATTACTATCTCAATTTAGAGAATGCTAAAATGAGATTGTTGATTCTCACTATTGCTGAAATAATCCCTTTAGTCTTCTTAGTATATGAACTATTTGTGTCTTAAATCATTATTTATAATTGAATTTAGGAAATTCAATGAAAGCCATAACTTCACTACTAAGTAAAAGTTCTGGATGGATGAGTAAAAGCAGGGATAGACTTCAGGTCATATGGGAGGAGAATGAACTTCAGCTGAGAGGACCTTGGACACAGGGAAAAGGAACCAAAGATGCCGAGAAAGTGAGTTCACAAACTGGGACAGAGAACAAACTCCAATAAACCTTCCAAAAACCCTATTGTTCCTTGCCCTTGGATGTTCCTTGCCCTTGGATGTGCCCAAGATACATGAGTGAATAAATATTATAATCATAAAATAATTAAAAATAAAATACTTTAAAATCCACATAGATTAACAGAGAAGGCAAATAATCTAAATAAGTGGACTTAAGCTTTGCAAATGAAGAATACATCCTTTAATTGTAATCCTTTTGTTATTTTTTTAATTGACACATAAGTCAGGAAAAATATTATGCCATAACAGTCTAGTTGGTGGAAAACCAAATAGCTCATTGTATAACTAAATAAATAGAAATTTAATTTATATAACAAGTCTGTACTTAATATTACAATGACCTTTTTAAACAAAATCTTCCCTATTACTCCTAAATTGGGAACACTCACAAAGTAGGCCCAAATTGGAATCTAAAGGGATCCATAAAGAAATAGATTTGAATAGATAGTTCAGGCAAAAAACTGTTCTTGCTTACTTCTTTAGTCTTTCTACTTATTTGATCAAAAAAATCTCTTATACTAGCAAATTTAACTGGATTCATTTTGCCTGAGAAGTACCAGGGAGAAGATATAGTCCTTATAAGCATCAATCAAAACCTATTCCTTTCCTGCATGGGGAGTTAAGCAAATACCACTTTGGCAACTCTGTCTAGTTTCAGTTCCCAGTAGACTCAGAAGAGTATAGAAAAAAACTATCTTAGGTCATTGAATCTCCCAGATGTTCCAAAGGCCACACAAGAGGTCCCACACATCCATATATGAATCCATGGTGAAAAATTTCTTTACTACTAAGCCCAAGACTATCTGAGACTTCTTAAAAAAAGGAATTGCCCTATGGCCATATAAATTTACTAGTGCAGAATTCAGTAAAACATTACATCAGTAAGATTTTATAAATGCTACCCTGACAAAAGACTTAGAAGCCTCATTCTCCAGGTCACCTTCCTTCTAAGTAGTTGAATAAATATAATCATAAAGTAAAAAGATCAACAGCAGGATTAGCAGCACCGATTTTGGTTTTTGTCAGTGCTTCACCCCATGTGAGATTATAGGTGACTTCTGCCTAGATGTAACAGTGTCAAAATTTGTAATAATAATGATAATAATAGTTAGTAGTAGGTGCTTTTGAAGAGCTTTACATATAATCTCATATTTAATCCTAAAAACCCTCTATGGTACTGTTATTATCTGGATTTAATAAATAAGGATATTAAAGTGCAGAGCTTTATGTAACTTAGACAAAGTCATGTAACTAATTAGTGGTAGACCTGGGGTTTGAACTTACTCTGATGCAGAGCCCATGTGTTCAACACTGACCTCTGATGCCTGCTTATTCCATAGGCATCAGCTTTCTTGAACTACCCATGTTTTACCAATTTGATTCTCTTAGTCTGGAACCTTTGAACACATTGTTGTAACTCCAAGGGGAAAATCCCAGGACAAAATACCTGTGAAACTGAAATCAGTCAAAGTGAGAAATGAAGTTTAAGAAACCCGTTTATTTCTTAAAAGCAGTTGTCCTGTCTCTCTTTTGACCAGGCTGCAGCAGAAGAGAGCTACACCCAACCTCTCTGGTCCAGATAAGCCCTGCACATCCTTGTAATTACCTGTCGATATGTGGATGGACTACTTTTCTCCACTCCTTGGAAATAATTATTGATATGCAGATGCACTAAAGCCAGGTGAGAGATTCTGGAAATATTACGTTTTTAATCCACAATTATTCATATAGAATAGATATTTCTCAGAAACACGGTTCCAAGAGCAGTGATACATTTTCTTAAAGATTTTATGAAAAGCACTCAATGTTGTATCCCTCACTAAATCTCAGTGTGCTGCCAATGTATTCATTATACTTGCATATTTTGTCTTCTTTCCCATGTTCTTCAATGCACAATATTAAGAGAAGGTACAATATCTTAATCATCTTTTTAAGTGGCTGACACAGAACCTAGGTCATAAAAGAAAACAAAAGTGTTTACTATGTAGTGAAATGAATAATATGAATACTGATGATATGAAAAGAAAAGCAATGTAATTAGAATATTCTTTGGGGGATACTAGACTTTTGAATGGGGATACTAGCATTTTGTATCATTTCTAGGGAAAGGTCTTCGTAAATGGACTTGGGGAGCCACGGCACCGTCCCTGAGTTCGTCCCGCTCAGCCTGATACCAATCTCTAGCCCAGTCTCTGCTCTTGGTGCTCTTCCTGGGGATTTGCCTCTGGACTATAGTGGGGAACCTGACCCTGCTGCTGGTGATCAGGGCTGATTCCCACTTCCACGTGCCCTTTAATTCCTCCTGAGTCACCTTTCTTGTGTGGAAATCTGCTTCTCTTCGGTGCCAATATCCTGGAGAACTTCCTGTCTCCAAAGAAAGCAATATCTGTAGAGGGTCTCTGTGTTTATCACTGCAGGAACTAAAGCCTGTCTGCTCCCAGGGGTGGCCTAGGACTGCTGTGCCACCATCTGCCACCCTCTGCTCTGTGGCCAGGTCCTGAGGAAATAACCATACATGCAGCTTGTGTGGGGCTCACGGAAACTGGGCTTTCTGGACGCACTCATGAACATTTCCCTAGCTGTGGACACGGTGTTCTGTGAGGCCAATGTCATCCCCCACTACAGCTGTGAAAGGCCTTCTCTTCTCCCCATCTCCTGCTCTGATATCTCCAGAAACCTCATTGCCTTGCTCTGCTCCACGCTTCTGCATGGCTGGGACCCTTTCTTTTGGGTTTCTCATCCTAAGCCCACATTATCAATGCCATCTTAAGTATCGCCTCCTGAGGCAGGAGCAAGGCCTCCACCTGCTCCTCCCACCTCACTGCAGTGACACTTCACTATGGCTCAGGTCTGCGCCACCATCTCATGCCAAATTCAGGCTCCCCCAGGGAGCTGATCATTTCTGTGCAGTGTACTGTAGTCATTCCCATGCCGAATACCCTCATTTACAGCCTGATAAACAAGGAGGTGAAGGCAGCTCTGAGAAGAACTTTGGAGAAGTTTGCGACATGTCAGGTGCTGAAATAAAAACAGGATGTTGAATGGGGATAAATCTGCATTCAAAGGACATTGGTGTGTTTACAGTGGTAAGGAGCGCTTCTGACCACTTACAAAGTCAGAGGCTGAAACCTAATTTAGAAATGCATGAGAACATGGCATAATGTTATTAAAAGAGGGATAATTCACTTTAATTATTTTAAAATGCAAATCTTATTATTATAGGAACACCTTAATCTAGAAAGTTTTGTTTGAAACATAATGTTTCATTCTTTTTCTCATTCTAAAACATTCTCCTTTAGCTTTGCATTTAGCAAAATCATTAGTTTTGTGAACCTATCATTACTTTTTATTGGCTTTGGGGAATACACTAAAAGCCATGCATTTGATAAGAATGTGCATCCTGGATCTGTAAGTGAGAGAAGTCATAGAGAAGGGTAGGTAGGGGAAAAGATAAGGAATTCCAACTGGGTGGCTAATGAAGGCAGGTATAAAAAGCCACAATTTTTGCAGAGAGACAATGAACATATTGAGGCAGAGTTCAGATATGTAAAATTTCCAAGGCCTTCTCAGGATGTGCAGTGTGGGGGCCAGATTTCCAGTGTGAGAGGCTGCAAGGAGGCTCTGTGGCTCTAGACACAATGATCTTCACTTCACACTAATATTCTCCAGTTGGCCTATTTTTATCAGTATTGTTTTCCTTGCAGAGTGTGGGCTATGTGCTCTAGACAGATAATCTGGTTTGGCCTCATCACCACTAGAACCTGAAATCATCTTTGTCTCTCATCTTTCAGCTGTCATACAACTGGCCGCTGTTCGGGGGGCCCATGGTGTGCTGGTCTCAGGCACCGCATCACTCACGTGAGGAGAGGGCCACCACTTACTGTGCATGCGGTTTTCTTTGAGGTGATGAAAATATTTGGCTCTAGATAGAGGTGGTGGCTATACAACAATGTGAATGTGTTAAATGCCGCTGAGTTGTTCACTTTAACATGGTTAATTTATGGTATGTGCAGTTCATCTCACACCTAAAAAGAGTAACACCTTGAATTTCACAGATGTCTTAGGAATCCTGAGACAGAAGTTAGTGATGAACAGTCCTCAATTATTGTTCAGATAATTTACCTGGAATATCACTTTATTTCACCTATTTTTTAAAATGTATTTTTATTTTGGTATCATTAATCTACAATTACATGAGGAACATTATGTTTACTAGACTTCCCCCATCACCAAGTCCCCCCCACATACCTCTATTTCACCTTTTTTTTTTTTGAGAGGGCATCTCTCATATTTATTGATCAAATGGTTGTTAACAACAATAAAATTCTGTATAGGGGAGTCAATGCTCAATGCACAATCATTAATCCATCTCAAGCCTTATTCTCATCAGTCTCCAATCTTCTGACGCATAACGAACAAGTTCTTACATGGTGAACAAATTCTTACATAGTGAATAAGTTCTTACATGGTGAACAGTACAAGGGCAGTCTTCACAGAAACTTTCGGTTTTGATCACGCATTATGAACTATAAACAATCAGGTCAAATATGAATATTCGTTTGATTTTTATACTTGATTTATATGTGGATCCCACATTTCTCCCTTTATTATTATTATTATTTTTATTTTTAATAAAATGCTGAAGTGGTAGGTAGATGCAAGATAAAGGTAGAAAACATAGTTTAGTGTTGTAAGAGAGCAATTGTAGATGATCAGGTGTATGCCTGTAGACTATGTGTTAATCCAAGCTAGACAAGGGCATTAAAACATCCACGGATGCAGAAGATTTCTCTCAAAACAGGGGGGGGGTGAGGTTCTAAGCTTCACCACTGTTGATCCCCAATTTCTCACCTGATGGCCCCCCTGCGACTGTGCCTGTCTTAGGTTGTTCCTCCCCTGAGGAATCTTACCCATCTCTGGCTAACCAGTCATCTTCCAGGGCCATACAGGGAGATGTAAAGTTGGTAAGTGAGAGAGAAGCCATATTGTTTGAAAAGGTTAGCTTTTTACTTTGCAGATTTATGTCCTGTGGCTTCTATGCCCAGCATTTGTCTTGAGGTATCTTTACCACTTGGAGGAATTATGATACTTGGTAATTTCGATATGAGGCATGAATTCTATTTAAGGGTTGTAATTAGGAAGGAAGAAGGAAAGCTATAGAGGTAGCAGATGGAAGAAAACATGGGAGGATAAATTATTTCTTTGACATATCTTCTTGTAGAGTAACTTAACCATGTATAGGTTTTAAACTACTAACTAAATTGCGCACACACATTAACATAATAGGAATATAGTTACATAACCAAAGCAGATCTATAATTACCAGCCATCTCCAGTGAAGCCAAGAAAACCAGTTAGGCACCCTAGGCATTTGTGAAAATTTGTCTATGATATGATGGATATTGTCCAACTGTACTTGAACAGTCTGAGAGAAATCAGACAAATTAAAACAACCCATTTCTGGGAACTGTTCACATCCCATATGTTCTTTTAACCATAGATAGTCTGTAGTCAAAAGATTTTGAAGCGCTACAACTTGCACTTCTCCTAATTCTTGGTTGAGTTCCAACAGTATAGATCCAGTCAAATTTGTTTTACTGTATGCACAGGCCAGTTTAGATATCTCCTTCTTCATTCCAATGGCAAGTCCAGGAAATGGTGGGATGGATGCAGCTACAACTGCAGCATCGCCTGGATCTTTGTGGAGGTTTTTTGATGATCATCTTCTGGTATAAGTCTTCCAGAGAGTGCTGATGTTGGAAGTTCTTCTTCATATCGTATCTTAGTTCATTTTCTGGGTAGCCAAATTAGGCTTTGATCCTCTGTATAAACACAAACAGACCCTTTGCCCACACTTTGATATACCCTTTATACCATTGTGTAGAACTCATTGGAGGTCACCACAAAGGAACTGCTTTTTTTTTTTTAAGAGAAAGGAATATTATTAGAAAAGTGTACCTCCATAGCTGATCATCTGACACCCTTTAAGTGATCAAAATTAAGGATATTTAAAGCATGCGTTAATCGTTGATTTACCATTAGTTTTATACTACCAAGGAGTAATCCCCCTTTTCTTTCTTTCTTTTTTTTAATCTTTAATCTATACTTACATGAAGAATATTATATTTACTAGGCTCTCCCCTATACCAGGTCCCCCCTACAAACCCCTTTACAGTCACTGTCCATCAGCATAGCAAAATGTAGAATCACTACTTGTCTTCTCTGTCTTGCACAGTCCTCCCCTTTCTACCTCCCCCCCTATGCATGCTAATCTTAATACTCCCCTTCTTCTTCCCCACCTTATCCCTCCCTGCCCACCCATCCTCCCCAGTTCCTTTCCCTTTGGTACCTGTTAGTCCATTTTTGGGTTCTGTAATTCCGCTGCTGTTTTGTTCCTTCAGTTTTTCCTTTGTTCTTATACTCCTCAGATGAGTGAAATTATTTGGTATTTCTCTTTCTCCACTTGGCTTATTTCACTGAGCATAATACTCTCCAGCTCCATCCATGTTGCTGCAAATGGTTGGATTTTTCCACTTCTTATGGCTGAGTAGTATTCCATTGTGTATATGTACCACATCTTCTTTATCCATTCATTTACCGATGGACATTTAGGTTGCTTCCAATTCTTGGCTATTGTAAATAATGCAGCGATAAACACAGGGGTGCATCTGTCTTTTTCAAACTTGATTGCTGCGTTCTTAGGGTAAACTCCTAGGAGTGGAATTCCTGGGTCAAATGGTAGGTGTGTTTTGAGCATTTTGATGAACCCCCATACTGCTTTCCACAATGGTTGAACTAATTTACATTCCCACCAGCAGTGTAGGAGGGTTCCCCTTTCTCCACAGCCTCACCAACATTTGTTGTTGTTTGTCTTTTGGATGGCAGCTATCCTTACTGGTGTGAGGTGATACCTCATTGTAGTTTTAATTTGCATTTCTCTGATAATTAGCGATGTGGAGCATCTTTTCATGTGTCTGTTGGCCATCTGTATTTCTTTTTTAGAGAACTGTCTGTTCAGTTTCTCTGCCCATTTTTTAATTGGGTTATTTGTTTTTTGTTTGTTGAGGCATGTGAGCTCTTTATAATTCTGAACGTCAAGCCTTTATCGGATCTGTCATTTTCAAATATATTCTCCCATACTGTAGGGTTCCTTTTTGTTCTATTGATGGTGTCTTTCGCTGTACAGAAGCTTTTCAGCTTAATGTAGTCCCACTTGCTCATTTTTGCTGTTATTTTCCTTGCCCGGGGAGATATGTTCAAAAAGAGGTCACTCATGTTTATGTCTAAGAGGTTTTTGCCTAAGTTTTTTCCCAAGAGTTTAATGGTTTCATGACTTACATTCAGGTCTTTGATCCATTTTGAGTTTACCTTTGTATATGGGGTTAAACAATGGTCCAGTTTCATTCTCCTACATGTAGCTGTCCAGTTTTGCCAGCACCATCTGTTGAAGGAACTGTCATTTTGCCATTGTATGTTCATGGCTCCTTTATCAAATATTAATTGACCATATACGTTTGGGTTAATTTCTGGAGTCTCTAATCTGTTCCACTGGACTGTGGCTCTGTTCTTGTGCCAGTACCAAATTGTCTTGATTACTATGGCTTTGTAGTAGAGCTTGAAGTTGGGGAGTGAGATCCCCCCTACTTTATTCTTCTTTTTCAGGATTGCTTTGGCTATTCGGGGTCTTTGGTGTTTCCATATGAATTTTTGAATTATTTGTTCCAATTCATTGAAGAATGTTGCTGGTAATTTGAGAGGGATTGCATCAAATCTGTATATTGCTTTGGGGAGGATGGCCATTTTGACGATATTAATTCTTCCTAGCCATGAGCATGGGATGAGTTTCCATTTAATAGTGTCCCCTTTAATTTCTCTTAAGAGTGACTTGTAGTTTTCAGAGTATAAGTCTTTCACTTCTTTGGTTAGGTTTATTCCTAGGTATTTTATTCTTTTTGATGCAATGGTGAATGGAATTGTTTTCCTGATTTCTCTTTCTATTGGTTCATTATTAGTGTATAGGAAAGCTACAGATTTCTGTGTGTTAATTTTGTATCCTGCAACTTTGCTGTATTCCGATATCAGTTCTAGTAGTTTTGGAGTGGAGTCTTTAAGGATTTTTATGTACAGTATCATATCATCTGCAAATAGTGACAGTTTAACTTCTTCTTTACCAATCTGGATTCCTTGTATTTCTTTGTTTTGTCTGATTGCCGTGGCTAGGACCTCCAGTACTATGTTAAATAACAGTGGGGAGAGTGGGCATCCCTGTCTGGTTCTTGATCTCAGAGGAAATGCTTTCAGCTTCTCGCTGTTCAGTATAATGCTGGCTGTGGGTTTATCATATATGGCCTTTATTATGTTGAGGTACTTGCCCTGTATTCCCATTTTGCTGAGAGTTTTTATCATGAATGGATGTTGAATTTTGTCAAATTCTTTTTCAGCTTCTATGGAGATGATCATGTGGTTTTTGTCTTTCTTTTTGTTGATGTGGTGGATGATGTTGATGGATTTTCAAATGTTGTACCATCCTTGCATCCCTGGGATGAATCCCACTTGGTCATGGTGTATGATCCTTTTGATATACTGTTGAATTCTGTTTGCTAATATTTTATTGAGTATTTTTGCATCTACATTCATCAGGGATATTGGTCTGTAATTTTCTTTTTTGGTGGGGTTTTTGCCTGGTTTTGGTATTAGGGTGATGTTGACTTCATAGAATGAGTTTGGGAGTATTCCCTCTTCTTCTATTTTTTAGAACACTTTAAGGAGAATGGGTTTTATGTCTTCTCTGTGTGTCTGATAAAATTCCGAGGTAAATCTGTCCGGTCCCGGGGTTTTGTTCTTGGGTAGTTTTTTTTATTACCATTTCAATTTCTTTGCTTGTAATTGGTCTGTTTAGATTTTCTGTTTCTTTCTGGGTCAGTCTTGGGAGGTTGTATTTTTCTAGGAAGTTGTCCATTTCTTCTAGGTTTTCCAGCTTGTTGGCATATAGGTTTTCATAGTAGTCTTTAATAATTCTTTGTATTTCTGTGGAGTCTGTCGTGATTTTTCCATTCTCATTTCTGATTATGTTGATTTGTGTTGATTCTCTTTTTCTCTTAATAAGTTTGGCTAGGGGCTTATCTATTTTGTTTATTTTCTCAAAGAACCAGCTCTTGGTTTCGTTGATTTTTTCTGTTGTTTTATTATTCTCAATTTTGTTTATTTTTTCTCTGATCTTTAGGCCTCATTTGTTCTTCTTTTTCCAGTTTCGATAATTGTGATGTTAGGCTATTCATTTGGGATTGTTCTTCCTTCTTCAAGTGTGCCCGTATCGCTATATACGTTCCTCTTAAGACTGCTTTCGCTGCGTCCCACGGAAGTTGGGGCTTTGTGTTGTTGTTGTCATTTGTTTCTATATATTCCTTGATCTCTATTTTGATTTTTCATTGATCCATTGATTATTTAGTAGCATGTTGTTATGCCTCCATGTGTTTGTGAGCCTTTTTGTTTTCTTTGTAGAATTTATTTCTACTTTTATACCTTTGTAGTCTGAAAAATTGGTTGGTAGAATTTCAATATTTTGGAATTTACTGAGGCTCTTTTTGTGAGCTAGTATGTGGTCTATTCTGGAGAATGTTCCATGTGCACTTGAGAAGAATGTATATCCTGTTGCTTTTGGATGTAGAGTTCTATAGATGTCTATTAGGTCCATCTGTTCTAGTGTGTTGTTCAGTGCCTGTGTGTCCTTACTTATTTTCTGCCCAGTGGATCTATCCTTTGGGGTTAGTTGTGTGTTGAAGTCTCCTACAATGAATGCATTGCAGTCTATTTCCCTCTTTAGTTCTGTTAGTATTTGCTTCACATATGCTGGTGCTCCTGTATTGGGTGCATATATATTTAGAATGGTTATATCCTCTTGTTGGACTGAGCCCTTTATCATTATGTAGTGTCCTTCTTTATCTCTTGTTAGTTTCTTTGTTTTGAAGTCTATTTTGTCTGATTCTAGTACTGCAACCCCTGCTTTCTTCTCACTGTTGTTTGCCTGAATTATGTTTTTCCATCCCTTGACTTTTAGTCTGTGCTTGTCTTTGGGTTTAAGGTGAGTTTCTTGTAAGCCGCATATAGATGGGTCTGGCTTTTTTATCCATTGTATTACTCTGTGTCTTCTGATTGGTGCATTAAGTCCATTTACATGTAGGGTGAGTATTGAGAGATATGTGCTTATTGCTATTGCAGGCTTTAGATTCATGGTTACCAAAGGTTCAAGGTTAGCTTCTTTAGTATCTTACTGCCTAACTTAGCTCGCTTATTGAGCTGTTATATACACTGTCTGGAGATTCTTTTCTTCTCTCCCTTCTTATTCCTCCTCCTCTATTCTTCATATGTTGTGTGTTTTGTTCTGTGCTCTTTTTAGGAGTGCTCCCATCTAGAGCAGTCCCTGTAGGATGCCCTGTAGAGGTGGTTTGTGGGAAGCAAATTCCCTCAGCTTTTGCTTGTCTGGGAATTGTTTAATCCTGCCATTATATTTAAATGATAGTCGTGCTGGATACAGTATCCTAGGTTCAAGGCCCTTCTGTTTCATTGCATTAAGTATATCATGCCATTCTCTTCTGGCCTGTAGGGTTTCTGTCAAGAAGTCTGATGTTAGCCTGATGGGTTTTCTTTTATAGGTGACCTTTTTCTCTCTAGCTGCCTTTAAAACTCTTTCCTTGTCCTTGATCTTTGCCATTTTAATTATTATGTGTATTGGTGTTGTCCTCCTTGGATCCTTTCTGTTGGGGGTTCTGTGTAATTCCGTGGTCTGTTTGATTATTTCCTCCCCCAGTTTGGGGAAGTTTTCAGCAATTATTTCTTCAAAGAGACTTTCTATCCCTTTTCTTATTTCTTCTTCTGTTACCCCTATAATGCGGATATTGTTCCTTGTGGATTGGTCACATAGTTCTCTTAGTATTGTTTCGTTCCTGGAGATCCTTTTATCTCTCTCTGTCAGCTTCTATTCGTTCCTGTTCTCTGGTTTCTATTCCTTCAATGGCCTCTTGCATCTTATCCATTCTGCTTATAAATCCTTCCAGGTTTTGTTTCACCTCTGTAATCTCCTTCCTGACATCTGTGATCTCCGTCTGGACTTCATCCCATTGCTCTTGCATTTTTCTCTGCATCTCATCCCATTGCTCTTGCATTTTTCTCTGCATCTCTGTCAGCATGTTCATGATTTTTATTTTGAATTCTTTTTCAGGAAGACTGGTTAGGTCTGTCTCCTTCTCAGGTGTTGTCTCTGTGATCTTTGTCTGCCTGTAGTTTTGCCTTTTCATGGTGATAGAGATAGTTTGCAGAGCTGGTACGAGTGACAGCTGGAAGAGCTTTCCTTCCTGTTGGTTTGTGGCCTTCCTCTCCTGGGAGAATAGCGACCTCTAGTGGCTTGTGTTGGGCAGTTGTGTGCAGACAGGGCTTCTGCTTCCTGCCCAGCTGCTATGGCGTTTATCTCTGCTGTTGCTGTGGGCATGGCCTAGGTTCAGGCTGCTGCTCCAAAATGGTGGAGCCCCATTGGAGGGGGAGCGGCCGGGAGGCTGTTTATCTCTGTAAGGGGCCTCTGTGCTCCCTGCTGCCCAGGGGGTTAGAATGCCCAGAGATCCCCAGATTCCCTGCGTCTGGACTAAGTGTCCTGCCGTGCCCCTTTAAGACTTCCAAAAAGCACTCTCCAAACCAAAACAACAACAGCAACAACAAAGGAGGAAAAAAAAATTAAATAAATAATTTAAAAAAAAAAAGAAGAAAAACGCACGATTTTCTCTGTCCTCGGGCATCGGCCTCAGGCACCCGCTCAGTTTTCCTGCTGCCCTGTTCCCTTGTATCCAGGACCCCACGCATGCACTGTGTCTGCACTCTGGTCTGGATGGCTGCGGCTGGGTGTTCAGCAGTCCTGGGTTCCTTCTCCCTCCCGCTCAGACCTCTCTCCTCCCACTGGGAGCTGGGGGGAAGGGCGCTTGGGACCCGCCGGGTCGGGGCTTGTATCTCACCCCCTTCGCGAAGCACTGGGTTCTCACAGGTGTGGATGTGGTCTGGATGTTGTCCTGTGTCCTCTGGTCTCTATTTTAGGAAGAGTTGTCTTTGTTAAATTTTCATAGATAAATGTGGTTTTGGGAGGAGATTTCTGCTGCTCTACTCACACCACCATCTTGGTTCCCCCCCCTATTTCACCTATTTTTTAAAGAAAGATTGTAGGGACAAATTTTCACAGAATTCCAAATAGATGTAAATAATCTTACTTCCAGGAGGTGATGATTAATTCTCCCCATTTAAGCATGGGTGGGACGTAGTGACTCACTTCCAAAGAACAGAGAATGGAAAAGGGAAAACAATAACTTTACAGGGCGCAATCCTGGCAGATACCACTTTAATCCAGTGATCAATAACATTATCAGTGATAAATCATGCTTTTTTCAAATACTCCCTGTATGATGTGATTGAAGGGTATTGCACATCTGCGGTTTTCTTCCCAAACCCATCACCTCAATCTAGTCACAAGAAAACATTGGACAAATCACAATTGTGGGACATTCTCAAAATGCCCGAACAGTACTCTTGGAAACTATCAAAGTGATGAAAAACAAGGAAAGACTGAGAAACACTCGTGATTGGAGAAGGCTGAAGAGACATGATGGCTCAATAAAATTTGGTATCCTGAATCGTTTACTGGAACAAAAAAGGATGTTAGTAGGAAAAACTGGTGATTCTGAATGAAGACTGTATGAATTATAGTCATAATATTGTTTTAATATTATCTTCTTGAGAAATGTTCCATGGTTATATGTCTACATTAGGGAAAGCTGGGTGAGTGGTACACAGAAACTCTGTGTGGTTATATTAATTTTTTGTTTATTTAAAGCTATTTCCAAGAAACTTAGAAAGATGAATCAGTGTAATGTAATGAACAGTAATGACTATTCACTTCTGGAGAATAGTCATTATAATAACTGGTGATTCCCTGGAAGACCCCACTCGCAACATTTTGTGGTCAAGTGTGAACAGTATTTTCCTCAGGAATGTCTGTTGATAAAAGTCAGTCAGTTATGAAACATCACAGCTGCCTAAGACAATAGATAACAGCTGGGGAAAACAATAGGTTAATCAAAAAGCTGAAGAGAAGAGATGAGGAAGGAGATGTCCAGAGTGGGCTTTGAAAAGCCCCAACGTATTGCTTGGATTCTAGAAGTTCATGCACATTCATAGGTCTGTGCACATAACTGAGGCTGTGTGTATGCTATGGAAATCAATGTCACTAAAGGAACTGATCATTAAGAAAACTTTTCTTCTTTCATAAATGTCCCCTTGTTGAATTGTTCTTAGATGATTTGTTCACCTTCTGAAAATTCGAGGAGGTGGTGGAAAGGGAATTAATTCTCTAGAACGTGGTTTAAGGGTACTGGGTGCATGGGGGGAAAAGGGGCATCAAGAAAGGGGAGGAGAAGGCACCTGCGTGTCTCCCTGTGTGGACCCAAGGTTCTGTGCTCAGTGCTACTTGACCATCTAAGTTTTGGACCAGTGTCATCCCGTAGAACTTTCTGTAATCATGGAGGTGTTCTACCTGAGGCCTGTACAGTAAAGTCACAGCCAGTTGTCATCCTACTGAGCATTTGAAGTATATCTAATGCAAATGAGTTGAACTTTTCATTTTATTTAATTTTAATTATTTTTCATTAAGTGAACATGAGGCTAGTAGCTACCATACTGGGCAATGCAGCTCAAGCCCAGAGGTTGGTAAACTTCTTCTGTAAAGGGCCATATAGTAACTATTTTAGAGTTTGAGAGTCTTACCAGCCCTGTTGCAACTACTCAGCTCTGCCATTTTTCCACCAAAGCAACCACAGACAATAGGTAAATGAATGAGCTTGGCTGCATTCTTATAAAACTTTATTCGCAAACCACAGGCAATGACCTGGATTTGGTCCATGGCCATAGTCTGCCAGTGTCTCCCTAACCATCCAGATCCATAGATGCGCCAGGATATCAGATGCCTTTTGCACACTTATCACCCTGGATAGATCCTTTTACATTAATTGTGACCTCAGATTACTTCTTTCACTTTCCTTATCAATTTGTTTAAGATCTTTGATTTATTTTCAGGAAGTTTTGGCACCAATAAAGTTAATCTGTTATATGGCCCTCTGCATTCCCCACCCCCACAAAGATGAGGTAATCCGCACGATCTACACAGTTTCTTCTAAGGGAAGGTGACCTTGCCCGAGACCTTCTTTTCTTTTGCTAATAATGCCTTGCCCTAGCTACCTTCCTGTAAAAATCTTCCATTTTGTTCAGCTCCTCAGAGCTTGTCTCTATTTGCCGGATGGGATGCCGCCGCATTCATGAATCACTTAATAAAGCCAGTTAGATCTTTAAATGTACTTGGTTGAACTTTGTTTTTTAACACAATTCATTTAAGATCTTCTTTTTCAGCTTTAATTTGATTGAGCAGATTTAGAAATTATGTAGCAGTAGTGTTTTGGGATTGAAGTTCACCAGGTTGCTGGACACAATCTTTGTAACACACAGTGACTCTAGCCTCCATCAGATCCCTCCAGTTTAAAACTGGGATAGGACCCTTTCCTGTCTCTCATTTACCATAAGCATCCAAAAATGAGTAGAACTCAACCCTTTAGTCTTCTCTTCTTTTTTCAAAGCCCTAGTTCAGAGCTTCATTATTTCGGAATTAAATTATAGGCATCCTCCTAATCGATCTCCTTGTCCACAGCTCTGCTCCCCTCAAATCCATTTTCCATGACTGTGTTACAATATTTCCTAGAAAGATGCTTATATGCTCATGTTCTTCAAAGCCTAAAAACTTATGCCCAGTGCTGGAGAAGTAAAATACCAGGTTTCTTTATTTAGCATAGTGAGAAACGTGCTCACTGGTCTGAACTTAGTCAAACAGAACAGTGGAATAAGGTTTTAATGGCCGTCTTGCAAGATCGGGTGTCTGGTGAGTAGATAACACTCAGGGTGGTTACAACAAGCAGTTTATTCCTTAGCCTGCAAGTCCCTCCCCTGGTTCCTCATTGGCTGAGAACTACAGGGTTTACATTCTTTCCCAGACGCTGTCTAAGCAAGTTATATCATCTATATTAAGCTTTTTTTTACATTTGTCTTAATTTTATTGTCTGGTTTAAAACCTTTTCTGCGTTTTTTTTCTGAAGTCACGCAGGTTCTGCTCTTTCTTAATGTCCCTCCTCCTCTCAGCCGGAGTGACTGGTACACATTCTGACATGTAGGCTTCTTGTTAATAGACTTTTGTTTAAATGTTAATTCCTCTGGGAATACATCACATTTAATTTTAGGCCATTTCTAACAGCATGACGTATAAAACCAAAGATAATCAACCTCTATCTACCTGTAGAGTCTCTTCTCTAATTGATTTAGTTTTAAATCACTAAACTCATGAACCATGTTATTCTTCATCTATTTAAACTTTGTTAAAATTGCCCACGTGGCCACTCATGTTCAACATGCTGGAAAAGCAGTGTCTCTGTCTATATTAGCACTGCCTTTTGCACACTGCCATTTCAGTGCATAGCATGCTTCTCCACTACTGCCCTGTCACACATATGATCCTCACTGAACTGTCACAATCTCTGTAGGACAGGGACTCTTTCCTAATCATTGTCATAATTATGTTTGTAGCTCATTTTGGATACTTAAAATACCCTTTGCTATATAGATGTATCAGAAAATAACTCCTTATGTTTCTAAATTAAAGTTAAACTCTATAATTTTAAAACAAATTGCATAGCAATTAAGAAATGCTTTTAAAAACAAGTGCTATTAAAGCAAAGTGTTAAGCCATCTATAATCAAAATTTGATTATTTTAATATAGTATTTTAACATTTTATTATAATACAAAACTGTAGTCCCAAATATTTACTTATGGCCCCTGACTAAATTCTCATTAGCATACTTATAAACCATGAAGACTTTGTGCTTCTTGGGAGCTTATTCAATCCCCGAATCAAACAGTTTTGTAAAAACCTACTTTCTAAGAGAGACTTCACACATTCTATTCTTACTCTTCAGCTCCAATAAATATTTAGTATCTTAATTGTGATGAAGATAATCTTTTGTGTGAGGAAGGTAATATATATACTGAAAAATGTTTCTGTATATATCTATCTATATATATCTTATACATGTTGTTTCTTTATTCTATTTCAAATATTTACCTACTATTTCCCTCTTTCCTCTATTGTCAATCAGTATGATATTTGCCAATAAAAATAAAACATAAATTTTTGACAACTAGCTTCTAATGTAAATGTATTAGAGATTTATACATCTAAATACTTGGAGGCAGCTAGGAATTGTACCTGGCTCTTCACACATAGGGAACATAATGAGAATTAGAAAAATCATGTAAGAAAATGCTGTCCTGGCTTGGTCATAAATTACTATATAAGTAATTTTTTCTGTCTTAGTCCACAATATTTGTTTGAATGACCTGAGCAGGAAGTGGGATGGGCTCATCTCAGAAGGTGATTGGATCAGTTTTCCAGAACATCCCTCACACGTCCTATAAGCCAGTGCTTCTCTCACCAGGCTCAACCAGACTAGGACAACCCTATCACCAAGTTCAATCATTTGAAAGATTCCAAAATTGTTAAAGAGCCTGTTTGCATAGCAGCCAACAATGGTAGTACCTATCTTCAAAGCTTAATATTCACCATATAACATAAATTGATATCAAGGTAGCAGTTTTTGAAAGACCACCTATACAAAATGTTTGAAGTAATTCATTCAGTCAATCCAGAGATAAAGTCTGACATTAAAATGGATGAATGGGACAGAATTTATTCTCCTGAAGAATAACATTTTAGTGCTGTGAGTAATCCCCCTGCCTAGATGTAAATTTTCCAGGTGCAAGGATATCTATTTTACTGAGAATTTCCAATTTATTTCTCAGTACTAAGAATATATTGGGAAGGAAATATATTCTTCTTTTGATAACGTTTTTAAAATTAATCTTCCATTGCTTTCCTAAGCAATACAACCACCTAGTCCTATGTGTGTTAATTATTATATTTGGATCATATAAAATATATTTGACATTTCTGCCAAAGCAGTCATGTAAAAAAAAATCTAAAAATGTAACTTACGCTGTCCATGTACATGCATTTTATAGTTGATAATTCTTTCCTAGAGATAAAGCCTGTCACCTGAAATGTTGAGTAAGCTTTACGAGTGATTTTTGCACCAGCCCTTTTCAGCACCAGAGTGTAAGTTGGGGGTTCACAGACTTCTCCCATAAAATCTCTACACACAAATTTTTGTGTTTCAGTTACTTCCATCATTCCAGCATCAGGCTGTTTATATTCAGAAATGCAGCTTGTGTGACCACAGGACAGTAGTATGGATGCGAGGAGGGTGCACAGCCAGCTCCTAGGGAATTCACACATGAGGCGTCCGGCTACTAACTATGAAATACTGTATCGCAGGGAAATTCTTCCAGCCCTGACTCCTCTCTGGGGGGCAATAGGCATTTACCCAAGGTTAAAAATGTGATGTCAACTCAAAAGTTCCAAAACTCCTTCATGCCAAAGAATTCCCTGTGGCTTAGAAAGTTAACTTTACTCAGGCAACGAGTTAAAATCTGGCTTCAGGCTGTGACTTTAGGGAATAAAGGTCACTGGCCAGGTGTCTTTGAAACTGCCAGGCTCCAGTGGCCAACACATGGTATCCTAAACAGAGATGCCATCCCAGAAGACCAGATCCCAAGTCACCCATTTGCAGAGAGCTGCGGTACTGTGCTTAGATTCACAGTGAGAATTAAATGCAGAGATGTCTGCGAGGCAGGATCTGGGATCAGGTGAGAGGAATCTGCACTCCCAGGGTGGACACTGGCCTGTGGAGAGGTTTGCGAGGATGAGGAGGAGGGAGAGTTCCCTGAGTAGACCCAGAGTCTGGCCATGGTGTTTTCTTGCCTATTTTTGACTTTCTGTGAGAAGAATATATTCTGTGCTGTTCTTAGAAGAACTGAGTATCTTATGTGTGAAGAATTAGTGGCCCAAGACAAGTCCATCCAGGGCAGCAGAGAGAAACGGATGTGTTCTGTACCATATAAAACAGGCAACTCTGTGGGTCGGATATTTCTCTGAAGATTTTTCCTCCCTTTTTCCCAGCTTCTTCCAGCTCTGTTCCTCCCTCCTCTTCAGGTCTCCTCCTGGCTCTCTAAGGTATGTCCTTTCCCCAGAATCTCCTTCCCTCCATGCCTCCTGATGCCCATCTCTCTCTGCCTCAGTGCACAGCTGCCTTTCCACCAGGTGGAATTCTGTGCTCAGCTGCCCAGGAAGAGCATGTCTCCTTCCTGAGTGACACTGACTATTGGCAAAAGAGGCTCTTTGCTTTCTGTGCAAAAGCTGCCTGGCCTGGGGCCCTGGATGATGAGAGAGTGAAATCCCTCAGCTTAAACTTCCTTTCTGAGGAGAAAAGGGGAGAACATGTCAGAGCAGATAGTGGGTTCCTGGTGGCCAACGCTTATTCACTTTTCTGAGACCCAGAATCTAATGTTACTGAAAACCACTACTGCCGACCTCAGCCATGGACTCTGCTGAGGGAGGAGGTGGAGGGACCAGGAAAGAGGGTAAGAGCCACTGCAGGTTTGGGGGGTTGGGAAATCGACTGCATGAAACTTTGTCTTCCCTACTCTATTAGCACCAGCTTCCTCCTATTTCTCCTCTGTATGGATCCCTGCCCCCAGGAACATAGGTATGCACACCGCCTCTCTGGAAGACCCTGTTCTGGTCAATCTGTCAGTTCTACCACCTGGGAGCTGTGGTTTTTCTCACCCTCCTTAGCCTCCAGACCTAAGCCAGCTATCAATTCACTCACTTAAGCACTCATTAACACTTCTGAGTGGTGTGGACTGAAGCGATAGCATCTGTTACATTTCTTTTTTCCAAAAAGGAAACTTCACTGCCTGATGCCTTGGGAAAGCTATACATCTTCTGTGCTTGAAGGAGTTACATGTGAACCTAGATTCATGTGCTGTGTCCCCTAGAGTTGTTTCAACTTTTCTGTGCCTACACACTTACATTAATAGAATGAACCTCTAGTGGCTGAATTTTAGTCATTGCCAATGGAGATTATTCGGGATGAGCCCCATTTTGGATGGCAGTGAGGCCATTGGGGGAGTGGTAGGTGTTCTGACAGGAGAAAGAAGTTAATCTTAGCTGAGGGAGGCTCTTGAAAATAAAGCAGAAAGTTTAAATTTATTCCATGGGCTGGGATTGAGAGGCACTTTGACATCCATGGGCAGGGACTGAAAGTGTTGAGACATCTCACAAATACAGACCCAACTAATGTGGCAAACTGGATTTTTTAAATAGACCTCCTATAGTCTCACCTATAAAATAGATATTCTCTTTCATTGCTACTGAATTTCTGTCCACCTCTCCACACACATAATTGCACACACTGGTCTCTCAATCTGATTCCTAGGATTAAAACAAACAATAGCTATAACTGCCATGTAAATGATAGAATCTAAGCAAACACAATTTGCTCTTAGTTAGCACTAATTAGGCATGGAGAGGTGTTGAATAAATAATTGAAGAATGATGGATAACAGAGAGCAGAGAAGGGGTGAGGGGCAGCCACTCTCAGAAGTGCTCTGGAGTGCATGAGAGATGCTGGAGCTGAGGGCCCAAGGCCCAGAGGAAGAAGGTGGAGGAGACTGACATGGCTTTTAGAGCAGAATAAGGGCAATAAATCAAATTTAGCATGACTTATGATATAGAGGTTCAGGACCTGTGATGTGGATGGTGGGTGGGTTGGGGGAGAAAAATGCCTGGAGGAAACCAGGTAGGAGCTTTAAGATCTTGATAAAATGAAACATTGTATAGGGAGAGGATGGGGATGTCTTGGGACATTGGCAGGGGCACTGAAGGCTCTGTCCACTTCCTGTTCTTATTCCAAAGGAACAAAGGAACCGAATGGGTCTGGGGAACCACAGCGCTGTCACCGAGTTCATCCTCCTGGGGCTGTCTGCAGACCCCCGTGTCCAGGCCCTGCTCTTTGCGCTGTTCCTAATGATTTACCTCCTGACCCTGCTGGGGAACCTGACGCTGCTGCTGGTGATCAGGGCTGATTCCCGCCTCCACACCCCCATGTACTTCTTCCTGAGTCACCTCTCTTCCCTGGACCTTTGTTTCTCTTCGGCTACAGTGCCCAAGCTGCTGGAGAACCTCCTGTCTCAGAGGAAAACCATCTCTGTCCAGGGTTGCCTGGCTCAAGTCTTCTTTGTGTTTGACTCAGGGGGCACAGAAGCCTGCCTGCTCTCAGTGATGGCCTATGACCGCTACGTTGCCATCTGCCACCCTCTGCTCTATGGCCAGAAGATAACCAACAAGCTCTGTAATGGGCTAGTGTGGGGCTCCTGGGGCCTGGGATTTCTGGACGCACTCATCAACATCCTTCCAGCTATGAGCTTGGACTTCTGTAAGGATCAGTCCATCCCCCACTACAGCTGTGAGCTGCCCTCTCTCTTCCCTCTGTCCTGCTCTGATGTCTCCACCAACTTTACTATTTTGCTCTGCTCCAGCCTCCTGCATGGGCTTGTAACCTGTGCCCTAATTGTCTTTTCCTATACTCCTATTGTCTCTGCCATCCTGAGCATCAGCTCCTCCTCAGGCAGAAGCAAGGCCTTCTCCACCTGCTCCTCCCACCTCACTGCTGTCCTCCTGTTTTATGGGTCAGCTTTCCTTCGCTATCTCACTCCAACCTCAGGTTCACCCCTGGAGTTAGTGTTCTCTGTCCAGTACAGTGTGGTCACTCCCTTAGTGAATCCCCTCATCTACAGCTTGAAGAACAATGAGGTGAAAGCAGCTGTGAGAAGGACCTTTGGAAAATATCTCCAATATTCCAGTAGTTGACCATAGTCAGAGTTTACTACACCGAGATATTCTGGTAACTTGACAGTAAGACAGTAAATTGATACCAGGTACAGAAAGAAATCTTAGAAACTCATAGAGCTACCCAGATAATGATGAGACCAGATTCAAGAATGAAAGGGGAATATTTATTTTCCTTAATGAGTAGTATTCCATCGTAAGGCTGTTCCATGGTGTGTTTATCTATTACCAGGTTAAGAACATTTGGGTTATTTACAGTTACTGGCTATTACAATTAAAACTGCTATAAACATTCATGTACAGGTTTTTGTGTAAACATAAGTTTTCACTTTGTGAGAGTGCATACCCAGGAGGGGATTTGCTGTGGCATCTGGTAAATGTAGGTTTTACTTAATAAAAACATTTTCCAAGCTGTTTCCCAGAATGGCTGTACCATTATACATTCCCATCAGAAAAGTATGAGGGATTCAGTTACTCTGCAACATTGCCCTTACTGGCATTATGTTTTTTATTAATTTTAGCCATTCTTAATATGTGTGTACTGGTTGTAGTCAGAAACCAACTATACCCCAGAAATAGAGTACTTGTGAAAACTGGTGAAATCATAATAAACTTAATAGTTTTGCACCACTGTCACTCTCCTGGCTTTAATAACTGTGCTCTGACTGTGTAGAATAGTATCATTTAGGAAATCTAGGTGCACAGTACACAGGGACTGTCTGTCTTATTTTTGCCAGTTTTTTGATTTCTAAAATTTTTTGAGAACAAAAGGTTCTCATAGTTAAAAACTATGGGCTCTGGGTGACTATAATGTGTCTTTGTAGGTTCATCATGTAAAAAATGAACCTGTCTGTTGGGGGTTATGGATAACTGGGGAGGCCACCTCTGTGTGGAGGGCAGGGTGTATAGCGGAAATCTCTGTACCTTCCTCTCAATTTTGTTGTGAACCTAAACCTTATCTTTTTAAAGTCTTAATAAAAAAAAATACACTAGCACATAGAGGAAAAGTAAAGGATGAAAAATTGACAATGCAAACTCAAACTTAAGAAAGTTGGAATGAGTATATTAATATTAGACAAATTCAGCTTCAGAAGAAGATATGTTATCAGTGATCAGCAGGGAGATATGGTAGGTCTAAAGGTAGGTGCAATACATCATAGAGACATAAGAAACCTAAACGTAGAAAACGTACAAATGAATAGTGCTTATTTCATGAGATTTGCTAAAATATGTCAATAAAAGGAAGAGATAAATTGGCCAAAATCTTCTCAAAGAATCAAAACTGAAAAATAGATTGAAAATAAAATAAAATGTTGAAATAGGGCTAAACACATTTATCTGATATGATATTCTAAAGGTTTGACAGTGATACATATTAAGAAAATGTTTTTCAAAAAGAATTGATATTGCAAAAATAACCATGATTGGTTGATAAAAATAGTTCATAATGATGATGATGACTTTCAGACAAATATCTTGTTAGATGAAAGTCAGAGTTTTGCAGAAAGTAGTTTGAAGGTACTGGGTAGGCACAGAGACCCCCAGGGGTGGGAGACTTGCAGAAGAATAGGAAGGAAGAAGGCAGCTCTGTATTTAGCCTGGACCCTGGGCAGCCCAGAGCTGTTCCAAGGTGTCTACTGTGTAAAAGGAAGTAACCTGGACCTTGTGCAGGATCATATTTCCAAATTTGTGTCTCTATTTTGTGCGTTGAAAAGTTTAGAGCAAAGGGGCCGATTGAATAGATCTGGGATATGCCCCATATTCTGCAGGACGAGCTGATTCTGAAGAAGGTAATTGATAGCCCACTGAGAAACACTGAGAGAAGAAAGATTAATCTCATTTAATTGAAATGCAGGTTAAAGAAATTAACAAGCCCAATTTAGAGAAGAAATTTAAAAAAGTCAATATCTGGAACACCCTGGTTATGATAGTCACCATTCTGAATACTCTTTGTTCAGAGGCTTTGAGAAAATCGTAGCAAAACACCAGCATAAAAGTGCAAATCCTGCAGTTCATTACCTCTCATTTTTCCATAAATAGTAATTCTTTGTTTTCTTTGCCATGATTGTACCTCTACAAAAGAAAAACTAACCAAAATGATCTGTTAAACATTATGCATGTTAAATAAGTACCTGCTTTTAAAAACAAACAAAAAACTTCAGGATATGACATGTAAACTGAAAACCACTGGTGTTTAGTTCCCAGTATATGGTCACTCTTTCGATACTTTTTTTATGTGCTTAAACATACAGTATTTTGCTTCTGTATAGTACAGTGCAGTGGGGTAGTATGTTCATTAGGTGAATTTGTTAATCATGTTTCTTCTGTGGTTGATTTTTTATCATTCCACTTTTCCCCATCATTCATTTAGAAGCTTTACAGTCTTTTCTCTAATTTTGGTGGCAGCATTAGAGATTGCCTTTGAGATCCTTGCTTATCAAAGTCCAATATTAATTGATAACTTTACCTTCATTTGGTCAACTTAAGTATCATTTTTAATGCAATGAATATCTCCCAACATGTTTTATTTTTATCACTAATTTTAATCATATTCACATACAAATAGAATACCCTGCTAGAATTATTATTGTTGTTTTTATTATCAATATTCCTTTAATCTGCCTATGTACCACTTTCTTTGATCTTCATTCCTTCTGCATTTCAGGAATTACATGTGAGGTTATAATTTTCCTGCCTGTTGAACACTTTTCAAGGTTTCCTTTGATGCAATTCTGCTGGTGGCAAATGCTCTTATTTTTTGTTTGTCTGAAATGTCTTTTAATTCTGCCTTAACTATGACAGCTATTTTATTGAGTGTAAAAATTTAGGATGATCGTTATTTTCTTTCAGCCTATTGAAGATACTGTCCTGTTACTTTGGGTTTCCATTTTTGATGTTGCAAAGGCTAATTGTTGCTCTTTTGAAGGCAACCTATCTTTTTCTTCCCTCTCACCAGCATTTAGATTTTCCTCTTTATGTTCCCTGATGTTTCATTATGATGTGTTCTGAAGTGGTTTTTCAAAATGTATCCTACTTGTGATTCTTTGGATTTCTTAAATAGTTGTGGACCGATTCTGAAAAAGTGTCAACTATTGTTCTTTCAAATATTGCTTTTCTTTCATTCTTTTCTTTTTTGGAACTCCTGTAAAGCTTATTTTAGACTTTCTCACTGTGTGCTTTATGTCTCTTAACCTCTTT
Organism: Manis javanica; assembly: GCF_040802235.1. NCBI lineage: Eukaryota > Metazoa > Chordata > Mammalia > Pholidota > Manidae > Manis > Manis javanica. The sequence continues at coordinate 89,070,887 of NC_133165.1, forward strand.
ATTGCATTTTTCTTTTTTTGTCTTTGTGTTGCTTCTGCATGTTGCTTGTGACATGTTAACCAATTAACCAATTCTCTTCAGCTGTACAGCATCCATACACTGAGTTCTTAACTTTGGTTATTGTAATTTTCAAGTAAAGAAAATTTTTTCAACTCTGATCTGTCACTTTTTAAAGTTTGCAATTACCTGCACAGATTTCCTAGCTGGATTTTATCTTGCTGACTCAGTAAGCATTCTTGTTTCATTGTTGGTTTCCAGTGACTGCATTATCTAGAGTCAAAGCTGGTCTGTTTTTATTGTTTGCTGCTCTTCCTAGTTCTTAGTCTTTGTTCTTGTTTACTTGCATATCTAGTTTTATTTGACTATAGGCTAAACATAATGATTAAAAATTGGATGTAGTAATAATTAGAGAACTAGGTTGAAGTTATCATCTTCCATGTTGGTTGATTATTGATTTATTTCTTCTCTCATATGCATAAGATGTCTGCAATCTAGGATTATGTAAAGTAAAGTTCAAGGTTTGATTAAGATGTTCTGCCTTACCCAGAATTTACGGAGTCAGGCTGTAGTCCATGAAATAACTAGTTTTCATTCAATCCATTTTTACTCTAGTGCAGAATTTTAGCTCCCATCCCTAAGTCTAGAGAACTTCACCGGGGTTCTCAGCTTTGGGTAACCCTAAATTATAATGTTTGAACCCCAAGCTTTGCAAGGTTGCCAAAAGTCATGTTAAATGTCTCAGCTGTTCCCTTTGGATAGAAAATGCCTTTAGGATAAAAATGATTCTAAATACTTTGCTCATTTGTGCAAGTTCCTGGATTCTCCCTGCTCTTGACCTGCTAAATGCTCACAATCTTGAGAACTTTTTAATGCTTTATAAAAGACACGCTATGTATTTAATTCAAAAATTTTAGTTCTCTCTACTGGGATGGTGGTCTGAATATCCTTGTCTGTAATTCCAGAAGTTGGAAACTCAGCAGAGCCCTTTCTTTTCTAGTTTTACTTTGGCTCGTACTTACCAGGCCCCCCATCGCTCTTCCCTGGCTTTTAACTTTGCTCCTTCGTTTGCAGCTGCAGATGGTGTGGGGGAGACACCCACACAGGCAGTGCTGACAGATAATAAATAGATAAAAATATTTGGTAACAATTTGGTCCTATCTGTCAGCATTTTACACTCAAAATGTTCATAGATTTAGAAGTTTATCCTACAGGATTACCAACATGAGGATATATGGTCATCAAGCTCTTCATATAACAACATGAAGTTAGAAGATCTTTCCAATATAAAAGTTGGATTAAATTCTGAAATGTGGACAAATAATACAATTTTGGTGTGTGGGATGGGGGAGGGGCTGAACACGGATGCATTCCGTTAACAATATTTTAGGTTGATACATGAGTTATGGAGTGTTCCCTATCATATTAAAAAAACCAAGTGAACAAAATAGGAAAAAAAGTAAAGTAAGTAAAGCGAAACAACATAAAATATAAGATGTACATGTGTGGAGCAATGATCACTCACAATGGACAAAGGATTATAGCTGTAATTCTGTGGCATGAGATCATAAAGGGGAGAAAAGTTATTTAAAAAAAGAGATGAAATGAAGGAAGGAAACTCTGACTTTAATATTGTTTTGAACAATTACATGATTAATAAAAAGGTCAATTTTAGAAACCTTGAATAATAGAGTTATTCAATATACAAAGTCTATGTGCTTAGCAGAATATAATAGAATTTGCAAGTTATATTTTAAAACATGGAAAAGTATTTATTCATACATTATTATATACAAATGTAATTAAAATTATGTGAAAGGATGCATAGTAAAGATCTTTCCAATATAAAAGTTGGATTAAATGCAGCTATTAGCCACTTGCACTGAAAAATAGAATCGTTTTTTTTTGTATTTTTCAAAATTTCTAAGTTGAGAACTTTCAGTGATCAGGCAAAAGATGTTTATTTGTACTGTACAGAATGTTTTAAAAAATTTTAACGGAGTGAGAAATAGGGTACATTACATATTTTCATCTTTTAGGAGAGAAATGAGAATAAAAATTGTGATTGTGTTTTCTTCATAAATCCCCATAGTGTAAGAATGTACTAGGCAAATGAGAAAGTACCAAAAACAGAGAAGAACTCCCAAATTAGGGAGTTGGTCAATCACATATTTAGATTAATATTTGATTAAAACACTTCTTAAAATAACATCACTGAAGGGAAAAAGAATACTGGATGAAAATGCATGTGATTCCTTAAATGGATGAAATAGTAAAAGAGACAAGCAATTACGCAAAACTGTGGAAAGACCTGAAACAAGACAATCTCATATTAAATTCTGCATTTGATATATGCATATTTACAAAGAATGTCTTCCTTGGTTATTACATAAGATTGTTATAAGTCAATCTCCTTTAGGGAAAAGGATCTAGGTGAATTTGGAGCATCCCGCATTTCTACAAGTGGTCTGCAGAAAGCAGTGCCCAGGTGGGAGCAGAGACACCAGGAGACGGTACAGGAACAGAAAGGGGAGGGGAGTCCACAGAAGCAAGCCTGTCGTTCCAGGTTCCCTGGGAATTTCAGAGGATTGCAGAAGTCGGGGGTGGCATCCCTAGCCCCTATTACGGTACATGCTGCATGAGCATAGTTTAAGGAATCCCTCCCGCCTTTAAAGTCCTCTGTTCCTCGGTGCAGTGAATCGCTCAGGCCACCTGAGGGCGCCAGTGCATGTACAGACCTCGGTTTCCAACTCCTGTCCTCCCAAAGGGGTCCGACCCTCTTCCTCTTTTTTTGACCCTAATTGAAGTTTCCTCTTTTCATATCTCATTATTATTTTTATTCTTCCTTCTCTCTCCCTCTCTTCTCATACCCGGTCTTATCTGTACTAATTTATATTTCTGGCTTGAGAAGGGTCACGTTTACATGATTATCTTGTACAACAGTTTTTCAATTGGCTCTCAGCCCTACACTCCTCCCCCGTACTTGCCTTTGTATTCCCGTGCTGGTGGCTTCCGGGTAGGCTCAGCAGATGGGAAGGGTGGGTGGAAACTAAAAGAGGCACTAATCTGGGTCTGGCGGAGGCTGGGCACTACCCCTCCAGCAGTCCCAGTGTCAGCTGCATTTTCCTTGGTGATGACCTGCCACCTGGTCTCAGCACCCCGTCAGCAGTCCAGTCAGTGGTGACCCAGGTGGCCGCTCTGTAAGCAGGTGAGTAGCCCCACCTTGCCACCATGCGAACGTGTCAGGAGAGGCAGAGGACAGAAATGTGTGTAGTCTGACTTTGCCCTAATAGGATAGTCCCTCTCCCAACCATTCTTACTTAGCTCCTATCTTTTCTAGAAGCCCCTCTCAGTCTAAGCTCATCCACAGACTCCCAACTCCTGAATTTCAAGTTTATGTCATCATCAGAGGCACTGGCTCTTTTATTCTAGCAACAGTTGCCCCTAAATCTCAAAGCACGAAGGATTCCAATAAGAATTCAGATCATAGACACTGTCATCAGTCATAAATCTACCGGTAACGTTTCACTGATGTAAGGAAAAAGTCTGTAACCAATTTTCTTGACTGAAATAATGATCCATTGCTCTGCCCATGAACAAATTAACTTTGAATCAAAGCAACAAGTAGCTCTCTTTTGGCCTTTTCTTGAACATTCCAAAGGAAAGAAGTTGGTACAAGATATTTTGTTATATCTGACATTAGCAGAGCAAAATTTCCCTAATACTAATTAATTAAACATCTTGATGCAATTCTGCCTTGCTTCCCAGTCACCCGCTGCCTGCTCTCTGCGATGCTGTGGACCTTTTTGCAACATTCTCTTCAGAGCAGCTTTTACTTCCTTGTTCTTGAAGCTGTATTGAAGGGGATTCACTAGGGGGCTGACCACACAGTACTGTATGGAAAAAACCAACTCCAGCGGGGAACTTAAGGTTGGCATGAGATTGCGGAGGAAAGCAGATCCATAGAAGAAGCTCACTGCAGTGAGGTGGGAGAAGCAGGTGGAGAAGGCCTTGCTTCTGCCCGTGGTGGACCTGATGCTCAGGATGGTGGTGACAATGCGGGCGTATGAGAAGAAGACCAGGAGTAAGGTCCCTGAGGCGTGCACAATAATAGCGTACACGAGCACTGCAAAGATGCTGGAGACATCAGAGCAAGACTTCGGGAATAGAGGTGGCAGCTCACAGCTGAAGTGAGGCATGACATGAGCCTCCCAGAAGCCCAAATTCCATGCTTTGAGGGTTTTAATGAGAAAAGGCCCCATGAGACCCAGACCAAATCCTCACACAACTGTTTCCTCATCACCTCGCTATAGAGCAGCAGGTGGCAGATGGCATCGTAGCGGCCATAGGCCATTATCAAAAGCAGAAAGGCCCAGTCCCTGCAGTGTGAACACACACACACACCTGAGTCCAACAGCCCTCTCCCGAGACTGGGTTCTTCTGTGACAGGAGATTCTCCAGTCTTTTGGGCACAGTGACTGAGTAGTAGCAAAGATCCCACAGAGAAGCACATGGGGGCGAGCAGGGAGAATCAGCCCTGATGACCGGCAGCATCAGCAGGCTCCCCGGGAAGGTCGGATGGTAAACCCGTGGCAGCAAAAGGAGCAGCAGCTGGGCATGTGGCTTTGCAGATGGTCCCGAGAGGACAGCCCAGTGGCGGTGCCGTGACTTCCTTCAGCCACTCTGGAAGGTGGTCCTGTGGAACAGACACAGAAGGTGGGTGAGGTGCTCACCTGCCCTTCCTGCCACCTCAGAGTTCGTGTCCCATGCTTTGTATCCGTTTCTCCCTCTTCAGCCTGCTCACCGTCAAAGATTTCCATGTCCTGTCCTTGCCCTCCCTCCCCAGAACCTTTCCCTCATCCAAATGCCTCTTGAACAACTTCTGAGCCCTGAATCAGCACATCTGGGCTCTTTCCCTATGTGATTCTTCCAACCCAAATGGCTCTGGAGAAATTCATATGATTTTCCTGACTAGTCCATGACTAAGGGGTTCTGTCTCCTTTAACTGGCCCTTGTTTTGATGCTGCAAACACATTTCCAGAGAAGTGATTCTAATTGTCTCTGCCTTCCTAGGCTAGACCTTCTTTTACTTCTCATTGCAATGGTTCTGAACTATTTAATGATGACACCCTCTATTTATTATATTTTTATGCTTCACTGGTCTCTGATATATTTGGTTATTTGACTCGGGGACAATTTTGAAATGGTGTGTGTGCATATGTGCACATGAACATGCAAATTAAGTAAAAAAAACCTGAGGCCCAGATTGATAAAATGTGCTCATGTCTCCAAGTTGAACAGCCAGGATCTGTAGCCATTCAATAAGACCCTAGGACCAGAGTTTATTCTACTATCTGTAGTGCTATTTCTACTGTTCCTCCTGAGTAAATAAAAATATCCTCTGGTTGAGATTTAAGAATTAACCAATCTTTGTAGTAACATCTACATGTGCAGATATCCTATTTCCGTTGGTCTTGGCGGTGGGTATTTTGACAGTTCTCTGGGTGGTTCCAGTGAGCCTGCAGGCTGCTGATGCAGGGCACCCACTGGTCTGATCCATGCCCTCATTGCTCTCCTTCCTCTGCTTGACTTCATCTGACATTCTGCTGAAATTTTTGCCCCTCAAATCCTGACCCAAATGCTACTTACTCTCAAATTTCACCTTAGTTTCTACCTCCTCTATTACATCTATCTTGATTACTTCCTTCTCTGTCTGCCTGGGTTACAGAAAATAATACTTATAATTTCTTTGGTGTCAGTTATGTTGCAGGTGTTATAAACTATTTAGTCTTTATATGCGGGCCATAACAAAACTCTGGGAGCTGCGTTATCCCAAATCCTATAAGGAGGAAGCTGAAGGTGTAAGTGTTGCTGTAACTGCTGGGTTTGAGAGGGTGAATGAGTTCATGAACTTTACACCTATCCCAGGTCCATGGAGCCAAGTCTGTGTGTTTTTCACCCTGTCTGCCTGACATTCATTTTCTTAAGCCCACCTGCTCCTCTCTGCTCTGCTATTTCACCTCTTACTCTCTTGTGTGTCTTGTGTCCTCCTTGGATAAAGTCTTGCTCTATCTTTTAGTAGGAGGTAAGTAGTAATTATTTTTTCTCCAATCAAGTTCCCTGTTAAGCACAGGGATTGGTAACCAATCATTTATATTGCCTTAAGTCATGAATACACAGGGGTATGACAAACACATAACGGGTCATAGCAATATTTGTTGAAGGTGGAAAGAATGAAAAGATGAAGAAAACAGGACTTGCCATGTGCATCTTTTCTTAAGGAATATCCCCAGCTTGAATTTCAGTTTCAGAAATAAACAAAGCTTGGGGGAGACTGGCCAATGGTGGGAAAAGGAAAGGAAACGGGAGTTGAGGGGCTCATTTTGCAGTGGCTGTGAAGGGCTGGCAGCAGATTTATCTTGTGCTGTGCTAATTGACACTTAAAGATTCCTTCCCCTCTCAGAGCAGCTCACACCTAATACACATATCTGTGCTCAGCTGGAGTACTACTTACAACCATTCATCTATGGACATATTCATCTCAGTTTGATAATTTATCTACCAGTTCATCCATTTAGTCATCTAATCTTTCATTTATTCACCCAATCATCAATCCTATCTGTCAATTCAATCATTATACTTCTATGTCTCCACTTTTTCTTTCATCTACTGCTTCATCAACTCTTTGCATTTGTCTAAATATTCAAATATGTATGGATTTACTTTCTGTAAGGCTTCCTACTTGGGCAAACAACCTTCTTAACTTTTTGAACTGCTGTGTGAATACATGTATTTGTCCTGGTTCTCCAATCATACTTGTCAGGACTGAATTCCTTTGCTGGCAAATGTTTTTCAAACTCAACTTGACACCTGACCATCACTGTACACTCAGATTCTATCCCTTTGTGAGCCTTTTATTGCCTTATTTGGCAACTCCTTATAGTAATCTTGACCTATCCAAATGAAGTCTTAATCTCTTTTCATCTACCCCAATTCCCCAGGGTTTACCTGCTATCACACTCTGACATTGGTATTGCCAACAGCATTTGCTATAACATATTCTATTCTTGTTGCACCCATGAATGTCTCAGATCTTGCTCTATAAGGGTTTCCCATCTTTCCCCACAGTTGCCTGAAAGAGCACATAGAAAATCTAGATGAAATCAGGAGGTCTGACTTTTTCTGGCACAAAGTCATCTTTTGATTTTGGTCTTGCTATGGTTTGAGTAGTCATCTTTGGTCCAGGGATTTCTACACACACCAAGAAAACCAGTTGCTCTATAGCCTAACTACAGAAAGTGTAGACATTAAGTTTTCCCATTGGCAAGTCACAATGGGGGAAGAAAACAGACCATTTCAGATGGATTATATTTAGAGCACTTGTTATCTGACATCTATCTTGGTCCTGCCACTCTCACACACTAAATGCAGTGGGAAACATTAGGGTTATGAAAGGAGCACAGAGAGACTTCTCTCATGTTATACTCAACCCAGCACAGAGGCTACACTGCATTTAGCTGCCTTTGTGAGTTTGTATACTGGGCAGAGAATGTCAGTGAAGCAGGTCAGGTTCAGATATAATCTAGTGGTAGAGAAGGCAGGAATTTGGCTGATGGAACTTGGAAGCTCAAGAAAGTTGTATTACAGAAGGTCTCAGTCTGAAGAGAATCTTGACTCATTAACTAGAGGAATCGAGGTCTGTCTGAGACCTAGAATATTCATACAGTTACAGGATTTGCAACTTTGGGGCTGAAGCTCTAACTGTAAACCTTAGGGTCTCAGGGAGAGGCAGGATGGGTAGTATTTTCCTGTAGTTCACTTAGATGGGATTCTCCATTTGGAAATTATTAGGGAGGTGTGTAGTGAGATATAGTTCACCAAACAGCTTTATTTCCCAGATTCATATGAATTATGTCTTTAAACATCTTTTCTCTGACCATCTTGATGATAAAATCAGGTTTAAAATCAGATGCAGTTATTTTTTCTTCTACCCAATTTGCACCTGACACATCTGTGAACCCTTATCCCACACAATAGTGTTAACAAAGAACAATGTAGAGACCAGGGCAAACTCAGGTTCCTGCCTCAGGTTAGGGGAGGCACCTCATGTTTGGAAATAATTGTTTCATCAAAATAAACAGCATGAAATTTTGTTTAAAACATTATTCCAAAAAAAGACATAGCACTGTTTACCTCTGTTATAGGGAAAAATGTCATAACATATTTTATATGATGATACGTCAAATTGTAATACTAAAGACTGGAGTCAGTGACTTTGGCCACTTAATAGAAGAAAACGTTTTCAAAAGTAAAACATGCATATTTATTTCCAGAACTATGTTGAATAGAAGTGATGAAAGTGGGCATTCTTGAATAATTCTTGATCTTAGAAGTTTCAGTGAATATGGTGTTAGCTGTGGGCTTTTCATATACTGACTTTTTATGTTGAGGTAGTTTCCATCTATTCTCAGAATTTTGAGTGTTTGGGGCTTTTTTAATCATGAAAGGGTATTGAACTTCTCAAATGTTTTTACTGCATCAATTGAGAAGATCATGTGTCCCCTAACCCCTATTGAATTATACTGGCTGATTTTTTTTATTTGAACGAACCTTGCCTTCTTGTTATAAATATTGCTTGTTTTTGTTGTATAGTTCTTTTGATAAACTGCTGAATTTGGTATATTGCTAGTATTTCATTGAGGATTTTTCCAGATATTTATAAGGATATTCCTCTGCAAGTTTCCTCTCTAGTGATGTCTTTGTTTGGCTTTGATATCAGGTTGATTCTGGCCTCACTGAATAAATTAGGAAGTGTTCTCTTCCCAAACTTTTTGAAGAGTCTGAGAATAATTAGCATTAATTCTTATTTAAACATCAGGTAGACTTCACCAGTGAAGCCATCTGGTCCTGGAGTTTTGTTTAATTGAGACTTTTGACTGATATCCTCTCTTTACTTATGACAGGTCTGCTCAGATTTTCTATTTCTTTTTGAATACATTTTGGTAGTTTGTGTGCTTCTAGGCAATTCATTTTATGTAAACTGATTTGTTGGTATTCAGATTTTCATAGTATTCTCTTACAATTTTACAAATTTCTGTAACATGCTGGAAATGTCCCCACTTTCATATCTGATTTTGTTGAGTCTTTTTTTTTCTTGCTCATTGTATCTCAAGGTTTGTCAATTTTGTTAATCTTTCCAAACAGCCAAGATTTGGGCTCTTTGATTCTACTGTTTTCTATTTTTTATTTCATTTAGTTCCATTCTAATATTTATTATTTCCTTCTTTGTTATGGCTTTAGGTTTGGTTTGTTCTTCTATTTCTAGTTCCTTAAGGTGAGAAGTTATGTTATTCATTTGAAATTTTTCTTTTCCTTCCATGTAGGTATTTATGGACATATATCCCTCTCTGAGCACTGCTTTTCCTGTATCCAATAAGTTTGGATTTGTATATTCCCATTTTCATTCTTCTCAATGTATTTTCTTATTTTCCTTGTGTTTCTTCTTTGACCCATTGATTGTTTAAGTGTATAGTTTAATTTGATATATTTGTTAATTTCCCAGTTTCCTTGTGTTACTAATTCATAGCATCATCCCACTGTGGTAAAAGATAATAGTTTGTATGATTTAATCTCTAAATTTATTGAGATTTGTTTTGTGGACTAACATATGGTTTATCCACAAATGGCCAATAGGTACTCAATATTACTAATTACCAGGGAAATGCAAATTAAAACCTCAATACGATGTTACCCTACACCTGTCAGAATAGCTATTATCAAAAAAATGAAGGGCAAGAAGTGTTGGTGAGGATGTGGAGAAATCTGAACCCCTGGACACTGTTGGTAGGAATGCAAAGTTGTGCAGCCAGTATGGAAAACAATATGGAGGATCCTCAAAAACTTGAAGATAGAAAGTATAACACTATCTAACAAATGCACTTTGGGGTATTTATCCAATAGTGTTGATATCAGGATCTTGATCTCAAAGAACTACTCTTCTATGCTCATTGTAACACTCTTTACAATAGCCAAGATGTATAAATAATCTAAATGCCCATCAGTGGACAAATGGATAAAGAAAATGTGATATATACATATAATACATATACATATAGTGGAATATAATTCAGCATTAAAAAAAAGGAAATTCTGCAATATGCAACAACATGGATGAATCTTGAGGACATCCTGTGTGAGATGATCCAGACAAAGAAAGACAAATACTGCATGCTTCTACTTATATGAGTTGTCTAAAATAGTCTGTATAAAATAGTGGAATTGTGTTTTCTAGAGAGTTGGGGGAGAGGGAAATGGGTAGTTACTAATCAATAGACATGAAGTTTTAGTTAAGCAAGATTAAAAGCTCTAGAAATCTGCTGTACAGCATTGTGCCTACACTCAACAATAATGGATGGTACACTTAAAAATTGTTAAGAGGGTAGATCTTAGGTTAAGTGTTCTTACATGATCAAATAAAATGTTTTAAGAAGTGTCAGAACAGGGTAATGTCCTCCTTAATTTCTGCAATGATCTTCACCTCCTCCACCCCCTTTGGAGATTTCCAAGTTATGTTTGTCTCTTCTTATCTGCCTTCTAGTCCGGGCTCCCTAAGGCCACTCTTCCCTCTCATGACCATTTTCCTACATTGGAGCTAAGCTTTGGGCTCTAAGCAGCAATTACACCAGGGCTTTAAGGATTTTTCCTCTACCAAGGGTTTTGTCATTTTTACTATCTACTCAATAATGCTTCTCTACTATTGAAAATTAGTTTTGTTGATTTCTTGCACTCTTGCTCCAAAATTGCATTATCTGGAACTTTCAGGTTTAAGGGCCAGCTGAAACAAGCAGCTGGGAGGTTGCTTCTGGAGAAGTACGGGGTAAAATAATCAGAGTAGACAGGGAGTTCCTGGATATTAGAATCCTCCTCTTCTAAAAGTCTAATCATGTATGCTGGACAGTAGGGTTCAATTTTCAGCTCTTATTTACCTCCCTATCAATTCTAGTCACCAATCATATAGGTGGTGGAAAGGAGAAAAAGGAAAGGACAAAAGACTTTCAGGGAAAAATAATAAGGTAGGTGAAGTCTAATGTCCATGCATAGTATTTCTCCCCATTCCAGGACACCAGGGAATCAGGGCCAGCCAAGTTCTGCCTTCCAGCACCAGACCTGTCTTTCCCCCTGTCTGTATTACTCCATCTTCCCAGACATTTTCCAGAGTACAAGCATTTTCTGTGTAATTACACTGGGCAGATGAAGTGTTAGACTTGGACTAGTCTTCAGCTACTGCTATCTTTGGTAATGATACAAGACCTAAATGATTTGAAAATTTATAAAGAAAATAATGTCTTATGTTTGCCAGAGAAAACATTTAAAAATTTAAATTTAGACACAAGTTGTTTTAAGAAATTTGAATTTCCCATAAAGAAATTCACATAATAATTGGATTTTTTTCTTAAAATGAAATATTTTTCTTAAAATGACAATAAACCAACCTCCTGCTCCACTTCTTTTAAGACAGAATCTGAAAAAAATGTAGATGAGGTACAAATAAGCAGCATGTGAGAAGTGTTCAAGCAGAGCTATCCCTGATGATTGCAAAATAAGTATCTTGGGGAAAGCCCTGCGCTCCAATTTTGGGCCAACCACTCTTCTCTCTGTAAGCAAATAAACCTGTCACTCTTCTCTTCCCCATTTTCTGAATTTAAAAAATAGCCATTCAGAATTCAGTGTGAATTAAATCTACTGTGTTCCCTTTTCAAGATAAGTGAGCAGAATTTAGAATTTGTGTTGAACTTTGGCTACACAGCTAAAATAAGCCCCATATTCACTTTGTCACCAGAGGGTCTTGGGACTGGGGTGAGAAAGTCTGGAATCCTACAATATGGGGTTCCACCTACCTTGCTGATGGGTCTTGTGGGCCAGATCTACACCGAATATCAGTGTGGGAGAATAGAAGCAGTTATCTGCTCAAAGATAGGCAGTGGAGTGAAAATGCTTAGAAATTTTGAATTGAACAGATTTATTTTGCTATTGTAGAAGTGAGAGGGAATGTTTATTTCAACAGAATTTTACAAGCACAAAGATGAGAATAAGCCCCTAAAACTGACTTTTCCAATTGATTTTTCTTCTTCATTTATGCACTGTAGAGACCGAATTAACTTGGTCCACCATGCTAGACTGCACATTACCCACTGGACACAACTCAGAGTTAACCTGGATCTGGTCTGAGAAGGGATTGGAATATGGGAAGATGCCTAAACACTGCATAGCATGAGTGAGGGAAGCCAGGAAGAGCAAAAACTAATTCCTGGGCTATCCCAGCAGAAAAAGGACTTGTTATTTTGAATTCTATGGGCAACCAACATGAGACCATTTCATACCAGGTGAAAGCCTAAGAATTTGCAGTTGACTCAGAGGGTCAGTGGGCAAGTTAGGGTCATGGTAAGAAGTTAGCATTCCAGGCAAAGGGCTCAAGAAGGGGTAGAGCCTGAATGTATAATGATGGGTCAAATTTCAAGTTTTGACATGAAGAAAAGGCTAACAAGGGAATTCAGCCCTGGATTATTGATGAGTTTGTGAGTGAATGAAATAATGGATAAATGGAGGTGTGGGTGGGTAGATGGATGGATAGGTGAATAGATTACTTGGTATGTGGCAAATGGGAGAGAATTCTGTCCAGTCTAGCATAGCATAGCACCTGCTTGTTTCCTCTTCTAGGCCTTACTACTGGCTCAGAAGGGTAAGTCTGGGAGATCTTGTTCTGGGGAAAGTGATGAGGTTTAGAAAAGTGCATAGAATAGAGAGGAGACTAGGCACTGTAATTTACTCCAAATATCTCAAATGAAGATGGATTTAATATGAATTGTTGGAATGACTGGATGGCCAAAAGGGAGAAGGATGGAGGGGGTCCTGGGGAAGCAAGAAAGAATGAAGTTATTCCAACTCTAGGTGGAAGCTGATGGCTCCACACTGGCTGCTGCTCTGCTGGGGGTACTGGGGCCACGACCGTCTAGAAGAGGAATCACAGACCACGCTGGGACTGCCGACAAGAGCTGGGATCAGATGCGCTGCAGTGTCTCCCTCTCCTCCTCCTCCTCCTCCTCCATTCTTCTTCAATCCTCCTCTTACTCATCCTCTTTTTCTCCTTCTTTTTTAAAAAAAATTATTATTACTATTATTATTAGAAGAGACCACTGTTCCAATAGGCTCAATGTAATAAAAAACCTATGAGCAAGAGAAGCTGGAAAATGTCCTGTGCAGGCTTCCAGCCCAGGCCACGTAAAGTCAAGAATATAAAGGTGAATGTAGGGCTTGTAAATGATTAGAAAGGAGACACCTGGGAGGCTAAGAACTGGGAGCCTAAGTCCGTACCTGCCCTGCAGAGCAAATGGCTGCTCAGCATAAGGATGGATCTGAAGAATTCACTGCCCCAGTGATTGCCTAAAAATGTAGGCAAAGGACCAATGTAATTTCTGTAACCCTAAACTGAAATACTGCAATTTGTGGCTCTTAGGTGATGATGGCTTGTTTTTTTTTAAAGTAAGGTATCATTGATATGCAATCTTATGAAGGTTTTGCTTGAGCAACATTGTGATTTCAACGTTCACCCATATTATCAAGTCCCCCCAATCATTGCAGTCACTATCAGTGTAGTAAGATGCTATAGAGTCATTACTTGTCTTCTGTGCTGTACTGCCTTCCCTGCGACCTACCTATATTGTCAGTGCTAATTATAATGCCCCTTAACCCCCTTCTCTTTCCCTCCCCACCCACCCTCCCCAACCCCTTCCCTTTGATAACCACTAGTCACTTCTTGGAGTCTGTGAGTCTGCTGCTGTTTTGTTCCTTTAATTTTGCTTTGTTGTTATACTCCACAAATCAGTGAAATTATTTGATACTTGTCTTTCTCTGCCTGGCTTATTTCACTGAGCATAATACCCTGTATCTCCATCCATGTTGTTGCAAGTGGTAGGGTTTGTTTTCTTTTTATGGCTGAATAATATTCCATTGTGTATATGTACCACATCTTCTTTATCTATTCATCTATTGATGGACATTTAGGTGGCTTCCATATCTTGGCTGTTGTAAATAGTGCTGAGATAAACACAGGGTTGCATATGTTTTTTTGAATCAGGGATCTTGTTTTCTTCAGGTTAATTCCTAAGAGGGGAATAACGGGGTCAAATGGTATTTCTATTGTTAGTTTTTTGAGGAACCTTCATATTGTTTTCCACAATGGTTGAACTAATTTACATTCCCATGAGCAGTGTAGGAGGGTTCCTATTTCTTCACATTCTCACCAGCATTTGTTATTTCATATCTTTTGAATGTTGGCCATCCTAAATGGTGTGAGGTGATAGCTCACTGTGGTTTTTTATTTGCATTTCCCTGATGAGTAGCGACGTGGAACATTTTTTCATGTGCCTGTTGGCCATCTGAATTTCTTCTTTGGAAAAGTGTCTGTTCAGATCCTCTGCCCATTTTTTAATTAGGTTATTTGCTTTTTGGGTGTTGAGGCATGTGAGCTCTTTATATATTTTGGATGTTAACCCCTTGTTGGATAAGTTGTTTATGAATACATTCTCCCATACTGTAGGATGCCTGTTTCTTCTACTGATGTTATCCTTTGCTGTACAGAAGATTTTTAGTTTGATGTAGTCCCATTTGTTAATTTTTGCTTTTGTTTCCCTTGCCCAAGAATATGTGTTCAGGAAAATTTGCTCATGTTTATATTCAAGAGAGTTTTGCCTATGTTTTCTTCTATGAGTTTATGGATTCATAACTTAAATTCAGGTCTTGGATCCATTTCAAGTTTACTTTTGTTAATGGGGCTAGACAGTAATCCAGTTTCATTCTCTTACATGTAGCTGTCCAGTTTTCCCAACACCATTTGTTGAAGAGGCTATCATTTCCCCATTGCATATGGCTCCTTTATCATATATTAATTGGCCATATATGTGTGGGTTTATTTCTGGGCTCTCTAGTCTGTTCCATTGATCTATGAGTCTGTTATTGTGCCAGTACCAAATTGTTTTGATTAGTATGGCTTTGTAGTAGAGCTTGAAGTTAGGGAGTGTAATCACCCCAGCTTTGTTCTTCTTTCTCAGGATTGCTTTGGATGTTTGGGAACTTTTGTGGTTCCATATGAATTTTAGAACTATTTGTCTTAGTTCATTGAAGAATGCTCTTGGTATTTTGATAGGGATTGCATTGAATCTGTAGATTGCTTTAGGCAGGGTAGCCATTTTGGCAATACTAATTCTTCCTATCCATGAGCACGGGAAGTACTTCCATTTATTGGTGTCTTTTTAAATTTCTCTCATGACTGCCTTGTAGTTTTCAGGGTACAGGTCTTTCACCTAATTGGTTAGGTGTTATTCCTAGGTATTTTATTCTTCTTAATGTAATTGTACATGGAGTTATTTTCCTGATTTCTGTTTTTTCTAGTTCACTGTTAGTTTAGTGCAACAGATTTCTGTGTATTTATTTTGTATCCTGCAACTTTGCTGAATTCAATGATTAGTTCTAGTGTTTTTTGATGGATATTTGAAGTTTTTTTTGTATAATATCATGTCATCTGCAAACAGTGACAGTTTAACTTCATCCTTACCAATCTTGATGCCTTTTATTTCTTTGTGTTGTCTGATTGTTGTGGCTAGGACCTCTAGAACTATGTTGAATAAAAGCATAGAGAGTGGGCATCATTGTCTTGTTCCAGATCTTAGAGGAAAAGCTTTCTGCTTTTTGCTGTTAAGTATGATGTTGGCTGTGGGTTTGTCATATGTGGCCTTTATTATGTTGAGGTACTTGCCCTCTATAACTATTTTGTTGAGAGTTTATATCATGAATGGATGTTGAATTTTGTCAAATGCTTTTTCAGCATCTATGGAGATGATCATGTGATTCCATTTGTCCTTCTTTTTGTTGATGTGGTGGATGATGTTGATGGATTTTTGAATATTGTACCATCCTTGCATCCCTGTAATAAATCACACTTGATCATGATGTATGATCTTTTTGAGGTATCTTTGAATTCAGTTTGCTAATATTTTGTAGAGTTTTTTGCATCTATATTCATCAGGGATATTGGCCTGTAATTTTCTTTTTTTGTGGTGTTTTTGTCTGGTTTTGGTAGTAGAGTGATGATGGCTTCATAGAATTAGTTTTGAAGTATTCCCTCCTCTACTACTTTTGGAAAACTTTAAGGAGAATGGGTATTAGGTCTTCTCTAAATGTCTGATGAAATTCCATGGTGAATCCATCTGGTCTGGGAGTTTGGGTAGTTTTTTGATTACCGATTCAATTTCATTGCTGATAATTTGTCTGTTTAGATTTTCTGTTTCTTCCTTGGTTAGTCTTGGAAGGTTGTATTTTTCTAGAAAGTTGTCCATTTCTTCTAGGCTATCCAGTTTGTTAGCATGTATATTTTCATGGTATTCTCTAATAATTCTTTGTATTTCTGTGGTGTCTGTTGTGATTTTTCCTTTCTCATTTCTGATTCTTTTTTCTTAATAAGTCTGGCTAGGGGTTTGTCTATTTTGTTTATTTTCTCAAAGAACTAGCTCTTGGCTTCATTAATTATTTGTTTGTTTTTTAAATGGCATTATAAAGCTTCCTTGGTTCCACAACTAAAGCTAGCAACCAAAATATTGCTAATAATATGCATTTATCAACAAGCTTCTCCCCATCCCAGACAATATTATTGCCAAATATTTCACATGTCTTTTTTATTTCCACAAAATAAGCACCAATTTTACTATATTCATGTCATTTTGGTTTACCTATATTTAACCATACATATTTTAACCATTTATTCTTGCAACTTAAATTGTTTTCTTCCTTCCTCAAGTACATTGTGTTCTAAGTAGATACCAGATGGCTCCAAAATGGAACACAACCAGTGAGAACAGAATTTCCCACTGGGCCTTTCATATTCCTCTGCACATCTCAGTACATTATGTATAATCTACTGACACCACAAGAAAACTTCCTTTGAAAGAACAGGATGCACACACCAGTCAGGCTTCCACCTCCTGAGGTGTCCTCAATCACTATGTTTGTATTTTTACTTCAACGAACCTCAAAGGCTAACCCATGTGCCTGCACCCTTTCACAACCTCCACTCCATAGGATGCTCCATTCTCTCCTGTCTTGGGTGATTCACCTTGATAACTCAGAGCCAACCTAAAGGAGAAAAGCTCTCACATATGACTGTACCACCAGTGTCAGTGTGGGGAATGAGAAAAGAGGATAAGAATGTAACGAGAGGTAAGTGTTGCCTGTGGCTATTTCTTTGATATCCAAGAAGGTAAAAATGAAAATATTCTTCTCCTTCAATATATATATAGAAATATTTACAGAATATATTACAGATACACAGCTTTGTATACACCAGAATTTCCTTGCTCTGTGAGCTGTGGGCCTGAAAATAACAACACGCCAGGAACCAGGAGCACATTCAGCTTCCAGAGCTTGGTTTCTAATACCATTTTCCAATAAAAATGTAGTGCTACATGGAGTATTAGCTGATTCTAAAGCTGAGGCAGAGAAAATACAATATTAACCTATAATACACCAAAAATTGCATAATCTAGAAGAAAAAGATAAATTACTGGAAGTATACTACCTAACAAGAGTGAATCATGAAGAAATACAAAATATGAACAAATAACAACTAAGGAGGTTGAATCAATAACTAAACCTCCCAACAAAGAAATGTTCATGACCTGATGTCTTTGCTGGAAAATTCTATCAAATATTTAAAGAAGAATTAACACAAATGCTTCTCAAACTCTCTCAAAAAATTGACAAGGAGGTACAATTTACAAGGTCTTTATTCTCCTGGCACAGTACATTCAAAGGATCATACAGCACGATCAATTGGGATTCATTCCAAGATGCAAGGATGGCTCAACATATGAAGATCAAAAAACATGATGTATCCATACTAACAAAGAGGATGGAATTGATATGATCATCTTAATGGAAGTGGGAAAGACTTTGACAATGTTGAACATCCTTTCTTGATAAAAAGTCTAAAAAATAAAGTATAGAAGATTGTACTTCAACATAATAAAGCTCACATATGATAAGCCCTCAGCTAACAGCACGTTCAACTGAAAACTATAAGACACTCAAAAGATATTGAGGAGGACACAAATAAATGGTCAGATATCCCATGTTCATGGGTCAGAGAACATAATATTGTTAAAATATCCATATTACCCAAAACCATCCACAGATTCAATACAATCCCTATCAAAATTCCAAAGACATTTTTCACAGAAATAGATTTTTTAAATCCTAAAATGTTGAACTCAGAAACAGAGAGTAGAACGTTGGCTACCAGGGGCTGGGGAGGTGAGGGAGATGGGGAGATGCTGTTGAAGGGTACAAGCCTTCAGTTATAGGAGGAATAAGCTCTGGGGGGCTAATATAAGGCATCTTGACTATAGTTAATAATACTCTGCTGTGCACTGGAAATTTGTTGAGAGTGGACTTCAGTGTTTTCTCCATAAAAAAAGTAACTATGTGAGGCGTTGGATGTTAATTAACCTGATCATGGTAATACTTTCAGAAAGTATATGTATGTCAATCATCATATTGTGCTTTTTAAATATATAACATCTAATTTAAATTATAGCTCAATAAAGCTGAAAAGGAAGAAAGGAAGGAAGGAAGGAAGGAAGGAAGGAAGGAAGGAAGGAAGGGAGGGAAGGAGGGAAGGGAAGGGAAAGGAGAGCACCAGACAGGAGTTCCATCCAGGGTTTCCAGTAAGATTTCAAAGCCAAGTTCTGAAGCCAACATCTGAGATAATTTCCTGGGGTTCTTATAAAATGCAACTTCTCTAATTAACTTGTGTAATTTTGGCTTCAGGCTCTTACTCCAGGGAATAAAGGGAATTGGTCCATCTTTCCACTGAGCTCTCAGATTCAGCCAGCCAATAAACTATCTGCTCGAACTATGCCTGCTTCTCTGAGAGGCTGGAGCTGAGATTCATTGTCTTGCCTGTTCAGCTGAGCACAGTATTTACACTCACAGCATTTAGACTCAGTGAGGAGATTACATGTAGCCGGGCCTGAGATCATCTGATGGAGGAAAAAACACCAAATTCCACTTTCTGAGGATTTAAGAATCTTTTTGCTGTGGCCAATGGAAACATGGTTGACCAAGACTTCAGGAGAGTCCAGAGCTAGGACATTCTGTCTCCTTGCCCTCCTGTGACTCCCAACTAGAAAAATAAAAGGTGCTGTTTTTTACAGAGTTATCTCAATGAATATTGGTTCTTACAACCCCAGATGAGTCCTTCTACCTGGAAAAGGCCAGCGCTACAGAATATCTTCTGTGCCAGAAAAGTACAGCACTTCGGTAATATAGTCTATGATTTTTCTGAGTGTTTCCCAAATCCTTTCTACTCACTCTAGCTTTATTAACATCCGTTTGTCAGATATTCCCTCTGGATCTCGGATTCACCTCTTTACTTTCTGACCTTACTTCCCATGTAATAGAGAGTAAGCACTTGCTCCTCCCTAAACTGTGTCACTGTTTCTGATTATGCTCCAGGCAGCTTTTGTTCTCAAGTTCTCTGATTAGCTGATGAGGAGGCCAGTGTTTTCTCAATGAATAATCTTACTCACTGGGAAAGGGGACTTCTTAGAATTTTGTAGAAAATGTCAGAAAATCTTGGTGCCCTAGTGAACACTCTTTTTCTCCAGGTCCTCAATCCTATCTGTGCAGACTATTCATTTTTCTTCTCTTATTCCCATTCCAAATCTGATCCCTACTGAAATAATTGATATAAAGTACAGTGGAAGACTTCATAACAAAGCATTCTGGTCACAAGGCCCCTCCTATAAGTACTGAAGCTTTTCAAATGCTCTTCTCCTAACCTCACTTATCTATCCATTAATTTATTTCAGGCCTCAACATTTTCTGAGGACCAGTATCAGGTCCTGTTAAAATAAATCTCACATTCCGATTATTGGTTCTTAACTACTTGGCACCTTGGAAAGCACTGATGGTCTCATTAGACCTAATACTTGATAACTTGATACCTGACATTTGATAACTGTCCCAATGTGCAAACCTTACAAAAATTGTAGTATTTTACTTTAGACATACTCTGGTAAAAGCAATCTCCAATGTTGAAATTTCACTAGGGAGGAGGATAGTGGTTATTTATGACGGTACTTGATTACAACTTTATATTCCACTTCTGTTAAGATGGTGTTTGAACAAATCCACATGGAATGCTGAGTGTATTTTGGTTTTTGTTCTGTGTGCAGTTCAAGTAAAATAGGTAAAGTAAACAGCTTTGAGGGAATCCCTTGGTCTCTGCCTAACCTCTGCTTCATGGAATTACTTTATGACCCCTAATCTCACACCCATTTTTAGATCTAGAACCACTCACTCAAACTTTGAGCTGTATTGAAGTCACTGTGTTTCTTTTTGGAGGTAAGTAAGAAGACTTTGGTATTTGCATTTCACCATTTCTTTAAAGATTAACATAATGGTATTGCCCTCCGTGGAAAGAAGATTTCATTGTCAGATGGTCTGTGCTTTGGGCTGAAGGGAGATGAGTCATCAAGTCACATAACATAGCTGTTGCACTGATAAATCGTGGTGCTTCTATTCTGGGATCAAATTTTTCAGCTTTTAGATCATAATCAACAGCTTCTCCAGTATCCTCTGGAGATGCTGGAGTGCTCTCAGGCCAAGAACCCATCTGTGTGGCTAGCTCTATGTGACGGAGCAAATGTAGAAGAACTGGAACAATTTCTCTGACTAATTTGATATTAACTTCCAAATTCTAAAAATGTTTGAATCCTTGACAGAAATGTATTTGGTTTACAGGGTTATTTTGTTAGTATTACATCCAGAGAAGTTGTTTATTTTCAAAAGTACTTTATGGCCTCAGAGATAAAATTGACTTTTGCAGGTAGTGGTTCTTTACTGCTGAATCTTCATTAGTTTGGACCAATCCCCTGGATTACAGATCATACACTGCACAGAACTCAGATAAATGTTCTAAGGAAGGGCTCAAATTTTGGGAGTTTTATATTTGATAGGCAAAGTGGCAAGGGTGGGGTAGGGTGGAGAGGGAATTCAAGAACTGAGATACTTACTTTCTGCACAGGGTCATATCTTTTATACCAAGTCCTGTGAGAGACTCTATGATTAGACTTGTCTGGTAGACACCAAAGCTAGTGATCCCAGGAAGGAGTCAGAGATCAAGTGACAGATCAGAGTTACTTTAACAGGTAACAAAGCAGATGTGAGGATCCCAGGAGAGGCTGAGTTGAAGGTACACTCACTGGCTAGGGTTCCATCTGATGATGGGGAAGCAGGCTGGAGGACTGGTCACACCTAGATGATGGAGAATAGCCTCTCTGCTAGGTGCATTCACACATCAGTTCAGCAAAAGTACAATGCAGAACTATCTTCACTTGCATGTGCAACACAGTGCCTCACAGTGAACAGACTCAAAATGTTTATTAAATACTTTACAGATGGATGAATGGATGGATGGATGTGTAGATAGATGGATGTTGTAACGTGTCAGCAAAGTGTGTAGGATGATCCCTCTGAGGCAGGGATCTGTGGTGTTGGAGGCTTCAGAAGGAATAAGCCATCTGTTAGTCTATTATAACAGAAAGGAGATAAATATCCCACCTTCTCCCTTTCTCTCCCAAATCCAGTTCTCCTTAGCTTTGCGCTTGACTACAACTTAAAGATGAACTTCTGGTTTGGAGATAATCCCCAAGAGTTTTTATTGCACAATCTGACCAATTTTCTTATTTATTTATTTAACAATAATTGATTTAGGGTCCATTAAAATTGATATGTGTGTGTGTTTGTGGGCATAGAAAGTAAAACCCCAATTCCTGCCCCCATGAAATTGTACTGTCATTATAGAGACACATATCACTAAATGATAAAGCAAGATAGTAACACAAACATGGCACCACTTAGTGTGTTGTGAATTGTCACACAGCAAAGGGAAGCAGAGAAGGTGTTAAGTCTCTAGCTTAAAAGGAGATTAATTAGATCTTGAATTTGCTTTTTTAGCCATATTTTTATCATCTGGAAAAATGGGGTTAAGAATGATTTTCCCAGAGATCTATGTAAGAACAGAGAAGGGAGTGATCAAAATCAAGGAAAAGGTAGTAAATAAGGCAGAATTTAAAAGTAAATAAGATGTAAATCAATTAATAGAAACACGAAATATATTAGCCTGAACCAAGTCAGAGGAAACGGAAAGTGACTCCAGGGATAATCAGGACCAGACAAAGCTATCCGGCCTCAGGGCAGGGCAATCAGAGAAACAGGGCGACTAAAGCTAAGAAATCTGGGGCGACTAAAGCTTTGAAAGCCATTAGGGAGCTTGGCTTTTATTCTAAGCAGGTGAATGGTAGACAAGCTCTTGTTTTACAATCAAATCAAATGTACAATCAAACTCACTTCCTTGCTGTTCAAAGAACTGATCAGTGTGGGGATCTAGACAAATCATATAATCCCTGGGTTTAAATTTTTTTACCTGAGAAGTGAGTTCAGTCTCTTTTCTCACCATCCCCTACACACAAACTCCCACCCCCACACACATGTGCACACACACACACACAGTGGAAAACATCTTGTTTGTACCAGGTAAACTGCTACACAAACACAGCATGCTGTCATTAATCAGTTTATGAGCCACAAGAGGGTTTTTAAAAAAATTCATTTTATTATCATTAATCTACAATTACATGAAGAACATTATGTTTACTAGACTCCCCCCTTCACCAAGTCCCCCCTACAAACCCCATTACAGTCACTGTCCATCAGCCTAGTAAGATGCTGGAGAATCACTACTTGTCTTCTCTTTGTTGCACATCCCTCCCTGTGCCCCCCCACCACATTATACATGCCAATTGTAAGGCCCCCCTTTCTTTTTTCCCACCCTTATCTCTCCCTTCCCACCCATCCTCCCCTTTGGTAACTGTTAGACCATTCTTGGGTTCTGTGATTCTGCTGCCGTTTTATTCCTTCAATTTTTCTTTGTTCTTACACTCCACATATGAGTGAAATCATTTGGTACTTGTCTTTCTCCGCCTGGCTTATTTCACTGAGCATAATACCCTCTAGCTCCATCCATGTTGTTGCAAATGGTAGCATTTGTTTTCTTCTTATGGCTGAATTATATTCCATTGTGTATATGTACCACATCTTCTTTATCCATTCATCTACTGATGGACACTTAGGTTGCTTCCATTTCTTGGCTATTGTAAATAGTGCTGCGATAAACATAGGGGTGCATCTGTCTTTTTCAAACTGGGCTGCTGCATTCTTAGGGTAAACTCCTAGAAGTGGAATTCCTGGGACAAGTGGTATTTTTATTTTGAGCTTTTTGAGGAACCTCCATACTGCTTTCCACAATGGTTGAACTAATTTACATTCCCACCAGCAGTATAGGAGGGTTCCCCTTTTTCCACAACCTCGCCAACATTTGTTGTTCTTCGTCTTTTGGATGGTGGTGATTCTTACTGGTGTGAGGTGATATCTCATTGTGGTTTTAATTTGCATTTCTATGATGACTAGCAATGTGGAGCACCTTTTCATGTGTCTGTTGGCCATCTGAATTTCTTCTTTGGAGAAGTGTTTGTTCAGCTCCTCTGCCCATTTTTTAATTGGTTATTTGCTTTTCATTTGTTGAGGTGCTTGAGCTCTTTATATATTTTGGATGTCAACCCTTTATCGGATCTGTCATTTATGAATATATTCTCCTATACCTTTTTTATTCTATTGATGTATCCTTTGCTGTACAGAAGCTTTTGAGCTTGATATAGTCCCACTTATTCATTTTTGCTTTTGTTTCCCTTGCCCGGGGAGATATGTTCATGAAGAAGTCACTCATGTTTATGCCCAAGAGATTTCTGCCTATGTTTTCTTCTAAGAGTTCTATGGTTTCATGACTTACATTTAGGTCTTTGATCCATTTCGAATTTACTTGTGTGTATGGGGTTAGACAGTGATCAGTTTCATTCTCTTAGATGTAGCTGCCCAGTTTTGTCAGCACCATCTGTTGAAGAGACTGTCATTTCCCCATTGTAGGTCCATGGCTCCTTTATCATATATTAATTGACCATATATGTTTGGGTTAATGTCAGGAGGCTCTATTCTGTTCCACTGGTCTGTGGCTCTGTTCTTGTGCCAGTACCAAATTGTCTTGATTACTGCGGCTTTATAGTAGAGCTTGAAGTTGGGAAGCGAGATTCCCCCCACTTCATTCTTCCTTCTCAGGATTGCTTTGGCTATTCAGGGTCTTTGGTGTTTCCATATGAATTTTTGAACTATTTGTTCCAGTTCATTGAAGAACACTGTTGGTAATTTGATAAGGATTGCATCAAATCTGTATATTGCTTTGGGCAGGGTGGCCATTTTGATGATATTAAGTCTTCCTAGCCAGGAGCATGGATGAGTTTCCATTTGTTAGTGACCTCTTTAATTTCTCTTAAGAGTGTTTTATAGTTTTCAGGGTATAGGTCTTTCACTTCCTTGGTTAGGTTTATTCCTAAGTATTTTATTCTTTTTGATGCAATTGTGAATGGAATTGTTTTACTGATTTCTTTTTCTATTAGTTCATTGTTAGTATATAGGAAAGCCACAGATTTCTGTGTGTTAATTTTGTATCCTGCAACTTTACTGTATTCCGATATCAGTCTAGTAGTTTTGGAGTGGAGTCTTTAGGGTTTTTTAAATGTAAAATATCATGTCATTTGCAAATAGTGACAGTTTAACTTCTTCTTTACCAATTTGGATTCCTTGTATTTGTTTTGTCTGATTGCCGTGGCTAGGGCCTCCAGTACTATGTTGAATAATGGAGGGGAGAGTGGGCATCCCTGTCTTGTTCCCAATCTCAGAGGAATAGCTTTTGGCTTCTCACTGTTCAGTATGATGTTGGCTGTGGGTTTATCATATATGGCCTTTATTTTGTTGAGGTACTTGCCCTCTATACATATTTTATTGAGAGTTTTATCATGAATGGATGTTGAATTTTGTCGAATGTTTTTTCAGCATCTATGGAGATGATCATGTGGTTTTTG
Organism: Manis javanica; assembly: GCF_040802235.1. Taxonomy (NCBI): domain Eukaryota; kingdom Metazoa; phylum Chordata; class Mammalia; order Pholidota; family Manidae; genus Manis; species Manis javanica. Next base: position 89,095,969 of record NC_133165.1, read on the forward strand.
TCTTTCATTTTGTTGATGTGGTGGATGATTTTGATGGATTTTCGAATGCTGTACCATCCTTGCATCCATGGGATGAATCCCACTTGGTCATGGTGAAAGATTCTTTTGATGTATTTTTGAATTCGGTTTGCTAATATTTTATTGAGTATTTTTGCATCTACATTCATCAGGGATATTGGTCTGTAATTTCCTTTTTTTGTGAGGTCTTTGCCTGGTTTTGGTATTAGGGTGATATTGGCTTCATAGAATGAGTTTGGGAGTATTCCCTCCTTTTCTATTTTTTGGAAAACTTTAAGGAGAATGGGTATTATGTCTTCTCTGTGTGTCTGATAAAATTCTGAGGTAAATCCATCTGGCCCAGGAGTTTTGTTCTTGGGTAGTTTTTTGATTACCGCTTCAATTTCTTTGCTGGTAATTGGTTTGTTTAAATTTTTTGTTTCTTCCTTGGTCAGTCTTAGCAGGCTGTATTTTTCTAGGAAGTTGTCCATTTCTTCTAGGTTTTCCATCTTGTTAACATATAGGTTTTCATAGTAGTCTCTCATAATTCTTTGTATTTCTGTGGGGTCCGTCATGATGTTTCCTTTCTCATTTCTGATTCTGTTGATGTGTGTTGACTCTTCTTTTCTCTTAATAAGTCTGGCTAGAGGTTTATCTATTTTGTTTATTTTCTCGAAGAACCAGCTCTTGGTTTCATTGATTTTTTCTATTGTTTTATTCTTCTCAATTTTGTTTATTTCTTCTCTGATCTTTATTATGTCCCTCCTTCTGCTGACTTTAGGCCTCATTTGTTCTTCTTTTTCCAATTTCGATAATTGTGATGTTAGACTATTCATTTGGCTTTGTTCTTCCTTCTTTAAATATGCCTGGAATGCTATATACTTCCCTCTTAAGACTGCTTTCACTGCATCCCACAGAATTTGGGGCTTTGTGTTGTTGTTGTCATTTGTTTCCATATATTGCTTGATCTCTATTTTAATTTGCTCATTAATCCATTGATTATTTAGGAGCATGTTGTCAAGCCTTCTTGTGTTTGTGAGCCTTTTTGCTTTCTTTGTACAATTTATTTCCAGTTTTATACCTTTGTGGTCAGAAAAGTTTTTTGGTAGAATTTCAATCTTTTTTAATTTTCTGAGGTTCTTTTTGTGGCCTAGTATGTGGTCTATTCTGGAGAATGTTCCATGTGTACTTGAGAAGAATGTTTATCCTGTTGCTTTTGGATGTAGAGTTCTATAGATGTCTGTTAGGTCCATCTGTTCTAGTGTGTTGTTCAGTGCGTCTGTGTCCTTACTTATTTTCTGTGTGGTGGCTCTGTCCTTTGGAGTGAATGGTGTGTTGAAGTCTCCTAAAATGAATGCATTGCATTCTATTTCCCTCTTTAGTTGTGTTAGTATTTGTTTCACATATGCTGGTGCTCCTGTGTTGGGTGCATATATATTTATAATGGTTATATCCTCTTGTTGGACTGAGCTCTTTACCATTATGTAATGTCCTTCTTCTCTTGTTACTTTCTTTGTTTTGAAGTCTATTTTGTCTGATACTAGTACTGCAATATATGCTTTTTTCTCCCTGTTGTTTGCATGAAATATCTTTTTCCATCCCTTGACTTTAAGTCTGTGCATGTCTTTGCGTTTGAGGTAAGTCTCTTGTAAGCAGCATATAGATGGGTCTTGTTTTTTTATCCATTCAGTGACTCTATGTCTTTTGATTGGTGCATTCAGTCCATTTACATTTAGGATAATTATTGATAGGTTTGTACTTATTGCCATTGCAGGCTTCAGATTAGTGGTTACCAAAGGTTCAAGGTTAATTTCCTTACTATTTAAGAGTCTATGTTAACTCACTTAGTATGCTGTTACAAACACAATCTAAAGGTTCTTTTCTATTTCTCCTCCATTTTCTTCCTCCTCCATTCTTTATATATTAGGTATCATATTCTGTACTTTTTGTCTATCCCTTGATTGACTTTGGGGATAGTTAAATTAATTTTGCAGTTGCTTCGTAATTAGCTGTTCTACTTTCTTTACTGTGGTTTTGTTACTTCTGGTGACAGCTATTCAGCCTTAGGAACACTTCCATCTATAGCAGTCCTTCCAAAATAGACTATAGAGATGGTTTGTGGGAGGTAAATTCTCTCAGCTTTTGCTTACCTGGAAATTGTTTAATCCCTCCTTCAAATTTAAATGATAATCTTGCCGGGTAAAGTAATCTTGGTTGCAGGCCCTTCTGCTTCATGGCATTAAATACATCATGCCCCTCCCTTCTGGCCTGTAAGGTTTCTGCTGAGAAGTCTGATGTTAGCCTGATGGGCTTTCTTTTGTATGTGATCTTATTTCTGTCTCTGGCTGCTTTTAACAGTCTGTCCTTATCCTTGATCTTTTCCATTTTAATTACTATGTGTCTTGGTGTTGTCTTCCTCAGGTCCCTTGTGTTGGGAGATTGGTGGATCTCTATGGCTTGAGAGACTATCTGTTTCCCCAGGTTGGGGAAGTTTTCAGCAACTACCTCGTCAAAGACACTTTCTATCCCTTTCTCTCTCTCTTCTTCTTCTGGTATCCCTATAATGCGAATATTGTTCCATTTGGATTGGTCACACGGTTCTCTCAATATTCTTTCATTCTTAGAAATCCTTTTTCTCTCTGTGCCTCAGCTTCTTTGTATTCCTCTTCTGTAATTTTTATTTCATTTGTTGTCTCCTCCACCGTATCCAACCTGCTTTTAATACCCTCCATCGTGCTCTTCAACAATTGGATCTCCAACCTGAATTCATTCCTGAATTCTTGGATGTCTTTCTGTACCTCCATTAGCATGTTGATGATTTTTATGCTGAACTCCCTTTCAGGAAGAGTCACGAGGTCCATATCATTTAAATCTTTCTCTGGAGTTGTATTAATAATTTTACTCTGGACCAGGTTTCTTTGGTGTTTCATATTTGTATATAGCGCCCTCTCATGTCCAGAAACTATTCTGGAGCTGCTCAGCCCCGGAAGCAATGTTGGGGGTTGCAGGGCAGCTGTATTGGTGCTGGGGGGAAGGAAAGAGCTGTTTCCCACTTCCCGGCTGCTGTGCCTGTCTCCACTGCCTGAACCAGTGGGTTGAGCACACAGGTATAAGCTTTTGTCCCAGAGCAGCCAGATATGGATCCCTGCTTTCCACATGTGGCCAGAATCCCAGTCTCCTCAGGAACTCTGCCTGTCCCAGCTTTCCAACCCTGTAATCAGAAGAGTTTGATGAAAGCACCATGAAATGTAGGTTTGTGCTCCCAGCGCAGATCTCTGGAGCTAGGTATTCAGCACTCCCAGGCCTTCCACTCCCTCCCTGATCAGTTTCTCTTCCTCCCACCAGTGAGCTGGGGTGGGGGAGGGGCTCGGGTCCTGTGGAGTCACAGCTCTTGTTTGTTACCCCGTTTGGTGAGGTCTGCTCTTTTCTCCAGGTGTGTGCGGTCTGGCACCGTCCTCTTTCCTGTTGCTCTCTCAGGATTAGTTATGCCAACTATATTTTCTAAATGTTCATGGTTTTAGGAGGAAGCCTCTGTTTCTCCTCTCATGCCACCATCTTTAATCCTCAAGAGGGTTTAAATAGGGGAGTAAAGACCAGGTGTGTAAGAGGTGAGCAGAGATGTGCACTGGTCCCTCCAGGAAGTCTGCTGGAATTCCTAAACAATGATGAGGAATGCATGGAATACAATTCCCCACTAAAGGGGAGGGAATAGTTTAATCATGGGCCAGTTCTCTAGTGGTCCTGTAGAGTCCATGAAGCCCTCATTTATTTGCCTTATTGGGAAAAAACTCTAGTGGGGCTGATCCAAAGCTCAGAGATGGCACAGCAGAGAGCCAGGGAAGAGAAGGGCTCATGGGACCACTGAAGGCAGAGATGAGGGCTATGGTAATGGAGAGCAGACCAGGCAGGAAGGAATAGATGGTAAAGAGAATAGAGTGATGCTTTCTGAAAACTGCTGTGGAAAGAAGAGATTTCAGTCCTCTTCCTACTTTTTCTCTAAAGAACAGACCAAAAATGGCTGCAGGGAATCATAGCAGCATCACTGAGTTCATCCTCCTGGGGCTGCTGCCTGCTGTCCCCCACATCCAGACTCTGCTCTTTGTCCTGTTCCTGTTCATTTACCTTCTGACTCTGCTGGGGAACCTTCTGATGATGCTTGTGATCCATACAGATTCTAGCCTCCACACACCCATGTACTTCTTCCTGGGCCATCTGTCCTTTCAGGACCTCTTTTATTCTTCAGTCACTGAGCCCAAGATGCTCGAGAACCTCCTGTCCCAGAGAAAAGCCATCTCAGTGGAGGGCTGCCTGGCTCAGGTCTTCTTTGTGTTTGCCACTACGGGGATTGAGGCCTGCTTGCTGTCAGTGATGGCCTACGACCGCTATGCTGCCATCTGCCACCCGCTGCTCTATGGCCAGGTGATGAGTAAACAGCTTTGTGTGAGGTTGGTGTGGGGCTCCTGGGTCGTGGCCTTTCTGGATGCACTCATCAACATCCTCCTGGCTTTGCATTTGGACTTCTGTGAGGCCCAAACCATCCACCACTACTCCTGTGAGCTGCCTTCCCTCTTCCCTCTCTCTTGCTCTGATGTCACCACCAACTTTGCCATGCTGCTCTGCTCTGCCCTCCTGCATGCCATCGGGACCTGCCTCCTGATCTTCTTCTCTTATGCCCGCATTGTCTCCACCATCCTGAGCATCAGCTCCATCTCAGGCAGAAGCAAGGCCTTCTCCACCTGCTCCTCGCACCTCACAGCTGTGATCCTGTTCTATGGCTCAGCCATTCTTCGCTATCTCCTGCCAACCTCAGGCTCCCCTCTGGAGCTGATCCTTTCCATACAGTACAGTGTGGTCACTCCCCTAGTGAATCCTCTCATCTACAGCTTGAAGAACAAGGAGGTGAAAGCAGCTCTGAGAAGAACAATGCTGAAATATTTACAATGTCTCAGCACAGAGGAGATATAGCTTGAAGGAAGCAGAATAGAACTGCAGGAAGAAAACTGACAATTAACATTAAGTTCCTGATTTCTCACTTTGTCACATGTTGCAACGAGGGTTGCTGGTTCTCCCCTCTTAAAAGTTATCAAAGGAAAGTGCTAGGTGCTGTTTTGCTTGCCATGGCTCAGAATCAATCCTATTCAGATAGAACCTGTGAGTCAGAAAACCTCAGTTGCACAAATTTTAGTTAATGACATGTCAATTCATGATTCACAGTTTTGAAAATCATTCAAATTAGGATGGACCCTGAAATATATTATGTTATGAATTTTTAATTTGAATTGATACGTTTGGGAAAGGATTGTCTGGGAAAGAGACCCTGGATCTCTGAAGAAGGGAAACACTTGGGCTCTATGTGTGGAGGAAAACCAATGGGTGGTGGTAAGTTCTCTGGAAACAAGTGGAAAGAAATCAGTGTGGTCAACAGAGGGAAGCTGCAGTTGACCAGTTACCTTCTGTCTCCGTTGCTGCCATAATAAACTACCAAAGAGTTAGCAAATTAACATAACAACCATTTATTACCTTACATTTCTTTGTGACAGAAATTTGGGCTAGGTTCTCTGTTTTGCATCTTACAAGACCAAAATCAAGGTGTTGGCTGGGTTGGGCTCTTATCTAGAAGCTCTGGGAAAGAGTCTGCTTCTGAGCTCATTCAGGTTGTTGGCAGAATTCAGTTCCTTGAAACCGTAGGTCTGAGTCCCCGTTTCCTTCCTGGCTGTGGGCTGGGATCCTTCTTCGCTTAGAGTCTCCTTCACTTGTTCCCAGGTGACCCTCTCCATTTTCAAAACAGCAACTGTACGGCACACACATCTCATGTTGTGAATGGCTCTCATTCCCCTTTGGCCACATCAGGGAAAAACTCTTCACTTTTAAAGGGCTCCTGTGATTAGATTAGGCCCACCTATTTTAAGGTCAACTGATTTGGGATTTTTATTACATCTACAAATTCCCTTTGCTGCAGTTTCTGTATTAGTGTTTGAATAACCAGAGAATGGAAATCTTGAAGAGCCATTTTGACAATTCAGCCTTCATACTGACATACCAATATAAACATGACACTCCTACTACAAGCATAGAACATAAAAGGGATTACAGCTACAGTGACACAGCAAGGACAGACGAGAGGTGTGGGAAGGGAAAGGATTCAATAACAGCAAGTAGTCAAGCAGTGTCAGGGAAGGAGTCAGTCTCTAGAGGGAGAGCATTGAAAATTGCCAAATGTGGAACTTTGTCCCAGAACAAGTGTGGAACTGAGAAGTTCCTGCACCAGTTCCTGGTACTGATAATGAAGAAACACTTTTGCTCTGGACGTTGTGAGGGTCAAACCATCCACCACTACTCCTGTGAGCTGCCTTCCCTCTTCCCTCTCTCCTGCTCTGATGTCACCACCAACCTTGCCATGCTGCTCTGCTCTGCCCTCCTGCATGCCATCGGGACCTGCCTCCTGATCTTCTTCATTTCATGGGAACTTTGTTTCTCCTAATCAAGGTGCTTCGTCCATGTCAGGGATATTGGCACCGATCCTTCTGATGCACAACGATGGTGACAGCTCCCACATTGCAGAAGCCATGGCAACAGCGTGATGACTGTCAGTATGCATGAGGTCCCACAGATGGAAAAGGTGTCTCTATAACTCATCATACCTTCTTCCTTAAAGATGCATATCTCACCCAGACATACAGTGGTATTAAAATCATACCTAATTGTGACTGAGTCTCCTCTTGATTGCACGTTCCAGGCTATGGGTTACACAAGCAAGACAGGGGTGAAGATCTATGGTCTTTTAAGCAGCCATTGAAGGAGCATCAAAGATGGTCTGGATGGAAAGGGTAACCTCTCATTCTGCAAAGGTTCTGAAATAGGGCCTGATCTTGGGGAAGGGAGACAAGTGTAAAGGCACATACAATTAAAAAACAGACTCAGTTTCCCCATTGAAAATACAGGAAGAGAATTCTCCCACTCCCTTTTCTTAGAGCATTCACTTTAGAAAAATTGTAAGTTCTTTCTCTGCTCTTTGGAAGTGCTTTCAAAAGCTAATAAGCCTCTTGCAAGCTTTATGACCCAAGAATGTGGGTCTCAAGGACCTGGGAGCTATCTCTTTGAAATATTCTCATCAAGGAAGCAGAGAAATGAAACATGTGCTTCCCTCTAAAACTACCTTCTGCCATAAAAAAATATGAGAAGTCTACTTCCCCTTTAGATAAAGCCAATTAGTAAACAGAGATGTCTACCTCAATTACCAAGTGAATATAGGATGAACTATGTGTAGCAAACAGTGCCGTCAAGTCCACTTACTTGATGAGTAGTTATCGTTTATCTTGAGAACATGTATGTAATGAGTTGCCTCTGCTTCGCTGTATACAAGAGTCAGATTTCTTCTGTCCTTATAATCTCTTAGCAAATTGCCTGCAATAAACATCCCTTTCTGATGTAATGATTGTACAACAACAAAATTGTTTTCTTCCTCTTATATCATTGTGGAGAAGTTTTCTGGTTTGGGAGATTTTAAAAACATTATATTTCCCAGCACAGGCAAATGAATTGCCATAGGAATGGTCAGTTGATCAACAAGTGAATGTGCTTAAGTACTAGAAGTAGGCCTGGCTGCATTATTGTCCACAAGAACAATGTTTTATAACAGCTTCAGCAGAAGATAACAGGATCACTATGGACCTTTAGGTGTTCATGTCTGTCTCTTGTCTTATGGTTCCCAAAAGCACAATGAGAGTTAATATGTTAACTGAATTCTGAGAAGAGTACATACGTGCTGCCTCATGCATACAATGCAAAGTACATTTTATTCCCTCATCTTAGAAATAATCTGCATCCAAAATCATTTTATCTAAGATACTACACCAGGCTGCTGTAGGACACAAAATTTATTTTTATTCAGTAACTTTAATGTAGTTTGATATGTATGTCAGTGTGTACATACATGTAATATGTATATATGTGAATATATATGTAGTATATATGTATATATGTATTTAGTGAGTAGTTAATACGTGTTTAATATTATAACTGTACCAAATAATAATTGTACCAAAAACCATTTTTAAAGACAATATTATTAATTTTAAAACTTCAGCCATTTAAAAGAATCTTATCCAGCATACTGTAAGACAATATTTATAATACATTGCTTGATTTTACATTATAATTTGCATGTTGTGAAAAACAAGTTTGTGTATAATAGGTGAGAATGCAGCAAATAAAACAAAGAGATTGTGTTACGACCAAGATCCTTACTTACTCTTTTGCTCTCCCTTTTTGAATTCTGGTTTCTTTAGAATTTCTCAAGATTAAAAGTAAAAGCGTGTGCTAACGTCCTAAATACTTAATGAGGCCAAGGTTTCTAAAGGCAGTTAGGGTATTTAAACCTAGAAGGAGGAAAATAAATCTTTTTCCTCTACCCTTTTAAGTTCATGACTGAGACCCCTGTTAACAGAAGACAGAACAAGAGAGAAACGTATAAATTTATTTAATTTAAGTTTTATGTGACATAGGAGCCTTCATAAGGAAATGAAGACCCAAAGAAACAGTTAAAATTGAGTGGGTTTTTTTCCAGCTCTATTGAGATATAATTGGCATATAATATTGTGTAAGTTTAACCTTACACATATAATAATGTGTAAGTAACTACATATTGATTTGATTCACTTACATACTGTGATATGCTGGCTAACACCCCCAGCAATGGGGAATGTTAACCAAAGGGTACACACCTGAGTGTTTTTATGGAAAGACTGGAAGGTCATGGGAAGATGTGATAGGACAAAGGTGAGCGGAGGTGTAGTAAAGGGCGGCAGGGGGATGATTTAGCAAGGCCTGTTGGGATTCCTCCCTGTGTCCCTTCATCTTTGGAGATAAGGATGCCCCTTGCCTCCAGGTGTAGGGAGGGTGTCTCTCCTAGGAGAATTTTATAATTTTCTTCAGGGGAAGATCAGAAAATTAGTCCTTCCTGCACATGCCAGTCCTCACATTCCCTCGGCATGAAATGTGCACTGTGCCAGCATGCTGCCCTTCGGGATAGCTTTCATCCTCGGCCATAGCCTCAGCACAAGTTCCAGAAGACCTACTTAATGGAATCATTTGAGGCTCTTACAAATTTCAGCTAGTCTAGTTAATGAGTTTCCAGCTGGGCTTCCGACTGTGGCTCCAGGGAACAAAGGACACTGGCTTCCTGGTCCCCTGGGATGCCAGGCTCAGCCAGCCAGTCCCTGACTGCCCATTCTCTCTGTGCCCTTCTGAAGGGTTGGGTGTGCGACTTGCTCACTTCATGATTCTCCTATGACAGCATTTAGAAGCAGAGAGGAAATTAAGTCAAGAGATGTCTGTGTGCTTGGGCCATGATCATGGGACAGAAGAGAAGCTCTCAAACCTTTTGTTGAGGACTGGGTAATCCTCTGCATAACTAGTAGGAGCGAAAGGCAGGACCAGGGCGGAGCTCAGAAAATGTGAGGCTTGAAGTTTCCACCTGTAATACTATCCAGCTCTGGAGCAGTCAGGTTTCTGCTCTCCCTTCGACTTCCAACCAGAAAAAAAAAACAGATTGGCTGTCCTGTAACCAGGCTACAGAAATATTGGTTCCCTTGGGCATGAGGACCATCCCAGACCCGATGAGATTGTCCCATGAAAAGACCAGAGCAACAGAAGAACTTCTGAGTCATAAAAGCCTGAAACTCAGTAACATCCGCAATGATTGCTCTGAAGTTTCTCCTCTCTTTGCTGGTCCCTATCTTCCCCTCTCCTAATCCAGCCTTCTTTTCCTGTCTTTCCCTCAATGTTTTATCCGCTGGAGACTGAGCTGATGTAGGGATCACATTTTGCCTCAGAGGGGCCTATGTGCTCAGTTACTTGGGAAGAAAATATTTATGTTGAGCACTTGGATTGGACACATCTGGCATCCTGGACTCAAGGCTTGCATGGCTGGGCTTAGCAGTGCAGTGAAACCTGGGACCAGAGGTGGAAGCATAAACGTCAGGGTGGGTGGGGAGAGTATCCCAGCATAGATAGCTGGCAGGAGAGCTACACCAGAGTAGATCAGAGTAGACCAGAAAATACACCAGAGTGGACAGCAGATCGGTAAACTTCTTCTAAATGCTAAACCACATATACCATAGAAAGCACATTCATTTGCATTGCTAACTTCTCTTGACCCCAGCAAATACTGATAATGCAAAGCACACACAGAGAGAGGTGCAGGAGTCCAAACACGTTTGAGGAAAAACATCTGATTCAAAAAGTTCTTTTGCAGTTCTCTCCTACTTTCAACCCTTCTCTGCCATCCAGGTCTCTGTGCAGACATCCAGGGCCTCTTTGCCACTTTATACTGAATATCCAAATTCCTTCCCCACCTGCACCTGGTTATGCACATTCAGTGAATTGTGGAAAACTTAAGACCTCTCTCTCTCCTCATTCTCAATAATCCAGTAATCCCACCATTTGTGCAATGAACTACCATTTTTAAGTTAAATATATGTGAGGATAACAAGACTTCAGGCACCTCATGTTACATATGTCCTCTCCTCCAAGGAATGACCCCAGATACCTGTCCCCTTTCACAGAATATGACAATATTATATGCCAAGCTCCTGAGCCCAAATTTCAACTCTAACTCTTACCATCTCCATGACCTTAAGAAAGTTATCTAACTTTTCTGTGTCTTAGTTCCTCTTCTATAAAAATATCCTATGTCAGGGCTGCTTCATAAACAAATAAAGGCACAGTACACAGAATGCCTCCTATTGCTGAGTCACATGGACACTCATTCCAGGATCAAGGCCTTCAGGCTTTGGATCCTTACATAACAGTTTGCTGATATCCTCCATACAGGTTGGCATGTTCTCAGGCACAGAGCTAGAAACACAAACATTCAGGTCAGGTATGGGGAATCAATTGAAGCAATTATATACCTAATTCATTCAGAAAATTTCAAATACTTGGAAAATTTTTCAAATTCTAGGAGAGAATGATAGAAATGAACTATTGCTGTTTGTTGTGATAGTTATTTTGCTAGTGAAGACTGATAAAGTATTCACTTTGAAAGGACTTGGCAAACTCAGAGAGAAAAGAGGCTCCTTACAATAGGTTTGTTTTCCAGCAAGCCACTATTGTTGCTGAATCAGTTAGTTTGGGCCATCCTAAACTGTAGACTTGCCTACTGGATAGGCTAAGATGTAATCTGCATCTAAATTCTAAGTGAGACTCCATATCTGGGAATCTTTGTAAAGGTTTAGAGTTAAAAGAGGAGAAAAGATCTCCACTTTTCTGTCCAAGTAAAGGAAATGACAAGGATGGGAAATTAGCTCATTTTTTTCTGGATTAATGTGTTGTCCCGAGTCCTTTGTGTGATACCAACACCAGACTCTGGTGTCAGTACAAAGCTAGAGAATAAAAGGCAGACCCAAATTTCAAGGAACTGGTCAGAAGACTGTGAAGTTGCCAAGCAAGGGAAGTTTCACGAAAAGGCATAACTGACATGTATGGGCCCATATCAAGTTTCAAATTGAACAGGAGGAAAAATCTAGAAAGATAAGTCATCCATGGATACTGGACAAGAGTGATTTAAAGTATAGGAGAGAAAGGGGCTTGCATACAATAGTGCAATGTACGTGTATGCAAGGCTGTCTTCTCTAAGCTCAGCATAATACAGCAGGCAATACATGAATGAACAATGAGAGGTACGGATGGGTAGATGGAAGAATGATCAAATAAATGAATGGAAGAATAAATTAATGGAAAGAATGTATTTAAGAGTGGATGAATAATAAACTAAAAAAATTAATGTTCAGAAAAATGAATGAATGAACAAGTGAATGCCATGAGTTTTAACAGCATTTTTGTTACATTCTGAAATGGGCTAGTAGGTATAGAAAATGTTAAATATATCAGTTGTTGAAAACCGAGACAGTCTGTACACCACATGCAAACCCATATTCATACACACACCATTTCTTTGTTCCTTCTTAGTGCTGAATCCTTATCAAACTCATCTGAAGACTTTGCTAAAGAAGGTTAGTGAAACAGTCTGTTCAACTTAATTGCTTTCTTTTTTTTGTATTAATTAAATTAATTAATTAATTAATTAATTTTGGTATCATTAATCTACAATTACATGAAGAACATTATGTTTAATAGGCTCCCCATTCACCAAGTCCCCCCCACATGCCCCTTCACAGTCACTGTCCATCTGTGTAATAATATGCTGTAAAATCACTACTTGTCTTCTCTGTGTTTCACAGCCCTCACTATGCCCCCCACGCACTATACATGTTAATCATGATGCCCTCTTTCTTTTTCCCTGCCCTTATCCCTCCCTTCCCACCCATCCTCCCCAGTCCTTTTCCCTTTGGTAACTGTTAGACCATTCTTGGGTTCTGTGATTCTGCTGCTGTTTAGTTCCTTCAATTTTTCTTTGTTCTTACACTCCACATATGAGTGAAATCATTTGGTACTTGTCTTTCTCTGCCTGGCTTATTTCACTGAGCATAATACCCTCTAGCTCCATCCATTTTGCTGTGAATGGTAGGATTTGTTTTTTTCTTATGGCTGAGTAATATTCAATTGTGTATATGTACCACATCTTCTTTATCCATTCATCTACTGATGGACATTTAGGTTGCTTCCATATCTTGGCTATTGTAAACAGTGCAGCAATAAACATAGGGGTGCATCTGTCTTTTTCAAACTGGAGTGCAGCATTCTTAGGGTAAATTCCTAGAAGTGGAATTCCTGGGTCAAATGGTATTTCTATTTTGAGCTTTTTGAGGAACCTCCATACTGCTTTCCACAATGGTTGAACTAATTTACATTCCCACCAGCAGCGTAGGAGGGTTCCCCTTTCTCCACAACCTAGCCAACATTTGTTGTTGTTTGTCTTTTCGATGATGGCAATCTTTGCTGGTGTGAGGTGATATCTCATTGTGGTTTTAATTTGCATTTCTCTGATGATTAGTGATGTGGAGCATCTTTTCATGTACCTGTTGGCCATCTGAATTTCTTCTTTAGAGAACTGTCTATTCAGCTCCACTGCCCATTTTTTAATTGGATTATTTGCTTTTTGTTTGTTGTGGTGTGTGAGCTCTTTATATATTTTGGATGTCAATCCTTTATCGGATCTGTCATTTATGAATTTATTCTCCCATAGTGTAGGATACCTTTTTGTTCTATTGATGGTGTCCTTTACTATACAGAAGCTTTTTAGCTTGATATAGTCCCACTTGTTCATTTTGTTTCCTTTGCCTGGGGAGATATGTTCATGAAGAAGTCACTCATGTTTATGTCCATGAAATTTTTGCCAATGTTTTTTTCTAAGAGTTTTATGGTTTCATGACTTACATTCAGGTCTTTGATCCATTTTGAATTTACTTTTGTGTATGGGGTTAGACAGTGATCCAGTTTCATTCTCTTACATGTAGCTGTCCAGTTTTGCCAGCAGCTTGCAGTTGAAGAGACTGTCATTTCCCCATTGTATGTCCATGGCTCCTTTATCATATTTTAATTGACCATATATGTTTGGGTTAATGTCTGGAGTCTCTGTTCTGTTCCACTGGTCTGTGGCTCTATTCTTGTGCCAGTAACAAATAGTCTTGATTGCTGTAGCTTTGTAGTAGAGCCTGAAGTTGGGGAGTGAGATCCCCCCCCACTTTATTTTTCCTTCTCAGGATTGCTTTGGCTATTGGGGGTCTTTGGCGGTTCCATATGAATTTTTGAACTATTTGTTCCAGTTCATTGAAGAATGCTGTTGGTAATTTGATAGGGATTGCATTGAATCTGTATATTGCTTCGGGCAGGATGGCCATTTTGACGATATTAATTCTATTAATTCTTCTTAGCCAGGAGCATGGGATGAGTTTCCATTTGTTAGTGACCTCTTTAATTTCTCTTAAGAGTGTCTTGTAGTTTTCAGGGTATAGGTCTTTCACTTCCTTGGTTAGGTTTATTCCTAGGTATTTTATTCTTTTTGATGCAATTGTGAATGGAATTGTTTTCCTGTTTTCTCTTTGTATTAGTTCATTGTTGGTGTACAGGAAAACTAGAGATTTCTGTGTGTTAATTTTTTATCCTGCAACTGTTGAATTCCGATATTAGTTCTAGTAGTTTTGCAGTGGAGTCGTTAGGGTTTTTTATGTACAATATCATGTCATCTGCAAATAGTGACAGTTTCACTTCTTCTTTACCAATCTGGATTCCTTGTATTTCTTTGTTTTGTCTGATTGCCGTGGCTAGGACAATGGGGAGAGTGGGCATCCTTGTCTTGTTCCCAATCTCAGAGGAAAAGCTTTCAGCCTCTTGCTGTTCAGTATGATGTTAGCTGTGGGTTTATCTTATATGACCTTTATTATGTTGAGGTACTTGCCCTCTATATCTATTTTGTTGAGAATTTTTATCATGAATGGATGTTGAATTTTGTCGAATGCTTTTTCAGCATCTATGGAGATGATCATGTGGTTTTGTCCTTCTTTTTGTTATGTGGTAGATGATGTTGATGGATTTTCGAATGTTGTACCATCCTTGCATCCCTGGGATGAATCCCACTTGGTCATGGTGTATGATCCTCTTGATGTATTTTTGAATTCAGTTTGCTAATATTTTGTTGAGTATTTTTGCATCTATGTTCATCAGGGATATTGGTCTGTAGTTTTCTTTTTTGATGGGGTCTTTGACTGGTTTTGGTATTAGGGTGATGTTGGCTTGATAGAATGAGTTTGGGAGTATTCTGTCCTCTTCTATTTTTTGGAAAACTTTAAGGAGAATGGGTGTTATGTCTTCTCTGTATGTCTGATAAAATTCCGAGGTAAATCCATCTGTCCCGGGGTTTTTTTTTTTTTTTGGTAGTTTTTTGATTACCGCTTCAATTTCATTGCTGGTAATTGGTCTGTTTAGATTTTCTGTTTCTTTCTGGGTCAGTCTTGGAAGGTTGTATTTTTCTAGAAGTTGTCCATTTCTCCTAGGTTTTCCTGCTTTTTAACATATAGGTTTTCAGAGTATTCTCTAATAATTCTTTGTATTTCTGTTGGGTCCGTCGTTATATTTCCTTTCTCATTTCTGATTCTGTTGATGTGTGTTGATTCTCTTTTTCTCTTAATAAGTCTGGCTAGAAGCTTATCTATTATGTTTATTTTCTGAAAGAACCAGCTCTTGGTTTCATTGATTTTTTCCTATTGTTTTATTCTTCTCAATTTTATTTATTTCTTCTCTGGTCTTTATTATGTCCCTCCTTCTGCTGGCCTTATGCCTCATTTGTTCTTCTTTTTCCAATTTTGGTAATTGTGATGTCAGACTGTTCAATTGGTTTTGTTCTTCCTTCTTTAAATATGCCTGGAATGCTATATACTTCCCTCTTAAGACTGCTTTTGCTGCATCTCACAGAATTTGGGGCTTTGTGTTGTTGTTGTCATTTGTTTCCATATATTGCTGGATCTCCATTTTAATTTGGTTGTTGATCCATTGATTATTTAGGAGCATGTTGCTAAACTTCCATGTGTTTGTGAGCCTTTTTGCTTTCTTTGTACAATTTATTTCTAGTTTTATAACTTTGTGGTCTGAAAAGTTGGTTGGTAGAATTTCAATCTTTTGGAGTTTACTGAGGCTCTTTTTGTGACCTAGTATGTGGTCTATTCTGGAGAATGTTCCATGTGCACTTGAGAAGAATGTGTATCCTGTTGCTTTTGGATGTAGAGTTCTATAGATGTCTGTTAGGTCCATATGTTCTAGTGTGTTGTTCAGTGCGTCTGTGTCCTTACTTATTTTCTGTCTGGTGCATCTGTCCTTTGGAGTGAGTGGTGTGTTAAAGTCTCCTAAAAGAATGCATTGCATTCTATTTCCTCCTTTAATTCTGTTATTATTTGTTTCACATATATTGGTGCTCCTGTATTGGGTGCATATATGTTTATAATGGTTATATCCTCTTGTTGGACTGAGCCCTTTATCATTATGTAATGTCCTTCTTCTCTTGTTGCTTTCTCTATTTTGGAGTCTATTTTGTCTGATACTAGTATTGCAACACCTGCTTTTTTCTCCCTGTTGTTTGCATGAAATATCTTTTTCCATCCCTTGACTTTGAGTCTGTGCATGTCTTTGGGTTTGAGGCGAGTCTCTTGTAAGCAGCACATAGATAGGTCCTGCTTTTTTATCCATTATATTACTCTGTGTCTTTTGATTGGTGCATTCAGTCCATTTACATTTAGGGTGATTATTGAAAGGTATGTACTTATTGCCAGTGCAGGCTTTAGATTTGCGGTTACCAAAGGTTCAAGGTTAGCGTCTTTGCTACCTTACTGTCTAACTTAACTCGCTTTTTGAGTTATTATAAACACAGTCTGATGATTATTTCTCTCCTTTCTTATTCCTCCTCCTCCATTCTTCATATGTTGGGAGTTTTGTTCTGTGCTCTTTTTAGGGGTGCTCCCATCTAGAGCAGTCCCTCTAAGATACCCTGTAGAGGTGGTTTGTGGGAGGCAAATCCCCTCAACTTTTGCTTGTCTGGGAATTGTTTAATCCCTCCTCATATTTAAATGATAGTTGTGCTGGATACAGTATCCTTGGTTCAAGGCCCTTCTGTTTCATTGCATTAAATATATCATGCCATTCTCTTCTGGCCTGTAAGGTTTCTGTTGAGAAGTCTGATGATAGCCTGATGGTTTTTCCTTTGTAGGTGACCTTTTTACTCTCTCTGGCTGCCTTTAATACTCTGTCCTTGTCCTTGATCTTTGCCATTTTAATTATTGTGTGTCTTCGTGTTGTCCTCTTTGGGTCCTGTCTCTCGAGAGTTCTGTGTGCCTCTGTAGTCTGAGCAACTATTTCCTCCCCCAGTTCGGGGAAGTTCTCAGCAATTATTTCTTCAAAGACACTTTCTATCCCTTTTGCTCTCTCTTCTTCTCCTGATACCCCTATAATGCAGATATTGGTCCTTTTGGATTGGTCGCACAGTTCTCTTAATAATCTTTCATCCTGGGGATCCTTTTATCTCTCTCTGTGTCAGCTTCTATGTGTTCCTGTTCTCTGGTTTCTATTCCATCAATGGCCTCTTGCATCTTATCCATTCTGCTTATAAATCCTTTCAGAGATTGTTTCATTTCTGTAATCTCCCTCTGGACTTCATCCCTTAGCTCTTGCATATTTCTCTGCAGCTCTGTCAGCATGTTTATGATTTTTATTTTGAATTATTTTTCAGGGAGACTGGTTAGGTCTGTCTCTGTAGCTCCTCTCTCAGGTGTTGTCTGAACTATCTTGGACTGGACTAAATTTTTTTGCCTTTTCATGGGGATAGCGGTGGCTGTAGGCAGGTTGTGGGTGTGTCAGCTGGGAGAAGAAAGTCCTTTCCTGCTTGCTGGATGTGTTGCCCTTCTCCGCTGCCTGTGATGGTTACCTACACTCCTGGAGCAGCCACTGGGTTAGTCCCCTACAGTGCTGTGGGCGGGGTCTCTGTCAGAGCTGTGCGGAGCCCTGCAGGGAGTGGAAGGCATGCGAGGTGCACTCCTCCAGCAGTGGCCTTGGGTCTGGCCCAAGTGGCTGTGCGTTGGGCTGGGATTCCAGCTGGCTGTTGGGAGCATGCCTGCTCCCTCTGGCTCCGCTGCAATTGCACGTGGGTCTCTCCCGCGTGGGCCTCTACTGGGCTCCTCTGGCTCCATTGCTGCGGGTGCATGCTAGCCACCCCCGGGCTGTTCAGTGGCCGCCACTGCGGGCTCGCATAAGCCTCTCCTGGTCCCTTCTGGCGTTGTTGGCACACACAATCTGCTTCTGGTCCCTTCTAGTGCTGCCACCCCCAGAATGTGCTGCCACTCTCCCGCTACTGGGCTGGTGTGTCGGGGTCTGCACCAGTTGGAGGAATGACTGGCAGGTTGCTTAATGCCATGAGGGGCTTCAGAGCTGACTGCCTCCCGGGGGTTTAGGGGGCCTAAGGTTCCCTGGGATTCCCAGGTGCTGGCTAAGTGTGTTGGGATGACTTTGTCTAGCTTTGAGGTCCCTGTCTCTTTAAGACTTGCAGAAAGCACTTGCTTTTCTTTTGTCTCAGGGGCACTGGTTGCGGGGACGTGCCCACAGGTTTTGCTTTTCCGTTTCTCTAATATCCAGCACCCCGTACACCTTGTGTCTGCGCTCTGGGTGTGGATTTCAAGAGCTGGTTGTTTAGCAGTCCTGGGCTTTCACTTCCTCCCTGTTCCAACTCCTTTCTTCCCACCAGTTTCTGGGGTGGGGGAGCATTTGGGTCCCGCCTGGCCATGGCTTGTATCTTACCCCCTTCGTGTGATGTTGAGTTCTCACAGATGTAGATATATCCTGGCTGTTGTACTGCATCCACTGGTGTCTCTTTTAGCAATAGTTGTATTTATTGTATTTTCATAAATATATATGTTTTGGGGAGGAGATTTCCTCTGAACTACTCACGCCGCCATCTTCCCGTGATCCTGTGCTTTCTTTTTGATCCAACCAAAAGTGATAGAGGATCCACATACGTGTTTCTCACCAGGCTGAATGGTATGGTATGAAGATACAAAGTAATTTATACATAATCACCTCATCAAAGATCTGTAGTGTCATTCTTTGGGGGAAAAAGGAAAAGAAAGAAGCAGGTGATAAATATTCTAACCAATAACTGCAAAAACAAGACAGTGATTGAGCAATGGCATGAAATGAAGCAGTGCTTACGGTGAGCTAATGAGTTAGCACAGAGTGGAAGTATGTCAGCTGAGGTTCTCCCGGAAGCGACACTGTGGTAGAAGTGGGATTACATGAGGTTTTGGAGGGAGGGAGAGTCCTGTGCATCATAAAGGGGAATGAATCAGGATTGGGTGAGAAAAGACCTCAGACCATGATCCACATATGACTCTGGTGATGGGAAGGAGGGAAGAAAAGCAGAATTGTCTTCGAAGGCTTCAGATCTGATAAAGATTGGTCCAACCCAGTGGGGGCTCTGGAGCAATGCTCCCCCCTGCAGAGAAGGCAGAGGTGGCCAGGATGCAGTACCCAAAGGTTTCTTAGTCACTGACTGCCTGGAGAGCCTGGCCTCTGCTACAGCTGTGGTTGATCCCAGAGGAACTGCATCCGTGCAGCTGAATATGAGGTTCTTTCTTCAAGGTAGACCCCAGCAGAGCACCTCAGATCTGCCACAGGAGGAGAGCTAGTGTTCTTAAAAAACACTTAAGAAATGTGGGGGTGGGTGGGGGGGCACAGGTGCCAGATGCAAACACAATAATGAAGACACAGGTGAAATCCTGGAGTTTCACTTACTCTGGTGAGGCAAGATGCATATGTGTAGTTCTAGATTTGAAAAAATCAGCATATAGTGATCTACCCAGAATGTTTTGTCAAAATTCAATGAGAAAATATCAGATTTTTTAGGGTGCATAAGGCATATCAGGCCCTCAATAAAAAAGCTGCTTTTTAAAAATATTAGGTATTATGGGAGTTTAGAGAAGCAACCAATAACATTCAATCTCAGAACGAGGTCAAAATTAAGGTAGAAATATCATAATAAATAGGGTTTAGATTAGGTACCTGAAAGGAAGAGCATTTCAAATAGAATAGATACTTGAGTAAAATGTACTCCTGTTGGGTGTTTAGAGGCAGGCAAACCCATCGGCTCACAGCATTGCCACCAAGAGAGTAGAGGGTAGCCTAATGTAAAGCTGTTCAGATGCCATGTGTGAAGGAGGATGTAAGGGCCAAGCCTTAAATAAAAGCCACTGTATGGAAGAAAGACCTGGTGTCTCAGGTCTAATAGATTCTAGGTGGACTAATTACGGACTGGGACTAGATATGTAATTTATGATACCCATCTTTTAATTTGCAAAATGGAGACAGCAGTTTATTCCTTTGTCCTTTCTCCACACATACAACACACACACACACACACACACACACACACACACACACACACACACACACACACAGACACTCACTCACTCACTCACTCACTCACTCACTCACTCATCTTTTAATCTTGTCCTAGAGGGTCAAACTGACAATATTTCTAATGTGTAGCACAATAAAGAAAGACAAAATGATATAAATAAGCAGTTCGGAATCTTAGGAGGGTTTTGAAATGGGGGAAGAACAGATTGGAAAACAGAGGAAAGAAGACAAATGTTGAAATAGCTCCCTAGCAACTCTCCCACAATGTACAACACATGCTGACGATGCAGTGCCCAGGTGAAGGAGATAGAATAAGTTAGTCACAGACAAGGTATGGACAAATTAGCACATTTTTTTCATTGGTCTTTAAAGTAGAAAATCAGCCATATGGAAATATAGTGAGTTTGAAACAGAGCACTAGAAGGGGAAGGAAGGCTTCTACTTAGTCAATGAGGGCATATGGGAAATCTCAGTTATTAGGATATGTACACAAAAATGGATGCTACCTCTGCAATCAGATGCAGTCCAGACAACATTCAAGTCCATTCCTATATTTAATCCTAGGAAACATTCTAAATGGTCTTGAGGAGCCACCTCACCATCACTGAGTTCCTCCTCCTTGGGCTGTGTGCGGACCCCAAAGTCCTGGTACTGTTCTGAGAGCTCTTCCTGGGCATCTGCCTAGCGACCATGATAGGCAGCCTGATGGCGTGATGATGTCCAGGACGGATCCCTGCCTCTTCACACCTGGGTACGTTTTCCTGAGTCACCTCTCCTCCCTGGATCTTTGCTTCTCTTCAATCACAATGCCCCAGCTTCAGGAAAACCTCTTCTAAAGGAAAATCACTTCAAAAGAGGGATGCCTGACTCAAGCCTTCCTTGTGCTTGACATCGGAGGGACAGACATCTTCCTGCTCTCTGCCATGGCTTATGACCCCTGTGCTGCTCTCTGCCAGCCTCTGCTCTATGGCCAGGTGATGAGCAGCCAGCTGTGTGTGAATCAGGTGTGGGCTTCACGGGGCCTGGGTTTTCTGCACACAGTTATTAACATCCCCCCCCCTGTGAACTTGAACTTCTGTGAGGCCCATACCACCTCTCACTACAGCTGCGAGCTGCTGTCCTTCCTCCCTTTGTCCTGCTTTGATATCTCCACCAACGTCACTGCGCTGGTTGGCTCCACATGCTGCATGGCTTTGGTACATTCTTCCTGATCTCCTACAAGCACACCGTGTCCACCATTCTGAGCATCAGCTCCACGACGGGCAGAAACAGGCCTTCTCCCCTGCTCCTCCCACCTCTCTGCAGTGAGCTTCTCCTGTGGATCTCATGCCAACCTCTGTTCACCTCTGGAGCTCACCTTCTCCATACAATACTGTGGTCACTCCTCTAGTAAATGCCCTCAACTTCAGCCTGAAAAACCAAGAAGTGAAGGCAGTCCTGAGAATAACCTTGGGGAAATGCCTGCAGCGGCACAGGGAGCTGGCCGCAGAGATGAGGAGCTGGGAAAGAACTGCGGGCTCCAGGTATCCAGTGAGTTGACACTAAAATCTGCCTGATGATCCACTGTTGTACATGCTGAAAGACACCACAGAAAAGCTTAAGAAAAAGGCACAAAGATTCTTTGAGGGTGGGGTCAGGATAGGAGAGAGTGGCTCAGATTAAATCCTGCTCAAAGGCAGATCAATAAAATTGATAACCAATATGGCCAAAAATTTTATTTCATCACAATTTATTCCTCTATTATTTCATTGACACTGAGTAAAAGTGTGTGTATAATGAAATTTTTAAAAGAATTAAGTGTACCTAGAGGCACTGAAAATCACAAGATTTTACCAAAGGGTTGATTCTCAAGGAAAGAAAAGTTATAGACGTGGGGGTTTGACCGTTGGCTGGGAAGCCCTTGCACATAGACAAAAGTGCGAAAATTCTGGAGAGAACAATGGTCAGTGAGTGACTTGGGTGATACTGAGAACTTTGTTCTATTACTTGGGAGATGGAACATGAGTGAAAATGTCACTCATTCTAGAGTAAGACAGGAAAATGTAGCCGTCCCTGACAATCCACTTCCTTTAAACACTGTTTTTTTCCACTTGAGAGTGCAAGGGTTCTCAGTCAATTGTTTTTGAGTAATTTCCTTTTTATGTGTTTGACCCTGGTTTTATGTGCAGAACATACTATATAAGTCACCAAATTTGTATTTTCTGAGAAAAATTTTCTAGACTATTTATGATTTTCCTTAAAATTAATTCTGTTTTAAAATATATCTTGCACACTTTTAATGTTATTTTCTGTATAGCAATAATGACAATAATACTGAATGTAAAGGATTAATAGATTTAAAACACTAAGTTTCATTTTTATTTTTTCATATGTAAAATATACGCACTGAAACATGCACTAATTCACAGCACATTTTTATATCCAATTTTTAAGAGTTATAATAAAGTATATATACTAAATGTTGATGATTATAAAAAAGAATTCCACCTTTTATATTTTGATGTATTTTCTTCCAACATTTGATGTACATAAAGATTTTAACGTCATCTCCCATTTGTTGAGCAGTCCCAACTCCATTGGATAGATGTATGAAACTATTTTGGGTTTTCACCATTTAACTGGGCTGTGTATTCTCCATTTCCAATTTTTAAAGACATACTAGGTAGGTCCTTAACGTTTTGATCACTGTTTAGTGAATATGTATTCTAGTTTAAGACATGTACTCCTGAAGTCTCGCTTCTCTCCTTCCCCAAATGCAGATTTCAGCTGGGATCTCACTATTTTGAAGAGGCTTATTATAGCCCAGAGACATACCCTCTACCACCTCTTTGAGGCCTGGTCCCTGTTCATGTACATGTATTCATGTATTCTAGTACCCTAATCTTTACAAAAGTAAAGAAATCCTTCCTTCCCCATGAGAAGAGAAGGAATGGCCTTCCACCACAAATACTAAATTCCCAATGAGGCCAATAAAATGAACCCCCTCCAACACTTGTTCTAATCCCAAACATTTTATACAGCTAGGAAAGGAGGGGTTTGGTGATAACTAATGGTAGCATCATAGCTTCTGCTAACTCTTACTACACTGTGAAAAGTGTGTCTGATGCCATAATTAGTAGACATTATCAAATGTAGGGTGTTTATGTTGTGGGAATTTAAACTGGTTCAGCCATTATGGAAAACAGTATGGACTTTCCTCAAAAAATTAGAAATAGATATACCATACAATCCAGCAATTCTACTTCTGGGTATATACCCAAAGGAAATGAAAACAGGGTATCAAAGAGAAATGTGGAATCCAAAGTTTATTGCAACATCATTCACAATAGCTAAGATATGAAACAACCTGAGCACCCACTAACAGATGAATGGGTAAGGAAGGTGTGGTATATATACAATGGGACATTATTCGGCCATGAGAAAGAAGAACATCCTGCCTTTGTAACAACATGGGTGGATCTTAAGTACCTTATGCTAAGTGAGATAGGTCAGAGAACAGTAAGTCCTGTATGATATGACTTATAATTGGAATCTAAAAAGCCAAACTCAGAAGAACAGAGTAAAATGGTAGTTACCAGGCATTGGGGTAGAGGGAGGATAGGAGAGATGTTGCTTAAGGGCACAACCTGCAACAAGAAGTAAGTAGGCCTAGAGACTAATGCACAGTATAGTGAATAAGGACAACAATGCTTTATTTTAATCATAAAACATGTAAAGACACTATAACTTAATTATTTCAACCATTAAAAGAAATTATAATTATGTAACATGATAGAGGTGCTGATTATCAGTACAACAGCAATCATATTACACTATATATCAAATTAACATGTTGTACACTTTAAATTTACACAGTGTTATGTGTCAAATATATTTCAATTTTTGAGAAATGAGCTGGATAGAGAACAGATTGGTGGTTGTCAGAGGTCAGGGGGTGGAAAGTGGGTGAAAGGGGTGAAGGGGGCCAAAAGGTGCAAATTTCCAGTTATAAAATAAATAAATCCTGGAGATGTAATGTACACATGGTGGCTACAGTTAATGATAATATATGGTATATTTGGAAGTTACTAAAAGAGTAGATGTTAATGTTCTCATCACAATGAAAAAAAAATTGCAAGTATGTGTGGTGATGGATATTAACCACATTTATTGTGGTGATCTTTTGGAAATATATACAAATATCAAATCATGTTGTACTACTGAAACAAATGTTGTATGTCACTTACATACCAATCCTTTTAACTATGTTACTTGTATTCCAAATATTCAAGCCTGACACAAAAAGTACAAGTCAATAAACAGAATCCAGGAGCAGATGACTTCACTGGTGAATTCTACCAAACATTTAAAGGAGAATTAGCATCAATTCTTCTCAAACTATTCCAAACAACAGATGAGGAGAAAACACTTCCAAATTCATTTTTCAAGGCTAGCATTATCTAATATTAAAACCAGTCAAGGACAGTACAAGAAAATAAAATGACAGGTTATATCTCTAATGAACATAGATAGCAAATCCTCAACAAATATTAAGAAATCAAATTCATCAATACAACAAGAGGATCATACACCATAATCCAGTGGGATTTATTCTCGAGTTATAAGGATGGCTCAACACTTGCAAATCAATCCATCATTAGCATATTAACAAAATGAAGGACAAAAAAATCATACGATTATCTCAATAGATGCAGAAACAGCCTTGGACAAAATTCAACCTCCATCCATAATAAAAAACTCTCATCAAAGTGGGTACAGAGGGAATGTACCTAAAGCAATAAAGGTCATATATGACAAACCACAGGTAACATCATACTCAACAGTGAAAAGCTAAAAGCTTTTCCTCTAAGATCAGGAGCAATACAAGAATACCCCGACTTGCCAGTCTTATTCATATAGTATTAGAAAACTTAGCCAGAGCAATTAGTTAAGAAAAAGAAATAGAAGGTATACAAATTGTACAGAAGAGTTAAAATTGTCCCTGTTTTTCCCTCCTGGAAAAAAACATAGGCAGTAAGCAACTTGACATTGATCTTGGTGATGATTTTTTGGATTTGACACAAAAGCAAAAGTTAACAAGAGGGACAATAAAAAAGAACTAAAAATCTTATGTACAGAAAAGGAAACCATCAACAGAATTCAAGTCAGCCTACTGAAAGGGAGAAAATATTTGCAACTCATATGATAATTATATTATGTATTATATATTGAGAACACTAAAGATTTCACCAAAAAAACCCCCTGTTGGAACTAATAAAGTAATTCAGCAAAGTTTTAGGATATAAAATCAATATAAAAATTAGTTGTACCTATATGCACTATTAACAAACTATCAGAAAGAGAAATTAAGAAAAGAATCCCATTTACAATTGACTCCAAAAAGAATACAATACTTAGGAATAAATTTAACCAAATAGATAAAAGACCTGTATACTGAAAACTATAAGACTTTGATTAAATAAATTGAAGAAAACAAAGATAAATAGAAAGATAATCCATATTCATGGAGTTGAAGAATATCATTACAATGTCCATAATACCTAAAGTAATCTACAGATTCAGTGCAATCTCCATCACAATTTCACTGGCGTTTTTCAAGGAAATAGAGCAAACAATCCTAAAATTGATATGGTGCCACAAAAAATACTGAATAGCCAAAGCAATCTTGAGAAAGAAGAATAAAGCCAGAAGCATCACTCTTCCTGATTCTAGACTACATTACAAAGTCTAGAGATAAAAATGTATGATACTGGCATAAAAACAGACACATGCATCAGTGGAACAGAATAGAGAGCTCAGAAATAAATCCATGCATATATAGTCAATTAATTTAGAGCAAAAGGACCATGCATATACAGTGCAGAGAGGACACTCTCTTAAATAAATGTTTGGGAAAACTGGAAAGCCACATACAAAGGAATGGAACTGGAATGCTGTTGCCCACCATACACTATAGTGAGTTCAAAATGAATTATGGACTTAAATGTAAAACATGGAATGATAAAACTCCTGGAATAAAGTTATAGGCAGTAAGCAACTTGACACTGGTGTTAGGGTGATTTTTTTGGATTTGACACAGAAGCAAAAATAAGCAAGTGGGACTACAAAGCTTAAAAAACCTAAAAATCTTATGTACAGCAAAGGAAACCATCAACATAATGACAAGTCAGCCTACTGAATGGGAGAAAATATTTGCAACTCATACATCTGATAAGGGGTTAATATCCATAATATATAAAGAAGTCATACAAGTCAATAGCAAAAAAAATAAACAGTCCAATTTGAAATGGGCGAAAGATGGGAATAGACATTTTCCAAGATAGACATACACATGAACAAGTGCACAAAAAATGCTCAACAACACTAATCATCAGGGAAATGCATATCAAAGCTACAATGAATATCATTTCAGACATGTTAGAATGGCTATCATCAGGAAGGCAAGCAATAACAAGTGTTGGCAAAGATGTGGGGAAAAGGGAATATTGTCTTCTTCTGGTGGGCATGCAAATTGGTTCAGCAACTATGGAAAACAGCATGAAGATTCCTCCAAAAATTAAAAAAAGAACTACCATATAATCTACTAATTCCACTTCAAGGTATATATTTAGAGAAAATAAAAGCAGAATATCAAAGAAATATACATACTTTCATGTTTATTACAGCATTATTCACAATAACTAAGATATGGAAACAACCTAAGAGTCCATCAATGGATAAATGAATAAAGGAAATGTGATACACACACACACACACACACACACACACACACACACACACACACACACACACACACACTCTATACACAATGGAATATTATTCAGCCATAGAAAGAAGGAAATCCTGACATTTAGACAACACAGATGAACCTCTAGGGCATTGTAGTATGTGAAATAAGACAATCAGGGAAAGAAAAATATTGTATGATATCACTTACATGTGAACTCTATAAAGCTCAACTCATAGAAACAGAGAGTAGATTAGTGGTTTCCAGATGATGGGTGGTACAAGAAATGGTGTAACCACTAGTCCCTTCTCTGTGTTCATGGATCTACTGCTCTTTTGTTCCTTCTGTTCTGCTTTGTTTTTATACTCTACAAATAAGTGGAATTGTTTTATATTTGTCTTTCTCTGCCTGGCTTATTTTACTGAGCATAATACCCTCCAGATCTATCCATGTTGTTGCAAATGGGAGGATTTCTTTTCTTTTTCTGGCTGAACAATATTCCATTGTTTATACATACCACCTCTTCTTTATCCATTCCTCTATAGATGGACACATAGGTTGCTTCTATATCTTGGCTATTGTAAATACTACAGCAATAAACATAGAGGTGCATATATCTAAATCAGGGATCTTGTTTTCTTCAGGTAAATTGCTAGAGTGGAATTACTAGATCAAATAGTATTTCTATTTTTAGATTTTTTAGGAACTTCCATATTGTTTTCCACAATGGTCTCATCAATTTCCATTCCCACCAGCAGTGTAGGAGGGTTCCCATTTTTCCTCACTCTCTCCAGCACTTGTTATTCCTTGTTTTTTGAATAGGGGCCACCTGAAATGATGTGAGGTGATATCTCATTGTGGTTTTAATTTGCATTTCCCTGATGATTAGCGATGTGGAGAATCTTTTTATGTGCCCGTTGGCCATCTGTATTTCTTCTTTGAGGAATGTCTGTTCAGTCCTCCACCCTGAACAGTAAATTTATTTGGGTATGATGGCCATTTTGATGTGTCACTTATATTTCAATAAAGCTGGACAAAAATTCCTTTCTTATTCATCCTTCCCCAGTCCCTACCAGTCTAATGGGAGTTTTCTTCTAGGCTTTAAACAAGTGCTTTAATTCAGGAATTTCAAATACTCCCTTGTGCCTCTTACTATTTAATTGGGTTATGTGGTTTTTAGGTGTTGAGGCATGTAAGTTCTTTATGTATTTTGGATGTTAACTCCTTACCAGATATATCATTTACAAATATATTCTCCCACACTGTAGAATGCTTCTTTGTTCTGCTTATGGTATCCTTTGCTGTAGAGAAGCTTTTTAGTTTGATGTAATCTCACTTGTTCATTTTTGATTTTTTTTCCCTTGCCAAGGAAATGTGTTCAGGAAAAAGTTACTCATGTTTATATCCAAGGAATTTTTGCCTATGTTTTCTTCTAAGAGTTTTATGGTTTCATGACTTACATTCAGGTCTTTGATTCATTTTGAGTTTACTTTTGGGTATGGAATTAGACAATTATCCAGTTTCATTCTCTTACATGTAGTTGTCCAGTTTTCCCAACACCAGTTGTTGAAGAGGCTGTCTTTTCCCCATTGCATATCCATGGCTGCTTTATTGTATATTAATTGACCATGTCTGTGTGAGTTTATATCTGGGCTCTCTAGTCTGTTCCATTGGTCTATGGGTCTGTTCTTGTGCCAGTACCAAATTGTCTTGATTACCATGGCTTTGTAGTAGAGCTTGAAGTCAGGGAGTATGATTCCCCCAGCTTTGTTCTTCTTTCTCAGGATTGATTTGGCTATTTGGGGTCTTTCGTGGTTCCATACAAATTTTAGAACTATTTGTTCTAATTCATTGAAGAATGCTGTTGGTATTTTGATAGGGATTGCATTGAATCTGTAAATTGCTTTTGGCAGGGTGGTCATTTTGATGTGTTACTTATATTTCAATAAAGTTGGATAAAGATTTCTTTCTTATTTTTCCCTCCCCAGTTCCTACCAGCTTAATGAGAGTTTCCTTCTAGACTTTAAACAATTGCTTTAATTCAGGAATTTCAAATACTCCCCTGTGCCTCTTACTGTTTACCTTTCTAGTTAATGGGGAACTGTGTAATTAGTGGGCCCACAATTTGGCTTTGAGCTAGGGAATATGGGGCATTGGCCCAGCTTCCCCCCAGGCACCAAACTCATGGCCTCATACGCACAGACGGCCTCCTGACTGGTTCTGTCAGATTGCTTTTTCTTTAAGTTATATTCTTAAAATAATATTCAGAATCACAGGGGAAATAAATGAAAAGATGACAGATTACTGGATCTGAGGTAATATGAGGATGTTTTAGTGAAATATAAGCCAGCACAAAATATGAGTTTCTTTAGAGAAATTATTCTTGCCCTTCCATGTAGTGGTCTGCATTGCAGAATGACACCACTCTAGGTTAAGGTATTCAGGAGATAATCTTGATATTGTGGTTTCCCCAGTATTTCTGAAGCTCAGACTATTCTAATGCCACGTACTTTTTGACAGTGAGAGAAAGCTATCTGCTATCAAAAGTCAGACTCCTGGGACATAGGTTCTCTTATGGGAGACTTTACCTATGATGTGTTTACCTGAATGGGAAATCCAGAACCCACAGCAGATGCCTCCTTCAGGAAAAGCCAGGGCTATGGTAATATCTTCCCACATATCTGATATTCCCATTTTTTTCCCTTGAAACTTCATATTTGTTTTAATTTTGCTGACTATCCTGTCTCTTGGTCCCATGTCCTGGAACTTCCTGACACATCCCACCAGTGCTAGATCCTGAGGCTCCTGTTCAAACCATTCTCCTTTCCTGTATTGTGCTGGAAACTTCCCACTCCCTGGTGGGCCATCTCCTTCCCCAGATAGGTCTCTGATGTCTCTGTTCCTGAAAACATTGCATTTGTGCCAGCTGCTTTGTACAGCTTCTGAGAAAGGTCTCTCTTCCCTCCCTCATAATCCTGAGGACAGCGGCATTTCACAGCCTGGGCAGAAATCCTCCTATGCATCAGGTTTCTAAATGATTGCAGAAGACCTACAGCTGAAATGGGATGAGGATTCAGAGGTAAATATTGGCTTGCTGAAGCTACTTATCTCACTGCCTGCACAGAACTTGTATTACTATTTTTTCTATTATTAAAACTACCTTCAGTTCTAGCCACCACTGTGATAATGTGAATATTGTAAAAGAGTAAAGGAGAGGACGGCTGTGAGAATAATTTCAAGTGGGTCGAGTTGACCTTTGGTCCCCTCCTGCTTCCAGCACTGATATCCTCCTCCTTAGTTCAAATTTCTCCCTCTTGCCTATAGGATGGGGTCATTGCATTCACGCGTGGAGAAAC
This sequence comes from Manis javanica, assembly GCF_040802235.1. NCBI lineage: Eukaryota > Metazoa > Chordata > Mammalia > Pholidota > Manidae > Manis > Manis javanica. The sequence goes on from NC_133165.1 coordinate 89,125,903, forward strand.
CTCAAGCCACCTTGGAAATTGACCTTCCAAATACTCCCTTCACTCACTTATTCCTTCCAAATATATCCAACAACCAGTGTGGGCAAGGGTTGACTAGGAAACTTCTGAAGTCCTCTTTGTCACATATTTTACCCTTTCAATCACCCCTTCTTTAATTTTAGTCTTTTGTTCTCACCCATGTTTAATTCTGACATCAGTTCCCCCATATGTAAGTATGAAATGAAGCCAATGTTTTTCATTCTAAGTAGTGAATGAAAGTTGAGATTTATTTTACATCTTAAAAATGACAAACTTCCCTGCTTAGAATATAATCTAGAATTGAATGGAAGACTTTGTGGACATTAAAGAAATCCCTGAAATCAGTCTGAGATCTCCTAAGGATGGTGTGAAAGTTTGAGCTCCTTCTTTGTGATACCCCCAAGATCATATGATAGAAATAGGTGCTGCCTTCATACAGACAAAATATGGATATCAGCACATGAAAGAAAAGTATTCTTCAGAAATGCTACACTGCTCTCGGATGAGACCCTGAACTCCCCAAAGACACTGTGTCAGTTTTCCCTTGTGAGTGTCAGTGGGAAAGTGGAAGCAATTTTCAGGAGAGTCCTATCCACAAATATTTGAAACTATCCAAATTCTTGAAGAGACTAAAACAAATGTATCATTTCACTTTGCTTGAGTAGATTCCAAGTAAAATGCTTGTTCTCAACAGTATTTACAATTTTACTCCTGCAGGATCCTCAAAAGTAAATTCTTCAGGCATTTATGCTTCACCACTACTGGATCTAGCTGAAGTCACACAAAGGTGAATGCTGCCCTGTTTATCCAGGCATACAGGTAACCTAGACTTGGGTCTAAGATGAACTTGAGCCTGCATTGATGGATTTGTTAACAGGATCAGTTTTTTAACTACACTTGGTGAGGAAATAGCAGGACATGACGTGAGGCTGGAAGGTAACTAAGGTTTGGGTCAGTGGAATGAAGGAGAACATCTGGAGAGAGGACCATGTAATCAAAGACACAAGTGAATAGGTCCTTCTAGTGCCAAAAGGGGCCAAAGGCTAAATACAGTTTACAGGCAGATGGGGAGGAACTCTGAATAAATCAGGCAGGTAAAGTGGTCTTTATTCCTTGGACCAGGCCTAGACATGGGTAAGAATTAGGGAAAACTATGGAATTTATTTCCTAATACTTCTATGGGTTCTCAACATGGCTCAATATCATATTTCTCAGGGATAAAGAGGGGATAGTTTCCATACCTAAATGCATCACAAAATTGCTGTAATAACACTTGGGGTAGTAAGTGAGAAGGCGCTCTGTACACAAAAAATTCTATTAAAGTTTATTATGGTGTTTAGGATATAAGAAGTCTTAGATTGCTTTGAACAAGAAGAATGAAGAGAAGAGAAATGGCTTAGAACAAGCACCCCATATATGTCATCTAATCATCTTTGAATATGACTGTAAGGATTTCTGAACTTTAGAGCACATGGTGAAAACTGAGTAACAATGTATGTGAGTGGGCCAGCAACATTATTTATCCAGTAAATCCCTGTGAAACAGGAATTGAATTCTCCAAAGTATGTGAAGACTGTGACATAAATTGGCAACTAACAGGAAAGGACAAAAACTTACTGAGATATAGTGAGGGCAGCTGTGAGATGTCTAAGCACTTCACCTAAACAGGGAGGGATGGATAAGTCAAGGTGAAACCCTATAGGTGGGAACAATGAGGCAACATCACCCTCTTTGTATTTTATTCCAAGGAAACATCCTCACAAATGGCCTTGAGGAACCACAGCACCATATCCGAGTTTGTTCTCACGGGGCTGTCTGATGACCCCCATGTCCAAGCCCTGCTCTTTGTGCTCTTCCTGGGGATTTACCTCCTGACCCTGATGGGGAACCTGACGCTGCTGCTGCTGATCAGGGCCGATTCCCGCCTCCACACGCCCATGTACTTCTTCCTGAGCAATCTGTCATTCCTGGACCTCTGCTTCTCCTCTGTCACTGTGCCAAAGCTGCTGAAGGACCTGCTGTCGGAGAAGAAAACCATCTCAGTGGAGGGCTGCCTGGCCCAGGTCTTCTTTGTGTTTCTCACTTCAGGGACTGAAGCCTGCCTGCTCTCAGTGATGGCCTATGACCGCTATGCCGCCATCTGCCACCCTCTGCTCTACGGCCAGGTGATGAGCAACCAGCTCTGTGTGAGGCTGGTGTGGGGCTCCTGGGGCCTGGCCTCTCTCAATGCACTTGTCATAGTGCTCTTGGGTGTTGACCTGGACTTCTGTGATGGCCATATCATCCACCATTATACCTGTGAGCTGCCTGCTCTTTTCCCCCTGTCTTGCTCTGATATCTCCATCACTAATATTATCCTGCTCTGCTCCAGCTTATTGCATGGGCTTGGAACCTTCCTCCCCATCTTCTTCTCCTACGCCCGTATTATCGCCACCATCCTGAGCATCAGCTCCACCACAGGCAGAAGCAAGGCCTTCTCCACCTGCTCGTCCCACCTCGTTGCTGTGATCCTGTTCTTTGGCTCGGGTTTTCTTTGTTATCTCATGCCTCCCTCTGGGTCCTCTTTGGATTTACTTCTCTCTGTACAGTACAGTGCTGTCACACCCATTTTGAATCCCCTCATCTACAGCCTAAAGAATGTGGAGGTAAAGGCAGCTGTGAAAAGGACACTGGGAGAATATCTATAAATCTGTAGGTGGTGAACAAAGACACAATTTATAGGCAAAATAGCAAAGATTGTGTTCTTTCATGTTTCCTCTTTTGTCCCTACCTCTTCCAACTGCAGTGTCAGATCATTTGGAAGAGAAATTTCCTAGAATGACTACACACCCAATTCTGTTATTCGAAGGTAGTAGCTCTTGATTTGGGCACTCTACATGGAAAGTCTATGCTCTGTTGGTTGGAAAAGAATGTAAGGACAATCTTCCATCAAGTGAATTGATAAGACACCATAATAATTATGGTGAAATGATACAAGGATCATCTCAGAAGATTCAGCACCTGACTATGAGGACTTGCAAAAAGGACTGTAAACAAGGGAAGAATTTGTTAAGTGGAAGTTAAGTTTTTCAAATTCAAACTACTTGTACATTTTTTTTACATCAAAATTTACTAAAAAAATCCTATGTCAACAAAGAAAAATTAAAACTCTACATAACATATTATGAACACAAGAACACTATATAATCAAGTTATAAAACATTACCAGTGCAGCCATTAGTAGAAACAAAATCAATTCTTAAATGAATAGATTAATAAACAAGAAAAAGTTTAAGTTTCTGAATGCTTAAATCAAAGTATTAGAAAGGTAGCAGACCTAACAAAAATAAGGAGGATAAAGGAACTAAAAGCGCAGAGCAATTAATTAGAAAACAGAAAACAGAATTAAGAAATAAAGCCAGTGTCTGGTTATTCAAAAAGTTCTATACAGTATAGATATGTAAAATATATTTAGAAAAAAAGAAATAAACTGATAATATAACTCTGATGTAAAGAATGAAAATTATAAGGAAATACTAAGATTCATCTCAATAAATTTAGAAAGTAGGATTTTGTTTCAGTTTAAAGAATATGTAACTCAATAATAAGAAAACTGAGCCATTATATGGTAAATAAGAACTGTCACCCCCAAAACCAAAGAATTAGCCCAAAAGGGCAACAAGCACTGGTAGTTTTTCAGCTGACTCTTACTTTAATATCATATGCTTGTTTTAGAGTACAGAATAATATGGAAAATTATCAATGTATTTCCTCAGCTAAAGTAACTCTGATTCAAAATCTGAAAAATTATCCTCTGATGATAGACAACAATTCTGAGAAAATATTAATCCATTGTGTCCAAAAGTATACTGAAAGAATAATAATCTAAATAATAATCCATGATTAAGTAAACATTATTATTAGTTTGATCCTCAAATTAATAGGTTAAAATGAGAATAATCATGTGTACCCTAAAAACTTCTTAATAGGCATAAACATAAAAGTCGACAAGTATCTTGATCTCAAATATTTAATAAAAAATTTTAAAAATATCTTGATCTCAAATATTTAATAAAAATTTTTAATGATTCTTTCTTTAAGTAAAACAGATTTAATGTTAATAATGTCAGCCAAATATTTCATGATTTAATATCAGGCTGGAGGAATTATAGTTAAACTAAGGAAAATAACACTATTACTCATATTACTTAACAAGATGATACAATTTCCCCCCAATGCAGTGAGGTGAGATTAAAATATGATATTTAAATTTGGAAGGGAAGGATCTACAAATATTTGAAGGTTGTAATGATTATCTACTTAAAAATCTAAGAAATCCCTGCTAGAAGTGAGAAGTTATATGTCTTCCAAGAGAGTTTAGTAAGGAAAAAGTTTTTAAATATTCCTACAATCAGCAGTTTTCAATATACCAACAACAATAGCTAAACAAAAATATGTATCTTGTAGAAAAAATCCATATGCTATGGAAAATCAATATAAAAACCTCAGATTAAACTTAAAAAACACTCACCGCCCATAGGAACAAAGCAACAAAACTGAATTAATTGACATTAAAGGTGCCTGAGTCAGTGGGGAATGTAATCATTAGGCATGCTTTCATCTTCAAGCAACCAAAATGTGATTGACAGTAACATAAACCACAAAAATACTTATCATTGATTTAATAAGAGGTCTGGAGATAGAGCGTCTCGGCATTGGTTCAGTAGCTCAACAGAATCACCAAGCATTCAGGCTCGTTCCACCCAGTGGCTGTGCCATCTCTACTGATTTTTGTGTCCCTGCTGCTGCTACTCTGGACATGACGTTCTTCAACAACTAAAGAGAAATGACAGGGACATACTAATTTTGCTTGCTCCTGAACTGTATAAAAATGGAATCACTCTAAATGGAAAATACCGAAAGTATTAAATCTTGACGAGGAGAGGGAGCATTGGACTCAATATACTCTTGTTCAGCCACTTCAGAAAACTGCCTGGCAGTATCTGTTAAATCAAAACCATACAACCAAATACTCTAAGGCCCAAGAGTTACACTCCTAGGCGTACACCCAAGAGCAATCATGTGTATATCCAGCAAAGACATTCCCATATTGCTAATGAGTACAGCCTGAAAACTGCAAATGACCTAAATGTCCATCAACTGGAGGATGGATAATAAATTGTAGTTCATTCATACAACATAATATTATAGTGCAATAAAAACAAGCTACAGATAACAGAAGCCAGACACATTTAATATGATTTCATTTATATAAAGTTCAAGACAAAAAAATTAATGAGTGATGTGAGGATAGTTGCTGCCAATGGGAAATGGGTTTACAAGAAAGAAGCACGAGGGAATATTCTAAGCTGATGAACGTTTCTGCATCCTGATCTGCGTGGTGGGTACACATGCGTACATATTGGAAAAAATCCATTGAGCACTACCTTTAAGATGAAGGCACCTTACACACTTGACTTGCATATTTTGTTTCAATATACAGGAAAACTTAACTGAAAGATCCATTCCCAGGCAGGTTTTCCCAGTTCCCATGGGTATGTATTATCCATGTGGTACAGCTGGCATGGTAAATAATCCCCATGCTCCCAAAGTAGGCAGCACTTCCCCTGACCAACTGTGCTGAGACTGACCCCAGCTACTGGTCTAGACACCACTGGGGCAGGTAAGGGAGGGTGAGGGACACTTCACTGGACAGCTGCCTCCAGTGAGAGGCTTCTGCATGGCATCAAAAAGAGGGAAAAACTGCTATACTCTCACCAGGGTTGGTAGGCCCATTCTGTGGGCCCTGATGATTCAAGGATTCGGGAACTGAAGCGTATCCACCCAGATGTACAAATCCCAAGTCTCGTGGTCTCACTCCTTTCCTATTAAGACTCTAAATATGGTATATTTGCTGAACTGTGAATTAAGCCTCCTTTTGAATTCAACTGCTCTAATAATCAGGTCCCAGGCCCTATTTTAAGCCCAGTCTACCTTTTGGTTACAGGAGAACTGTCTTCTCCTAAATTCTCATAAAGGCCTTCTGGCTCTCACACCACACCCTAGGCTAGTAATTTTCTGACCCAAGCCTGTTGTTTCTGTCCCTTAGCACACCAACTACATTTCACAATGGCAAACCAGAGGCACACTTCTTTTAATTGCCATTGTGCCCACATCTCTCAATTGCTAAAGATGTCGCACATGCCAGTGCGTCCCCCTCTGCCCGTATCTCACCCCAGTCTACCGCGGGTAAGAGCTGTGCGGCTGTGACGCGGGAACAAGGTGGGCAACAGTAACAGAGGCCTCAGGAAAGCAGTCCAGAGACTGACATTGTGAAGCTGGGCCTGTGAGCATTTGTTGGATAGGTTCCATCAACAGCTGCTACACTATGAAATGAAGTGTGAGAACGATAAATGTATAAAAATCCCAGGGAACATTCAGTCCAACATTGAGCACAAACAAATAAAGTATTTAAGAAAGTGAATAAGCATAGTAAGATGGTAAAGGTTTCCTCCATCAACAAGGAAAATGAGGCAACTGGAATGTACACCAAGGAATGTAAAGCAGAGGAGAGGGCCTGGTAGGCTTTCCTGCTACTGAAAGAGGGGATGGAGGGCTAAGGACGAGTTTGGCCTGGCAGACTACGTGCAGATTCCTTCACCCACCATACTCTTTGGAGGCAGGCGGTATCCAGGGACCCCTGTGTTCCCTGCTCCCTGACTGCTCCTCGCTCGCCTGCGAGGCCCCTGCATTTTGTGCAGCCTGAGGTGAGTCTGTGCTGCCTCCTGAAGGAACGCCTTGCCCCGGGTACCTGAGGAGGGGCCAAGGTGAAGCATGTTAATAGAGGGATTTATCAGGGTATTAAAACTTAACCCCTTTCTGCCCTGTGACCTGAAGAAAGCCTGAAATTATACATAAATGACATAAATAGCCATTCTGGGAGTCAACAAGAAAATAGACTTTTTTTACATCCCAGTGCAATGAATTAACCAAGTTAATAGTGTTGGCACTTCTTCCAGTAACACTTGGGGACAAACTCTTAAATTCTGGCCATAAAGTACAGAATAATGCTTTCTAATTCAACAATCATCTTCAGTCACCCTTTAACATATACGGTAAGACCTTTAAAACAAGTTAAAACACTGTTCACTGGTCCTCTTTCGAAAAAATGAAAGCCCAAGTCCAGCCCCCAGGCAACAATGTCCTGGGGCCGATTACCTTAGAAGTGCTCCCCTTCCTGGCCTCCCCAAAATCCTGTCTGATGGTGGAGAATGTGAAATTTCCATAAGGAAGGTATTTTGGGGTGACACACTGGTTGCTAAGTGGTGAGTTTATGGAGTATTTCATGAGAAAACAACGAATTTTCTATCAAAGAATGAAGTTAATGAGAGATGTGCAGGCTACAGCCTTCAAGCCACCCACCGGCTCCGTCAGGAGTGACCTGACAGGAAATGGAGTGCGTTTAGAGAAAGGTGCCAAGTTTTGTGGTAAATGCTGAGTGTGGGAAGGGAAGGAAATGGAGCAGGAGATCACGGTCCCACCTCTGATCTGTGTCTTCCTATGTACAATACCAGTGATTGTGGGCACAGAATTCAGTGGCTTTTACAAAGCACCGGGCTTTTCCACTATAACTCTGATGTATTGGATTAGACCCAGACCTCAAGTGGTTGGAATAATCAATATTTGTTATCAAATTATATATGCAATTTAGTATCACTTAATAAGATGTCCTCAAGGTCCATCCATGTAGTCACAATGGCAGGATTTCCTTCTACTCATGGCAGAATAATATTTTTTTATATATATACATAATAAAATATATATAAGATAGAATATATGTATCACATCAACTTTATCCATTCACCCCTTAACAAGAATGTAGGTTATTTCCATTCTTTGCCTATTGTGAATAATGCCACAATAAATATGGGAGTGCAAATATATCTCTTTGAGATCCTGTCTTTATTTCCTGTGGGTGTATACCCAGTAATGGGATTGCTGGATCATATGGTAGTTCTGATTTTATTTTTTCAAGGGACCTGCATACTGTTTCCCATTGTGGCTGCACCAATTTACATTACCACCAACAGTGTACAAGGGTTCCCTTGTCTCCACATCCTCACCCACACTTTGCTATCTTTTGTCTTCTTGAAAGCCATTCTAACAGCAGTGAGGTGATCCCTCACTGTGGTTGAACATAGTGATGTTGAACATCTATTCATGTACTTGTTGGTCATTTGGATGTCTTCTTTGGACAAATGTCCATTCAAATCCTGTGCCCATTTTTTAGTCAGACTGTTTGGTATTTTTGCTACTGAGTTGTATGAGTTCTTTACATATTTTGGATTTTAACCCCTATCTGATATATGTTTAACAATAATTTTCTCCCATTCTGTTGATTGCCTTTGCATTTTGTCATTTGTTGTCATTTGTTTCTTCTGCTGTGCAGATGCTTTTAAATTTGATGTAGCCCCATTTATTGATTTTTGCTTTTGTTGTTTGCGCTTGAGGTGTCAAATCCTAAAATCATTATCAAGACCAATGTCAAGGAGCTTCTTTCCTCCATTTTCTTCTAGGAGTTTTATGGTATCACTTCTTATATTAAAGTGTTTTTTCCATTTCAAAATAATTTTTTGTGAGTGACATAAGATGGGGGTGCAGTCACATTGTTCTGCATGTATTCATCCAGTTTTGTTGCAGAGACCATCCTTTCTCCATTGGGGGCTCTTGGCTCCCAGGGCCAAGTTCAGTTGACCGTATGTGCAGGGATTAAATATGGGCTCTCTATTTTGTTACATTGGTCTGTGTTATCTATTTTTATGCCAGTTCCACACTGGTTTAATTATTATAGATTTGCAGTATGGTTTGAAATCAGGAAGGATGATGTCCCTGGCTCTGTTCTTCCTCAGGATTGCTTAGGCTATTTGGGGTCCTCTGTGATTCCGTACAAATTTTAGGATATTTTTTCTATTGCTGTAAAGAATGACATTGGAATTTAAAAAGAGGTTCCATTGAATCTGTAGATGGCTTTGAGTAGTATGAACATTTTAATATATTAATTCTTCCAAGACATGAATGTAGGATGTCTTCCAATTTGTTTGGCTCTTCTTTGATTTCTTTCAACATCTTATAGTTTTCATTGTAGAGATCTTTCATTTCCTTGGTTGAATTTGTTCCTAGGTATTTGTTGTTTTTGTTGCTATAATGAATGGGGTAGGTTTTTTTATTTCTTTTTCAGATGTTTCATTATTAGTGCAGAGAAATGCAGAGAGTGAAATAGTGGTAACCAGGGGCTGGGGTTTGTGAGAATGGAGAGGTGTTGTTTAAAGGTACAAATTTGCACTTAGTTGAAAAATAATTCCTGGAGATCTAATGCACAGTATAGTGAATATAGATAACAATATTGTATTATAATCATCAAACTTGCTAAGAGACCAGATCTTAACCATTCTTACCACAAAAAAGAAATCATTATGTATGATAGAAGTACTAACTATAGCTACAATTGCAATCATATTATAATATGTATAATATATCAAGACAACATATTAAACACCTTAAATTTATACAATGTCATATGTCAAATATATTTCAATTAAAATTATTAATTTTAATTTTTTTTAAATGTGACCTTGAGTTAATAATTGGGCACACCTCAGCTCCCTTGTGAACTTCTAAAGGACATTTTTAGCCCCAAGGAGCCATCAGGAAAATGTACCTTTTCCAGCAGATTATATTTCTTAACTCCCTTTCTTATTCTTTTTTTATCCTATACAAACTTAATAGGAGTTCTTCTAGGTTTTAAATAATTGCTTTAATTCAGAAACTTGAAATGCTACTCTGGAGAGAAACCCCTGTGCCAGGAAGTTTAACTTTCTGGTTAACTGGAAATTGTGTGGTTAGTGAATCCAGAACTTGACTTCGGGCTGGGACTTTAGGGATACAGGGCAATGGCTCAGCTTTCCCTGGACACCCCACCCAGCTAATTGCTGCTTAAGAGCAGATGGCCTCCTGATTGGTTCTGGTACAGCGTTCTTTCTTTAAGCGACACTCTTAGAAGAGTCTTCAGAATCACAGAAGAAATAAATGCAGAGAAGGCACGTTGCTGCACCTGAGAACACGTGAGAGGTTTTTAAATTATTTGCCTGTATTTCAGCTTCTTTAGAGAAATTGTCTTGTCTTTCCATATAGTGATGTGCAGTGCAGAATGACACCACTCTAACATCTACTAACAAAGAGAAAATGCCTCCTGGTACACTGAGCTTCAGACTCCTGTGACACATGCTCTCTTAACTGGGAGACTCTAGCATGATGTTTCAACCCATGATGAGAAAGAGAACTCAAAAGTGACCCCTCCAGAAAAATCGAAAACATGGTAATGGCTTCCCTGATTCCTTTCTATTCCCTTATTTTCTTCATAGAATGATCTGCATTTATGTTCTCATCAGCTGGCCATCTTCTCCATTCCCCAACCTTTGCCACTTCATCATTCATTCCATTTATTGCCAAGCCTCAGGCTCCCACTCTATCCTCCCTGTCCCCTGATCTGGAGATGAAATCTTCCCATTCCCTGCATGTCATCTCCTGCCAGGATGGGGCCCAGAAATAGGCTCCTCCAAATGTTCCATTAACCCCAGCTGCCTGGGATGTTTTCTCAGAATGGCCCCTCTTCCTGCCTGTATAACCCTAAGGACAAGCACATCGTATAGCCTGATCTTATATCATCTCATGCTTTGGGATCCCAAAACTTATCAGAAAACTGACAGCTGGAATGAAAAGAAGACTTTGGAGATCAATATTGGGCCGTTGAAGCAACTCACTCCCCTACCTGCCCACAACTCCAATAAGAAACTGAAGTAAATATTTCATGTTATTTAAACTACCTGCAGATAGCCACTACTAAGCGAATATTATATGAGGGAGTACAGGACGGAACAGATTTGGTAATAATTCAGTTGGATCAGGTTGGTGCTGGTTCGCTCCTTTGCCAGCACTGGTATCCTTCTCACCAGTTCAGATCCTGCACCCATGAGTCCAGGGTCTGAATGTTGTTCCAGGATCCCTCAAGCCACCTTGAAGGCTGACCTATGACACACTTTATTTGTTTATTCATTTATTTATTCCAAGCATAGCTTTTAACAAAGAGTATGGGCAAGACTTTTCTAGGACACTTCTGAATCCTCCTATCACATCTTTTATCCTTTGCTGAGCTCAACTACCACTTCATTCATTTGTATTCCCTGGTCTCACTCATGTGAAAATCTGACATCAGACTCTCACACGTCAGGAAGAAATGAAGCCAATGACTTATGTTCCAAGTAGGGATGAGAGCTGAGATTCATTTTCCTGGCAAGGTCACCTAAATGAATTACAAGGCTTTACCATTTTTCATTCTAAAAAGTCTGTCCCCTCAGTTTAAAGTGATGTTTACGATGGGGAGGGAGGGTCCTTTCTCTGTAAATCACAGTAAATTGCTCCCTCAGGCACCCAAAATGTGAATGTAGGACCACAGAGAAAAAAAGATCCTCTAGGAAAACTACACTCAGAAATATGAGATTACAGAAATAGTCTCACTTAACCTGAGACCCACAGCTGCCCTGAAAAAGGTGGTCAGGTCTCCTTGCGAGTGACAGTGGAGAGAGGAAGCAACATATATCATAAAATATCCATGTAATTAAAATACATGAAAACATCTAAATTTTGTAAGAATAAGTCCAATTTATTGTTTCACTTGCTTGTGTACACTCCATGTGTAATGTTTTCTTTCAAAAGTATTTACAAATTTGTTTATGCAGGAACCTCATACTTAATTTCTCCAGCTGTTTCTGCTCCATTGTCACTGGATGTAAGCCAACATCCTGCAGGTACACAAAGGTGGGCATTTGTCTTTTTACCCCGGAACACAGGTAACTAACACTGGGGTCTAAGATGGGCCTAAGCTTTGGCTGATGAGTTTATTAATGGGATCAGAACTTAAGTTTTTCTTGATGAGTTAGCCTGGGGTCATATTTTGCTGGTCAGGCCTGAAGGACCACAAAGAGGTATTCTGTGATAAAGGAGTATTAAAACTTTTGTGAGTTCAGAACTCACCTAGGGTCCAATTGTGAACTGCTAAACAAAAACAGAACACCGCTAAGTCATCTTAAATATCCATGCCCCTCAGGAAACTTCATATACAACACTGGCTGACTACATGTGATCTTAACTACTTTTAAGATGTTGCTACTGTTAAGATGTGGTCTCTGTTCCCAATGAGCTTACAGTCTGGAGGGAAAAACAGAAATACACACTTAATATTGATGAGGAAAAAAACCATAATTCAGACTATGACATATGCTACCTGAGAACAGAAGCCCAGGGATTGAACAGAGGCTGTGGGTTAGAGGAGGGGCAGTCAGGACAAAGAACGTGGGAGCTGAGGTGGGTCAGGGGGCTCGTGCGATTTCAGATCCATAGATTAAAGTGGAGAACTTCTGAGTGGAGAATCTTATAAGCATAGATAAAGAAACAAACAGACCTTTCTGGTACCAAAAGTGGCCAGTTTGGTTGAAAGGTAGGTCGTGTGCAGACAAGGAAGAACTCTGGATGTCGGGTAGGAAAAGTGGTCTATGCACCAATGGATCTGGGCACTGATTTAGAAAAAGCTGTAGAGTTTATTTCCTGGGTTTCTACTGGTTGTCTACACGGCATTACAAAATCTCCCTGAATACTGGATTTCTCAAGAGTAAAGCACATATAAGATTGCCTGCCATGAAATCACATACAAAATTGTATATAAAATCAGTGTGAGAGATGTAGACACTGATAAAAAAAACTACTCTGAAAACAAAACAAGTCCTATTAAAATTTACTGGGCTGTTTAGAAAGTTAGAGGCCATTGGATGATTATAAACAAAAAGAGTAATGATTGGAAACCAGGGAGAGGAAAGAGAATGTGCTGCAAATATGTGTTATAATGTTTCCTAAAACCAAATGACTATAAGAATAAACTATAGTAAAATCCAGATGAAAATGAACTACCATGAATGTATAGGTGAGCCAGATGAATTTATTTTCCCAGTTACATTCCTGTAGAACAGGAATGGGAATCCATAAGCATGTGAAGACTGTAATCCAAGATAGCAACTGATAAACCATAATAAAACATCTTCCTCAGATTCAGTGAGAGTGACTTGGAGTGTCTCAGCACAGCCTCCAGACAGGGCGGGGGATGTGTGAGAAGATGGGTGATGCTCTGAAGGAGACAGGTGATCTCATCCTGTTTCTATCTTATTCCAGGGAAGCATCCTCACGAATGGCCTTGAGGAACCACACCACCAACTCCGAGTTTGTTCTCACGGGGCTGTCTGACGACCGCCACGTCCAGCCCCTGCTATTTGTGCTCTTCCTGGGGATTTACCTCCTGACCTTGATGGGGAACCTGACGCTGCTGCTGCTGATCAGGGCCGATTCCCGCCTCCACACGCCCATGTACTTCTTCCTGAGCAATCTGTCATTCCTGGACCTCTGCTTCTCCTCTGTCACTGTGCCAAAGCTGCTGAAGGACCTGCTGTCGGAGAAGAAAACCATCTCAGTGGAGGGCTGCCTGGCCCAGGTCTTCTTTGTGTTTCTTACTGCAGGAAATGAAGCCTGCCTGCTCTCAGTGATGGCCTATGACCGCTATGCCGCCATCTGCCACCCTCTGCTCTACGGCCAGGTGATGAGCAACCAGCTCTGTGTGAGGCTGGTGTGGGGCTCCTGGAGCCTGGCCTCTCTCAATGCACTTGTCATAGTGCTCTTGGGTGTTGACCTGGACTTCTGTGATGGCCATATCATCCACCACTACACCTGTGAGCTGCCCTCCCTCTTCCCTCTGTCTTGCTCTGATGTGTCTATGAATGTCAGCATCTTGTCCTTCTCTACTGTACTACTTGGGCTTGGAAACTTCCTCCCAATCTTCTTTTCCTATGCCCGTATAATACACAACACCCTGAGCATGAGCTCCACCACAGGCAGGAGCAAGGCCTTCTCCACCTGCTCCTCCCACCTCATGGCAGTGATCCTGTTCTTTGGCTCGGGTTTGATCCGCTACCTCATGCCTCCCTCTGGTTCCTCCCTGGATTTGCTCTCTTCTCTGCAGTACAGTGTGATCACACCCATGCTGAATCCCCTCATCTACAGCCTAAAGAACACAGAGGTGAAGGCAGCTGTGAGAAGATCATTGGAGAAATATTTGCAATACCTTAGGTGGTGAACTAAGATGCATTTACTCAATAAAATTGCAAGATTAAATTTCCTCTTATGTTCACTCCCCCTCCCACTCCATAGTGTCAAGTAGGGTGCACGAAAGATCCCGGGCTTCCCTGTGCACCCCAGTCTTTGTTCTTGCTTCCATAAATGTCGAGGTATTTATTTTTGACCTCCATTCTGTTGATTGGAAAAGAATGTGGAGACATTCCTCAGTAAGTACATTGATGAGATAACAAAAAAATCATGGTGAAAAGGTGAGATACACAGAGGTTTCTCAAAGACATAGAAGAAAATTCACAAAAATGACTACCTGACCACTTTAATAATAAAAGCTTCAGAAAGTCTGCCTGTATTTCATAAAAAATGATTAACATTAATCAATATTCAGCCACATGCTTCATGAGAAAATCAGATTGGAGGAATTGCAGTTCTAGTAAATAGCCACAGACAAATACCGTCACCCAAGTTACTTAACAGAACTACATAATTTCTCCCCAATACAGTAAGATACGGGTGAGATATGAAATTTAAATTTTGGTTGTGGAAAGAAAAATCTACTGTCGACTGAAATCAGCACAACTCTTATATGTAAGAAAGATAGAGTTTATTCGTAGTCTTACTGAGGGTTACGGCCAGTGAACTTACCTGGGAGGAGTTTTGGTGATATGCTCCAAAGCCCCTACATTTGGAAAAGCTTAAATACTTTCCTAGACCAGAGGATACATGCTGAAAAGAGGTTACATTTATCAATACATCAAGCAGTGTGGCTTGGACACATCTAGTTAGTGTCCTAAAAGATCATGCCACACCCATTCCAAAGCTATCTGTGTGAGGATGCAACGATAAAGGTCCCATTAGGTGGGTGTCCTCATCTTCCTTTGGGGATGGAGCGGACACATATGACAGATTATTTTATCAATGCTGATCAGAAAGTTCCTGACTGACTACATTTTGGGAGGAGGTTGAAACTGCTATTAGGTCATTTGTTAGGTCAAGAAAGCCAAAGAAATGCAGGAGTCCAGACTGATGACAGCAAGATTTAATAGAAGACTTGTAGTGAAGGGCTGATTCAGAAAGACTACAGCCCCAAAAAGAAAGTTTTGCGGTTTTATAGTAATCAGTCTTTAGCCAAGCGCCTTTCTCCAGGGATGTGGGCAGGATGCACGTGCAAGAATTTCCATCTCTTGGTTAGCAGAACTCGAGCCCCATGGATGTTCTCAGGGTCTGGTCCAAGTAGTTTCCAGCTACTCTCCAGGCCTGCCATTTCTCTAAGAATTAAACTGAAAATATCCAATTAGTTTTCTCCTTTCTGCCTTTTCAACAGTATTAAGCTCCGATTTGGTGACCTGGCCTAGCACGAGTGACATCATGGTGGGCCTGTGTCTTTCTTTTTAACACTACAAATATTGGCAATGATATAATTATCTAACAGCAAAGTCTGAATATTCTATCAGAAATGAAAAACACTTAGTACTCCAAGAGACTTTTATGATATCCAATCTTATATATTCATAAAATAAGTAGTTTCTATATAACAAAAATTGAATAAACACTAATTGAACAAACAATATGTATTTTCCTGCTTTTGCAAGAGCAATATCAAATCCTCAGGATTCAACCTTTCAATGAATAATGAATACCTAGAGCCTATATAAACAAAACAGCAAAAATGAAGTAGATGACAAAAAGATACTTAAAAATTAATGTAGGATATATTTATTAAGCGTGCATTCATGTTCAAGTGACAAAAAATGTGGTAAACATTAACAGAAATGAAAAGAAAAATCAGCCTAGGCTGGAGGTAGATGTTTCCAGAGTCGGCTGAGCAGCTCAGGAGAAACCCCAGTGAGTCAGGTTCCTTCTGTCCGTGTGCTCTGCCATCCTCATTCACTGATGTCCTCCTCAGCTTGGTTGCCGTGTAAGCCTGACAGTTGGGGCATTCTTTTTTCATTTTGTAATGAAGGGCCTGACGTTAGCTGTGATTGCCAAGGCGCCCATTATGAAGAGGCATCCACTTTAATGACTGACATCTCCAAGACCCACCTTGCCAGCCACTCAACTACAGAAAGAGCCGGGCCTCTGCATCACACTGAGGCTCCCGGTTTTTAGAGATCTTGGTCGATGTCAGTAACCAACCTTTTGGGACTTGTTTCTTTTTTTCCTCTTCCCTCCTTTAAATTCCTGCTGTTCCTGTTTTAAATTCACCAATAAAGAGTAAACCCTGGAAACCCTAGGCTCCACCCTCCATCCCAATTAAAGAGACCACACCCTAACCCCACCTCGATGTGTGGCCCCAGGGTGCTGTGTAATTTCTAGTCTTGGAAGTAATAAAAAAGTTAATTTTTTCAAAATTTCCTGATGGTTGTTGCTGAAGGGCATCTTGCCCCCCACAAAGGTCGGTCCAGCCTTAACCTTGGTTTGGGAAGGAGAGATGTCAGGGGGAAGCTCACACCCCCACCCGTCCCCGCCTCCCCACAACCGCTAAGAACCCCCAGGCATTTCTAACCTGGCTTTACTCAGTTCTAGGTACCATAGTCTTAGACAACACAAACAGATCCGAAAGATGGGAAACTACCCCTTTTGCTGTTCTTGAATTTTATATAAATGAAACCATCCTAAATGCTTAAAATTTTAAATAGTCAAAGTATTCAAGTCTTAATAGGGAACTAATATAATTGAACTCACAGACATTGGCATTGGGATGGTAAATTAGTTCAAAAACTTCTGAAATATTTTTGGCACTGTCTACCAAATCACATCTAAACGTATGATGAGGAATCTCCATGACCTCAAACTCTTGCTCTTCTCCAAGAGAACTTTTTGTTCAAGACAACCCTCCTTAAATTTCTTTCTAAAACTTAAGAAGAGCTGATTTTCCCTTTTTTAAAAAAAATCTTCATGCCTGCCTGTGTTTTGCCATAGCGTGTTTGTTCTGAATTTCATTCCTATGTATATATGAAGAGAAATAAGAATACTGTCCACCTTCAAAATAAAATGGCCCATTCTTTTACTAGCAAGACGAGTTTATTCAGGAATAACAACGGAATTTGGAACAGTTGCAGAACAAGCAGGTACACACAAGCCACAAAGGGGTCTGCGGCTGCAGCAGCAAGTCATATCGGCGCCCACTAGTGGCAGCACGGTGCGCAGCACCGGGCTTGGCCACCCCCATGGAGGAAGGAGCTCTCCAAGCTGTCTCCTGCAGGTGCGTCCGGTGGTTGTGCTGAGACAGGACTAAGAAGGCTGGGAGAGTCTTCCTCTGCCGACCAGAGAGCAAAGTCTGACACTGCTGGGCTGGGTAAGCTGCCGTGACAGCAGTGCCAGGGAAGCAACTCGGGGCTGAGCCACCAGTGAGTGGGAGGGAGCACCTGGGTCCTCAAGAGAGTGCCCAACCTTTTGGCCATGGGACGGCGGGGGAGGTATCATCTATCTGCCCTTTCTCCTGAGGACAGAGCTCCATCCAACGCTCGCCCTTCTGGCACCCTTCCCACTGCTGGCAAGTCTTTCCAACTGCTGCCTGTGTTTTGGGTGTCATCAGGACCAGCAGAGTATGCCTGTCTGCCACAAGCAGCTGGAGTCTCTGCCTCCCAGACTGTTCCAGCTGCCCCTGGTGTCCAGCCCCGCTAATCACCAGAACTCAGTGTAATGTGGACTCTGGGTGCTGGAGCAGATCTCAAGGGCCAGGTGTGCAGAGTCCCTGGGCTCCTATCCCCACCCCACTCTGTTCCTCTTCCTGTGCCTGCCCATTACCTTCAAACTACCTTCTGCAAAACTCGGACTTTTCTCCTACAAGATATTTGTCTGGAAGTCATCATTATGGACAGTTTTTTATCAATCGTAATCATGGTTGACTTTTTGTCAGTATCAATTCATCTTTCAAAACACTTTGTTAAAATGTATAACTGCCAAACTTTAGAATTTCACATAAGATAAACATGTACATTCTTACTTCAACATTTTGTTTATTTTTAATCTATTTTCTAGTTTTGATTTTTTGAGAAGATTTTACGCAATTTATCTATTCCTTTTATTGGCATGTTTTAGCGGGTTTTATAAAATTAGCACTATTCGTTTGTGATTTTTCTATGCTTAGGATACTTATGTCTTTATGATGTAGTGCGTCCTTTATACTTACACTATCTCCCTGATGACCACTGATAACATATCTTCTAAAACCGAATTTCTCTAATACTCATATACTCATTCCAACTTTGTTTTAGTAACTTGCATTGTTAATTCTTTTCATCCTTTATTTTTACTCTATGTGATAACAGATTTTTTTGTAAAGACTTTTTTAGAAAAAAAAATATTAGGTTCACAGCAACATTGAGAAGAGGGACAGATATATACCCTGCATCCGCACAGACACGGCCTCCCGCGCTACCTACAGCCCCAACAGATGGTACATTTGTTACAGGATGAACCTATAATCACACTTTATACTCATCCAGGGTCCATAGCTTTTAATGTATTTTTAGACATTTTGGAAAAATGTTCTGAAAACCATTTTTAAATCAAAAAGTTTTGCAAAAGTAGTACAGAAAGTGCCTGTGTACTATTGACCTAGGTCTCCTAAATGATACTGTTCTACACAGTCAGAACACAGTTATTAGCTAGGAGAGTGACAGTGACACAAAACCATTAAGCTTATTCTGATTTTACTACTTTTTACATGTAGTCTTCTCTTGAGGTGAGTTTATTTTTAACTACAACCACTACAATATTAGGAATGGCTAAAGTTAATAAAAGTACAATAACAGTATGGTCAGTGTTGCCGAGTAAATGAATCCCTCAGATATTTCAAGTAGGAATGTAAAATGGTACAGACATTCTGGAAAACAGATTGGAAAAAAATATTTTTATTAAGTTAAACTAACATTTACAACAAGCCACAGCAAATCCTCTCCTGCGTGTATGCTCTCATAAAGTGAAAACTTATATTCACTCAAAAACCTGCACATGTATGTTTGTAACAGTTTTAATTGTAATAGTCAATAACTGTAAATAACCTGATAATGTTCCCAGCCTGGTAGTGCATAGGCAAAACATAGAAAAGCCTTAAGATGGAACACAACTCAGTAAGGAAAAGAAGCATTCCTCCCTACCATTCTTCATATTGGTCTCATCAATACCTGAGTAGCTCTATGAATTTCTAAGATTCAGTTCTGTATCCAATATCTTAAGCAATTAGGAAGAACACTTACTGTCAAGTTACCAGAACATCTTGCTGTGGTAAACTAATTCTCCGCCATCCTCTGACTATGGTCAGCTCCTGAAATATTGGCGATATTTTCTAAATGTCCTTCTCACAGCTGCTCTCACCTCATTGTTCTTCAAGCTGTAGATGAGGGGATTCACTAAGGGAGTGACCACACTGTACTGGACAGAGAACAGTAACTCCAGGGGCGAACCTGAGGTTGGCGTGAGATAGCGAAGGAAAGGTGAGCCGTAAAACAGGAGGACAGCAGTGAGGTGGGAGGAGCAGGTGGAGAAGGCCTTGCTTCTGCCTGAGGAGGAGCTGATGCTCAGGATGGTGGAGACAAAAGGAGTATAGGAACAGACAGTTAGGACACAGGTTACAAGCCCATGCAGGAGGCTGGAGCAGAGCAGAATAGTAAAGTTGGTGGAGACATCAGAGCAGGACAGAGGGAAGAGAGAGGGCAGCTCACAGCTGTAGTGGGGGATGGACTGATCCTTACAGAAGTCCAAGCTCACAGCTGGAAGGATGTTGATGAGTGCGTCCAGAAATCCCAGGCCCCAGGAGCCCCACACTAGCCCATTACAGAGCTTGTTGGTTATCTTCTGGCCATAGAGCAGAGGGTGGCAGATGGCAACGTAGCGGTCATAGGCCATCACTGAGAGCAGGCAGCCTTCAGTGCCCCCTGAGTCAAACACAAAGAAGACTTGGGCCAGGCAACCCTGGACAGAGATGGTTTTCCTCTGAGACAGGAGGTTCTCCAGCAGCTTGGGCACTGTAGCCGAAGAGAAACAAAGGTCCAGGGAAGAGAGGTGACTCAGGAAGAAGTACATGGGGGTGTGGAGGTGGGAATCAGCCCTGATCACCAGCAGCAGCGTCAGGTTCCCCAGCAGGGTCTGGAGGTAAATCATTAGGAACAGCTCAAAGAGCAGGGGCTGGACACGGGGGTCTGCAGACAGCCCCAGGAGGATGAACTCGGTGATGGCGCTGTGGTTCCCCAGAGCCATTCAGTTCCTTTGTTCCTTTGGAATAAGACCAGGAAGTGGGCAGAGCTTTCAGTGCCCCTGCCAAAGTCCCAAGACATGCCCATCCTCTCCCTATAGAATGTTTTGTTTTAAGATTTTTAAACTCACTGGCTCCCTCAGGTATTTTTTCTCCCCCAACCATCCCTCCATCCACCTCACAGGTCATGAACTCCTATTATCAGTCCTCCTATATTTGAGCTCTTCTTATTGTCTGCTCTAAAAGCTATGCCCATCTTCTCTACCTTCTTCAACTGGGCCAGCTGCCCTCAGCACCATCATCTTTCACACACTCTAGTGTACTTCTGAGAGTGGCCTGCCCTCACCCCTTCTCTGCTGTTATCCCTCATTCAATTATTTGTTCAATGTCTCTCCATATCTAATTAGTGCGAAGAGCAAATTGTTTACTTAGATTTCATCATTTTTGAAAGTATTATGGCTGTTATATATATTGTCAGTTTTAATTCTCAGAATCAGATTGAGATGCCAGTGTGTGCAATAGTATGTGTGGATACGTGGACAGGAATTCAACTGCAATGAAAGAGACTGTCTATTTTACAGGTGAGAATATTGGAGGTGCCTGAAAGAAATCTAACTTCACACCTTAGTTGGTTTTGCATTTATGTGATGTCTCTATGCCCTCAGTCCCTGCCCATGGATGTCAAAATACCTCTCAGTCCCTGCCCATGGAATAATTTTGAACTTGCTGCTTGATTTTTAAGAGCCTCCATCATCTAAGATTAACTTCTTTCTCCTGTCAGAACTCCCGCCACTCCCCCAATGGCCTCACAGCCATCCCAAATGAGGCTCACCCAGAATAATCGCCATTGGCAATGGCTAAAATTCAGCCACTAGAGGTTCGTTCCATTAAAATAAGTGTGGCCCTACAGAAAAATTGGAGCAACACTTGGAGACACAGCACATGAATCTGGGTTCACATGTAACTCCTTCATGCACAGAAGATGTATATGTTTCCCAAGGCATCAGGCAGTGAGGTTTCCTTTTTGGAAAAGAAATACAACAATTGTTTGCTCCTTCATCCACTTAACTCAAAAAGTGCTAGAGACCCAGAAAGTGTTAATTAGTGATTGAATGAGTGAATTAATAGCAGACCTGAGGTCTGGGGGCTAAGGAAAGTGAGAACATCTCTTCTCCCAGGAAGGGCTGGACCGATTGACCAGAATGGGGACTTTCAGGGGGGCGGTGTGCATTCCTATGTTCATGGGGGCAGGGATCCATAAAGAGGAGAAATAGGAGGAAGCTGGTGCTAATAGAGTAGGGAAGACAAAGTTTCATGCAGTCGATTCCCCACCCCCAAACCTGCAGTGGCTCTTACCCTCTTTCCTGGTCCCTCCACCTCCTCCCTCAGCAGAGTCCATGGTTGAGGTCAGCAGTAGTGGTTTTCAATAACATTAGATTCTGGGTCTCAGAAAAGAGGATACACGTGGACCACCAGGAACCCACTATTGGTTCTTACATGTTCTACCCTCTTCTACTAAGAACGGAAGTTTAAAGGAATTTCATGCTGCCTAATCATCCAGGGCCTCAGGCCAGGCAGCTTTTGCACAGAAAACAAAGAGTCTCTGTTGCCAATGCTCAATGTCACTCAGGAAGGAGACGCGCGCTTCCTGGGCAGCTGAGCACAGAATCCCACCTGATGGAAGGCAGCAGTGTACTGAGGCAGAGAGAGATGGGCATCAGGAGGCACGGAGGGAAGAAGATTCTGGGTGAAAATACATACCTTTAGAGGCCAGGAGGAGACCTGAAGAGGAGAGAAGAACAGAGCCAGAAAAAGCTGGGAACATGGAAGGAAAAACCTTCAGAGAAGTATCTGACCCACTGAGTTGCCTATTTTTTCTAGTACAGAAGACATCCGTTTCTCTCTCCTGCCCCAGATGAACTTGTCTCAAGCCACTAAGTCTTCACACATAAGGGAACCAGTTCTTCTAAGAACAGCACAGATTATTTTCTTTCTCATAGAACACCACAAATGAGCAAGAAAACACCGTGGCCAAACTCTGGATATACTCGGGGGAAGATCTCCCTCATCCTCATCCCCGCAATACCTCTCCACAGGCCAGTCTCCACCCTGGGAGTGCAGATTCCTCTCACCTGATCCCAGGTCCTGCCTCGCAGACGTCTCTGCATTTATTTCTCACTGTGAATCTAAATACAGTACTACAGCTCTCTGCAAATGACTACTTTAGGATCCAGTCTTTTGGGATGGCATCTCTGTTTAGGAGGCCATGTGTTGACCACTGGAGCCTGGCATTTCAGAGACATCTTGCCAATGACGTCTGTTCCCTGAAGTCACAGCCTGAAGCCAGATCCAATTCAATGCCTGTGTAAAATTAACTTTCTAACCCACAGGGAGTTCTTTGGCATGGGGGACTTTTGGAGCTTCTGGGTTGACATCACAGCTTTAACCTTGGGTAACGCTCCTGAGGACCCGTTGCCCTTCAGAGAGGAGGCGGGGCTGGAAGAATTTCCCTGTGATACAAGATCTCATACATAGTAGCTGGATGCCCCATGTGTGAATTCCCTAGGAGCTGGCTGTGCACCCTCGTCGCATCCATATTATTGTCCTGTGGTCACATGAGCTGCATTTCTGAATATAAACAGCTTGATGCAAATGACTGAAGCAATGGATAACACGGAAATCTGTGTGTAGAGATTTTATGGGAGAAGTCAGTGAACCCTCAACCTACCCTCTGGTGCTGAAAAGGGCAGGTGGGAAACCAGCCTTTAAGCTAACACGCCTTTCAAGGAAAAGCCTTATCTTCAGGAATGAATTATCATCTTAAAAATATGCATCTTCATGGGCAGCAAAAATTATATTTTTAGATTTTTTTTTGACATGACTATTTGATGGCAGAAATGTCAAAATGTGTTGTTATGATTCAAATAATTAACACACATAGGACTAAGTGGCTGCATTACTTAAGAAAACAATGGAAGAAAGTTTTTTTAATGTTAACTAAAAAAGCATATGTTTCCTTCCCAATATATTCTTAGTCCTGTAAAATAAATTGGAGATTCTCAGTAACATAACATATGCTTGTACCTGGAAAATTTACCGTCTAGGCAGATCACTAAGTTTACTGACCCAGATCACTAAAATGTTATTCTTCAGGAGAATAAATTCTATCCCATTCTTCTGTTTAATGTCTGACTTTATCTCACTGTGTTGACTGAATGGATTAGTTCAAACATTTTTCTATAGGTGGTCCTTTAAAAAAATGCTATCCTGTTATCAATTTACATTATATGGTGCATATTAAGCTTTGAAGATGGGTACTACCTTTGTAAGCTGCTCTGCAAGTGGGATCTCCTATCTGATGATTTTGAAAACTTTCAAATGATTGAACTTGGTGACAGGATTGGCCTCGTCCAGCTGAGCCGGGTGAGTGACACACTGGCTCATAAGGACCTGTAACGGATGTTTGGAAAACTGACACAGTCTCCTTCTGAGTGAGCCCTTCCCACTTCCTGTTCCGGTCACTCAAGTACATATCTTGGGTCTAGATAGAAGAAATGACTGGTCCTAACTTATAACTTATGACAGAGCTAGGACCACATTTTCTTACATTATTTTTCTAATTTCCATTATGTTCCTTATGTGTAAAGAGCCAGGTACAGTACCTAGCTGCCTCTAAGCATTTAGATGTATAATTCTCTAATACACTTATATTATAAAGCTAGTTTCAAATTATGATGTTTTATTGTTTTTGGCAAAGATCATGCTGACTGACAATAGAGGAATTGGAAATAGTAGGTAAATATTTGAAACAGAATAAAGAGAGAACATGCAAAAGATAAAGATACATGTATATATAGATATAGATGTACACATACACACATACAATTTTTCAGCACATATGTTATCTTCCTCACACAAAAGCTATTTTCATCACAATTAAGATATTAAATTTTTACTGGAGCCAAAAGAATAAAAATCTGAACTTGTGACATCTCTCTACGATAGTAGGGTTTATAAAACTGTTTAATTTGGGGACTTGAATAAGCTCCCAATGAGCACACTGTCTTTATGGCTTAAAAATATGCTAATAAGAACTTAGTCAAGGGTCATAAGTAAATATTAGGGACTACAGTTTTATGTTGAAATAGAATTTTAACTATGATATTAAGAGAATTAAATCTCAGTTGTAGATGGTGTAGCATTTTACCTTAATAGCATTTTTACGTGCATTTATTAATAGCTATGCAATTGGCTTTAAAATTAGAGAACTTAATATAAAGAGGTATTTTCTGACTCATGTATGTGAAAGAAATTACTTTTCTTAAGTCCTCTGGTGCCAGGATATCTTCCTGGGCATCTATATAGCAAAGGACATTTCAATGCCCAGAATGAGCTACAAACACAATTGCGACAATGGTTATGGCAGAGTCCCTGGCCTACAGAGATTATAACAGTACAATGCGGATCATAGGTGTGGCAGAGCAGGGGTGAAGGAGCATGCTACCTACTGAAGGGCAGTGTGCAAATGGCAGTATTGATGCAGACAAGACACTGCTTATCCAACGTGCTGAAGATGAGCAGCCACATGGGCAATTTTAACAAAGTTTATATAGATGAAGAATCATGATTCCTGAATTTAGTTATTTGAAACTGAAATCAATTAGAGATGAGGCTCTAGACATACATTGAGGTTGATTTTCTGTGGTTGTATATGTCATGCTAAGTAACTTACATTCCTTATGAATTTAAGATCTTTGATTCTTTTTTCAGGAAATTTCTAGTAAGCACCAGAATAATTAAATAATAAGGATTTGAAGTTTGAAGGACATGGACATTTTTCTAGATATCATTGTATCACAGGCATAGAAGACAGATTTGAGTGGAGCAGAGCTGTGGGCAAGGAGATTGACTAGGAAGATGCCTATAACTAAATTATGAAATAATGAAGGTCTGAACTAGGGCTGTGTGAAAGGAAGATAAAACTAAGTAGTTGAGTTCTGTTATGGATTGAGTTTATTCTCCCCACCGCAACAAAGAATTGAAAGGCAGAGACCTAGTAGTGAAGAAGAGAGAAAGTTTTATTTGAATACACTCCAAGGGAGGAGCAGCCTAGAACCAAGGTAGACAAAGGCAAGAAAGGGAAGCTCACTGAACTCCTGCTCTGCATTGGGCAAATCCATCACCAACTCCTAAATCCAGGGCCATCTAGCATCTAGTGCCCACCTGAATCTGCACAGCATGGGAACTGAGTCCCACCACACCAGGATTTGGGAGAGCCACAGAGCACTAGATGAAGTGAGATTATGTTCTGAGAACTTCCCAAAGGCAAAGATTTTCAGGCAGGCTATGAAAGAGCATGATTGCACAGCTGCAGTCTTGTCTGGGCCACCCAGGTGGTGGGATCTTGCAAGCCCAAATCAGAGCTCCCAGCAGCCCCTCCCTGTTTAGCTGGAGTAGAACAGGGAGAGTAACACACATGAAGAAAGGGGAGTGCCGGCAACCTCAGAGAGGAGAGGTGACTGAGATCCTTAGGGTCTGAGGTTTCATAGGGCCTTTTTGGGTAGGAGTCTGCAGAAGTCATGACTTTTACAGGTATTTATAATTCTTTGAAGTTTTGTCTTAAGAATAAGGTTATTTAACTGACTGTGTTGGTTTGCACTTAAGCATTCTTTGTTTCCATAGGCTTATTTACACTTCTAAGGTCTGTCTCCTGCCCTGGTTACAAAGTTACTTGATTAAGGGGCTAGAAGAAGAGGAAGAACTGCATACAGAGTAAGTTAAAGAATAAGATGGGACATTTTGCAGGCTAAGTGGATTTTTCAATGGCATGATCTTATTGGTACAAGGAAGACATGCACTGAGCTCTCATACTTTTCTTTATCTGGGGATTATCAGGACATTCCAAGTCACTCAGGGCCTTTGAAACTTCAACTAATTAAGTCATTACCTCTGTGGGTCTTATCTGGATCTCTGCTTTATCTGGTTAATTCTTTGAGTCCCTTCTAGTGGGCTCTACAGGCTTTATTCTCTCACCACCCAGTCATGTCTATTTTTCTGCCTAAGAGTTCTATCCACTTTGGGATGCTTATGACAAATGAGAGAGGAGTCAGTTACAGTTTTAAACTGAAGGGATCTGATGGAGGCTAGTGCCATTGTGTATCACAAATATTATTTCCAGCAAAGTAGTGAACTTGAAATCTCAAAACACTACTGCTCCATAATTTCTAAATCTGCTTAATCAAATACAAAACTGAAAAAAACCTTTAAAGGAATTGTGTTAAGAAGCAAAGTTCAATCAAGTACATTTAAAGATCTAATTGTTACTAAGCAATTCACGAATGGGGTGCATCCTATCTAGCTAACAGAGGTGAGCACTGAGGAGCTGAACAAAATGGAAGATTTTTATAGGAAGGAGGATGGGGCAAGACATTATTAACAAAAGAAAAGGAAAGGTTTCAGGCAAGGTCACCTTCCTTTAAAGGAAACCCTGTAAAGAAAGAGATTTCCTTGTCTTTCTGGAGGTGGGAAATGAAAAGGGCCATGTGACAGATTAACTCATTAGTGCCAACCAGAATTTCCTGAAAAAAAATCAAACAAAAATCTTAAATGAATTGATAAGGAAAGCAAAAGAAATACTCTGAGGACACAGTTAATGTAAAAGGATCTGACCAGTGGAATAAGTATACACAAGGCATCTGATATCCTAGGGCACTTTGGACCTGAATAGTGTAACTCTGGAGAGAGGAAATCCCAGGGCAAAATACCTTTAAAACCAAAATCAGTCAAGGGAGAAATAAAGTTTAAAACCCATTTATTGGTTATAAACTGCAGTCAGGGGCTGTCTCTTTCCTGCTCTGTCAAAAGCAAGCAAGACCTCCCCCTACCCTCGGTTGCCAAGGAAATTATCCATTGATATGGAGATAAACCTTTCTCCACCCCTGAGGAACACCTGTTAGTACTCGGATGCACTAAATGCAGACAAGATATTCTGGAAATTTTCAATTCTACCTACAGATGTTTAGGGCAGAGGTTGGCAAAGTGGCCATGGACCAAATCTGGCTCACTGCCTGTGCTTTGTGAATAAAGTTGTATAAGAATGCTCCCAAGCTCATTCATTTACCTACTGTCTGTGGTTGCCTTTGCAGGAAAATGGCAGAGCTGAGTAGTGACAACAGGACCTGTATAGATCTCAAAGTCTGAAATATTTACTATCTGGCCCTTTACAGAAGAAATTTGCCAACCTCTGCTCTGAGCTGCATTGCCCAACATGGTAGCCACTAGCCTCAGGTGTTCATTTCAATGAAAAATAATTGAAATTAAATAAAATGAAATTTTCAACTCCTCATTTGAATTAGATATATTTCAAGTACTCAAGATGCTCCACACAACTTGTGGTGACTTTACTGTACAGGCCACATGTAGAACATCTCCATGATTATAGGAAGTTCTACCGGATAACACTGGTCAAAAACACAGGTGGTCAAGTAGCACTGGGCACAGAACCTTGGGTCCACATTGGGAGACACACAGGTTCCTTCCTCCTCCCCTTTCTTGTACTCCTTTCCCACCCAGTACCCTCAAATCACTTTCTACAGAATTCCCTTCCCACCACCTCCTTGAATTTTCAGAAGCTGAACAAATCATCTAGGAACAATTCAACAAGAGGACTTTTTCTTAAAGAAGAAAGTTTTTCTTAATCATCACCTCTTTTCCTGAGATAATCATTTCCACAGCATACACACAGCCTCGGTTATATACACAGAACTATGAATGTATGTGAACTTGTATATTCCAAGCAACACTGGTGCTTTTCAAAGCCTACTCTGGATATCTCATTCCGCACCTACTCCTTTTTTAGCTTTTGATTAGCCTATTGTTTTCCCCAGCTGTTATCCATTGCCTTAGGCAGCTGTATTTCCTAATTGCCTCTGACTTTCATCAACAGACATTCCCAAGGAAAATACTGTTCACACTTGACCACAAAGCATTGCAAGTGGGGTCTTTCAGGGTATAACCAGACAGCTAAAATAATGACTGTTGACCACAGTGGGGGTCTGGGTGGGTCTGAAGGAGAGCCAACCCCATTTCTCCAACTCCACAGGTTGCTGGCCTGCTGAATTTTACCATAATAAGGGATGTCACTTTTCACATCTACTGCAGAGCTGCAAAGGGTTAGATGAGAATAGGGCAAATCAAAACACCACAATGTCTCTGTTCTTACCAAGATTCAGCCAATTTTCTTCATTAAATATTACAAGAATAGCTTCAAACCTTGGGTTAATTTCCAGGGTTTTGAAAGAGCTGATTTTGACAAGTTTTGCCTATCCTCTTTGTTTTTATGAAAGAAAATTTTAGGAGGTCCTTACTCCACCATTTTAATAGGCTTTCCTCCTCAAGTATTTTGTGTATATTGCCTTTGAATTCCTTGACCTTGGTACATTTACTAAGTAGTTCTAATAGTTTGTAAACTTGTTTGGATTTTCTGGATACTCAATAAAGTCATCAGTAAATTAAAACCAGTTTTTGCTTTTTCCTTTTTCACTTCAATGCTCTCCAGTTTTTTTTCTTTCTTTCTTGAACTAAATATAGATGCCAGGACAATGTTGAATGGAACTGGCAGTGGTACAATTCTACTCTTGCTCTTATTTCAATGCTTCACAGTAAAGTATTATATTAACCAAAGTTTTGTTACAAATACCCTTCATGAAATAGCGGGGTTGTTTTCTATGACTAGTTTACTGAACGTGTTGGATTCCCCTGAGGAAGGCGCCACCCCAAATCACTCACCAAAGACGTTTCTTGATGCAACAAGCAAGAGGAATTTATTCAGAAGCCAACTAGCTGGGGTCCACGTCAGCCCGTCGCAGCGGGTCTCAACGAGGACCCCGAGCACACTAAGGCAGAAGGTTTTATAGCATTTTCAAAAGGGGTAAAATTTTCCATAATCACAATACAGGGTTTTTTTCTATAGGCTCATAAATCTTTTGCTGGCGCCACATCCTGGGGTCTGATTAGAGGAGATCACCTACGGAATGTCTAGGGTGGTTCTAGTAAGATAAGCTAGGCGTGTATGATTTACTGATTTACGGTTAGCTAACTAAAGGTCACTACAATTGACACAGAAAGGTCACTACAATTGACACAGGCTAACTAACTTGTTTTTCAAGATTCTAATGATTTTCCTTCTTTTGGGTTAGGGGGTGGTATTTAGGCCTTAAGATGGCTGTACTTATGCTAACTTTTGATTCTTCAGATCCTACATTTCCCCACTTCTCTTTTTGGGGCATTCCAATCATGGAATGTTTGTATCTTCTTGTGAGTTGAGTGAGTGGTATTGTTGCTTCAACATTAGTACATGAACGGCACTCACTCTTTCTCTAACAAAAGTTATTAACCGGTTTAACATGCAGGGTCCTAAAGTTAGAAGCAACACAAGGATGAGTAGGGGCCCAGCCAGAGTGGATATCAGGGTTGTAAACCACGGGGACCTGGTGAACCAAGATTCAAACAGTCCTTGGCCTGCTTCTCGCTCTCTCTTCCTCTGATCTAGCCTCTCTCTAAGTTTTGACATTGAATCTCTTACTATCCCGGAATGATCTGCATAAAAGCAGCATTCTTCTCTTAAAGCTGCACACAGTCCTCCTTCTTTTAGGAACAGTAGATCCAGCCCTCGTCTATTCTGTAAGACTACCTCAGAGAGGGAAGTTAGAGATTCTTCAAGTTTTGTAATGGATTGCTCTATTGTTTTTAGGTCTTCATCAATAGCAGTCCTTAGTCCTTCATAATGCTGGTTCCCTTGAACAATAGCAGCTGCCCCCGTTCCCACTCCGGCTGCAACTCCTATCCCTAACAACACGGCTAAGGTCAGCGAGACCGGCTCTCTTTTATATCTATGCCTAGGTTCAAATTCAGTTATGAATGAGAGATCATCATGATACATTAACCTGGGTATTAGCTGAACCATAATACAGAAATCGCGAGAGGAATTGAAGGCAGAAGTAGAGACACATGGGGTCACTCCAGTATTACAAGCCCACCATCCCTCGGGGGGAGGGACTAGATACTCATTTTTACCTGAGGGGGTTATAGCTACGGTTTCATTACACAAGGCTTTATGGGTGGGGGGGACTGTACCTGAACATTTTCCTTTTCCAGTTACTTCAGTTAGAGTTAGTTTCCGGTGGCTTCCCCAGCTACAGATCTCGTGACGGGTTGTTTTATTAAAATTGCCTAACAATCCTAATCCTTCATAATAAGGCGGCCCAGAAGAGAAACACAACCAACAGGATTCAGTAGTTTTAGGATTGGTGGTGTTTAAGGCCTGAAAAGCTCCTTCAAGGAGGTTAAGGAGGCGTCGTCCTGTGCTAGGGAAAGGGGCAACTTGACCAGGAGTGGAAACAGAGGGAGCAGCGGTAGAGTCTACAGGAGGGGCTGGGGTCTGCTCGGGGGCCGGGGCTGGGAGACGCGGCCAGTCCTGCAGGACAGTGTTGGGTCCCACTGGGATAGCCAGGAGAGTTTCTACTTTTAGCCTGAGCATAAATAAGACTCCATTGTCATACCCACTCTGGTACAGTCTTAGTCCCCAAGTAAGCCCCTTTTCCCAGTTTGCTGCCCTTTTTCCTGCATCTGTGAAGGAGATATCAATGAGATTGCAGGTGGGATGAGTCTTGCACTGGGCATGAGTGGCACCTCGTTGGATTTTTATAAGGCCTGGAGGGGGTCTCCCTGCGCTTCCTGTCAGCCAATGGCATGTCCCTGTCTGTTCACAACCCCAATTCTTACAGAAAAAATCTGTCTGCCCTCCACATTGTGAGACCTCGGCATCAGTTGAGGGGGCCGGGCATACATAAAAGCAGGCACTTTGAATTTCTTTCATAGTCCCAGAGCCCCAATGCACTATATAATCCCGAGTGCTACATCCGGGTACTCCAACTGTGTCCTCATACCTAGGGTCTTGCTTGAAAAGAGTGCATACGTCTACAGTGAGGGTAGGCCACCAGGTTCCCTTAGGGTGTTGTCCTGTTATCTGGACTACTATTTGGCGGGAAGCTGGGGTAATGATTTGCCATGTCAGTAACCTGGGCTCATGAGGGTTAGGGTTCTGGTGGGTTGGAGGTAGCAGAAACATCAGAATTACTAACAGCATAATTCTTTTTACACAAGCGAAGCTTAAGGGGGTTATCAGTCCGAGTTACTCGCCAGTCTGGGTCCGGGGGTGCCTTCTTTAGATGTGAAGCGTGTATCCAGGAAGAGACGCCGTCCACTTTTACAGCTGTGGGAGTAGTCAGGAGGACGACGAAAGGCCCCTTCCACCGTGGCTCGAGGTTTCCTGTCCGGTGCCTTCTTACATAGACAGGGTCTCCCACCTGGAACTGGTGAGGCACTGAGAGTTCCTCTGGCCGATAGGCTTCCTTGATGGAGGCCCACACCTCTTTCTGCACAGCTTCCAAAGCTCGTAACCTTTCAAGCAAAAACTTATTAGTTGCACACTCAGGGAATACATGAAGATGTGCTGACTGAAGCGGAGCTGGGGCCCCAAACATTATTTCAAAAGGCGTTAGTCCAAAGCGGCCGGGAGTGTTCCTGACTCTAAATAGGGCGAAGGGAAGGAGGACTAACCAATCACATAAGCCAGTCTCTATGGACAATTTAGTCAAGGTCTCTTTTAGAGTTCTGTTCATCCTTTCTACCTGTCCTGAGCTCTGGGGCCTGTATGCACAATGCAATTTCCAGTCCGTCCCCAGGATCTTGGCCAATCCCTGACTTACCTGGGCAACAAAAGCAGGGCCGTTGTCGGAGCCAATTACCTTTGGGATTCCAAACCTGGGAAATATTTCTTCAAGGATCTTTTT
Source organism: Manis javanica (assembly GCF_040802235.1). Classification (NCBI taxonomy): domain Eukaryota; kingdom Metazoa; phylum Chordata; class Mammalia; order Pholidota; family Manidae; genus Manis; species Manis javanica. The sequence goes on from NC_133165.1 coordinate 89,158,180, forward strand.
AGACACCGTCTGAGCTGTCTCAGTTTTGGTGGGGAACGCCTCTGTCCATCCTGAAAATGTGTCTAGAAAAACTAGAAGGTACTTATATCTATACTTGGCAGGCTTAATTTCAGTGAAGTCAACTTCCCAATAAGCTCCTGGGCAATCTCCTCGAAGTCTTTTCCCGGATATTGCTTGATTTTTGCTCACGTTTACTAATTGACAGGGAACACAATTTTTTACAATCTCATCAGCTAATTTTCCTAATTTAATAACATGATAAGGGGAGTCTCGAACTAAGGTCTTTAGGTTTTTTGCTCCCAAATGTGTCAGTTGATGTAATTGCCTTAAGTATTCTGCTGCCTCTCTCTGGGGCAGGACAACTTTCCCTTTTTCAGACTTGTATGTCTCTTGGGGCGAAGAATTTTTGAACCCTAATTTGTCTATACAAATGAGATCTTCAGGTGTGTACTGGAAGCTCTTGATGTGAGTGGCTTCCGGACACACTTGGAGGGGCAAAATGTTCATTCCCTGAGCCGCTTGCTTTGCGGCTTGGTCTGCTCTCCGGTTTCCTCGAGCTATTGGAGAGTCATTTTTCTGGTGTCCAGGGCAATGTATTATTGCTACTTCTTTAGGCCTATGGATGGCTTCTAGCAAATCTAAAATTTCTTGTTTGTTTTTAACATCTCTCCCGGCAGAAGTTAACAGCCCTCTCTGTCTATAAACAGCCCCGTGTATATGAGCAGTGGCAAAGGCGTATCTGCTGTCAGTGTAGACGTTAAGTCTCTTACCTTCTGCCATCCTTAGGGCCTGAGTCAGGGCGATGAGTTCTGCTCGCTGTGCAGAGGTGCCCGTTGGGAGTCCACTGGCCCATACAACTCGGTCATCATCTACTACTGCAGCTCCAGCCATTCTTTTACTATCCATGATGTAACTGCTCCCGTCCGTGTACCAAGTCAGGAGTCCTGTGCCCCTTAAGGGCTGGTCTTGCAAGTCCTGGCGGGTTCCTGTCTCTTCAGCCAGGATTTCCTGGCAGGTATGAAGCACTTCTTTCCCCAACTCGGGGAGCAGAGTGGCCGGGTTTAGGATGGCAGGGGGGGAAAACTCTACTCGATCACGATTCAGGAGTAAGGTTTGGTAGTGAGTCATTCTGGCATTCGACATCCATCTCTCGGGTGGCTGCCGAATTACACTCTCCAACGCATGTGGAGCAACCACAGTAAGTTTCTGTCCCAGTGTCAGTTTGTCAGAATCTTTAACTAGGAGGGCCACAGCCGCCACTACTCTCAAACAGGCAGGCCATCCACTACTTACTGGGTCTAATTTTTTTGACAAATAGGCGACAGGTCTCTTCCAAGGTCCCCATTGTTGGGTCAACACTCCCCGAGCTACTCCACTCCGTTCATCCACAAAAAGGACGAACGGCTTAGATACGTCTGGGAGGGCCAGAGCAGGTGCCGACAGGAGGGCCTTCTTGATCTCATCAAAGGCCTGTTGCTGTTGAGGTCCCCAAACAAACGGGGCTGCCCCTTTGGTCAGGGGGTACAGGGGGGCAGCTAAGGTGGCATATCCGGGTATCCATAATCTGCAGAACCCTGCTGTTCCCAGAAATTCGCGGACTTGGCGCGGAGTAGTAGGGACCGGGATCTGCGTCACAGTCTGCTTCCGGGCTTCAGTAAGCCACCTTTTCCCTTCTCTCAGGGAATACCCTAAATAAGTCACTTGTTGTTGGCAGATCTGTGCTTTTTTGGCAGATGCTCTATACCCCAGCCTAGCAAGTTCAGTCAAAAGGGCTTCAGTAGCCGCTTGGCAGACTTCCTGTGTAGGAGCGGCTATCAGTAAGTCATCAACATATTGTAACAAGGTTACCTGCGGGTTGGAGGCTCGGTAAAAGGCCAAGTCCTGGTGTAAAGCCTCGTCAAAGAGGGTAGGTGAGTTCTTGAATCCTTGTGGCAAGCGAGTCCAGGTCAATTGTCCAGTAGTTCCTGTGGAGGGGTCTTTCCACTCAAAGGCAAACAGCGGTTGGCTACTCTGATGCAGGCGCAAACAAAAGAAGGCGTCTTTTAAATCTAAGACTGTGTACCAAGTGTTTTCTGGGGCCAGAGAGCTTAGCAGGTTGTAAGGATTTGGCACAGTGGGATGAATGTCCTGTGTTCTCTTATTAACTTCTCTTAAATCTTGCACTGGTCGATAATCTCCTGTTCCCGCCTTCTTTACAGGCAGCAAGGGAGTGTTCCATGGGGATTTACATTTTACTAATATCCCCTGCTCTATGAGCCTCTGGATATGGGGCCTAATCCCATCTCTGGCCTCTTTACTCATTGGATATTGTCTCACAGTTACTGGTGAGGCTGAGGCTTTCAATTCTATGACTACCGGGGGCTGGTTTACAGCAAGTCCCATACCTGCCGTTTCTGCCCAGGCCCCTGGAAACTGGTTGAGCCACCTCTGATTAACTCGGGAGGGTTCTGGTTCTTTAAAAAGGCGGTACTCGTCTTCTAACTTTATGGACAGGATGCTTAGGCCCAAGGGTCTCTTTTTTCTGTCAGTTACTTGGGTATCTTCAGTCTGAAAGGATATTTGGGCCCCGACTTTGGTCAAGATGTCTCTTCCCAACAAGGGTGTAGGGCATTCTGGTATAACAAGGAATGAGTGGTTTACTTGTCCCACTCCTAAGTCTACTGTTCTTTGGGTAGTCCATGCATATTGTTTCTGACCCGTGGCCCCGAACACCCAAGACTTTTTACTAGAAAGGGGGCCTCTAGCTTGGGTCAGTACTGAATGTTGAGCACCGGTATCTACCAGAAACTCAACGGGTTGCCCCTCCACTTTCAGAGTTACCCTAGGCTCGGGGAGGGGCTCCGATCCCCGTCTTCCCTAATCTTCATCTTCTAGCAGGGACAACACTTTCTTCGGAGGTCCCCGTGGTGGTTTCTTAGGGCATTCTTTCACCCAATGCCCCTTTTCCTTGCAGTACGCACACTGATCTTTATCTAAAGGAGGTCGGTTGCCCAGGGACCCTGCCTTACTAGTTTTACCACTAGAGGGCGGTCGTCCCCTTACTTTCTACTATTGCGGCCAAGATCTTTGTTAAATTTTTCTCATGCTTTCTATCTCTCTTTTCTTCTTTACTTTCCCTCTCCTTCTCTTTCCTTAACTCTTTCTCTTCCTCAGTCTCTCTCTTATGATAAACTTTCTCTGCTTCTTTCACTAAATCTTTCAGCGACAAATCCTGTAAGCCTTCCAATCTCTGAAGTTTTTTCCTAATGTCGGGTGCCGATTGCCCGATAAAAGCAAGGGCCACTGAAGCACTATGCCCCTCAGAAGTGGGATCAAAGGGAGTATACCGCCTGAAGGCTTCTATCAGGCGTTCTAAGAATACTGCAGGTGCTTCAGTGGCTCCCTGGCTGACCTCTCTTACCTTGGCCAAATTGGTGGGACGTCTTGCGGCCCCACGGAGACCTGCCACCAGAGCCTGACGATAGATGGTTAGTCGCTCCCTACCTTCTGGAGAATTAAAGTCCCAGTTGGGTCTAGTCAACGGGAACCCCCTCTCTATGTCATGAGGGAGTTGCGAAGGCCGTCCGTCGGTTCCAGGCACATTCTTCCGTGCCTCCAGGAGAATCCTCTCTCTCTCTTCCGTGGTGAAGAGCACCTGTAAAAGCTGCTGACAGTCATCCCAGGTGGGCTGGTGGGAAAACATCAGAGACTCTACTAAACCAGTTAATTTCTGTGGCTCCTCTGAAAAGGGCGGGTGGTTAGCTTTCCAATTATACAAATCAGCAGAGGAGAAGGGCCAATATTGCAGAGGTTGGAAAGGCGGTTCCCCTTCTTCTCCAAGGATGGGAACTCCATAAGACTGGAGAGGAAAGATACCCGGTGGGTCCAAGATGGCCCCTCGGCGGCGCCGGGTGCCCTGGGCAGGTCCCGGAGCCGGCCCTACTGCCTCAGCATCAGGGACTGAGGGTGCCGGAGCTGGGGGTGCTGGGGGTGCTGGGGGTGCTGGGGCCGGGGGCACCGGGGGTGCCGTGGGGGCAGGAGGGTAAGGAGGGGGAGGGGGATCATCAATTATAAGCGAATCTTGAGTATCAGGGTAAACTTTGGTAGTTTCTTTTTCTTTTTTCTGAGGTTGAGTCTGGGCAGCTAAAACTCGAGGGCCCATTTTCTTTTGCACCCAGGGCTTTACCCAGGGTGGTGGGTTCTCCACCAACTCTTGCCAGACTACAATGTAGGGTTGCTGATCCGGGTGTCCTTGAGACGAATCCTGAAAAACAATAGCTTTTACTGCTAGTAAAGTGGGGAGATCAAAAGTCCCCTCCGAGGGCCACCCAACATTGAAGGTGGGCCATTTGGAGGAACAGAAAGTCTGCCATGGTCCCTTTTTCACTTCTACTGACAAGTTACGTGCCCTCGCTCTAACTTCCGTCCAATGATCTAGTGTCAGGCTAAGGGGGGTCGTCACTGTCTGTCCCATTGTCAGTATAACAATAATTAGACACGTAAAGGACACAAAAAACAAAGACACACACAGATTAGACACACAGCGGCCGCTTTTGGTTCTTTTCAGAGCCTCGAACAGAAACCGAAAGGAATCAGAGGGTTGATATTCTCGGCGCCCAAAAATCAACCCTATCTCATCAGGTTCAGTTTGCCGGAAAAACAGACGGGAGGCTACCAGGCGTCCCTGGCCCCCCAACCTCCCTGAGGCGTCCCCCAGGGTTGCAGCCTGCGGTGCTCTAGTACGTCTACCGACCGCAGTCACAGCCCCTGTACGGGATTGAGACGGCTGCCAGACAACGGGTACCCTTCAGAACTCCGACCGGTCTCACTGAAACAGAAAACAGAACACAAACAACAACTCGAGGCGCCACCAATCTTACCTCTTCCTCCAAGAGCGACTTCGGGAGTGAAGCGGGGTGGACAACCGATCCCGGACGAGCCCCCAAATGTTGGATTCCCCTGAGGAAGGCGCCGCCCCAAATCACTCACCAAAGACGTTTCTTGATGCAACAAGCAAGAGGAATTTATTCAGAAGCCAACTAGCTGGGGTCCACGTCAGCCCATCGCAGCGGGTCTCAACGAGGACCCCGAGCACACTAAGGCAGAAGGTTTTATAGCATTTTCAAAAGGGGTAAAATTTTCCATAATCACAATACAGGGTTTTTTTCTATAGGCTCATAAATCTTTTGCTGGCGCCACATCCTGGGGTCTGATTAGATGAGATCACCTACGGAATGTCTAGGGTGGTTCTAGTAAGATAAGCTAGGCGTGTATGATTAACTGATTTACGGTTAGCTAACTAAAGGTCACTACAATTGACACAGAAAGGTCACTACAATTGACACAGGCTAACTTGTTTTTCAAGATTCTAATGATTTTCCTTCTTTTGGGTTAGGGGGTGGTATTTAGGCCTTAAGATGGCTGTACTTATGCTAACTTTTGATTCTTCAGATCCTACAAACGCATGTTTTATTTTCTAAATCACGAATTGGTGTTGAAGGTCAAGGATTTTTCAGCATCTATAAGATGACTTCTTCTGCTGCTTACTAAATGTTATATTAAATTACATTGATTCATTTTTTTAAGTTTTTTGGTGTGGGTAAAAATGCAATATTTCCAGAATCTCTCACCTGGCCTTAGGGCATCTCCATATCAATAGGTGCTTCAAAGGGGTGGAGAGAAGTAGTCCTTCTCTATATCAATAGGTAATTACAAGGGGGAGTGAGAGCATATCTGGACTGGAGAGGTTAGGTGGGGCCGTTTTGCAGCAGGTGGCAAGAGACACAGGCGAGCAGAAGTGGACAACTACTTGTAAACAATAAATTGGTTTCTCCCACGTTATATCTCCCTTTGACTGACTTTGGTTTCAAAGGTAATTTGTCCCAGGCTAGGAACATATTTTTCCCCAGAGTTATACCAGGAACTAGTCGGCCGGACCTCTGAACCCAATATCAGTCTTCATGGGTGTAATGCTTGGGCAGGCTGCCCCTAGAGATGGTGCCGAGACACCCAGAAACCCCTCTGTGGTTGGTGGGAGGCCCCAGTGTCTGCTGTGGTAGAGGGTGCAGCTTTACCCAAGGGCCTCCTATCTGTGGGGCTTCAACTTGGAGAGCCCCTTGTGGAAAACTGGTCTAGGGTAAAACACCTCCTAGATGGGTGGGCTCTTCCCCAGAATTGGGAAAGTGTGGAGACACCAGGAGCTGTGGAATTAGCCTTCAGTGAGACAGAAGATTACTTAGAGGTTCTGAGTGGCCATGTAGCAGCTGGGATTGTGGGATGTTTGTATCTCAAGATAGTGGAAAGGGATATCAAGGAGAGAGACAAACTTCAGGGCTGCTTGGAGGAGCTGGGTACCCTTAAGAGAGACAGTTATTCAGAAGTCATGTTGCACTACAGGAAGATACATCAGCAGTGAGGGAGGAGGCAGCAAGAGAATCTGCGTTGAGGAGGCCTTAGGGGAGGTGAAGGAAGGAGAGGTGCCTTCAGCCCCAGACATGGTAGGAAAGATGGGGGGTGCATATGAGGGGGAGGGGCCAAGAGCAGAACTGTTGACGAGGAGGCACCAGCCTCTCCTATATTAAAGACCCACCCAGGTGTAGTTAGTCAAATAAAAATTCAACAACCGTGGTCTCCTCAGGGGGAGGTGCAGCTCCTTCCCCAGGTTGAGGAGCACTCCATGCTCTGGCCCTATACCCATGGTGAGCTGGTGGGCATGAGCATCTGCTTTCAGCAGAAGCCATCAGAACCTCTTCCTACATGGCTTCTGCATCTCTGGGATATGGGAGTGGAACACATTGGTGTACCTGCTTCTGAAATAGGTAGACTGGCTACATTCAATTTCATGTAATATGAACAAGAACAGGCTTATCACAACATTTTGTTTTATTTTTAATATATTTTCCAGTTTTGATTCTTTGAGAGAATATTAGCCAATTTATTTCTTCCTTTTTTGGCGTATTTTAGCAAGTTTTATAAAATAAGCACCACTCGTTTGTGATTTTTCTGTGTTTGGGATTATTATGTCTTTGTGATATAATAATTTCTGTATATGTTATCTCTCTAGATTATTGGTAATATATCTTCTTCTGAAGCTGAATTTGTCTAATATTAATATACTCATTCCACCTTTTAGTTTGACATGCCTTGTTAATTCTTTTCATCCTTTATTTTTGCTCTATAAGATATCATTTTAAGACTTTTTAAGAAAAAAATATTTTATACTCAAAGCAAAATTCAGAGAAAGGTACAGAGATCTCCCATGTACACCCTGCATCCACACAGACACAACCTCTCCCATTGTCTACAGATGCCAACAAACACATTTGTTACATGATGAACCTAAAGGATACATAATAGTCACTCAGAGTCCATAGTTTTTAACATATTTTTCAATGTTTTATTCTCAAGAAAAATTAGAATTTAAAAACTTTGCAAAAATAATACAGAAAGTGCCTGTGCACTATTCACCTAGTTTTCTTAAATGATATTTTTCTACACCATCAGAGAGCAGTTTTTAAGGACAGGAATGTGACAGTGAAACAAATTATTCTTACTTCATCAGTTTTCACATGTACTCTATTTTGCGGTATAGTGTATTTCTAAGTACAACCACTGCACACTTAATTAAGAATGGCTAAAATTAATAAAAAGATATAATACCAGTATGGACAATGTTGCAGAGTAACTGAATCCTTTATATATTTCTGGTGAGAATGTAAAATGGTACAGACATTCCTGAAAAGAGATTGGAAAAATAATTGTATTAAGTTAAACTTATATTTACAACATGCCACAGCAAATCCTCTCCTAGGTATATGTTCTCAAGAAGTGAAAACATGTTCACACAAAATCTTATACATGAATATTTATAGAAGTTTTATTTGTAATAAACAATAACTATAAATAACCTAAATGTTCCTAACCTGAATAGAAAAATAAACATGGACCAGTGTTATGATGAAACACTGCTCAGAAAGGAAAAGAAGCATTCCTCTCTTTCATTCCTGATACTGCTCTCATCGCCATCTGGGTAGCACTATGAATTTCTAAGATTCCTTTCTTGGATCCCATATCAGAAGCAATCAGAAAGTACACTTACTGTCAAGTTACCAGAACATCTTGCTGTAGTAAGCTAATTCTCCACCATCCTCTGATTATGGTCATCTACCAGAATACTGGAGACATTTTATAAATGTTCTTCTCACAGCTGCTTTCACCTCATTGTTTTTCAAGCTGTAGATGAGGGGATTCACTAAGGGAGTGACCACACCATACAGCACAGAGAACACTAACTCCAGGGGTGAACCTGAGGTTGGTGTGAGATAGCGAAGGAAAGCTGAGCCATAAAACAGGAGGACAGCAGTGAGGTGGGAGGAGCAGGTGGAGAAGGCCTTGCTTCTGCCTGAGGAGGAGCTGATGCTCAGGATGGTGGAGACAATAGGAGTATAGGAACAGACAGTTAGGACACAGGTTACAAGCCCATGCAGGAGGCTGGAGCAGAGCAAAATAGTAAAGTTGGTGGAGACATCAGAGCAGGACAGAGGGAAGAGAGAGGGCAGCTCACAGCTGTAGTGGGGGATGGACTGATCCTTACAGAAGTCCAAGCTCACAGCTGGAAGGATGTTGATGAGTGCGTCCAGAAATCCCAGGCCCCAGGAGCCCCACACTAGCCCATTACAGAGCTTGTTGGTTATCTTCTGGCCATAGAGCAGAGGGTGGCAGATGGCAACGTAGCGGTCATAGGCCATCACTGAGAGCAGGCAGGCTTCTGTGCCCCCTGAGTCAAACACAAAGAAGACTTGAGTCAGGCAGCCCTGGACAGAGATGGTTTTCCTCTGAGACAGGAGGTTCTCCAGCAGCTTGGGCACTGTAGCCGAAGAGAAACAAAGGTCCAGGGAAGAGAGGTGACTCAGGAAGAAGTACATGGGGGTGTGGAGGTGGGAATCAGCCCTGATCACCAGCAGCAGCGTCAGGTTCCCCAGCAGGGTCAGGAGGTAAATCATTAGGAACAGCGCAAAGAGCAGGGGCTGGACACGGGGGTCTGCAGACAGCCCCAGGAGGATGAACTCGGTGATGGCGCTGTGGTTCCCCAGAGCCATTCGGTTCCTTTGTTCCTTTGGAATAAGAACAGGAAGTGGACAGAACCTTCAGTGCCACTGCCAATGTCCCAAGACGTCCCCATCCTCTCCCTATACAATGTTTCATTTTATCAAGATTTTAAAGATCCTACCTGGTTTCCTCCAGGCATTTTTCTCCCCCAATCTACTCACTATCCACATCACAGGTCCTGAACCTCTATATCAGTCATGCTAAATTTGATTTCGTGCCCTTATTCTGCTCTAAAAGCCATGTCAGTCTGCTTAACCTTCTTCCTCTGGGCCTTGGGCCCTCAGCTCCAGCATCTCTCATGCACTCCAGTGTGCTCCTGAGAGTGGCTGCCCTTCACCCCTTCTCTGCTGTCTCTTATCCATTATCTCAATTATTTATTCAACACCTCTCCATAATTAATTAGTGCTTACAAAGAGCAAATTGTATTTGCTTATATTTTATTATTTTTATTGCAGTTATATTTACTGTCTGTTTTAATTCTAGGTATCAGATTGAGAGGCCGGTGTGTGCAAATATGTGTGTGAAGAGGTGGACAGGAATTTGGTAGCAATGAAAGAGAATGTCCGTTTTACAGGTGAGAATATTGGAGGTCCCAGAAAAAATTCCAATTTCCTACCTTAGTTGGGTTTGTTTTTGTGAGATGTCTCAATGTCTCAGTCCCTGCCCATGGAATACTTCTACACATTCTGCTTGACATTTAAGACACTCCATCATCTAAGATTAACTTCTTTTTCCTGTCTGAATTCCCACCCCTCTCCAATGGCCTCACTGCCATCCAAAATGGGACTCATCCAGAATAATTGCCATTGGCAATGGCTAAAATTCAGCCACTTGAGGTTCATTCTAGTAATTGAAGTGTGTAGCTACAGAAAAGTTAGAATAATTCTGGGACACACAACACATGAATCTGGGTTAAAATGTAACTCCCTCATTAACAGAGGATGTGTAACTTTCTCAAGTCATCAAGCAAGTGAGGTTTCATTTTTGTAAAATAAGAAATATAACAAGTGCTTGCTCCTCGGTCCACTCTGCTCAGAAATTGTTAATGACCCAGAATGTGTTAATGAGTGCTTACATGAATGAATTGATAGCTGGCTTTGGTCTGGAGGCTGAGGAGGGTGAGAATACCTCTGCCCCCAGGTTGAACGACTAGACAAACTGACCAGAATTTGAGCTTCCAGAGAAGCAGTGTATATACCTCTGTTCATGGGGGAAGGGATCCATAAACAGGAGAAATGGGAGGAAGCTGGTGCTAATCGAGTAGAGAAGACGAAGTTTCTTGAGTTGATTTCCCACCCCCCCAAACCTGTGGTGGCTCTTGTCCTCTTTCCTGGTCCCTCCACCACCTCCCTCAGCAGAGTTCATGGCTTAGGTTGGCAGTGGTGATTTTCAATAACGTTAGATTCTGGGTCTTACAAAAGAGGATCAAGAACCCACAATTGGCTCTGACTTGTTCTCCCCTCTTCTCCTCAGAAAGGAAGTTTAAACTGAGGGATTTCATTCTCCCTAGTCATCCAGGGCCCCAGGCCAGGCAGCTTTTGCACAGAAAGCAAAGAGTCTCTATTGCCAATGCTCAATATCACTCAGGAAAGAGACGTGCTCTTCCTGGGCAGCTGAGCACAGAACCCCTCCTAAATGGAAGGCAGCAGTGCGCTGAGGCAGAGAGAGATGGGCCCCAGAGGGAATGGAGGAAAGAACATCGTCAGTGGAAAGACATACCTCAGAGAGTCAGGAGGAGACCTAACGAGGAGAGAGGAGCAGAGCCAGAAGAAGCTGGGAACAAGGCAGGAGAATATCTTCAGAGAAATAGCTGACCCACCGAGTTCCCTGTTTTTTCTGGTATAGAACACATCCGTTTCTCTCCGCTGCCATGGATGAACTCGTCTTGAGCCAGTAATTCTTCGCACATATGAGAACTGTTTCTTCTAAGAACAGCACAGAATATTTTCTTTCTCATAAGATACCACAAGTAGGCAGAAACACCATGGCCAAACTCTGGATATACTAAAGGGAAATCTCCCTCATCCTTATCCTTGCATTTCCTCTCCACAGGGCGATCTCAACAATAGAATTGCAGAATTCCTATCACTTGATCCTAGGCCCTGCCTCAATGACATCTCTTCCTTTATGTCTTGCTGTGAATCTAAACATAGTACTACAGCTCTCTGCAAATGGGTGACTTGGGATCTGGTCTTATGGAATGGCATCTCTGTTTAGGATGCCATGTGTTAGCCACTGGAGACTGGCAGTTAAGAAACATCTGTCCAATGGCTTCTATTCCCTGAAGTCACAGCCTGAAGCCAGATTTTAACTTGTTGCCTGAGTAAAGTAAACTTTCTAAGCCACAGGGAATTCTTTGGCATGTGGGACTTTTGGACCTTCTATGTTGACATCACACTTTTAACCTTGCGTAAATGTTCCTGAGGGCCTGCTGCCCTTCAGAAAGGAGGCAGGGCTGGAAATATTTCCCTGCGATACAAGACTTCATACTTAGATAACAACAAAGCAAAAACTGAAGGAACAAAACAGCAGCAGACTCACAGAACCCAAGAATGGACTAACAGTTACCAAAGGGAAAGGAACTGCGGGAACTGGGTGGGAAGGGAAGGATAAGGGGATTAAGGTGCATTATGATTAGCACACATAATGTAGAGGGGGCACGGGGAAAGCAGTATAACACAGAAAAGACAAGTAGTGACTCTATAGCATCTTCCTATGCTGATGGACAGTGACTGTAATGAGCTATGTGGTGGGGACTTGATAATAGGGGCAATGTAGCAACCACAATGTTGCTTATGTGAAATCTGAGCATAAGATTGTATATCAATGATATCTTAATTTAAAAAAAGATTTCATACTTAGTAGCTGGATGCCTCATGTGTGAATTCCCTGGGAGCTGGCTGTGCACCCTCCCTGCATCCATACTACTGTCCTTTAGTCACACAAGCTGCATTTCTAAATATAAACAACCTGATGATGAAATGACTGAAGCAACTGAAAACACAAAAATTTGTATTTGGATATTTTTGGGAGGAAGTCTATGAACCTTCAACCCACACTCTGGTACCAAAAAGGGCTCATGTGAAGATCAGTCTTTAAGCAAACACATTTTCACGGGATAGCTTTATTTCCAGGAATTATTATCAACTAAAATATACATCTGCATGGATAGCATAAATTACATTTTTAGATTTTTTTCAACATGACCATTTTGATGACAGAAAAGTCAGATGTATTTTATATGATCCAAATATAATAATTAATGCACTTAGGACCAGGTGGTTACATTGCTTAGGAGAGCAATGGAAGATTAATTTTAAAAATGTTATCTAAAGAAGCATATATTTCCATCCCAATATATTTGTAATTCTGAAAAATAAATTGGAGATTATCAGTAAGATAACATATTCTTGTGCCTGGAAAACTTACAGTCTAGGAAGGGGAATTACCCTCATCACTAAAATGTTATTCTTCGGGAGAATAAGTCTGTCCCATTCATTTCTTTAATGTCTGATTTTATCTCACAGGATTGACTGAATGGATTAGTTCAAACATTTTTCTATAGGTGGTCCTTTAAAAAATGCTAGTTTGCAATCAATTTACATTGTATGGTGAATATTAAGCTTTGACGATGGTTACTACCACCATAGGCTGCTATGCAAATGGGCTCTTCTATCTAATGATTTTTGAAACTTTCAAATGATTGAACTTGGTGACAGGATTGGCCTAGTCAGGCTGAGCCTGGTGAGTAACGCACTGGCTCAGAAGGACCTGTGAGGGATGTTTGGAAAACGGATACAATCACCTTCTGAGATGAGCCCATCCCTCTTCCTGTTCACATCATTCAGTAAATATCTTGGGCCTAGATAACAGAAATAATAGATCCTAACTTGTTAGTAATTTATGACAGAGCTTGGACCATAGCTGCTTATATGATTTTTAAAAAATCTCATTATGTTCTGAATGTACAAAAAGCCAGGTACAATAACTAGCTGCTTCCAAGTATTTAGATGTATAAATCTCTAATACATTTACATTATAAGGCTGGTTGTCAAAAATGTATGATGTTTTATTATTGTTGGCAAATATCATACTGATTGATAGATATTGATACATATACACACACAAATAATATTTCAGCACATACATGTTATCTTCCTCCCACAAAAGATTATCTTCATCACAATTAAGATACTAAATTTTTATTGGAGCCAAAAGAAAGAATCTCATCTTGTGAAGTCTCCCTTAGATAGTAGTTTTATATAAAACTGTTTGATTCAGGGATTTGAATAAACTCCCCATGGGCACAAAGTCTTCATGGCTTATAAGTATGCTAATGAAAATTTAGTCATGGGTCAAAAGTAAATATTTGGGACTAAAGTTTAAATTATAATAAAGTCTTAAAATACTGTATTAAGAGAATTGAATCTGGATTTTTGATGGTGCAACACTGCATTAATAACACGTGTTTTGAAATGCATTTATTAATTGCTATGCAATTAACATTAAAATTAGAGAATTTAACTTTAATTTAGAAACATGAAGAGGTATTTTCTTGTAATATCCTGTCTTAGTCACACATACTATCATTTGTGTTTGAGCAGTCCACAGATCAGCTTTGTTCAGGCAGCTGATTAGCTTGATTATCGGCCTTGGCAGCCCAGGGCATGGTGAGAGCAACAGCTTTCATACTATATAGTCACAATCTAAAGTCGGAAATAATTTTAAAGCACTGTTTTCAATATTAAAAGGACCAATGGGATGTCTTACGTGAGCTTTCGAACATCTCAGTGATGCAATGACTCATAGTCATCTTTTCTAAACTCTTTTCTGAGTTTAGTGGAGGTTGAATATAGAAAGTGTGGCCGAAGGGGTATCTGCCTGATTACCCAAGCAGGAAAGGAATAATCTGTAATTGACAGTCTAAGGGGTGCATCTTCTCTCTGGGACGTTTCAGGCAAAATCACCTCCTGTAAATTTGCTGTGTAAAAGAGATTTGTTGACCAAAGATGTAAAGCAAAAAAAACAAGTTAACAGACACACTGAAATCATTATGCTGTATATATAAAACTAATACAGTGTTGTATGTCAATTATAGTTCAATTTAAAAAAAGGAAATAGCAGTTTCTCTTACAAAATATATGTCTTTTAATTTAACAATTATGTTTAAAAGAAAAATATCCTAAAGCACAGTCATTCCAATAAAATAAAAATTGGTATTAACCAAGACAGGTTAGGTTTAGCGCATTTACCACAGCATTCAAACTTATAAGAAAAATCAGTAACTACCATATATTGGGGTGGGTAAAACAATGAAAAAAGTATTTCCAGAAGAATAAGTATAATTAATAAACATAGACAATGCTTCATTGCCACTAATCAAAGATATATGAATTTATAAAAATTCATACCATCTCTTGCTTTTCAAACCAGTAAATTTTTTTAAGGGAATGGTTATAAGGGAAAGGAGAAACAGACATGTGCATCCTTTCCAGCATCAGAAACTTTACTAGTTTTACTAGTTTACTAGTAAATTTTACTAGTTGAGTAAACTAGTCAACCCTTTTGGAAAGCTATGTGTTTATGTGCAACAATAGACTCATTAATATTTTTAACCAAAAAACTAATAACTACAGCTCAGAAATTACTTTAAATATTTTAAATATGATCATAGAAATGTTCTGTACAAAGTAGTTTAATACAATGTTATTTATGAGAAGGAAAGCCTATTCTAAATGACCTGAAGAAATCAAATATAAAAGTTTTCTATTCAAATTCTATTCCAAGTGACCTGAAGAAATCAAATACAAAAGTTTAACAAGTAAACATGTCTAATAGCAGTAAACCATAAACAAACTCAGTTAACTTTGGGGAAGATGCTGACAGGACTTTTAAATAAATAAAACAAAGTTTTGCAATGCATTGCATTAACATGGAAAAATACTTATGATATAATATTTAGTAGGAAAATCTAGATACACTATCTTGCATGTTGTATGATTGCTACCAGACATAAAATGTACAATATTGTAGAAGGTGTTGATTTGGACTTATCCTGCTGTGCCAAGGTGGATCATAGAGCTCACAGAGGGGTGTTTATTTTAAGGGAGGTTGGTAGCAACTGGGGCCAAAATCTTTTTTTTTTTTTTTGAGAGGGCATCTCTCATATTTATTGATCAAATGGTTGTTAACAACAATAAAATTCAGTATAGGGGGGGTCAACGCTCAATGTACAATAATTAATCCATCTCCAGCCTAATTCTCATCAGTCTCCAATCTTCTGAAGCATAACGAACAAGTTCTTACATGGTGAACGAATTCTTACATAGTGAATAAATTCTTACATGGTGAATAGTACAAGGGCATTCATCACAGAAACTTTCGGTTTTGATCATGCATTATGACCTATAAACAATCAGGTCAAATATGAATATTCGTTTGATTTTTGTACTTGATTTATATGTTGATCCCACATTTCTCCTATTATTATTATTATTTTTATTTTTAATAAAATGCTGAAGTGGTAGGTAGATGCAAGATAAAGGTAGAAAACATAGTTTAGTGCTCTAAGAAGGCAAATGTAGATGATCAGATGATCAGGTGTGTGCCTATGGACTAAGTATTAATCCAGGCTAGACAAGGGCAGCAAGACATCCACGGATGCAGAAGATTTCTCTCAAAGCAGGGGGGGTGAGGTTCTGAGCCTCACCTCTGTTGATCCCCAAATTCTCACCTGATGGCCCCCCTGCAACTGTGCCTGTCTTAGGTTGTTCCTCCCTTGAGGAATCTTACCCGTCTCTGGCTAACCAGTCATCTTCCGGGGCCATACAGGGAAATGTAAAGTCGGTAAGTGAGAGAGAAGCCATATTGTTTGCAAAGGTTAGCTTTTTACTTCTTTGCAGATTTATGCCCTGTGGCTTCTATGCCCAGCACTTGTCTCGAGGTATCTTTACCACCTGGAGGAATTATGGTACTCGGCAAATTCGATATGAGGCACGAATTCTATTTAAGTGTTGTAATTAGGAAGGAAGAAGAAAAGCTATAGATGTAGCATATGAAGGAAACATGGGAGGATTGATTATGTTTTTGACATATCTTCTTGTATAGTACCTTAAGTATGTATAGGTTTTAAACTACTAACTAATTTGCACACACATATTAACATAATAGGAATACAGTGACATAAACAAAGCAAATCTATAATTACCATCCATCTCCAGTGAAGCCAAGAAAACCATTTAGGCACCCTAGGCGTTTGTGAAAATTTGTCTATGATATGATGGATATTGTCCAACTGTACTTGAACCATCAGACAAAATAAAGCAGCCCATTTCTGGGATCTGTTCACATCCCATATGTTCTTTTAACCATAGATAGTCTATAGTCATGAGATTTTGGAGTGCTACAACTTGCACCCCTCCCAACTCCTGGTTGAGTTCCAACAGTACAGATCCGGTCAAATTCGTTGTCTCACTGTATGCACATGCCAGCCTAGACATCTCCCTCCTCATTCCTATGGCAAGTCCAGGAGACGGTGGGCTGGATGCAGCCACAACCGCAGCATCGTCCGGATCCCTGTGGAGGCTTTTTGATGATCATCCCCCGGCACAAGTCCTCCAGAGAGTGCTGATGCCGGAAGCTCCTCCTCATATCGTATCTTAGTTCATTTTCTGGGTATCCAAGCTAGGCCTTGATCTTCTGCGTAGAAACAAACAGACCCTTTGCCCACACTTTGACATGCCCTCTATACCACTGTGCAGAACTCATTGGAGGTCAGCACACAGTAACTGATTTTTTTTTTTTAATTAAGAGAAAGGAATATTATCAGAAAAGAGTACCTCCATAGCTGATCATCTGACACCCTTTAAGTGATCAACATTAAGGATATTTAAAGCATGCGTTGATCTTTGATTTTCCAATAGTTTTATACTGTTAAGGAGTAATCCCCCTTTTCTTTCTTTCTTTTTTTTTTTTTTAGTTTTTAATCTATACTTACATGAAGAATACTATGTTTACTATGCTCTCCCCTATATCAGGTCCCCCCTAACAACCACATTACGGTTACTGTCCATCAGCTTAGCAAAATGTTGTAGAGTCACTACTTGTCCTCTCTGTGCTGTGCAGACCACCCTCCCCTTTCTCCCTCCCCCCCATGCATGCTAATCTTAATACCCCCCTTCTTCTTCCCCCCCCTTATCCCTCCCTGCCCACCCATCCTCCCCAGTTCCTTTCCCTTTGGTACCTGTTAGCCCATTTTTGGGTTCTGTAATTCCACTGCTGTTTTGTTCCTTCAGTTTTTCCTTTGTTCCTATACTCCTCAGATGAGTGAAATCATTTGGTATTTCTCTTTCTCCGCTTGGCTTATTTCACTGAGCATAATACTCTCCAGCTCCATCCATGTTGCTGCAAATGGTTGGATTTTTCCACTTCTTATGGCTGAGTAGTATTCCATTGTGTATATGTACCACATCTTCTTTATCCATTCATCTACCAATGGACATTGAGGTTGCTTCCAATTCCTGGCTATTGTAAATAGTGCTGCGATAAACATAGGAGTGCATCTGTCTTTCTCAAACTTGATTGCTGCATTCTTAGGGTAAATTCCTAGGAGTGGAATTCCTGGGTCAAATGGTAGGTCTGTTTTGAGCATTTTGATGCACCTCCATACTGCTTTCCACAATGGTTGAACTAATTTACATTCCCACCAGCAGTGTAGGAGGGTTCCCCTTTCTCCACAGCCTCACCAATATTTGTTGTTGTTTGTCTTTTGGATGGCAGCTATCCTTACTGGTGTGAGGTGATACCTCATTGTAGTTTTAATTTGCATTTCTCTGATAATTAGCGATGTGGAGCATCTTTTCATGTGTCTGTTGGCCATCTGTATTTCTTTTTTGGAGAACTGTCTGTTCAGTTCCTCTGCCCATCTGTTAATTGGGTTATTTGTTTTTTGTTTGTTGAGGCGTGTGAGCTCTTTATATATTCTGGACCTCAAGCCTTTATCGGATGTGTCATTTTCAAATATATTCTCCCATACTGTAGGCTTCCTTTTTGTTCTATTGATGGTGTCTTTCGCTGTACAGAAACTTTTCAGCTTAATGTAGTCCCACTTGCTCATTTTTGCTGTTGTTTTCCTTGCCCGGGGAGATATGTTTAAGAAGAGATCACTCATGTTTATGTCTAAGAGGTTTTTGCCTATGTTTTTTTCCAAGAGTTTAATGGTTTCATGACTTACATTCAGGTCTTTGATCTATTTTGAGTTTACCTTTGTATATGGGGTTAGACAATGGTCCAGTTTCATTCTCCTACATGTAGCTGTCCAGTTTTGCCAGCACCATCTGTTGAAGAGACTTTCATTTTGCCATTGTATGTTCATGGCTCCTTTATCAAATATTAATTGACCATATATGTTTGGGTTAATTTCTGGGGTCTCTAATCTGTTCCACTGGTCTGTGGCTCTGTTCTTGTGCCACTACCAAATTGTCTTGATTACTATGGCTTTGTAGTAGAGCTTGAAGTTGGGGAGTGAGATCCCTCCTACTTTATTCTTCTTTTTCAGAATTGCTTTGGCTATTCAGGGTCTTTGGTGTTTCCATATGAATTTTTGAATTATTTGTTCCAATTCATTGAAGAATGTTGCTGGTAATTTGAGAGGGATTGCATCAAATCTGTATATTGCTTTGGGCAGGATGGCCATTTTGACGATATTAATTCTTCCTAGCCATGAGCATGGGATGAGTTTCCATTTATTAGTGTCCCCTTTAATTTCTCTTAAGAGTGACTTGTAGTTTTCAGAGTATAAGTCTTTCACTTCTTTGGTTAGGTTTATTCCTAGGTATTTTATTCTTTTTGATGCAATGGTGAATGGAATTGTTTTCCTGATTTCTCTTTCTATTGATTCGTTGTTAGTGTATAGGAAAGCTACAGATTTCTGTGTGTTAATTTTGTATCCTGCAACTTTGCTGTATTCCGATATCAGTTCTAGTAGTTTTGGAGTGGAGTCTTTAGGGTTTTTTATGTACAGTATCATATCATCTGCAAATAGTGACAGTTTAACTTCCTCTTTACCAATCTGGATTCCTTGTATTTCTTTGTTTTGTCTGATTGCCGTGGCTAGGACCTCCAGTACTATGTTAAATAACAGTGGGGAGAGTGGGCATCCCTGTCTGGTTCCCGATCTCAGTGGAAATGCTTTCAGCTTCTCGCTGTTCAGTATAATGCTGGCTGTGGGTTTATCATATATGGCCTTTATTATGTTGAGGTAATTGCCCTCTATTCCCATGTTGCTGAGAGTTTTTATAATGAATGGATGTTGAATTTTGTCAAATGCTTTTTCAGCATCTATGGAGATGATCATGTGGTTTTTGTCTTTCTTTTTGTTGATGTGGTGGATGATGTTGTTGGATTTTCGAATGTTGTACCATCCTTGCATCCCTGGGATGAACCCCACTTGGTCATGGTGTATGATCCTTTTGATATACTGTTGAATTCTGTTTGCTAATATTTTATTGAGTATTTTTGCATCTACATTCATCAGGGATATTGGTCTGTAATTTTCTTTTTTGGTGGGTCTTTGCCTGGTTTTGGTATTAGGGTGATGTTTGCCTCATAGAATGAGTTTGGGAGTATTCCCTTTCTTCTATTTTGTGGAACACTTTAAGGAGAATGGGTATTATGTCTTTTCTGTGTGTCTGATAAAATTCCGAGGTAAATCCGTCCAGCCCCGGGGTTTTGTTCTTGGGTAGTTTTTTGATTACTGTTTCAATTTCATTGCTCGTAATTGGTTTGTTTAACTTTTGTGTTTCTTCCTTTGTCAGTCTTGGGAGGTTGTATTTTTCTAGGAAGTTGTCCATTTCTTCTAGGTTTTCCAGCTTGTTGGCATATAGGTTTTCATAGTAGTCTTTAATAATTCTTTGTATTTCTGTGGAGTCTGTCGTGATTTTTCCATTCTCATTTCTGATTATGTTGATTTGTGTTGACTCTCTTTTTCTCTTAATAAGTTGGGCTAGAGGTTTATCTATTTTGTTTATTTTATCAAAGAACCAGCTCTTGGTTTCATTTATTTTTTCTATTGTTTTATTCTTCTCAATTTTGTTTATTTCTTCTCTGATCTTTATTATGTCCCTCCTTCTGCTGACTTTAGGCCTCATTTGTTCTTCTTTTTCCAGTTTCAATAATTGTGATGTTAGACTATTCATTTGGGATTGTTCTTCCTTTTTCAAGTGTGCCTGGATTGCTATATACTTTCCTCTTAAGACTGCTTTCGCTGCATCCCACAGAAGTTGGGGCTTAGTGTTGTTGTTGTCATTTGTTTTTATATATTCCTTGATCTCTATTTTGATTTGTTCATTGATGCATTGATTATTTAGTAGCATGTTGTTAAGCCTCCATGTGTTTGTGAGCCTTTTTGTTTTCTTTGTAGAATTTATTTCTACTTTCATATCTTTGTGGTCTGAAAAACTGGTTGGTAGAATTTCAATATTTTGGAATTTACTGAGGCTCTTTTTGTGAGCTAGTATGTGGTCTATTCTGGAGAATGTTCCATGTGCACTTGAGAAGAATGTATATCCTGTTGCTTTTGGATGTAGAGTTTTATAGATGTCTATTAGGTCCATCTGTTCTAGTGTGTTGCTCAGTGCCTGTGTGTCTTTACTTATTTTCTGCCCGGTGGATCTATCCTTTGGGGTGAGTGGTGTGTTGAAGTCTCCTACAATGAATGCATTGCAGTCTATTTCCCTCTTTAGTTCTGTTAGTATTTGCTTCACATATGCTGGTGCTCCTGTATTGGGTGCATATATATTTAGAATGGTTATATCCTCTTGTTGGACTGAGCCCTTTATCATTATGTAGTGTCCTTCTTTATCTCTTGTTACTTTTTTGTTTTGAAGTCTATTTTGTCTGATATTAGTACTGAAACCCCTGCTTTCTTCTCACTGTTGTTTGCCTGAAATATGTTTTTCCATCCCTTGACTTTTAGTCTATGCTTATCTTTGGGTTTAAGGTGAGTTTCTTGTAAGCAGCATATAAATGGGTCTTGCTTTTTTATCCATTCTATTACTCTATGTCTTTTGATTGGTGCATTAAGTCCATTTACATTTAGGGTGACTATTGAGAGATATGTACTTATTGCCATTGCAGGCTTTAGATTCGTGGTTACCAAAGGTTCAAGGTTAGCTTCTTTAGTATCTTACTGCCTGACTTAGCTCGCTTATTGAGCTGTTATATACACTGTCTGGAGATTCTTTTCTTCTCTCCTTTCTTATTCCTCCTCCTCTATTCTTCATATGTTGTGTGTTTTGTTCTGTGCTCTTTTTAGGGGTGCTCCCATCTAGAGCAGTCCCTGTAGGATGCCCTGTAGAGGTGGTTTGTGGGAAGCAAATTCCCTCAGCTTTTGCTTGTCTGGGAATTGTTTAATCCCACCATCATATTTAAATGATAGTCGTGCTGGATACAGTATCCTTGGTTCAAGGCCCTTCTGTTTCATTGCATTAAGTATATCATGCCATTCTCTTCTGGCCTGTAGGGTTTCTGTCGAGAAGTCTGATGTTAGCCTGATGGGTTTTCCTTTATAGGTGACCTTTTTCTCTCTAGCTGCCTTTAAAACTCTTTCCTTGTCCTTGATCCTTGCCATTTTAATTACTATGTGTCTTGGTGTTGTCCTCCTTGGATCCTTTCTGTTGGGAGTTCTGTGTAATTCCATGGTCTGTTCGATTATTTCCTCCCCCAGTTTGGGGAAGTTTTCAGCAATTATTTCTTCAAAGAGACTTTCTATCCCTTTTCCTCTTTCTTCTTCTTCTGGTATCCCTATAATACGAATATTATTCCTTTTGGCTTGGTCACATAGTTCTCTTAGTGTTGTTTCATTCCTGGAGATCCTTTTATCTCTCTCTTTGTCAGCTTCTGTACGTTCCTGTTCTCTGGCTTCTATTCCTTCAATGGCCTCTTGCATCTTATCCATTCTGCTTGTATATCCTTCCAGGGATTGTTTCACTTCTGTGATCTCCTTCCTGACATCTGTGATCTCCTTCCGGACTTCATCCCACTGCTCTTGCATTTTTCCCTGCATCTCATCCCACTGCTCTTGCATTTTTCTCTGCATCTCATCCCATTGCTCTTGTATTTTTCTCTGCATCTCTGTCAGCATGTTCATGATTTTTATTTTGAATTCTTTTTCAGGAGGACTAGTTAGGTCTGTCTTCCTCTCAGGTGTTGTCTCTGTGATCTTTGTCTGCCTGTAGTTTTGCCTTTTCATGGTGATAGAGATAGTTTGCAGAGCTGGTACAAGTGACCGCTGGAAGAGCTTCCCTTCTTGTTGGTTTGTGGCCTTTTCCTGGGAGAATAGCGACCTCTAGTTACTTGTGCTGGGCAGCTTTGCACAGACAGGGCTTCTGCTTCCTGCCCAGTTGCTTTGGGGTTTATCTCCGCTGTTGCTGTGGGCTTGGCCTGGCTGGGGCTGTTCCTCCAAAATGGTGGAGCCCCGTTGGAGGGGGAGCGACCGGGGGGCTATTTAACTCCGTAAGGGGCCTCTGTGCTCCCTGCTGCCCAGGGGTTAGAGTGCCCAGAGATCCCCAGATTTCCTGCCTCTGGTCTAAGTGACCTGTCCTGCCCCTTTAAGACTTCCAAAAAGCACTCTCCAAACCAAAACAACAACAGCAACAATGAGAGAGTGAACAGAAGAAAAAAAAAGGAAAAAACACGCGATTTTTTTTCTTTTTTTTTGTCGTCAGGTGCCGGTCCCAGGCACCTGCTCACTGGTCCTGCTGCCCTGTCTCCTTAGCACCAGGGTCCCTGTCCTTTGAAGGCTTCCAAAAATCACCCACCCACTGGTCCCGCAGGGAAGGAATGCTCAATATTCTTTGTCCTCAGGCGCTGGTCCCAGGCACCCGCTCACCAGTCCCGCTGCCCTGCCTCCCTAGCACCGGGGTCCCTGTCCCTTTAAGGCTTCCAAAAAGCACTCGCCAAAAAGAGAGAAAAAAAGGGGAAAAACACTCGATTTCCTCCGTCCTCAGGTGCCGGTCTCAGGCACCCGCCCACCGGTACCACAGGGAAAAACGCGAGATATTCTTTGTCCTCAGGCGCCGGTCCCAGGCACCCGCTCACCAGTCCTGCCACCCTGCCTCCCTTGCACCGGGGTCCCTGTCCCTTTTAGGCTTCCAAAAAGCACTAGCAAAAAAGAGAAAAAAAAAAGGGGAAAAACGTGCAATATCCTCTGTCCTTAAGTGCCGGTCTCAGTCACCTGCCCCCTGGTCCCGCAGGGAAAAACGTGGGATATTCTTTGTCCTCAGGCGCTGGTCCCAGGCACCCGCTCACAAGTCCCGCCACCCTGCCTCCGTAGCACCGGGGTCCCTGTCCCTTTAAGGCTTCCAAAAAGCACTCGCCAAAAAAAACCCACTCCGGTTTCTTTCCACCCGCCGGGAGCTGGGGTGAGGGGCGCTCGCATCTCGCTGGGCCGGGCCTTGTATCTTACCCCCTTCGCAAGGCGCTGGGTTCTTGCAGGTGTGGATGTGGTCTGGATGTTGTCCTGTGTCCTGTGGTCTCTATTTTAGGAAGATTTTTTTTTGTTATATTTTCATAGCTCTATGTGTTTTTGGGAGATTTCCACTGCTCTACTCACGCCGCCATCCTTGCTCCACCTCCACAAAATCTTTTAAAGTGTCAGTACAGATCTGCCCTCATCAACCACCACACCACACCCATTTCCCTGTCTACAGAAAATCTAGGCAGGGAAGAGAGGAATAACGGAGCCTATGATGTCTTCAACCTGGGAAAGTGGAGTTTTATTTGGCACAAAATTCTTCCTCACATATCCTTCCCCTGCCTGAGTCAGACAGATGACTGACAGTACAGTAGAATGAAAATCTTTCTTCTATTTGTAGACTTTAAAAAAATTTTTTTAAAGAGGCATGTTAGTATTAGAGCATCAAATTACTATACTTTAAATACACCAAACATTAAATAAAAGGCAATATCAAATAATCGATGTGTACAGTCTAAGTCCCCTGGCAACAGAGGAATATCTCACTACTTAGAAATTAGTATTTGGTAGGTGCTATGATTGACACACT
Organism: Manis javanica; assembly: GCF_040802235.1. Lineage (NCBI taxonomy): Eukaryota > Metazoa > Chordata > Mammalia > Pholidota > Manidae > Manis > Manis javanica. The sequence goes on from NC_133165.1 coordinate 89,182,329, forward strand.
GCTGGACAAAAAAGTAGAATCAAATGTGAATAGAAACAGCTTAAAAGCAACAAAGTTTCAGAAAACACACTTAATATATCATATAACAACATCTACTTCCTGATAAACACTTTTTTGAATATAATCTATAGGAGAAATGCCTTTGGTTGACAATCGATTTGTCAATTGGTTAATAAGTATTGAAATTATCCAAGTATGCAAAGCAGAAATAGATATATAAATAATAGAGGGAATGAAATATGTCTGTCCAAATTCTGTGTTATGACTGAAAGAATGTATCATAATAGAAATTTGCTATTAGGAAAGTGGAATTTCAGTGTTTCCTTTTGTGTATACTAACAAAGTGGGCAGCTGGGAATATACTAGGAAGGGACTGCAGAGAGCAGATGAAGAGGAACCAGGTGCACACAGGAAGGTAGAGACCATCTATGCTGTTCAGTTTCAAAACTCTGCCTAGAACCCATGCTGTTTCCCCACATTTTAAAGAAGTTGCTGTAGATCCCTTTTATCCCAGGTCTTTCCTCTGAGGAGGAAGACTGGCCTTGAGCTGCAGAACAGGCAGGCGCTGGTCCCGTGACCACCCTGAGCCTGTCGTAGCTCAGGTCAGCCAGCAGCTCTTCATAGTACCAGTAAGTCCGCTTTTCCTTCTTTCGTCTTCCCAAGAGTGTTCCCCTCTTCAGGGACAAGTGGCCCAGGTAGAGCCCAGAAAAGGGGATGAGCAAGGTTCCTCTTCCGCTTGAGAGTGGAATTCCTCATGGGCCAGTGCCAGCAAGAAACAGCAATGTTCTTAGAAGGTTTATTTGAGTCTGACCTCTGTCCTAATATGGGAACTTGTTTCTTTCAGAACCTTCAGCAGCTTTCGCCTGTCTTCACAGGCCTCTCCAACTGATGTTCATTATTCTCCATGAACCCCAAGTCGATGAGTTTTTACCCAATGATCTGCATATTCTTTTAATAGCGAAGTTAATAGCTTTCAGTGCCTTTTGTAAATTCAGTATCAAATAATGATTCAAGATGTAACTATTCTACCTTGTAAGGAGACCGTAATGATTCTTTGGGGTGTAAAAAGAGTTATGCACCAACACTTTCATAGCCACATTTTCTGGGCAGAAATGGTTATTTAGCCCATTGTTTCCCCTCTATTTGGACTAAATTAACACCCCTCTAATGTATCTGCATTCATTTCTTATTCATACAATTTACCTTGTAGCGTCTGACATTGTGTAGACGTAGGAAGTTTTTGTGGTGCCAGTTCCCATGTGTGGCTACATATTATCCTGATTCTATGTTACTTTCTATCTTTGTTTTTTCAATGGGAACATGACAAATACTTTCCCAGTGTTCTTCTCACAGCTGCCTTCACCTCCTGTTCTCCAGGCTGTAGATGAGGGGATTCAGCATGGGAGTGACCACACTGTACTGCAAGGAGATCAACTCCATGGGGGACCCTGAGGTTGGCATGAGATAGCAGAGAAAAGCGGATCCTTAGAGAAAGCTCACTGCAGTGAGGTGGGAGGAGCAGGTGGAGGTCTTGCTTCTGCCTGAGGTGGAGCTGATGCTCAGGATGGTGGAGGCAATGCAGACATAGGAGAAGGCTATTGGGAGGAGGGTGCCAAGCCCATGTAGCAGACTGGAGGAAAACAGGACCAGGAGGTTGGTGGAGATATCAGAGCAGGACAGGGGGAAGTGAGGGCACCTCACAGCTTTAGTGGCGGATGGCATGGTTCTCACAGAAGTCCAAGTTGGCATCTAGGAGAATGTTGATAAGAGCATTCAAAAAACCCAAGACCCACGAGCCCCATGCAAGCTGCACACACAGCTGTTTCCTCATCACCTGGCCATAGAGCAGAGGGTGGCAGATGGCAGCACAGCGGTCACAGGCCATCACTGAGAGCAGGCAGGCTTCAGTCCTTGCAGTGATAAACGCAAAGAAGCCTTGAGCCGGGCAGCCCCTTACTGAGATGGTTTTTACCTCAGACAGGAGATTCTCCATCCTGGGCACGATGACTGAACATAAACAAAGATCCAGGAAGGAGTGGTGACTCAGGAAGAAGCACATGGGTGTGTGGAGGCAGGAATCAGCCCTGACGACCAGCAGCAGCGTCAGATTCCCCGTCATCGTCAGGAGGTAAATCTAAAGGAAGAGCCCAAAGAGCACAGCCTGCAAGGGGGATCAGAAGAAGCCCGAGGTGGAGGAATTCAGTGGTGGTGCTGTGGGTCCCCAAGGCCATTTATAAAGACTGTTTCCTAAAGATTATGTGAAAAATCATGACAGTGAAGTTGCTTCCATTAGCCAGTGAGTTTGCACTTTGCATCGATTCTCTTTTATTATCACAGCTAATCAGCAAATGAAATTTTAACTTCTACACTAGACCATCTTTTATGTCAGTCACTTTATATATAGCAGGAACAAGGCATGGTCTGTCATTTTAAAGGATGCCTTTCAGTGAATTAAAGACAGGCAATTAGAAATCATTGTCGCAAATGCAATGGAAGTTCTATGGAAGGGTCAGTAATGACTTAATATTGAGGTGCTTGATCAAAGATTTTAAGTGTAAGCTTTGTCCAGAGAGACCTGTAGATTGAAGGAACAGGCACTCAAAGGTAAAGAATTAGGAAATGGGATAGTTCTTTATAGTTAACCCTAGAGTGTGAATAAGCCATATAGTGTAGTCACTCAGTTCAAATCCCAGCTCCAACTCTCGTTAGCTGTAAGATTTCGTACAAGTGACTTAACTATTCTGTATCTGACTTTTCCTGTCTGTAAAATGAGGTGATAATAGCACCAACCTCATAAGGTTTTTGCAAGGATAAAATGTAATATGTAGAAAGTATTTAGAAAAATAACTACACAAAAAGCTCATAGACTATTATTATTATTTTCATCACCATTATTACTTTAAGTAACAATTGCAAGCAGAAGTCAGATAATATATAAATTCTCTTGCAGGGTAATGCACTGTCAGAAATTAAAGTGTTTGCTGTGACAGTTACAGCACTTGCTGCTTCCTGAAGGAGGCATAAGAAGATCATGTAGGGATCACCGAGGTAGCTGATGATTGGGATTTAGAAATCGCATTGCAGTGGTTCCCTCCCAAAGTTACAGCTTTTCACAATCACAAGGGGAGGGGAGCGCATGTGACTGATTTCCAAAGGAAGAGCAGCAAAGGAGGCAGGAAGTATGAGGGGCTGTGGGTGTACCTTTGGCACTTGCCCTTGCTCTATTGTCTGGGATGGGTGCATATCTGTGTTGGGCAGAGAACTCCGGACAAGGAAGCAAGCAGAAGATGTGAACAAGAATCATGCCGGTGCTGAGACGAGCAGCCAGGGTGGAAGCCCCTCTCCAGAGCAACACGCTCTGGACAACTTCCCCAGACAGGCTAGAACAGGGAGAGTGGAAGAGAAGACCAGGGACTCAGGCTCGTAGTCCTGTGACAGCTTATGCCCTGACTTCAGTTGAAATCTTCAGTTGCTGCGGACCCTTGCTCCAATGGAAGTAATCTCACCTGTCTCCCCCAGTCTAGAAAGCAGCTTAAAACACTCAGTGTAGTTGTGAATCTCTGTGATCTTGATCCCTAAACGTTTTCTCAGGGTTCAAGTCCCAAGTCTCTTCCTCATGCCCAGTTTATGTTCTGTCCTTGGTTTCTAGTCTTTTCTAAGACTCAATATGTAGTTTATAACAGTTGAATAATCTTACCTATAGATTCCAATCTGTCCTGACAGGCTAGCACCTGTTCTTTGACAACTTCAGAATTCATGGTGCCCAGCTTGATTCTTGGTTTCAGCTAATCCTTAGTTGCTTGGTACCTGATAATGCAACATCCAGCCCAGATTTCATTACCCAGCAAGGGTGACTCCTGAGCCTTTATTTATCTATATCCAGTTCTTCATCCATGACCCCAGCTTCAAAGCCTTTCCCACAACCCAAATCCTGATCACCTGCAGATTCTGTCCAACAGAGGCATTCTGATGCCCAGGAAATCCCAGAAGTGTGATTTAAGTCCAGTTTCTAAGAGGGTGAATGAACTGAAAGATAGTTAAGTTCATAAAATCCTATTGATAACTAAATGTATTGCTGGATTCTGCAGTAGCAATTTGAAATAGCCACAGGAAAGTTCCTTCTTTCAAATGATCTCAAGTGTCTTCATCCAAGCATATCATCATTTTGATTTCCACATGATTCTTTATAACATGACTCAGCCACTCATAGGATTATATGGTCTAACTAATCCTAAAAACAGCTGTGTTTAGACAGCCTGAGCATTAACTTCCTGGTTTAGAAGCTCAGGGGAATGACAATTCTGCTATTCCCAGTAGTCACAATTTGAAATTAATCTTGTACTCAAGAACTTTTGCAGCTGCACTCAAGAAAGTCAGTAAGTTTAAATTTGTGGAGCTAGCTTGGATGTGGCCTTTAGAACTACTGGGTTAACACAATGCCAAGAAGCATTACATGTGAAACTTTGTTATTCTAGAGACAGTTGACTGGAGACAACGTGGGGCCAAGAGTATTAGGCTGGTCTCCATTGAGCAATGGAAATTTACTTGGAAGTGAGTTGCTGACTCACTTTATTTACAAAATAAGGTAAAAGAAAAAAAAGTAATGAACGTAATCATTTTTCTAAATAATTTGACTCCCTTTGTATCTGTGTAGATTCATTCTACATAATGGCTCTGTTGAAATTTGAGTCCTTACTCATTGAGATGTCACTTGGGAAATCATTTGGTTAAGTTATTGTGGTCTTGATATAAAACAAATTTCCACTTATTTATTAAAATTAGGCATAAGAATGGAGCCATGATGGCGGCGTGAGTAGAGCAGCAGAAATCTCCTCCCAAAATCACATATATTTTTGAAAATACAACAAAGACAACTCTTCCTAAAAGAGAGACTAGAAAACACAGGACAACAGCCAGACTACAACCACACATGCAAGAACCCAGCGACTCACAAAGGGAGTAAGATACAAGCCCCGGCCCGGGGGTACCCGAGCGCCCCTAATCCCAGCTCCCTGGTGGGAGGAGAGGAGTCAGAGCTGGGAGGGAGAGGGAGCCCAGGATGGCTAAACACCCAGCCCTAGCATTCCACACCAGAGCATAGACACAGTGCATGCGTGGGGTTCTGAAAACCAGGGAAACAGGACAGTAAGACCTATGAGTGGGTCCCCGCAGCTGGTGCCCCGGGGACAAAGAAAACCTAATGCTTTTTGGAAGTCTTAAATGAACAGGGATCCCACAGCTGGACAGAAGTGCCCCAGGACACCTAGCCAAGCAGTAGGGAATCTGGGGAACTCCAGGCACCCTAACCCCCTGGATAGCAGGGCAGCTCAGAGGCCCCTCTCAGAGATAAACAGCCTCCTAGCTGTTTCCCCTCCAATGCAGCTCCGCCATATCGAGCAGCGGCTCGAGGCACGCCACTCACACAGCAACAGCGTAGATAAACTAAATAGCAGCCAGGCAAGAATCAGAAGCCCTGGCTGCATCCAGCTTCCCAGCACAAGCCACTAGAGGTCACTGTTGTCCCAGGAGAGGAAGGCCACAAACAACAAGAAGGACAAGAAGGGATGGTGTCCCAGCCGTCACTTGTACCAGCTCTGCAAACTCTCTCCATCACCATGAAAAGGCAAAATCTGAGGCAGACAGAGATCACAGAGTCAACACCTGAGAAGGAGACAGACCTAACCAGTCTTCCTGAAAAAGAATTCAAAGTAAAAATCATAAACATGCTGGCAGAGATGCAGAGAAATATGCAAGAGCTAAGGGATGAAGTCTGGAGGGAGATTACAGACATCCGGAGGGAGATTACAGAAGTGAAACAACCTTGGAAGCATTTATAAGCAGAATGGATAAGACGCAAGAGGTCATCGATGGAATAGAAACCAGAGAACAGGAACACATAGAAGCTGACACAGAGAGAGATAAAAGGATCTCCAGGAATGAAACAGTATTAAGAGAACTGTGTGACCAATCCAAAAGGAACAATATCTACATTATAGGGGTATCAGGAGAAGAAGAGAGAGAAAAAGGGATAGAAATTGTCTATGAAGAAATAATTTCTGAAAACTTCCCCAAACTGGGAAGGAAATAATCAATCAGACCACACAAGTACACAGAACTCCCAAGAGGAAGGACGCAGAAAGGACAACACCAAGACACATAATAATTAAAATGGCAAAGATCAAGGACAAGGACATAGTTTTAAAGGCAGCTAGAGAGAAGAAAAAGGTCACCTATAAAGGAAAACTCCTCAGGCTATCATCAGACATCTGAACAGAAACCTTACAGGCCAGAAGAGAATGGCATGATATATTTAATGCAATGAAAGAGAAGGGCCTTGAACCAAGAATACTGTATCCAGGACGATTATCATTTAAATATGAAGGAGGGATTAAACAATTCCCAGGCAAGCAAAAGTTGAGGGAATTTGCCTCCCACAAACCACGTCTACAGGGTATTTTAGAGAGACTATTCTAGATGGGAGCATGCCGAAGAGTAAACAGATGTCACCAGAAAATAAAATCATAGCAAAGACAGCAGACCAACCAAATACTAACTAAAGGCAAAAAATAAAATCAACTACCCACAAAAAGCAGTTAAAGGAAACACGAAAGAGCACAAAATAAAACAACCAACATATAAAGAATGGAGGAGGAGGAATAAGAAGGGAGAGAAGAAAAGAATCTCCAGACAGTGTATATAACAGCTCAATAAGTGAGCTAAGCTGCCAGTAAGATACAAAAGAACCTATCTCTGAACCTCTGGTAACCACGAATCTAAAGCCTGCAATGGCAATAAGTACATATATTTCAATAGTCACCCTAAATGTAAACTGACCGAATGTACCAATCAAAAACACAGAGTAATAGAATGGATAAAAAAGCAAGACCCATCTATATGCTGCTTACAAGAAAATCACCTCAAACCCAAAGACATGCACAGACTAAAATTCAAGGGATGAAAAAACATATTTCATGTAAACAACAGAGTGAAGAAAGTAGGGATCGAAGTACTAGTATCAGACAAAATAGACTTCAAAACAAAGAAAGTAACAAGAGATAAAGAAGGACATTACATAATGATAAAGGGCTCAGTCCAACAAGAGGATATAACCATTATAAATATATATGCACCCAACACAGGAGCACCACCACATGTGAAACAAATACTAACATAACTAAAGGAGGAAATAGAATGCAATGCATTCATTTTAGGTGACTTCCACACGCCACTCACTCCAAAGGACAGATACACCAGACAGAAAATAAGTAAGGATACAGAGGCACTGAACAACACACCAGAACAGATGGACCTAGTAGACATCTACAGAACTCTACATCCAGAAGCAGCAGTATACACATTTATCTCAAGTGCACATGGAACATTCTCCAGAACAGACGACGTACTAGGGCACAAAAAGAGCCTCAGTAAATTCCAAAATATTGAAATTCTACCAACCAACTTTTCAGACCACAAAGGCATAAAACTAGAAATAAATTGTATAAAGAAAACAAAAAGGCTCACAAACACATGGAGGCTTAAGAACATGCTACTAAATAATCAATGGATCAACGAACAAATTAAAATAGAGATCAAGGAATATATGGAAACAAATGACAACAACAAAACAAAGCCCCAACTTCTCTGGGAAGCAGCAAAAAGCAGTCTTACGAGGAAATTATATAGCAATCCATGCATATTTAAAGAAGGAAGAACAAACCCAAACGAATAGTCTAATGTCACAATTATCAAAATTGGAAAAAGAAGAATGAGGCTTAAAGTGAGCAGAAGGAGGGATATGAAAAAGATCACAGAAGAAATAAACAAAATAGAGAAGAATAAAACAATAGAAAAAATCAATGAAACCAAGAGCTGGTTCTTTGAGAAAATAAACAAAATAGATAAGCTTCTAGCTTGACTTATTAAGAGAAAAAGAGAATCAACACACATCAACAGAATAAGAAATGTGAAAGGAAAAATCATGATGGACCCAACATAAATACAAAGAATTATTAGAGACTACTATGAAAACCTATATGCTAAGAAGCTGGAAAACATAGAAGAAATGAACAACTTGCTAGAAAAATACAACCTTCCAAAACTGACTAAGGAAGAAACACAAAATCTAAACAAATCAATTACCAGCAAAGGAACTGAAACGGTAATCAAAAAACTACCCAAGAACAAAACCCCCAGGTCAGACGGATTTGCCTCGGAATTTTATCAGACATACAGAGAAGACATAATACCCATTCCCCTTAAAGTTTTCCAAAAAATAGAAGAGGAGGGAATACCCCCATACTCACTGTATGCAGCCAACATCACCCTAATATCAAAACCCGGCAAAGACCCCACCAGAAAAGAAAATTACAGACCCATATCCCTGATGAATGTAGGTGCAAAAATGCTCAATAAAATATTTGCAAACCGAATTCAAAAATACATCAAAAGGATCATACACCATGACCACGTGGGATTCATCCCAGGGATGCAAGGATGTTACAACATTCGAAAATCCATCAACATCATCCACCACATAAAGAAAAAGAAGGACAAAAACCACATGATCATCTCCATAGATGCTGAAAAAGCATTTGACAAAATTCAACATCCATTCATGATAAAAACTCTCAGCAAAATGGGCATAGAGGCGAAGCACCTCAACATAATAAAGGCCATATATGATAAACCCACAGCTAAAATCATACTGAACATCGAAAAGCTGAAAGCCTTCCCTCTGAGATTGGGAACAAGACAGGGGTGCCCACTTTCCCCACTGTTATTTAACATAGTACTGGAGGTCCTAGCCACGGCAATTAGACGAACAAAGAAATACAAGGAATCCAGATTGGTAAAGAAGAAGTTAAACTGTCACTATTTGCAGATGACATGATATTGTACATAAAAAACCCTAAAGACTCCACCTCAAATCTACTAGAACTGATATCGGAATACAGCAAAGTTGCAGGATACAAAATTCACACACAGAAATCTGTGGCTTTCCTATACACTAACAATAAACCAACAGTAATAGGAATCAGGAAAACAATTCCATTCGCAATTGCATCAAAAAGAATAAAATACCTAGGAATAAACCTAACCAAAGAAGTGAATGACCTATACCTTGAAAACTGTAAGACACTCTTGAGAGAAATTAAAGAGGACACTAACAAATGGAAACTCATCCAATGCTCATGGCTAGGAAGAATTAATATCGTCAAAACAGCCATCCTGCCCAAAGCAATATACAGATTTGATGCAATCCCTATCAAATTACCAGCAACATACTTCAACGAACTGGAACTAATAGTTCAAAAACTCATGTGGAAACACCAAGGACCCCGAATAGCCAAAGCAATCTTAAGAAAGAAGAATAAAATGGGGGGAATCTCACTCCACAACTTCAAGCTCTACTACAAAGCTATAGTAATCAAGACAATTTGGTACTGGCACAAGAACAGAGCCACAGACCAGTGGAACAGACTAGAGACTCCCGACATTAACTCAGACATATATGGTCAATTAATATTTGATAAAGGAGTCATGGACATACAATGGGGAAATGACAGTCTCTTCAACAGATGGTGCTGGCAAAACTGGACAGCTACATGTAAGAGAATGAAACCGGACCAATGTCTAACCCCATACACAAAAGTAAATTCAAAATGGATCAAAGACCTGAATGTAAGTCATGAAACCATAAAACTCTTAGAAAAAAACACAGGCAAAAATCTCTTGGATATAAATATTAGCAACTTCTTCATGAATATATCTCCCCAGGCAAGGAAAACAAAGGCAAAAATGAACAAGTGGGACTATATCAAGCTGAAAAGCTTTTGTATAGCAAAGGACACCATCAATAGAACAAAAAGGTACCCCACAGTATGGGAGAATATATTCATAAATGACAGATCCGATAAAGGGTTGACATCCAAAATATATAAAGAGCTCACTCACCTCAACAAACAGAAAGCAAATAATCCAATTAAAAAATGGGCAGAGGAACTGAACAGACAGTTCCCCAAAAAAGAAATTCATATGGTGAACAGACACATGAAAAGATGCTCCACATCACTGATTATCAGAGAAATGCAAATTAAAACCACAATGACATATCACCTCACACCAGTAAAGATGGTTAACATCGAAAATACAAACAACAAGAAATGTTGGCTAGGTTGTGGAGAAAGGGGAACCCTCCTACACTGCTGGTGGGAATGTAAATTAGTTCAACCATTGTGGAAAGCAGTATGGAGGTTCCTCAAAATGCTCAAAATAGACTTACCATTTGACCCAGGAATTCCACTTCTAGGAATTTACCCTAAGAGCGCAGCACTTCAGTTTGAAAAAGACAGATGCACCCCTATGTTTATTGCAGCACTATTTACAATAGCCAAGAATTGGAAGCAACCTAAATGTCCATCAGTAGATGAATGGATAAATAAGAGGTGGTACATATACATAATGGAGTATTATTCAGCCTTAAGAAGAAAACAAATCCTACCATTTGCAACAGCATGGATGGAGCTAGAGGGTATTATGCTCAGTGAAATAAGCCAAGTGGAGAAAGAGAAATACCAAATGATTTCACTCATCTGTGGAGTATAAGAACAAAGGAAAAACTGAAGGAACAAAACAGCAGCAGAACCACAGAAGAAGAATGGACTAATAGTTACAAAAGTGGAGACTGGGGAGAATGGCAGGGTAGGAAGGGATAAGAGTCGGGAAGAAGAAAGGAGGTATTATGATTAGCATGTATAATGTGGGGGGTGGGGGAAAGGGGAGGGCTCTGCAACACAGGGAAGACAAGTAGTGATTCTACAACATTTTGCTATGCTGATGTACAGTGATTGTAATGGGGTTTCTGGGGGGTACTTGGGGTAGGGGAGAGCCTAGTAAACATAATATTCTTCATGCAATTGTAGATTAATGTTAACAAAAAAGGGGGGATTACTCCCTGATATGATAAAATTAACTGCAAATCAACAATAAATGCATGCTTTACATATCCTTAATTTTGATCTTTTAAAGGGTGTCAGATGATCAGCTATGGAAGTACATGTTTCTGATAATATTTCTTTCTCTTAAAAAAAAAGCATCTCTTAAAAAAAAAGTGATGGTCTCCAATAGGTTCTTCACAACAGTATAAAGGTCATATCAAAGTGTGGTCAAAGGGTTTGTATGTGTTTATACAGAGGATCAAAGCCTAATTTGGCTACCCAGAAAATGAATTAAGATACGATATGAAGAAGAACTTCCAACATCAACATCCTCTGGAAGAGTCACTCCAGAAGGTGATCATCAAAAAACTTCAACAAAGATCCTGGCGCTGTTGCAATTCTAGCTGCATTCATCCTGCCGGTTCCTGGACTTGCCATTGGAATGAAGAAGGAGATATCTAAGCTGCCCTGTGCATACAGTAAAACAACAAATTTGACTGGATCTATACTGTCGGAACTCAACCAAGAATTAGGAGAAGTGCAAGTTGCAGCGCTCCAAAATCGTGCGACTATAGACTATCTACTGTTAAAAGAACGTATGGGATGTGAACAGCTCCCAGGAATGTGTCATTTTAATTTGTCTGATTTTTCTCAAACTATTCAAATTCAGTTAGACAATATCCATCATATCATTGATACGTTTTCACAAATGCCTAGGGTACCTAACTGGTTTTCTTGGTTTCACTGGATATGGCTGGTAATTGTAGGTCTGCTTTTGTTATGTAGCTGTATTCCTATTATGTTAATGTATGTGCACAATTTACTTATTTGTTTAAAAACTATTCATGCTTATGTTATGCTACAAGAAGAAATGTCAAAGAAATAATCAATCTTCCCTTGTTTTCTTCCGTCTGCTAGTTCTATAGCTTTTCTTTTTCCTTCCTAATTACAACCCTTTAGTAGCATTCTTGCCTCATATTGAAAATTACTGAATATCATAATTCTTCCATGTGGTAAAGATACCTCCAGACAAATGCTGGGCATAGAAGCCACAGGGCATAAATCGGCAAAGAAGTAAAAAGCTAACCTTTTCAAAGAATATTGCTTCTCTCTCACTTACCAACTTTACATTTCCCTGTATGGCCCCCGAAGATGACTGGTTAGCCAGAGATGGGTAAGATTCCTCAAGGGAGGAACAACCTAAGACAGGCACAGTCGCAGGGGGTCATCAGGAGAGAAATTGGGGACCAACGGAGGGGAAGCTTAGAACCTCACCCCCCCTGTTTTGAGAGAAATCTTCTGCATCCGTGGATGTTTTGTTGCCCTTGTCTAGCTTGGATTAATACTTTGTCTACAGGCACACCCTTGATCATCTACATTTGCCCTCTTACAGCACTAAATTATGTTTTCTACCTTCATCTTGCATCTACCTACAACTTCAGCATTTTATTAAAAAAATGATAATAATAATAAGGGAGAAATGTGGGATTCACATATAAATCAAGTATGAAAATCAAACGACTAATCATATTTGACTTGATTGTTTATAGTTCATGATGCATGATCAAAACCAAAAGTTTCTGTGATATGACTGCCCTTGCACTGTTCACCATGTAAGAACTTATTTCACTATGTAAGACCTTGTTCACCATGTAAGAACTTGTTTGTTATGCTTCAGAAGATTGGAGACTGTTGAGATATAGGCCTGGGGTTCATTAATGACTGTGCATTGAGTCCCCTATACAGAATTTTATTGTTGTTAACAACCATTTGATCAATAAATATGAGAGATGCCCTCTCAAAAAAAAGTGCAAATCCTGAAATTTATTACCTGACATTTTTCCAAAATAATTATTCTTAGTTTTCTTTGCCATGACTGTGCTTCTATAAAAGAAAAAGTAACTAAAATGATCTGTTAAACATTATGCATGTTAAATAAGTACCTAATTATAAAAAGAAACAAAAACCTTCAGGATATGATGTCTAAACTGAAAACCATTGTTCTTTTAGTCCCCAGTGTATGGTCATTCTTTCTGATACCTTTTTTTTAAGGTATCACTGAATCACTGATATACAATCATGTGATGGTTTTTACAACATTCACCATATGTTCAAGGCCCCAGCATACCCCATTGCGGTCACTGTCCATCAGCATAGAAAGATGCTACAGAGTCACTACTTGTATTCTCTGTGCTATACTACCTTTCCCATGAGCCAGCTACATTATCTGTGCTAATCATAAGGCCCCTTAACCCCCTTTTCCCTCTCCCCAACCCACCCTCCCCAACCCCTCCCCTTTGGTAACCGCTAGCCCCTTCTTGGAGTCTGTGAGTCTGCTGCTGTTTTGATCCTTCAATTTTGCTTTGTTGTTATACTCCACAATGAGTAAAATCATTTGGTACTTGCCTTTCTCCACCTGGCTTCTTTCACTGAGCATTACATAGTACCCTGCTTGTTTCCTCTTCTAGGCTTTACTGTTGGCTCAGAAGGGTTAGTCTGGGGGACCTTGTGCTGGGGAAAGTGATGAGGTTTAAAAAAGTGCATGGACTAGGGAGGAGACTAAGCAGGAATTTCCTGAGGGAAAAAAGGGTGGTCAGAGACCAATGAGAAGAGCAGCACAAATCCATCTCCCCAAGCATCCTAGACATCTACATAAAACCACTTCCTGGAGCATTCTAGAAATCTTAGAAATCCAATTTAGAGCCACACAGATACAGTAATTTACTCCACATATCTAAAATGAGGATGGATTTAATACTAAATTGTTGGAATGACTGGATAGCCAAAATGGAAATGGATGGTGGGGGTCCTGGAGAAGCAAGAAAGAATGAAGTTACTCCAACTCTAGGCTGAGGCTGATGGCTCCACACTGGCTGCCACTCCACTGGGGATACCAGGGCCACGATCACCTAGGAGAGGCATCGCAGACCACGCTGGGACTGCCGACGAGGTGCTGGGCGCCGCATGCTGGGATCAGATGCGCTGCAGTGTCTCCCCCTTCTCCTCCTCCTCCATTCTTCTTCAATCCTCCTCTTCCTCATACTCTTTTTCTCCTTCTTTTATTTTTAATTATTATTCGAAGAGACCGCTGTTCTCTGATTGACTCAATGTAAACGAAAACCGATGAGCAAGAGAAGTTGGGAAATACTCTGTGCAGGCTTCCAGCCCAGGCCACGTAAAGTCAAGAATATAAAGGTGAATGTAGGGCTTGTAAATGATTAGAAAGGAGACACCTGGGAGGCCAAGAACTGGGAACCTATGCCTGTGCCCGCCCTGCAGAGCAAATGGTTGCTCAATATAAGGATGGATCTGAAGAATTCCCTGCCCCAGTGATTGCACAGAAACATAGACAAAGGACTGATGTAATTTCTATAACTCTAAGTTAAAATATTGCAATTTGAGGCTCTGAGGTGCCTCTGGCTTTTTGTCCAAACTGTGGAAACCTTGGAAATTACCAGGCAGCTTTCAGAGTGAAGCTGCTTAAGGTCCCCTCTTCCCTTTCTGTATCCCTCTCACTTTATGGAGTCCCTTTTCCCCGAGGAAACTGCCCTGTGAGGACTTCTCCTGGCTCTTTCATTGATCCAGCAAATTCACCTAAGGTTTTGTTCTCTGTTTTTTAAAAAAGTGTTTACAAAAGGAAATTTGGCTAATGCAGATTTTCCTAATAATCACCTCCACTAACAAAACATTTACTAATTATCTGATTTCAAAATTTCGTATAAGATGGACCAGTTTCAGTTCTTTCCAATCTTTTGCCCTATTTTAGACTTGTTTTCTACTTGGGAAATTTCAGAAGTTTTGTGTTGTTTATTTAGTGGCATTATAAAAGGAATATTCATCAAATATTCAATTCTTAGTATGTAATTCATTAAAGTTGTAGTTTATGATGACTCATAATTTCTTTTAGATCTTTTGTCTCATGTTTGCATGATTTTTGCAATATGCGGATTTATGAAACATCAACATCTATCTATTTTTCTTCATATTAGATACAAGATTGAAAATATTTCTTGGATAATGCTAAACAGTTTAAATTATTTTTCACTTTAATTTTAACTGTGTTGAAATTGTAAAGTATTATTGATTCATGTAAACTACTAAAAGTTTTCTTTAAATATTTTAAAATAAGAAACTATTAAATATAGGAAAATATTTTTACTGCACAGTAAAAACCACTGTTAACATTTTGGTTTATATCAGTCCAATTTTACTATGAGAAATGTCTCTAGGCTACCTGCTTATAGATAGCTATAATTATAATTCATAAGCAATTTTGTTTATCATAAAATAACCATTCCCATTTTTAAAAATATTTAGTCTCTGCTGTATTTTATCAAGAACAAAGAACGGTGGTCATCAGTTATTTAACAATTTCCCTACTATTGAATATCACCAAAGTTTCCCTATTCCATTCACTCATTTATCTAGCAGTTGTTCTAAAGAGTTTTCCCCTCCATTTCCTCCGCTTTTCCATCTGTTTCTACTTTCTTTCCTTCACAACTTTTTACATTTTTCTTAATTAAGGATTTCAGGAGGATAGATTGAATTATTCTTAATTCCTTGTTCATAATGTGCTACTCATCGGTGCATATATACTACTGTTTTGTGCTGGTCTCAGGTTATCAATAACCAATGTTGTGGTTGGACCAGCCCTTGTGGTTCTTATGATTGCAAGACACCCTTCAGCAACACACACCTATTTTGGAAAAATAGAAGTTTATTAATTAAAATACCTGGAAATAACACAACACTCCTGGGGCCACACAGCGAGTTCAAGGGGAAGAAAGAGAACATGCGCTGGGTTTCTGCTGTTACTGGGGTTGATGATGGGGCCTAGGGTTTTGAGGCTCAAACGATATTGCTGATCTTGGAGTATAAGAGCAGGAATTTACAACTCAAGGAAGAGAAAAGACACTTGGCCCAAAAGGTCAGGTATGAAATCAGCAAAGATCCCTAAGGAAATTACTTGTAAAATCTGTGCTTTGATGAATGATTATCCAACTTCTGGGATTAATGACATCCTCTCTGCTGGTTCATAATGGGCAGACTTTTCTTGAAACAGAGGTCTTTGCTTCCTGTGTCTTGGTATTGTTCTTAAGTATCCATTTACCATTAATTCATATTACTCTTCTAGAGTCTATCAAATAACAAAAGTCAATGTTGTTATTGGAAAAAACAGACAGACAGCAGGAGCCTAGCCTTCTATCATAGTGCTTGACTTTGCTGTATCAGTCTCCCCTTCTTTCTTGAATCTGCAGCTCCTTTTGTTCTTGTAAACATGTATATCATAAACCTTAAACTCAATTTCCTTCTATGAGACTGTTTAGCTTAGTTACAAGCAGTAAATTTTGAAATCTAATGATACAAATTTGAACGCTGACTCCAACATTGATTAACTTTGTAAACTAGACTAACTATTCCACTGCACCTCAGTCTCCTCTAGTATAAAATGAGGGTAATAAAATGCTTCAGCTTCTAACATTGTTGTGGGGAATTATCATGTCTAAAACATGGAGAACAGTGCCTGGAATTTGTTAAGAAAATAATAAGCATTGACTTTTACTTTACTGTTGCTCTGGTCTCATTCTCTTCCAAAATTTTGTGAACACCAGTTTTTAGCATTAATGCACATCTAGGTCATCTTCAGTCTGACTAATGCTTGCTGTTCTCTACAGACAATATAGTGTAAGTCTAAAATAACAGGTACTTTGCATTTCTAATCCTTCAGAATCAAACTGCTGTGGGTGTCGCTGCTGATGGCTCAGTTTAACACCATCTCTCGCCTTGGCTTTCGTGACCCACATTCAGCTCTTTCCCTGAAAACCGTTCTGTTGACACAGTGATCACTAAAATATTCATCTGAGAGATTTGTATGAATTCAACCCATGTGGGTAAAGGGAAATAACCTGAAGGTCAGTTAAAGGTCAATGGCCAGATTTCCTTTGCTTCCCCAGGTGTGATATCCTGAGACTAAGCGCACAAGGAGGACGCCACCCACCTGTCTCCTTCCAAAGCTCACAGGACACCTGAGAGTTTCAAAGTCAAAGTCAAAGTTCCAACACAAAAGTTGTAAAGGACACACTAAGTAGAATCCCTTGAGTTTTTAAAAATGTGTTTGTGTATGAGTCTAAAATTAGCCTTCAACTTATGACTCCAGAGAATTAAGGACATAGGCTCCTCCATCTCCTGACCTGCCAGGCTCAGCCAGCCAGTCATGGCTGCCCAGGTGGTACCTGCCCTTCTGAAGGGTTATATCTGAGAACCACTCACAGATTCTCCTAGCATAGTATTTAGAATCAGACAGGAAACTAAAACAAAGGATGCATAGGTGGTTGGGCTTCAGGCTCTCAGAGAGAAGCTTCCCTCACCTTTTGCAGAGGGGTTGAGAATCCTGGTGGCCAGTGGGACAGAAAAGTGGGACCAAGCCAGAGCTCATAGGATGAGCGTTCTGAAGCTCCTTGGGGAATAGTTTGCAGCGCTCTCTTGGGGAACTAGCAAGAGGAATCAACCATCTGAAGTCCTGTAATTTAGTTATCACACTACTGGTCCTCATGAACACAGACACCTCACAGCCTCATGTTCAAGATCAGAACAGCAGGAAGTCTTCTGAGCCATAAAACGCCAGAGCTTGGTAATGTCCAGATTCTCTGGTTTCACTCTCTCTCTTCCTTCCCTCTCCTCATATGACCTCTTCCTGGATCTCTGAGATCACTTGGGTCTTTCCATAGACATTCTAGGTACTGGAGACTCTTCCCCAATTTGGGGCAGACTTCCACACACTCCATGCAGTGGGTCTGTGTGCTCACCTCTCTAAGCAGCTACATGGGAAATCCTGTCTGGCCTCAGTGACTTACGTCAGTCGGTGGGCATGGAGGTTTCATGCACTCTGGGTTGAAACTCTGCATTAGCCCTAGGAATACAATGAAAGCAGGGTACATCAGCTAGGCTGACAGTCAGGGAGGGATGGTGAGAGGACATGAGAATAGATGGATATTTGCTCTGGTTTATGGCCCATTCACATGTATATAGAAAGATTCCTTCTCTGCTATCACCAACTCTCTCCTTCAAAATTAACGAAACTGATGTAGGTGCTGTAGCACACAGGAGACAGGCAGAAGCCAACAAAAATTTAAGAAAAAAAGTTAAATGTAGTGCTCTTATTATTCCGTACTTGCCTACTTTGATCCCTTTGTCTAGTTCTGGAGCCTCCCCAACACCCGTTGGATTAATCCTGTCTCTGACTACCCACTTATCCCCTCCCGGGTCATGTAGCGCCCTCTCCCATGATCAGTGAAGAGAGGAAACCCCGAACCTCTCTGGACCCCTCTCATTAACTCATCAGTCCCAGTGTGATGGGAACTTGTGAAATTAACTAATAGTTTTACTTGAAATAGATTGGAGCCCAGCAAAGTGATAGGAATCTCTTGCTCTAGGTCTCACTCTCCAGGCATATTTCCCATCCACCTGTCCCCTTGGAAGGATGGGGTCAGCACATGCCAATCCACAGAGCTTAAATTCATCTCCAGCACTTGGAGCCTTTCTGACCTTAGGCAAGTTGTCTAACTGACTTTCCTCAGTTCCTCACCTGTTTTTTACAAAGTAAAAGGATAAAGGAAGACAATGACCTCCATCAGGTAAGACTTACTTGAGAAATAAGTAAGTTAATACATGTAAGGTGCTTGCAGGGTGTCCAGCATCATCTTCATATCATCAGCACCATCATAACCATTACTCATTAGATACAGAGGTGTTAAAACTGAGCTGAGCTTGAAGTGCTAACCTGCATTTAAATGTACACTCATTCTAGTGCAGAAAATAGTAGGACGAATGACCTGAAAAATAACCCCCAAAATTCAACATCCTCTGATCTGTAGAGTGTTTTTGGACAAATGTGTTCTCATACTGCAACTTATACAGATTTGTAAACCCAGCTTCCCATTAGGAGCGGCACTAACTTCTATGTTGCCCTTGCTTTCCTCTTGGTAAAGATGAAGTACATCCCTTCTGCTTCTTTGGATCCAGGCTCAGTCACCCAACCTTCAGCATGAATTGAAAACACTGTGATCTCTCTCTGCAGGGCTAAGTGAGCACAAGGGGCTGATGGAGTAAATGTGGAAGAATTAAAGCAATTATCTGCCTAATTCCCACAGAAATTCCAAATATAAAAATGTTCATATTCTTGACTATAGTGGCCTCAATTTCCTTTATTGCTTCATTTTGTTTTTGCTGGTATAAGTGCCAGCAAAGATGTTTACTTCTGACAGGATTTGACAAATAAGGAGATAAGGAGGCTTCTCAAAATTTATTTTGTCCAGCATACTCTTCCCCTTCAGTGCTGAACTTGAGTTGATTTGAACCACTTATGCTGCATTATTATTCTCATAGGACACCCTGAGGTGTAAACCAAACCTAACATGGTTCCATAATCTAGGAACATTTTGAATACTCAATATTCAAAATTTTGAATGACCAGAAAGAACAACGACTGGAAAGGTGGCAGATCTATAGCATTTAAGTTGTTGTGAGTTCTTCAGGCAAAACCAAGGTCACACTCTGTGGTATCAGGGCAAAGCCTGAGAATACAGGGCAGATTATAGCTATAAAGGGACGGGTCAGAAGACTGTGTGATGTTACCAATCCAGGTAACAGTTTTCATGAATAGGCAGAGCCTACGTGTATTGACACATATCAGGTGTGAAACTGGGCACTGGGAAGGCTGAGAGAATAAATCCCTGAATGCAGGGCAAGAGTGGTGAAAAATCTAAGGGAGAAAAAGGTTATTCATATAACTGTTAATCAGAGAGGTTGTGTCCTCTCTATACCTAGCATAGCCTGGAATCAGAGAGGTTGTGTCCTCTCTATACCTAGCATAGCCTGGAATATACAGGCAGTATGTGAAAATTTGACATCTGAAAAAATGAGTTTGTGGAGAAATCATAGAAGATATCTTCTATAGAAATGGAAAGAGGGATTGTGAAATTGAATCTTTGAATTACAAAGGAATGGATGACTAGGCAATGGACAAGGATAAGTGGAGGATGGGTAGATGGATGGATGGGTGAATGGTGGGTGGGAGATTATAGGTTGAATGTCATGGTTTTCTAGTATTGTTGTAAAATATATGTAACATTAAACACCACTTTAACCATTTTTAAGTGTCATGGGTTAACAGTTTTTCTAGTTTGGTCAAAATTTGGGTGTGGAATAGCTCCTCAATGGGTCAGGTAGATACACACACACACACACACACACAACTCTTCCCATTTTCCCTTGTACTTCACCTTAGTCCTAAATATTTATCAAGCTTTATGGGCTTGAGCTCTTCTCCAAAAAACATTAACTACACAGTCTGTACAATGCACACCACTATTTTCTTTCTTCATTGAGCAAGATGAATGAACACTCATGTGAATTTCCCATCACTGTGCCAGATGTCCTGGGTACAAAATATTAAATGGCACAGCCACTGTTCTGAAGACATTCTGATGTCATTGGAGGGGAAAAGAAAGACACACATGATATATGTTAACACTAACTACCAGATCAAGAGAGTGATTCATGAGATAGCATTTAGGGAAGAGTTACTTAATGTGAGCTGATGAATTGTATCATACTGCAGGGAGAAATTATGTCATACTTAGGAGGAAATCCAAAAAATTCTTCAGAAGGAAGGGATAGGACAGAAAACTTGCCTTTTTAAAATAGAGATCAGAGTTGTACTCATGCTGATGATTTTGGGGAAAATATCCAAACACTTTCCTTATTTTAAAAATCTGGACATAATGATTTGCCAGTTTTTTTCTAAGAATTAAAAACCAAAGCCTAGAATTCATCAGGTTCTCACTAAACAATATTTGGCCTATTACATATTATGGTAAGTTTGGAGAAGGAAATTACCAAGGAAGATCTAAAAAAGAGTTTAAGATGACAGTTAAAATAGGAATGGGATTTGGGTTGAAAAGCAGAGCATCCAGAGATGTTTGAGCAAAGGCAGGAAGAAAGGATGTCCACGGGGTGCTCAGGGGTAAGTACACTAGTCTGCCCTTAGCAGCGAGTCTTTTTAAAAATGTGAATAACCTTAAAGATCCATAAATGCCCCATGATTGAGGATATTCATCGCTAAGCCTTCATTGAAAGATATTGCATGGCAGAAAGACCTCTTGCCTTGGGCCCCTACATAATGAACTCAAATACTGACTTTTCAAACTGGCAATTCAGACAAGTCACATAACATCTGATGCTCAATTTTCTCTTCTGTAAAATCTATTCAGCAAGTTCCACTCTCATTTCTTCTACCACCTCGTCACATGCAGAGACAAAGAAATAAACACATACCGACACACCCACATACTTGTTCTTGAACACATGCTCATGTCTACACCTTTTAATCTTGTCCCAAAGATAAAATAGGCAATGTATGTGAAATTACCATGTGAAAATGCTAAATAAAGGCAAAAGTAATACCATTAAGCAGTTATGCAGCTTGGGTGGGTCTTGAATAGGGGTAAAATTCTGAAGGATGCAGAAAAGAAGACAAATTTGGAACATTAAGTCTAGGCAGTCCCCCACAATATACAATGTATACAGAAAATAGTTGAGCACTGTTTCAGTTAAGAGAAAGAGACTAAATTAGGTCATCATTCCATTTCTAAATATATGCCAATTTTCCAGAAATCTCAGAGATAGAATATCCAAAAAAGAGTTATCACACTGATG
The DNA here is from genome assembly GCF_040802235.1 of Manis javanica. Classification (NCBI taxonomy): domain Eukaryota; kingdom Metazoa; phylum Chordata; class Mammalia; order Pholidota; family Manidae; genus Manis; species Manis javanica. Next base: position 89,203,982 of record NC_133165.1, read on the forward strand.
TTGACCCAAGGATAAGGGTTAAAGAAGATAATTACCACAGTAAGAAAGGATTCTAAAGAATGAGTGAAGGCACATATGAATGCCAAATTAGTTGAGATCCTGCATTCTGGTAATTGAGTTGGTCCATAGAGTTTTCACTTTTTTGCTGTTTTAGTAAGTGTTTTACTGAAACAAAATTTACATAAGGCAAAAGTAACTATTTTTAATTGGATAGCTTTTATTACTAATGTTGTTCAATAACCATTTCTGTCAGTTTCAAAACATTACCATCACTTCAAAGTAACACCTGAGACCACTGAGCATTTTCACTCCAACTACCCCTGACCCTGGCAACCACCACTCTCTGTTTGTCTCTATGGGTTTTATCTGTATTATGTATTCTGGATACTTCAAATAAGTAGAATCATACAAAACGTGACTTCCCTGCCTGTGTTCTTTCTCTTAGCCTATTACAGTTTCATCCTCCTTGAAGCATGTATCAATACTTCATTCCATTTTATGACTGAATAATATTCCACTGTGTGTAATACAACAATTTGTTAATCCATTTATCTGTTGATGGGCATTTGGGCTATTTCCATCTTAAAGTTGTTTTGAATAATACTGCTATGAGCATGGGTGTATATATACTTGTTTGAGTACCTGTTTTCAATATTTTGTTATATACCCAGGAGTGGAGTGCAGGGCTATGGTAATTCTGTTTAACGTTTTGAAGCTCATCAAACTGTATTCAACAATGGCTGTATCATTTTGCATTTCTAACAGCAATGTACAAGGATTCCAATTTCTCCACATTCGTGTCAAAACTTGTTACTTATTGGGTTTTGGTTAATTACGTTACAGCCACCTCAGTGGATGTAAAGCAGTACCTCATTATGGTTTTTTGGTTTACCTTTTCCAAATGATGCCGGATATTGAGTATCTTTTAATGTTCTTTTTGGCAATCTTGTATATCTTCTTTGGAAAATGTCTGTGACTTTTGCCCTTTTCCCAATTCGATACTTTGCATTTTCTTGTTGAACTGTCAAAGTTATTTCTGGATAGCAGATGCTTATCAGACATACAATTTCCAAATATTCTGTAGATTGTCTTTTCATTTTGATAGTGTTCTTTGATGCACAAAAGTTTTTAATTTTGATGAACTCAATGTTATCTACTTTTCTTTTGTCATTCATGTTCTTGGTGACATATCAAAGAAACCATTGCCAAATCCAAGAATGTGGAAGACTATGTTTCTTCTAAGAGTTTCATGGGTTTAGCTTCCATGTTTAGGTTGTTTGTTGATTTATTTGGAGTTCATTTTCAATATGGTATGAGCTTGGGGGTTAAATTCAGTCTTTTGCACATGTACTTCCACTTGTCTCAGCTCCATTTTTGTAGAGACACTTCCTTTATTGAATGGTCTAAGTACCACTGATTAGCCATACTTGTATGGGTTTATTTCTGGACTTTCAGCTTTATTCTTTGGTCTATATGTTTATCCTTATGTCAGTACTACACTGTTTTCTATCAACATAGCTTTGTCGGAAGTTTTGACATCTGGAAGTGCAAGCCCTCCAATTGAGTTATTCTTCTTCAAGATTGTTTTGGCTATTCATGATCCCTTCTAATGCTACATGAATTTGAGGGTCAGGTTTGTTGTACATGCAAAAAAAAAACATTGGATATTTGTATATTGATTGGGTAGTATGACGATCTTATCAACATTGTTTTTAAATCCATGAATATGAAATATCTTTCCATTTATTTAGATCTTTCATTTTTTCAGCAATATTTTGTAATTTTCAGAGTTCAAATCTTCCATTTCCTTAAGTTTTTCATAAATATTTTACTTTATTGGATCCTATTTTTTTAATTGTGCTCTTGATTTACTTTTCAAATTGTTCATCGATTATTTATGAAAATACAACTGATTCTTATATTTGCTCTTTACTCTTGGCTGAACTTTGCTGCAATGTTGCTGAATTTTTGTTAGCTCTAGCAATTTTGTGTTTGTTCATTGGGATTTTCTATTTATAAAATCATGTCATTTGTTAATAGAAGTTTTTCTTTCCAATTTGAATGCCTTTCTATCTTTCTCTTGTCTTATTTCTCTGACTAGAACTTACAGTAAAATGAGTAGATATCTTTGTCTTGTTCCAATTCTTATGGATTAAGCCTTCACTCTTTCACCATTATGTTGCCCATTATGAAGACTACTATGCAAACCGCATTTTTCTTTTCCTAAATGCTCGTTGTCATGTTGAGCAATTTCCCTTTGTTCCTAGTTTTGTAAGTGTTTCATAACATAAAAAGATCTTTGAATGCTTTGTCTTGGCAACTGAGATGATGAGCTATTTTTTTCTTTGTTGTATGTATATTGTGTATTACATTTATTGATTTTCTTAGATTGAATCACACTTCTATTCCTGGATTAAATCCTACTTGTTTATGGAGTACAAATCTTCCAATATACTTTTGGACTTAGTTTGCCAGTATTCTCTTGGAGCTTTTTACATCCATATTCATAGAGGATATTTGTAATTTTCTTATTTTGTGATGTCTTTATCTTTTTTTATATTGAGGTAATGGTGACATCACTATACATCTCAATAAAGCTGGAGGCGGGATGGTCTTGTCTAGTAAGAACCATGTCCAGGCTGCCTTATAGACAGTTTATGTCAACTTACTTTTGTCCATTGAATGGGCCATACTTTCTTGTTTATATCTCCTGTGATATTTTGTTGAACACTACACATTTGCATATTGTGATGTGGTGACTATGGAAATTAGATTCTCCTCCTTTTCTCTTTTTATATTTGAAAGCTGTAGTCCTCTTATTTAGTGATTACTCCAAACTATTTTGCGAAGATTATATATTGTGCTATGTGCTTAGTGAAATCTCTTTTCGTTGAGCTTGAATTCAACCAGTGTTTTGCCAGAGATTTCCTTGATTTCCTGAGCTAAAAAATCTAAAAATTTTGAAACACCCCTCCAGGTCTTCACAAACTGGATCTGTGCTGAGGTACTCTTTTAAGATTTTCCTGGAGTGTTTGTTTACATTTCTGCCTTCGACTTCACTTCCTGGTTGCACTGAAACTAAAAATCAGACAGAAGTGAAAATGTAAGATCTTCTTGAGTTTTCTGGGAGCAAGAGAGGGAACTGGGCTACTGTGTAGTTTTCTAAATTCCCTACTACACACAGGCACTGTTGAGCACTCTAATTCCCCAAAGAAACTCTCTCCCTAGCTTTGCTTTCCAGGCTGTAGGTGGTCTATTATATGGTTCAGCCATAATCTTTTGCCCAAGGCAGCTATAGGTTTTTGTTAGCCTTATGATGTTTTCAAACAATGTGTGCCACATTTGATCCCTGAGTGATTTTCGTGTTACGTGAAAATGAAACAAAGTATCTTGCATAAATCCTTCAGGAGTCCCCAGGAAATTATAACAGCAAACACAATAATTTGAGAATAAGGTCCGCTCTGCTCCCTCGAGATCTGGGACCAGGGTTCTGTACTAGGAACTTGGGCTGTCATCTTCAATATGGCCACAGAGACTGGAAGGGGGTAGGCAAGGAAAAAAAAAATTACACAAAGCTTTGCTACTATTTTTAAGTTGCATTTTCTTTACTGAGTGTTCACTTGGTTACTATAAACCTTCGACTGTTTCCCAGAAAACCCACAAAGTTGGTGCTTGACTGTCTGCTTGTTTTTTGATGTTTCTATAAAGGAACAGGAGCTTGAAGCTCCACACTCCATCACTTCGCTGAAGTCATTCTCTGTTCATCTTTTTATTTCTATTCTACAAATGGCCTTGGGGAACCACAGCGCCATCACGGAGTTCATCCTCCTGGGGCTGTCTGCAGACCCCCACGTGCAGGCCCTGCTCTTTGTGCTGTTCCTAGTGATTTACCTCCTGACTGTGATGGGAAACCTCACGATGCTGCTGGTGATCAGGACTAATTCTCACCTCCACACGCCCATGTACTTCTTCCTGAGTCACCTCTCCTTCCTGGATCTTTGTTACTCCTCAATCACTGTGCCCAAGCTGCTGGAAAACCTCCTGTCTCAGAAGAAAACCATCTCTGTGGGGGGCTGTCTGGCTCAAGTCTTCTTTGTGTTTGATGCTGGGGGCACTGAAGCCTGCCTGCTCTCAGTAATGGCCTATGACCGCTATGTTGCCATCTGCCACCCTCTGCACTACGGACAGATCATGAACAGCCAGCTCTGTAATAGTCTTGTGTGTGGATCCTGGGGCCTCAGCTTTCTGGACGCCCTCATCAACATCCTACCAGCTATTAGCTTGGACTTCTGTGTGAATCAGTCCATCCCACACTACAGCTGTGAGCTGCCCTCTCTCTTCCCTCTGTCCTGCTCTGATGTCTCCACCAGTTTTACTGTTTTACTGTGTTCCAGTGTTGTGCATGGGCTTGGAACCTGTTTGTTGATCGTATTCTCCTACGCCCTTATTGCCTCCACCATCCTGAGTATCAGCTCCTCCTCTGGTAGAGGCAAAGCCTTCTCCACCTGCTCCTCTCACCTCACTGCTGTCCTCCTGTTTTATGGCTCAGCTTTCCTTCGCTATCTTATGCCCACCTCAGGCTCACCCCTGGAGTTGATCGTTTCTGTACAGTACAGTGTGGTCACTCCCTTAGTGAATCCCTTCATCTATAGCTTGAGGAACAATGAGGTGAAAGCAGCTGTGAGAAGGACATTTAGAAAATATCTCCAATATAGGTGACCAGATACAGAAGATGATGAGGTTTTACTACAGCATGATCTATTGTTGGCTAACACTAAGAGCATTTTCTGAATGTCATGATGTTGTAGTTAGGAAAATTTCATAGCAATTCACGTAGCTCTTTGGGGATCAGGGTGAGAAAGGTGGAACAAATTCACCCTGGCTTCGGAGAAAACAAAACATCAAATGATTGTAGTAATACAGCCATTTTCCTTGAATCGTCTTTTTGCAACCTTGATGGGGCTTGATCCTAACCTGTTTCCCTTTTAATTTTTTAAATTGTTTTAAAGGTGTGATTGATATACCCTCTTACGAAGGTTTTACATGAAAAAACAATATGCTTAGTGCATTTACTCATATTATCAAGTCCCCACCCATACCTAAACACAGTCACTGTCCATCAGTGCAGCAAGTTGCCAGAAATCCACTAAGTCCCTTCTCTGTGATACACTGTTCTCCCTGTGATCCCCCCATTATGTGTACTAAACATAATACCCCTTGGTCCCCTTCTCCCTCCCTCCCCACCTGCCCTCCCACATACCTCCCCTTTGGTAACCACTAGTTCGTTCTTGGAGTCTCTGAGTCTGCTGCCATTTTGTTCCTTCAGTTTTGCTTCATTGTTATACTCCACAAATGAGGGAAATCATTTGGCATTTGTGTTTCTCCACCTGGCTTTTTTCACTGAGCATAATGTCTTCCAGCTCCATCTATGTTGTTGCAAATTGTAGGATTTGTTTCTTTCTTATGGGTGAATAGAATTCCATCCTATGTATGTACCACCCCTTCTTTATCCATTCATCTACAGATGGATACTTAGGCTGCTTCCATATCTTGGCTATTGTAAAAAGTGCTGCGATAAACATAGGGGTGCATGTGTCTTTTTGAATCTGAGAAGTTGTATTCTTTGGGTATATTCCAAGGAGTGGGATTCCAGGGTCAAATGGTATTTCCATTTTTAGTTTTTTGAGGAACCTCTATATTGCTTTCCACAATGGTTGAACTAGCTTACATTCCCACCAGCAGTGCAGGAGTGTTCCCCTTTCTCCGCATCCTCAGCAGCATTTGTTGTTCTTAGAGTCTTTTTGATGCTGGCCATTCTTACTGGTGTGAGGTCATATCTCGTTGTGGTTTTAAATTGCATTTCCCTAATGATTAGTGATGTGGAGCATCTTTTCATGTGTCTGTTGGCCATATGAATTTCTTCTTTGGGGAACTGTCTCTTTATATCCTCTGCCCATTTATTAATTGGGTTATTTGCTTTTTCTAACCTGTTTCCCTTTGCTATGCAGTTCATTGAACTATATAGAATAAAGTCACCTAACCATCACAGAAGGGAGCATAAAGCAAACCTGTTGCATCCTCAATCTGGGGAAGATTCAACAACTGGGGAAAGGATGCACAGGATGATCAAGTATTTGGGCTTTGAGAGACACAGGCCTAAGAAAGGTGGGAGCATCCAAAGGGAAATAAGCTAGCCCAAGTGTAGGAGGATCCACCATGGATTCACCAGATGCAAGTTTCTAAAATCTAACTGAAAGTGACACAAGGAAATATTGAGACTACTTCATGAGGCAGACAATTTAGTAGAAAAGCATTTTGCTATCTGAGCTAGATGCTAAGAACTAGAGCAGAACATATAGTTTAAGGAGGAAAAGGGAGGATTGGTGAAAAACAAGAGTCAGAGAGGAGGAGAACACAGTGAGAAATCCAGACCAGCTGTGAAATGCAAATTACTTGTTAACTTAAGTTTAGTGTGTATCTGATCTGGCCAAAAAACAATGACTCCTTGGGGCTACAGTGAACGATGGAAGTTTTCTCTAAAATTCCACTGAATAGATAATTCCTGGAGATCTAAAATATAATAGAATGATTACAGACAAACACCAAACTTGCTGAGACTATATCTTGATATTTCCCACCACAAAAAAAAAGAAATCATAATTATGTGCCATGATAGAGATGTTAGCTAATCCTATAATGGCAGGCATCCTGCAATATACAAATGTATCAATTCAACATGTTATAAACGTGTACTCAATACCCTTCCACAAAGACGCATGTCAATTATATATCAATTTGAAATTTTCAAATAAAAATAAAAAGGTTTTAAGGGAAAAATTTCACATAAGCTGAGTACCTTCTTACTGTGGTCCAGCAACTCAGCCCCAGAGATGAGGATACTTCCATGAGAATGAGAAGCTAGAACCTGTGATTTTGCCATAAGCTGCTGTTTGCCGCACTTGGACAGCACGAGGTTTCACAGGGGCAGCCAAGGCAAATTGGATAGATGCATAAGTAACTGTTTCTGATTTTTAAAATATCTTTAGTCATCAAAATGTTCATCCCAATTATGTTTAGAGATACAGTTCCCTGTGCAATGGGGAAGCAAGCTGTCAGGTGAGTGAAGTCTCACTATACACCTTCCTTCATAATTTCCAACAAGGTATCTCCCCAGTCAGTGGCCAAAAGGAAAAGCTTTCCCAGCTGGTCTACTTTCAAAGCCCATAAGACTCCAGGGTTTACAGAAAAGCTTCAACCCTACAGTTCTATAGCCTGTATCATGAAATCCCCTAAGACTTCTATAAGCTTCTCTCTTCTAGTTAATGAGTTTAAGATTTGTCTTAGACTATGACCTGAGGGGATACAGCTGTTTGGACCTGCAAAGTTACACCAGCTCCATCAAACTATCTGGGTCCCTTAAGCTAGATTGTATCTGAAGGTCACATGCTTCACTGATATTGTTTGCTCATATATAGAGTCACAGATGCAGGTAAAGGAAGTATAGCCTCTTGTGCACTTGTCAGATGAAAAGTGTCCTTAGGCTTATCCATCTGAGATGGTCATTTGTCCTTCTTTACTGTAACTTGTAAACAGGAAAACTTAACATGGATGCTTCCTGAAATTATGCAACAGAAATATTGGTTCTACTACACATTGTGATCACCTGATGAAAGATGACTTCTCATATCATGGTAAGACTTGAGCCAAAGGATGAAATTTGTGCCAGAAAAATCTCAGGCCTCTATGATTTTTCTAAAGGTTCCCCTCATTCCCACATGGAGACATCCAATTTCTGTTTACTTCCACGCACATGGCCTTCAGGGTCTCGCTTCTCAGGCACCTCCTTTCTTGAGTTCTCTCACCATCCTTTCCTTGTGTTGCAGACTGAGTTCCAGACATCCAGACAATCTTTATCAATGTTTCTCTCCTTGGAGGTTCTTGTCCTCAGTTGTTTTCAGCACCTACTGAATAAACTCTCTCTATGCTCTTCAGAGCTGCGTGTGCTCTTGGTGTGGAAACTGCAATGATATGGGAAACTGACAGCAGAAGCCAAGAGGTTCCCAGCCTGGGGAGGAGTGGGGAAAGTACATCAAGTAGATATACTTAAGTGGTCTGAAGTCCTCTTCCTTCCCTAAATACATAAAAAGATCATAAACACAGGTACTGAAAATAATCACTTGTGTGTTATTTACCACCCTATCAAGTCTGGTCTTCACAAATATTAGTCATTAAAGGAGAAGAGAAAAAGCAGAATGCAGGGAAGATTCAAAGGGAAATACTGAGGTGCATGAAGTTTGCCTTCCATGCACTCAAACCACAAGCCCTTTGGCCCTTCCCATTTCAGGTGGCCTTCGGAAATCAAAGGTGTTGAAGCTCTTCTGAGTTTCTCACATCCCTAATAGTATCTACCTAAACCATGTCTGCCTTCCAGGACTAGATCTCTCTCTCATCCTGTCTTCATTAATCTGCTTATCCAGTACTTACATAATTAAAAACTATTTTCTGTGGAATTGCACTGAGTAGATAAATTGTGAGACTTTTCTTGGAAATAATATAAGATTATTGGATCTAAACAAGTTAATAATATACAATGGCATTGATATTCTTTGTCTCTCACAATTTACTAAAGTTTACATTTGGGCAAATGTTAATTTAGATAAAATGAGTCATTATTAAACAGTAGTATAAATTTGAGCCAAAAGTGAAAGGATGGAAGGTGATAATTATTTGTGATTATTTTTTCAATCATCCAGAAAATGCAATGTCTTGCTCCACTTCTCTTCAGGGTGATATCTGAAATTAACATATGCAGAAAACTAGAGGTTACCTATCTGAGATGTGCTCAAGCACAGCTACCCAGGCAAGTTGTTAAATAAATATTTTGTTGAGACAACCACCCTGGGCTCTACCTTCTTCTTACCTACTGCTTTTCTCTGCATAAGCACCCAAACTTCTCTGGCTTCACCTCTTTCTGAATTTCAAAGTAAGCATTCAACTCCAATTGACTACAAGCCACTGTATTTCCTCTCTCAAGGTAAGTAAAGAGAATTTGAAATTAGTGCTCACTTTCCACTGCAAGGATGAAGTGAAGTCCCATTTTCAGTTGGACACATTCAGAGGACCTATGTTGGGAGCTAGGGGGAGTAAACCATGGAAATTTCATAACGTGGGCTTTCACCTGTCTTGCTGACAGCTTGTGTGGAGTCAACACAGAACAGAGGTTTTTGATATTGGATCATTATTCCACAGTTTCTCCAAAATTCTTTGGATATCCTGAGGTTTTCTCCGCTAAATTCTGGAAACAAAAATGGGTTGTAGCCAGGTGACATTAAATGTGGGAAAACCAGAGAGTAAATACAGAGCAAATCCAGGCAGTAAATTGCAAATTTTGAGAAATTTTCCAGTTAAATTGAAAGAATGGGATTGACTTTTTACTTCTGAAGAATAAAAAGAAATTGTTTATTTAGACAAGATTTTACAAACCAAAAGATGGGAAAATTGACTTTTCCATCTGGTCATGCATCTTTGATGCAGAATCAGATTTATTTTGGGCCAGCACACTGGGCTGTGAAGTACTCACCAGGTATAGAGATGTAATTTGAATATGGGCTCTGATTAGGGGTGAGAGTATGGGAACTTGTCTAAGTAAGAAAGAAGAAGAGAAAGGAAAGTTAGACAAAGCGGGCCTTGGCTGGCCCAGCAGGAATGGAATTTGTTACGGTGACTTCTCTGGGCAAGAACAACATGAAATTGGTGAAATCTCCCAGGGGAAAGCTGGGGAATTCAGAGTTTCCAGCTGACAGATCAGGATGACGGTAAGCAGTTATCGTACCAAGAAGGAGAACTCATGAAGGAATAGAATCTGAAATTTCAAAGTGGGTACAAAAAAATGTATCCAGTATGAGATTTCAGCCCTGGATGCTGACAAAATACAGCTGAAAAAAGAGGACAAATAAGTGTGCTCACACAACAGTTCAAGAAAGGCTAAGTAAGGTTACTTCCACAGTCTGGTTAAGTAGAGGATCTTGCACAAAGTAGACCTATAATACTTTGAATATTTAGATAAGTGAGAAGTGATAATGTGATTGATAAATGAATGAATGGAAACATGGATGGAGATGACTGAATATGGAGGAGATAAATGAAATATTATGTAACTAAATAAAGGGATGAAATAATGGATAAATTATCCAATGGATAGATGAGTAAGTGTTATGGTTTTAAGCAACAGAAATGAGCTAGTAGGTGTTAGCTGCTCACTGAAGGGAAGGAATCTGTAGCTGCCAATTATTACAACAGAAGGTGAGCCTTCCGCCTTCACAGTCACTACAAAGTAAACCCCTTAATCCTCATGGCCTTCCCTTCCTCCTCCACCTCCCAGTCAACCTTAAGTTTTCCATATTTCTGAAACTACAGTTCAACCAGGGAATATGCTGCTAAAAAAACACATGTAACGTGCCATATTTGCTTCATTCTTTCATTCTTTGTACATTCAGCAGATATTAAGGACCCGTTGTTGCCTCCCATTATGCTGTGTATTCAAGACTGAAGATAATATGCATGACTAAATACCAAATCTGTTCTCCATAAGAATGTTTGGAGAAAAAAGAACTACTATTAACACATCCTACTAAAAGCCAGATCAGGATAGCTGTCCAAGTGAATGTCCAAAACAATTTATAGAATAAAGGATAAATGAGAACACAGAATGCAGAGATGCAGATGTGTATAGAAAATGGATGTCAGCCAGTCTGGGCTTAAAAATTATAGACATGGTAGCTTCACAGACCTGGGACAAATGTAAAGCTAATTACTTTCTCAACACCAATAAGTTACGACAACATTTCAGTTTCAATTTCCTTATTCTCAAATTTGAATAATGCAACTCACACAGTTTTGTTGTGATCTTCAAGTAGAGAAAAAGCCAAATATTTGATTGTTTATATGCTTAAATATAACTGGCACCAAAGAACTGATAGGTGTCATTACTGTGCATAGTCTGGGCTGGCAAAAGAGATAATTAAACAATATATATATGGAAGAAGAAGGAATTACTGTGAGGACTGAAGAGTCCAAAGGATTTGGGTCAAGATTTGAAGAGAAAAATGTCAACAGGGAATCACCTGGAATCCAGGCAGAGAATCGGAAAGTAATGAAGGCAACAGGGTGCATCTAGTAGGACCAACAGATTTCTGATTCTTCAACGGAGGCTCATCAGAACCACATGGAGAGGGTTTAAAATACCCATAAACAGGATCCAAAAAAGCCCTAGTAAGACAGGATTTCTGCAGGTAGAGAAGCCAGTTTGTACAGAGATTGCCTAATCTGTAACTGCAGAACAGAGAAGTTCACCATTTAGAAGGGATTGTTGCAAACGGAACCATAGACAAAGTTCTGGTCATAGGCTTCTACTGAGTGGATGCAAATCTTGAGTGTTCAAACTGAGGAACTGAACAAGTTTTATCAATCTCAGTAGGGTTTTTTGTTTTTTGCTGTTAAAAAGATAATTTAGGAATCTCCTTCCTTAATCCATTCCCTCTGCACCCACATATGTTTCAAAATTGGCCCTTGAATTGAATAACTAAATGTACTAGAGATACGTGAAAAGTAAAAATGTAACAAACACAGCATGTTATCATTAAGAAATATTGGACTATTTCAAACTTGTGAATGAAGAGTAAAAGACTGTGTGGTTGAAACCAGAATCTAGTAGAATTATTTCTCGAAGAAGTGTCCAGGATGTAATTTGATGAGTAGGAGAGTTGAAGGTGATGAAATGAATTAGTTATGGAATAGACTGAAAAATAATATGAAGTTCTCCAAAGATATTTAAGGTAGAGGAGTCAGAAGTGGAAAGAACATACATGGGCATAGGGGTGAGGAGCTGTGCAGTTAGAAATTTAAGTGATGAAAGAATTCTAGGGAAGCAGGGAAGGTAGAATTTTAAAAAAATTGATGTAAAAGATGAGCAGGCTGAGGAGAGATGTGTGCATACACTGAGTGAAATGGAAAGTCTGAAGTACCATGAAGTGGAGTTCAACACCCATGCATTTGTCTGCTTTCATTCCAGTAAAATATCTCCCAGCATGGCCTTAGGAAACCACAGCACCATCATGGGATTCATCCTCCTTGGGCAGCCCGCCGACCCCCACATCCAGGTCCTGCTCTTTGCCCTGTTCCTGTATATTTACCTCCTGACCATAATGGGGAACCTGATGATGATGCTGGTCATCAGGACTGATTTGCACCTCCATTCACCCATGTACTTCTTCCTGAGTCACCTCTCTTTCCTGGATCTTTGTTTAACTTCAGTCACTGTGCCCAAGCTGTTGGAGAACCTCCTGTCTCAGAAGAAACCAATCTCAGTAGACGGCTGTCTCTCTCAGGCTTTTTTTGTATTTTCCATTGCAGAGACTGAAGCCTTTGTGCTCTCTGCCATGGCTTATGACAGCTACAATGCCATCTGCCGCCTGCTGCTCTATGGCCAGGTGATGAGGAGACAGTTGTGTGGGGGTCTGGTATGGGCCTCATGGGGCCTGGGCTTTCTGGATGGTCTCGTGAACATCCTCATGGCTTGGGATTTGGATTTCTCATGTGATGCCTCACTTCAGCTGTGAGCTGCCATCTCTGTTCTCTCTATCTTGCTCTGATGTTTCCACCAACTTTGCAGTGCTCGTGTGCTCTGCTATTGTGCACACCTCAGGGACCTTACTCCTGGTCTTCTTCTCATATGCCCACATTGTCACCACCATCCTTAGCATCAGGCCCACCACGGGCAGAAGCAAGGCCTTCTCCACCTGCTCCTCCCACCTCACTGCAGTGAGCTTCTTCTATGGATCTGCTTTCCTCTGATATCTCATGTCAACCTCAAGTTCCCCGCTGGAGCTCGTTTTTTCCATACAGTACTGTGTGGTCAGCCTCCTAGTGAATCCCCTTGTCTACAGCTTAAAGAACAAGGAAGTAAAAGCTGCTCTGAAAAGAATGTTGCAAAGAGGTCTACAACGTCTCACAGAGCAGAGAGCAAGCAGAAGATGACTAGGAAATGAGGTAGAATCTCGTCAAATGGTTGAATAATAGAATAGGGAAAAGCTTCTTACTTCATAATAGATATGACAAAATATCTTACAAGAGCCTGTTTCCTTTGAAATGCTAAAGAAAAACCAAGAGCTACTTGTTTACTTTGGCTCATATTTACTTCATTTAGGAACAAAGCAATATGTCTGATAATTATTATTTTGATAAAGATTTTAGCACCAATTTTCAGTGCATTATTAATTTGGTATAAACTTAGAGTAACTTTTAGTTATGAAACGTTCCCAATGCAATTAGCACTGAGAAAACTGTCTAGAACCTCAATTCTTATCTTGATCTAGTATTTAAAAGGGAAGCTATGCTATAAATAAAAAATCAACGACCACTGATAATAAAGAGATATAAACTTCAGATTTAGGGTTGAACAGACAGCTGGGGATGAGTCTACACTGTAGAGGGACTTGTAGAAAAGACAGAAAGTCCTAAGTATTGCTGAGAGAGGTAGTGTCTTCTTAAGGCAAAGCCAGACCCACAGACACTTTCTGTACTCTGTGCCTCTCCGGGCACCTTCACCTAGTGGCACAGGGGAGAAAAGCCACTCGAGTATATTTTAACATTGCCCTGATCTTAGCCATTAACCAAAGAGCTGAGGAAATTAATTTTTACTGAGCTGTTCCTATAAGCCAGGCACCATAGGTGGAATTTTATATGCTTTATGAACATAGCAATTACTCTTCTACAATTTTAATAAAGAATTCCATTTTCTTTTAATTTTCCAATTCTTTAAAACATTGAACATTATTGTTTCTCCAATTATAAAATAATGTACTTTTATTTGGGAAATATGAAAACTTTGAAAATGATAAAAGTATCATTCATAATCCCAAAGTGTTGTCTGTGACTCTTTTTGTGACATCCAAGGAGGTAAAAATGAAAATATTCTTCTCCTTCAGTGTATATACAGAAATATTTACAGAATATATTACAGATACACAGCTTTGTATACACCAGCATTTCCTTGCTCTGTCAGCCGAGGCCTGAAAGTAACAACACCCAAGGAGCCAGGAGCACATTCAGCTCCCAGAACTTGGTTTCTAAAACCATTTTCCAATAAAGCCCAGTGCTGCATGGAGATCCAGCTGATTCTAAAGCTGAGGCAGAGAAAATACAATATGAGCCTACAATACACCAAAAAATTGCATTATCTGGAAAAAATCGATATATTACTAGAAACATGCCACCTAACAAGACTGAATCTCAAAGAAATACAAAACCTGAACAGACTTCTACAAGTAAAGAGGCTGATTCAATAACCAAACCTTCCAACAAAGAGAAGTTCATGACCTGATATCTTTGCTGGTGAATTCTATCAAATATTTAAAGAAGAATTAACACCAGTCCTTCTCAAGCTCTCTCAAAAAATTGACAGAGAGGGAACATTTTACAAGACTGTCATTAACCTGATACCAAAACCAGACAAAGACGCTACAAAATAAGAAAACTACAAGCCAATATCCCTGATGAATAAAGACACAAAACCACACAACCGAATACTATCAAACCGAAATCAGGAGCACATTAAAGGGATACTAAACCATGATCAACTGGGATTTATTCCGCGATGCAAAGATGGCTCAAAACACATGATATTTACCATATTAACACAAAAGATAGAAATCATGTTATCATCTTAATGGATATGGGATAAGATTTTGACTATGTTCAATGTCATTTCTTGACAAATCTAAATAAGTACAGAAGGAATACACCTCAATATAATAAAGCCTACATATGATAAGCCTACAGTTAACATCACATATAGGACTTGTACACTGAAAACTGTAAGACACTGAAAAGAAATTGAGGAAGACACAAATAAATGGTCAAAAGGAATTCCAGCTGTGTAGCTATTGAAGACAGGTATTAAAAGCCAAAATTTCTACACAAACATAAAGAACATAGTGAGGCAGAGTTCAGACACATAAAGTTTCCAAGGCCTGCTCTGGATGTGCAGTGTGGGGGCAGATCTCCCGTGCGAGAGGCTGCAAGGAGGCTCTGCGGCTCTAGACACTTCATTTCCCACTGATCTTCATTCAGATTTAGATATTATCCAATTGGCCTATTTTAGCAGTACTCTTCCTGTCAGAGTGCAGGCTATGTGCTCTAGACAGATAACCTGGTTTTGACCTCATCATGACTGAAAACTGAAATCATCCTTGTCTCTCATCTTTCAGCTGTCACACAACTGGCCGCTGTTCTGGGGGCCTGTGGTGTGCTGGTCTCAGGCACCGCATCACTCACCTGAGTAGAGGGCCACCGCTTACTATGCATGCGGTTTCCATTGGCATGATGAAAATATTTGGCTCTAGACGGAAGTGGTGACTACACAGCAAGGTGAATGTACTAAATACCACTGAGTTGTTCACTTTAAAACGGCTAATTTATGGTATGTGGAGTTCATCTCAGCCCTAAAAATAGTAATACCTTGAATTTCACGGATGTCTTAGGTATCCTGAGACAGAAGTTAGTGATATACAATACTCAATTCTTGTTTATAAAATTTACCTGGAACAGCACTTTATTGCACCTGTTTTTTTTTTTTTAAGAAAGATTGTAGGGACAAATTTGTGCAGAATTCCAAATAATAGATGTAAATAATCTTTCTTCCAGGAGATGATAATCAATTCTCTTCCTTTAAGCATCAGTGGGACTTAGTGACTCAGTTACAAAGAACAGAGAATGGAAAGGGGAAAACAATAACTTTACAGGGGGCAAAACTGGCAGATACCACTTTAATCCAGTGATCAATAACATTATCAGTGATAACTTATGCTTTTATCATAACTCCCTGTATGATGAGATTGAAGGGTATTACACATCTGTGGTTTTCTTACCAAACCCATCTCCTCAATTTCATCACAAGAAAACATTGGACAAATCACAATCGAGGGACATTCTCAAAATGACCAAACAGTGCCTTTGGAAACTATCAAAGCCATGAAAAACAAGGAAAGACTGAGAAACACTCATGATTGGAGAAGGCTAAAGAGACATGATGGCTCAGTACAATATGGTATCCTGAATCATTTACTGGAACAAGAAAGGATGTTAGTGGAAAAAACTGGCAATTCTTAATAAAGACTATAGTTCAAGACATAATATTGTTCTAATATTAACTTCTTGAGAAATGTACCATGGTTATATGTCTACATAAGAGAAAGCTGGGTAAATGGTATACAGACTCTGTGTGATATATTAACTATTTTTCATTTAAAGCTTTTCCCAAAAAACTTAGAAAGATGAATCAATGTAATATAATGAACAGTAATGACAGTCCACTTCAGGAAAACAGTCATTATTTTACCTCTGTGGTGATTCCCTGCAAGATCCCACTTGAAAGCCTTGGTGGCCATATGTGAACAGTATTTTCCTCAGGAATGTCTGTTGATAAAAGTAAGAGGCAAATGTGAAACACCACAGCTGCCTAAGACAATGGATAACAGTTGGAGAAAACAATATGCTAATCAAAAAGCTGAAAATGAATAGATGAGAAAGGAGATGTCCACTTTGAAAAGCCCCAACATATTGCTTGGATTCCAGAAGTTCATGCACATTCATAGGTCTGTGCACATAACCGAAGCTGTGTGTATGCTGTGGAAATCGATGTCACTAAAGGAACTGATCATTAAGAGAAACTTTCTTCGTTCAGAAAATAGCCCCTATTGAATTGTTCTTAGAGGATTTGTTGAGCTTCTGAAAATACGAGGAGGTGGCGAAAAAGGAATTCTGTTAAAGGTGGTTGGGGGCACTGGGCATGTGGTGGGAAAGGGGCATCAAGAAAGGGGAGGAGAAGGTACCCATCTCCCTGTGTGGACCCAAGGTTCTGTGCCCAGTGCTACTTGACCATCTACGTTTAGGACCAGTGTCATCCTGGAGAACTTTCTGTAATCATGGAGATGTTCTACCTGAGGCCTGTCCAGTCAAGTCCTACCAGTTGTGTGAAACTATTGAGCACTTGAAATGTATCTAATTCAAATGAGGACTTGAACTTTACATTTTATTTCATTTTAAATATTTTCTATTAAATGAACACATGAGGCTAGTGGCTACCACATTGGCCAATGCAGCTCAACGCCAGAGAATGGCAAACTTCTGCTGTAAAAGGCCAGATAGTAAATATTTAGACTTTGAGATCCATTCAGATCCTGTTGTAACTACTCAGCTCTGCCAGTTTTCCACCAAGGCGCCACAGACAGTAAGTAAATGAATGAGCTTGTCTGCAGTCCCATATACTTTATTCACGGAACACAGGCAGTGAGCCGGATTTGGTCCATGGCCATAGACTGCCCTAGAGTATCAGATGCTTGTGCACACTTATCCCCATGAGGGAACTTTTACATTAACTGTGGACTCAGATTATTTCTTCTACTTTCCTTACCAATTCCTTTAAGAGCTTTGATTTTTTCTCAGAAAATTTCTGGTTGGCACCAAAGAGGTAATCTGTCACATGAGCCTCTCCATTCCCCAGCTCCAGAAAGATGAGGAAATCTCTCTCTACATGGCTTCCTCTAAGGGAAGGAGACCTTGCCTGGAACCTTTTCTTTTGCTAATAATATCTTGCCCCATTCACCTTCCTATAAAAATCTTCCATTTTGTTCAGCACCTCAGAGCTTATGTCTGTTTGGTGGATGGAATGCTGCTCCACTCATGAATCACTCAATAAAGCCAATTAGATCTTTAAATGTACTTGGTTGAACTTTGTTTTTAACACAAATCCTTTAAGATCTTGTTTTTCAGTTTTGTATTTGATTGAGCAGATTTGGAAATTATGTAGCAGTAGTGTTGTGATTTCAAGTCACCACTTTACTGGAAACAATTTTGTAACACACAGTGGCTCTAGGAATCCATCAGATTCCTCCAGTTTAAAACTGGGACAGAACGCTGATTCCCGTCTCTCATTTACCATAAGCATCCAAAAATGGATAGAACTCAGCTCCTTAGTCTTCTTTTCCTTTTACACTGCCCTAACTCAGACCTTCATTATTTCAGAATTAAATTACAGGCATCCTCCTAATCGATCTCCTCCCACAGTTCTGCTCCCCTCAAATTCATTTTCTATGCCTGTAGTACAATGTTACCTAGAAAACTGCTTATATGCCCATGTTCTTCAAAGTTTAAAACCTTATGCCCAGTGCTGGAGAAGTAAAATTCCAAGTTACTTTATTTAGCATGACATATAAAACCACAGACAATCAACTTCTATCTACCTAGAGTCTCATCCTTAATTGATTTCAGTTTTAAATCACTAAACTCATGAATCATGCTATTCATCATCTATTTAAATTTTTTTGAACTTGCTCACGTGACCATTAATGTTCAACATGCTGGGTAAGCAGTGTCTCTTGTCTACATCAGCCCTGCCTTTTGCACACTGCCATTTCCGTACATAGCACGTTTCTCCACTACTGCCCTGTCACACACATGATCCTCACTGAGCTGTCAAAACCTCTGTAGGCCAGGGACTCTGCCATAATCATTGTCATAATTACGTTTGTAGAGTTCATTCTGGCACTTAAAATGCCCCTTGCTACGTAGATGCCCAGGACAATATCCTGGTATCACAGGATAGGGAAAATTAATTGTTTTCAAATATATGAACCAGAAAATACCTCTTTATCTTTCTAAATTAAAGTTAAATTCTCTACTTTTAAAACCAATTGCATAACAATTAATAAATGCATTTAAAAAGAAGTGCCATTAAAGCAAAATGTTACACCATGTATAATTCAGATTCACTTCTCTTAATGCAGTATTTTAACATTTTATTATAATATAAAACTGTAGTCCTGAATACTTACTTATGACACCTGACTAAATTCTCATTAGCATACTTATAAGCCATGAAGACCTTGTTTCCATTTTGGATTTGAGGGAGTTAACTCAAATCCCTGAATCAAACAGTTTTGGAAAAATCCCTACTATCTAAGGGAGATGTCACAAGTTCAGATTCTTATTCTTTTTGCTCCAGTAAAAATTTAATGTTAATTGTGATGAAGATAATCTTTTGTGTGAGGAAGGAAATACATATATACTGAAAAAATGTTTCTGTATATATCTATATATATCTTATAGATGTCTCTTTATTCTGTTTCAATTATTTACAATTTCCCTCTTTCCTCTATTGTCAATTAATATGGTATTCACCAGTAACAATAAAACCACCCATTTTTTACAACTAGCTTTATAATGTAAATGTATTAGAAATTTAAAATCAAAATACTTAGAGTCACATTGGTATTGTATCTGCATCTTTGCTTATAAGGAGCATAATGAGAATTAGAAAAATCATCTATGAAAGTGCAGTCCTAGCTCTGTCATAAATCAATATGTAAGTTAGGACAGTCATTCCTTTGGTCTTAGTCCACAATATTTACATGAATGACCTGAACAGGAGGTGGGACGGGCTCATCTCAGAAGGTGATTGGATCAGGTTTCCAGAACATCATTCACAGGTCCTTATGAACCAGTGCTTCACTCACCCGGCTCAGCCTGACTAGGCCAATCCTATCACCAAGTTCCATCATTTAATAGTTTCCAAAGTCATTAGACTGAAGAGCCCATTTGCATTGTAGAATACAGTGGTAGTACCCATTTTCAAAGCTTAATATTCACCATGTAATATAAATTGATAGTAAGGTAGCAGTTTCTAAAAGATCACCTATAGAAAAATTTTTGAACTAATCCATTCAGTCAATACTGTGTAATAAAGTCAGAAATTGAAACAGATTAATGGGACAGAATTTATTCTCCTGAAGAATAACGTTTTAGTGATGTGGGAAAGTCCCCTGCCTAGATGTAAATTTTTCAGGTGCGAGGATAGCATATTTTACTGAGAATCTCTAATGTATTTCTCAGTACTAACAATATACTGGGAAGGAAATATTTTTTCCTTTAGATAAAATTCTTAAAATTAGTCTTCCATTACTCTCCTAAGCAATGCCACCACCTAGTTCTATCTAAGTTAATTATTATTATTTGGATCATATAAAATACATTTTGACATTTTGGCCAAAACAGTCGAGTCAAAAAAAAAATCTAAAAATCTAATTTATGCTGCCCATTTAGATGCATTTTTTAGTTGAAAATTCATTCCTGGAGATAAAGCAGTTTCCCAAAAACTTGTGTTAGCTTTAAGGGTGGTTTCACACCAGCCCTCTTAAGCACCAGACTATAGGTTGGGGGTTCACAGATGTCTCCCATAACGTATCTACACATAAATCTTTGTGTTCTCAGTTCCTTCCATCATTTCATCATCAGGCTGTTTATATTCAGAAATGCAGCTTGTGTGACCACAGGACAGTAATATGGATGCGAGGAGGGTGCACAGCCAGCTCCTAGGGAATTCACACATGAGGCATCCAGCTACTAAGTATGAAATTATACAGCAGGGAAATTCTTCTGACCTGTCCTCCTCTCTTGGGGGCACAGGACCTCAGGAGCACTTGCCAAGGTTAGAACTCTGTGTCAACCCAGAAGCTCCAAAAGACACCCAGGCCAAAGAATTCCCTGTGGCTTAGAAAGTTAACTTTACTCAGGCAACGAGTTAAAATCTCACATCAGGCTGTGACTTCAGGGAACAGAGGTCACTGGCCAGGTGTCTCTGAAACTGCCAGGCTCCCGTGGCCAACACATGGCATCCTAAGCAGAGATGCCATCCCAGAAGACCAGATCCCAAGTCACCCATTTGCAGAGAGCTGTATTGCTGTGTTTAGCTTCACAGTGAGAATTAAATGCAGAGACGTCTGCGAGGCAGGACCTAGGATCAGGTGAGAGGAATCTGCACTCCCAGGGTGGAGACTGGTCCGTGGAGAGGTTTGCGAGGATGAGGAGGAGGGAGAGTTTCCTGAGTAGACCCAGAGTGTGGCCACGGTGTTTTCTTGCCTATTTCTTCCTTTCTGTGAGAAAGAAAATATTCTGTGCTGTTCTTAGAAGAAATGGGTGTCTAATGTGTGAAGAATTACGGGCCAGGGACAAGTTCATCCAGAACAGAAGGGAGAAATGGAGGTTTTCGTTAACAGAAAAAATCAGGCACTGGGTAGGGCAAATATATGGGATGGTGAGAGGACATGAGAATAGATGGATATTTGCTCCTGTTTACCGCCCATTAACATGTGTATAGAAAGTTCCCTTCTCTGCTATCACCAACTCTCTCCTTCAAAACTGACCAAACTGATGTAGGTGCTGTAGCACCCAGGAGACAGGCAGAAGCCAAGAAAAATTGAAGAAAAAAATTAAATGTAATGCTGTTATTATTCCATATTTTCCTACTTTCATCCCTTCGTCTAGTTCTGGAGCCTCCCTGACACCCGTGGAATTAATCCTGCCTCTGACCACCCACTTATCCCCTCCCGGGTCATGTAGCGCCCTCTCCCGTGATCAGTGAAGAGAGGAAAACCCAAAACCTATCTGGTCCCCTCTCATTAACCCATCGGTCGCAGTGTGATGGGAACTCGTGAAATTAACGAACAGTTTTACTTGAAATAGATTGGAGCCCAGCAAAGTGATAGGAATCTCTTGCTGTAGGTCTCACTCTCCAGGCATACGTCCCATCCACCTGTCCCCTTGGAAGGATGGGGTCAGCACATGCCAATCCACAGAGCTCAAATTCATCTCCAGCTCTTGGAGCCTTGGTGACCTTGGGCAAGTTGCCTAACTGCCTTTCCTCAGTTCCTCACCTCTTTTTCAAAAAGTAAAAGGATAAAGGAAGACAATGAACTCCATCAGGTAAAAGTTACTTGAGAAATAAGTAGGTTAATACATGTAAGGTGCTTGCAGGGTGTCCAGCATCATCTTCACATCATGAGCACCATCATAACCATTACTCATTAGATACAGAGGTGTTAAAACTGAGCTGAGCTTGAAGTGCTAACCAGTATTTAAATGTATACTCATTCTAGTGGAGATAATAGTAGGACGAATGACCTGCAAAATAACTCCCAATATTCAACATCCTGCTGATCTGTAGAGTGTTTTTGGACAAATGTGTTCTCATACTGCAGCTTATGCAGATTTGTAAAACCCAGCTTCCCATTAGGAGCGGCACTAACTTCTATGTTGCCCTTGCTTTCCTCTTGGTAAAGATGAAGTACATCCCTTCTGCCTCTTTGGATCCAGGCTCAGTTACCCAACCTTCAGTATGAATTGAAAACACTCTGATCTCTCTCTGCGGGGGTAAGTGAGCACAAGGGGCTGAAGGAGGAAATGTGGATGAATTAAAACAACTATCTGCTAATTCACACAGAAAATTCCAAACACAGAAGTGTTCGTATTCTTATATAAGTGGCCTCAGCTTCATTTATGCATCATTTTTTTTTGCTAGTATAAGTACCAGAGAAAATGCTTTCTTCCAACAGTATTTGACAAATAAGGAGATGAAGGGCTCCTTATTTCTTATTTTGTCCAACAGGCTGTTCCCCTCATGGTGAACTTGAGTTGGTTTGAACCATATATGCTGCATTATTAGCCTTGTAAGAAGACTTGTGATGTAAATGAAATCTGAAAAGTTCCCACAGTCTAGGAAACTGTTGAATATACAGTATTAACAGAGGATAAATGACCAGGGAGAACAAGGACTTGGAAGGTGGCTGCTCTATGGGATTTAACTTGTTGTGAGTGTGTCAGGCAAAACCAAGGTCACACTCTGTGGTATCATGGCAAAGCCTGAGAATACAGGGCAGATTAGAGCTATAAAGAGACCGGTCAGAAGACTGTGTGATGTTACCAATCCAGGTGATAGTTTTCATGAATAGGCACAGCCTACGTGTATAGACATTTATCAGGCAGGAAATTGGGCACTGGAAAGGCTGAGAGAATAAATCCCTGAATGCAGGGCAAGAGTGGCAAAAAATCTAAGGGAAAAACAGATTATTCATATAACAGTTGAACAGAGGAACAGAGAGGTTGTGTCCTCTCAATTCCTAGCATAGCCTGGCATGTACAGGCAGGTATGTGAAAATTTGGCATCTGAAAAAATGGCTTTATGGAGAAATCATAGAAGATATCTTCTATATAAATGGAAAGAGGGATTGTGAAATTGAATCTTTGAATTACAAAGGAATGGATGACTAGGCAATGGACAAGGATAAGTGGAGGATGGATGGTGTGTGGATGGGTGGGTGGGTAGGAGGTTATAGGTTGAATGTCATGGTTTTCTTGTATTGTTGTTGTAAATATACGTGACATAAAACTTACCATTTTAACCGTTTTTTTTTGAGAGGTCATCTCTCATATTTATTGATCAAATGGTTGTTAACAACAATAAAATTCTGTATAGGGGAGTCAATGCTCAATGCACAATCATTAATCCACCCCAAGCCTAATTCTCATCAGTCTACAATCTTCTGAAGCATAACGAACAAGTTCTTACATGGTGAACAAATTCTTACATAGTGAATAAGTTCTTACATGGTGAACAGTACAAGGGCAGTCATCACACAAACTTTCGGTTTTGATCATGCATTATGAAATATAAACAATCAGGTCAAATACGAATATTCGTTTAATTTTTATACTTGATTTATATGTGGATCCCACATTTCTCCCTTTATTATTATTATTTTTGTTATTTTTAATAAAATGCTGAAGTGGTAGGTAGATGCAAGATAAAGGTAGAAAACATAGTTTAGTGTTGTAAGAGAGCAAATGTAGATGATCAGGTGTGTGCCTGTAGACTATGTGTTAAGCCAAGCAAGACACAGGCAATAAAACATCCACGCATGCAGAAGATTTCTCTCAAAACAGGGGGTGGGGTGAGGTTCTAAGCCATACCTCTGTTGTTCCCCAATTTCTCACCTGATGTCCCCCCTGCTACTGTGCCTGTCTTAGGTTGTTCCTCCCTTGAGGATTCTTACCCGTCTCTGGCTAACCAGTCATCTTCCAGGGCCTTACAGGGAGACATAAAGTTGGAAGTGAGAGAGAAGCCATATTGTTTGAAAAGGTTAGCTTTTTACTTCTTTGCAGATTTATGCCCTGTGGCTTCTATGCCCAGCATTTGTCTTGAGGTATCTTTCCCACTTGGAGGAATTATGATACTCGTAAATTCGATATGAGGCACGAATTCTATTTAAGGGTTGTAATTAGGAAGAAAGAAGAAAAGCTATAGAGGTAGTAGACGGAAGAAAACATGGGAGGGTTGATTATTTCTTTGACATATCTTCTTGTAGAGTAACTTAAGCATGTATAGGTTTTTAACTACATAATTAAATTATGCACACACATTAACATAATAGGAATACAGTTACACAACCAAAGCAGATCTATAATTACCAGCCATCTCCAGTGAAGCCAAGGTAACCAGTTAGGCACCCTAGGCATTTGTGAAAATTTGTCTATCATATGATGGATATTGCCCAACTGTACTTGAACTGTCTGAGAGAAATCAGACAAATTAAAACAACCCATTCCTGGGAACTGTTCACATCCCATATGTTCTTTTAACAGTAGATAGTCTGTAGTTGTAAGATTTTGGAGCACTACAACTTGCACGTCTTCTAATTCTTGGTTGAGTTCCAACAGTATAGATCCAGTCAAATTTGTTGTTTTACTGAAAGCACAGGTCAGCTTAGATATCTCTTTCTTCATTCCAATGGCAAGTCCAGGCACTGGTGGGATTGATGCAGCTACAACTGCAGCATCGCCTGGATCTTTGTTGAGGTTTTTGATGATCATCTTCTGGTATGACTCTTCCAGAGAGTGCTGATGTTGGAAGTTATTCTTCATATCATATCTTAGTTCATTTTCTGGGTAGCCTAATTAGGCTTTGATCCTCTGTATAAACACAAACAGACCCTTTGCCCACGCTTTGATATGCCCTTTATACCATTGTGTAGAACTCATTGGAGGTCACCACACAGAAACTGCTTTTTTTTTTGAGAAAGAAATATTTTCAGAATAGTGTACCTCCATAGCCGATCATCTGACAACCTTTAAGTGATCAAAATTAAGGATATTTAAAGCATGCATTAATCGTTGATTTATAGTTAGTTTTATCCTATCAGGGAGTAATACCCCTTTTCCTTTTTTTTTTGTTATCATAAATCAACACTTACATGAAGAATATTACATCTACCAGGCTCTCCCCTATACCAGGTCCCCGCTATAAACCCCTTTACAGTCACTCTCCTTCAGCATAGCAAAATGTTGTAGAATCACTACTTATCTTCTCTGTGTTGTACAGCCCTCCCCATTCTCCCACCCCCTCCATGCATGCTAATCTTATTACCCTCCTTCTTCTTCCCCCCCTATTCCCTCTCTACCCATCCTCCCCAGTCCCTTTCCTTTTGGTAACTGTTAGTCCATTCTTGGGTTCTGTGATTCCGCTGCTGTGTTGTTCCTTCAGTTATTCCTTTATTCTTATACTCCACAGATGAGTGAAATCGTTTTGTATTTCTCCTTCTCTGCTTGGCTTATTTCACTGAACATAATACCCTCCAGCTCCATCCATGTTGCTGCAAATGGAGGATTTGCCCTCTTATTATGGCTGAGTAGTATTCCATTGTATATATGTACCACATCTTCTTTATCCATTCATCTACCGATGGACATTTAGGTTACTTCCAATCCTTGGCTATTGGAAATAGTGCTGTGATAAAGATAGGGGTGCATCTGTCTTTCTCAAACTTGATTGCTGCATTCTTATGGTAAATTCCTAGGAGTGGAATTCCTGGGTCAAATGGTAAGTCTGTTCTGAGAATTTTGAGGAACCTCCATACTGCATTCCACAATGATTGAACTAATTTACATTCCCACCAGCAGTGTAGAAGGGTTCCCCTTTCTCCACAGCCTCACCAACATTTGTTGTTGTTTGTCTTTTGGATGGCAGCCATCCTTACTGGTGTGAGGTGATACCTCATTGTACTTTTAATTTCCATTTCTCTGATAATTAGTGATGTGGAGCATCTTCTCATGTGTCTGTTGGCCATCTGCATTTCTATTTTGGAGAACTGTCTGTTTAGTTCCTCTGCCCATTTTTTAATTGCATTATTTGATTTTTGATTTTTGAGGCATGCGAACTCTTATATATTTTGGACATCAAGCCTTTATCGGATCTGTCATTTACAGGTATATTCTCCAATACCGTAGGGTTTCTTTTTGTTCTATTGATGGTGTCTTTTGCTTTAAAGAAGCTTTTCAGCTCAATATAGTCCCACTTGTCCATTTTTGCTGTTGTTTTCCTTGCCTGGGGAGATATGTTCAACAACAGGTCACTCATGTTTATGTCTAAGATGTTTCTGCCTATGTTTTTTCCCAAGTGTTTAATGGTTTCATGACTTACATTCAGGTATTTGATCCATTTTGAATTTACTTTTGTATATGGGGTTAGACAATGGTCTAGATTCATTCTCCTACATGTAGCTGTCCAGTTTTGCCAGCACCATCTGTTGAAGAGACTGTCATTTCGCCATTGTATGTCCATGGCTCCTTTATCAAATATTAATTGACCATATATGTCTGGGTTAATGTCTGGAGTCTCTAATCTGTTCCACTGGTCTGTGGCTCTGTTCTTGTGCCAGTACCAAATTGTCTTGATTACTATGGCTTTATAGTAGAGCTTGAAGTTGGGGAGTGAGATCCCCCCTACTTTATTCTTCTTTCTCAGGATTGTTTTGGCTATTCGGGGTCTTTGGTGTTTCCATATGAATTTTTGAAGTATTTGTTTCAGTTCATTGAAGAATGTTGCTGGTAATTTGATAGGGATTGCATGAAATCTGAATATTGCTTTGGGCAGGATGGCCATTTTGACAATATTAATTCTTCCTAGCCACGAGCATGGGATGAGTTTCCATTTGTTAGTGTCCCCTTTAATTTCTCTTAAGAGTGACGTGTAGGTTATAGAGTATAGGTCATTCACTTCTTTGGTTAGGTTTATTCCTAGGTATTTTATTCTTTTTGATGCAATTGTGAATGGAATTGTTTTCCTGATTTCTCTTTCTATTGGTGCATTGTTAGTGTATAGGAAAGCTGCAGATTTCTGTGTGTTAATTTTGTATCCTGCTACTTTGCTGTATTCCAATATCAGTTCTAGTAGTTTTGGGGTGGAGACTTTATGGTTTTTTACGTACAATATCATGTCATCTGCAAATAGTGACAGTTTAACTTCTTCTTTACCAATCTGGATTCCTTGTATTTCTTTTTTTTGTCTGATTGCTGTGGCTAGGACCTCCAGTACTAAGTTAAATAGCAGTGGGGAGAGTGGGAATTCCTGTCTAGTTCCTGATCTCAGAGGAAAAGCTTTCAGCTTCTCGCTGTTCAGAATAATGTTGGCTGTGTGTTTATGATATATGGCCTTTATTATGTTGAGGTACTTGCCCTCTATTCCCATTTTGCTGAGAGTTTTTATCATGAATGGATGTTGAATTTTTTCAAATGCTTTTTCAGCATCTATGGAGATGATCATGTGGTTTTTGTCCTTTTTGTTGATGTGGTGGATGATGTTGATGGATTTTCGAATGTTGTACTATCCTTGTATGCCTGGGATGAATCCCACTTGATCATGGTGTATGATCCTTTTGATATACTTTTGGATTCGGTTCACTAATATTTTATTAAGTATTTTTGCATCTTTTTTCATCAGGGATAGTGGTCTGTCATTTTCTTTCTTGGTGGGGTTTTGCCTGGTTTTGGTATTAGGGTGATGTTGGCTTCATAGAATGAGTTTGGGAGTCTTCCCTCCTCTTCTATTTTTTGGAAAACTTTAAGAAAAATGAGTATTATATCTTCTCTGTGTGTCTGATAAAATTCCAAAGTAAATCCGTCCAGACTGGGTGTTGTTTTCTTGGTTAGTTTTTTGATTACCGTTTCAATTTCTTTTCTCATAATTGGTTTGTTTAACTTTTGTGGTTCTTCCTTGGTCAGTCTTGGAAGGTTGTATTTTTCCAGAAAGTTGTCCATTTATTCTAGGATTTCCAGCTTGTTGGCATATAGGTTTTTATAGTAGTCTTTAATAATTCTTTGTATTTCTGTGGAGTCTTTCGTGATTTTTCCTTTCTCATTTCTGATTCTGTTGATTTGTGTTGATTCTCTTTTTCTCTTAATAAGTGCATCTAGAGGCTTATGTATTTTGTTTATTTTCTCAAAGAACCAGCTCTTGGTTTCATTGATTTTTGCTATTGTTTTATTCTTCTCAATTTTGTTTATTTCTTCTCTGATCTTTATTATGTCCCTCCTTCTGCTGACTTTAGGCCTCATTTCTTCTTCTTTTTCCAATTTCGATAATTGCGATGTTAGACTATTCATTTGGGATTGTTCTTGCTTCTTCAAGTGTGCCTGGATTGCTATATACTTTCCTCTTAAGACTGCTTTCACTGCGTCCCACAGAAGTTGGGGCTTAGTGTTGTTGTTGTCATTTGCTTCTATATATTGCTTGATCTTTCTTTTAATTTGTTCACTGATCCATTGATTACTTAGGAGCATGTTCTTATGCCTCCATGTGTTTGTGAGCCTTTTTGTTTTCTTTGTAGAATTTATTTTTACTTTTATACCTTTGTGGTCTGAAAAATTGGTTGGTAGAATTTCAATATTTTGGATTTTGCTGAGGCTCCTTCTGTGGGCTAGTATGTGGTCTATTCTGGAGAATGTTCCATGTGCACTTGAGAAGAATGCATATCCTGTCACTTTTGGTTGTAGAGTTCTATAGATGTCTATTAGGTCCATCTGCTCTACTGTGTTGTTCAGTGCTTTCGTGTCCTTACTTATTTTCTGCCTGGTGGATGTATCCTTTGGGGTGAGTGGTGTGTTGAAGTCTCCTAAAATGAATGTATTGCAGTCTATTTTCCCCTTTAGTTCTGTTAGTATTTGTTTCATATATGTTGGTGCTCCTGTGTGGGGTGCATACATAATTAGAATGTTTATATCCTCTTGTTGGACTGAGCCCTTTATCATTATGTTGTGTCCTTCTTTATCTCTTGTTACTTTCTTTGTTTTGAAGTCTATTTTGTCTAATATTAGTACTGCAACCCTGCTTTCTTCTTGCTGTTGTTTGCCTGAAATATGTTTATCTGTCCCTTGACTTTTAGTCTGTACATATCTTTGGGTTTGAGGTGAGTTTCTTGTAAGCAGCATATAGATGGGTCTTGCTTTTTTATCCATTCTATTACTCTGTGTCTTTTGATTGGTGCATTCATTCCATTTGCATTTAGGGTGACTATTGAAAGATATGTATTTATTGCCATTGCAGGCTTTAAATTCTTGGTTACCAAAGGCTTGAGGTTAGTCTCTTTAGTATCTTACTGCCTAACTTAGCTTGCTTATTGAGGTGTTATATACACTGTCTGGAGATTCTTTTCTTCTCTCCCTTCTTATTCCTCCTCCTCCATTCTTCATATGTCGAGTGTTTTGTTCTGTGCTCTTTCTAGGAGTGTTCCCATCTAGAGCACTCCCTGTAAGATACGCTGTAGAGGTGGTTTGTGGGGAGCAAATTCCCTCAGCTTTTTCTTGTCTGGGAATTGTTTAATCCCACCATCATATTTAAATGATAGCCGTGCTGGATACAGTATCCTTGGTTCAAGGTCCTTCTGTTTCATTGCCTTAAATATATTGCGCCATTCTCTTCTGGCCTGTAGGGTTTCTGTCAAGAAGTCTGATCTGAGCCTGATGGGTTTTCCTTTATAGGTGACCTTTTTCTATCTAGCTGCCTTTAAAACTCCTTCCTTGTCCTAGATCTTTGCCATTTTAATTATTATGTGTCTTGGTGTTGTCCTCCTTAGATCCTTTCTGTTGGGGGTTCTGTGTATTTCTGTGGTCTGTTTGATTATTTCCTCCCCCAGTTTGGGGAAGTTTTCAGCAATTATTTCTTCAAACAGACTTTCTATCCCTTTTCCTCTGTCTTCTTGTTCTGGTACCCCTATAATACGGATATTGTTCCTTTTGGATTGGTCACACAGTTCTCTTAATATTGTTTCATTCCTGGAGATCCTTTTATCTCTCTCTATGTTAGCTTCTATGCATTCCTGTTCTCTGGTTTCAATTCCATCAATGGCCTATTGCATCTTATCCATTCTGCTTATAAATACTTCCAGAGTTTGTTTCATTTCTGTAATCTCCTTTCTGGCATCTGTGATCTCCCTCTGGACTTCATCTCATTTCTCTTGCGTATTCCTCTGTATCTCTGTCAGCATGTTTATAATTTTAATTTTGAATTCTTTGTCAGGAAGTCTGTTTAGGTCTGTCTCATTCTCTGGTGTCTCTGTGATCTTGGTTTGCCTGTAATTATGTCTGTTCATGGTGATAGTAATAGTTTGCAGAGCTGGAATGAGTGTTGGCTGTAAGAACTTCCCTTCTTGTTGGTTTGTGGCCTTCCTCTCCTGGGAGAACAGCGACCTCTAGTGGCTTGTGCTGGGCAGCTGCGTGCAGACTGGGCTTCTGCTTCCTGCCCGGCTGCTGTGGAGTTTATCTCTGCTGTTAGTGTGGGCGTGGCCTGGCTTTGGCTGCGGCTCCAAAGTGGTGGAGTCCCATTTGTAGGGGGAGTGGCCAGGAGGCTATTTATCTCTGTAAGAGGCCTCTGTGTTCCCTGCAGCCCAGGGGATTAGAGTGCCCAGAGATCCCCAGTTTCCCTACCTCTGGACTAAGTGTCTCGCCCTGCCCCTTTAAGACTTCCAAAAAGCACCCGCCAAAACCAAACAACAACCACCAAAAAAAAAAATGGTCACTCGTTTTTCTTTATTCTCTGGCACCAGCCTCAGACAATCACTCACCAGTCTTGTCGCTCTGTTTCCCTAGTATTGGCGTCCCTATCCCTTTAAGACTTGCAAAAAGCACTCACGAAAAAAAAAAATCTATGGCCGCTCGCTTTTCTTTTGTCCTCTGGCCCCAGCCTCCAGTACCTGCTCACTGTTCTTGCTGCCCTGTTTCCCTAGTATCCAGGGCCCCGTGCATGCACTGTGTCTGCACTCTGGTCCCAGTGGCTGGGGCTGGGTGTTCAGCAGTCCTGGGCTCCCTCTCCCTTCCGCTCTGACTCCTCTCCTCCTGCTGGGAGCTGGGGGTAGGGGCACTCGGGTCCCACCGGGCTGGGCTTTTATCTCACCCACTTTGTAAGGTGCTGGGTTCTCTCAGGTGTGGATGTGGTCTGGATGTTGTCCCATGTCCTCTGGTCTTTATTCTAGGAATAGTTGTCTTTGTTATATTTTCATAGACATATGTGGTTTTGGGAGGAGATTTCCACTGCTCTACCCACGCCACCATCTTGCTACCCATTTTAACCATTTTTAAGTGTCATGGGTTAACAGTTTTTCTAGTATGGTCAAAATTTGGGGGTGGAGTACCTCCTCCGATGCATGGGTCAGGTAGACACACACACACACACACACACACACACACACACACACACACACACACACACCACTTTTCCCCTTTTCTCTTGCACTACACCTTATTCACCTTAGTCCTAAATATTTATCAAGCTTTATGGGCTTGAGCTCTTCTCCAAAAAACATTAACTACACAGTCTGTACAATGGACACCATTTTCTTTCTTCATTGAGCAAGATGAATAAACAGTCATGTGCATTTCCCGTCACTGTGCCAGATGTTCTGGGTACAAAATATTAAATGGCATGGCCACTGTCCTAAAGACATTCTGATGTCATTGGAGGGGAAAAGAAAGAAATACATGAGATATATATTAACACTAACTACCAGATCAAGGGAGTGATTCATGAGATGGCATTTAGGGAAGAGTTACTTAATGTGAGCTGATGAGTTGTATCATACTCCGGAGAGACATGATGTCATACCTAGGAGGAAATCCAAAAAATTCTTCAGAAGGAAGGAATAGGACAGAAATTTGCCTTTTAAAATAGAGATCAGACATGTACTCATGCTGATGATTTTGAGGAAAATAACCAAATACTTTCTGTATTTTAAATATCTGGATATAATGATTTGCCCAGTTGTTTCTAACAATTAAAAACCAAAGCCTAGAATTCATCAGGTTCTCACTAAACAATATTTGGCCTATTACATATTATGGTAAGTTTGGAGAAGGAAATTCACAAGGAAGATCTAAAAAAGAGTTTAAGATGACAGTTAAAATAGGAATGGGATTTGAGCTGAAAAGCAGAGCAACCAGAGATGTTTGAGCAAAGGCAGGAAGAAAGAATGTCCATGGGGTGCTCAGGGGTAAGTACACTAGTCGGCCCTTAGCAGTGAATCTTTTGAAAAATGTGGATAACCTTAAAGATCCATAAATGCCCCATGATTGAGGATATTCATTGCTAAGCCTTCATTGAAAGATATTGCATGGCAGAAAGACCTCTTGCCTTGGGCCCCTACATAATAAACTCAAATACTGACTTTTCAATCTGACAATTCAGACAAGTTACATAACATCTGATACTCAATTTTCTCTTCTGGAAAATCTTCTCAGTAAGTTCCTCTCTCATCTCTTCTCCCACCTCATCACATGCAGAGACAATGAAATAAACACATACAGACACACCCACATTCTGGTTCCTGAACACATGCTCATATCTACACCTCTTAATCTTGTCCCAAAGATAAAATAGGCAATTTATGCGAAATTACCATGTGAAAAAGCTAAAGAAAGGCAAAAGTAATACCTTTAAGCAGTTATGCACCTTGGGTGGGTCTTGAATAGGGGTAAAATTCTGAAGGATGCAGAAAAGAAGACAAATTTGGAACATTAAGTCTAGGCAGTCCCCCACAATATACAATGTATACAGAAAATAGTTGAGCACTGTTTCAGTTAAGAGAAAGAGACTAAATTAGGTCATCATCCAATTTCTAAATATATGCCAATTTTCCAGAAATCTCAGAGATAGAATATCCAAAAAAGAGTTATCACACTGATGTTGACCCAAGGATAAGGGTTGAAGAAGATCATTACCACAGGAAGAAAGGATTCTAAAGAATGAGTGAAGGCACATATGAATGCCAAATTAGTTGAGATCCTGCATTCTGGTAATTGAGTTGGTCCATAGAGTTTTCACTTTTTTGCTGTTTTAGTAAGTGTTTTACTGAAACAAAATTTACATAAGGCAAAAGTAACTATTTTTAATTGGATAGCTTTTATTACTAATGTTGTTCAATAACCATTTCTGTCAGTTTCAAAACATTACCATCACTTCAAAGTAACACCTGAGACCACTGAGCATTTACACTCCAACTACACCTGACCCTGGCAACCTCCAATCTCTGTTTGTCTCTATGAATTTTATCTGTATTACCTACTCTGGATACTTCAAAGAAGTGGAATCATACAATACGTGACTTACTGTCTGTCTTCTTTCCCTTAGCCTAATGTTTTGGAGTTTCATCCTCATTGAAGCATGTATCAATACTTCATTCTACTTTATGACTGAATAATATTCCACTGTGTGTAATACAGCAATTTGTTAATCCATTTATCTGTTAATGGGCATTTGGGCTTTTTCCATCTTTTTTTTTTTTTTTAATCTGCAAGAACAAGTTTATTTTTTATTTTTTTTGAGAGGGTATCTCTCATATTTATTGATCAAATGGTTGTTAACAACAATAAAATTCAGTATAGGGGGGTCAATGCTCAATGTACAATCATTAATCCATCTCAAGTCTAATTCTCGTCAGTCTCCAATCTTCTGAAGCATAACGAACAAGTTCTTACATGGAGAACGAATTCTTACACAGTGAGTAAATTCTTACATGGTGAACAGTACAAGGGCATTCAACGCAGAAACTTTCGGTTTTGATCATGCATTATG
Source organism: Manis javanica (assembly GCF_040802235.1). Classification (NCBI taxonomy): domain Eukaryota; kingdom Metazoa; phylum Chordata; class Mammalia; order Pholidota; family Manidae; genus Manis; species Manis javanica. Next base: position 89,237,766 of record NC_133165.1, read on the forward strand.
ACCTATAAACAATCAGGTCAAATATGAATATTCGTTTGATTTTTGTACTTGATTTATATGTTGATCCCACATTTCTCCCTTTATTATTATTATTATAATTTTTATTTTTAATAAAATGCTGAAGTGGTAGGTAGATGCAAGATAAAGGTAGAAAACATAGTTTAGTGCTGTAAGAGGGCAAATGTAGATGATCAGATGATCAGGTGTTTGCCTATGGACTAAGTATTAATCCAGGCTAGACAAGGGCAGCAAAACATCCACGGATGCAGAAGATTTCTCTCAAAGCAGGGGGAGTGAGGTTCTGAGCCTCACCTCTGTTGATCCCAAAATTCTCACCTGATGGCCCCCCTGCGACTGTGCCTGTCTTAGGTTGTTCCTCCCTTGAGGAATCTTACCCGTCTCTGGCTAACCAGTCATCTTCCGGGGCCATACAGGGAAATGTAAAGTTGGTAAGTGAGAGAGAAGCCATATTGTTTGCAAAGGTTAGCTTTTTACTTCTTTGCAGATTTATGCCCTATGGCTTCTATGCCCCGCACTTGTCTCGAGGTATCTTTACCACCTGGAGGAATTATGATACTCGGTAAATTCGATATGAGGCATGGATTCTATTTAAGGGTTGTAATTAGGAAGAAAGAAGAAAAGCTACAGATGTAGCATATGAAAGGAAACATGGGAGGATTGATTATTTCTTTGACATATCTTCTTGTAGAGTACCTTAAGTATGTATAGGTTTTAAACTACTAACTAATTTGTACACACATATTAACATAATAGGAATACAGTGACATAAACAAAGCAAATCTATAATTACCATCCATCTCCAGTGAAGCCAAGAAAACCATTTAGGCACCCTAGGCATTTGTGAAAATTTGTCTATGATATGATGGATATTGTCCAACTGTACTTGAACCGTCTGAGAGTAATCAGACAAATTAAAGCAGCCCATTTCTGGGATCTGTTCACATCCCATATGTTCTTTTAACCGTAGATAGTCTATAGTCATAAGATTTTGGAGTGCTACACCTTGCACCCCTCCCAACTCCTGGTTGAGTTCCAACAGTACAGATCCAGCCAAATTCGTTGTCTCACTGTATGCACATGCCAGCCTAGACATCTCCCTCCTCATTCCTATGGCAAGTCCAGGAGACGGTGGGCTGGATGCAGCCACAACCGCAGCATCGTCCGGATCCCTGTGGAGGCTTTTTGATGATCATCCCCTGGCACAAGTCCTCCAGAGAGTGCTGATGCCGGAAGCTCCTCCTCATATCATATCTTAGTTCATTTTCTGGGTATCCAAGCTAGGCCTTGATCTTCTGCATAGAAACAAACAGACCCTTTGCCCACACTTTGACATGCCCTCTGTACCACTGTGCAGAACTCATTGGAGGTCAGCACACAGTAACTGCTTTTTTTTTTTTATTAAGAGAAAGGAATATTATCAGAAAAGAGTACCTCCATAGCTGATCATCTGACACCCTTTAAGTGATCAACATTAAGGATATTTAGAGCATGCGTTGATCTTTGATTTACCAATAGTTTTATCCCATCAAGGAGTAATCCCCCTTTTCTTTCTTTCTTTCTTTCTTTTTTTTAAAATTTTTAATCTATACTTACATGAAGAATACTATGTTTACTATGCTCTCCCCTATATCAGGTCCCCCCTAACAACCACATTACGATTACTGTCCATCAGATTAGCAAAATGTTGTAGAGTCACTACTTGTCCTCTCTGTGTTGTGCAGCCCACCCTCCCCTTTCTCCCTCCCTCCCATGCATACTAATCTTAATATCCCCCTTCTTCTTCTCCCCCCCTTATCCCTCCCTGCCCACCCATCCTCCCCAGTTCCTTTCCCTTTGGTACCTGTTAGTCCATTTTTGGGTTCTGTAATTCCGCTGCTGTTTTGTTCCTTCAGTTTTTCCTTAGTTCCTATACTCCTCAGATGAGTGAAATCATTTGGTATTTCTCTTTCTCCGCTTGGCTTATTTCACTGAGCATAATACTCTCCAGCTCCATCCATGTTGCTGCAAATGGTTGGATTTTTCCACTTCTTATGGCTGAGTAGTATTCCATTGTGTACATGTACCACATTTCTTAATCCATTCATCTACCGATGGACATTTAAGTTGCTTCCAATTCTTGGCTATTTTAAATAGTGCTGCGATAAACATAGGGGTGCATCTGTCTTTCTCAAACTTGATTGCTGCATTCTTAGGGTAAATTCCTAGGAGTGGAATTCCTGGGTCAAATGGTAGGTCTGTTTTGAGCATTTTGATGAACCTCCATACTGCTTTCCACAATGGTTGAACTAATTTACATTCCCACCAGCAGTGTAGGAGGGTTCCCCTTTCTCCACAGCCTTGCCAACATTTGTTGTTGTTTGTCTTTTGGATGGCAGCTATCCTTACTGGTGTGAGGTGATACCTCATTGTAGTTTTAATTTGCATTTCTCTGATAATTAGCGATGTGGAGCATCTTTTCATGTGTCTCTTGGCCATCTGTATTTCTTTTTTAGAGAACTGTCTGTTCAGTTCTTCTGCCCATTTTTTAATTGGGTTATTTGTTTTTTGTTTGTTGAGGCGTGTGGGCTCTTTATATATCCTGGACGTCAAGCCTTTATCAGATGTGTCATTTTCAAATATATTCTCCCATACTGTTGGGTTCCTTTTTTTTCTATTGATGGTGTCTTTCACTGTACAGAAGCTTTTCAGCTTAATGTATTCCCACTTGCTCATTTTTGCTGTTGTTTTCCTTGCCCAGGGAGATATGTTCAAGAAGAGGTCACTCATGTTTATGTCTAAGAGGTTTTTGCCTATGTTTTTTTCCAAGAGTTTAATGGTTTCATGACTTACATTTATGTCTTTGATCCATTTTGAGTTAACCTTTGTATATGGGGTTAGACAATGGTCCAGTTTCATTCTCCTACATGTAGCTGTCCAGTTTTGCCAGCACCATCTGTTGAAGAGACTGTCATTTTGCCATTGTATGTCCATGGCTCCTTTATCAAATATTAATTGACCATATATGTCTGGGTTAATGTCTGGAGTCTCTAATCTGTTCCACTGGTCTGTGGCTCTGTTCTTGTGCCAGTACCAAATTGTCTTGATTACTATGGCTTTGTAGTAGAGCTTGAAGTTGGGGAGTGAGATCCCCCCTACTTTATTCTTCTTTTTCAGGATTGCTTTGTCTATTCGGGGTCTTTGGTGTTTCCATATGAATTTTTGAATTATTTGTTCGAGTTTATTGAAGAATGTTGCTGGTAATTTGATAGGGATTGCATCAAATCTGTATATTGCTTTGGGCAGGATGGCCATTTTCACGATATTAATTCTTCCTAGCCATGAGCATGGGATGAGTTTCCATTTATTAGTGTCCCCTTTAATTTCTCTTTAGAGTGACTTGTAGTTTTCAGAGTATAAGTCTTTCACTTCTTTGGTTAGGTTTATTCCTAGGTATTTTATTCTTTTTGATGCAATTGTGAATGGAATTGTTTTCCTGATTTCTCTTTCTATTTATTCATTGTTAGTGTATAGAAAAGCTACAGATTTCTGTGTGTTAATTTTGTATTCTGCAATTTTGCTGTATTCCGATATCAGTTCTAGTAGTTTTGGAGTGGAGTCTTTAGGGTTTTTTATGTACAGTATCATATCATCTGCAAATAGTGACAGTTTAACTACTTCTTTACCAATCTGGATTCCTTATATTTCTTTGTTTTGTCTGATTACCATGGCTAGGACCTCCAGTACTATGTTAAATAACAGTGTGGAGAGTGGGCATCCCTGTCTGGTTCCCGATCTCAGAGGAAATGCTGTCAGCTTCTCGCTGTTCAGTATAATGCTGGCTGTGGGTTTATCATATATGGCCTTTATTATGTTGAGGTACTTGCCCTCTATTCCCATTTTGCTGAGAGTTTTTATCATGAATGGATGTTGAATTTTGTCAAATGCTTTTTCAGCATCTATGGAGATGATCATGTGGTTTTTGTCTTTCTTTTTGTTGATGTGGTGGATGATGTTGATGGATTTTTGAATGTTGTATCATCCTTGCATCCCTGGGGTGAATCCCACTTGGTCATGGTGTATGATCCTTTTGATATACTGTTGAATTCTGTTTGCTAATATTTTATTGAGTATTTTTGCATCTACATTCATCAGTGATATTGGTCTGTAATTTTCTTTTTTGGTGGGATCTTTGCCTGGTTTTGGTATTAGGGTGATGTTGGCTTCATAGAATGAGTTTGGGGAGTATTCCCTCTTCTTCTATATTTTGGAACACTTTAAGGAGAATGGGTATTATGTCTTCTCTGTGTGTCTTATAAAATTCCAAGGTAAATCCGTCTGGCCCCGGGGTTTTGTTCTTGGGTAGTTTTTTGATTACCATTTCAATTTCTTTGCTCGTAATTGGTTTGTTTAACTTTTGTGTTTCTTCCTTGGTCAGTCTTGGGAGGTTGTATTTTTCTAGGAAGTTGTCCTTTTCTTCTAGGTTTTCCAGCTTGTAGGCATATAGGTTTTCATAGTAGTCTTTAATAATTCTTTGTATTTCTGTGGAGTCTGTCGTGATTTTTCCATTCTCATTTCTGATTATGTTGATCTGTGTTGATTCTCTTTTTCTCTTTATAAGTTGGGCTAGAGGCTTATCTATTTTGTTTATTTTCTCAATGAACCAGCTCATGGTTTTGTTGATTTTTGCTATTGTTTTATTCTTCTCAATTTTGTTTATTTCTTCTCTGATCTTTATTATGTCCCTCCTTCTGCTGACTTTAGGCCTCGTTTGTTCTTCTTTTTCCAGTTTTGATAAGTGTGATGTTAGACTATTCATTTGGGATTGTTCTTCCTTCTTCAAGTGTGCCTGGTTTGCTATATACTTTCCTCTTAAGACTGCTTTTGCTGCGTCCCAGAGAAGTTGGGGCTTAGTGTTGTTGTTGTCATTTGCTTCTATATATTGCTTGATCTCTATTTTGATTTGTTCATTGATCCATTGATTATTTAGGAGTATGTTCTTAAGCCTCCATGTGTTTGTGAGCCTTTTTGTTTTCTTTTTAGAATTTATTTTTACTTTTATACCTTTGTGGTCTGAAAAATTGGTTGGTAGAATTTCAATATTTTGGAGTTTACTGAGGCTCTTTTTGTGAGCTACTATGTGGTCTTTTCTGGAGAATGTTCCATGTGCACTTGAGAAGAATGTATATCCTGTTGCTTTTGGATGTAGAGTTCTATAGATGTCTATTAGGTCCGTCTGTTCTAGGGTATTGTTCAGTGCCTCTGTGTCCTTACTTATTTTCTGCCCGGTGGATCTATCCTTCGGGGTGAGTGGTGTGTTGAAGTTTCCTAAAATGTATGCATTACAGTCTATTTCCCTCTTTAGTTCTGTTAGTATTTGCTTCACATATGCTGGTGCTCCTGTATTGGGTGCATATATATTTATAATGGTTATATCCTCTTGTTGTACTGAGCCCTTTATCATTATGTAGTGTCCTTCTTTATCTCTTGTTACTTTCTTTGTTTAGAAGTCTATTTTGTCTGATATTAGTACTGCAACCCCTGCTTTCTTCTCACTGTTGTTTGCCGAAAATATGTTTTTCTATCCCTTGACTTTTAGTCTATGCTTGTCTTTGGGTTTGAGGTGAGTTTCTTGTAAGCAGCATATAGATGGGTCTTGCTTTTTTATCCATTCTATTACTCTGTGTCTTTTGATTGGTGCATTCAGTCCATTTGCATTTAGGGTGACTATTGAAAGATATGTATTTATTGCCATTGCAGGCTTTAAATTCGTGGTTACCAAAGGCTCGAGGTTAGTCTCTTTAGTATCTTACTGCCTAACTTAGCTTGCTTATTGAGGTGTTATATACACTGTCTGGAGATTCTTTTATTCTCTCCCTTCTTATTCCTCCTCTTCCATTCTTCATATGTTGTGTGTTTTGTTCTGTGCTCTTTCTAGGAGTGTTCCCATCTCGAGCACTCCCTGTAAGTACCCTGTAGAGTTGGTTTGTGGGAAGCAAATTCCCTCAGCTTTTTCTTGTCTGGGAATTGTTTAATCCCACCATCATATTTAAATGATAGCCATGCTGGATACAGTATCCTTGGTTCAAGGTCCTTCTGTTTCATTGCCTTAAATATATCACGCCATTCTCTTCTGGCCTGTAGGGTTTCTGTCAAGAAGTCTGATGTTAGCCTGATGGGCTTTCCTTTATAGGTGACCTTTTTCTCTCTAGCTGCCTTTAAAACTCATTCCTTGTCCTTGATCTTTGCCATTTTAATTATTATGTGTCTTGGTGTTGTCCTCCTTGGATCCTTTCTGTTGGGGGTTCTGTGTAATTCCATGGTCTGTTCGATTATTTCCTCCCCCAGTTTGGGGAAGTTTTCAGCAATTATTTCTTCAAACAGACTTTCTATCCCTTTTCCTCTTTCTTCTTCTTCTGGTATCCCTATAATACGAATATTATACCTTTTGGCATGGTCACATAGTTCTCTTAGTGTTGTTTCATTCCTGGAGATCCTTTTATCTCTCTCTATGTCAGCTTCTATACGTTCCTGTTCCCTGGCTTCTATTCCTTCAATGGACTCTTGCATCTTATCCATTCTGCTTATAAATCCTTCCAGGGTTTGTTTCACTTCTTTGATCTCCTTCCTGACATCTGTGATCTCCCTCCGGACTTCATCCCACTGCTCTTGCATTTTTCTCTGCATCTCATCCCATTGCTCTTGCATTTTTCTCTGCATCTCTGTCAGCATGTTCATGATTTTTTTTTTGAATTCTTTTTCAGGAGGACTGGTTAGGTCTGTCTCCATCTCAGGTGTTGTCTCTGTGTTCTTTGTCTGCCTGTAGTTTTGTCTTTTCATGGTGATAGAGATAGTGTGCAGAGCTGGTACAAGTGACCGCTGGAAGAGCTTCCCTTCTTGTTGTTTTGTGGCCTTCCTCACCTGGGAGAATAGCGACCTCTAGTGGCTTGTGCTGGGAAGCTGTGTGCAGAGAGGGCTTCTGCTTCCTGCCCGGTTGCTATGGGGTTTATCTCCACTGTTGCTGTTGGCATGGCCTGGGTGGGGCTGCTCCTCCAAAATGGTGGAGGCTCGTTGGAGGGGTAGCAGCTGGGAGGCTATTTATCTCCGTAAGGGGCCTCTGTGCTCCCTGCTGCCCAGGGCGTTAGTGTGCCCAGAGATCCCCAGATTCCCTGCCTGTGGTCTAAGTGACCTGTCCTGCCCCTTTAAGACTTCCAAAAAGCACTCTCCAAACCAAAACAACAACAGCAACAATTAGAGAGGGAACAGAAAAAAAAAAATAAGGAAAAAACAGTTGATTTTTTTTTTTTTGTCCTTATGCGCCAGTCTCAGGCATCTGCTCACTGGTCCTGCTGCCCTGCCTCCCTAGCACCAGGGACCCTGTCCCTTCAAGGCTTCCAAAAAGCACCCGCCCACTGGTGCCACAGGGAAAAACGCGCGATATTCTTTGTCCTAAGGTGCTGGTCCCAGGCACCCGCTCACCAGTCCTGCCGCCCTGCCTCCCTAGCACCAGGGTCCCTGTCCCTTTAAGGCTTCCAAAAAGCACTCGCAAAAAAGAGAGAGAAAAAGGGGAAAAATGTGCGATTTCCTCCGTCCTCAGGTGCCGGTCTCAGGCACCCGCCCATCGGTCCCGCAGGGAAAATTGCGGGATATTCTTTGTCCTCAGGCGCCGGTCCCAGGCACCTGCTCACCAGTCCTGTTGCCCTGCCTCCCTAGCACCGGGGTCCCTGTCCCTTTAAGGCTTCCAAAAAGCACTTGCCAAAAAGGGGAAAAACCCGCGATTTCCTCCGTCCTCATATGCCGTTCCCAGGCACCCGCTCACCGGTCCCTCCACCCTGCCTCCCTAGCAACGGGGTCCCTGTCCCTTTAAGGCTTCCAAAAAGCACTCGCCAAAAAAAAACAAAAAACCGCTCCGGTTTCTTTCCACCCGCCGGGAGCCGGGGGGGGGGGGCGCTTGGGTCCCGCTGGGCCAGAGCTTGTATCTTACCCCCTTCACAAGGCGCTGAGTTCTTGCAGGTGTGGATGTGGTCTGGATGTTGTCCTGTGTCCTGTGGTCTCTATTTTAGGAAGATTTTTCTTTGTTATATTTTCATAGCTCTATGTGTTTTTGGGAGGAGATTTCCACTGCTCTACTCATGCCGCCATCTTGGCTCTGCCCCTGCTATTTCCATCTTAAAGTTGTTTTGAATAATACTGCTATGAGCATGGGTGTATATATAATTGTTTGAGTGCCTGTTTTCAATACTTTTGTTATATACCCAGGAGTGGAGTGCTGGGCTATAGTAATTCTGTTTAACTTTTTGAAGATCATCAAACTGTATTCAATGGCTGTATCATTTTGCATTTCTAACAGCAATGTACAAGGATTCCAATTTCTCCACATTCATGTCAAAACTTGTTACTTACTGGGTTTCGGTTAATTACTCTTACAGCCACCTCAGTGGATGTAAAGCAGTACCTCATTATGGTTTTTGGTTTACATCTTCCAAAAGGCTCTGGATATTGAGTATCTTTTAATGTTCTTTTTGGCAATCTTGTGTATCTTCTTTTGAAAATGTCTGTGACTTTTGCCGTTTTCCTAATTGGATACTTTGCATTTTCTTGTTGAACTGTCAAAGTTATTTCTGGATAGCAGATGCTTATCAGACATACAATTTCCAAATATTCTGTAGATTGTCTTTTCATTTTGATAGTGTTCTTTGATGCACAAAAGTTTTTAATTTTGATGAACTCAATGTTATCTACTTTCCTTTTGTCATTCATGTTCATGGTGACATATCAAAGAAACCATTGCCAAATCCAAGAATGTGAAAGACTATGTTTCTTCTAAGAGTTTTATGTGTTTAGCTTCCATATTTAGGTTCTTGATTTATTTTGAGTTAATTTTCAATATGATATGAGATTGGGGGTCAAATTCAGTCTTTTGCACATGGACTTCCACTTGTCTCAGCTCCATTTTTGTAGACACACTTCCTCCCTTATTGAATGGTCTAAGTACCAGTGATTAGCCATAGTTGCATGGGTTTATTTCTGGACTTTCAGCTTTATTCTTTGGTCTATATGTTTATCCTTAAATCAGTACTACACTGTTTTCTATTAACATAGCTTTGTTGGAAGTTTTGACATCTGGAAGTGCAAGCCCTCCAACTGAGTTATTCTTCTTCAAGATTGTTTTGGCTATTCGTGATCCCTTCTAATGCTATATGAATTTGAGGGTCAGATTTTTTGTTCATGCAAAAAAAAACCATTGGATGTTTGTGTATTGATTGGGTAGTTTGAACATCTTATCAATATTGTGTTTCAATCCATGAATCTGGAATATCTTTCCATTTATTTAGATCTTTCAATTTTTCAGAGTTCAAATCTTCCATTTCCTTAGGTTTTTCATAAATATTTTACTTTATTAGATACTATTTTTTTAAATTGTGCTCTTGATTTACTTTTCAAGTTGTTCATTGATTATTTATGAAAATACAACTGATTCTTATATTTGCTCTTTACTCTTGGCTGAACTTTGCTGCAATGTTGCTGAAATCTTTTGTTAGCTCCAGCAATTTTGTGTTTGTTCATTGGGATTTTCTATTTATAAAATCATATCATTTGTTAATAGAAGTTTCTTTTTCTTTCCAATTTGAATGCCTTTCTTTTTCTTGTCTTATTTCTCTAACTAGAACTTACAGTACAATGAATAGACATCATTGTCTTGTTCCAATTCTTATGGATTAAGCTTTCTCTCTTTCACCATTATGAAGTATTGCCCATTATGAAGACTACTATGCAAACTGCATTTTTCTCTTCCGGAATGCTCTTTGCCATTTGAGCAATTTCCCTTTTTTCATAGTTTTCTAAGTGCTTCGTAACATGAAAGATGTTTGAATGCTTTGTCTTGACAAGTGAAATGATGAGCTATCTTTTACTTTGTTGTACTTATATTGTGTATTACATTTATCGATTTTCTTAGATTGAATTACACTTCTATTCCTGGGTTAAATCCTACTTGTTTATGGAGTACAAATCTTCCAATATACTGTTGGACTTAGTTTGCCAGTATTCTCTTGGAGCTTTTTACATCCATATTCATAAAGGATATTTGTAATTTTCTTATCTTGTGGTGTCTTTATCTTGTTTTATATTAAGGTAATGGTGATATCACTATACATCTCAATAAAGCTGGAGGCGGGAAGGTCTTGCCTAGTAAGAACAATGTCTAGGCTGCCTTATAGACAGTTTATGTCAACTTACTTTTGTACTTTGAATGGGCCATACTTTCTTGTTTATATCTCTTGTAATATATTGTTGAACACTACACATTTAAACATTGTGATGTGGTGACTCTGGAAATTAGATTCTCCTCCTTTTCTGTTTTTATATTTGAAAGCTGTAGTCCTCTTATTTAGTGATTTCTACAAACTATTTTTACAAAGATTATATATTGTGCTATGTGCTTACTGAAGTGTCATTTTGTTGAGCTTGAATTCAAAAACTGTTTTTCCAAAGATTTCCTTGATTTCCTGAGCTAAAAATTTTTCTAATTTTGAAACACCCCTCCAGGTCTTCGCAAACTGGAGCTGTGCTGAGGTACTCAACTTAATATTTTCCCAGAGTGTTTACAATTCTGCCTTCGACTTCACTTCCTTCCTGCACTGAAACTAAAAATCAGCCAGATGTGAAAATGTAAGATCTTCTTGAGTCTTCTTTGAGCAAGAGAGAAACTGGGCTACTGTGTTGCTTTCTAAATTCCCTAGTACACACAGGCACTGTTGAGCACTCTAATTTCCCAAAGAAACTCTCTCCCTAACATTGCCTTCCAGGCTGTAGGTGGTCAATTATATGTTTCAGCCATAATCTTTTGCCCAAGGCAGCTATAGGTTTTTGTTAGCCTTATGATGTTTTCAAACAATGTGTGCCACATTTGATCCCTGAGTGATTTTTGTGTTATCTGAAAATGAAACAAAGTATCTTGCATAAGTTCTTCAGGAGTCCCCAGACAAATTAGAAGAGCAAACACAATAACTTGTGAATAATGTCCGCTCTGCTCCCTCCAGATCTGGGACCAGGGTTCTGTACTAGGAACTTGGGCTGTCATCTTCAATATAGCCACAGAGACTGGAAGGGGGTAGGCAAGGAAAAATAAAAATTACACAAAGCTTTGCTACTATTTTTAAGTTGCACTTTTCTTTATTGAGTGTTCACTTGGTTGCTAGAAACCTTCGACTGTTTCTCAGAAAACCTATAAAGTTGGTGCTTGACTGTCTGATTGTTTTCTGATGTTTCTATAAAGGAACAGGAGCTTGGAGCTCCACACTCCATCACTTTGCTGAAGTCATTCTCTGTTCCTCTTTTTATTTCTATTCTACAGTCTCTCCAAATGGCCTTGGGGAACCACAGCGCCATCACTGAGTTTATCCTCCTGGGGCTGTCTGCAGACCCCCACGTCCAGGCCCTGCTCTTTGTGCTGTTCCTAGTGATTTACCTCCTGACTCTGATGGGAAACCTGAGTCACCTCTCCTTCCTGGATCTTTGCTACTCCTCAGTCACTGTGCCCAAACTGCTGGAAAACCTCCTGTCTCAGAAGAAAACCATCTCTGTGGGGGGCTGTCTGGCTCAGGTATTCTTTGTGTTTGTCCCTGGGGGCACTGAAGTCTGCCTGCTCTCAGTAATGGCCTATGACCGCTGTGTTGCCATCTGCCACCCTCTGCACTGCAGACAGATCATGACCAACCGGCTCTGTAATAGTCTGGTGCGTGGATCCTGGAGCCTGAGCATTCTGGACGCATTCATCTACATCCTAGAGGCTATGAGTTTGGACTTCTGTGAGGATCAGTATATCCCCCACTACAGCTGTGAGCTGCCCTCTCTCTTCCCTCTGTCCTGCTCTGAGGTCTCCACCAGTTTTACTGTTTTACTGTGTTCCAGTGTTGTGCATGGGCTTGGAACCTGTTTGTTGATCGTATTCTCCTACGTCCTTATTGCCTCCACCATCCTGACTATCAGCTCCTCCTCAGGTAGAGGCAAAGCCTTCTCCACCTGCTCCTCTCACCTCACTGCCATCCTCCTGTTTTATGGCTCAGGTTTCCTTCGCTATCTCATCCCAACCTCAGGTTCACCACTGGAGTTGATTGTGTCTGTACAATACGGTGTGGTCACTCCCTTAGTGAATCCCCTCATCTACAGCTTGAAGAACAATGAGGTGAAAGCAGCTCTGAGAAGAACTTTTAGAAAATATCTCCAAGATAGGTGACCAGACACAGAAGATGATGGGGGATTACTATAATATGATCTATTGTTGGCTAACACTAAGAGCATTTTCTGAATGTCATGATGTTGGAGTCAGGAAAATTTTCATAGCAATTCATGTAGGTATTTGGGGATCAGGTTGAGAAAGGTGGAACAAATTCACTGTGGTTTAGGAGCAAACAAAACATCAAATGATTGTATTAATCCAGCCATTTTCCTTGAATCATCTTTTTGCAGTTTTGATGGGGCTTGATCGTAACCTTTTCCCTTTGCTAAGCAGTTCATTGAACTACATGGAATAAAGTCACCTAACCATCACAGAAGGGAGCATAAAGCAAACCTGTTGCATCTTCAGTCTGGGGAAGATTCAAGAACTGGGGGAAAGGATGCGCAGTATTATCAAGTATTTGGACTTGGAGAGACCCAGGCCTAAGAAAGGTGGGAGCATCCAAAGGGAAATAAGCCAGCCCAAGTGTAGGAGGATCCACCATGGATTCACCAGATGCAAGTTTCTAAAATCTAATGGAAAGTGGCACAAGGAAATATCAAGACTACTTCATGATGCAGACAATTTAGTAGAAAAGCATTTTGCAATCTGAGTTAGATGCTAAGAACTAGAGTAGAAGACATAGTTTAAGGAGGAAAAGGGAAGGATTGGTGAAAAACAAGAGTCAGAGAGGAGGAGAACACAGTGAGAAATCCAGACCAGCTGCGAAATGCAAATTACTGGTTAACTTAGGTTTAGTGTGTATCTGATCTGGCCAAAAAACAATGACTCCTTGGGGCTACAGTGAAGGATGGAAGTTTTCTCTAAAATTCCACTTAATAGACAATTCCTGGAGATTCAAAATACAATAGAATGATTACAGACAAACATCAAACTTGCTGAGACTATATCTTGATATTTCCCACCACAAAAAAAGAAATCATGATTATGTGCCATTATAGAGATGTTAGGTAATCCTATAATGGCAGGCATCCTGCAATATACAAATGTATCAATTCAACATGTTATAAACATTAACTCAATACACTTCCACAAAGACGCATGTCAATTATATATCAATTTAAAATTTTCAAATAAAAATAAAAAGGTTTTAAGGCAAAATTTTCACATAAGCTGAGTACATTCTCACTGTGGTCCAACACTCAGCCCCAGTGATGAGGATACTTCCATGAGAATGTGAAGCTGGAACCTGTGATTGTGCTGTAAGCTGCTCTTTGCCACACTTGTATAGCATGAGGTTTCACAAGTGCAGCCAATGCAAATTGGGTAGTTGCATAAGTAACTGTTTATGATTTTTAAAATATGTTTAATCATCAAAATGTTCATCTCAGTTATGTTTAAAGATACAGTTCCCTGTGATATGGGAAAATAAGCTGTCAGGTGAAACAAGTCTCACCAAACACCTTCCTTAATAATTCCCAAAAAGGTATCTCCCCAGTAAGTGGGCAACAGGAAAGGACTTCCCAGCTTGCCTACTTTCAAAGCTCACAAGACTCCAGGGTTTACAGCTAAAGCTTCAACCTTAAAGTTCTATAGCCTATATCTTGAGAATCCTGTAGGGCTTCCATAAGCTTCACTCTTCTACTTAATGAGTTTAAAGTTTGGCTTCAGACTGTGACCTTCGGGAATACAGCTCTCTGGCACTTCCGAGTTACACCAGCTCTATTAGCCTACTGGTCCCCTTAAGCTAGATTATAGCTGAAAGTTACTTGCTTCACTGATATTGTTTTCCCATTTATAGAGGCACAAAAGCAGGTAAATGAAGGGTAGCCTCTGTGTTGGGTTGGGGATGACCTGAGAGAAATCTCTCTGTGCTCTTTCTAGAATCAGACTATTTCCCACTGGGTTTACTTGTGACAGCGGCAGAACAAAGGCACAATTCAGATAATAAGTGTCTCAGATGGTTATTTGTCTATTCTCACTGAGACTTGTAAACAGAAAAACTTAACACGGATGCTTTCTGAAATTAGGTTATAGAAATATTGGTTCTACTGTGCATCATGATCACCTGATGAAAATGAGTCCTCATATCATGGTAAGAATTGAGCCAAAAGATGACTTTTGTGCAAGAAAATCTCAGACCTCCATGATTATTCTAAAGGTTCCCCTCATTCCCTCATGGAGACTTCCAATTTCTGCTTCCATCCGTCCACACAGCCTTCAGTGCCTTGCCATCTCAGGCACCTCCTTTCACCTGAGTTTCTCTCACCATCTTCTCCTTGTGCTGTAGACTGAGTTCCAGACACTAAGAAGTTTATGGATGTTTCTGTCCTTGGAGGCTTTTGTCCTCAGTTGTTTTCAGCACCTACTAAATAAATCCTCTCTATGCTCTTCAGTGTTACATGTGCACTGGGTGTGGAAACTGCACTGATCTGGGAAACTGACACCAGAAGCGAAGAGGTTCGCAGTCGAGGAAGCAGTGGGGAAAAAGCAAATCACAGTATAAAGAGACAAGTGGTCTGAGATCCTCCTCCTTCTCTAAATATGTAAATAGATACTAAATACCTGTAGTAAAAAGTTTACTTTTCTGTTACTAAGCACCCCATCAGCTCTGGTCATAAACAATATTAGTTGTTAAAGGGGAAAAGGAGGAGCAAGATCCAGAGAAGATCCTAAAGGAAATACTGAGGTGTGCGAACTTTGCCTTCCATGCACTCAAACCACAAATGTTGTGATCCTTCTTCCCTTTTCAGGTGGCCTAAGGACATTAAAGGCCTTTATCCTCTTCTAAGGTTCTTATATTCCCAATAATAGTTACCAGACCATCTGCCTTTCAGCACTAGATCTATCTCTCCTCTAGTCTTCAATAATCTGTCCAGTCATTTATGTAATTAACTAAAATTTTCTGTGTGATTGCACTGAGTAGATACATTTTGAGACTTTTTTTCTTAGAATATCTTCTTGGAAATTATATAAGGTCATTGGATATAAACAAGGTAATAATTTATAATGACACTGATATTCATTGCCTCTCAGAATTCACTGAATTTTAAGTTTAGGCAAATGTTAATTTAGGTCAAATGAATTCACATTATATAGCAGTATAAACTTGAGCCAAAAGTCATAAGATGGAAGGTGATAACTAATTGTGATTATTTTTTAAATGACCCAGAAAATGCAATTTCTTGCTGTACTCCTCTTTAAGGTGATACATGACATGAACATATACAGGAAACCAAGAGGTGACCTACCTGAGAAGAGCTCAAAACACAGCTACCCAGGCAAATTGTGAAATGACATATTTGGTTAAGAGCTTCACCCTGGCCTGTACTTTCTTCTTACCCTCTGCTCTTCTCTATATAAGCACCCACCCTTCTCTCTCTCCACCTCTTTCTGAATTTCAAAATGCCATTCAACTTCATTTGAACTGAAGCCTCTGCGTTCCCTCTCTCAAGGTTGGTGAAGAGAATTTGAAATTAGTGCTTATTTTTCACTGCAAGGTTGAAATAAGCCCAATTTTCAGTTGGTCACAGTCAGAGGATCTACTTTGTGAGCCAGGGGAGTAAACCATGGACTCTTACAAGGTCGGCTTTCGCCGGCCCTGCTGACAGGCTGTATGGACTGTCAGCTCAGAAGAGAGGTTTTTGATCATTGGATCTCTAACCCACAGTTTCCACAAAATCCTTTGTATGTGCTGGAGTCTCCTTAGGCTGAATACTGGAAACTAAAAGGGGATGTAGGCAGGTCTGCACTTTTAGTAAATGTGGACAAACTAGAGAGCAAATATAGAGCAAATGTGTGACCAAAATCAGATAGTAAATTAGAATTTTGAGAAATTTTCCAGTTAAAGTGAATAGACTAAATTGACTGTTTACTAGTGAAGAATACAAATAATTGTTTATTTCAACAAGATTTTACAAACTCAAAGACAAGAAAATTGACTTTCCATCTGGTCAATCATCTTTGCTGCACAATCTGAATCAATTTGGGCCAGCAAACTGGGCTTTGAAGTACTCACCAGGTAGAGAAGTAATTCCAATATGGGATCTGATTAAGGGTGGGAGTATGGGAACTTGCATAAATAAGAAATAAGAACAGAAAGGAAAGTTATGAGTACATGGGCTGGACCTGCAGGAATGCAATCTTTTACAGTAATATCCTTGGGCAAGAACAACCTGAAACTGGTGAAATTTCCCTGGGGGAAAGCTGGGGAATTCAGAGTCAATTGAGAGTTCTGGCTGACAGGTCAGGATGACTATAAGCAGTTACCACACCAAGAAGGAGGGCTCAACTGCTTTTTGACAAAAGCAGCAAGAACACACAGTAGGAAAGGGTAGTGATAAATGGTGTTGGAACTGAAAAGCTTCATGCAAAAAGTGAAACTAGATCCTATCTTACACCACTCGCAAAAGTTAACTTAAAATGCATTAAGGGCTTAAACATAAGACCTGAAACCTTAAAACTCACAGAAGAAAACAGAGGAAGAAAGCTCTTAGATCCAAATGATTTTTGGAATATGACACCTAAAGCACAAATAAATAAAAGCAAAAATAAATAAATGGGACTATCAAACTTGAAGTCTTCTGCACATCAGAAGAAACAATAAAAAAGAAGAAAAGGCTACCTACAGAGTTGGGGTAAATATTTCTTTTCAAGCCATATATATAACATAGGGCTAACATTCAGACTATATAAGGAACTCATCCAACTCAAAAAGAAACAAAATCCAATTTAAAAAATGAGCAAATCACCTAAACAGACATTTTTCCAAGGAAGACATCCAAATGGCCAACAGGTACATGAAAAGATGCTCAACATCACTAATCATCATGGAAATGCAAATGAAAACCATGGTGAAATATCACCTCACAGAGTGATATTTTGGCCACTATCCAAAAGACAAGAAATAAGAAGTGTTGGTGAGGATGTGGAGCAAAGGGAACCCTTTTACAGTGTTGATGGGAATGTGATTGGTACAGCAAACATGGAAAATAATATGGAGGTTCCTCAATAAAATAGAAATATAACTACCATATGATCCATAAATTCCACTTTGGGAATATATCCAAAGGAAATGAAATTAATATTTCAAAAAGATATCTACACTCCCATGTTCATTATAACATTATTCACAATAGCAAAAATGAAAACAACCTAAGTGTCCATCAGTGGATTAATGGACAAAGAAGATGTGATATATATATATATGCAGAGGAATACATGCCATGAGACAAAAGGAAACCTTGCCATTTGCAACAACATAAATGAAATGAGAGGACATAATGCTTAGTGAAATTATCCAGAGAAAGACAATATTTTATGATCTCACTAATTTGTTGAGGGGGGAGGCAGAAAGCCAAACTCAGAAACAGAGAGTAGAATGTTGGTTACCAGAGGCCGTGGACATGAGGGAGATGGGGCAGAGGCCGTGGACATGAGGTAGATGGGGAGATGCTGTCAAAGCCTTCAGTTATGAGATGAGTAAGCTCTGGGTGGCTCATATAAAGCCTGGTGACTATAGTTAATAATACTCTGTTGTACACTGGAAATTTGTTGAGACTTTGTAACTGTGTGAGGTGTTTGATGTGTCAATCAACCTGATCATAATAATCATTTCACAAAGTATATGTATGTCAAGTCATCACATTGTCTATTTTAAATATATAACATCTAATTTTCAATTATAACTCAATGAAGCTGAAAAGAAGGAAGGAAGGAAGGAAGGAGGGAAGGAAAGAAGGATGGAGGCAGGGAGGGAGGGAGGGAAGGAGTGAGGGGAAGGGAGGGGAGCTTAGAAGGAAAGGGAAGGGAAGTAAAGGAAAGGGAAGAGAAGAAGGGAAGGGAAGCAGCAGACACCCAGGAGTTCCCATCCAGGGTTTCCATGGAGGGCCAGAAGCGATATCACCTAAGAAGTGATGTCACCCTGAAAGTGACATCACTGGATCCAGGCACAGGAAGGTAATATCACTGGAAGCAGAAGTGATGGCACCAGATATGAGATCAATCCAGATGTAACATCATTACGAGCTGGTGTATATAAGTGGTGTTCAGAAAATAAACTGTGTCACTTGTCCACCATCAGTGGTCAGTGAACCTACTGATTCCAGCTTTGGTTTCCATGTTTTTCTTATATATTTCTCTGTGTTTTCTTCAATCTCCCTATCCACTCCTCTCGGGTTCAACTGGTTTGTGGACCTGGTCTCCACAGGTTTCCAGTAAGATTTCAAAGCCGATTTCTGAAAAAAAATTCCTACCATTTGCAACAACATGGATGGAGCTAGAGGGTATTATGCTCAGTGAAATAAGCCAGGCAGAGAAAGACAAATATCAAATGATTTCACTCATCTGTGAAGTATAAGAACAAAGAAAAAACTGAAGGCACAAAACAGCAGCAGAGTCACAGAACCCACAAATGCACTTACAGTTACCAAAGGGAAAGGGACTGGGGAGGATGGGTGGGAAGGGAGAGATCAGGGGAAAAGGGGCATTACAATGAGCACACATAATATAGGGATGGGCACGGGGAAGGCAGTATAGCACAGAGAAGACAAGTAGTGACTCTACAGCATCTTCTTACACTGATGGACAGTGACTGTAATGGGGTATGTGGTAGGGACTTGACAATGGGGGCAATCTAGTAACCACAATGTTGTTGTTCATGTAAGTGTATATTAATGATACCAAAAAAATTAAATTTTACATAAATTTTTTTTAAAAAGCTACAGACAACAGAAGCCAGACACATTTAATATGATTTCATTTATATAAAGTACAAGACAAAAAAATTAATGAGTGATGTGAGGTTAGTGGCTGCCAATGGGAAGTGGGTTTACAAGAAAGAAGCACGAGGGAATATTCTAAGCTGATGAACGTTTCTGCATCCTGAGCTGTGTGGTGGGTACACATGTGTACATATTGGAAAAAATCCATTGAGCGCTACCTTTAAGATGAAGGTACCTTTCACACTTGACTTGCATATTTTATGTTTCAGTAAATAGGAAAACTTAACTGAAAGATCCATTCCCAGGCAGGTTTTCCCAGTTCCCATGGGTATGTATTATCCATGTGGTACAGCTGGCATGGTAAATAATCCCCATGCTCCCAAAGCAGACAGCACTTCCCCCGACCAACCGTGCAGAGACTGAACCCAGCTACTGGTCTAGACACCACTGGGGCAGGTAAGGGAGGGTGAGGGACACTTCAAAGGACAGCTGCCTCTGGTGAGGCTTCTGCATGGTATTGAAAAGAGGGAAAAACTGCTATACTCTCACCAGGGTTGGTGGGCCCATTCTGTGGGCCCTGTTGATTCAAGGATTGGGGAACTGAAGCGTATCCACCCAGATGTACAAATCCGAAGTCTCGTGATCTCACTCCTTTCCTATTAAGACCCTAAATATGGTATATATTTGCTGAACTGTGAATTAAGCCTCCTTTTGAATTCAACTGCTCTAATAATCAGGTCCCAGGCCCTATTTTAAGCCCAGTCTACCTTTTGGTTACAGGAGAACTGTCTTCTCCTAAATTCTCATAAAGGCCTTCTGGCTCTCACACCACACCCTAGGCTAGTAATTTTCTGACCGAAGCCTGTTGTTTTTGTCCCTTAGCACACCAACTACATTTCACAATGGCAAACCAGAGGCACACTTCTTTTAATTGCCATTGTGCCCACATCTCTCAATTGCTAAAGATGTCGCACATGCCAGTGCGTCCCCCTCTGCCCATATCTCACCCCAATCTACCGTGGGCAAGAGCTGTGCAGCTGTGATGCGGGAACAAGGTGGGCAACAGTAACACAGAGGCCTCAGGAAAGCAGTCCAGAGACTGACATTTTGAAGCTGGGCCCATGAGCATTTGTTGGATAGGTTCCATCAACAGGTGCTACACTATGAAATGAAGTGTGAGAATGATAAATGTATAAAAATCCCAGGGAATATTCAGTCCAATATTGAGCACAAACAAATAAAGTATTTAAGAAAGTGAATAAGCATGGTAAGATGGTAAAGGTTTCCTCCATCAACCAGGAAAATAAGGCAACTGGAATGTACACCAAGGAATGTAAAGCAGAGGAGAGGGCCTGGTAGGCTTTCCTGCTACTGAAAGAGGGGATGGAGGGCTAAGGACGAGTTTGGCCTGGCAGACTACGTGCAGATTCCTTCACCCACCATACTCTTTGGAGGCAGGCGGTATCCAGGGACCCCTGTGTTCCCTGCTCCCTGACTGCTCCTCGCACGCCTGCGAGGTCCCTGCATTTTGTGCAGCCTGAGGTGAGTCTGTGCTGCCTCCTGAAGGAACGCCTTGCCCCGGGTACCTGAGGAGGGCCCAAGGTGAAGCATGTTAATAGAGGGATTTATCAGGGTATTAAAACTTAACCCTTTTCTACCCTGTGACCTGAAGAAAGCCTGAAATTATACATAAATGACATTAATAGCCATTCTGGGAGTCAACAAGAAAATAGACTTTTTTTACATCCCAGTGCAATGAAGTAACCAAGTTAATAGTGTTGGCACTTCTTCCAGTAACACTTGGGGCAAACTCTTAAATTCTGGCCATAAAGTACAGAATAATGCTTTCTAACTCAACAATCATCTTCAGTCACCCTTTAACATATACGGCAAGACCTTTAAAACAAGTTAAAACACTGTTCACTGGTCCTCTTTCGAAAAAATGAAAGCCCAAGTCCAGCCCCCAGGCAACAATGTCCTGGGGCCTGATTACCTTAGAAGTGCTCCCCTTCCTGGCCTCCCAAAAATCCTGTCTGATGGTGGAGAATGTGAAATTTCCATAAGGAAGGTATTTTGGGGTGACAAACTGGTTGCTAAGTGGTGAGTTTATGGAGTATTTCATGAGAAAACAATGAATTTTCTATCAAAGAATGAAGTTAATGAGAGATGTGCTGGCTACAGCCTTCAAGCCACCCACCGGCTCCCTCAGGAGTGACCTGACAGGAAATGGAGTGCGTTTGGAGAAAGGTGCCAAGTTTTGTGGTAATGCTGAGTGTGGGAAGGGAAGGAAATGGAGCAGGAGATCACGGTCCCACCTCTGATCCGTGTCTTCCTATGTACAATACCAGTGATTGTGGGCACAGAATTCAGTGGCTTTTACAAAGCACCGGGCTTTTCCACTATAACTCTGATGTATTGGATTAGACCCAGACCTCAAGTGGTTGGAATAATCAATATTTGTTATCAAATTATATATGCAATTTAGTATCACTTAATAAGATGTCCTCAAGGTCCATCCATGTAGTCACAATGGCAGGATTTCCTTCTACTCATGGCAGAATAATATTTTTTTATATATATACATAATAAAATATATATAAGATAGAATATATGTATCACATCAACTTTATCCATTCACCCCTTAACAAGAATGTAGGTTATTTCCATTCTTTGCCTATTGTGAATAATGCCACAATAAATATGGGAGTGCAAATATATCTCTTTGAGATCCTGTCTTTATTTCCTGTGGGTGTATACCCAGTAATGGGATTGCTGGATCATATGGTAGTTCTGATTTTATTTTTTCAAGGGACCTGCATACTGTTTCCCATTGAGGTTGCACCAATTTACATTCCCACCAACAGTGTACAAGGGTTCCCTTGTCTCCACATCCTCACCCACACTTGCTATCTTTTGTTTTCTTGAAAGCCATTCTAACAGCAGTGAGGTGATCCCTCACTGTGGTTGAACATACTGGTGTTGAACATCTATTCATGTACTTGTTGGTCATTTGGATGTCTTCTTTGGAAAATGTCCATTCAAATCCTGTGCCCATTTTTTAGTCAGACTATTTGGTATTTTTGCTACTGAGTTGTACGAGTTCTTTACATATTTTGGATTTTAACCCTTATCTGATATATGTTTAACAATAATTTTCTCCCATTCTGTTGATTGCCTTTTCATTTTGTCATTTGTTGTCATTTGTTTCTTTTGCTGTGCAGATGCTTTTAAATTTGATGTAGCCCCATTTATTGATTTTTGCTTTTGTTGTTTGTGCTTGAGGTGTCAAATCCTAAAATCATTATCAAGACCAATGTCAAGGAGCTCCTTTCCTCCATTTTCTTCTAGGAGTTTTATGGTATCATTTCTTATATTAAAGTATTTTTTCCATTTCAAATTAATTTTTTGTGAGTGGTATAAGATGGGGGTGCAGTCACATTGTTCTGCATGTATTCATCCAGTTTTGTTGCAGAGACCATCCTTTCTCCATTGGGGGCTCTTGGCTCCCAGGGCCAAGTTCAGTTGACCGAATGTGCAGGGATTAAATATGGGCTCTCTATTTTGTTACATTGGTCTGTGTTATCTATTTTTATGCCAGTTCCACACTGGTTTAATTATTATAGATTTGCAGTATGGTTCGAAATCAGGAAGGATGATGCCCCTGGCTCTGTTCTTCCTCAGGATTGCTTAGGCTATTTGGGGTCCTCTGTGATTCCATACAAATTTTAGGATATTTTTTCTATTGCTGTGAAGAATGACATTGGAATTTTCATAGAGGTTCCATTGAATCTGTAGATGGCGTTGAGTAGTACGAACATTTTAATATATTAATTATTCTAAGACATGTATGCAGGATGTCTTATAATTTGTTTGCTCTTCTTTGATTTCTTTCAACATCTTATAGTTTTCATTGTACAGATCTTTCATTTCCTTGGTTGAATTTGTTCCTAGGTATTTTGTTGTTTTTGTTGCTATTATGAATGGGGTAGGTTTTTTTATTTCTTTTTCAGATGTTTCATTATTAGTGCAGAGAAATGCAGAAAGTGAAATAGTGGTAACCAAGGGCTGGGGTTGTGAGAAAAGGAGAGGTGTTGTTTAAAGGTACTAATTTGCACTTAGTTGAAAAATAATTCCTGGAGATCTAACGCACAGTATAGTGAATATAGATAACAATATTGTATTATAATTATCAAACTTGCTAAGAGACCATATCTTAACCATTCTTATCACAAAAAAGAAATCATTATGTATGATAGAAGTGCTAACTATAGCTACAATTGCAATCATGTTATAATATATATAATATATCAAGACAACATATTAAACACCTTAAATTTATACAATGTCATATGTCAAATATATTTCAATTAAAATTATTAATTTTAATTTTTTTTAATGTGACCTTGAGTTAATAATTGGGCACACCTCAGCTCCCTTGAGAACTTCTAAAGGACATTTTTAGCCCCAAGGAGCCATCAGGAAAATGTACCTTTCCCAGCAGATTATATTTCTTAACTCCCTTTCTTATTCTTTTTTTATCCTATACAAGCTTAATAGGAGTTCTTCTAGGTTTTAAATAATTCCTCTAATTCAGGAACTTGAAATGCTACTCTGGAGAGAAAACCCTGTGCCAGGAAGTTTAACTTTCTGGTTAACTGGAAATTGTGTGGTTAGTGAATCCAGAACTTGACTTCGGGCTGGGACTTTAGGGATACAGGGCAATGGCTCAGCTTTCCCTGGACACCCAACCCAGCTAATTGCTGCTTAAGAGCAGATGGCCTCCTGATTGGTTCTGGTACAGTGTTCTTTCTTTAAGCGACACTCTTAGAAGAGTCTTCAGAATCACAGAAGAAATAAATGCAGAGAAGGCACATTGCTGCACCTGAGAACACGTGAGAGGTTTTTAAAGTATTTGCCTGTATTTCAGCTTCTTTAGAGAAATTGTCTTGTCTTTCCGTATAGTGATGTGCAGTGCAGAATGACACCACTCTAACATCTACTAACAAAGAGAAAATGCCTCCTGGTACACTGAGCTTCAGACTCCTGTGACACATGCTCTCTTAACTGGGAGACTCTAGCATGATGTTTCAACCCATGATGAGAAAGAGAACTCAAAAGTGACCCCTCCAGAAAAATCGAAAACATGGTAATGGCTTCCCTGATTCCTTTCTATTCCCTTATTTTCTTCATAGAAAGATCTGCATGTATGTTCTAATCAGCTGGCCATCTTCTCCATTCCCCAACCTTTGCCACTTCATCATTCATTCCATTTATTGCCAAGCCTCAGGCTCCCACTCTATCCTCCCTGTCCCCTGATCTGGAGATGAAATCTTCCCACTCCCTGCATGTCATCTCCTGCCGGGATGGGGCCCAGAAATAGGCTCCTCCAAATGTTCCTTTAACCCCAGCTGCCTGGGATGTTTTCTCAGAATGGCCCCTCTTCCTGCCTGTATAACCCTAAGGACAAGCACATCGTATAGCCTGATCTTATATCATCTCATGCTTTAGGATCACAAAACTTATCAGAAAACTGGCAGCTGGAATGAAAAGAAGACTTTGGAGATCAATATTGGGCCGTTGAAGCAACTCACTCCCCTACCTGCCCACAATTCCAATAAGAAACTGAAGTAAATATTTCATGTTATTTAAACCACCTGCAGATAGCCACTACTCTGCAAATATTATATGAGGGAGTACAGGACGGAACAGCTTTGGTAATAATTCAGTTGGATCAGGTTGGTGCTGGTTTGCTCCTTTGCCAGCACTGGTATCCTTCTCACCAGTTCAGATCCTGCACCCATGAGTCCAGGGTCTGAATGTTGTTCCAGGATCCCTCAAGCCACCTTGAAGGCTGACTTATGACACACTTTATTTGTTTATTCATTTATTCATTCCAAGCATAGCTTTTAACAAAGAGTGTGGGCAAGACTTTTCTAAGACACTTCTGAATCCTCCTATCACATCTTTTATCCTTTGCTGAGCTCAACTAACACTTCATTCATTTGAATTCCCTGGTCTCACTCATGTGAAAATCTGACATCAGACTCTCACACGTCAGGAAGAAATGAGGCCAATGACTTCCGTTCCAAGTAGGGATGAGAGCTGAGATTCATTTTCCTGGCAAGGTGATCTAAATGAATTACAAGGCTTTACCATTTTTCATTCTAAAAAGTCTGTCCCCTCAGTTTAAAGTGATGTTTAGGATAGGGAAGGAGGGTCCTTTCTCTGTAAATCACAGTAAGTTGCTCCCTCAGGCACCCAAAATGTGAATGTAGGACCACAGAGAAAAAAGATCCTCTAGAAAAACTATACTCAGAAATATGAGATTCCAGAAATAGTCTCACTTAACCTGAGACCCACAGCAGCCCTGAAAATGGTGGTCAGGTCTCCTTGCGAGTGACAGTGGAGAGAGGAAGCAACATACATCATAAAGTATCCATGTAATTAAAATACATGAAAACATCTAAATTTTGTAAGAATAAGTCCAATTTATTGTTTCACTTGCTTGTGTACACTCCATGTGTAATGTTTTCTTTCAAAAGTATTTACAAATTTGTTTATGCAGGAACCTCATACTTAATTTCTCCAGCTGTTTCTGCTCCATTGTCACTGGATGTAAGCCAACATCCTGTAGGTACACAAAGGTGGGCATTTGTCTTTTTACCCCGGCACACAGGTAACTAACACTGGGGTCTAAGATGGGCCTAAGCTTTGGCTGATAAGTTTATTAATGGGATCAGAACTTAAGTTTCTCTTGATGAGTTAGCCTGGGGTCATATTTTGCTGGTGAGGCCTGAAGGGCCACAAAGAGGTATTCTGTGATAAAGGAGTATTAAAACTTTTGTGAGTTCAGAAGTCACCTAGGGTCCAATTGTGAACTGCTAAACAAAAACAGAACACTGCTAAGTCATCATAAATATCCATGCCCCTCAGGAAACTTCATATACAACAGTGGCTGACTACATGTGATCTTAACTACTTTTAAGATGTTGCTACTGTTAAGATGTGGTCTCTGTTCCCAATGAGCTTACAGTCTGGAGGGAAAAACAGAAATACACACTTAATATTGATGAGGAAAAAAATCATAATTCAGACTATGCCATATGGCACCTGAGAACAGAAGCCCAGGGATTGAACATTGGCTGTGGGTTAGAGGAGGGGCAGTGAGAACAAAGAACGTGGGAGCTGAGGTGGGTCAGGGGGCTCATGCGAGTTCAGATCCATGGATTAAAGTGGAGAACTTCTGAGTGGAGAATCTTGTGATCATAGATAGAGAAACAAACAGACTTTTCTGGTATCAAAAGTGGCCAGTATGGTTGAAAGGTAGGTCGTGTGCAGACAAGGAAGAACTCTGAATGTCGGGTAGGAAAAGTGGTCTATGCACCAATGGATCTGGGCACTGATTTAGAAAAAGCTGTAGAGTTTGTTTCCTGGGTTTCTACTGGTTGTTTACATGGCATTACAAAATCTCCCTGAATACTGGATTTCTCAAGAGTAAAGCACATATAGGATTGCCTGCCATGAAATTACATACAAAATTGTATATAAAATCAGTGTGAGAGAAGATATAGAAAGTGATAAAAAACTACTCTGGAAACAAAACAAGTCCTATTAAAATTTTCTGTGCTGTTTAGAAAGTTAGAAGCCATTGGATGATTATAAACAAAAAGAGTAATGATTGGAAAACAAGGAAAGGAAAGAGAATGCGATACAAATATGTGTTATAATGTTTCCTACAACCAAATGACTGTAAGAATAATCTATAGTAAAATCCAGATGAAAATGAACTACATGAATGTATAGGTGAGTCAGATGAATTTATTTTCCCAGTTACATTCCTGTATAAAAGGAATGGGAATCCATAAGCATGTGAAGACTGTAATCCAAGATAGCAACTGACAAACCATAATAAAACATCTTCCTCAGATTCAGTGAGAGTGACTTGGAGTGTCTCAGCACAGCCTTCAGACAGGGCGGGGGATGTGTGAGAAGAGGGGTGATGCACTGAAGGAGACAGGTGACCTCATCCTGTTTGTATCTGATTCCAGGGAAGCATCCTCATGAATGGCCTTGAGGAACCACACCACCAACCCTGAGTTCATTCTCACGGGGCTGTCTGACGACCCCCACGTCCAGCCCCTGCTCTTTGTGCTGTTCCTGGGGATTTACCTCCTGACCCTGATGGGGAACCTGACGCTGCTGCTGCTGATCAGGGCCTATTCCCACCTCCACACACCCATGTACTTCTTCCTGAGCAATCCGTCATTCCTGGACCTCTGCTTCTCCTCTGTCACTGTGCCAAAGCTGCTGAAGGACCTGCTGTCAGAGAAGAAAACCATCTCAGTGGAGGGCTGCCTGGCTCAGGTCTTCTTTGTGTTTCTCACTGCTGGAAATGAAGCCTGCCTGCTCTCAGTGATGGCCTATGACCGCTATGCCGCCATCTGCCACCCTCTGCTCTACGGCCAGGTGATGAGCAACCAGCTCTCTGTGAGGCTGGTGTGGGGCTCCTGGAGCCTGGCCTCTCTCAATGCACTTGTCATAGTGTTCTTGGGTGTTGACCTCAACTTCTGTGATGCCCACACCACCCAACACTACACCTGTGAGCTGCCCTCCCTCTTTCCTCTGTCTTGCTCTGATGTATCTATGAATGTCCTTCTCTACTGTACTACTTGGGCTTGGAAACTTCCTCCCAATCTTCTTTTCCTATGCCCGTATAATACGCAACACCCTGAGCATGAGCTCCACCACAGGCAGGAGCAAGGCCTTCTCCACCTGCTCCTCCCACCTCATGGCAGTGACTCTGTTCTTTGGTTCGTGTTTGATCCGCTACCTCATGCCTCCGTCTGGTTCCTCCCTGGATTTGCTCTCTTCTCTGCAGTACAGTGTGATCACACCCATGCTGAATCCCCTCATCTACTGCCTGAAGAACAAGGAGGTAAAGACAGCTGTGAGAAGATCATTGGAGAAATATTTGCAATACCTTAGGTGGTGAACTAAGATGCATTTCCTCAATAAAATTCCAAGATTAAATTTCCTCTTATGTTCACTCCCCCTCCCACTCCATAGTGTCAAGTAGGGTGCACGAAAGATCCCGGGCTTCCCTGAGCACCCCAGTCTTTGGTCTTGCTTCTATAAATGTCGAGGTATTTATTTTAGACCTCCATTCTGTTGATTGGAAAAGAATGTGGAGACATTCTTCAGTAAGTACATTGATGAGACAACAAAAAAATCATGGTGAAAAGGTGAGATACACAGATGATCTCATTTCTCAAAAACATAGAATAAAATTCACAAAAATGTCTACCTGACCACTTTAATAATAAAAGCTTCAGAAAGTCCGCCTGTATTTCATCAAAAATGTTTAACATTAATCAATATTCAGCCACATGCTTCATGATAAAATCAGATTGGAGGAATTGCAGTTCGAGTAAATAGCCACAGACAAATACCGTTACCCAAGTTACTTAACAGAACTACATAATTTCTCCCCAATACAGTAAGATGAGGGTGAGATATGAAATTTAAATTTTGGTTGTGGAAAGAAAAATCTACTGTCGACTGAAATCAGCACAACTCTTATATGTAAGAAACACAGAGTTTATTCGTAGTCTTACTGAGGGTTACGGTCAGTGAACTTACCTGGGAGGAGTTTTGGCGAAATTCTCCAAAGCCCCTTCATTTGGAAAATCTTAATACTTTCCTAGACCAGAGGATACATGCTGAAAAGAGGTTACATTTATCAATACATCAAGCAGTGTGGCTTGGACACATCTAGTTAGTGTCCTAAAAGATCATGCCACACCCATTCCAAAGCTATCTGTTTGAGGATGCAACGATAAAGGTACCATTAGGTGGGTGTCCTCATCTTCCTTTGGGGATGGAGCGGACACATATGACAGATTATTTTATCAATGCTGATTAGAAAATTCCTGACTGACTACATTTTGGGAGGAGGTTGAAACTGCTATTAGGTTATTTGTTAGGTCAAGGAAGCCAAAGAAATGCAGGAGTCCAGACTGATGACAGCAAGATTTAATAGAAGACTTCACTACAGATGTAGTGAAGGGCTGATTCAGGGAGACTACAGCCCCAAAAAGAAAGTTTTGCGGTTTTATAGTAATCAGTCTTTAGCCAAGTGCCTTTCTCCAGGGATGTGGGCAGGATGCACGTGCAAGAATTTCCATCTCTTGGTTAGCAGAACTCGAGCCCCACGGATGTTCTGAGGCTCTGTCCCAGATGGTTTCCAGCTCCTCTCCAAGCCTGCCGTTTCTCTAAGAATTAAACTGAAAATATCCAATTAGTTTCCTCGTTTCTGCCTTTTCAACAGTAGTAAGCTCTGATTTGGCGACCTGGCCTAGCACGAGTGACATCATGGTGTTCCTGTATCTTTCTTTTTAACACTACAAATATTGGTAATGAAATAATTATCTAACAGCAAAGTCTGAACATTCTATCAGAAATGAAAAACACTTAGTACTCCAAGAGACTTTTATGATATACAATCTCATATATTCATAAAATAAGTAGTTTCTATATAACAAAAATTGAATAAACACTAATTGAACAAACAAAAAATATGTATTTTCCTGCTCTTGCAAGAGCAGTATCAAATCCTCAGGATTCAACCTAACAATGAATAATGAATACCTAGAGCCCATATAAACAAAACAGCAAAAATGAAGTAGATGACATAAAAGATACTTAAAAATTAATATAGGATATACTTATTAAGCGTGCATTCATGTTAAAGTGACAAAAAATGTGGTAAACATTAACAGAAATCAAAAGAAAAATCAGCCTAGGCTGGAGGTAGGTGCTTCCAGAGTCGGCTGAGTAGCTCAGAAACCCCAGTGAGTCAGGTTCCTTCAGTCCGTGTGCTCTGCAGTCCTCATTCACTGATGTCCTCCTCAGCTTGGTTGCAGTGTAAGCCTGACAGTTGGGGCATTCTTTTTTCATTTTGTAATGAAGGGCCTGACTTAAGCTGTGATTGCCAAGGCGCCCATTATGAAGAGGCGTCCACTTTAAAGACTGACATCTAGACCCAACTTGCCAGCCACTCAACTACAGAAAGAGCCAGGCCTCCCTCTCACACTGAGGTTCCCGGTTTTTAGAGATCTTGGTCTATTTCAGTAACCAGCCTTTTGGGACTTGTTTCTTTTTTTCCTCTTCTCTCCTTTAAATTCCTGCTGTTCTGTTTTAAATTCACCAATAAAGAGTAAACCCTGGAAACCCTAGGCTCCCCACCCTCCATCCCAGTTAAAGAGACCACACCCTAACCCCACTTTGATGTGTGGCCCCAGGGTGCTGTGTAATTTCTAGTCTTGGAAGTAATAAAAAAATTTATTTTTTCAGAATTTCCTGATGGTTGTTGCTGAAGGGCATCTTGCCCCCCACAAAGGTCGGTCCAGCCTTAACCTTAGTTTGGGAAGGAGAGATGTCAGGGGGAAGCTCACGCCCCCACCCGCCCCCGCCTCCCCACAACCGCGAAGAACCCCCAGGCATTTTTAACCTGGCTTTACTCAGTTCTAGATACAATGGTCTTAGACAACACAAACAGAACCGAAAGATGGGAAACTACCCCTTTTGCTGTTCTTGAATTTTATATAAATGAAACCATCCTAAATGTTTAAAATTTTAAATAGTCAAAGTATTCAAGTCTTGATAGGGAACTAATATAATTGGACTCACAGACATTGGCGTTGGGATGGTAAATTGGTTCAAAAACTTCTGAAATATTTTTGGTACTGTCTATCTACCAAATCACATCTAAACGTATGATGAGGAATCTCCATGACCTCAAACTCTTGCTCTTCTCCAAGAGAACTTTTTGTTCAAGACAACCCTCCTTAAATTTCTTTCTAAAACTTAAGAAGAGCTGATTTTCCTTTTTTTAAAAAAAAATCTTCATGCCTGCCTGTGTTTTGCATAGCGTGTTTGTTCTGAAATTCATTGCTATGTATATATGAAGAGAAATGAGAATACTGTCCACCGTCAAAATAAAATGGCCCGTTCTTTTACTAGCAAGACGAGTTTATTCAGGAATAACAACGGAATTTGAAACAGTTGCAGAACAAGCAGGTACACACAAGTCACAGTGGTTTGCGGCTGCAGCAGCAAGTCATATCGGCGCCCACTAGTGGCAGCAAGGTGCGCAGCACCGGGCTTGGCCACCCCCATGGAGGAAGGAGCTCTCCAAGCTGTCTCCTGCAGGTGCGTCCGGTGCTTGTGCTGAGACAGCGCTAAGAAGGCTGGGAGAGTCTTCCTCTGCCAACCAGAAAGCAAAGTCTGACACTGCTGGGCTGGGTAAGCTGCCGTGACAGCAGTGCCAGGGAAGCAACTCGGGGCTGAGCTACCAGTGAGTGGGAGTGAGCATCTGGGTCCTCAAGAGAGTGCCCAACCTTTTGGCAGCGGGAGGGCAGGGGAGGTATCATCTACCTGCCCTTTCTCCTGAGGAGAGAGCTCCATGCAACGCTTGCCCTTCTGGTACGCTTCCCACTGCTGGCAAGTCTTTCAAACTGCTGCCTGTGTTTTGGGTGTCATCAGGACCAGCAGAGTATGCCTGTCTGCCACAAGCAGCTGGAGTCTCTGCCTCCCAGACTGTTCCAGCTGCCCCTGGTGTCCAGCCCCGCTAATCACCAGAACTCAGTGTAATGTGGACTCTGGGTGCTGGAGCAGATCTCAAGGGCCAGGTGTGCAGAGTCCCTGGGCTCCTATCCCCACCCCACTCTGTTCCTCTTCCTGTGCCTGCCCATTACCTTCAAACAACCTTCTGCAAAACTCGGACTTTTCTCCTACAAGATATTTGTCTGGAAGTCATCATTATGGACAGTTTTTTATCAATCTTAATCATGGTTGACTTTTTGTCAATATCAATTCATCTTTCAAAACACTTTGTTAAAATGTATAATTGCCAAACTTTAGAATTTCACATAAGATAAACATGTACAGTCTTACTTCAATATTTTGTTTATTTTTAATCTATTTTTCCAGTTTTGATTCTTTGAGAAGAATTTATCCAATTTATCTATTCCTTTTATTGGCATGTTTTAGCAGGTTTTATAAAATTAGCACTATTCGTTTGTGATTTTTCTATGCTTAGGATTCTTATGTCTTTATGATGTAGTGCGTCCTTTATACTTACAGTATCTCCCTGATGACCACTAATAATATATCTTCTTCTGAAACCAAATTTCTCTAATACTCATATACTCATTCCAACTTTGTTTTAGTGAGTTGCATTGTTAATTCTTTTCATCCTTTATTTTTACTCTATGTGATAACAGATTTTTTTGTAAAGACTTTTTTAGAAAAAAAATATTAGGTTCACAGCAACATGGAGAAGAGGGACAGATATTTCCCATATATACCCTGCATCCACACAGACACGGCCTCTCGTGTTACCTACAGCCCCAACAGATGGTACATTTGTTACAGGATGAACCTATAATCACACTTTATACTCACCCAGGGTCCATAGCTTTTAACGTATTTTTAGACATTTTGGAAAAATGTTCTGAAAACCATTTTTAAATCAAAAAGTTTTGCAAAAATAGTACAGAAAGTGTCTGTGTACTATTCACCTAGGTCTCATAAATGATACTATTCTACACAGTCAGAGCACAGTTATTAAAGCTAGGAGACTGACAGTGACACAAAACCATTAAGCTTATTCTGATTTTACTACTTTTTACATGTAGTCTTCTCTTGAGGTGAGTTTATTTTTAACTACAACCACTACAATATTAGGAATGGCTTAAGTTAATCAAAGTACAATAATAGTATGGTCAATGTTGCCGAGTAAATGAATCCCTCAGATATTTCAGGTAGGAATGTAAAATGGTACAGACATTCTGGAAAACAGATTGGAAAAAAACATTTTTATTAAGTTAAACTAGCATTTACAACAAGCCATAGCAAATCCTCTCCTGCGTGTATGCTCTCATAAAGTGAAAACTTATATTCACACAAAAACCTGCACATGTATGTTTGTAAAAGTTTTAATTGTAATAGTCAGTAACTGTAAATAACCTGATAATGTTCCCAGCCTGGTAGTGCATAGGCAAAACGTAGAAAAGCCTTAAGATGGAACACAACTCAGTAAGGACAAGAAGCATTCCTCTCATTCTTCATATTGGTCTCATCAATACCTGAGTAGCTCTATGAATTTCTAAGATTCAGTTCTGCATCCAATATCTAAAGCAATTAGGAAGAACACTTACTGTCAAGTTACCAGAACATCTTGCTGTAGTAAACTAATTCTCCGCCATCCTCTGACTATGGTCAGCTCCTGAAATATTGGCAATATTTTCTAAAGGTCCTTCTCACAGCTGCTTTCACCTCATTGTTCTTCAAGCTGTAGATGAGGGGATTCACTAAGGGAGTGGCCACACCATACAGGAAAGAGAACACTAACTCCAGGGGTGACCCTGAGGTTGGTGTGAAATAGCGAAGAAAAGCTGACCCATAAAACAGGAGGACAGCAGTGAGGTGGGAGGAGCAGGTGGAGAAGGCCTTGCTTCTGCCTGAGGAGGAGCTGATGCTCAGGATGGTGGAGACAATAGGAGTATAGGAACAGACAATTAGGACACAGGTTACAAGCCCATGCAGGAGGCTAGAGCAGAGCAGAATAGTAAAGTTGGTGGAGACATCAGAGCAGGACAGAGGGAAGAGAGAGGGCAGCTCACAGCTGTAGTGGGGGATGGACTGATCCTTACAGAAGTCCAAGCTCACAGCTGGAAGGATGTTGATGAGTGCGTCCAGAAATCCCAGGCCCCAGGAGCCCCACACTAGCCCATTACAGAGCTTGTTGGTTATCTTCTGGCCATAGAGCAGAGGGTGGCAGATGGCAACGTAGCGGTCATAGGCCATCACTGAGAGCAGGCAGGCTTCAGTGCCCCCTGACTCAAACACAAAGAAGACTTGAGCCAGGCAACCCTGGACAGAGATGGTTTTCCTCTGAGACAGGAGGTTCTCCAGCAGCTTGGGCACTGTAGCCGAAGAGAAACAAAGGTCCAGGGAAGAGAGGTGACTCAGGAAGAAGTACATGGGGGTGTGGAGGCGGGAATCAGCCCTGATCACCACCAGCAGCGTCAGGTTCCCCAGCAGGGTCTGGAGGTAAATCATTAGGAACAGCGCAAAGAGCAGGGCCTGGACACAGGGGTCTGCAGACAGCCCCAGGAGGATGAACTCGGTGACGGTGCTGTGGTTCCCCAGAGCCATTCAGTTCCTTTGTTCCTTTGCAATAAGAACAGGAAGTGGGCAGAGCCTTCAGTGCCCCTGCCAAAGTCCCAAGACGTCCCCATCCTCTCCCTATACAATGTTTTCTTTTAAGATTTTAAACTCCTCACTGGCTCCCTCAGGTATTTTTTCTCCCCCAACCATCCCTCCATCCACCTCAAAGGTCATGAACTCCTATTATCAGTCCTCCTATATTTGAGCTCTTCTCATTATCTGCTCTAAAAGCTATGCCCATCTTCTTCACCTTCTTCAACTGGGCCAGCTGCCCTCAGCTCCAGCATCTTTCACACACTCTAGCATACTTCTGAGAGTGGCTGCCCTCACCCCTTCTCTGCTGTTATCCCTCATTCAATTATTTATTCAATGTCTCTCCATATGTAATTAGTGCGAAGAGCAAATTGTGTTTGCTTAGATTTCATCATTTTTGAAATTATTATGGCCGTTATATATATGGTCAGTTTTAATTCTCAGAATCAGATTGAGATGCCAGTGTGTGCAATAGTATGTGTGGATAAGTGGACAGGAATTTGACTGCAATGAAAGACTGTCTATTTTACAGGTGAGAATATTGGAGGTGCCTGAAAGAAATCTAACTTCACACCTTAGCTGGTTTTGCATTTATGTGATGTATCTATACCCTCAGTCCCAGCCCATGGATGTCAAAATACCTCTCAGTCCCTGCCCATGGAATAATTTTGAACTTGCTGCTTGATTTTTAAGAGTCTCCATCATCTAAATTATCTTCTTTCTCCTTTCAGAACTCCCGCCACTCCCCCAATGGCCTCACCGCCATCCCAAATGAGGCTCACCCAGAATAATCGCCATTGGCAATGGCTAAAATTCAGCCACTAGAGGTTCGTTCTATTAAAATAAGTGTGGCCCTACAGAAAAATTGGAGCAACACTTGGAGACACAGAACATGAATCTGGGTTCACATGTAACTCCTTCATGCGCAGAAGATGTATATGTTTCCCAAGGCATCAGGCAGTGAGGTTTCCTTTTTGGGAAAAGGAAATATAACATGTTTGCTCCTTCATCTACTTAACTCAAAAAGTGCTAGTGACCCAGAAAGTGTTAATTAGTGATTGAGTGAGTGAATTAATAGCAGACTGAGGTCTGGAGGCTAAGGAAAGTGAGAATATTTCTTCTCCCAGGAAGGGCTGGAAGGATTGACCAGAATGGGGGCTTCCAGGGGGGCAGTGTGCATTCCTATGTTCATGGGGGCAGGGATCCATAAAGAAGAGAAATAGGAGGAAGCTGGTGCTAATACAATAGGGAAGACAAAGTTTCATGCAGTCGATTCCCCACCCCCAATCCTGCAGTAGCTCTTACCCTCTTTCCTGGTCCCTCCACCTCCTCCCACAGCAGAGTCCGTGGTTGAGGTCGGCAGTAGTGGTTTTCAATAACATTAGATTCTGGGTCTCAGAAAAGAGGATACACGTGGGCTACCAAGAACCCACTATTGGTTCTTACATGTTCTCCCCTCTTCTACTAAGAATGGAAGTTTAAGCCGAAGGACTTTCGCGCTGCCTAATCATCCAGGGCCTCAGGCCAGGCAACTTTTGCACAGAAAACAAAGAGGCTCTGTTGCCAATGCTCAATGTCACTCAGGAAGGAGACACGCGCTTCCTGGGCAGCTGAGCACAGAATCCCACCTGATGGAAGGCAGCAGTGCACTGAGGCAGAGAGAGATGGGCATCAGGAGGCACGGAGGGAAGGAGATTTTGGGTGAAAGTACATACCTTTAGACGTCAGGAGGAGAACTGAAGAGGAGAGAAGAACAGAGCCAGAAAAAGCTGGGAACATGGAAGGAAAAACCTTCAGAGAAATATCTGACCCACTGAGTTGCCTATTTTTTCTAGTACAGAAGACATCCGTTTCTCTCTCCTGCCCCAGGTGAACTTGTCTCAAGCCACTAATTCTTCACACATAAGGGAACCAGTTCTTCTAAGAACAGCACAGATCATTTTCTTTCTCATAGAACACCACAAATGTGCAAGAAAACACCGTGGCCAAACTCTGGATATACTCGGGGGAAAATCTCCGTCCTCCTCATCCCCCCACTACCTTTCCACAGGCCAGTCTCCACCCTGGGAGTGCAGATTCCTCTCACCTGATCCTAGGTCCTGCCTCGCAGACGTCTCTGCATTTATTTCTCACTGTGAATCTAAATACAGTACTACAGCTCTCTGCAAATGACTACTTTAGGATCTAGCCTTTTGGGATGGCATCTCTGTTTAGGAGGCCATGTGTTGGCCACTGGAGCCTGGCATTTCAGAGACATCTTGCCAATGACGTCTGTTCCCTGAAGTCACAGCCTGAAGCCAGATCCAATTCAATGCCTGTGTAAAATTAACTTTCTAACCCACTGGGAGTTCTTTGGCATGGGGGACTTTTGGAGCTTCTGGGTTGACATCACAGCTTTAACCTTGGGTAAACGCTCCTGAGGACCCGTTGCCCTTCAGAGAGGAGGCGGGGCTGGAAGAATTTCCCTGTGATACAAGATCTCATACATAGTAGCTGGATGCCCTATGTGTGAATTCCCTAGGAGTTGGCTGTGCACCCTCGTCGCATCCATATTATTGTCCTGCGGTCACATGAGCTGCATTTCTGAATATAAAGAGCTTGATGCAAATGACTGAAGCAGTGGATAACACGGAAATCTATGTGTAGAGATTTTATGGGAGAAGTCAGTGAACCCTCAACCTACCCTCTGGTGCTGAAAAGGGCAGGTGGGAAACCAGCCTTTAAGCTAACACACCTTTCCAGGAAAAGCCTTATCTTCAGGAATGAATTATCATCTTAAAAAAATGCATCTTCATGGGCAGCATAAATTATATTTTTAGATTTTTTTTGACATGACTATTTGATGGCAGAAATGTCAAAATGTGTTGTTATGATTCATGTAATTAACACACACAGGA
Source organism: Manis javanica (assembly GCF_040802235.1). NCBI lineage: Eukaryota > Metazoa > Chordata > Mammalia > Pholidota > Manidae > Manis > Manis javanica. The sequence goes on from NC_133165.1 coordinate 89,274,827, forward strand.
CTAAGTGGTTGCGTTACTTAAGAAAACAATGGAAAAATTTTTCTTTAATGTAAACTAAAAAAGCATATGTTTCCTTCCCAATATATTCTTAGTCCTGTAAAATAAATTGGAAATTCTCAGTAAGATAACATGTGCTTGTACCTGGAAAATTTACCGTCTAGGCAGATCACTAAATTTACTGACCCAGATCACTAAAATGTTATTCTTCAGGAGAATAAATTCTATCCCATTCATCTGTTTAATGTCTGACTTTATCTCACTGTATTGACTGAATGGATTAGTTCAAACGTTTTTCTATAGGTGGTCCTTTAAAAAAATGCTATCTTGCTATCAATTTACATTATATGGTGCATATTAAGCTTTGAAGATGGGTACTACCTTTATAGGCTGCTCTGCAAATGGGATCTCCTATCTAATGATTTTGAAAACCTTCAAATGATTGAACTTGGTGACAGGATTGGCCTTGTCCAGCTGAGCCGGGTGAGTGACACACTGGCTCATAAGGACCTGTAAGGGATGTTTGGAAAACTGACACAATCTCCTTCTGAGTGAGCCCTTCCCACTTCCTGTTCCGGTCACTCAAGTACATATCTTGGGTCTAGATAGAAGAAATGACTGGTCCTAACTTATAACTTATGACAGAGCTAGGACCACATTTTTTTACATTATTTTTCTAATTCCCATTATGTTCCTTATGTGTAAAGAGCCAGGTACAGTACCTAGCTGCCTCTAAGTATTTAGATGTATAATTCTCTAATACACTTACATTATAAAGCTAGTTTCAAATTATGCTGTTTTATTGTTGTTGGCAAAGATCATGCTGACTGACAATAGAGGAATTGGAAATAGTAGGTAAATATTTGAAACAGAATAAAGAGAGAACATGCAAAAGATAAAGATACATATAGATACAGATATACACATACATACACACACACAATTTTTCAGCACATATGTTATCTTCCTCATGCAAAAGCTATTTTCATCACAATTGATACTAAATTTTTACTGTAGCCAAAAGAATAAGAATCTGAACTTGTGATGTCTCCCTAAAATAGCAGGATTTTAAAAACTGTTTGATTTTGGGACTTGAATAAGCTCCCAATGAGCACACTGTCTTCATTGCTAAAAAATATGCTAATAAAAATTAAGTCAAGAGTCATAAGTAAATATTAGGGAATACAGTTTTATATTAAAATAGAATGTTAAATATGGTATTAAGATAATTAAATCTGGGTTGTAGGTGGTGTAGCTTTTTACCTTATTAGCACTTGTTTTTACATGCATTTATTAATAGCTACACAATTGGCTTTAAAATTAGGTAATTTAATTTTAATTTAGAAACATAAAGAGGTATTTTCTGACTCATGTATGTGAAAGAAATTACTTTTCTTAAGTCCTGCGGTGCCAGGATATCTTCCTGGGCATCTATATAGCAAAGGACATTTTCAATGCCCAGAATGAGCTACAAACACAATTATGACAATAATTATGGCAGAGTCCCTGGCCTACAGAGATTATAACAGTACAATGCGGATCATAGGTGTGGCAGAGCAGGGGTGAAGGAGCATGCTACCTACTGAAGGGCAGTGTGCAAATGGCGGTATTGATGCAGACAAGACACTGCTTATCCAACATGCTTATCCAGCAGCCGCATGGGCAATTTTAACAAAGTTTAAATAGATGAAGAATCATGATTCCTGAATTTAGTTATTTGAAACTGAAATCAATTAGAGATGAGGCTCTAGACATACATTGAGGTTGATTTTCTGTGGTTGTATATGTCATGCTAAGTAACTTACTTTCCTTATCAATTTATGATCTTCAATTTTTTTTCAGGAAATTTCTGGTAAGCACCAGAATAAGTAAAAAATAAGGATTTGAAGTTTGAAGGACATGGGCATTTTTCTAGATAACATTGTATCACAGGCATAGAAGACAGATTTGAGTGGAGCAGAGCTGTGGGCAAGGAGATTGACTAGGAAGATGCCTATAACTTAATTCTGAAATAATGAAGGTCTGAACTAGGGCTGTGTGAAAGGAAAATAAAACCAAGGAGTTGAGTTCTGTTATGGATTGAGTTTATTTTCCCCACTGTAACAAAGAATTGAAAGGCAGAGACCTAGTAGTGAAGAAGAGAGAAAATTTTATTTGAATACACTCCAAGGGAGGAGCAGCCTAGAGTCAAGGTAGACAAAGGCAAGACAGGGAAGCTCACTGAACTCCTGCTCCGCATTGGGCAAATCCCTCACCAACTCCTAAATCCAGGGTCTTCTAGCATCCAGTGCCCACCTGAATCTGCACAGCATGGGAACTGAGTCCCACCACACCAGGATTTGGGAGAGCCACAGAGTACTAGATGAAGTGAGATTATGTTCTGAGAACTTAGCAAAGGCAAAGATTTTCAGGCAGGCTATGAAAGAGCATGATTGCACAGCTTAAGTCCTGTCTGGGCCACCCAGGTGGTGGGATCTTGCAAGCCCAAATCAGAGCTCCCAGCAGCCCCTCCCTGTTTAGCTGGAGTAGAACAGGGAGAGTAACACACTTGAAGAAAGGGGAGTGCCGGCAACTTCAGAGAGGAGAGGTGACTGAGATCCTTAGGGTCTGAGGTTTCATAGGGTCTTTTTGGGTAGGAGTGTGCAGAAGTCATGACTTTTACAGGTATGTATAATCCTTTGAAGTTTTGTCTTAAGAATAAGGTTATTTAACTGACTGTGTTGGTTTGGACTTAAGCATTCTTTGTCTCCATAGGCTTATTTACACTTCTGAGGTCTGTCTCCTGCCCTGGTTACAAAGTTACTTGACTAATGGGCTAGAAGAAGATGAAGAACTGCATACATAGTAAGTTAAAGAATAAGATGGGACTTTTTGCAGGCTAAGTGGATTTTTCAATGGCATGATCTTATTGGTACAAGGAAGACATGCACTGAGCTCTGATACTTTTCTTTATCTGGACATTCCAAGTCACTCCTGGCCTTTGAAACATCAACTAATTAAGTCATTAACTCTGTGGGTCTTATCTGGCTCTCTGGTTTATCTGGTTAATTCTTTGAGTCCCTTGTAGTGGGCTCTACTGGCTTTATTCTCTCACCACCCACTCATGGCTATTTTTCTGCCTAAGAGTTCTATCCATTTTGGGATGCTTATGATAAATGAGAGACAGGAGTCAGAGTTACAGTTTTAAACTGAAGAGATCTGCTGGAGGCTAGTGCCACTGTGTATCACAAAGATTATTTCCAGCAAAGTAGTGAACTTGAAATCTCAAAACACTACTGCTCCATAATTTCTAAATCTGCTTAATCAAATACAAAACTGAAAAAAACTTTGAAGGAATTGGGTTAAAAAGCAAAGTTCAATCAAGTACATTTAAAGATCTAATTGTTACTAAGCAATTCACGAGTGGGGTGCATCCTATCCAGCAAACAGAGGTAAACACTGAGGAGCTGAACAAAACGGAAGATTTTTATAGGAAGGAGAATGGGGCAAGACATTTTAACAAAAGAAAAGGAAAGGTTTCAGGCAAGGTTACCTTCCCTTAAAGGAAACCATGTAAAGAAAGAGATTTCCTTGTCTTTGTGGAGGTGTGGAATGAAAAGGGCCATGTGACAGATTACCTCATTGGTGCCAACCAGAAATTTCCTGAAAAAAAATCAAACAAAGATCTTAAATGAATTGATAAGGAAAGCAAAAGAAATACTCTGAGGTCACAGTTAATGTAAAAGGATCTGACCAGTGGAATAAGTGTACACAAGGCATCTGATATCCTAGGGCACTATGGATCTGGATGGTGTAACTCTGGAGAGAGGAAATCCCAGGGCAAAATACCTCTAAAATCAAAATCAGTCAAAGGGAGAAATAAAATTTAAAACCCATTTATTGGTTATAAACTGCAGTCAGGGGCTGTCTCTTTCCTGCTCCATCAAAAGCAAGCAAGACTCCCCCTACCCTCGGTTGCCAAAGTAATTATCCATTGATATGGAGAGAAACGAGGAACACCTGTTAATACACAGATGCACTAAATCCAGACAAGATATTCTGAAATATTACAATTCTACCTACAAATGGTTAGGGCGGAGGCTGGCAAACTGGCCATGGACCAAATCTGGCTCACTGCCTGTCTTTTGTGAATAAAGTTGTGTAAGAATGCTGCCAAGCTCATTCATTTACCTACTGTCTGTGGTTGCCTTTGCAGAAAAATGGCAGAGCTGAGTGGTGACAACAGGACCTGTATAGATCTCAAAGTCTGAAAGATTTACTATCTGGCCCTTTACAGAAGAAATTTGCCAACGTCTGGTCTGAGCTGCATTGCCCAACATGGTAGCCACTAGCCTCATGTGTTCATTTCAATGAAAAATAATCGAAATTAAATAAAATAAAATTTTCAATCCTCATTTGAATTAGATATATTTCAAGTACTCAAGAGGCTCCACACAAGTTGTGGTGACTTCACTCAAAAGGCCACATGTAGAACAGCTACATGATTACAGAAGTTCTACTGGATAACACTGGTCAAAAACACAGATGGTCAAGTAGCACTGGGCACAGAACCTTGGGTCCACATTGGGAGACACACAAGTTCCTTCCTCCTCCCCTTTATTGTACCCCTTTCCCATCCAGTACCCTCAAATCACTTTCTACAGAATTCCCTTCCCACCACCTCCTTGAATTTTCAGAAGCTGAACAAATCATCTAGGAACAATTCAACAAGAGGACGTTTTCTTAAAGAAGAAAGTTTTTCTTAATCATCACCTCCTTTCCTGAAATAATCATTTCCACAGCATACACACAGCCTCGGTTATATGCACAGACCTATGAATGTATGTGAACTTGTATATTCCAAGCAACATTGGTGCTTTTCAAAGCCCACTCTGGATATCTCGTTCCCCACCTCCTCCTTTTAGGCTTTTGATTAGCATATTGTTTTCCCCAGCTGTTATCCATTGCCTTAGGCAGCTATGATGTTTCCTAATTGCCTCTGACTTTCATCAACAGACATTCCCAAGGAAAATACTGTTCACACATGGCCACAAAGGGTTGCAAGTGGGGTTTCTCAGGGAATCAGCAGACCGCTAAAATAATGACTGTTGACCACAGTGGGGGTCTGGGTGAGTCTGAAGGAGAGCCAACCCCATTCCTCCAACTCCACAGGTTGCTGGCCTGCTGATTTTTACCATAATAAGGGATGTCACTTTTCACATCTACTGCAGAGCTGCAAAGGGTTAGATGAGAATAGGGCAAATCAAAACACCACAAATGTCTCTGTTTTACCAAGATTCAGCCAATTTTCTTCATTAAATATTACAAGAATAGCTTCAAGTCTTTGGTTAATTTCCAGGGTTTTGAAAGAGTTGATTTTGACAAGTTTTGCTTATCCTCTTTGTTTATATGAAAGAGAATTTTAGGAGGTCCTTACTTCACCATTTTAATAGGCTTTCCTCCTCAAGTATTTTGTGTATATTGCCTTTGAATTCCTTGACCTTGGTACATTTACTAAGTAGTTCTAATAGTTTGTAAACTTCTTTGGATTTTCTGTTTACTCAATAAAGTCATCAGTAAATTAAAACCAGTTTTTGCTTTTTCCTTTTTCACTTCAATGCTCTCCACTTTTTTTTCTTTCTTTCTTGAACTAAATATAGATGCCAGGACAATGTTGAATGGAACTGGCAGTGGTACAATTCTACTCTTGCTCTTATTTCAATGCTTCACAATCAAGTATTATATTAACCAAAGTTTTGTTACAAATACCCTTCATGAAATAGCGGGGTTGTTTTCTATGACTAGTTTACTGAACGTATGTTTTATTTTCTAAATCATGAATTGGTGTTGAAGGTCAAGGATTTTTCAGCATCTATAAGATGACTTCTGCTGCTGCTTAATAAGTGTTATATTAAATTACATTGATTCATTTTTCTAAGTTTTTTGGTGTGGGTAAAAATGCAATATTTCCAGAATCTCTCACCTGGCCTTAGTGCATCTCCATATCAATAGGTGCTTCAAAGGGGTGGAGAGAAGTAGTCCTTCTCTGTATCAATAGGTAATTACAAGGGGGAGTGAGAGCATATCTGCACTGGAGAGGTTAGGTGGGGCCATTTTGCAGCAGGTGGCAAGAGACACAGGCGAGCAGAAGTGGACAACTACTTGTAAACAATAAATTGGTTTCTCCCATGTTATGTCTCCCTTTGACTGATTTTGGTTTCAAAGGTAATTTGTCCCAGGCTGGGAACATATTTTTCCCCAGATTTATACCAGGAATGAATCAGCAGGAACTCTGAACCTGATATCAGTCTTCATGGGTGCAATGCTTGGGCAGGTTGCCCCTAGAGATGGTGCAGAGACACCCAGAAACCCCTCTGTGGATGGTGGGAGGCCCCAGTAGCTGCTGTGGTAGGGGGTGCAGCTTTACCCAAGGGCCTCCTATCTGTGGGGCTTCAACTTGGAGAGCCCCTTGTGGAAAACTGGTCTAGGGTAAAACACCTCCTAGATGGGTGGGTTCTTCCCCAGAATTGGGAAAGTGTGGAGACACCAGGAGCTGTGGAATTAGCCCTCAGTGAGATAGAAGATTGCTTAGAGGTTCTGAGTGGCCATGCAGCAGCTGGGATTGTGGGATGTTTGTATCTCAAGATAGTGGAAAGGGATATCAAGGAGAGAGACAAACTTCAGGGCTGCTTGGAGGAGCTGGGTACCCTTAAGAGAGACAGTTATTCAGAAGTCATGTTGCACTACAGGAAGATACATCAGCAGTGAGGGAGGAGGCAGCAAGAGAATCTGCGTTGAGGAGGTCTTAGGGGAGGTGAAGGAAGGAGAGGTGCCTTCAGCCCCAGACATGGTAGGAAAGATGGGGGGTGAGTATGAGGGGGTGGGGCCAAGAGCAGAACTATTGACCAGGAGGCACCAGCCTCTCCTATATTAAAGACCCACCCAGGTGTAGTTAATCAAATAAAAATTCAACAACCGTGGTCTCCTCAGGGGGAGGTGCAGCTCCTTCCCCAGGTTGAGGAGCACTCCATGCTCTGGCCCTATACCCACGGTGAGCTGGTGGGCATGAGCATCTGCTTTCTGCAGAAGCCATCAGAACCTCTTCCTACATGGCTTCTGCATCTCTGGGATATGGGAGTGGAACACATTGGTATACCTGCTTCTGAAATAGGTAGACTGGCTACATTCAATTTCATGGAATACAAACAAGAACAGGCTTGTCACAACGTTTTATTTTATTTTTCATCTATTTTCCAGTTTTGATTCTTTGAGAGAATATTATCCAATTTATTTCTTCCTTTTTTGGCATATTTTAGCAAGTTTTATAAAATAAACATCACTCATTTGTGATTTTTCTATGTTTAGGATTCTTATGTCTTTGTGATATAATTCCTCTATATCTATGTTATCTCCCTGTAGATTATTGATAATATATCTTCTTCTGAAGCTGAATTTGTCTAATATTAATATACTCGTTCCAACTTTTAGTTTGAGATGCATCGTTAATTTTTTCATCCTTTATTTTTGCTCTATAAGATACCATTTTAAGACTTTTTTAGAAAAAAATATTTTATACTCAAAGTAAAATTCAGAGAAAGGTAGAGAGATCTCCCATATACACCCTGCATCCACACAGACACAGCCTCTCTCATTATCTACAGATGCCAACAAACACATTTGTTACATGATGAACCAAAAGGATACATAATAGTCACCCAGAGTCCATAGTTTTTAAACATATTTTTGAATGTTTTATTCTGAAAAAAAATTTAGAAATCAATAACTTTGCAAAAATAATACAAAAAGTGCCTGTGCACTATTCACCTAGTTTTCTTAGATGATATTTTTCTACACCGTCAGAGAGCAGTTTTTAAGGACAGGAAAATGAAAGTGAAATAAAACTATTAAGATTATTCTTACTTCATCAGTTTTCACATGTAGTCTATTTTTGGGGTATAGTTTATTTCTAACTACAACCACTGCACACTTAATTAAGAATGGCTAAAATTAATAAAAAAATATAATACCAATATGGACAATGTTGCAGAGTAACTGAATCCTTCATATATTTCTGGTGAGAATGTAAAATGGTACAGACATTCCGGAAGACAGATTGGAAAAACAATTGTACTAAGTTAAACTTATATTTACAACATGCCACAGCAAATTCCCTCTGAGGTATATACTCTCAAGAAGTGAAAACATGTTCACACAAAATCCTATACATGACTATTCATAGAAGTTTTATTTGTAATAACCAGTAACTATAAATAACCTAAGTGTTCCTAACCTGAATAGAAAAATAAACATGGACCAGTGTTATGATGAAACACTGCTCAGAAAGGAAAAGAAGCATTCCTCTCTCTCATTCTTGATATTGTTCTCTTCGCCATCTGGGTAGCACTATGAATTTCTAAGATTCCTTTCTTGGATCCAATATCAGAAGCAATCAGAAAGTACACTTACTGTCAAGTTACCAGAACATCTTGCTGTAGTAAGCTAATTCTCCACCATCCTCTGATTATGGTCATCTACCAGAATACTGGAGGCATTTTATAAACGTTCTTCTCACAGCTGCTTTCACCTCATTGTTTTTCAAGCTGTAGATGAGGGGATTCACTAAGGGAGTGACCACACCATACAGGACAGAGAACACTAACTCCAGGGCTGAACCTGAGGTTGGTGTGAAATAGCGAAGGAAAGCTGAGCCATAAAACAGGAGGACAGCAGTGAGGTGGGAGGAGCAGGTGGAGAAGGCCTTGCATCTACCTGAGGAGGAGCTGATGCTCAGGATGGTGAAGACAATAAGAGTATAGGAAAAGACAATAAGGACACAGGTTACAAGCCCATTCAGGAGACTGGAGCAAAGCAAAATGGTAAAGTTGGTGGAGAAATCAGAGCAGGACAGAGGGAAGAGAGAGGGAAGCTCACAGCTGTAGTGGGGGATGGACTGATCCTTACAGAAGTCCAAGCTCATAGCTGGAAGGATGTTGATGAGTGCGTCCAGAAATCCCAGGCCCCAGGAGCCCCACACTAGCCCATTACAGAGCTTGTTGGTTATCTTCTGGCCATAGAGCAGAGGGTGGCAGATGGCAACATAGCGGTCATAGGCCATCACTGAGAGCAGGCAGGCTTCAGTGCCCCCTGACTCAAACACAAAGAAGACTTGGGCCAGGCAACCCTGGACAGAGATGGTTTTCCTCTGAGACAGGAGGTTCTCCAGCAGCTTGGGCACTGTGGCTGAAGAGAAACAAAGGTCCAGGGAAGAGAGGTGACTCAGGAAGAAGTACATGGGGGTGTGGAGGCGGGAATCAGCCCTGATCACCAGTAGCAGCGTCAGGTTCCCCAGCAGGGTCTGGAGGTAAATCATTAGGAACAGCGCAAAGAGCAGGGGCTGGACACGGGGGTCTGCAGACAGCCCCAGGAGGATGAACTCGGTGACGGTGCTGTGGTTCCCCAGAGCCATTCAGTTCGTTTGTTCCCTTGGAATAAGAACAAGAAGTGGGCAGAGTCTTCAGTGCCACTGCCAAAGTCCCAAGACGCCCCCATCCTCTCCCTATACAATGTTTCATTTTATCAAGATTTTAAAGCTCCTAACTGGTTTCTCCCAGGCATTTTTCTCCCCCAACCACCCACCATCCACATCATAGGTCCTGAACCTCTATATCAGTCATGCTAAATTTGACTTCTTGCCCTTATTCTGCTCTAAAAGCCATGTCAGTCTACTCCACCATCTTCCACTGGGCCTGGGGCCCTCAGCTCCAGCATCTCTCATGCACTCCAGTGTGGTCCTGAGAGTGGCTGCCCCTCACCCTTCTCTGCTATCTCTTGTCCCTTATCTTCAATTATTTATTCAACACCTCTCCATAATTAATTAGTGCTTACAAAGAACAAATTGTATTTGCTTATATTTTATCATTTTTATTGCAGTTATATATACTGTCTGTTTTAATTCTAGGAATCAGATTGAGAGGCCGGTGTGTGCAAATATGTGTGTGAAGAAGTGAACAGGAATTTGGTAGCAGTGAAAGAGAATGTCTCTTTTACAGGTGAGAATATTGGAGGTCCCTGAAAAAAAATCCAATTTCCCACCTTAGTTGGTTTTGTATTTAGATGTCTCAACACTCTCAGTCCTTGCCCGTGGAATAATTTTAGACTTTCTGCTTGATATTTAAGAGACTCCATCATCTAAGATTTTGAGATTTAAGAGACTCCGTCATCTAAGATTAACTTCCTTTCCCTGTCTGAATTCCCACCCCTCTCCAATGGCCTCACTGCTTCCAAAATGGGGCTCATTGAGAATAATCGCCATTGGCAATGGCTAAAATTCAGCCACTTGAGGTTCATTCTAGTAATTGAAGTGTGTAGCTACAGAAAAGTTGGAATAATTCTGGGACACACAACACATGAATCTGGGTTAAAATGTAACTCCCTCATTAACAGAGGATGTGTAACTTTCTCAAGTCATCAAGCAAGTGAGGTTTCATTTTTGTAAAATAAGAAATATAACAAATGTTTGCTCCTCGGTCCGCTCTGCTCAGAAATTGTTAATGACCCAGAAAGTGTTAATGAGTGCTTACATGAATGAATTGATAGCTGGCTTTGGTCTGGAGGCTGAGGAGGGTGAGAACACCTCTGCTCCCAGGTTGAACGACTAGACAAACTGACCAGAATTTGAGCTTCCAGAGAAGCAGTGTATATACCTCTGTTCATGGGGGGAGGGATCCATAAACAGGAGAAATGGGAGGAAGCTGGTGCTAATCGAGTAGAGAAGACAAAGTTTCTTGAGTTGATTTCCCACCCCCTCAAACCTGTGGTGGCTGTTGCCCTCTTTCCTGGTCCCCCCACCACCTCCCTCAGCAGAGTTCATGGCTTAGGTTGGCAGTGGTGATTTTCAATAACGTTAGATTCTGGGTCTTAAAAAAGAGGATAAATGTGGGCCACAGAGAACCCACAATTGGCTCTGACTTGTTCTCCCCTCTTCTCCTCAGAAAGGAAGTTTACGCTGAGGGATTTCATTCTCCCTAGTCATCCAGGGCCCCAGGCCAGGCAGCTTTTGCACAGAAAGCAAAGAGTCTCTATTGCTAATGCTCAATATCACTCAGGAAAGAGACGCGCTCTTCCTGGGCAGCTGAGCACAGAATCCCTCCTAAATGGAAGGCAGCAGTGCGCTGAGGCAGAGAGAGATGGGCCCCAGAGGGAACAGAGGAAAGAACATCGTCAGTGGAAAGACATACCTCAGAGAGTCAGGAGGAGACCTAACGAGGAGAGAGGAGCAGAGCCAGAAGAAGCTGGGAACAAGGGAGGAGAATATCTTCAGAGAAATAGCTGACCCACCGAGTTCCCTGTTTTTTCTGGTACAGAACACATCCGTTTCTCTCCACTGCCATGGATGAACTCGTCTTGAGCCAGTAATTCTTCACACATAAGAGAACTGTTTCTTCTAAGAAGAGCACAGAATATTTTCTTTCTCATAGGATACCACAAGTAGGCAGAAACACCATGGCCAAACTCTGGATATACTAAAGGGAAATCTCCCTCATCCTTATCCTTGCATTTCCTCTCCACAGGGCAATCTCAACAATAGAAGTGCAGAATTCCTATCACTTGATCCTAGGCCCTGCCTCAATGACATCTCTTCCTTTATGTCTTGCTGTGAATCTAAACACAGTACTACAGCTCTCTGCAAATGGGTGACTTGGGATCTGGTCTTATGGAATGGCATCTCTGTTTAGGATGCCATGTGTTAGCCACTGGAGACTGGCAGTTAAGAAACATCTGTCCAATGGCTTCTATTCCCTGAAGTCACAGCCTGAAGCCAGATTTTAACTTGTTGCCTGAGTAAACTTTCTAAGCCACAGGGAATTCTTTGGCATGTGGGACTTTTGGACCTTCTATGTTGACATCACACTTTTAACCTTGCGTAAATGTTCCTGAGGGCCTGCTGCCCTTCAGAGAGGAGGCAGGGCTGGAAATATTTCCCTGCAATACAAGACTTCATACTTAGATAACAACAAAGCAAAAACTGAAGGAACAAAACAGCAGCAGACTCACAGAACCCAAGAATGGACTAACAGTTACCAAAGGGAAAGGAACTGCGGGAACTGGGTGGGAAGGGAAGGATAAGGGGATTAAGGTGCATTATGATTAGCACACATAATGTAGGGGGGCACGGGAAAGCAGTATAACACAGAAAAGACAAGTAGTGACTCTATAGCATCTTACTATGCAGATGGACAGTGACTGTAATGAGCTATGTGGTGGGGACTTGATAATAGGGGCAATGTAGCAACCACAATGTTGCTTATGTGAAATCTGAGCATAAGATTGTATATCAATGATACCTTAATTTAAAAAAAGATTTCATACTTAGTAGCTGGATGCCTCATGTGTGAATTCCCTGGGAGCTGGCTGTGCACCCTCCCTGCATCCATACTACTGTCCTTTAGTCACACAAGCTGCATTTCTAAATATAAACAACCTGATGATGAAATGACTGAAGCAACTGAAAACACAAAAATTTGTATTTGTATATTTTTGGGAGGAAGTCTATGAACCTTCAACCCACACTCTGGTACCAAAAAGGGCTCATGTGAAGACCAGTCTTTAAGCAAACATACATTTTCAGGGGATAGCTTTATCTCCAGGAATTAATTATCAACTAAAATATACATCTGCATGGGCAGCATAAATTATATTTTTAGATTTTTTTCAACATGACTATTTTGATGGCAGAAATGTCAGATGTATTTTATATGATCCAAATATAATAATCAACACACTTAGGACCAGGTGGTTACATTGCTTAGGAGAGCAATGGAAGATTAATTTTAAAAATATTATCTAAAGAAGCATATATTTCCATCCCAATACATTTATAATACTGAAAAATAAATTGGAGATTATCAGTAAGATAACATATTCTTGTGCCTGGAAAACTTACAGTCTAGGAAGGGGAATTACCCTCATCACTAAAATGTTATGCTTCGGGAGAATAAGTTCTGTCCCATTCATCTCTTTAATGTCTGATTTTATCTCACAGGATTGACTGAATGGATTAGTTCAAATATTTTTCTATAGGTGGTCCTTTAAAAAATGCTACTTTGCAATCAATTTACCTTGTATGGTGAATATTAAGCTTTGAAGATGGTTACTACCGCCGTAGCTGCTATGCAAATGGGCTCTTCTATGTAATGATTTTTGAAACTTTCAAATGATTGAACTTGGTGACAGGATTGGCCTAGTCAGGCTGAGCGTGGTGAGTAACGCACTGGCTCAGAAGGACCTGTGAGGGATGTTTGGAAAATGGATACAATCACCTTCTGAGATGAGCCCATCCCTCTTTCTGTTCACATCATTCAGTAAATATCTTGGGCCTAGATAGCAGAAATGATAGATCCTAACTTGGAAAGTAATTTATGAAAGAGCTAGGACCATAACTGCTTATATGATTTTTAAAAATCTCATTATGTTCTGAATGTACAAAAAGCCAGGTACAGTAACTGGCTGCTTCCAAGTATTTAGATGTATAAATCTCTAATACATTTACATTATAAGGCTGGTTGTCAAAAATGTATGATGTTTTATTATTGTTGGCAAATATACTGATTGATAGATATTGATACATATACACACACGAATAATATTTCAGCACATGCATGTTATCTTCCTCCTACAAAAGATTATCGTCATGACAATTAAGATACTAAATTGTTATTGGAGCCAAAAGAAAGAATCTCATCTTGTGAAGTCTCCCTTAGATAGTAGGTTTTTATAAAACTGTTTTATTCAAGGATTTGAATAAACTCCCAATGGGCACAAAGTCTTCATGGCTTGTAAGTATGCTAATGAAAATTTAGTCATGGGTCAAAAGTAAATATTTGGGACTAAAGTTTAAATTATAATAAAGTCTAAAATACTGTATCAAGAGAATTGAATCTGGATTATAGATGGTTCAATACTTTGCATTATTAACATTTGTTTTGAAATGCATTTATTAATTGCTATGCAATTAACATTAAAATTAGAGAATTTAACTTTAATTTAGAAACATGAAGAGGTATTTTCTTGTAATATCCTGTCTTAGTCACATATACTATCATTTGTGTTTGAGCAGTCCACAGATCAGCTTTGTTCAGGCAGCTGATTAGCTTGATTATCGGCCTTGGCAGCGCAGGGCATGATGAAGGCACCAGTTTTCATACTATATACTCACAATCTAAAGTCAGACCCAATTTTAAAGCACTGTTTTCAATATTACAAGGACCAGTGGGATGTCTTACGTGTAGCTTTCGAACATCTCGGTGATGCAATGACTCATAGTCATCTTTTCTAAACTCTTTTCTGAGTTTAGTGGAAGTTGAAAATAGAAAGTGTGGCCGAAGGAGTATCTGCCGGATTACCCAAGCAGGAAAGGAATAATCTGTAATTGACAGTCTAAGGGGTGCATCTTCTCTCTGGGACGTTTCAGGCAAAATCACCTCCTGTAAATTTGCTGTGTAAAAGAGATTTGTTGACCAAAGATGTAAAGCAAAAAAAAAACAAGTTAACAGACACACTGAAATCATTATGCTGTATGTATAAAACTAATACAGTGTTGTATGTCAATTATAGTTCAATTTAAAAAAAGGAAATAGCAGTTTCTCTTACAAAATATATGTCTTTTAATTTAACAATTATGTTTAAAAGAAAAATATCCTAAAGCACAGTCATTCCAATAAAATAAAAATTGGTATTAACCAAGACAGGTTAGGTTTAGCGCATTTACCACAGCATTCAAACTTATAAGGAAAATCAGTAACTACCATATATTGGGGTGGGTAAAACAATGAAAAAAGTATTTCCAGAAGAATAAGTATAATTAATAAACATAGACAATGCTTCATTGCCACTAATAACCAAAGATACATGAATTTATAAAAATTCATACCATCTCTTGCTTTTCAAACCAGTATATTTTTTTTAAGGCAATGATTAGAATGCAGAGGAGAAACAGACATGTACATCCTTTCCAGCATCAGAAACTTTACTAGTTTTACTAGTTTACTAGTAAACTTTACTAGTTGAGTAAACTAGTCAACCCTTTTGGAAAGCTATCTGTTAATGTGCAACAAGAGACTCATTAGTATTTTTAAACAATAAACTAGTAACTACAGCTCAAAAATTATTTTAAATATTTTAAATATGATCACAGAAAGGTTCTGTACAAAGTAGTTTAATACAATGTTATTTATGAGGAGGAAAGCCTATTCTAAGTGACCTGAAGAAATCAAATATAAAAGTTTAACAAGTAAACATGTCTAATAGCAGTAAACCATAAACAAACTCAGTAAACTTTGGGGAAGATGCTGAAAGGACTTTTAAATAAATAAAACAAAGTTTGCAATGCATTTGCATTAACATGGAAAAATTCTTATGATATAATATTTAGGAGGAAAATCTAGATACACTATCGTACATGTTGTATGATTGCTACCAGACATAAACAATAAATGTTTATTAATTATACTTATTCTTCTGGAAATACTTTTTTCATTGTTTTACCCACCCCAATATATGGTAGTTATTGATTTTTCTTATCAGTTTGAATGCTGTGGTAAATGTGCTAAACCTAACCTGTCTTGGTTAATACCAATTAACCAATTAACTTCTACAATATTGTAGAAGTTGTTGATTTGGACTTATCCTGCTGCGCCAAGATGGATCATAGAGCTCACACAGAGTGGTGTTTATTTTAAAGGAGGTTCATAGCAACTGGGGCCAAAATCTTTTAAGGTGTCAGTACAGATCTGCCCTCATCAACCACCACCCCACACCCATTTCCCCATCTACAGAAAATCTAGGCAGGGAAGAGAGGAATAAAGGAGCCTATGATGTCTTCAACCTGGGAAAGTGGAGTTTTATTTGGCACAAAATTCTTCCTCACATATCCTTCCCCTGCCTGAGTCAGATAGATGACTGACAGTACAGCAGAATGAAAATCTTTCTTCTATTTGTAGACTTTAAAAAAATTTTTTTAAAGAGGCATGTTAGTATAGAGCATCAAATTACTATATTTTAAATATGCCAAAGATGAAATAAAAGGCAATATCAAATAATTGATGTATACAGTCTAAGTCCCCTGGGAACAGAGGAACATCTCACTACTTAGAAATGAGTATATGGTAGGTGCTATGATTGACACACTGGTGGGCCAAAAAGTAGAATCAAATGTGAATAGAAACAGCTTAAAAGCAACAAAGTTTCAGAAAACACACTTAATATATCATATAACAACATCTACTTCCTGATAAACACTTTTTAGAATATAATCTATAGGAGAAATGCCTTTGGTTGACAATCGATTTGTTAATTGGTTAATAATTATTGAAATTATCCAAGTATGCAAAGCAGAAATAGATATGTAAATATAGAGGAAATGAAATATGTCCAAATTCTGTGTTATGACTGAAAGAATGTATCATAATAGAAATTTGCTATTAGGAAAGTGGAATTTCAATGTTTCCTTCTGTGTAACATACAACAAAGTGGGCAGCTGGTGATATACTAGGAAGGGACTGCAGAGAGCAGAGATGAAGAGGAACCAGGTGTACACAGGAAGGTAGAGACCATCTATGCTGTTCAGTTTCAAAACTCTGCCTAGAACCCGTGCTGTTTCCCCACATTTTAAAGAAGTTGCTGTAGATCCCTTTTATCCCAGGTCTTTCCTCTGAGGAGGAAGACTGGCCTTGAGCTGCAGAACAGGCAGGCGCTGGTCCCGTGACCACCCTGAGCCTGTCGTAGCTCAGGTCAGCCAGCAGCTCTTCATTGTACCAGTAAGTCCGCTTTTACTTGTTCCATCTTCCCAAGAGTGTTCCCCTCTTCAGGGACAAGTGGCCCAGGTAGAGTCCAGAAAAGGGGATGAGCAAGGTTCCTCTGCAGCTTGAGAGTGGAATTCCCAATGGGCCAGTGCCGGCAAGAAACAGCAATGTTCTTGGAAGTTTTATTTGCGTCTGACCTCTGTCCTAATATGGGAACTTGTTCCTTTCAGAACTTCCAGCAGCTTTTGCCTGTCTTCAAGGGCCTCTCCAGTTGATGTTCATTTTTCTCCTTGAGCCCCAAGTCTATGCGTTTTTACCCAATGATCTGCATATTCTTTTAATAGTGAACTTAATAGCTTTCAGTGCCTTTCCCTAAATTCAGTATCAAATAATGATTCAAGATGTAACTATTCTACCTTGTAAGGAGACCATAATGATTCTTTGGTGTGTAAAGAGAGTATCGCACCAACATTTTCATAAACACATTTTCTGGGCTGAAATGGTTATGTAGCCCATTGTTTCCCCTCTATTTGGACTAAATTAACAGCCCTCTAATGTATCTGCATTCATTTCTTATTCATACAATTTACCTTGTAGCGTCTGACATTGTGTAGACGTAGGAAGTTTATGTGGTGCTAGTTCCCATGTTTGGCTACATATTATCCTGATTCTATGTTACTTTCTATCTTTGTTTTTTCAATGGGAACATGACAAATACTTTCCCAGTGTTCTTCTCACAGCTGCCTTCACCTCCTTGTTCTCCAGGCTGTAGATGAGGGGATTCAGCATGGGAGTGACCACACTGTACTGCAAGGAGATCAACTCCATGGGGAACCCTGAGGTTGGCATGAGATAGCAGAGAAAAGCGGATCCTTAGAGAAAGCTCACTGCAGTGAGGTGGGAGGAGCAGGTGGAGGTCTTGCTTCTGCCTGAGGTGGAGCTGATGCTCAGGATGGTGGAGGCAATGCGGACATAGGAGAAGGCTATTGGGAGGAGGGGTCCCAGCCCATGTAGCAGACTGGAGCAAAACAGGACCAGGAGGTTTGTGGAGACATCAGAGCAGGACAGGGGTGGGAGAGAGGGCACCTCACAGCTTTAGTGGCGGATGGCATGGTTCTCACAGAAGTCCAAGTTGGCAGCTAGGAGGGTGTTGATAAGAGCGTTAAAAAAACCCAAAACCCATGAGCCCCACGCAAGCTGCACACTCAGCTGTGTCCTCATCACCTGGCCGTAGAGCAGAGGGTGGCAGATGGCGGCACAGCAGTCGCAGGCCATCACTGAGAGCAGGCAGGCTTCAGTCCCTGCAGTGATAAACGCAAAGAAGCCTTGAGCCGGGCAGCCCCTTACTGAGATGGTTTTTACCTCAGACAGGAGATTCTCCATCATGGGCACGATGACTGAACATAAACAAAGATCCAGGAAGGAGAGGTGACTCAGGAATAAGCACATGGGCGTGTGGAGGCGGGAATCAGCCCTGATGACCAGCAGCAGCATCAGGTTTCCCGTCATCATCAGGAGGTAAATCTAAAGGAAGAGCCCAAAGAGCACAGCCTGCAAGGGGGACCAGAAGAAGCCCGAGGTGGAGGAATTCAGTGGTGGTGCTGTGGGTCCCCAAGGCCTTTTATAAAGACTGTTTCCTAAAGATTATGTGAAAAATCATGACAGTGAAGTTGCTTCCAGTAGCCACTGAGTTTGCACTTTGCATCAATTCTCTTTTATTATCACAGCTAATCAACAAATGAAATTTTAACTTCTACACTAGACCATCTTTTATGTCAGTCACTTTAAATATAACAGGAACAAGGCATGGTCTCTCATTTTAAAGGATGCCTTTCAGTGAATTAAAGACAGGCAATTAGAAATCATTTTAACAAATGCAATGGAAGTTCTATGGAAGAGTCAGTAATGACTTAATATTGAGGTGCTTGATCAAAGATTTTAAGTGTAAGCTTTGTCCAGAGAGACCTGTAGATTGAGCGAACAGGCACTCAAAGGTAAAGAATTAGGAAATGGGATAGTTCTTTACAGTTAACCCTGGAGTGTGAATAACCATATAGTGTAGTCACTCAGTTCAAATCCCAGCTCCAACTCTCATTAGCTGTAAGATTTTGTACAAGTGACTTAACTATTCTGTATCTGACTTTTGCTGTCTGTAAAATGAGGTGATAATAGGACCAACCTCATAAGGTTTTTACAAGGATAAAATGTCATATGAAGAAATTATTTAGAAATATAACCTCACAAAACGCTCATAGATTATTATTATTATTTTTACCACCATTATTACTTTAAGTTACAATTGCAAGCATAAGTCAGATAATATATTATTTCTCTTGCAGGGTAATACACTGTCAGAAATTAAAGTGTTTGCTGTGACAGATACAGCACTTGCTGCTTCCTGAAGGAGGCATAAGAAGATCATGTAGAGATCACCAAGGTAGCTGATGATTGGCATTTAGAAATTGCATTGGAGTGGTTCCCTCCCAAAGTTACAGCATTTCACAATCACAAGAGGAGGGGAGGGCATGTGACTGATTTCCAAAGAAAGAGCAGCAGAGGAGGCAGGAAGTATGAGGGGCTGTGGGTGTACCTTTGGCACTTGCCCTCACACTGTTTTCTGGGATGGGTGCATATCTGTGTTGGGCAGAGAACTCCGGACAAGGAAGCAAGCAGAGGATGTGAACAAGAATCATGCCGGTGCTGAGACGAGCAGCCAGGGTGGAAACCCCTCTCCTGAGCAACACGCTCTGGACAACTGCCTCAGACAGGCTAGAACAGGGAGAGTGGAAGAGAAGACCAGGTACTCAGCCTCGCAGTCCTGTGACAGCTTATGCCCTGCCTTCAGTTGAAATCTTCAGTTGCTGCTGACCCTTGCTCCAAAGGAAGTAATTTCACCTCTCTCCCCCAGTCTAGAAAGCTGCTAAAAACACTCAGTGCAGTTGTGAATCTCTCTGATCTTGATCCCTAAATGTTTTCTCAGGGTCCAAGTCCCAAGTCCCTTCTTCATGCCCAGATTATGTTCTGTCCTTGGTTTCTAGTCTTTTCTAAGTCTCAATAACAGTTGAATAATCTTACCTATAGATTCCAATCTGTCCAGACAGCCTAGCACCTGTTCTCTGATAACTTTCAGAATTCGTGGTGCCCAGCTTGATTCTTGGTTTCAGCTAATCCTGAGTTGCTTGATACCTGATAATGCAACATCCAACCCAGACTTCATTACCCAGCAAGGGTGACTCCTGAGCCCTTATTTATCTACATCCAGTTCTTCATCCATGACCCCAGCTTCAAAGCCTTTCCCACAACCCAAATCCTGATCACCTGCAGATTCTGTCCAACAGGGGCATTCTGATGCCCAGGAAATCCTGGAAGTGTGATTTAAATCCAGTTTCTAGGAGGGTGAATGAACTGAAACATAGTTAAGTTCATAAAATCCTATTGATAACTAAATGTATTGCTGGATTCTGCAGTAACAATTTGAAATAGCCACAGGAAAGTTCCTTCTTTCAAATGATCTCAAGTGTCTTCATCCAAGCATATCATCATTTTGATTTCTACATGATTCTTTATAACATGACTCAGCCACTCATAGGATTATATGGTCTAACTAATCCTAAAACAGCTGTGTTTAGACAGCCTGAGCATTAACTCCCTGGTTTAGAAGCTCAGGGGAATGACAATTCTGCTATTCCCAGTAGTCACAATTTGAAATTAATCTTGTACTCAAGAACTGTTGCAGCTGCACTCAAGAAAGTCAATAAGTTTAAATTTGTGGAGCTAGCTTGGATGTGGCCTTTAGAACTACTGGGTTAACACAATGTTATTCTAGAGACAGTTGACTGGAGACAACGTGGGGCCAAGAGTATTAGGCTGGTCTCCATGAAGCAATGGAAATTTACTTGGAAGTGAGTTGATGACTCACTTTATTTACAACATTAGGTAAAAGAAATAAAGTAATGAACGTAATCATTTCTCTAAATAATTTGACTCCCTTTGTATCTGTGTAGATTCATTCTACATAATGGCTCTGTTGAAATTTGAGTCCTTAATCATTGAGATGTCACTTGGGAAATCATTTGCTTAAGTTATCATGGTCTTGATATACAACAAATTTCCATTTATTTATTAAAATTAGGCATAAGAATGGAGCCACGATGGTGTCGTTAGTAGAGCAGCAGAAATCTCCTCCCAAAACCACATATATTTTTGAAAATACAACAAAGACAACTCTTCCTAAAATAGAGACTAGAAAACACAGGATAAGAGACAGACTACAACCACACATGCAAGAACCCAGTGACTCACAAAGGGGTAAGATACAAGCCCCAGCCTGACGGGACCCAAGCGCCCCTCATCCCAGCTCCCTGGTGGGAGGAGAGGAGTCAGAGCTGGGAGGGAGAGGGAGCCCAGGATGGCTAAACACCAAGCCCTAGCATTCCACACCAGAGCACAGACACAGTGCATGTGTGGGGTGCTGAAAACCAAGGAAACAGGACAGTAAGACCTGTGAGTGGGACCCCGCAACCAGCGCCCCAGAGACAAAGAAAAGTGAGTGCTTTTTGGAAGTCATAATGGTACAGGGACCCCACAGCTGGACGGAAGTGCCCTGGGACACCAAGCCCAGCAGCAGGGAATCTGGGGAACTCCAGGCACCCTAAACCCCTGGATAGCAGGACAGCTCAGAGGCCCCTCATGGAGATAAACAGCCTCCCAGCCTTTTCCCCTCCCACGTGGCTCAGCCATATCGAACAGCAGCCCGAGACAGGCTATGTCCAAAGCAACAGTGGAGATAAACTGCATAGCTGCCGGGCAAGAATCAAAGCCCGGTCTGCATGCAGCTGCCCAGCACAAGCCACAAGAGGTCGCTGTTCTCCCAGGAGAGGAAGGCTACAAACCAACAAGAAGGACAAGAAGGGACGTTCTCCCAGCCATCACTCATGCCAGCTCAGCAATCTATCTCTATCGCCATGAAAAGGCAAAATCTGAGACAGACAAAAATCACAGAGTCAACACCTGAAAAGTAGACAGACCTAACCAGTCTTCCTGAAAAAGAATTCAAAATAAAGATCATAAACATGCTGATGGACATGCAGAGAAATATACAAGAGCTTATGGATAAAGTCTGGAGGGCGAGTACAGACATCCAGAGGGAGATTACAGAAGTGATACAATCTTTGGAAGCATTTATAGGCAGAATGGATAAGACGCAAGAGGCCATCGATGGAAAAGAAACCAGAGAACAGGAACACATAGAAGCTGACACAGAGAGAGATAAAAGGATCTCCAGGAATGAAACAATATTAAGAGAACTGTGTGATGAATCCAAAAGGAACAATATTCGCATTATAGGGTTACCAGAAGAAGAAGAAGAGAGAAAAAGGGATAGAAAGTGTCTATGAAGAAATAATTATGAAAACTTCCCCAAACTGGGGGAGGAAGTAATCGATCAGACCACGGAAGTACACAGAACTCCCAAGAGGAAGGACCCAAGGAGGACAACACCAAGACACATAATGATTAAAATGGCAAAGATCAAGGACAAGGACAGAGTTTTAAAGGCAGCTAGAGAGAAGAAAAAGGTCACCGATAAAGGAAAACCCCTCAGGCTATCATCAGACTTCTCAAAAGAAACCTTACTGGCCAGAACAGAATGGCATGATATATTTAATGCAATGAAAGAGAATGGCCTTGAACCAAGAATACTGTATCCAGCACGATTATCATTTAAATATGAAGGAGGGATTAAACAATTCCCAGACAAGCAAAAGTTGAGAGAATTTGCCTCTCACAAACCACCTCTACAGGATATTTTAGAGGGACTGTTCTAGACGGGAGCACTCCGAGGACTAAACAGATATCACCAGAGAAAATAAAATCATAGCAAAGAAAGCAGACCAGCCAAATACTAACTAAAGGCAAAAATAAAATCAACTACTGAAAAAAAGCAGTTAAAGGAAAAATGAAAGAGCACAAAATAAAACAACCAACATATAAAGAATGGAGGAGGAGGAATAAGAAGGGAGAGAAGAAAAGAATCTCCAGACAGTGTATATAACAGCTCAATAAGTGAGCTAAGATAAGCAGTAAGATACTAAAGAACCTAACCCTGAACCTTTGGTAACCACAAATCTAAAGCCTACAATGGCAATAAGTAAATATCTTTAAATAGTCACCCTAAATGTAAATTGACTGAATGCACCAATCAAAAACACAGAGTAATAGCATGGATAAAAAAGCAAGACCCATCTATATGCTGCTTAGAAGAAAATCACCTCAAACCCAAAGACATGCACAGACTAAAAGTCAAGGGATGGGAAAACATATTTCATGCAAACAACAGAGAGAAGAATGCAGGGGTCGCAGTCCTAGTATCAGACAAAACAGACTTCAAAACAAAGAAAGTAACATGAGATAAAGAAGGACATTACATAATGATAAAGGGCTCAGTCCAACAAGAGACTATAGCCATTATAAATACATATGCACCCAACACAGGAGCACCAGCATATGTGAAACAAATACTAACAGAACTAAAGGAGGAAATAGAATGCAATGCATTCATTTTAGGAAACTTCCACACGCCACTCACTCCAAAGGATAGATCCTCTGGACAGAAAATAAGTAAGGACACAGAGGCACTGAACAACACACAAGAACAGATGGACCTAATAGACATCTATAGAACTCTACATCCAGAAGCAACAGGATATACATTCTTCTCAAGTGCACATGGAACATTCTCCAGAACAGATGACATACTAGGCCACAAAAAGAGCCTCAGTAAATTCCAAAAGATTGAAATTCTACCAACCAACTTTTCAGACCACAAAGGTATGAAACTAGAAATAAATTGTACAAAGAAAACAAAAAGGCTCACAAACACATGGAGGCTTAACAACATGCAACTAAATAATCAATGGGTCAATGAACAAATTAAAATAGAGATCAAGGAATATATGGAAACAAATGACAACAACAAAACAAAGCCCCAACTTCTCTGGGAAGCAGCAAAAAGCAGTCTTAAGAGGAAATTATATAGCAATCCATGCATATTTAAAGAAGAAAGAACAATCCCAAATGAATAGGCTAATATCACAATTATTGAAACTGGAAAAAGAAGAAGCAAATGAGGCTTGAAGTCAGCAGAAGGAGGGACATAGTAAAGATCAGAGAACAATAAACAAAATTGAGAAGAATAAAACAATAGAAAAAAATCAATGAAACCAAAAGCTGGTTCTTTGAGAAAATAAACAAAATAGATAAGCCTCTAGCCAAACTTATTATGAGAAAAAAAGAATCAACACACATCAACAGAATCAGAAATGAGAATGGAAAAATCATGACAGGCTCCACAGAAATACAAAGAATTATTAAAGACTACTATGAAAACCTATATGCTAAGTCGCTGGAAAACCTAGAAGAAATGGACAACTTCCTAGAAAAATACAACCTTCCAAGAATGACCAAGGAAGAAGCACAATAGTTAAACAAACCAATTATGAGCTAAGAAATTGAAGCAGTAATCAAAAAACTACCCAAGAACAAAACCCCCAGGGCAGACGGATTTCCCTCAGAATTTTATCAGACACACAAAGAAGACATAATACCCATTCTCCTTACAGTTTTCCAAAAAATAGAAGAGGAGGGAATACTCCCAAACTCACTCTATGAAGCCAACATCACCCTAATACCAAAACCAGGCAAAGACACCACCAGAAAAGAAAATTACAGACCAATATCCCTGATGAATGTAGATGCAAAAATTCTCAATAAAATATTAGTAAAC
Organism: Manis javanica; assembly: GCF_040802235.1. Taxonomy (NCBI): domain Eukaryota; kingdom Metazoa; phylum Chordata; class Mammalia; order Pholidota; family Manidae; genus Manis; species Manis javanica. The sequence continues at coordinate 89,299,385 of NC_133165.1, forward strand.
TGAATTCAAAAATATATCAAAACGATCATATACCATGACCACGCGGGATTCATCCGAGGGATGCAAGGATGGTACAATATTCGAAAGTCCATCAACATCATCCACAACGTCAACAAAAAGGACAAAAACCACATGATCATCTCCATAGAAGCTGAAAAAGCATTTGACAAAATTCAACATCCATTCATGATAAAAACTGTCAGCAAAATGTGCATAGAGGGCAAGTACCTCAACATAATAAAGGCCATTTATGATAAACCCACAGCTAACATCATACTGAACATTGAAAAGCTGAAAGCCTTCCCTCTGAGATTGGGAACAAGACGAGGTGCCCACTTACCCCACTGTTATTTAACATAGCACTGGAGGTCCTAGCCACGGCAATTAGACAAAACAAAGAAATACAAGGAATCCAGATTGGTAAAGAAGAAGTTAAACTGTCACTATTTGCAGATGACATGATATTGTACATGAAAAACCCTAAAGGCTACACCCCAAAACTACTAGAACTGATATCGGAATACACCAAAGTTGCAGGATACAAAATTCACACACAGAAATCTGCGGCTCTCCTATACACTAACAATGAACCAATAGAAATAGAAATCAGGAAAACAATTCAATTCACAATTGCATCAAAAAGAATAAAAAACCTAGGAATAAACCTAACCAAAGAAGTGAAAGACCTATACCTTGAAAACTATAAGACACTCTTGAGAGAAATTAAAGAGGACACTAACAAATGGAAACTCATCCCATGCTCTTGGCTAGGAAGAATTAGTATCGTCAAAATGGCCATCCTGCCCAAAGCAATATACAGATTTGATGCAATCCCTATCAAATTACCAGCAACATACTTCAACGAACTGGAACAAATAGTTCAAAAAGTCATGTGGAAACACCAAAGACCCTGAATAGCCAAAGCAATCCAGGGAAAGAACAATAGAGTGGTGGGAATCTCACTCCCCAACTTCAAGCTCTACTACAAAGCCATAGTAATCAAGACAATTTGGAACTGGCACAAGAACAGAGCCACAGACCAGTGGAACAGAATAGAGACTCCAGACATTAACCCAAATGTATATGGTCAATTAATATTTGATAAAGGAGCCATGGACATACAATGGGGAAATGACAGTCTCTTCAACAGATGGTGCTGGCAAAACTGGACAGCTACATGTAAGAGAATGAAACTGGACCAATGTCTAACCCCATACACAAAAGTAGATTCAAAATGGATCAAAGACCTGAATGTAAGTCATGAAACCATAAAACTCTTAGAAAAAAACACAGGTAAAAATCTCTTGGACGTAAACATTAGCA